>NC_141694.1:990398205-991598205 GCF_964263255.1 Lissotriton vulgaris
GGGCGCTGGGGACAGGGCTCCATTGGGGCCCGGGTAGGTTCTCCCCGGGCCTGGCTAGGGTTCGGAAGCTGGGACCGGGCCCGGGGCTTGAGCTCCATCCGGCCGGCCCCGGGGGGCGTGAGCCCCCCGTCCTGCAAGCCATCAGATGGTCCGGGTGCTGGGGACGGGGCTCCACCGGGGCCCGGGGAGGCTCTCCCTGGCCTGGATAGGGTTCGGAAGCTGGGACCGGGCCCGGGGCTTGAGCTCCGCCCAGCCGGCCCCAGGGTGCGTGAGCCCCCCGTCCTGCAAGCCATCAGAGGGCCCGGGCGCTGGGGACGGGGCTCCACCGGGGCCCAGGGAGGCTTTCCCCGGCCTGGCTAGGGTTCGGAAGCAGGGACCGGGCCCGGGGCTTGAGCTCCGTCCGTCCGGGCCTGGGGTGCGTGAGCCCCCGTCCTGCAAGCCATCAGAGGGTCCCGGCGCTGGGGACGGGGCTCCACCGGATCCCAGGGAGGCTCTCCCCGGCCTGGCTAGGGTTCGGAAGCAGGGACCGGGCCCGGGGCTTGAGCTCCGTCCGGCGGGCCTGGGGTGCGTGAGCCCCCGTCCTGCAAGCCATCAGAGGGCTCGGGCACTGGGGACGGGGCTCCATTGGGGCCCGGGAAGGCTCTCCCTGGCCTGGATAGGGTTCGGAAGCTGAGACCGGGCCCGGGCTTGAGCTCCGTCCGGCTGGCCCCGGGGTACGTGAGCCCCCCCGTCCTGCAAGCCATCAGAGGGTCCCGGCGCAGGGGACGGGGCTCCACCGGGGCCTCGGGGAGGCTCTCCCCGGCATGGCTAGGGTTCGGAAGCTGGGACCGGGCCCGGGGCTTGAGCTCCGTCCGGCCGGCCCCGGGGTGCGTGAGCCCCCCGTCCTGCAAGACATCAGAGGGTCCGGGTGCTGGGGACGGGGCTCCACCGGGGCCCGGGGAGGCTCTCCCCGGCCTGGCTAGGGTTCGGTAGCTGGGACCCGGCCCGGGGCTTGAGCTCCGTCTGTCCGGCCCCGGGGTACGTGAGCCCCCATCCTGCAAGCCATCAGAGGGCCCGGGCACTGGGGACGGGCTCCACTGGGGCCCAGGGAGGCTCCCACCGGCCTGGCTAGGGTTCAGAAGCTGGGACCGGGCCCGGGGCTTGAGCTCCGTCCGGCCGGCCCCGGGGTGCGTGGGCCCCCCGTCCTGCAAGCCATCAGATGGTCCGGGTGCTGGGGACGGGGCTCCACCGGGGCCCGGGGAGGCTCTCCCTGGCCTGGATAGGGTTCGGAAGCTGGGACCGGGCCCGGGGCTTGAGCTCCGTCCGTCCGGCCCCGGGGTGCATGAGACCCCCTGTCCTGCAAGCCATCAGAGGGTCCGGGCGCTGGGGACGGGGCTCCACCGGGGCCCAGGGAGGCTCTCCCCGGCCTGGCTAGGGTTCGGTAGCTGGGACCGGGCCCGGGGCTTGAGCTCCGCCCAGCCGGCCCCAGGGTGCGTGAGCCCCCCGTCCTGCAAGCCATCAGAGGGCCCAGGCGCTGGAGACGGGGCTCCATTGGGGCCCGGGAAGGCTCTCCCTGGCCTGGATAGGGTTCGGAAGCTGGGACCGGGCCCAGGGCTTGAGCTCCGTCAGTCCGGCCCCGGGGTGCATGAGCCCCCCTGTCCTGCAAGCCATCAGAGGGCCCGGACGCTGGGGATGGGGCTCCACCGGGGCCCAGGGAGGCTCTCACCGGCCTGGCTAGGGTTCGGAAGCTGGGACCGGGCCCGGGGCTTGAGCTCCGTCCGGCCATCCCCGGGGTGCGTGAGCCCCCCCTGTCCTGCAAGCCATCAGAGGGTCCGGGCGCTGGGGATGGGGCTCCATTGGGGCCCGGGGAGGCTCTCCCCAGCCTGGCTAGGGTTCGGAAGCTGGGACCGGGCCTGGGGCTTGAGCTCCGTCTGGCCGGCCCCGGGGTGCGTGAGCCCTCCAATCCTGCAAGCCATCAGAGGGTCCGGGCGCTGGGGAAGGTGCTCCATTGGGGCCCGGGTATGCTCTCCCCGGCCTGGCTAGGGTTACGGAAGCTTGGACCGGGCCCGGGGAGCAGGTGTGGCTGGCTTCATCCACTACGCTGTCAGAGCGTAGTTTTCTGCCCACCCCTAATTGACCCTGCGGCCTAGCGAGTGTCTGGGTGACCGTGATGGGGTCCATTGGGCCAAGGGAGGCTCCCCCAACCTGGCTGGGATCAGAAGCAGGGACCGGGCCAGGTGGGGGGGTGGCTGACTAAGTCCTTTCCACTGCGTAGTAAGATTTTGGGTAGGGCTGGGCGTAGTGCCACTACGCACACTACGCAGAATTTTGGTGAAAAAAAAAGTGGAAAACGGGGGCACGTCCTGAGGGTCCGTGTGCCCGGGACAGGGGTCTCTCGTGCCTGGGCAGACTCCCTGATCTCCTCGGGCCGGTTGGAGCCCGGGAGCCCTGCAGCCCCAGAGCCCTGCAGCCCCGGAGCCCCAGAGCTCTGCAGTACCTGAGCCTTGGAGCCCCGGAGCCCTGCAGCCCCCGGAGCTCTGCAGCCCCAGAGCCCTGCAGTCCCTGAGCCCTGGAGCCCTGCAGCCCTGGAGCCCTGCAGTCCCCGAGCCCCGGAGCCCTGCAGCCCCCGGAGCCCTGCAGCCCCGGAGCCCTGCAGCCCCCGAGCCCTGGAGCCCCCAGAGCACTGCAGCCCTGGAGCCCTGCAGCCCTGGAGCCCTGCAGTACCCGAGCCCTGGAGCCCCGGAGCCCTGCAGCCCCCGGAGCTCTGCAGCCCCGCAGCCCTGCAGTCCCTGAGCCCTGGAGCCCTGGAGCCCTGCAGTCCCCGAGCCCCGAAGCCCTGCAGCCCCCGGAGCCCTGCAGCCCCGGAGCCCTGCAGTCCCCGAGCCCTGGAGGCCTCAGAGCCCTGCAGCCCCGGAGCCCTGCAGTTCCCGAGCCCCGGAGCCCCGGAGCACTGCAGCCCCGGAGCTCTGCAAGGGCAGGCGGGAGCCCTCCTGCGGAGGCTCGGGGAAAACAGATTGGCGTCATTTCGGTCCCGGCCATCTGGTCGCCCCTCTCGCCTCGGCCATCTGGTCGCGCCCAATGCTTTCCTATGGGGCGACCAGATGGCCGGGCTTCCCTGGAAGTCCCGATGAGGTGCCATTTGCCTCCCGGATCCCAGGCAGGGCTCCAGGAGGTCGGGCACGTTTGCGCCCTGGGTCCCCTCTGTCACCTTGAGGGCACGGATTACAAGAAAGGGGGGTAATTTTCCTCCGAATTACTAGGGGCAAGGGTATGCCCGGACACCCTCCCGGGCGGGCGGTTCTCTGCCGGGGACCAGATGGGCTGTGTTCCCAAGCAACACCTCCCAGGCATCCGGGGCTCCCTCCTCCGGCCCGCGGCATGCAAAATACCCGAGACGGGCTCCATGGGTCCCGGGCCCTGCAACCCCGGAGCCCCGCAGCCCTGCAGCCCCGGAGCCCTGCAGTACCCGAGCCCTGGAGCCCAGGAGCCCCGGAGCCCTGCAGTCCCTGAGCCCTGCAGCCCCGGAGCCCTGCAGCCCGGGAGCCCTGGAGCCCTGGAGTCCCGGAGCCCTGCAGCCCCGGAGCCCCGGAGCCCTGCAGTCCTGGAGCCCTGGAGCCCTGGAGCCCTGGAGCCCCGGAGCCCTGGAGCCCTGGAGCCTCAGAGCCCTGCGGCCCCGGAGCCCTGGGAGGGCAGGCGGGAGCCCTCCCGCTGAGGCTCGGGGCAGGCAGATTGGCGTCATGTCGGTCCCGGCCATCTGGTCGCATCTTTCCACTCAGACATCTGGTCGCACCCAATGCTTCCCAATGGGGCTACCAGATGGCCTGGCTTCCCTGGAAGTTCGGATGAGGTGACATTCGCCTCCCGGATCCCAGCCAGGGCTCCAGGTGGTCGGGCACATTGGCGCCCTGGGTCCCTTCCGTCACTCGGCACGCACGGGTTCCCAGAAAGAGGGGTAGCCTTCCTCCGGACTACTAGGGGCAAGGGTATGCCCGGACACCCTTCCGGGGCTGGCGGTTCCCTGCCGGGGACCAGATGGGCGGTGACCGGGCAACACCTCCCAGGCGTCCGGGGCTCCCTCCTCCAGCCTGCGGCTTGGCAAAGTACCCGGGATGGGCTCCATGGGTCCCGGGCCGTCCTCCCCGTGCCTGAGGCCCAGCGTGGGGTTTCAGAGCCCCCCTGAGCCCCCGGGGCCCTGGAGCCCTGCGGCCCAGGAGCCCTGCAGTCCTGGAGCCCGTGAGCCCTGGAGCCCGGGAGCCCTTGAGCCCCGGAGCCCTGCAGCCCGGGAGCCCTGCAGCCCCGGAGCCCTGCAGCCCGGGAGCCCTGCAGCCCAGTGTGAGAAGTTGGCCTGATATATGATGCTCACTAGTTCTAGTGATCACCTTGTATCAGTCCAAACAACCCTTATGGTGATTGGTTGTAAGTCAACCTTATAGACCAGCTATCCTAATGGTAGCATGGACAAAGCAGTCTTAGGCTAAACTCTTTTGGCATGTGAAGCCAGCTGTTTTACCACATATAACCCCTATAATACCAGATGAAAGGACACCACACAGGTTGTTATGAAAATAAACAATATATTTATTAATAACAAACACCTCTGAACTCTTTATGAGATCAGAGGGCTAAGCACATGACAAGACTCTTGGGAAAAATACGTTTAAGTTGCACGAATTACAATGGTGCCCTAGGGGCACGACAAACCATATATTAAACAAGTGGTATAAGGAAATCGATAGAAGGAATGGAGCTGTCCAGAGGCTGTAGGATCGCTGGGACTACGCTACCCTAACCTTAGGTAAGTATTAGGAGGCCCACGGGACGCGTGTGCAGAGTGTAAACTCACACGCGAGATGCGGGACAAAGTCAATGGACAATACAATTTACGAAAAGGTAAGTAATAGACAGTTCCGACTAGCTAGGACTAAAACAACTGGAAATCTGGACACTAGAAGAGTCAATCTACCCTTGAGCACCGAAATTCTCTTGTTACCTCACCCATGGGCTGCGGGTGCATAGGTGTCAAAGTGTGTCGGGTTTCCGCGTTGAAGTCAAAGGAGCCTTGAAGAAAAGATGCTGCAGGCAACCAGGAGGAAGCTGTCCGGAGTGATCCAAGGGTGGATCAAGGAAGATGAAGACATGAAAGCAGAGGGGACAATGTTCAAAGTCACTAGCCAGTGACTGGAGTGGAACCAGGAAGGAACCAGATGCTGTTGTCGCGATCAGGTGAAGAGTGGATGCTTGACTCTGCAGCCACGTGGACCAGGAGGTGTCTTCGACGACTAGGATGGAGGCGCGAGCTGTCCCACGCAGGCTCTCGCTGTCGGCCATGTTGGTTCCGGATTCGGCATCAACAGGCCTTGGCAAAGGCAACCCACGCGGTGTATGGAAAAGGCGTCTGGTGCGGACCAGGAGGGTCCGGGGTGCTTCTCCTTTGCAGGGAAGCAAGGGCTAGTCTGGCGCAACCAGACCAGTGGTGTAGATTTCAAGGATCGTCGTCTAGGAGGCCACTATCTAGCTGGCAAGTGACCAGACAACGCGTCGAGCAGCAATCAAGCAAAAGGGCCCCATGCAGATTTCGTGGATGCTGGAGGGCTGATCTTCTGTGCAGGAGCTGCTCGGGGCTGGGGCTTCTCAGTCCCCAAAGCACTTCGTCGAGGATGCCTCTGAAGTCGTGCTGGAAGCGAAGTGCAGTTTCTCCAAGATGGCCGGTCCCACGTGTCTCGTCGCACCTACGGATCTCAGCAGTGCTGCAGATGTAGGTAGAGGTCGGAGAGGTGTGGAAGTCCGGGTCCCGTCGGGCTCTGAAGTCTGGATCCACTCGGGAAGACGACAAAGTGAACCGCTGGAACGCTTGATGGTGCCTGCTGGTGCAGGGTGGTCACTCCTTGACCACAAGGGAGATTTCTTCAGTCTTCCGTGGAGGAGAACGTCGAAGTCCAGAGTTTCTTCTTGAAGAGTTTCAATTCAGGATTAATCTAATTTGGAATGGGACCAGCTCCTACCTTTATTCTCCTAAAGGGGGCTGTACTATGACTAGGTCCCTCTTATGGGTGGGACCAGGAAGGGGGGTGGTTACACCCCCTATCCTTTGCCCGGTTTCGCACCAGAGCTGGGGCTGGAGTGCCCCAGCAACTGGTTTGAACCAGTGTATGCACAGGGACACCTTGTGCGCCCCAGGCTTGTCTCATTCCTTTCAGGTCTGTCCTACCTAATACACAAAATCCTGTCTGGGGTGGTGCTAGCACCTCCCAAGGCAGGAAACCCTTTTTCCAGGCCTCCCTCGCTCGAAGGACTCCCAGCAGCAGGAGGTCAGACTTGTGTCTGTGGTGGTAGAATCCATTTTGTGATGCTGAGGCTCGAGTTAACTTTAACCGGGGTTCACAGTTACATACATGTTGTGTCCCTCTAAAAGGGTGGAATGCTACCCCCGTTGCCAGAATTGGCGAGGGGGTAGTATTCCAATTCGTATGACACCTTACTCAACATGTTTTGATAATGCTATGCCAAAGTTAGCAATAACCGCGAGGATTATAATGCACTTAAGAGTATATGGTATAGCGTTATCGTGGAAACAGCTAAAGGACTTGGTTCTGAAAGCTGCAGACAGGCCCAGCTCATGCTAGAGCACCATCTCACATAATTCCAAGCACTCTGCCTCCAGGATTGTTAAGGCCTGCCATAGGAGTGACTTATAGGAGTATATGTGTCCATTTTAGGTTTAGATATAGGTATACTATATCTAAAGCAAAGGGTGATTACACCACCTTGCCCCAGCTGATTGATCAGCCAGTTGTGTCAGATTTGGATGGCCAGCCAGGGGTGGCATAATACATGCTGCAGCCCCTGGTTGGCCTTGGTTGCACTTATGCCCTGGGTACCTATGGTACACTGTACAAGAACTTACAAGAGTGACCCAATACCAATTGGTAAATGCACCTAAAGTACATGTATGTCAATTTAGAGAGAGAACAGCTAGGCTGTGGGTCTGATTAGCAGGCCCACAGCCAGGAAAAGTCGTAAACCAGCGAAGCAAAAAGCTTTATTTCGATATAAAAACATATCATAAAAGCAATACATTACATCAATAATAAAAACAATTTAACAATGCACAATGTAAAAATCCTACAGAATTAACAGTTGGATTAAAAGAATGTATTATTGGACAAATTGTAAAGGCCAGTACAGGCAGAAAACACATTACTGGATCAACAGTTTCTTTGCAGTTCTTATTCGCCAAGCCCAGCCCAGAAATGTTGCCATACAGCAGGCAAAGAAGGGTCGGGCATCTGCACGCAATATGCGTAAGGCTTCCAAATGTGATCTAGTGCCCAAGCTCCTACATAAAGGCTTCAGCCATCTCGACCTAGGCACCGCATAAGCATAGCACTCAAACAACAGGTGAGCAACAGACTCAACCCTTGAGTCACAGAAGGGACAATATGGTACAGTTTGTAATGGTGGTTTCCAAGTGGAAGTTAACAACCCTAAGGGGAGTACTCCCACCCTAAATTTGAAGTACAGTGATCTGTCGCCCGAGTTATGAATTAGATCCAGATAGGGTTCCCTATAGGGGAGCTCCTCAACTAACAGAAACTGAGCAACAGATTTACAATGCTTAGGATTGCGCATTCTCTCGTTGTCCACCCATGACCAATAAGCCTTCTTTAGCAAATGTTTTGACGGTGCTGATCTATTGACCCAAGCGTGTCCTAACCCCAACTCATAGAGAAGCCGCTTAACCTCCCTGAGCCAGGTTACCTTATGCCATCCCGGAAGGGATAAGAGATCACTTAAGGCATCTGCGTAGCTACACAGTTCTGGGACGTTCCATATCCTGGCCCATAATAAAAGGGGACGTAGCCTTGCTTGCTCGCATATTGGGCGTGTGCCTGCATCTAGCAAGAGGGGGATTGTAGGGGTACTGTGGGGTAACCTCATAAGATCTTTATGGAAGTTATTTTCGAGGTGCGATAAGGTGTCAACTCTCTGAATGCCCCACAGTTCTGCGCCATACAATGCTGCACTCACCACCCTTGCCCTGTAGATGTCTAATAGTGCCCCAATAGGTTTTATAGATGAGGCACGTTGTTCTTTGAGCAGGGCACCTGCGACCCTCTTATGGGTCAGAAACACCTTTTGGTGGTGTGCCTTCTAACTCATAGTGTCGCAGAGTCGGATGCCCAGGTAGTCAAATTCTTTGACTCTTTCGAGTGGTACAGAGTCTAGAGCAGGAGGGGCAACAGATTTCTTAGGGGGGTTAAGGACAAGGAATTTGGTTTTGCCTATATTTATAGACAGGCCCTTAGTATCACAAAAGGCCTTGAAGCTAGAAAGCAACTTTTGGATGCCTGCTGGTGATTTTGAGATTAGGAGGGTGTCATCCGCAAATAGGAGCGTCGGAACTTTCCTTCCAGCCAGGGAAGGTGCATCTGATGGATGTTGAAGAAGATGCTCCACCACTCCGTTAACGTAAAGAGAAAACAGAGTGGGGGCAAGCACACACCCCTGGCGGACGCCCCTATTTACAGGGATACGAGATGTTTTTTCCCCCTGAACACCCCATCTAATCTGAGCAAAGTTGCTTTCGTGGAATTTTATAAGCAAAGCCAACAAGTAAGGGGGTATACCTAACCCATTGAGGACATTCCACAATTGGACTCGTGGGACCAGGTCGAAGGCAGTTCGCAAGTCTATAAAGACTAGATACAAACTGCCCCCACCCAGCACCACCACTTTCCAATATATCATTAGGAGGCGAAATGTCTGCTCGATGGTGCCTGTCCCTGTTCTAAAACCTGCTTGGAAATCTGACAGGATCTGATTTTCTTCAGCCCACTGCAAGATCCTACCTAGTACCACTTTGCCCGCAACCTTTTGTGTTGAGTCCAGCAGACTGATAGGGCGATAGTTGGCTGGGTCGTCCCTGCAACCTTTCTTAAAAATAGGGACGACCTCAGCTCCCCTCCATGAGTCAGGGAGAGAACCTCCCAGCAAGGCCTCATTTAAGAGTGAAGCAATTAATCTGCTCCACAATAAGGGGTATTTCTTCAGCAAGTCACCCAGAATCCCATCAGGGCCTGCAGCCTTATTGGTTACGATACACCTGATTGCCCTTTCAACTTCCTCAGTGGTGAAGGGGCAGTCATTAATTGAAATATCAACTGGGGGACTGGGCAAAAGACCCAAACTTGGATGAGGTGCCCCCAGTGGAGCGGAATATAGCTTGGAGAAGTGGGCAAACCAGACGTCACCAGGGATATTACAGGTTAACTGTTGGTCAAGAGGCTTGTCCCTGGCTCTCAGCAAATCCCAAAACCCCTTGGAATCTTTCCTAGTACTTGCCTCCACTAGCTCCCACCAAAAATTGTATTCATGAGCCTCCTTAGCCTCAGCCACAGTTTTTTTGTAAAGTTTCCTTGCAATTCTGATATTGGCTGGGTCCTTGTTCTTCACTGCGGAGATAAGTTCCCCCTTAGCAGCCCGACATTTGGAGGAATACCACTTGTCTCTTACCTTAGAAACACCTTTCGGTACAACCCTCGCACTGGATTGGGGAATGGTAAACAGTTCGCTTAATGCCACAATAGTTTCTGTGAATATCGGTAAAACATCTTGACTGGTGAGACTTAAGGCATCGAGCCGTGGCCCCACCACTGACATGATGGTCCCTGCTTGCGCCATCCTTACTTCATCCGCTGCTGCTTTTGCCCACTTTAGGCGCCTGCCACAGTTTGAGGGAACAATTTCATTGGTGGATTTCCACTTGTGGGCAAACTTGTCTAGGTTCCCAACCTGCCAAGGAGGAGTGAGGGTTAAGGAAAGAGGATTATGGTCACTATCACAAGACGCTATGACCTCCATGTCTTGATGGAATGACCAAAGATTATAATTCAACATGATGTAGTCAATTCTGGAGGTGTGTCCCGTCCTGTTATAAGTATGCGCACCCATAGAATCCGAATTGGATCGTCCATTTGTTGGTCTCAGGTCGTGTTCCATGCAAAGTGCATTGATGTCTATCGCACTTTGCGTCCATTTGGGGATCGGATCTAGGGTCAGGATTGGGATACCTCTCCTTGTATCCTCTTCCAAAGTATCCAAAATGTCCTCCCTGGCCAATGGCTCAAAACAGCAGTTGAAATCGCCTGCAAGGAGAACATAAGAATCGATATTGCAGGCAGCTAAATCGCTGCTTAATCCTGTTGAGGATAGGCATGATGCCCCACCCCTGGCCCCCCTCAAATAAAGATTAAAGACTTCTAACTTCCTTCCCCCTTGGCAGTGTATAGTTATCCTCTGGAGGTCAGGAGATTGAGTGGTCCTTTGACTTACACTTAAACCTAGTGCAATGCTGACCCATATAAGAAGGCCGCCAGACGGGCGACCTTTGCATCCATGTTGTTGGGAAGCTGGGACAAAGTAGGATGTAAAGCCTACTCTGTGCAAAAAGCAAAAATCTGGGGTGACCATAGGATTGCAGACCCTACTCTCCTACATACCCCCCCCCAAACTTAGGGACATTAAACTAACCGTGACCAGGTGAGTCTTCCTGTTCTAAGTGGAAATACCTGGAGAGACCATCTGCATTGCCATGGTCAGCCCCTGATCTGTGCTCCACTGTAAAGTCCATCCCCTGTAGGGAAATGGACCACCTAAGAAGTTTGGGGTTTCCACCCTTCATTTGATTTAGCCACAAGAGGGGCTTATGGTCTGTCTGAATCTTGAAGTGAGTTCCAAACAAGTATGGCCTCAACTTCTTCAGGGCCCAAACCACAGCAAAGGCCTCCCTCTCAATAGCTGACCAACGTTTCTCTCTAGGGGTCAGCCTTCTACTTATAAAAGCAATGTGCTGGTCATGACCATCAATATTCAGCTGAGATAGAACAGCTCCCACACCCAACTCAGAAGCATCTGTTTGGACAATGAAGGTTTTGGAGTAGTCTGGACTCTTGAGAATAGGTGCAGTGCACATGGCCTGCTTTAGGTCATCAAATGCCTTTTGACAGCTAACTGTCCACTGAACTTTCTTTGGCATTTTCTTACTTGGCAGGTCATTAAGAGGGGTCACAATTGCCCCATCATTTCTGAAAAATTTCTTGTAGTAACCAGACAGGCCCAAGAAAGCTCTGACCTGTGTCTGAGTGGTTGGAGGAGCCCAGTCCTTTATGGCCTGTATCTTGCTCTCCAATGGTTGAACCTGGCCTCCACCTATAAGGTGGCCCAGGTACACAACCTGACTCTGCCCTATCTGGCACTTGGTGGCCTTGGTAGTGAGGCCTGCCTTTTGCAGGGCCTCCAAAACTTTCCTCAGGTGGATCAGGTGATCCTCCCAGGTGGAGCTGAAGACAGCAATATCATCTCGATATGCTGCACAAAAGTCATCCAACCCAGTGAGGACTTGGTTCACCAACCTTTGAAAAGTGGCAGGTGCATTTTTCAAACCAAAGGGCATCATCACAAATTGGTAATGGCCTCCTGGGGTAGAAAATGCTGTTTTGGACTTGGCATCCTCAGCTAACCTGATTTGCCAATAACCAGCTGTTAGGTCAAATGTACTCAAGAATTTGGCAGAAGCCGATTTTTATCTATGAGTTCATCTGCTCTAGGTATTGGATGGGCATCTGTCTTAGTGACAGCATTGAGACCCCTGTAGTCTACACAAAACCTCATCTCTCTCTTACCATCCTGGGTGTGAGGTTTAGGCACTAGAACTACAGGACTAGCCCAAGGGCTCTCTGAGGGTTCAATGACTCCCAATTCCAACATCTTTTGTACTTCTTTCTTTATGCAGTCCCTGACGTGGTCAGGTTGCCAGTAGATTTTACTCTTTATAGGCAGACTGTCACCAGTGTCCACCTCATGGGTGCACCAGTTTGTCTGACTGGGGGTCAGAGAGAACATTTGTCTAAAGGATTGAAGAACCTGTTTGCAATCCTTTTGCTGATGCTCAGAGAGGCTGTCAGAAAAGACCATACCATCTACTGACCCATTATCAGGGTTCTGAGTGAGCAGGTCTGGGAGAGGGTCACGCTATTCCTCCTGTCCCTCATCTGTGGCCATGAGCAAGCCCATGTCCGCCCTGTCAACAAATGCCTTGAGCCTGTTCACATGAAGTACTCTGTGAGGACTCATGGGAGTGCCAAGGTCCACCAGGTAGGTGACCTCTCCCTTCTGTTCAATGATGGTATGGGGTCCAGATCATTTGTCTTGGAGAGCTGCTGGGGCCACTGGCTCCAAAAACCACACCTTCTGTCCTGGCTGGTAAACAGTTAGGACAGCCTTTTGGTCATGCCAAGCTTTTTGAAGTTCTTGGCTGGCCTCAAGGTTTTTAGATGCCTTCTCCATGTACTCTGCCATCCTGGAGCGGAGATCAAGTACATAGTCCACTATGTCAAGCTTAGGCTTTTTGAGAGGTAACTCCCATCCTTCCTTCACAAGACATAGGTGTCCTCTTACAGGATGCCCAAATAGAAGCTCAAAAGGGCTGTAGCCAACCCCCTTCTGTGGGACCTCTCTGTAAGCAAACAGAACGCAGGGTAAAAGGATGTTCCATCTTCGCATAAGCTTTTCAGGTAACCCTTTTATCATCCCTTTTAGGGTCTTGTTGAATCTCTCCACAAGCCCATTGCACTGTGGGTTATAGGGTGTGGTAAATGTGTAATTTACTCCACACTCCTTCCACATTGCAGTCAAGTATCCTGACATGAAGTTTGCACCTCTGTCAGAGACAACCTCCTTAGGAAACCCCACTCTGGAGAAAACTCCAAGTAGGGCCCTGGCCACAACAGGAGCTGTAGTGGTCCTAATGGGAATAGCTTCTGGAAACCTGGTGGCATGATCCACTACCACCAGTATAAATCTGTGCCTATTGCATTTTTAATTCTTGTTTTTCTTCTGCCAAGGGGGGCCTAGGCTCGAGGCTATCTCCGACTGAACCCTTGTTTCTTGTTGTGAAGTTCCTGCCCAGGTTCCCAGGATTACAGGGCTCCCCCATAACTGATCCTTGCTGAATAAAATGGATAGTGCCTGTGAGGTGTTCATAGGTTACCTGCGCCCTTCACAAGTGCAATCCAGGCATCCGCCCACAGGGTGCTGCAGCCCTCTGAGCCCCTTCCACCTGTCATCAGGAGCCTGGTGCAGAGGCCGAGAGGGCTGACCTATGTACTGGCACTGTTCATGCAAACACCAAAGACCTGGATTCCGGAGCACGGCTCAGGTATCAATCAATCAGTCAGGGGTTTATAAAGAGCACTACTCATCCATCAGGGTCTCAAGGAGCTGAAGGGGCTCCCAAAGGGGGGGCAGCTCCTGATCAGTTGAAGAGCCAGGTCTTGAGGTCCTTACTGAATGAATGCAGGCTAGGGGAGTGTCTGGTGTTCACCCGGAGCTCGTTTCAGGTCTTGACTGTGATGTAGCAGAAAGCTCTCCAGCCTGCTGTGTGTCTGCGGATGCGAGGGACCTCTGCTAGGCAAGGTCAGTAGAGGTTCCTTTTGGGTACATGGAAGGAGATTCTCTCGTTGAGGTATTTGGGTCCAATGTTGAGGGACTTGTAGGTGTGGATGAGGAGCATGAAGGTGACTCTTCTTGACTGAGAGTCAGTGGAGGTCTCGTAGGTGTTGGGTCATGCGCTCGTGGCATGGTGTTCCGAGGACGAGTCTGGCTGCAACATGCTGGATGGTCTGGAGTCTGTGTATAATAGTTCTGTTGATTCTGGCGTATAGGGCATTGCCGTAGTCCAGTCTGCTGGTGATGAGTGCGTGAGTGACAGTCCTTCTGCAGTCGGGGGGATCCATTTGAAGGTCTTGCGGAGGATGTGCAGGTAGTTGAAACTGGTAGAGGCGACAGCGTTGATTTGGCGGTTCATGGAGAGGGAGGAGTCGAGGATGATGCCGAGGTTTTGTGCGAGGTCAGTAGGGGTGGTCGCTTTCCGAGGGCGGAGTGCCACCAGGTGCTGTACCATGCGGAGATGGAGGGGTGGAGGATGAGGACCTCAGTTTTCTCTGAGTTGAGCTTCAGGCAATGGTCTTTCATCCAGGCTGCAACGTCCTTCATTCCTGTGTGAAAGCTGAGTCTGGTGTCTTCAGGTTTTTTGTGGCGAGAGGATGAGCTGGGTGTCTTCGGCATAGGATACTATGCTGATCCCATGCTGTCTGACGATGGCAGCAAGGGGGGGCCAATTAGATTTTGAAAAGCGTTGGTCTGAGCAACGATCCTTGGGGTACTCCGCAGTTGATGTCAGTGGGTTCGGAGAGGAAGGAAGGGAATCTGATCCTCTGGTTTCTGCCGGAGAGGAAGGATTGGATCCAGTCGAGGGCGGCTCCTTGTATTCCTGCGTCGTGAACTGGAGCTGTAAGCGTACGATGAGAGACAGTGTCGAAGGCAGCGGAGAGGTCTTAGAGGATGAGGGCCGCAGTGTTTCCCTGATAGAGTAGCATGCGGATGTCATCCATGGTGGCGAGGAGGGCAATCTCGGTGCTGTGGTTTCTGCGGAATCCAGATTGAGAGGCGTTGAGAATGGAATTCTCTTTGATGAAGGTGTTCAGCAGGGCGTTTACGAGTCCCTCTGTGACTTTAGCTGTGAAGGGGAGGAGAGAGATGGGCCAGTAGTTTTTCAGGTCTGTTTGGTCGGCTGTTGGCTTCTTGAGGAGGGGTTTAACCTCCACCCAATTCCAGTCGACTGGGAAGATTCCAGATTTGAAGGAGGCGTCAATGGTCCCTCCTAGTTCGGGTGCGATGGCGGTGGCGGCCTTGTGGAATATGTGCGCTGGGCAGGGGTCCATAGGGGCCCCTGAGTGGGTTTTCCTTATGGTCGTGGTGATGTGTTCGATGGTGGTTTGATTCCAGGTCATGATGGTTGGCTTGCCTGCAGTGGCGGGGTGGGGGGAGGTATCCGGCCTCTGTTTGTTATAGATTTAGCAGGTACAGGGAGATGCAAGGGCCAAGATGTGGAGCCTGCCTCACTGGAGCCAGGAGTATACCTTTAAGCCCTTGTTTAAGATCCACCCCTCCCTACATGATTGGCATTAGTGGACCTGGTCTTTGGTGATATCTGACAGACATTTTGTGAGGTCTTTACCTTTCCAATCAGTCCATCAAGACAATACATTTCTTTATTTCCAGTAAAGTGTTCCTGTGTTAGCTGTTGGCTGTAGAGTCTTTCAGTGGATTAGAAAGCAGAGTAAAACATAGTTCAATGGATTTAATTTTCTCATCAAAGAATTTAGCAAGTTCTTATTATTTTACATATGGATTTTTAAAGAAAGGGTAGGTCTATTAGGTAATTTTACACTTTTAAGAGATATTTTTTCTAAATTTGTGTCTTTTAGAGAATCTTACAGCCTCCCATAACTTTCTTTATAAATATATGTTGAGAACCATGGACCATGGTTCTCTTTCTGTTCCATTTTAAGACATACTTGTTGTAGGGAGTGGTGGGGCATTAAATGTATGAGAGTGCAGATATGGGGGAGGTTAATGAAGGGTGTTAGTAACAAGGTGATGATTTCAATATTATGGGCTAGATGTAGGTAATAGCAAATTACCGAATGGTAAATACCGAATTTTAACAATTCGGTATTTACTAATCAGTAATTGCTATGTAGGAAAAAAAATCAGTAAAAATACCGAATCGGTAAGATTCGGTAATTACCGATCCGGTAATTACCGAATGAGTATTTGCCATTGATTCCTATGGGCCTTGAAGCCCATAGGATTCAATAGCAAATACCTATTCGGTAATTACCGAATCGGTAAAAATACCGAATTTCCAAGGGGGACAGGGTGTCACTTTGACACCCTGTGGCACCCCTGTTTCTGGCTTGTGTGCCATGTGGTACACATACATGCCCCAAGGGCATGTATGTGTGTCACATGGCACAGGTGCAAAAAACACAGTTGATGGACAGAATGCAGAACAATGTCTTACATTCACCCCAGTACAAAGATCTGGGCCTAAACCCATTGTTTTTTTGCACTCCACACCACCCTAGGTCAGACAATGGCTATATGCAAATCAGCCTTGACCCTCTGCCTCATGGGAAGAGTCCAGCCCGAACTACTAAGCCATGTCTTTCCTAGACCGGAATCAAGCATCCAAGGACTGGTTTCTGGCTATCAGCCTTCTTCAGCCTGGATAGCTTGACTCCAGTGATGTGGAGAGCCTGGGACTCACGTCTGAGCATACCCGGCCCACTCGGGGTGAAAATTGCAAAAAACACAGTTGATGGACAGAATGCAGAACAATGTCTTACATTCACCCCAGTACAAAGATCTGGGCCTAAATCCATCGTTTTTTTGCACTCCACACCACCCTAGGTCAGACAATGACTATATGAAAATCAGCCTTGACCCTGTGCCTCATGGGAACAGTCCAGCCCGAACTACCAAGCCATGTCTTTCCTAGACCGGAATCAAGCATCCAAGGACCGTTTTCTGGCTATCAGCCTTCTTCAGCCTGGATAGCTTGACTCCAGTGATGTGGAGAGCCTGGGACTCACGTCTGAGCATACCCAGCCCACTCGGGTGAAAATTGCAAAAAACACAGTTGATGGACAGAATGCAGAACAATGTCTTACATTCACCCCAGTACAAAGATCTAGGCCTAAATCCATTGTTTTTTTGCACTCCACACAACCCTAGGTCAGACAATGGCTATATGCAAATCAGCCTTGACCCTGTGCCTCATGAGAACAGTCCAGCCCGAACTACCAAGCCATGTCTTTCCTAGACCGGAATCAAGCATCCAAGGACCGGTTTCTGGCTATCAGCCTTCTTCAGCCTGGATAGCTTGACTCCAGTGATGTGGAGAGCCTGGGACTCACGTCTGAGCATACCCAGCCCACTCGGGGTGAAAATTGCAAAAAACACAGTTGATGGACAGAATGCAGAACAATGTCTTACATTCACCCCAGTACAAAGATCTGGGCCTAAATCTATCGTTTTTTTGCACTCCACACCACCCTAGGTCAGCCAATGGCTATATGCAAATCAGCCTTGATCCTGTGCCTCATGGGAACAGTCCAGCCAGAACTACCAAGCCATGTCTTTCCTAGACCAGAATAAAGCATCCAAGGACCGGTTTCTGGCTATCAGCCTTCTTCAGCCTGGATAGCTTGACTCCAGTGATGTGGAGAGCCTGGGACTCACGTCTGAGCATACCCAGCCCACTCGGGGTGAAAATTGCAAAAAACACAGTTGATGGAGAGAATGCAGAACAATGTCTTACATTCACCCCAGTACAAAGATCTGGGCCTAAATCCATCGTTTTTTTTGCACTCCACACCACCCTAGGTCAGACAATGGCTATATGCAAATCAGCCTTGACCCTGTGCCTCATGGGAACAGTCCAGCCCAAACTACCAAGCCATGTCTTTCCTAGACCGGAATCAAGCATCCAAGGACCGGTTTCTGGCTATCAGCCTTCTTCAGCCTGGATAGCTTGACTCCAGTGATGTGGAGAGCCTGGGACTCACGTCTGAGCATACCCAGCCCACTCGGGGTGAAAATTGCAAAAAACACAGTTGATGGACAGAATGCAGAACAATGTCTTACATTCACCCCAGTACAAAGATCTGGGCCTAAATCCATCGTTTTTTTGCACTCCACACCACCCTAGGTCAGACAATGGCTATATGCAAATCAGCCTTCACCCTGTGCCTCATGGGAACAGTCCAGCCCGAACTACCAAGCCATGTCTTTCCTAGACCAGAATAAAGCATCCAAGGACCGGTTTCTGGCTATCAGCCGTCTTCAGCCTGGATAGCTTGACTCCAGTGATGTGGAGAGCCTGGGACTCACGTCTGAGCATACCCAGCCCACTCGGGGTGAAAATTGCAAAAAACACAGTTGATGGACAGAATGCAGAACAATGTCTTACATTCACCCCAGTACAAAGATCTGGGCCTAAATCCATCGTTTTTTTGCACTCCACACCACCCTAGGTCAGACAATGGCTATATGCAAATCAGCCTTGACCCTGTGCCTCATGGGAACAGTCCAGCCCGAACTACCAAGCCATGTCTTTCCTAGACCGGAATCAAGCATCCAAGGACCGGTTTCTGGCTATCAGCCTTCTTCAGCCTGGATAGCTTGACTCCAATGATGTGGAGAGCCTGGGACTCACGTCTGAGCATACCCAGCCCACTCGGGGTGAAAATTGCAAAAAACACAGTTGATGGACAGAGTGCAGAACAATGTCTTACATTCACCCCAGTACAAAGATCTGGGCCTAAATCCATCGTTTTTTTGCACTCCACACCACCCTAGGTCAGACAATGGCTATATGCAAATCAGCCTTGGCCCTGTGCCTCATGGGAACAGTCCAGCCCGAACTACCAAGCCATGTCTTTCCTAGAGCGGAATCAAGCATCCGAGGACCGGTTTCTGTCTATCAGCCTTCTTCAGCCTGGATAGCTTGTCTCCAGTGATGTGGAGAGCATGGGACTCACGTCTGAGCATACCCAGCCCACTCGGGGTGAAAATTGCAAAAAACACAGTTGATGGACAGAATGCAGAACAATGTCTTACATTCACTCCAGTACAAAGATCTGGGCCTAAATCCATCGTTTTTTTGCACTCCACACCACCCTAGTTCAGACAATGGCTATATGCAAATCAGCCTTGACCCTGTGCCTCATGGGAACAGTCCAGCCCGAACTACCAAGCCATGTCTTTCCTAGACCAGAATCAAGCATCCAAGGACCGGTTTCTGGCTATCAGCCTTCTTCAGCCTGGATAGCTTGACTCCAGTGATGTGGAGAGCCTGGGACTCACGTCTGAGCATACCCAGCCCACTCGGGGTGAAAATTGCAAAAAACACAGTTGATGGACAGAATGCAGAACAATGTCTTGCATTCACCCCAGTACAAAGATCTGGGCCTAAATCCATTGTTTCTTTGCACTCCACACCACCCTAGGTCAGACAATTGCTATATGCAAATCAGCCTTGACCCTGTGCCTCATGGGAACAGTCCAGCCCGAACTACCAAGCCATGTCTTTCCTAGACCGGAATCAAGCATCCAAGGACCGGTTTCTGGCTATCAGCCTTCTTCAGCCTGGATAGCTTGACTCCAATGATGTGGAGAGCCTGGGACTCACGTCTGAGCATACCCAGCCCACTCGGGGTGAAAATTGCAAAAAACACAGTTGATGGACAGAATGCAGAACAATGTCTTACATTCACCCCAGTACAAAGATCTGGGCCTAAATCCATCGTTTTTTTGCACTCCACACCACCCTAGGTCAGACAATGGCTATATGCAAATCAGCCTTGACCCTGTGCCTCATGGGAACAGTCCAGCCCGAACTACCAAGCCATGTCTTTCCTAGACCAGAATAAAGCATCCAAGGACCGGTTTCTGGCTATCAGCCTTCTTCAGCCTGGATAGCTTGACTCCAGTGATGTGGAGAGCCTGGGACTCACGTCTGAGCATACCCAGCCCACTCGGGGTGAAAATTGCAAAAAACACAGTTGATGGACAGAATGCAGAACAATGTCTTACATTCACCCCAGTACAAAGATCTGGGCCTAAATCCATCGTTTTTTTGCACTCCACACCACCCTAGGTCAGACAATGGCTATATGCAAATCAGCCTTGATACATGGCACAGGTGTGCATGCACAGAGGTGCATGTACACAGAAATTCGTAATTTACCACCCAATAGCATTGGGTGGTATTAACGAATTTCTAAGGGCCTGTGGCACTGTAAACTGTGCCACCTACATATTGAATTACAGAATCTGTATATTTACCGATTCGGTATTTTACCAAATCGTTAAATTTACCGAATCGGTAAATATACTGATTCTATAATTTTCTAGCCCCCTACATTACAATACCCAAATACAGGTCGGTAACGGCCGAAATCGGCCGTTACCGACCGGTATTTGGGCTCCTACATCTGGCCCTATATCCCTGACAGTTTGATCAAAGGTTTTGCCTTGTGAAACTCAAAGGGAGAAAGACTTAGACAATAACCATATGAAGCTATGCGGATTGGGAAATTGAACAGAAGAAGGTCTTTCTAGAAATAAAAAACTCAAGAATAGAGTTTAATATGTAAAATCAGGATATTTTAACTGACAGCTTGAAACTTGAAGGAGCGTTGCTGATCCCGTGGCTGAGGTTTAATAAAAATGTTATGTCTGACATTGGCCAACCAGAGTACTCAAGAATCCGGGTACAATGCAGTTTATTACCAGAAAGGAATTAAAACAAGCATTTACAATGCAACGGTTTTGCCTTTGACAATGTTAGAGTTATTGGCATTGTAAATGTTAAAATCTTTTTTTAGGTTTTTTTGAGTAAACAGATAAATAAATGGCGTTGTTGTTTACTAGTAAATAGCTTTATGTGTAGCAAATGTTAGACGTATTGCATTTGCACCTAAACACACACCTAGGTATATGTCTACAGAGACATACACACACACAGAGCTCGCCTTCTACACATATTGACTGGCTTTGTATAGACAACTACACACACACAGCACGAGACATACATAGTTATACAGACATACACAGTTACACTGTATTATACATACATAGCATCACACACATAGCATCACACACAGACAGCATTACTCAGCTCCTGGACATATATCTTCACACATACACAGCTACAGACACACACAGCCACACATTGCTACATACACACACATAGCATCATATACACATAGCATCACATACACAGTATCACTTAGCTCTTGTATACATAGCTGCACGCATACACTTGTACAGAGGTACACAGTTTGACCTTGCTATAGACACACACAGTATCACACACATATAGTATCACACACACATTGCATCACACATACATATAGCCTCACTCAGCTCCTGTACACATAGCTCCACACATACACAGCCACACACAGCATGACATTCACACACATAGCATCACTCTGCTCTTGTACTTATAGCTCCACATATATACAGCCACAGAGACACAGTCAGACATTGCTATATACACACACATTACACACATATAGCATTACATATACATAACATCACACATACACTTAGCATCACTCAGCTATTGTACACATAGCTCCACACATACACAGCTACACAGTCACACACTGCTACACACACACATCTTATAACACACATAGACAGCATTATATGCATACATCATCATGCACACACAGCATCACACATATAGCATTCCACACACACAGCATTGTAAACACACAGGATTACACACACACTGCATTATACAAACATAGCATTACACACATATACAGTAACATACACACACAGTTGTACACACACAGTACTACACATACAGAGCCTCCCTACACATTTTAAACACAGAGTTTACACACATACTGAGTTCTACACTTATACATAGAGTTCTACACACACACAATGCAAGCTTAGATGATGGTGTCATATAGCACAGTAGACCAACATCCTCAAATAATGGGTGCATAATAAAAAGTAGAGTGCAGTTAAGCAAGATAATGCTAGGAAAGGCATATGGAATAGAAAGAAGTGAGCATTGTAAGACAACACATAGTAAAGTAGAGCAACAAGTTAAGCTAAGGTAATACAGGGTGTATTGATATTTTTCCTCCTTTACTGTTTTTGAAAGTATACTCTTGAGGCAAGCATTACTCTGTTGGCTGAGTGTTTGTTTATCAATTGTTATGGCGATTATTAGGCTTCTATTCTTAACATTGTATTGATATACAATATTAAATCAAATCAATAGCTACATACATGTGACTGACCTTAATTTGTTTGCACTAAAGTGTACACGGAGCATCTTCCACCTACCCATACCCAAAATACCTACATATACTACTTAGACATGAGGCAAAAAAAACTTGCAAATCAATTAAACGAAGTAAGAATATGTCATGAAACTCGCGCTTACCTTAAAAGCCCAAAATGTATAATAAATTACAATTGTGAATAAAACATCAACTCAAAGGGAACTTTATCGAAGAAATCCACCATAACATGGACCCAATACCCCCAAATCCCACCAAAGACGACAACGACAGACGACACGAAACACGCAGCTGCTTACTTGATTCCAAACGCTACTACGAGGCAACACGGAGCATCTTACACCTACAAAATAAAAGAGAAAAAGATAACATTAATGCAAATAAACAGGTAACAGAGGAACATACCATTCACAACGACGGAACTCACAAAGAGGTGATCGCTCAACAGTCAAGACACAGGGCATCTTAAACCTACAAAAATAAAAAAGAAACAGATCAGATTGATGTAAATAAAGATGTAACAGAGAGACGTACCATTACATGGACGAAAACGACACACAACATGAAACACGCAGCTGCTTACTTGATCGCAAACGCTACTACGAGGCAACACGGGCATCTTACACCTACAAAATAAAACAGAAACAGAAAACATTAATGTAAGGAAACGACAGACGACAACGACGAAACACGCAAAGAGGTAATCGGTCAACAGTCAGGACACAGGGCATCTTAAACCTACAAAATCAAAAGAGAAACAAATCAGATTGATGTAAACAAAGATGTACGGAAACAACAGGCGACAACAACCACACGCAGCTGCTTACCTGATCGCAAACGCTACTTCGAGGCACACGGACAGCGGGAGGGGGGAAACTGCTCGCAAACGCTACTACGAGGCAACACGGGGCATCTTACACCTACAAAACAAAAGAGAAACAGATAACATTAATGTAAGGAAACAACAGATTACAACGACAGAACAGGCAAAGAGGTGATCGCTCAACAGTCAGGACACAGGGCATCTTAATCCTACAAAAACAAAAGAGAAACAGATCAGATTGATGTAAACAAAGATGTACAGAAACAACAGACAACAACATCCACACGCAGCTGCTTACCTGATCACAAACGCTACTTCGAGGCACACGGACAGCGGGAGGGGGGGGGAGGCTGATCGCAAACGCTACTACGAGGCAACACGGGGCATCTTACACCTACAAAATAAAAGAGAAACAGATAACATTAATGTAAGGAAACAACAGATTACAACGACGGAACACGCAAAGAGGTGATCGCTCAACAGTCGAACACAGGGCATCTTAATCCTACAAAAAGAAAAGATAAACAGATCAGATTGATGTAAACAAAGATGTACGGCAACAACAGACAAAAACAACCACACGCAGCTGCTTACCTGATCGCAAACGCTACTTCGAGGCACACGGATAGCGGGAGGGGGGGGGGAGGCTGATCGCAAACGCTACTACGAGGCAACATGGGGCATCTTACACCTACTAAATAAAAGAGAAAGAGATAACATTAATGTAAGGAAACAACAGATTACAACGACGGAACACGCAAAGAGGTGATCACTCAACAGTCAGGACACAGAGCATCTTAATCCTACAAAAACAAAAGAGAAACAGATCAGATTGATGTAAACAAAGATGTACGGCAACAACAGACAACAACAACCACACGCAGCTGCTTACCTGATCGCAAACGCTACTTCAAGGCACACGGACAGCGGGAGGAGGGGGGGAGGATGATCGCAAACTCTAATACGAGGCAACACGGGGCATCTTACACCTACAAAATAAAAGAGAAACAGACGACAACGACGGCGGAAGGGGGAGGAGAGGCGAGAACGGCCAAAAGCACTCACGTGGACCAAGACTTCCTCCGGCGGCGGTCGGCCGCAGAATCAACAAAAGAAACATGGACGCGACAAAAAAATAAACACCGCCCACCGCCGCATGATGATTTCGAAAGGGGCGGAAAGCCTAAAATTTGCAGGAACGCCCCCGAATCTGCTCTCAGGATGACGAGCAGATACCTGTTCCAATGGCTATTCAGAAAAGGGGGTGGTGATGAACAGAGTGTCTGAATTAAGCAGACCACTCTTACCCAGTCCAAAGATCAGGGCTTGATCCATCACCGTTATTTATCTCACTGCACCATCCCAGCTCAGAACCTGGCTATATGCAAATCAGTCTGTCCCTGGCCCAGTGCATCATGGGAACAGGGCAGACTAAACTACGAAGCCAATTCTTCACCAGAAAGGAGACAAGCTACCGGGGACCGGTTTCTGGCATTTCAGCCGTCTTCGGCCCGGCTTGCTTGAATCCTGATGGTGCAGTGAGAAAGGGACTCATGTCTGAGTATACCCTGCCACACCTATAGTGGCCAAAAACGATTCAGAAAAGGGGGTGGTGATGAACAGAGTGTCTGAATTAAGCAGACCACTCTTACCCAGTCCAAAGATCAGGGCTTGATCCATCACCGTTATTTATCTCACTGCACCATCCCAGCTCAGAACCTGGCTATATGCAAATCAGTCTGTCCCTGGCCCAGTGCATCATGGGAACAGGGCAGACTAAACTACCAAGCCGTTTCCATTTCCAATTCCATTTCCATAAGCCGTGAGGTGAACGGCCATCGAGGTCAGCAGACAGCAGACAGCTTGCCATTTTAGCGCTCCAGCGCTCTACCGACGCCGTGAGGGAAACGGCCAGCGCTACCAGCGCTCAGCTCCATAGCGCTCCAGCGCCATCCACACTACAACTCCCAGGTGCCCCGGCGGCGGAAGTGACGCCGCACGAGCGCCCGGAGGCGCTTGAAAGAACGGAGCGTCCAGAGCTCCGGCGGGACAATTCCATTTCCATAAGCCGTGAGGTGAACGGCCATCGAGGTCAGCAGACAGCAGACAGCTTGCCATTTTAGCGCTCCAGCGCTCTACCGACGCCGTGAGGGAAACGGCCAGCGCTACCAGCGCTCAGCTCCATAGCGCTCCAGCGCCATCCACACTACAACTCCCAGGTGCCCCGGCGGCGGAAGTGACGCCGCACGAGCGCCCGGAGGCGCTTGAAAGAACGGAACGCCCCTCGCCCGTCGCGCGCGGGAGCGCCCGGGCGAAGCCCGGGCCAAGGGCGGGCCCGTTTCAGCCCGTTCCAGACAGATCCAGGCAGGGCAGGGCCCCCCCCCTTTCGATCCGGTACGTTCCCGCTTGACGACCATCTCTTCAGTTACAGGTACTCTTTGGCTCAGTGAGTGATTGTGATTCCTTTGGTCCACTGCCTCTGTGCCTGCCTATCCGCACTATGTCAGTAACAAGGGGATCCAGAAGTAAGACTGCACTTAGAACTGCTCAGTTCATAGGTCCTATTGACAAATTTATTTCCACTACCACTGAAGCTATCAATTTAAACATTTCCCTTTTGGAGCGCAGGGTTTCCCAGGACCTTGCGTTTGCTAGGAGATCCTCCCTGGGTCTCATAGCTACAGCCTTAACCCCAGCCCCAGCAGTAACATCCATTCCCAGCCTTTCTCAACCTGCAAATGTTACAGCACAATTACATTCCATTCCGAATGCCGTAGATTTATCGGCCACTAACTTGTCATTAGGTCTGGATTCTATTGAGAACCTTGAGATCACCCCGGATCTAGAGCGGATTGTAGTTGACGACCAGACTCAAGGTACTCATTCCATGGGGGCGAGAGAAGGCGCCATTCCCAAGCAGTCAATACCTACAAATAAAGGGAACAAGGCCAATCAACATCCGAAAAATAAGAAAAAGAAAGGGACTATTACAGCACCAGCCATGAATATACCTACCGGCACAAACTCCACATCATCTGTCTCGCTGAATTCATATAGCGCTTCTAATGGTATTGTCCAGGGGGGTGCACCTGGACCGTCTGATTTTGATAATATCCAGTTGTTTGAAAGACTCAGGGACTTGTTTAAACAACAACTCCTGCCCCTGGAACGGAGTATCATGGCCATTGAGAAACAGCTTGCTATACTTATTGATAAATCTTCCAACCACCCAAGGGCAGGTGCAGCTAAATCGGGGGGGGTTACACCTGTGGTTTCAGCTGTGGTGTCCTGTCCGGGGGTCCCGTCAGCTAAGACTAATATAGATAAACCATCTGCTAATACAGTTATGTTTAGTACTAAATCTATAATAAAGGATCCTACCACTTTAACAATGTCTAATTCTAACACCTGTACTAACTGCACTAAATGTAAGCCGAAAGACAAACCAATACCCCAGACACCGTCATCTAGGCAGCAAACCCTTGCTGCCCAGACCCCACAGGGTACTTCCAATGAAGCTAATCGTGCCCTTACTAATGAGCCTTTACAGGAATCTACCAGCAACAAAAAGGCCCCCAAAGCTAATTCTCATGCAGACAAAAAGAGGCCTAGACCTAAACGCCCTTTTCAATTGGCCCCAGAGGTATCTCCATTTACGGCAATTTTAACAGGAGTACCGGAACTTCCAGAGGGAACTGACGAACCCCACTGGTCCCTCCGGAATAAAATTCTGCAATGGCTTTGTATCCATAGGCCTCTGAAGCCCCCATTCACCTGTAGAATATCCTCGGTACGAAGGGTTTCTTGGGTGGGTAAGATCCCCAAGAGCATTCAAGGGGATTGTGTCATCATCACATGTGAGGATGCCGCTACTGTGAATCACATATGTTCATGGCCTGACCTAGAGAAGAAGGGAGGAATCGATACCCATCGACTCTCCTTTTTTTATCCCCCTACTTCTAATTACCACTATCCAATTCCACCGCCAAATTGGCCTTTGAACCAAGAACATCAATGGGACTATGGCGACCCATGGCACACTCAACAGTTTAGAGGTAGGGATTGGGTACCTCGTCCTTGGTATCCCAATAACAACCGTTTTGCGGATGGTGGGTGGCAGGGCATCCAAACCACTAACAGATTTGACTGCCTGGAGATGGTTGATTGACTTTATGTTCCATCTCCACCGACTCCAACTGTCTACAGGCGGTCGGTATCCGATATGGTATCCGATATGGTTGTGCAATCTGACCCCGTCAGCCCTAAGTCTGCCCCCATAGTGGCCCCTGTGTTTTCTAGTGGTCACATGGATTTACATAAGACTACAGCATCCGAAAGTTCTTCTATCCAATCACCCCCCTTGTGTCCCCACCCTTTTAACACCCAATCCCCCGCTTGTCAGGTAGTAACAGGACTCTTGAAGATACCAGCTCCTGTAACTAAGCCTGGTGACCTTACTTTGTTATCATGGAATATTGCTGGTATCGCAGGGAAACTAAATACCCCTTTTTGGTCCAGATTCATAGGAGAAGGGTTTGATATAGTCCTCCTCCAGGAGACCTGGAGTCAGGAAGATATCAACGTAGAAGGTTATTCCTCCTATTGTCTTAATGCCACTAAATCCAATTCTGGCAGGGCAAAGGGGGGTCTTTTGATTCTCCTTTCTAACAGATTGGAATCCTACAAAGTTAGAAGTAGTTCAAATGTGGGAGCCTACAGCCAGGTATTAAGGATTGCATGTGCTAAGGGTAAGGACCTGGTTCTTGTTAACTTTTATAACAACATCTTTGATGCCTCCAGAGGGAACATCTTGTACCCCCTGGAAAAAGAAATTGCCAAGGCTATAGGCATTTCTAATAAGCAGCTAGACATCTTATGGGCTGGTGACTTTAATTTGCAGCCATGCCAGCTATCCAAGGGTAACCCTTGTGGTTTTGGTGTGGAGTCGGATAACTTCAATGGGGGTATAGGAAGGAGTGAGGATTCTCCCCACTTTCCGCACTGCCATTACGGCTCCACCTTAAATAACCTGCTACTAAAACTAGATTTATCCCTATTAAATTGCAACAAAAATAAGCAGAACGCCAGTTGCCCCACTTTTACAGGGAGGGAAGCTGGGACTTTTATCGATCACATCCTGTTCTCAAGTCATGGGGACTATTCAAGTTTGTATGTGAGAGAGGAAGGTCTTAGCGATCACAACAGTATTTGCGTTACCCTTCCTCTAAGGGGTGTCACACAAAGAACTGGGGAAACCTGTACCACCGATATAGTGTCCCAACGGCCCAATGGTCCGAGAATCAAGTGGACCGGGGTCAACTCTGTGGCTAAACAAAGGGAGGTAGTAGTCAGCTGTAAAATTGAGCTTAGCTATTGTCTTAATGATGTTGTTAACCACGACCTTCTGATATCCCAATTTATTAACATCAATACCATCATTGAGGGTATTTTTACTAAAAAACCCTCAGCTAATAAAACGATAAAATTGGGATGGTTTGATAAGCCTTGTATTGTATCCTTACGGGAACTAAAACGAGTTTTAGGGCTCAAACCCCGTGATGGCACTAGCATCAAAGAAGCAGGGGTTAATTACAAACTGGCTATCTCAAACAGGAAAAAGGTATTACAGAGAGAAGCTTGGGATAAATTGAATGAAGCTGTTGAGACAAAAAATAGTAAACTCTACTGGGAAATAGTCAACAGTCCATTCTTAAATTCGGAAGGCGTCCCAGAAATTACTTCTTATGTTGCTTGCGAGGACTGGGTCTCTCACTTTACCAATATTTTTAACCCAGAAAAGGTATCACTGACCCTACCTCCTGTTGATTTGCCAATGTGGGCACCTATACCTTTGGAAATTACGCTGCAAGAGGGACTAGAAGGCCTTGCTAATAGCAAGGGGGGGAAGGCTCCGGGACCTGATGGGGTGCCCATGGATCTATTAAAAACAGAACCTAACCTGTGGGCTCCCATTTTGGTTAGAACTTTCAATTGCGCAGCAGAAGGTAATTTCCCTCCCTCTTGGGGTCAATCGGTTATTGTCCCCTTACATAAAAAAGGCAGCAAATCTGAGGCCTCCAACTATCGGCCAATTTCTCTATTGGATGCCTCAGTGAAGGTTATGAGCAGAATTCTGCTCAATCGATTAGAAACTTGGGCAGAAGATATGAGTATTTTAACTAAAGTGCAATACGGCTTCAGGAAGGGGATGGGTACCTTGGAGCAATGCGTGAACTTGGATCTTTTAATTAATAAGTACACTGTGGCTAAAAAGGGTAATTTATTTTTATGTTTTGCTGATCTGAGCAGCGCATTTGATTTAGTTGATCATGGCATTTTATGGCAGGTTTTACTGGAGTTAGGAGCGCCGAAAGAAATAGTACATTTCCTGGCTAGGCTTTACCAGAAACTTTCTTGTAAAGTCCGATATGGCAGCCATGGCGAATGCACTCCATTTTTCAAGGTATCTAGGGGCATCCGCCAAGGATGCGTACTAGCTCCTCTTTTATTTTCTCTTTTCGTTAACTGTGTAGATCGCACCTTGGCCACCATATCAGCAGATGCCCCGCAGATTGGAGGCAATTCTGTCTCAATCTTACTTTATGCGGATGACGCGGTACTTTTATCACGCACTCAGATAGGCTTACAACGCCTTATTGATGGTTTTATGTTGTTTATACAAAAAAGGAGACTCTGTGTAAACAAATCTAAGACCTATGTTATGTTGTGCGGTGAGTCAGTCAATAAACTAAAGTCCAACTTCTATCTAGACAGCGATAAAATGTTACAAGTTAAAACATTCTGTTATTTAGGAATCACCTATGCCAGTGATGGGTCCTGGAAATCAGAGCTTGAAAATGCTAGGTTGAAAATGACTCGTTGTACCAGTAGTGTTTTTCGCTTCTCTTCTAAGCTCGGTTCGAGAAGTATTCGTGACATGATTAACATCTACAATATTCGCTGTGTTCCCTCGGCATTGTATGGGGCTGGAGTGTGGGGCCACACAGATGGCACCCTCCTCCAAAAAGAGGAGAACAAGTTCCTAAGAAAAGTGCTATGTGTTCCCCACTCCGCCTCCATTCAATTAATTCATGACGAGGTTGGGGTCGAGTTTATTTCGGACTTAGCAGCCGTTCGTCCACTCTTATTGTGGCGTTCTATTTGGGCTAAGCCCGAAACTCGATTCACTCAAGAAATTATTCTTGATTGTATAGGCCTGGACTTTTCTTTACGTATTCTTTGGCTGAAATACATTAATTTTTGGTTTAAGACTCTGTTTGATATTGACGTTCTTACTGACCCCGAACTCGCAGTAGAAATACCCAAAAAAGAGATTAAACAAACTTTCTTGATGTATAAAAAGAAAGGGCGAGATGAGGCATACGGCAAGTTAACTACCGTAAAGTTCTATAGAGAACTAAACTTGCCATCGGGGTTTCAAGCATATCTCCTACATGTCAGCCGCCCATCTCATCAATATGTTTTAACTCGCGTCAGGTTGGGCATTGCACACCATCTTGTTGCGTTCCCAGTACAGAAACATAAATCTGACACCCCCTGCCCTTGTGACAATGTTTCACGCCAGAGTTGCTGCCATTTCCTACTTTTTTGTAAATTTTATCATTTTCTAAGATTAAGGTACTTGAAACCTATATTTATTAAATACAATATACGGTCTTTTAAGAATGCCCTTGTGTTATTATCAGCTTTAGAAAACGTGGACATATGTTTTTTTGTTGCAATTTATATTTTGAAATGTACAGCTGCCAGGAAAAGTATTGTGTTGCCATGATTTTCATTCCTGTCTGAACTTTTCAAAACGTACAGCTGCCAGGGTGAGCACTTTTTTTTGGTAGTGTTCAATACATCCTTAACCCTGTCTGTACATGTTTTTCTTTTCTTGTACCAACAAATTTTAAAATGAAATTTTTATGTCCCATGATTAGGCGGGGGTTTGTTGTTCAACGTACAGCTGCCAGGATTAATATTTTGTGCTAATTTATTTACTCCTGTCTGTACGATTTTAACTGTCAATTTCTATTCCTTTTGCCACTTTTATGTGTTTTTCTTAATTATGATCCAATATAAACGCGTGCTAGTATGTGTCCTATCTTTACATGAATTTTCTCGGATTTCCGTATAAATTTTGTATTTTCTAAATTTTTAATGTAATGGATTGATTTCATGTTTTGCTTGTATGATTTGTTTACAAATCGAATAAAAGCTTTGAAACCGAAACCGAAAACCGACTCACCCTGGAGAGCTGTGGAGGATGGGAGGGGTGAAAGGTCACCTGTGAGCGGTGTGTACAGACACCCTGTGGGTGGGCGCCAGGGACCCCTTCCACAGACCAGCAGGGTGAGCGCACCAGCCTCTGGACTGGAGATGGGGAGCTGCTCGTGCCATGGCGAGGTCACTTCCTGTAGCAGCCTGGAGAGTGCGTGCAGTCCTTTGCTGCGAGGCGCTGCACCACTCATGTCTGAATTGTTGCTGGAATAATCGGGTTTCCTTTCATTTTAATGCTGCGTAGGATAGAGTTTTGGTTGTCCGATATTTTAGATTACCGCCCTTTCAGAGAAGGTTTGGTTGAAAGTTGTATTTACCTTTGATTATTGGACCTCTGTGTCTGGAATGATGAACAGCTGCATTCAGAATGATTATGTATTATTGAAAGGTTATATATAGATTGTTCCTTTATTGGTAGACAGCTATGTCTAAACCACCATTTCATTTTGAAGGGTTGCGTTGGAATGCTGGTATATGTGAAATACCTTCCTCTTGATTAGTATTTCAACATTGAACAGCATCTTTGGACTGATGTCTACAGTTGTACAGAATATCTGGGGTGATGGCTCATTGATTCGTTTGTATCTGCAATAGTGCTTTAATGTTCTTATCTGGAATTAACCTAGAATGGCATTTGTTTGTTGCACAGTTGAGCCTGCAGTGGTATTTTATATTGGAACAACTGAACATTGACTGTTGTTTTAATAAAGAACAGTTCAGTTTGGAGTTGGTGATTTAGAGGTGTGTTCAGAGTGATGCTTCATTTGACTGCTGGTATATGAAGCAGTGTTTATTGTTAAGCAGTTGTACTTGAATGGTGTATTATTGTTGAAAAGCTCCATCTGTGAACACATTTTATTGATGAACAGGTGCAGATATAAAGGGTTTTAGTCCTTGGCTTGATCCCGTATGCTTTGTGTTGTGCACTATTTCATTCTATAATTATTTTTATATTAGAGACCGCGTCCCCAGTTCTCTTTTATTGTCCACCGGTTGTGTCTAGAAGAGTGTTTTATTGTGTAATGGTTCTTTGCACGATGTTTCTGATTGTTAATTGTTTCTTGGGCGGTATTGTTTTGTTCAGGACTTGTATCAGGATAGACATTTATTATTGACTTAGATATGCAACATCATGTTATTACTAAAACAATTTCATGGAGTGGTGGATCATTGTTCAAGATTGGTGTCCGGAGTGGTGCTTTTTATTGATTGATTGTGTGGATATAGTTTGGTGCTTTATTGTGACAACGATTGCAACTGGGATGACATTGTATTGTTCACTGAATAAACTATGATGTTTCATTGTTTTGAAAATGGCGATTTGACCAATCGTCTCTATAGTGATTGTTTTATGGTTGAACACTGGTATCTAGAATGGTGTTTTATTGGTTTTCCGATTGCGATTAATATATTCTATTGTGCTCGTGTGTTTCTGGAATGGTTAGAAAGATGGACAGTGGTATAGATAATCTATTTACTGTTGACTGCTTGCATCTAACCTGCCATTTTATTTTCTAACATTGAGTCTGGAAGAATGCTTTGTTGGTAATTGTTTTTACCTGGAACACTGCTTACTTGCTAATTGTATGCTCCGAAAATGTAGTTTTACGACTGAGCAATTTCAACCTGAATCATGTTTTGTTATTCATCGTTTACATCTAGAATATTTCTTTTTATTGTTCATAGTTTCTGGAGGTTTTTCTCCACTTAATTGTAGGCTTGTTTTTATTCTGGATTGGTTTTATGCAGGTGTGTTAGTATTTGGTGTTATCTGTTTTTGTATTTTATAAGCCATAGCTTGAATGTAGAATATGTCTTACTGATATTTATTAAACAATTGTTTGTGAAATTGTGTTAATTGAAAGCTGTATCTGGAATATCATTTTATGGAGATGTGTGTAAGTTATTAAAGGTTGTTTTAATTCCACATGATATAATGTTCTGTTTTGAGATACTTGAGCGTCAGATGATTCTTACATTTCATCAGACATCGGGTGCTCCTTACACAGCATTCCAGTTTCAAACAGCATTTTTACACTCATTCATCATTTAGCAAAGCTTCTATTTAGGTGCCATCAATTTCAATAATTGACTTTTCAGAGAATGAGTGATTGGGCTTTGTGCGAGCTCTGAGAGCCACTCCCATGGACCTAGAGACAATGGGGTGTGTCAGGGATGATGGCCTGGAGTATATTCAGACATGTAGATGCATATATAAAGGTAGTACAAGACACACCACTTGTGGATACATTTCTGAAGTTGCTGTTCCAGCTATTTGTGGCGGGTGGATGTTTTAATGATTCATAGTGTGGCATTTTCTGATGTCAGATACTGTGGAATTACCTCAATATGGGAGCACTTCCTAAGAAGGAGTGCTTTAAGGATTTGTTTTTCTGCTGGGCTGGGGTTTTTGAGTGTTCAAATACTAAACAATTGCCACAAATTAATGAGAGAGCAGCCACGTTTTAAGCTGCTTTCTAAAAGCTGTCAGCTTGTTCTGGCATTGTTAAAGAAAAATAAGAGAGTCCACTTGGTGGCCCCTGAAAGGCAAGGGGTCTAAAGCCTTGTTGGGATTTTTGTTATCTGAGGAACTGTAAGGAATTGAGCAGAGGATGGCCGTAAAGTTCCTGAAGAGGAGCAGGAAGTAAGCAATTGTTTGATATCTGCCGGGCCCTAATTGTGTAAATCCATAAAAACGATTACAATTATAATATATCACATTTTACCTATAGTTTCATCCTTTTCTATGACAACAGAGATCGCTTTGGCAGCAAGAGTTTGCCCAGCATCCCTTTAATGTTGCATGGGCAAAATATAGAGGCCATACCAAAGTTTCCATTCTTATATGTTGTGAACATAAGTGCTGAGTCATTAGAAACAGTAACAAGACATCTGCTGAGGCAAACACAAGGCTGATGCTGGGCATAAGCAGAATGGATGGATGTAAAATGGTTCGTGTGAGACGTAAGTTAGGTACATAGATAGGGGCCAAGGATTAGATTTCATCCAGATCTTAAAATCACCCAGTAGTAAGAACTTACAGGAGTCAAGAATAAAGTCAGACATATAGTCTACAAAAACGTGCAAGGATGACGTTGCACAGTCAGGTGGGTGATAAACCAACACCCTGGAAATTGTAAAGAAGACTGTAAGAGAAAATGAAAAAGATAACGTCTCAACCTTCGAGAATTCATCAGGCTCAGAGACTGGCTTCCTAAAGTTCACTTTATTGGGTTATTTATTTATTTAAAGAGTTTTATATAGCACTGGCTAGACCCAAGGGTATCAGAGCACTTTACATTAGGTTCCACAATGTAACAGAAAATGATAACAATTACATAACAAAGTATTCTGTAACCTACAGGTACACCATCAGTGCTTAATTTGAGCCAGTGCTTTCCGGTGTTCGGCACTTCGGCACTGGCATTTAATTGTCAACACCACCACTTGAGACAGTCTGCCAAATGCTGGCACTGTTGTCTAATTTAGAGATGAGGACAACAACAGTTGTTTATTTATTCAATTCACCTAAACAAGGACTAATGCCTATCACCCAAGCCTTTATTATGAATTTTTAGGAATAGATGGCATAGCCACACTTGTAGGAGTGTGATGTTAAGTAGTTGTGTTGATACTGCGATTCACAGAGGAAGCAGGGGCAATGGGTGACTCAAGCTGCAGTGATCGCCTGACCAGGCCCCTCCCACATATGTTATTTACAAATGAAGCACTGACTGAGATGACTTTGTTCAAAGTTCCAGTTATAAAACAAAATACTCAAATCATATTTTCTAATAAAATAATATGTGAATTTAGAGTGTTTCATAGAAGATATATGTTGAATGAATGAATAGAGGGACTTATAAAGCACACAGCTACTACTAGAGTGTCCCTGTGCTAGACCCAGAAGGCAGGTGGACCAGCTTAGTCTTTAAACAAGTGGGTGTTCAGGCGTCAGAAGAGCTGCAGCCATTTCAATGTAAATTCCAGTGGGTGACAGTATTGTGAGTAAAAGAATGGCACAGCTTACCCAGAAGAATGCCCTTTGTACTTACCAGCAATCTTCATTACTCAGCGTCATCGTCATCCCTGACACAGTTCTGGTTGCCATCCTCCCTCACGGAGGTGGGATTGATGATATTTTGCTTTCTGTTGTGTTTTTAATGTTTCCCCTTTATGCGATGGCTGGGTAACGGCAGCCATCTTGGGGGAATTATTTTGTTGGCCAGGGAATATTTTCTGCAGTTTTAAGATAACATCTCATGTTTAAGGTCTGGGTCAGGAAAGACAGACGAGGAGAAAATGGTATGTGAGTAGGCCAGCTGTGGAAGACATTTTTGGGAATAAGACACTGTGCTGAGAGCCTTCCCAGAATGGACGATGTCAAGGCAGTTTCCTGGGGTGCGGACTTGAGCAGGCAGGCTTGCCTTTGGCCTGCTGATGGCATGCCTGCTGAGCGGTCACTCAGATGGACAATTTAAATAATCCTCACTGAACATAGTCAGAGTTTGCATAAACTTCGCGTTCTCAGCGTAACGTGGAGTATGCAAAAATCTGCAAGGTCCGCCAACAGAGCGGAGTTCTCTGCCCACGGTTAATTTCTCCTTGCTTTTCTGACTTTGCATGTACAAAGCAGGAAAAGTTTTTTAGCGTGTCTAGGCATAGTACTTTGTACTTGAAGGGGACTGTTCCTGTACAAAACCTCTGCCAGACACACACCTTTGTGCTATGGCGCTAATAAATGTGAGAATGTGCATGGCGTTCAGTACCTGAAATCTGCGCCCGCACTAGGGAGATGAGCGGAGAGAGCCATATCTCTGTGAATATCGCTCTTTCATGCTCCCTCCCTGCTACGCAATGCAGTGCAGCCTCTTTGGGAGCTGTGCTGCATTCCGTAACAGTTTTCAGACTTTTGCCCAAAATGTGAAGTCTTATTTTCACCATATATATCTGCTTTTCACTGCTCAAGGAGTGAAGTCGTGGGTGAGCCCGGATGGAGACCTCTGCTTCACCCGCGGAATGTGCAGGGATTTGCCTCCTCCGAGTTCTGCGGAGAAGGCAAATCTCTGCACACACTCCATGGCTGAGCGGAGCTCGCTAGCACCCGCCTCCACCTCGACATAAACAAATATTTATAAATTACATAAAAGTAAAGAAAAACAACTTACCTGGACTGCAGCGTCCCCGGGCTGCCCTCCTCCTGTTTCTTGCCGTCTCTACGAGCACTGTGCATCTTCCATCTGTTATTGTCACCAGCTGTGCGTTCCGGAATGTTGACAGGTCATTTGCTGGGACTGACACGAGAGGGGGTTCACTCAAGGGGTGCCTTGTCACCCTCTCGTAGAGTGATGGAGCACGAACTTACAATAAATAGGGACTGGTAATACCGATTCACGTGGAGTCCTCTTTACAGACTGCAGCTGAGGCTTCCTCCACCTCTAATGCTCTCAGCCTCTCTTGTGCAAAGAGCCGAGCCGCAGAAGGACCTAAGAAGCCAGGGCAAAGCTCATGGAATTCCCCAATCTCTGTGATTTCAGGTAACTTTTTTAGGCATGCATGGATAATGTGCAATTCCAGCTGAAGATGGGTTCGCCTAGAACATGTCTTGCCAAGAGATATTTCCTGCATGAACCGGTCTCCTGATGGTATTTTCTGAAACGTTTTTTGTGAGGGACGTGCTAAGCACAAAAAGTGAAGCACAATACCGGTGAGTCAGATTCCGCTATTAAAGGATATTTTTATTTTATAATTTCTTCAAACTACTCATCTTACCATAGCCCTTTGGCCTCTATTTTGTTCACATTAGGAGTTTTGTTGGATTCGGTTTGTGCCTGCACATCTGCTCTCTCTGGTCAGAGGTTTGAGTCCACCTACACAGATGTAATGCTCTCGTAGGCGCTAGAGGTAGGGGTACAGGGGGGGTGTCGCAGCATCCCCAAAATACACAATGTGGGATTTTAGAAGATGAGTGAGCAATACAAATATCTTTAGATATTGTTTGAATCTTGTCACATTTACTGTGCATTTCAAGCTAGAAGGCAAATGTCAGGCCCTGCCTTCTCACAAAATGGTGCTTATTCATTCAAAATAGAGATCATTTTTTTACTTCTCTTTCTCTGACTGCAATCTGAGAGAATATTGTAAAGTCAAGTATGTGTCAACATTGCTGGGGTACAGGGACTGTGCAAGGAAAGGCTGCAGGATGCCATTATTTTAAAACAACACAAGTTAAATATCTGTAAATTAACTGTACAAATATTTCAAAATATATCAGCATTTAGCAAAGGACGAAAGAAGTACAGATTTTGTAATGCTGATGTATGACAGAAACAAATATTTGATTAGGATTCAAACAAATTAGCACACTTTTCGTTTGTCATTTCCTTGGTCATGGGCACAGGGTAAAAATTTGCTGAGACCCAATTTCCACACAGTATCGTGGGTACGCTGTATAGTTTTACCAGTACAACTGTATGCCTATGGAATTGTAGTGGCCATTTCAATGGAAAATGTGCTGTCTGTAAATGCCAGTGGGCTGCCTCGCAATGCGTTAATAATATATTTTCAGTCAGTGTCCCCCCACAGCCCGCCCCCACAATGCACTGCCAGCTACATACCACACCATTACCACTTTGCTGCTGAAAATTGTTCCAGCTCCCCTGAATGTTCTAATCATAACTTTTTGTCTCCACAGTTGGACAAACCTCACCAGATACCACAACTGCAGCTGCCAGTAAGTTAATCCTCTTATGCCTTTCATTTCCTTACATTTCTACTTCTTTTAGACACATTTCTTGAAGTCTTTACAAACACACCTAGGCGCTGGTTCATTGAACACCTTGCCTCCATTTCTAGCGCCTTGAAACAAATCAGGCATCTCCTTTCTCAGGGCTCAGCTTTTAGACCCTTTTATCTTCCTGCTCCTCCATCACCCACCCCCTTGCTGTCATATTTATGTACTCCACTAGACCAATTAGCACCCTCCAACACACTTTATCCTAATCCAAATGCCACTAAATATTTATTATGTTTAAGAATCATCCATCCGAGGTTGCACCATCTAAAGAAAGACACACCATTGAATGCAGGTCTGTGCCCCTGACCTTTAACACCAAGATGGAGTTAGCCTAAGTCTGGTGACCTGAAGCCACTCCCCCCTTTATTGGAAAAAAGCAGATGTCTCTACTCCAAGTCTGCCTAGTAGTAGCCCATTCTTTATGTTTAGTATTCTGTGGTCTTTGCTGCACCCACTTGTGCCTGGGTTGTGCCCTCAAGCCCAGAAATGACTAGATCAAAGGAATGAAGGGATGCTGCTGACACTAATTATAAACTAGCATAATGTCTTTTATATATAGTTCCTCTCATTGGTGCAAAGCAACAGGCAAAGTAAACAGCTAGTCCAGTTATATGTTGTATATTATGTAAGTTATGCTCCTTAAGCTATCATGAATGTATACATTGTCCCTGCTTAAGTAACATAAACGCTCATCGGTCGAAAAGTAGAATGGTACTTAGTCTGAACAAATGCTCCTCTTGACTTCCACTGGAGGTGAGGCAAAAGGTGCACTGCACAGCCAACACGTGTTTCGCCCTTCTAATGCACACAGACTTGGGGCTTCCTCAGGGTTACAGCAATAATCAACACATATATAAGAGAAACAGTGGTCACACTAGTGTCACTGGAATTGTGATAATCAACTTATATAATTGTCTTATTTATGAGATAGTGCATAAAGCATGAGATAAGCTATGTTTGGAGCTGAAAAAAATAATTCTAAAGTGAAAAAAACGTACTGATCATAATTAGAAATGGAGAGCAAGGAATTTCTAAAGGAAAAATGCAGTAGATTCTTGAGTAAAGTTTTCTACTAGAACTGAGTTCCCCCAGAGTACTGAACCCAGAAGGAGTTTCTCTATAGTAATCCCTCTCATAGTACTGGAGGGGATTTACTGCTAAAATGAGGGCAGTGCGTAAATGAAGTACAAATTCAGATTTGAGTGGGCAGTAACAATAGCGGAGTGTTTATGGACGACTGTAATTGCGGGTATTACACAAATTATTATACAAAACAGGATATTGTACAAAGTATTATACAAAAACAGGTTTGAATCAAACTCATTGGGGTAAGTGGCAGAGCGTGGAAAACCGTGAGTGGTGCTTGGATAAAGGGATTGGAGGTCCCCAACTAGGTTTGGCAAGATTTGGAGGAGGGTTGAGTTTTGGGGTTAGGGATATATCACAGAAAGTTGTCTAGTTAGACCTATAGCCAATATTACTTTGGGGGTATAGTTAGAATGTTGTTTTATTTTCAAGAATATGGGAGACAATGAAACTTCTAAAGATAGAGGTGATGGGAAGACGAGAGAAGGAAGGTCCAAGTATTGTCTGTGAGAGAAGCCTCTAAATTTGCACTGCTTTGGGAGATAAGCAATCGTCTATTGTTTTTACCTGTATCAGTGCTAAATGAGATACAAGAATGGTGATATAGGGTAAAAATAATTTGTGACCCTGTAGAGAAATGTTGGATAAGGGTTGCAGTGATTACAGACAGGATCTGGGTCCTAATTTATTATTATAAGGCAGAGGTGCCAGTGGTGAGGCACACCTGTTGGGAATAGTACAATTACTTTACCTCAATTCTCTCAAAAGAAAAGCCTTAAAACGTGAAAAGAATTCCATTAAAGGTCTTGCAGACTACTCAGATTTTGAATTACCTATAAGAGAGTAGGCCAAAATAATAAGAGGAAGCCAGCTCGTGGACAGGTCAGTTTGCAGTAAATGGTCACCAGGTGGTCTGGAAGCCAATACGACGAAACTGACAATAAAACCAGACTTCCAGGCAGGAGATTGACAGGCGGAAGCGCAAAGCATTCTTGTCACGGTGACATGATGGGCATGCTTTAATCGACTCCTGCATAAATATATTGGGGGGAGAAAGAAAAACAGGGTTGAAGAACACTAGACCATCCTCTCTCTTTAATGACCAGGAACTGACTCGCCTGTGTCTAGTGGTACGTGCTTTGCATGGCCATCTTTCTTTAAAGACCAGGAAAAGACCCACCTGTTCCTAACCTGAGCTCTGGACTGCCCTCTGTATTTAATGACCAGGAAAGGACCGACTTTCCCTTGTGGCACAAACTCTGCACCACCCTCTCCCTTTAATGACAAGAAACAGACCCGCCTGTTCCTAGTGACATGAGCTCTCCACCACCCTCTCTCTTTGAGCATAAAAGGACACACCTGTCCCTAGTGGCACGACCTTTGCACCACCCTCTCTCTTTGACCGTAAAGGACGCACCTGTCCCTAGTGGCACGACCTTTGCACCACCCTCTCTCTTTGACCAGTAAAGGACACACCTGTCCCTAGTGGCACGACCTCTGCACCACCCTCTCTCTTTGACCAGTAAAGGACGCATCTTTCCCTAGGGGCGCAAGCTCTGCACCACCCTCTCTCTTTGACCAGTAAAGGACACACCAGTCCCTAGGGGCACAAGCTCTTTACCCCCCTCTCTCTTTGAACAGTAAAGGATGTACCTGACACCAGCGGCACAACCTCTGCACTGCACTATCTCTTTAAAGGACAGGAAGAGCCCCAACTGTCTCTAGCCTGGAGCCCTGTAATCCCTCCATATCTAGCAACCAGGTAAAGACCATCCAAATCCTAGAAACCTGGGGCTATATAACCCTACTTTTAAGGATCAGGAATAATAAAATCTCCTGCAACGAGTGGCCAGGAGCTATTGACTCCCTCTCAGTCTAAGGGCCAGCACTGGACCATCTTGACCCTAGTGATATATATATCTCAGCATCTCCTTATCGACTAATGACCAGGGCACTGCCTGGTGACAAGGAGCCATGTAAACACCAGAAGCTAGACCTTTCTGACACCCTCTCTCTATATCTAATGTCCAGGACTGGACTCACCAGCCCTTAGTGGTGATTGTAGGGGGGGCTGTGTCACCCGTAGCTTTATACTTGGACAGAGCAGCCTATCTTCAGCACACTAGACCTAAAATAGACACTTGAGTCAGTGCAAAGGAATCTCTCTATGCAAGTCAGTGTAGTGTACAGACATATTACTGCTGTCTCTGCTTGATATACTGTGTAATGCTAGCTGCTGAGAAATGCTCCCTTTAGTTGGCTCTTGTCTAGCTTGACACCTATGCTCTCTCCTGCTGCAAGGGTCATATTTCTGGTGGTGCTCCCTTCTCTTAGATTTGCTCCTGCCAGATGGCAGTGGTCCAGTCTGGTACCTGTGGTCACCTTGGTTGGTTATGCTCTCTTCTGCTGCCCACCCCCTCTGGCTGCTTGTTCTCTAGCCTTCTGTGCCCCAGTCAGAAGGATGTGGTTCAGTTCTATCTCCATGGCTGCGCTCCCTTCTTCTGCCTAACCTATTGTGCTCTATTTGTTGTGCTCTAATCAGATGGCTGTGGTTCTGTTCTTGTTTCTTGGCTGTGCTCCCTGCTGCTGTACACCCTCTCATGCTATATTCTGCTGTGGTTGTGCTCTCTTTTCCTGGCTGTACAACATGTTAGTGGCTTTGATCAAACTTGCTATTCATGTGCCTAAATTTGTGTCTGCTCCATCATACTGGCTATGCTCCCAGAAGCTAGATGCTCAGCCTGCTGATTCTGTGCCTTGCAGCATGCTCTGTTCCATCTGGACATCTCTGCTCACTGCTGTTACCTCAGTGACATTCTGCTGGTTGTGCTTCCTTCAGCCGGCTCCAGTCCCTTTAAGCAACTATGCTCCCTTCTGGTAACTGGATTATTTAACGACGTTAGGGTTCCCTTTAGATGTCACTGCTTCAGCAGGCAGGTTGTGCTCCCTCTGTCACCTTTACTTACTGCTGCTGAGCAGCTCCTACCTGCTGCCTATGCTCTCTCGGCTGGCTGCTGTCCCCTCAGACCATGCAGCTAGCTGTCTCTTATAATTTTATTTGTATGCTGTCCATCTTACATCATCATGTCCACTCGTTCTGCTTGGTACTTTGCCCATTTAAGCTCACATCCAGCCTGTTGCCACTCGGGCTGTGTTTATGCATGCTGGTGGATTTTCCTTTAAAAACGGAATTAACTTTAATACTTGATGGAAATAACCTCCAAAAATTGTCTTATTTTTGTGCATTAGCAACACCAACACCAGCTGCCACAACAACAGTAACAACCGCAGCAACAACAGCCACCACTACAGATGACACTACAGCAGCAACAACCGGTGGTACAACAGCAGCAACAACGGCTGATACAACAGCAACAACTGCTGTCACTACAGCAGCTACAACAGCTGGTACAACTGCAACAACAACAGCCATCACTACAGCTGCCACTACAGAACCAACAACAGTAGCTACCACTGCAGCCACAACAGCAATAACAACAATAGCCACAACTGCAGCCACAACAGCAGCAACAACAGATACAACAACAGCCCCAACAACAGGTGAAACTACAGCAGCAACAACGGCTGCTACAACGGCAGCAACAATGGCTGCTACAACAGTAAAAACTGCTGCCAATACAGAAGCTACAATAGCTGGTACAACTGCAGCAACAACAGCCATCACTACAGCTGCCACTACAGAACCAACAACGGTAGCTACCACTGCAGCCACAACAGCAATAACAACAATAGCCACAACTGCAGCCACAACAGCAGCAACAACAGATACAACAACAGCCCCAACAACAGGTGAATGAGTTAATAATATATTTTCAGTCAGTGTCCCCCACAGCCCGCCCCCACAATGCACTGCCAGCTACATACCACACCATTACCACTTTTCTGCTGAGTAGGCGTGGCTCATTTATCTATCATTGTTCTTTCTGATATGCTGGGGTTTGCCATTATCCCTAGTACTTCAGTGATGTAAAACTGATGGCAACCCCCACCAGGAAAATTGTTCCAGCTCCCCTGAATGTTCTAATCATAACTTTGTGTCTCCACAGTTGGACAAACCTCACCAGATACCACAACTGCAGCTGCCAGTAAGTTAAGCCTCTTATGCCTTTCAATTCTTTACATTTCTACTTCTTTTAGACACATTTCTTGAAGTCTTTACAAACACACCTAGGCGCTGGTTCTTTGAACACCTTCCCTCCATTTCTAGCGCCTTGAAACAAATCAGGCATCTCCTTTCTCAGGTCTCAGCTTTTAGACCCTTTTACCTTCCTGCTTCTCCATCACCCACCCCCTTGCTGTCATATTTATGTACTCCACTAGACCAATCAGCACCCTCCAAACACACTTTATCCTAATCCAAATGCTACTAAATATTTATTATGTTTAAGAATCAACCATCCGAGGTTGCATCATCTAAAGAAAGACACACCATTGAATGCAGGTCTGTGCCCCTGACCTTTAACACCAAGATGGAGTTAGCCTAAGTCTGGTGACCTGCAGCTCCTCCCCCCTTTAATGGAAAAGAGAATATGTCTCTACTCCAAGTCTGCCTAGTAGTAGCCCATTCTTTATGTTTAGTATTCTGTGGTCTTTGCTGCACCCACTTGTGCCTGGGTTGTGCCCTCAAGCCCATAAATGACTAGCTCAAAGGAATGAAGGGATGCTGCTGACACTAATTAAAAACTAGCATAATGTCTTCTATATATTATTCCTCTCATTAGTGCAAAGCAACAGGCAAAGTAAACAGCTAGTCCAGTTATATATTGTATATTATGTAAGTTATGCACCTTAAGCTATCATGAATGTATACATTGTCCCTGCTTAAGTAACATAAACGCTCATCAGTAGAAAAGTAGAATGGTACTTAGTCTGAACAAATGCTCCTCTTGACTTCCACTGGAGGTGAGGCAAAAGGTGCACTACACAGCCAACACGAGTTTCGCCCTTCTAATGCACACAGACTTGGGGCTTACTCAGGGTTAAAGCAATAATCAAAACATGTATAAGATAAACAGTGGTCACACTAGTGTCACTGGAATTGTGCTAATCAACTTATATAATTGTCTCATTTATGAGATAGTGCATAAAGCATGAGATAAGCTATTTTTGGAGCTGAAAAAAATAATTTTAAAGTGAAAAAAACTTACTGATCATAATTAGAAATGGAGAGCAAGGAATTTCTAAAGGAAAAATGCAGTAGATTCTTGAGTAAAGTTTTCTACTAGAACTGAGTTCCCCCAGAGTACTGAACCCAGAAGGAGTTTCTCATAGTAATCCCTCTCATAGTACTGGAGGGGATCCACTGCTAAAATGAGGGCAGTGCGTAAATGAAGTATAAACTCAGATTTGAGTGGGCAGTAACAATAGCGGAGTGTTTATGGACGACTGTAATTGCGGGTATTACACAAATTATTATACAAAACAGGATATTGTACAAAGTATTATACAAAAACAGGTTTGAATCAAATTCATTGAGGTAAGTGGCAGAGCATAGAAAACCATGAATAGTGCTTGGATAAAGGGGTTGGAGGTCCCCAACTAGGTTTGGCAAGATTTGGAGGAGAGTTGAGTTTTGGGGTTAGGGATATATCACAGAAAGTTGTCTAGTTAGACCTACAGCCAATTTTACTTTGGGGGTATAGTTAGAATTTTGTTTTATTTTCAAGAATATGGGAGACAATGAAACTTCTAAAGATAGAGGTGATGGGAAGACAAGAGAAGGAAGGTCCAAGTATTGTCTGTGAGAGAAGCCTCTAAATTTGCACTGCTTTGGGAGATAAGCAATCGTCTATTGTTTTTACCTGTATCAGGGCTAAATGAGATACAAGAATGGTGATATATGTTAAAAATCATTTGTGACCCTGTAGAGAAATGTTGGATAAGGGTTGCAGTGATTACAGACAGGATCTGGGTCCTAATGTATTATTATAAGGCAGATGTGCCAGTGGTGAGGCACATCGGTTGGGAATAGTAAAGTTACTTTCCCTCAATTCTCTCAAAAAGAAAAGCCTTAAAACATGAAAAGAATTCCATTAAAGGTCTTGCGGACTACTCAGATTTTGAATTACCTATAAGAGAGTAGGCCAAAATAATCAGAGGAAGCCATCTCCTGGACAGGTCAGTTTGCAGTAAATGGTCACCAGGTGGTCTGGAAGCCAATACGATGAAACTGACAATAAAACCAGACTTCCAGACAGGAGATTGACCGGCGGAAGCGCAAAGCATTCTTGTCACGGTGACATGATGGGACATGCTGTAATCGACTCCTGCATAAATATATTGGGGGGAGAAAGAAAAACAGGGTTGAAGAACACTAGACCACCCTCTCTCTTTAATGACCAGGAACTGACTCGCCTGTGTCTAGTGGTACGTGCTTTGCACGTCTTCTTTAAAGACCAGGAAAAGAGCCACCTGTTCCTAACCTGAGCTCTGGACTACCCTCTGTATTTAATGACCAGGAAAGGACCGACTTTCCCTTGTGGCACGAACTCTGCACCACCCTCTCCCTTTAATGACAAGAAACAGACCCGCCTGTTCCTAGTGACATAAGCTCTCCACCACCCTCTCTCTTTGACCATAAAAGGACACACCTATCCCTAGTGGCCCGACCTCTGCACCACCCTCTCTCTTTGACCAGTAAAGGACGCACCTGTCCCTAGTGGCAAGACCTCTGCATCACCCTCTCTCTTTGACCAGTAAAGGACACACCTGTCCCTAGTGGCACAACCTCTGCACCACCCTCTCTCTTTGACCAGTAAAGGACGCATCTGTCCCTAGGGGCACAAGCTCTGCACCACCCTCTCTCTTTGACCAGTAAAGGACACACCTGTCCCTAGTGGCACGACCTCTGCACCACCCTCTCTCTTTGACCATAAAAGGACACACCTGTCCCTAGTGGCACGACCTCTGCACCACCCTCTCTCTTTGACCAGTAAAGGACACACCGGTCCCTAGTGGCACGACCTCTGCACCACCCTCTCTCTTTGACCAGTAAAGGACACACCTGTCCCTAGTGGCACGACCTCTGCACCACCTTCTCTCTTTGACCAGTAAAGGATGCATCTGTCCATAGGGGCACAAGCTCTGCACCACCCTCTCTCTTTGACCAGTAAAGGACACACCATTCCCTAGGGGCACGAGCTCTGTACCCCCCTCTCTCTTTGACCAGTAAAGGATGTACCTGACACCAGCGGCACAACCTCTGCACTGTGCTATCTCTTTAAAGGACAGGAAGGGCCCCACCTGTCTCTAGCCTGGAGCCCTGTAATCCCTCCATTTCTAGCAACCAGGTAAAGACCATGCAAATCCTAGAAACCTGGGGCTATATAACCCTACTTTTAAGGATCACGAATAATAAAATCTCTTGCAACCAGTGGCCAGGAGCTATTGACTTCCTCTCAGTCTAAGGGCCAGTAAAGCACTGGACCAGCTTGACCCTAGTGACATATATATCTCAGCATCTCCTTATCGACTAATGACCAGGGCACTGCCTGGTGACAAGGAGCCATGTAAACACCAGAAGCTGGACCTTTCTGACACCCTCTCTCTATATCTAATGTCCAGGACTCGACTCACCAGCCCTTAGTGGTAATTGTAGGGGGGCTGTGTCACCCGTAGCTTTATACTTGGACAGAGCAGCCTATCTTCAGCAAACTAGACCTAAAATAGACACTTGAGTCAGTGCAAAGGAATCTCTCTATGCAAGTCAGTTTAGTGTACAGACATCTTACTGCTGTCTCTGCTTGATATACTGTGTAATGCTAGCTGCTGAGAAATGCTCCCTTTAGTTGGCTCTTGTCTAGCTTGACACCTTTGCTCTCTCCTGCTGCAAGGGTCATATTGCTGGTGGTGCTCCCTTCACTTAGATTTGCTCCTGCCAGATGGTAGTGGTCCAGTCTGGTACCCGTGGTCACCTTGGTTGGCTATGCTCTCTTCTGCTGCCCACCCCCTCTGGCTGCTTGTTCTCTAGCCTTCTGTGCCCCAGTCAGAAGGCGGTGGTTCAGTTCTATCTCCTTGGCTGCGCTCCCTTCTGCTGCCTAAACTATTGTGCTCTATTTGTTGTGCTCTATTCAGATGGCTGTGGTTCTGTTCTTGCTTATTGGCTGTGCTCCCTGCTGCTGTACACCCTCTCATGCTATATTCTGCTGTGGTTGTGCTCTCTTTTCCTGGCTGTACAACATGTTGGTGGCTTTGATCAAACTTGCTATTCATGAGCCTAAATTTGTGTCTGCTCCATCATACTGGCTATGCTCCCAGATGCTAGATGCTCTGCCTGCTGATTCTGTGCCTTGCAGCAGGCTCTGTTCCATCTGGACATCTCTGCTCACTGCTGTTACCTCAGTGATACTCTGCTGGTTGTGCTTCCTTCAGCTGGCTCCAGTCCCTATAAGCAACTATGCTCCCTTCTGGTAACTGGGTTATTTAAAGACGTTAGGGTTCCCTTTAGAGGTCACTGCTTCAGCAGGCCGGTTGTGCTCCCTCTGTCATCTTTACTTACTGCTTCTGAGCAGCTCCTACCTGCTGCCTATGCTCTCTCGGCTAGCTGCTGTCCCCTCAGACCATGCAACCAGATGTCTCTTATAATTTTACTTGTATGCTGTCCATCTTGTATCATCATGTCCCCTCGTTCTGCTTGGTGCTTTGCCCATTTCAGCTCACATCCAGCCTGTTGCCTCTCGGGCTGTGTTTATGCATGCTGGTGGTTTTTCCTTTAAAAACAGAATTAACTTTAATACTTGATGGGAATAACCTCCAAAAATTGTCTTATTTTTGTGCATTAGCAACACCAACACCAGCTGCCACAACAGCAGTAACAACCGCAGCAACAAAAGCCACCACTACAGCTGACACTACAGCAGCAACAACCGCTGGTACAACAGCAGCAACAACGGCCATCACTACAGCTGCCACTACAGAACAAAAAACAGTAGCTACCACTGCAGCCACAACAGCAATAACAACAATAGCCACAACTGCAGCCACAACAGCAGCAACAACAGATACAACAACAGCCCCAACAACAGGTGAAACTACAGCTGCCACTACAGCAGCAACAACTGCTGCTACAACAGCAGCAACAACGGCTGCTACAACAGAAGCAACAACGGCTGATACAACAGCAACAACTGCTGTTACTACAGAAGCTACAACAGCTGGCAATACTGCAGCAACAACAGCCATCACGACAGCTGCCACTACAGAACCAACAACAGTAGCTACCACTGCAGCCACAACAGCAATAACAACAATAGCCATAACTGCAGCCACAACAGCAGCAACAACAGATACAACAAAAGCCCCAACAACAGGTGAAACTACAGCTGCCACTACAGCAGCAACAATGGCTGCTACAACAGCAAAAACTGCTGCCATTACAGCAGCTACAATGGCTGGTACAACTGCAGCAACAGCAGCCATCACTACAGCTGCCACTACAGAACTAACTACAGTAGCTACCACTGCAGCCACAACAGCAATAACAACAATAACCACAACTGCAGCCACAACAGTAGCAACAACAGATACAACAAAAGCCCCAACAACAGGTGAATGCGTTAATAATATATTTTCAGTCAGTGTCCCCCCCACAGCCCACCCCCACAATGCACTGCCAGCTACATACCACACCATTACCACTTTGCTGCTGAGTAGGCGTGGCTCATTTATCTATCATTGCCCCTCTGGCTGCTTGTTCTCTAGCCTTCTGTGCCCCAGTCAGAATGTAAATGTAAATGTACATGTATTTATATAGCGCAAATTACCCACATCGCAGGCATCTAAGCGCTTGCTTAGGGAACCCGTCCTGGTATTCCCCTGTGAGATAACCCCGGCAGGGTATCCACAAGGTGAAAGCCAGGCATCCCGCCGCGAGGGGCCGTTAAGGCGGTGGTTCAGTTCTATCTCCTTGGCTGCGCTCCCTTCTGCTGCCTAACCTATTGTGCTCTATTTGTTGTGCTCTAGTCAGATGGCTGTGGTTCTGTTCTTGTTTATTGGCTGTGCTCTCTGCTGCTGTACACTCTCTCATGCTATATTCTGCTGTGGTTGTGCTCTCTTTTCCTGGCTGTACAACATGTTAGTGGCTTTGATCAAACCTGCTATTCATGAGCCTAAATTTGTGTCTGCTCCATCATACTGGGTATGCTCCCAGATGCTAGATGCTTTGCCTGCTGATTCTGTGCCTTGCAGCAGGCTCTGTTCCATCTGGACATCTCTGCTCACTGCTGTTACCTCAGTGATACTCTGCTGTTTGTGCTTCCTTCAGCTGGCTCCAGTCCCTATAAGCAACTATGCTCCCTTCTGGTAACTGGGTTATTTAAATACGTTAGGGTTCCCTTTAGATGTCACTGCTTCAGCAGGCCGGTTGTGCTCCCTCTGTCATCTTTACTTACTGCTTCTGAGCAGCTCCTACCTGCTGCCTATGCTCTCCCGGCTGGCTGCTTTCCCCTCAGACCATGCAGCTAGATGTCTTTTATAATTTTACTTGTATGCTGTCCATCTTGTATCATCATGTCCCCTTGTTCTACTTGGTGCTTTGCCCATTTCAGCTCACATCCAGCCTGTTGCCACTCGGGCTGTGTTTATGCATGCTGGTGGTTTTTCCTTTAAAAACGGAATTAACTTTAATACTTGATGGAAATAACCTCCAAAAATTGTCTTATTTTTGTGCATTAGCAACACCAACACCAGCTGACACTACAGCAGCAACAACCGCTGGTACAACAGCAACAACTGCTGTCACTACAGCAGCTACAACAGCTGGTACAACTGCAGCAACAACAGCCATCACTACAGCTGCCACTACAGAACCAAAAACAGTAGCTACCACTGCCGCCACAACAGCAATAACAACAATAGCCACAACTGCAGCCACAACAGCAGCAACAACAGATACAACAACAGCCCCAACAACAGGTGAAACTACAGCTGCCACTTCAGCAGCAACAACTGCTGCTACAACAGCAGCAACAATGGCTGCTACAACAGCAAAAACTGCTGACATTACAGCAACTACAATGGCTGGTACAACTGCAGCAACAACAGCCATCACTACAGCTGCCACTATAGAACCAACAACAGTAGCTACCACTGCAGCCACAACAGCAATAACAACAATAGCCACAACTGCAGCCACAATAGCAGCAAAAACAGATACAACAACAGCCCCAACAACAGGTGAAACTACAACTGCCACTACAGAAGCAACAACGGCTGCTACAACAGCAGCAACAACAGCTGCTACAACAGCAGCAACAACGGCTGATACAACAGCAACAGCTGCTATCACTACAGCAGCTATAACAGCTGGTACAACTGCAGCAACAACAGCCATCACTACAGCTGCCACTACAGAACCAACAACAGTAGCTACCACTGCAGCAATAACAACAATAGCCACAACTGCAGCCACAACAGCAGCAACAAAAGATACAACAACAGCCCCAACAACAGGTAAAACTACAGCTGCCACTACAGCAGCAACAACGGCTGCTACAACAGCAGCAACAATGGCTGCTACAAAGGCAACAACTGCTGTTACTACAGAAGCTACAACAGCTGGTACAACTGCAGCAACAACAGCCATCAATACAGCTGCCACTACAGAACCAACAACAGTAGCTACCACTGCAGCAATAACAACAATAGCCACAACTGCAGCCACAACAGCAGCAACAACAGATACAACAACAGCCCCAACAACAGGTGAAACTACAGCTGCCACTACAGCAGCAACAACGGGTGCTACAACAGCAGCAACAATGGCTGCTGCAACAGCAAAAACTGCTGCCTTTACAGCAGCTACAATGGCTGCTACAACTGCAGCAACAACAGCCATCACTACAGCTGCCACTACAGAACCAACAACAGTAGCTACCACTGCAGCAATAACAACAATAGCCACAACTGCAGCCACAACAGCAGCAACAACAGATACAACAACAGCCCCAACAACAGGTGAAACTACAGCTGCCACTACAGCAGCAACAACTGCTGTCGCTACAACAGCTGGTACAACTGCAGCAACAATAGCCATCACTACAGCTGCCACTACAGAACCAACAACAGAAGCTACCACTGCAGCCACAACATCAATAACAACAATAGCCATAACTGCAGCCACAACAGCAGCAACAACAGATACAACAACAGCCCCAACAACCGGTGAAACTACAGCTGCCACTACAGAAGCAACAACGGCTGCTACAACAGCAGCAACAACAGATACAACAACAGCCCCAACAACAGGTGAAACTACAGCGGCCACTACAGCAGCAACAACGGCTGCTACAACAGCAGCAACAACGGCTGCCACAACAGCAGCAACAACGGCTATTACAACAGCAACAACTGCTGTCCCTACAGCAGCTACAACAGCTGGTACAACTGCAGCAACAACAGCCATCACGACAGCTGCCACTACAGAACCAACAACAGTAGCTACCACTGCAGCCACAACAGCAATAACAACAATAGCCCCAACTGCAGCCACTACAGCAGCAACAACAGATACAACAACAGCCCCAACAACAGGTGAAACTACAGCTGCCACTACAGAAGCAACAACGGCTGCTACAACAGCAGCAACAACAGATAAAACAACAGCCCCAACAACAGGTGAAACTACAGCTCCCACTACAGAAGCAACAACAGCTGGTACAACTGCAGCAACAACAGCCATCACTACAGCTGCCACTACAGAACCAACAACAGAAGCTACCACTGCAGCCACAACATCAATAACAACAATAGCCATAACTGCAGCCACAACAGCAGCAACAACAGATACAACAACAGCCCCAACAACAGGTGAAACTACAGCTGCCACTACAGAAGCAACAACGGCTGCTACAACAGCAGCAACAACAGATACAACAACAGCCCCAACAATAGGTGAAACTACAGCGGCCACTACAGCAGCAACAACGGCTGCTACAACAGCAGCAACAACGGCTGCTACAACAGCAGCAACAACGGCTGATACAACAGCAACAACTGCTATCACTACAGCAGCTACAACAGCTGGTACAACTGCAGCAACAACAGCCATCACTACAGCTGCCACTACAGAACCAACAACAGAAGCTACCACTGCAGCCACAACATCAATAACAACAATAGTCATAACTGCAGCCACAACAGCAGCAACAACAGATACAACAACAGCCCCAACAACAGGTAAAACTACAGCTGCCACTACAGAAGCAACAATGGCTGCTACATCAGCAGCAACAACGGCTGCCACAACAGCAGCAACAACGGCTATTACAACAGCAACAACTGCTGTCCCTACAGCAGCTACAACAGCTGGTACAACTGCAGCAACAACAGCCATCACGACAGCTGCAACTACAGAACCAACAACAGTAGCTACCACTGCAGCCACAACAGCAATAACAACAATAGCCACAACTGCAGCCACTACAGCAGCAACAACAGATACAACAACAGCCCCAACAACAGGTGAAACTACAGCTGCCACTACAGAAGCAACAACGGCTGCTACAACAGCAGCAACAACAGATACAACAACAGCCCCAACAACAGGTGAAACTACAGCGGCCACTACAGCAGCAACAACGGCTGCTACAACAGCAGCAACAACGGCTGCTACAACAGCAGCAACAACGGCTGATACAACAGCAACAGCTGCTGTAACTACAGCAGCTACAACAGCTGGCACAACTGCAGCAACAACAGCCATCACTACAGCTGCCACTACAGAACCAACAACAGTAGCTACCACTGCAGCCACAACAGCAATAACAAAAATAGCCACAACTGCAGCCACAACAGCAGCAACAACAGATAAAACAACAGCCCCAACAACAGGTGAAACTACAGCTCCCACTACAGAAGCAACAACAGCTGGTACAACTGCAGCAACAACAGCCATCACTACAGCTGCCACTACAGAACCAACAACAGAAGCTACCACTGCAGCCACAACATCAATAGCAACAATAGCCATAACTGCAGCCACAACAGCAGCAACAACAGATACAACAACAGCCCCAACAACAGGTGAAACTACAGCGGCCACTACAGCAGCAACAACGGCTGCTACAACAGCAGCAACAACGGCTGCTACAACAGCAGCAACAACGGCTGATACAACAGCAACAACTGCTGTCACTACAGCAGCTACAACAGCTGGCACAACTGCAGCAACAACAGCCATCACTATAGCTGCCACTACAGAACCAACAACAGAAGCTACCACTGCAGCCACAACATCAATAACAACAATAGCCATAACTGCAGCCACAACAGCAGCAACAACAGATACAACAACAGCCCCATCAACAGGTGAAACTACGGCTGCCACTACAGCAGCAACAACGGCTGCTACAACAGCAGCAACAATGGCTGCTACAACAGCAAAAACTGCTGCCATTACAGCAACTACAATGGCTGGTACAACTGCAGCAACAACAGCCATCACTACAGCTGCCACTACAGAACCAACAACAGTAGCTACCACTGCAGCCACAACAGCAATAACAACAATAGCCACAACTGCAGCCACAACAGCAGGAACAACAGATAAAACAACAGCCCCAACAACAGGTGAAACTACAGCTCCCACTACAGAAGCAACAACAGCTGGTACAACTGCAGCAACAACAGCCATCACTACAGCTGCCACTACAGAACCAACAACAGAAGCTACCACTGCAGCCACAACATCAATAACAACAATAGCCATAACTGCAGCCACAACAGCAGCAACAACAGATACAACAACAGCCCCAACAACCGGTGAAACTACAGCTGCCACTACAGAAGCAACAACGGCTGCTACAACAGCAGCAACAACAGATACAACAACAGCCCCAACAACAGGTGAAACTACAGCGGCCACTACAGCAGCAACAACGGCTGCTACAACAGCAGCAACAACGGCTGCCACAACAGCAGCAACAACGGCTATTACAACAGCAACAACTGCTGTCCCTACAGCAGCTACAACAGCTGGTACAACTGCAGCAACAACAGCCATCACGACAGCTGCCACTACAGAACCAACAACAGTAGCTACCACTGCAGCCACAACAGCAATAACAACAATAGCCCCAACTGCAGCCACTACAGCAGCAACAACAGATACAACAACAGCCCCAACAACAGGTGAAACTACAGCTGCCACTACAGAAGCAACAACGGCTGCTACAACAGCAGCAACAACAGATAAAACAACAGCCCCAACAACAGGTGAAACTACAGCTCCCACTACAGAAGCAACAACAGCTGGTACAACTGCAGCAACAACAGCCATCACTACAGCTGCCACTACAGAACCAACAACAGAAGCTACCACTGCAGCCACAACATCAATAACAACAATAGCCATAACTGCAGCCACAACAGCAGCAACAACAGATACAACAACAGCCCCAACAACAGGTGAAACTACAGCTGCCACTACAGAAGCAACAACGGCTGCTACAACAGCAGCAACAACAGATACAACAACAGCCCCAACAATAGGTGAAACTACAGCGGCCACTACAGCAGCAACAACGGCTGCTACAACAGCAGCAACAACGGCTGCTACAACAGCAGCAACAACGGCTGATACAACAGCAACAACTGCTATCACTACAGCAGCTACAACAGCTGGTACAACTGCAGCAACAACAGCCATCACTACAGCTGCCACTACAGAACCAACAACAGAAGCTACCACTGCAGCCACAACATCAATAACAACAATAGTCATAACTGCAGCCACAACAGCAGCAACAACAGATACAACAACAGCCCCAACAACAGGTAAAACTACAGCTGCCACTACAGAAGCAACAATGGCTGCTACATCAGCAGCAACAACGGCTGCCACAACAGCAGCAACAACGGCTATTACAACAGCAACAACTGCTGTCCCTACAGCAGCTACAACAGCTGGTACAACTGCAGCAACAACAGCCATCACGACAGCTGCAACTACAGAACCAACAACAGTAGCTACCACTGCAGCCACAACAGCAATAACAACAATAGCCACAACTGCAGCCACTACAGCAGCAACAACAGATACAACAACAGCCCCAACAACAGGTGAAACTACAGCTGCCACTACAGAAGCAACAACGGCTGCTACAACAGCAGCAACAACAGATACAACAACAGCCCCAACAACAGGTGAAACTACAGCGGCCACTACAGCAGCAACAACGGCTGCTACAACAGCAGCAACAACGGCTGCTACAACAGCAGCAACAACGGCTGATACAACAGCAACAGCTGCTGTAACTACAGCAGCTACAACAGCTGGCACAACTGCAGCAACAACAGCCATCACTACAGCTGCCACTACAGAACCAACAACAGTAGCTACCACTGCAGCCACAACAGCAATAACAAAAATAGCCACAACTGAAGCCACAACAGCAGCAACAACAGATAAAACAACAGCCCCAACAACAGGTGAAACTACAGCTCCCACTACAGAAGCAACAACAGCTGGTACAACTGCAGCAACAACAGCCATCACTACAGCTGCCACTACAGAACCAACAACAGAAGCTACCACTGCAGCCACAACATCAATAGCAACAATAGCCATAACTGCAGCCACAACAGCAGCAACAACAGATACAACAACAGCCCCAACAACAGGTGAAACTACAGCGGCCACTACAGCAGCAACAACGGCTGCTACAACAGCAGCAACAACGGCTGCTACAACAGCAGCAACAACGGCTGATACAACAGCAACAACTGCTGTCACTACAGCAGCTACAACAGCTGGCACAACTGCAGCAACAACAGCCATCACTATAGCTGCCACTACAGAACCAACAACAGAAGCTACCACTGCAGCCACAACATCAATAACAACAATAGCCATAACTGCAGCCACAACAGCAGCAACAACAGATACAACAACAGCCCCATCAACAGGTGAAACTACGGCTGCCACTACAGCAGCAACAACGGCTGCTACAACAGCAGCAACAATGGCTGCTACAACAGCCAAAACTGCTGCCATTACAGCAACTACAATGGCTGGTACAACTGCAGCAACAACAGCCATCACTACAGCTGCCACTACAGAACCAACAACAGTAGCTACCACTGCAGCCACAACAGCAATAACAACAATAGCCACAACTGCAGCCACAACAGCAGGAACAACAGATAAAACAACAGCCCCAACAACAGGTGAAACTACAGCTCCCACTACAGAAGCAACAACAGCTGGTACAACTGCAGCAACAACAGCCATCACTACAGCTGCCACTACAGAACCAACAACAGAAGCTACCACTGCAGCCACAACATCAATAACAACAATAGCCATAACTGCAGCCACAACAGCAGCAACAACAGATACAACAACAGCCCCAACAACAGGTGAAACTACAGCTGCCACTACAGAAGCAACAACGGCTGCTACAACAGCAGCAACAACAGATACAACAACAGCCCCAACAACAGGTGAAACTACAGCGGCCACTACAGCAGCAACAACGGCTGCTACAACAGCAGCAACAACGGCTGCTACAACAGCAGCAACAACGGCTGATACAACAGCAACAACTGCTGTCACTACAGCAGCTACAACAGCTGGTACAACTGCAGCAACAACAGCCATCACTACAGCTGCCACTACAGAACCAACAACAGAAGCTACCACTGCAGCCACAACATCAATAACAACAATAGTCATAACTGCAGCCACAACAGCAGCAACAACAGATACAACAACAGCCCCAACAACAGGTAAAACTACAGCTGCCACTACAGAAGCAACAATGGCTGCTACAACAGCAGCAACAACGGCTGCCACAACAGCAGCAACAACGGCTATTACAACAGCAACAACTGCTGTCCCTACAGCAGCTACAACAGCTGGTACAACTGCAGCAACAACAGCCATCACTACAGCTGCCACTACAGAACCAACAACAGAAGCTACCACTGCAGCCACAACATCAATAACAACAATAGCCATAACTGCAGCCACAACAGCAGCAACAACAGATACAACAACAGCCCCAACAACAGGTGAAACTACAGCTGCCACTACAGAAGCAACAATGGCTGCTACAACAGCAGCAACAACAGATACAACAACAGCCCCAACAACAGGTGAAACTACAGCGGCCACTACAGCAGCAACAACGGCTGCTACAACAGCAGCAACAACGGCTGCTACAACAGCAGCAACAACGGCTGATACAACAGCAACAGCTGCTGTCACTACAGCAGCTACAACAGCTGGCACAACTGCAGCAACAACAGCCATCACTACAGCTGCCACTACAGAACCAACAACAGTAGCTACCACTGCAGCCACAACAGCAATAACAAAAATAGCCACAACTGCAGCCTCAACAGCAGCAACAACAGATAAAACAACAGCCCCAACAACAGGTGAAACTGCAGCTCCCACTACAGAAGCAACAACAGCTGGTACAACTGCAGCAACAACAGCCATCACTACAGCTGCCACTACAGAACCAACAACAGAAGCTACCACTGCAGCCACAACATCAATAGCAACAATAGCCATAACTGCAGCCACAACAGCAGCAACAACAGATACAACAACAGCCCCAACAACAGGTGAAACTACAGCGGCCACTACAGCAGCAACAACGGCTGCTACAACAGCAGCAACAACGGCTGCTACAACAGCAGCAACAACGGCTGATACAACAGCAACAACTGCTGTCACTACAGCAGCTACAACAGCTGGCACAACTGCAGCAACAACAGCCATCACTACAGCTGCCACTACAGAACCAACAACAGAAGCTACCACTGCAGCCACAACATCAATAACAACAATAGCCATAACTGCAGCCACAACAGCAGCAACAACAGATACAACAACAGCCCCATCAACAGGTGAAACTACGGCTGCCACTACAGCAGCAACAACGGCTACTACAACAGCAGCAACAATGGCTGCTACAACAGCAAAAACTGCTGCCATTACAGCAACTACAATGGCTGGTACAACTGCAGCAACAACAGCCATCACTACAGCTGCCACTACAGAACCAACAACAGTAGCTACCACTGCAGCCACAACAGCAATAACAACAATAGCCACAACTGCAGCCACAACAGCAGCAACAACAGATAAAACAACAGCCCCAACAACAGGTGAAACTACAGCTCCCACTACAGAAGCAACAACAGCTGGTACAACTGCAGCAACAACAGCCATCACTACAGCTGCCACTACAGAACCAACAACAGAAGCTACCACTGCAGCCACAACATCAATAACAACAATAGCCATAACTGCAGCCACAACAGCAGCAACAACAGATACAACAACAGCCCCAACAACAGGTGAAACTACAGCTGCCACTATAGAAGCAACAACGGCTGCTACAACAGCAGCAACAACAGATACAACAACAGCCCCAACAACAGGTGAAACTACAGCGGACACTACAGCAGCAACAACGGCTGCTACAACAGCAGCAACAACGGCTGCTACAACAGCAGCAACAACGGCTGATACAACAGCAACAACTGCTGTCACTACAGCAGCTACAACAGCTGGTACAACTGCAGCAACAACAGCCATCACTACAGCTGCCACTACAGAACCAACAACAGAAGCTACCACTGCAGCCACAACATCAATAACAACAATAGTCATAACTGCAGCCACAACAGCAGCAACAACAGATACAACAACAGCCCCAACAACAGGTAAAACTACAGCTGCCACTACAGAAGCAACAATGGCTGCTACAACAGCAGCAACAACGGCTGCCACAACAGCAGCAACAACGGCTATTACAACAGCAACAACTGCTGTCCCTACAGCAGCTACAACAGCTGGTACAACTGCAGCAACAACAGCCATCACGACAGCTGCAACTACAGAACCAACAACAGTAGCTACCACTGCAGCCACAACAGCAATAACAACAATAGCCACAACTGCAGCCACTACAGCAGCAACAACAGATACAACAACAGCCCCAACAACAGGTGAAACTACAGCTGCCACTACAGAAGCAACAACGGCTGCTACAACAGCAGCAACAACAGATACAACAACAGCCCCAACAACAGGTGAAACTACAGCGGCCACTACAGCAGCAACAACGGCTGCTACAACAGCAGCAACAACGGCTGCTACAACAGCAGCAACAACGGCTGATACAACAGCAACAGCTGCTGTCACTACAGCAGCTACAACAGCTGGCACAACTGCAGCAACAACAGCCATCACTACAGCTGCCACTACAGAACCAACAACAGTAGCTACCACTGCAGCCACAACAGCAATAACAAAAATAGCCACAACTGCAGCCACAACAGCAGCAACAACAGATAAAACAACAGCCCCAACAACAGGTGAAACTACAGCTCCCACTACAGAATCAACAACAGCTGGTACAACTGCAGCAACAACAGCCATCACTACAGCTGCCACTACAGAACCAACAACAGAAGCTACCACTGCAGCCACAACATCAATAGCAACAATAGCCATAACTGCAGCCACAACAGCAGCAACAACAGATACAACAACAGCCCCAACAGCAGGTGAAACTACAGCGGCCACTACAGCAGCAACAACGGCTGCTACAACAGCAGCAACAACGGCTGCTACAACAGCAGCAACAACGGCTGATACAACAGCAACAACTGCTGTCACTACAGCAGCTACAACAGCTGGCACAACTGCAGCAACAACAGCCATCACTACAGCTGCCACTACAGAACCAACAACAGAAGCTACCACTGCAGCCACAACATCAATAACAACAATAGCCATAACTGCAGCCACAACAGCAGCAACAACAGATACAACAACAGCCCCATCAACAGGTAAAACTACAGCTGCCACTACAGAAGCAACAATGGCTGCTACAACAGCAGCAACAACGGCTGCCACAACAGCAGCAACAACGGCTATTACAACAGCAACAACTGCTGTCCCTACAGCAGCTACAACAGCTGGTACAACTGCAGCAACAACAGCCATCACGACAGCTGCAACTACAGAACCAACAACAGTAGCTACCACTGCAGCCACAACAGCAATAACAGCAATAGCCACAACTGCAGCCACAACAGCAGCAACAACAGATACAACAACAGCCCCAACAACAGGTAAAACTACAGCTGCCACTACAGAAGCAACAATGGCTGCTACAACAGCAGCAACAACGGCTGCCACAACAGCAGCAACAACGGCTATTACAACAGCAACAACTGCTGTCCCTACAGCAGCTACAAAAGCTGGTACAGCTGCAGCAACAACAGCCATCACTACAGCTGCCACTACAGAACCAACAACAGTAGCTACCACTGCAGCCACAACAGCAATAACAACAATAGCCACAACTGCAGCCACTACAGCAGCAACAACAGATACAACAACAGCCCCAACAACAGGTGAAACTACAGCTGCCACTACAGAAGCAACAACGGCTGCTACAACAGCAGCAACAACAGCCATCACTACAGCTGCCACTACAGAACCAACAACAGAAGCTACCACTGCAGCCACAACATCAATAACAACAATAGCCATAACTGCAGCCACAACAGCAGCAACAACAGATACAACAACAGCCCCAACAACAGGTGAAACTACAGCTGCCACTATAGAAGCAACAACGGCTGCTACAACAGCAGCAACAACAGATACAACAACAGCCCCAACAACAGGTGAAACTACAGCGGACACTACAGCAGCAACAACGGCTGCTACAACAGCAGCAACAACGGCTGCTACAACAGCAGCAACAACGGCTGATACAACAGCAACAACTGCTGTCACTACAGCAGCTACAACAGCTGGTACAACTGCAGCAACAACAGCCATCACTACAGCTGCCACTACAGAACCAACAACAGAAGCTACCACTGCAGCCACAACATCAATAACAACAATAGTCATAACTGCAGCCACAACAGCAGCAACAACAGATACAACAACAGCCCCAACAACAGGTAAAACTACAGCTGCCACTACAGAAGCAACAATGGCTGCTACAACAGCAGCAACAACGGCTGCCACAACAGCAGCAACAACGGCTATTACAACAGCAACAACTGCTGTCCCTACAGCAGCTACAACAGCTGGTACAACTGCAGCAACAACAGCCATCACGACAGCTGCAACTACAGAACCAACAACAGTAGCTACCACTGCAGCCACAACAGCAATAACAACAATAGCCACAACTGCAGCCACTACAGCAGCAACAACAGATACAACAACAGCCCCAACAACAGGTGAAACTACAGCTGCCACTACAGAAGCAACAACGGCTGCTACAACAGCAGCAACAACAGATACAACAACAGCCCCAACAACAGGTGAAACTACAGCGGCCACTACAGCAGCAACAACGGCTGCTACAACAGCAGCAACAACGGCTGCTACAACAGCAGCAACAACGGCTGATACAACAGCAACAGCTGCTGTCACTACAGCAGCTACAACAGCTGGCACAACTGCAGCAACAACAGCCATCACTACAGCTGCCACTACAGAACCAACAACAGTAGCTACCACTGCAGCCACAACAGCAATAACAAAAATAGCCACAACTGCAGCCACAACAGCAGCAACAACAGATAAAACAACAGCCCCAACAACAGGTGAAACTACAGCTCCCACTACAGAATCAACAACAGCTGGTACAACTGCAGCAACAACAGCCATCACTACAGCTGCCACTACAGAACCAACAACAGAAGCTACCACTGCAGCCACAACATCAATAGCAACAATAGCCATAACTGCAGCCACAACAGCAGCAACAACAGATACAACAACAGCCCCAACAGCAGGTGAAACTACAGCGGCCACTACAGCAGCAACAACGGCTGCTACAACAGCAGCAACAACGGCTGCTACAACAGCAGCAACAACGGCTGATACAACAGCAACAACTGCTGTCACTACAGCAGCTACAACAGCTGGCACAACTGCAGCAACAACAGCCATCACTACAGCTGCCACTACAGAACCAACAACAGAAGCTACCACTGCAGCCACAACATCAATAACAACAATAGCCTTAACTGCAGCCACAACAGCAGCAACAACAGATACAACAACAGCCCCATCAACAGGTGAAACTACGGCTGCCACTACAGCATCAACAACGGCTGCTACAACAGCAGCAACAATGGCTGCTACAACAGCAAAAACTACTGCCATTACAGCAACTACAATGGCTGGTACAACTGCAGCAACAACAGCCATCACTACAGCTGCCACTACAGAACCAACAACAGTAGCTACCACTGCAGCCACAACAGCAATACCAACAATAGCCACAACTGCAGCCACAACAGCAGCAACAACAGATAAAACAACAGCCCCAACAACAGGTGAAACTACAGCTCCCACTACAGAAGCAACAACAGCTGGTACAACTGCAGCAACAACAGCCATCACTACAGCTGCCACTACAGAACCAACAACAGAAGCTACCACTGCAGCCACAACATCAATAACAACAATAGCCATAACTGCAGCCACAACAGCAGCAACAACAGATACAACAACAGCCCCAACAACAGGTGAAACTACAGCTGCCACTACAGAAGCAACAACGGCTGCTACAACAGCAGCAACAACAGATACAACAACAGCCCCAACAACAGGTGAAACTACAGCGGCCACTACAGCAGCAACAACGGCTGCTACAACAGCAGCAACAACGGCTGCTACAACAGCAGCAACAACGGCTGATACAACAGCAACAACTGCTGTCACTACAGCAGCTACAACAGCTGGTACAACTGCAGCAACAACAGCCATCACTACAGCTGCCACTACAGAACCAACAACAGAAGCTACCACTGCAGCCACAACATCAATAACAACAATAGTCATAACTGCAGCCACAACAGCAGCAACAACAGATACAACAACAGCCCCAACAACAGGTAAAACTACAGCTGCCACTACAGAAGCAACAATGGCTGCTACAACAGCAGCAACAACGGCTGCCACAACAGCAGCAACAACGGCTATTACAACAGCAACAACTGCTGTCCCTACAGCAGCTACAACAGCTGGTACAACTGCAGCAACAACAGCCATCACGACAGCTGCAACTACAGAACCAACAACAGTAGCTACCACTGCAGCCACAACAGCAATAACAGCAATAGCCACAACTGCAGCCACAACAGCAGCAACAACAGATACAACAACAGCCCCAACAACAGGTAAAACTACAGCTGCCACTACAGAAGCAACAATGGCTGCTACAACAGCAGCAACAACGGCTGCCACAACAGCAGCAACAACGGCTATTACAACAGCAACAACTGCTGTCCCTACAGCAGCTACAAAAGCTGGTACAGCTGCAGCAACAACAGCCATCACTACAGCTGCCACTACAGAACCAACAACAGTAGCTACCACTGCAGCCACAACAGCAATAACAACAATAGCCACAACTGCAGCCACTACAGCAGCAACAACAGATACAACAACAGCCCCAACAACAGGTGAAACTACAGCTGCCACTACAGAAGCAACAACGGCTGCTACAACAGCAGCAACAACAGATACAACAACAGCCCCAACAACAGGTGAAACTACAGCGGCCACTACAGCAGCAAACACGGCTGCTACAACAGCAGCAACAACAGCTGCTACAACAGCAGCAACAACGGCTGATACAACAGCAACAGCTGCTGTCACTACAGCAGCTACAACAGCTGGCACAACTGCAGCAACAACAGCCATCACTACAGCTGCCACTACAGAACCAACAACAGTAGCTACCACTGCAGCCACAACAGCAATAACAAAAATAGCCACAACTGCAGCCACAACAGCAGCAACAACAGATAAAACAACAGGCCCAACAACAGGTGAAACTACAGCTCCCACTACAGAAGCAACAACAGCTGGTACAACTGCAGCAACAACAGCCATCACTACAGCTGCCACTACAGAACCAACAACAGAAGCTACCACTGCAGCCACAACATCAATAGCAACAATAGCCATAACTGCAGCCACAACAGCAGCAACAACAGATACAACAACAGCCCCAACAACAGGTGAAACTACAGCAGCCACTACAGCAGCAACAACGGCTGCTACAACAGCAGCAACAACGGCTGCTACAACAGCAGCAACAACAGCTGATACAACAGCAACAACTGCTGTCACTACAGCAGCTACAACAGCTGGCACAACTGCAGCAACAACAGCCATCACTACAGCTGCCACTACAGAACCAACAACAGAAGCTACCACTGCAGCCACAACATCAATAACAACAATAGCCATAACTGCAGCCACAACAGCAGCAACAACAGATACAACAACAGCCCCATCAACAGGTGAAACTACGGCTGCCACTACAGCAGCAACAACGGCTACTACAACAGCAGCAACAATGGCTGCTACAACAGCAAAAACTGCTGCCATTACAGCAACTACAATGGCTGGTACAACTGCAGCAACAACAGCCATCACTACAGCTGCCACTACAGAACCAACAACAGTAGCTACCACTGCAGCCACAACAGCAATAACAACAATAGCCACAACTGCAGCCACAACAGCAGCAACAACAGATAAAACAACAGCCCCAACAACAGGTGAAACTACAGCTCCCACTACAGAAGCAACAACAGCTGGTACAACTGCAGCAACAACAGCCATCACTACAGCTGCCACTACAGAACCAACAACAGAAGCTACCACTGCAGCCACAACATCAATAACAACAATAGCCATAACTGCAGCCACAACAGCAGCAACAACAGATACAACAACAGCCCCAACAACAGGTGAAACTACAGCTGCCACTATAGAAGCAACAACGGCTGCTACAACAGCAGCAACAACAGATACAACAACAGCCCCAACAACAGGTGAAACTACAGCGGCCACTACAGCAGCAACAACGGCTGCTACAACAGCAGCAACAACGGCTGCTACAACAGCAGCAACACCGGCTGATACAACAGCAACAACTGCTGTCACTACAGAAGCTACAACAGCTGGTACAACTGCAGCAACAACAGCCATCACTACAGCTGCCACTACAGAACCAACAACAGAAGCTACCACTGCAGCCACAACATCAATAACAACAATAGTCATAACTGCAGCCACAACAGCAGCAACAACAGATACAACAACAGCCCCAACAACAGGTAAAACTACAGCTGCCACTACAGAAGCAACAACGGCTGCTACAACAGCAGCAACAACGGCTGCCACAACAGCAGCAACAACGGCTATTACAACAGCAACAACTGCTGTCCCTACAGCAGCTACAACAGCTGGTACAACTGCAGCAACAACAGCCATCACGACAGCTGCAACTACAGAACCAACAACAGTAGCTACCACTGCAGCCACAACAGCAATAACAGCAATAGCCACAACTGCAGCCACAACAGCAGCAACAACAGATACAACAACAGCCCCATCAACAGGTGAAACTACAGCTGCCACTACAGCAGCAACAACGGCTGCTACAACAGCAGCAATAATGGCTGCTACAACAGCAAAAACTGCTGCCATTACAGCAACTACAATGGCTGGTACAACTGCAGCAACAACAGCCATCACTACAGCTGCCACTACAGAACCAACAACAGTAGCTACCACTGCAGCCACAACAGCAATAACAACAATAGCCACAACTGCAGCCACAACAGCAGCAACAACAGATACAACAACAGCCCCAACAACAGGTGAAACTACTACGGCCACTAAAGCAGCAACAACGGCTGCTACAACAGCAGGAACAACGGCTGCTACAACAGCAGCAACAACAGATACAACAACAGCCCCAACAACAGGTGAAACTACAGCTGCCACTACAGAAGCAACAACGGCTGCTAAAACAGCAGCAACAACGGCTGCTACAACAGCAGCAACAACGGCTGATACAACAGCAACAACTGCTATCACTACAGCAGCTATAACAGCTGGTACAACTGCAGCAACAACAGCCATCACTACAGCTGCCACTACAGAACCAACAACAGTAGCTACCACTGCAGCAATAACAACAATAGCCACAACTGCAGCCACAACAGCAGCAACAAAAGATACAACAACAGCCCCAACAACAGGTGAAACTACAGCTGCCACTACAGCAGCAACAACGGCTGCTACAACAGCAGCAACAATGGCTGCTAACACAGCAACAACTGCTGTTACTACAGAAGCTACAACAGCTGGTACAACTGCAGCAACAATAGCCATCACTACAGCTGCCACTACAGAACCAACAACAGAAGCTACCACTGCAGCCACAACATCAATAACAACAATAGCCATAACTGCAGCCACAACAGCAGCAACAACGGCTATTACAACAGCAACAACTGCTGTCCCTACAGCAGCTACAAAAGCTGGTACAGCTGCAGCAACAACAGCCATCACTACAGCTGCCACTACAGAACCAACAACAGTAGCTACCACTGCAGCCACAACAGCAATAACAACAATAGCCACAACTGCAGCCACTACAGCAGCAACAACAGATACAACAACAGCCCCAACAACAGGTGAAACTACAGCTGCCACTACAGAAGCAACAACGGCTGCTACAACAGCAGCAACAACAGATACAACAACAGCCCCAACAACAGGTGAAACTACAGCGGCCACTACAGCAGCAAACACGGCTGCTACAACAGCAGCAACAACAGCTGCTACAACAGCAGCAACAACGGCTGATACAACAGCAACAGCTGCTGTCACTACAGCAGCTACAACAGCTGGCACAACTGCAGCAACAACAGCCATCACTACAGCTGCCACTACAGAACCAACAACAGTAGCTACCACTGCAGCCACAACAGCAATAACAAAAATAGCCACAACTGCAGCCACAACAGCAGCAACAACAGATAAAACAACAGGCCCAACAACAGGTGAAACTACAGCTCCCACTACAGAAGCAACAACAGCTGGTACAACTGCAGCAACAACAGCCATCACTACAGCTGCCACTACAGAACCAACAACAGAAGCTACCACTGCAGCCACAACATCAATAGCAACAATAGCCATAACTGCAGCCACAACAGCAGCAACAACAGATACAACAACAGCCCCAACAACAGGTGAAACTACAGCAGCCACTACAGCAGCAACAACGGCTGCTACAACAGCAGCAACAACGGCTGCTACAACAGCAGCAACAACAGCTGATACAACAGCAACAACTGCTGTCACTACAGCAGCTACAACCGCTGGCACAACTGCAGCAACAACAGCCATCACTACAGCTGCCACTACAGAACCAACAACAGAAGCTACCACTGCAGCCACAACATCAATAACAACAATAGCCATAACTGCAGCCACAACAGCAGCAACAACAGATACAACAACAGCCCCATCAACAGGTGAAACTACGGCTGCCACTACAGCAGCAACAACGGCTACTACAACAGCAGCAACAATGGCTGGTACAACAGCAAAAACTGCTGCCATTACAGCAACTACAATGGCTGGTACAACTGCAGCAACAACAGCCATCACTACAGCTGCCACTACAGAACCAACAACAGTAGCTACCACTGCAGCCACAACAGCAATAACAACAATAGCCACAACTGCAGCCACAACAGCAGCAACAACAGATAAAACAACAGCCCCAACAACAGGTGAAACTACAGCTCCCACTACAGAAGCAACAACAGCTGGTACAACTGCAGCAACAACAGCCATCACTACAGCTGCCACTACAGAACCAACAACAGAAGCTACCACTGCAGCCACAACATCAATAACAACAATAGCCATAACTGCAGCCACAACAGCAGCAACAACAGATACAACAACAGCCCCAACAACAGGTGAAACTACAGCTGCCACTATAGAAGCAACAACGGCTGCTACAACAGCAGCAACAACAGATACAACAACAGCCCCAACAACAGGTGAAACTACAGCGGCCACTACAGCAGCAACAACGGCTGCTACAACAGCAGCAACAACGGCTGCTACAACAGCAGCAACACCGGCTGATACAACAGCAACAACTGCTGTCACTACAGAAGCTACAACAGCTGGTACAACTGCAGCAACAACAGCCATCACTACAGCTGCCACTACAGAACCAACAACAGAAGCTACCACTGCAGCCACAACATCAATAACAACAATAGTCATAACTGCAGCCACAACAGCAGCAACAACAGATACAACAACAGCCCCAACAACAGGTAAAACTACAGCTGCCACTACAGAAGCAACAACGGCTGCTACAACAGCAGCAACAACGGCTGCCACAACAGCAGCAACAACGGCTATTACAACAGCAACAACTGCTGTCCCTACAGCAGCTACAACAGCTGGTACAACTGCAGCAACAACAGCCATCACGACAGCTGCAACTACAGAACCAACAACAGTAGCTACCACTGCAGCCACAACAGCAATAACAGCAATAGCCACAACTGCAGCCACAACAGCAGCAACAACAGATACAACAACAGCCCCATCAACAGGTGAAACTACAGCTGCCACTACAGCAGCAACAACGGCTGCTACAACAGCAGCAATAATGGCTGCTACAACAGCAAAAACTGCTGCCATTACAGCAACTACAATGGCTGGTACAACTGCAGCAACAACAGCCATCACTACAGCTGCCACTACAGAACCAACAACAGTAGCTACCACTGCAGCCACAACAGCAATAACAACAATAGCCACAACTGCAGCCACAACAGCAGCAACAACAGATACAACAACAGCCCCAACAACAGGTGAAACTACTACGGCCACTAAAGCAGCAACAACGGCTGCTACAACAGCAGGAACAACGGCTGCTACAACAGCAGCAACAACAGATACAACAACAGCCCCAACAACAGGTGAAACTACAGCTGCCACTACAGAAGCAACAACGGCTGCTAAAACAGCAGCAACAACGGCTGCTACAACAGCAGCAACAACGGCTGATACAACAGCAACAACTGCTATCACTACAGCAGCTATAACAGCTGGTACAACTGCAGCAACAACAGCCATCACTACAGCTGCCACTACAGAACCAACAACAGTAGCTACCACTGCAGCAATAACAACAATAGCCACAACTGCAGCCACAACAGCAGCAACAAAAGATACAACAACAGCCCCAACAACAGGTGAAACTACAGCTGCCACTACAGCAGCAACAACGGCTGCTACAACAGCAGCAACAATGGCTGCTAACACAGCAACAACTGCTGTTACTACAGAAGCTACAACAGCTGGTACAACTGCAGCAACAATAGCCATCACTACAGCTGCCACTACAGAACCAACAACAGAAGCTACCACTGCAGCCACAACATCAATAACAACAATAGCCATAACTGCAGCCACAACAGCAGCAACAACAGATACAACAACAGCCCCAACAACAGGTGAAACTACAGCTGCCACTACAGAAGCAACAACGGCTGCTACAACAGCAGCAACAACGGCTGCCACAACAGCAGCAACAACGGCTATTACAACAGCAACAACTGCTGTCCCCACAGCAGCTACAACAGCTGGTACAACTGCAGCAACAACAGCCATCACGACAGCTGCCACTACAGAACCAACAACAGTAGCTACCACTGCAGCCACAACAGCAATAACAACAATAGCCACAACTGCAGCCACAACAGCAGCAACAACAGATACAACAACAGCCCCAACAACTGGTGAAACTACAGCTGCCACTACAGAAGCAACAACAGCTGCTACAACAGCAGCAACAACAGATACAACAACAGCCCCAACAACAGGTGAAACTACAGCGGCCACTACAGCAGCAACAACGGCTGCTACAACAGCAGCAACAACGGCTGCTACAACAGCAGCAACAACGGCTGATACAACAGCAACAACTGCTGTCACTACAGCAGCTACAACAGCTGGCACAACTGCAGCAACAACAGCCATCACTACAGCTGCCACTACAGAACCAACAACAGAAGCTACCACTGCAGCCACAACATCAATAACAACAATAGCCATAACTACAGCCACAACAGCAGCAACAACAGATACAACAACAGCCCCATCAACAGGTGAAACTACGGCTGCCACTACAGCAACTACAATGGCTGGTACAACTGCAGCAACAACAGCCATCACTACAGCTGCCACTACAGAACCAACAACAGTAGCTACCACTGCAGCCACAACAGCAATAACAACAATAGCCACAACTGCAGCCACAACAGCACCAACAACAGATAAAACAACAGCCCCAACAACAGGTGAAACTACAGCTGCCACTACAGCAGCAACAACGGCTGCTACAACAGCAGCAACAATGGCTGCTAACACAGCAACAACTGCTGTTACTACAGAAGCTACAACAGCTGGTACAACTGCAGCAACAACAGCCATCACTACAGCTGCCACTACAGAACCAACAACAGTAGCTACCACTGCAGCAATAACAACAATAGCCACATCTGCAGCCACAACAGCAGCAACAAGAGATACAACAACAGCCCCAACAACAGGTGAAACTACAGCTGCCACTACAGCAGCAACAACTGCTGTCACTACAGCAGCTACAACAGCTGGTACAACTGCAGCAACAATAGCCATCACTACAGCTGCCACTACAGAACCAACAACAGAAGCTACCACTGCAGCCACAACATCAATAACAACAATAGCCATAACTGCAGCCACAACAGCAGCAACAACAGATACAACAACAGCCCCAACAACAGGTGAAACTACAGCTGCCACTACAGAAGCAACAATGGCTGCTACAACAGCAACAGCGGCTGCCACAACAGCAGCAACAACGGCTATTACAACAGCAACAACTGCTGTCCCTACAGCAGCTACAACAGCTGGTACAACTGCAGCAACAACAGCCATCACGACAGCTGCCACTACAGAACCAACAACAGTAGCTACCACTGCAGCCACAACAGCAATAACAACAATAGCCACAACTGCAGCCACAACAGCAGCAACAACAGATACAACAACAGCCCCAACAACTGGTGAAACTACAGCTGCCACTACAGAAGCAACAACAGCTGCTACAACAGCAGCAACAACAGATACAACAACAGCCCCAACAACAGGTGAAACTACAGCGGCCACTACAGCAGCAACAACGGCTGCTACAACAGCAGCAACAACGGCTGCTACAACAGCAGCAACAACGGCTGATACAACAGCAACAACTGCTGTCACTACAGCAGCTACAACAGCTGGCACAACTGCAGCAACAACAGCCATCACTACAGCTGCCACTACAGAACCAACAACAGAAGCTACCACTGCAGCCACAACATCAATAACAACAATAGCCATAACTACAGCCACAACAGCAGCAACAACAGATACAACAACAGCCCCATCAACAGGTGAAACTACAGCTGCCACTACAGCAGCAACAACGGCTGCTACAACAGCAGCAACAATGGCTGCTACAACAGCAACAACTGCTGCCATTACAGCAACTACAATGGCTGGTACAACTGCAGCAACAACAGCCATCACTACAGCTGCCACTACAGAACCAACAACAGTAGCTACCACTGCAGCCACAACAGCAATAACAACAATAGCCACAACTGCAGCCACAACAGCACCAACAACAGATAAAACAACAGCCCCAACAACAGGTGAAACTACAGCTCCCACTACAGAAGCAACAACAGCTGGTACAACTGCAGCAACAACAGCCATCACTACAGCTGCCACTACAGAACCAACAACAGAAGCTACCACTGCAGCCACAACATCAATAACAACAATAGCCATAACTGCAGCCACAACAGCAGCAACAACAGATACAACAACAGCCCCAACAACAGGTGAAACTACAGCTGCCACTACAGAAGCAACAACGGCTGCTACAACAGCAGCAACAACAGATACAACAACAGCCCCAACAACAGGTGAAACTACAGCGGCCACTACAGCAGCAACAACGGCTGCTACAACAGCAGCAACAACGGCTGCTACAACAGCAGCAACAACGGCTGATACAACAGCAACAACTGCTGTCACTACAGCAGCTAGAACAGCTGGTACAACTGCAGCAACAACAGCCATCACTACAGCTGCCACTACAGAACCAACAACAGAAGCTACCACTGCAGCCACAACATCAATAACAACAATAGCCATAACTGAAGCCACAACAGCAGCAACAACAGATACAACAACAGCCCCAACAACAGGTAAAACTACAGCTGCCACTACAGAAGCAACAACGGCTGCTACAACAGCAGCAACAACGGCTGCCACAACAGCAGCAACAACGGCTATTACAACAGCAACAACTGCTGTCCCTACAGCAGCTACAACAGTTGGTACAACTGCAGCAACAACAGCCATCACGACAGCTGCAACTACAGAACCAACAACAGTAGCTACCACTGCAGCCACAACAGCAATAACAACAATAGCCACAACTGCAGCCACAACAGCAGCAACAACAGATACAACAACAGCCCCATTAACAGGTGAAACTACAGCTGCCACTACAGCAGCAACAACGGCTGCTACAACAGCAGCAATAATGGCTGCTACAACAGCAAAAACTGCTGCCATTACAGCAACTACAATGGCTGGTACAACTGCAGCAACAACAGCCATCACTACAGCTGCCACTACAGAACCAACAACAGTAGCAACCACTGCAGCCACAACAGCAATAACAACAATAGCCACAACTGCAGCCACAACAGCAGCAACAACAGATACAACAACAGCCCCAACAACAGGTGAAACTACTATGGCCACTACAGCAGCAACAACGGCTGCTACAACAGCAGCAACAACGGCTGCTACAACAGCAGCAACAACAGATACAACAACAGCCCCAACAACAGGTGAAACTACAGCTGCCACTACAGAAGCAACAACGGCTGCTACAAAAGCAGCAACAACGGCTGCTACAACAGCAGCAACAACGGCTGATACAACAGCAACAACTGCTGTCACTACAGCAGCTACAACAGCTGGCACAACTGCAGCAACAACAGCCATCACTACAGCTGCCACTACAGAACCAACAACAGAAGCTACCACTGCAGCCACAACAGCAATAACAACAATAGCCACAACTGCAGCCACAACAGCACCAACAACAGATAAAACAACAGCCCCAACAACAGGTGAAACTACAGCTCCCACTACAGAAGCAACAACAGCTGGTACAACTGCAGCAACAACAGCCATCACAACATCTGCCACTACAGAACCAACAACAGAAGCTACCACTGCAGCCACAACATCAATAACAACAATAGCCATAACTGCAGCCACAACAGCAGCAACAACAGATACAACAACAGCCCCAACAACAGGTGAAACTACAGCTGCCACTACAGAAGCAACAACGGCTGCTACAACAGCAGCAACAACAGATACAACAACAGCCCCAACAACAGGTGAAACTACAGCGGCCACTACAGCAGCAACAACGGCTGCTACAACAACAGCAACAACGCCTGCTACAACAGCAGCAACAACGGCTGATACAACAGCAACAACTGCTGTCACTACAGCAGCTACAACAGCTGGCACAACTGCAGCAACAACAACCATCACTACAGCTGCCACTACAGAACCAACAACAGAAGCTACCACTGCAGCCACATCATCAATAACAACAATAGCCATAACTACAGCCACAACAGCAACAACAACAGATACAACAACAGCCCCATCAACAGGTGAAACTACGGCTGCCACTACAGCAGCAACAACGGCTGCCACAACAGCAGCAACAACAGCTATTACAACAGCAACAACTGCTGTCCCTACAGCAGCTACAACAGCTGGTACAACTGCAGCAACAACAGCCATCACGACAGCTGCAACTACAGAACCAACAACAGTAGCTACCACTGCAGCCACAACAGCAATAACAGCAATAGCCACAACTGCAGCCACAACAGCAGCAACAACAGATACAACAACAGCCCCATCAACAGGTGAAACTACAGCTGCCACTACAGCAGCAACAACGGCTGCTACAACAGCAGCAATAATGGCTGCTACAACAGCAAAAACTGCTGCCATTACAGCAACTACAATGGCTGGTACAACTGCAGCAACAACAGCCATCACTACAGCTGCCACTACAGAACCAACAACAGTAGCTACCACTGCAGCCACAACAGCAATAACAACAATAGCCACAACTGCAGCCACAACAGCAGCAACAACAGATACAACAACAGCCCCAACAACAGGTGAAACTACTACGGCCACTAAAGCAGCAACAACGGCTGCTACAACAGCAGGAACAACGGCTGCTACAACAGCAGCAACAACAGATACAACAACTGCCCCAACAACAGGTGAAACTACAGCTGCCACTACAGAAGCAACAACGGCTGCTAAAACAGCAGCAACAACGGCTGCTACAACAGCAGCAACAACGGCTGATACAACAGCAACAACTGCTATCACTACAGCAGCTATAACAGCTGGTACAACTGCAGCAACAACAGCCATCACTACAGCTGCCACTACAGAACCAACAACAGTAGCTACCACTGCAGCAATAACAACAATAGCCACAACTGCAGCCACAACAGCAGCAACAAAAGATACAACAACAGCCCCAACAACAGGTGAAACTACAGCTGCCACTACAGCAGCAACAACGGCTGCTACAACAGCAGCAACAATGGCTGCTAACACAGCAACAACTGCTGTTACTACAGAAGCTACAACAGCTGGTACAACTGCAGCAACAATAGCCATCACTACAGCTGCCACTACAGAACCAACAACAGAAGCTACCACTGCAGCCACAACATCAATAACAACAATAGCCATAACTGCAGCCACAACAGCAGCAACAACAGATACAACAACAGCCCCAACAACAGGTGAAACTACAGCTGCCACTACAGAAGCAACAACGGCTGCTACAACAGCAGCAACAATGGCTGCCACAACAGCAGCAACAACGGCTATTACAACAGCAACAACTGCTGTCCCTACAGCAGCTACAACAGCTGGTACAACTACAGCAACAACAGCCATCACGACAGCTGCCACTACAGAACCAACAACAGTAGCTACCACTGCAGCCACAACAGCAATAACAACAATAGCCACAACTGCAGCCACAACAGCAGCAACAACAGATACAACAACAGCCCCAACAACTGGTGAAACTACAGCTGCCACTACAGAAGCAACAACAGCTGCTACAACAGCAGCAACAACAGATACAACAACAGCCCCAACAACAGGTGAAACTACAGCGGCCACTACAGCAGCAACAACGGCTGCTACAACAGCAGCAACAACGGCTGCTACAACAGCAGCAACAACGGCTGATACAACAGCAACAACTGCTGTCACTACAGCAGCTACAACAGCTGGCACAACTGCAGCAACAACAGCCATCACTACAGCTGCCACTACAGAACCAACAACAGAAGCTACCACTGCAGCCACAACATCAATAACAACAATAGCCATAACTACAGCCACAACAGCAGCAACAACAGATACAACAACAGCCCCATCAACAGGTGAAACTACGGCTGCCACTACAGGGACTACAATGGCTGGTACAACTGCAGCAACAACAGCCATCACTACAGCTGCCACTACAGAACCAACAACAGTAGCTACCACTGCAGCCACAACAGCAATAACAACAATAGCCACAACTGCAGCCACAACAGCACCAACAACAGATAAAACAACAGCCCCAACAACAGGTGAAACTACAGCTGCCACTACAGCAGCAACAACGGCTGCTACAACAGCAGCAACAATGGCTGCTAACACAGCAACAACTGCTGTTACTACAGAAGCTACAACAGCTGGTACAACTGCAGCAACAACAGCCATCACTACAGCTGCCACTACAGAACCAACAACAGTAGCTACCACTGCAGCAATAACAACAATAGCCACAACTGCAGCCACAACAGCAGCAACAAAAGATACAACAACAGCCCCAACAACAGGTGAAACTACAGCTGCCACTACAGCAGCAACAACTGCTGTCACTACAGCAGCTACAACAGCTGGTACAACTGCAGCAACAATAGCCATCACTACAGCTGCCACTACAGAACCAACAACAGAAGCTACCACTGCAGCCACAACATCAATAACAACAATAGCCATAACTGCAGCCACAACAGCAGCAACAACAGATACAACAACAGCCCCAACAACAGGTGAAACTACAGCTGCCACTACAGAAGCAACAATGGCTGCTACAACAGCAACAGCGGCTGCCACAACAGCAGCAACAACGGCTATTACAACAGCAACAACTGCTGTCCCTACAGCAGCTACAACAGCTGGTACAACTGCAGCAACAATAGCCATCACGACAGCTGCCACTACAGAACCAACAACAGTAGCTACCACTGCAGCCACAACAGCAATAACAACAATAGCCACAGCTGCAGCCACAACAGCAGCAACAACAGATACAACAACAGCCCCAACAACTGGTGAAACTACAGCTGCCACTACAGAAGCAACAACAGCTGCTACAACAGCAGCAACAACAGATACAACAACAGCCCCAACAACAGGTGAAACTACAGCGGCCACTACAGCAGCAACAACGGCTGCTACAACAGCAGCAACAACGGGTGCTACAACAGCAGCAACAACGGCTGATACAACAGCAACAACTGCTGTCACTACAGCAGCTACAACAGCTGGCACAACTGCAGCAACAACAGCCATCACTACAGCTGCCACTACAGAACCAACAACAGAAGCTACCACTGCAGCCACAACATCAATAACAACAATAGCCATAACTACAGCCACAACAGCAGCAACAACAGATACAACAACAGCCCCATCAACAGGTGAAACTACAGCTGCCACTACAGCAGCAACAACGGCTGCTACAACAGCAGCAACAATGGCTGCTACAACAGCAACAACTGCTGCCATTACAGCAACTACAATGGCTGGTACAACTGCAGCAACAACAGCCATCACTACAGCTGCCACTACAGAACCAACAACAGTAGCTACCACTGCAGCCACAACAGCAATAACAACAATAGCCACAACTGCAGCCACAACAGCACCAACAACAGATAAAACAACAGCCCCAACAACAGGTGAAACTACAGCTCCCACTACAGAAGCAACAACAGCTGGTACAACTGCAGCAACAACAGCCATCACTACAGCTGCCACTACAGAACCTACAACAGAAGCTACCACTACAGCCACAACATATATAACAACAATAGCCATAACTGCAGCCACAACAGCAGCAACAACAGATACAACAACAGCCCCAACAACAGGTGAAACTACAGCTGCCACTACAGAAGCAACAACGGCTGCTACAACAGCAGCAACAACAGATACAACAACAGCCCCAACAACAGGTGAAACTACAGCGGCCACTACAGCAGCAACAACGGCTGCTACAACAGCAGCAACAACGGCTGCTACAACAGCAGCAACAACGGCTGATACAACAGCAACAACTGCTGTCACTACAGCAGCTAGAACAGCTGGTACAACTGCAGCAACAACAGCCATCACTACAGCTGCCACTACAGAACCAACAACAGAAGCTACCACTGCAGCCACAACATCAATAACAACAATAGCCATAACTGAAGCCACAACAGCAGCAACAACAGATACAACAACAGCCCCAACAACAGGTAAAACTACAGCTGCCACTACAGAAGCAACAACGGCTGCTACAACAGCAGCAACAACGGCTGCCACAACAGCAGCAACAACGGCTATTACAACAGCAACAACTGCTGTCCCTACAGCAGCTACAACAGTTGGTACAACTGCAGCAACAACAGCCATCACGACAGCTGCAACTACAGAACCAACAACAGTAGCTACCACTGCAGCCACAACAGCAATAACAACAATAGCCACAACTGCAGCCACAACAGCAGCAACAACAGATACAACAACAGCCCCATCAACAGGTGAAACTACAGCTGCCACTACAGCAGCAACAACGGCTGCTACAACAGCAGCAATAATGGCTGCTACAACAGCAAAAACTGCTGCCATTACAGCAACTACAATGGCTGGTACAACTGCAGCAACAACAGCCATCACTACAGCTGCCACTACAGAACCAACAACAGTAGCAACCACTGCAGCCACAACAGCAATAACAACAATAGCCACAACTGCAGCCACAACAGCAGCAACAACAGATACAACAACAGCCCCAACAACAGGTGAAACTACTATGGCCACTACAGCAGCAACAACGGCTGCTACAACAGCAGCAACAACGGCTGCTACAACAGCAGCAACAACAGATACAACAACAGCCCCAACAACAGGTGAAACTACAGCTGCCACTACAGAAGCAACAACGGCTGCTACAACAGCAGCAACAACGGCTGCTACAACAGCAGCAACAACGGCTGATACAACAGCAACAACTGCTGTCACTACAGCAGCTACAACAGCTGGCACAACTGCAGCAACAACAGCCATCACTACAGCTGCCACTACAGAACCAACAACAGAAGCTACCACTGCAGCCACAACAGCAATAACAGCAATAGCCACAACTGCAGCCACAACAGCACCAACAACAGATAAAACAACAGCCCCAACAACAGGTGAAACTACAGCTCCCACTACAGAAGCAACAACAGCTGGTACAACTGCAGCAACAACAGCCATCACTACAGCTGCCACTACAGAACCAACAACAGAAGCTACCACTGCAGCCACAACATCAATAACAACAATAGCCATAACTGCAGCCACAGCAGCAGCAACAACAGATACAACAACAGCCCCAACAACAGGTGAAACTACAGCTGCCACTACAGAAGCAACAACGGCTGCTACAACAGCAGCAACAACAGATACAACAACAGCCCCAACAACAGGTGAAACTACAGCGGCCACTACAGCAGCAACAACGGCTGCTACAACAACAGCAACAACGCCTGCTACAACAGCAGCAACAACGGCTGATACAACAGCAACAACTGCTGTCACTACAGCAGCTACAACAGCTGGCACAACTGCAGCAACAACAACCATCACTACAGCTGCCACTACAGAACCAACAACAGAAGCTACCCCTGCAGCCACATCATCAATAACAACAATAGCCATAACTACAGCCACAACAGCAGCAACAACAGATACAACAACAGCCCCATCAACAGGTGAAACTACGGCTGCCACTACAGCAGCAACAACGGCTGCTACAACAGCAGCAACAATGGCTGCTACAACAGCAAAAACTGCTGCCATTACAGCAACTACAATGGCTGGTACAACTGCAGCAACAACAGCCATCACTACAGCTGCCACTACAGAACCAACAACAGTAGCTACCACTGCAGCCACAACAGCAATAACAACAATAGCCACAACTGCAGCCACAACAGCACCAACAACAGATAAAACAACAGCCCCAACAACAGGTGAAACTACATCTCCCACTACAGAAGCAACAACAGCTGGTACAACTGCAGCAACAACAGATACAACAACAGCCCCAACAACAGGTGAAACTACAGCGGCCACTACAGCAGCAACAACGGCTGCTACAACAGCAGCAACAACGGCTGCTACAACAGCAGCAACAATGGCTGATACAACAGCAACAACTGCTGTCACTATAGCAGCTACAACAGCTGGCACAACTGCAGCAACAACAGCCATCACTACAGCTGCCACTACAGAACCAACAACAGTAGCTACCACTGCAGCCACAACAGCAATAACAACAATAGCCACAACTGCAGCCACAACAGCACCAACAACAGATAAAACAACAGCCCCAACAACAGGTGAAACTACAGCTCCCACTACAGAAGCAACAACAGCTGGTACAACTGCAGCAACAACAGCCATCACTACAGCTGCCACTACAGAACCAACAACAGAAGCTACCACTGCAGCCACAACATCAATAACAACAATAGCCATAACTGCAGCCACAACAGCAGCAACAACGGATACAACAACAGCCCCAACAACAGGTGAAACTACAGCTGCCACTACAGAAGCAACAACGGCTGCTACAACAGCAGCAACAACAGATACAACAACAGCCCCAACAACAGGTGAAACTACAGCGGCCACTACAGCAGCAACAACGGCTGCTACAACAGCAGCAACAACGGCTGCTACAACAGCAGCCACAACGGCTGATACAACAGCAACAACTGCTGTCACTACAGCAGCTACAACAGCTGGTACAACTGCAGCAACAACAGCCATCACTACAGCTGCCACTACAGAACCAACAACAAAAGCTACCACTGCAGCCACAACATCAATAACAACAATAGCCATAACTGAAGCCACAACAGCAGCAACAACAGATACAACAACAGCCCCAACAACAGGTAAAACTACAGCTGCCACTACAGAAGCAACAACGGCTGCTACAACAGCAGCAACAACGGCTGCCACAACAGCAGCAACAACGGCTATTACAACAGCAACAACTGCTGTTCCTACAGCAGCTACAATAGCTGGTACAACTGCAGCAACAACAGCCATCACGACAGCTGCAACTACAGAACCAACAACAGTAGCTACCACTGCAGCCACAACAGCAATAACAACAATAGCCACAACTGCAGCCACAACAGCAGCAACAACAGATACAACAATAGCCCCATCAACAGGTGAAACTACAGCTGCCACTACAGCAGTAACAACGGCTGCTACAACAGCAGCAATAATGGCTGCTACAACAGCAAAAACTGCTGCCATTACAGCAACTACAATGGCTGGTACAACTGCAGCAACAACAGCCATCACTACAGCTGCCACTACAGAACCAACAACAGTAGCTACCACTGCAGCCACAACAGCAATAACAACAATAGCCACAACTGCAGCCACAACAGCAGCAACAACAGATACAACAACAGCCCCAACAACAGGTGAAACTACTACGGCCACTACAGCAGCAACAACGGCTGCTACAACAGCAGCAACAACGGCTGCTACAACAGCAGCAACAACAGATACAACAACAGCCCCAACAACAGGTGAAACTACAGCTGCCACTACAGAAGCAACAACGGCTGCTACAACAGCAGCAACAACGGCTGCTACAACAGCAGCAACAACGGCTGATACAACAGCAACAACTGCTGTCACTACAGCAGCTACAACAGCTGGCACAACTGCAGCAACAACAGCCATCACTACAGCTGCCACTACAGAACCAACAACAGAAGCTACCACTGCAGCCACAACATCAATAACAACAATAGCCATAACTACAGCCACAACAGCAGCAACAACAGATACAACAACAGCCCCATCAACAGGTGAAACTACGGCTGCCACTACAGCAGCAACACCGGCTGCTACAACAGCAGCAACAATGGCTGCTACAACAGAAAAAAATGCTGCCATTACAGCAACTACAATGGCTGGTACAACTGCAGCAACAACAGCCATCACTACATCTGCCACTACAGAACCAACAACAGTAGCTACCACTGCAGCCACAACAGCAATAACAACAATAGCCACAACTGCAGCCACAACAGCACCAACAACAGATAAAACAACAGCCCCAACAACAGGTCAAACTACAGCTGCCACTACAGAACCAACAACAGAAGCTACCACTGCAGTTACAACATCAATAACAACAATAGCCATAACTGCAGCCACAACAGCAGCAACAACAGATACAACAACAGCCCCATCAACAGGTGAAACGACGGCTGCCACTACAGCAGCAACAACGGCTGCTACAACAGCAGCAACAATGGCTGCTACAACAGCAAAAACTGCTGCCATTACAGCAACTACAATGGCTGGTACAACTGCAGCAACAACAGCCATCACTACAGCTGCCACTACAGAACCAACAACAGTAGCTACCACTGCAGCCACAACAGCAATAACAACAATAGCCACAACTGCAGCCACAACAGCAGCAACAACAGATACAACAACAGCCCCAACAACAGGTGAAACTACAGCGGCCACTACAGCAGCAACAACGGCTGCTACAACAGCAGCAACAACGGCTGCTACAACAGCAGCAACAACGGCTGATACAACAGCAACAACTGCTGTCACTACAGCAGCTACAACAGCTGGTACAACTGCAGCAACAACAGCCATCACTACAGCTGCCACTACAGAACCAACAACAGAAGCTACCACTGCAGCCACAACATCAATAACAACAATAGCCATAACTGAAGCCACAACAGCAGCAACAACAGATACAACAACAGCCCCAACAACAGGTAAAACTACAGCTGCCACTACAGAAGCAACAACGGCTGCTACAACAGCAGCAACAACGGCTGCTACAACAGCAGCAACAACGGCTGCTACAACAGCAGCAACAACAGATACAACAACAGCCCCAACAACAGGTGAAACTACAGCTGCCACTACAGAAGCAACAACGGCTGCTACAACAGCAGCAACAACGGCTGCTACAACAGCAGCAACAACGGCTGATACAACAGCAACAACTGCTGTCACTACAGCAGCTACAACAGCTGGCACAACTCCAGCAACAACAGCCATCACTACAGCTGCCACTACAGAACCAACAACAGAAGCTACCACTGCAGCCACAACATCAATAACAACAATAGCCATAACTACAGCCACAACAGCAGCAACAACAGATACAACAACAGCCCCATCAACAGGTGAAACTACGGCTGCCACTACAGCAGCAACAACGGCTGCTACAACAGCAGCAACAATGGCTGCTACAACAGAAAAAACTGCTGCCATTACAGCAACTACAATGGCTGGTACAACTGCAGCAACAACAGCCATCACTACAGCTGCCACTACAGAACCAACAACAGTAGCTACCACTGCAGCCACAACAGCAATAACAACAATAGCCACAACTGCAGCCACAACAGCACCAACAACAGATAAAACAACAGCCCCAACAACAGGTGAAACTACAGCTGCCACTACAGAACCAACAACAGAAGCTACCACTGCAGCCACAACATCAATAACAACAATAGCCATAACTGCAGCCACAACAGCAGCAACAACAGATACAACAACAGCCCCATCAACAGGTGAAACTACGGCTGCCACTACAGCAGCAACAACGGCTGCTACAACAGCAGCAACAATGGCTGCTACAACAGCAAAAACTGCTGCCATTACAGCAACTACAATGGCTGGTACAACTGCAGCAACTACAGCCATCACTACAGCTGCCACTACAGAACCAACAACAGTAGCTACCACTGCAGCCACAACAGCAATAACAACAATAGCCACAACTGCAGCCACAACAGCACCAACAACAGATAAAACAACAGCCCCAACAACAGGTGAAACTACAGCTCCCACTACAGAAGCAACAACAGCTGGTACAACTGCAGCAACAACAGCCATCACTACAGCTGCCACTACAGAACCAACAATAGAAGCTACCACTGCAGCCACAACATCAATAACAACAATAGCCATAACTGCAGCCACAACAGCAGCAACAACAGATACAACAACAGCCCCAACAACAGGTGAAACTACAGCTGCCACTACAGAAGCAACAACGGCTGCTACAACAGCAGCAACAACAGATACAACAACAGACCCAACAACAGGTGAAACTACAGCGGCCACTACAGCAGCAACAACGGCTGCTACAACAGCAGCAACAACGGCTGCTACAACAGCAGCAACAACGGCTGATACAACAGCAACAACTGCTGTCACTACAGCAGCTACAACAGCTGGTACAACTGCAGCAACAACAGCCAACACTACAGCTGCAACTACAGAACCAACAACAGTAGCTACCACTGCAGCCACAACAGCAATAACAACAATAGCCACAACTGAAGCCACAACAGCAGCAACAACAGATACAACAACAGCCCCAACAACAGGTAAAACTACAGCTGCCACTACAGAAGCAACAACGGCTGCTACAACAGCAGCAACAACGGCTGCCACAACAGCAGCAACAACGGCTATTACAACAGCAACAACTGCTGTCCCTACAGCAGCTACAACAGCTGGTACAACTGCAGCAACAACAGCCATCACGACAGCTGCAACTACAGAACCAACAACAGTAGCTACCACTGCAGCCACAACAGCAATAACAACAATAGCCACAACTGCAGCCACAACAGCAGCAACAACAGATACAACAACAGCCCCATCAACAGGTGAAACTACAGCTGCCACTACAGCAGCAACAACGGCTGCTACAACAGCAGCAATAATGGCTGCTACAACAGCAAAAACTGCTGCCATTACAGCAACTACAATGGCTGGTACAACTGCAGCAACAACAGCCATCACTACAGCTGCCACTACAGAACCAACAACAGTAGCTACCACTGCAGCCACAACAGCAATAACAACAATAGCCACAACTGCAGCCACAACAGCAGCAACAACAGATACAACAACAGCCCCAACAACAGGTGAAACTACTATGGCCACTACAGCAGCAACAACGGCTGCTACAACAGCAGCAACAACGGCTGCTACAACAGCAGCAACAACAGATACAACAACAGCCCCAACAACAGGTGAAACTACAGCTGCCACTACAGAAGCAACAACGGCTGCTACAACAGCAGCAACAACGGCTGCTACAACAGCAGCAACAACGGCTGATACAACAGCAACAACTGCTGTCACTACAGCAGCTACAACAGCTGGCACAACTGCAGCAACAACAGCCATCACTACAGCTGCCACTACAGAACCAACAACAGAAGCTACCACTGCAGCCACAACAGCAATAACAACAATAGCCACAACTGCAGCCACAACAGCAGCAACAACAGATACAACAACAGCCCCAACAACAGGTGAAACTACAGCTGCCACTACAGAAGCAACAACGGCTGCTACAACAGCAGCAACAACAGATACAACAACAGCCCCAACAACAGGTGAAACTACAGCGGCCACTACAGCAGCAACAACGGCTGCTACAACAGCAGCAACAACGGCTGCTACAACAGCAGCAACAACGGCTGATACAACAGCAACAACTGCTGTCACTAAAGCAGCTACAACAGCTGGCACAACTGCAGCAACAACAACCATCACTACAGCTGCCACTACAGAACCAACAACAGAAGCTACCACTGCAGCCACAACATCAATAACAACAATAGCCATAACTACAGCCACAACAGCAGCAACAACAGATACAACAACAGCCCCATCAACAGGTGAAACTACGGCTGCCACTACAGCAGCAACAACGGCTGCTACAACAGCAGCAACAATGGCTGCTACAACAGCAAAAACTGCTGCCATTACAGCAACTACAATGGCTGGTACAACTGCAGCAACAACAGCCATCACTACAGCTGCCACTACAGAACCAACAACAGTAGCTACCACTGCAGCCACAACAGCAATAACAACAATAGCCACAACTGCAGCCACAACAGCACCAACAACAGATAAAACAACAGCCCCAACAACAGGTGAAACTACAGCTCCCACTACAGAAGCAACAACAGCTGGTACAACTGCAGCAACAACAGCCATCACTACAGCTGCCACTACAGAACCAACAACAGAAGCTACCACTGCAGACACAACATCAATAACAACAATAGCCATAACTGCAGCCACAACAGCAGCAACAACAGATACAACAAAAGCCCCAACAACAGGTGAAACTACAGCTGCCACGACAGAAGCAACAACGGCTGCTACAACAGCAGCAACAACAGATACAACAGCAGCCCGAACAACAGGTGAAACTACAGCGGCCACTACAGCAGCAACAACGGCTGCTACAACAGCAGCAACAACGGCTGCTACAACATCAGCAACAACGGCTGATACAACAGCAACAACTGCTGTCACTATAGCAGCTACAACAGCTGGCACAACTGCAGCAACAACAGCCATCACTACAGCTGCCACTACAGAACCAACAACAGAAGCTACCACTGCAGCCACAACATCAATAACAACAATAGCCATAACTGCAGCCACAACAGCAGCAACAACAGACACAACAACAGCCCCATCAACAGGTGAAACTACGGCTGCCACTACAGCAGCAACAACGGCTGCTACAACAGCAGCAACAATGGCTGCTACAACAGCAAAAACTGCTGCCATTACAGCAACTACAATGGCTGGTACAACTGCAGCAACAACAGCCATCACTACAGCTGCCACTACAGAACCAACAACAGTAGCTACCACTGCAGCCACAACAGCAATAACAACAATAGCCACAACTGCAGCCACAACAGCACCAACAACAGATAAAACAACAGCCCCAACAACAGGTGAAACTACAGCTCCCACTACAGAAGCAACAACAGCTGGTACAACTGCAGCAACAACAGCCATCACTACAGCTGCCACTACAGAACCAACAATAGAAGCTACCACTGCAGCCACAACATCAATAACAACAATAGCCATAACTGCAGCCACAACAGCAGCAACAACAGATACAACAACAGCCCCAACAACAGGTGAAACTACAGCTGCCACTACAGAAGCAACAACGGCTGCTACAACAGCAGCAACAACAGATACAACAACAGCCCCAACAACAGGTGAAACTACAGCGGCTACTACAGCAGCAACAACGGCTGCTACAACAGCAGCAACAACGGCTGCTACAAAGGCAGCAACAACGGCTGATACAACAGCAACAACTGCTGTCACTACAGCAGCTACAACAGCTGGTACAACTGCAGCAACAACAGCCATCCCTACAGCTGCCACTACAGAACCAACAACAGAAGCTACCACTGTAGCCACAACATCAATAACAACAATAGCCATAACTGCAGCCACAACAGCAGCAACAACAGATACAACAACAGCCCCAACAACAGGTAAAACTACAGCTGCCACTACAGAAGCAACATCGGCTGCTACAACAGCAGCAACAACGGCTGCCACAACAGCAGCAACAACGGCTATTACAACAGCAACAACTGCTGTCCCTACAGCAGCTACAACAGCTGGTACAACTTTAGCAACAACAGCCATCACGACAGCTGCAACTACAGAACCAACAACAGTAGCTACCACTGCAGCCACAACAGCAATAACAACAATAGCCACAACTGCAGCCACAACAGCAGCAACAACAGATACAACAACAGCCCCATCAACAGGTGAAACTACAGCTGCCACTACAGCAGCAACAACGGCTGCTACAACAGCAGCAATAATGGCTGCTACAACAGCAAAAACTGCTGCCATTACAGCAACTACAATGGCTGGTACAACTGCAGCAACAACAGCCATCACTACAGCTGCCACTACAGAACCAACAACAGTAGCTACCACTGCAGCCACAACAGCAATAACAACAATAGCCACAACTGCAGCCACAACAGCAGCAACAACAGATACAACAACAGCCCCAACAACAGGTGAAACTACTACGGCCACTACAGCAGCAACAACGGCTGCTACAACAGCAGCAACAACGGCTGCTACAACAGCAGCAACAACAGATACAACAACAGCCCCAACAACAGGTGAAACTACAGCTGCCACTACAGAAGCAACAACGGCTGCTACAACAGCAGCAACAACGGCTGCTACAACAGCAGCAACAACGGCTGATACAACAGCAACAACTGCTGTCACTACAGCAGCTACAACAGCTGGCACAACTGCAGCAACAACAGCCATCACTACAGCTGCCACTACAGAACCAACAACAGAAGCTACCACTGCAGCCACAACATCAATAACAACAATAGCCATAACTACAGCCACAACAGCAGCAACAACAGATACAACAACAGCCCCATCAACAGGTCAAACTACGGCTGCCAAAACAGCAGCAACAACGGCTGCTACAACAGCAGCAACAATGGCTGCTACAACAGCAAAAACTGCTGCCATTACAGCAACTACAATGGCTGGTACAACTGCAGCAACAACAGCCATCACTACAGCTGCCACTACAGAACCAACAACAGTAGCTACCACTGCAGCCACAACAGCAATAACAACAATAGCCACAACTGCAGCCACAACAGCACCAACAACAGATAAAACAACAGCCCCAACAACAGGTGAAACTACAGCTCCCACTACAGAAGCAACAACAGCTGGTACAACTGCAACAACAACAGCCATCACTACAGCTGCCACTACAGAACCAACAACAGAAGCTACCACTGCAGCCACAACATCAATAACAACAATAGCCATGACTGCAGCCACAACAGCAGCAACAACAGATACAACAACAGCCCCAACAACAGGTGAAACTACAGCTGCCACTACAGAAGCAACAACGGCTGCTACAACAGCAGCAACAACAGATACAACAACAGCCCCAACAACAGGTGAAACTACAGCGGCCACTACAGCAGCAACAACGGCTGCTACAACAGCAGCAACAACGGCTGCTACAACAGCAGCAACAACGGCTGATACAACAGCAACAACTGCTGTCACTACAGCAGCTACAACAGCTGGCACAACTGCAGCAACAACAGCCATCACTACAGCTGCCACTACAGAACCAACAACAGAAGCTACCACTGCAGCCACAACATCAATAACAACATCAGCCATAACTGCAGCCACAACAGCAGCAACAACAGATACAACAACAGCCCCATCAACAGGTGAAACTACGGCTGCCACTACAGCAGCAACAACGGCTGCTACAACAGCAGCAACAATGGCTGCTACAACAGCAAAAACTGCTGCCATTACAGCAACTACAATGGCTGGTACAACTGCAGCAACAACAGCCATCACTACAGCTGCCACTACAGAACCAACAACAGTAGCTACCACTGCAGCCACAACAGCAATAACAACAATAGCCACAACTGCAGCCACAACAGCACCAACAACAGATAAAACAAAAGCCCCAACAACAGGTGAAACTACAGCTCCCACTACAGAAGCAACAACAGCTGGTACAACTGCAGCAACAACAGCCATCACTACAGCTGCCACTACAGAACCAACAACAGAAGCTACCACTGCAGCCACAACAGCAATAACAACAATAGCCACAACTGCAGCCACAACAGCACCAACAACAGATAAAACAAAAGCCCCAACAACAGGTGAAACTACAGCTGCCACTACAGAAGCAACAACGGCTGCTACAACAGCAGCAACAACAGATACAACAGCAGCCCGAACAACAGGTGAAACTACAGCGGCCACTACAGCAGCAACAACGGCTGCTACAACAGCAGCAACAACGGCTGCTACAACAGCAGCAACAACGGCTGATACAACAGAAACAACTGCTGTCACTACAGCAGCTACAACAGCTGGTACAACTGCAGCAACAACAGCCATCACTACAGCTGCCACTACAGAACCAACAACAGAAGCTACCACTGCAGCCACAACAGCAATAACAACAATAGCCATAACTGCAGCCACAACAGCAGCAACAACAGATACAACAACAGCCCCAACAACAGGTAAAACTACAGCTGCCACTACAGAAGCAACAACGGCTGCTACAACAGCAGCAACAATGGCTGCCACAACAGCAGCAACAACGGCTATTACAACAGCAACTACTGCTGTCCCTACAGCAGCTACAACAGCTGGTACAACTGCAGCAACAACAGCCATCCCGACAGCTGCAACTACAGAACCAACAACAGTAGCTACCACTGCAGCCACAACAGCAATAACAACAATAGCCACAACTGCAGCCACAACAGCAGCAACAACAGATACAACAACAGCCCCATCAACAGGTGAAACTACAGCTGCCACTACAGCAGCAACAACGGCTGCTACAACAGCAGCAATAATGGCTGCTACAACAGCAAAAACTGCTGCCATTACAGCAACTACAATGGCTGGTACAACTGCAGCAACAACAGCCATCACTACAGCTGCCACTACAGAACCAACAACAGTAGCTACCACTGCAGCCACAACAGCAATAACAACAATAGCCACAACTGCAGCCACAACAGCAGCAAAAACAGATACAACAACAGCCCCAACAACAGGTGAAACTACTACGGCCACTACAGCAGCAACAACGGCTGCTACAACAGCAGGAACAACGGCTGCTACAACAGCAGCAACAACAGATACAACAACAGCCCCAACAACAGGTGAAACTACAGCTGCCACTACAGAAGCAACAACGGCTGCTACAACAGCAGCAACAACGGCTGCTACAACAGCAGCAACAGCAGCTGATACAACAGCAACAACTGCTATCACTACAGCAGCTATAACAGCTGGTACAACTGCAGCAACAACAGCCATCACTACAGCTGCCACTACAGAACCAACAACAGTAGCTACCACTGCAGCAATAACAACAATAGCCACAACTGCAGCCACAACAGCAGCAACAACAGATACAACAACAGCCCCAACAACAGGTGAAACTACAGCTGCCACTACAGCAGCAACAACGGCTGCAACAACAGCAACAACAATGGCTGCTACAACAGCAAAAACTGCTGCCATTACAGCAGCTACAACAGTAGCTACCACTGCAGCCACAACAGCAATAACAACAATAGCCACAACTGCAGCCACAACAGCAGCAACAACAGATACAACAACAGCCCCAACAACAGGTGAAACTACAGCGGCCACTACAGCAGCAACAACGGCTGCTACAACAGCAGCAACAACGGCTGCTACAACAGCAGCAACACCGGCTGATACAACAGCAACAATTGCTGTCACTACAGCAGCTATAACAGCTGGTACAACTGCAGCAACAACAGCCATCACGACAGCTGCCACTACAGAACCAACAACAGTAGCTACCACTGCAGCCACAACAGCAATAACAACAATAGCCACAACTGCAGCCACAACAGCAGCAACAACAGATACAACAACAGCCCCAACAACAGGTGAAACTACAGCGGCCACTACAGCAGCAACAACGGCTGCTACAACAGCAGCAACAACGGCTGCTACAACAGCAGCAACACCGGCTGATACAACAGCAACAATTGCTGTCACTACAGCAGCTATAACAGCTGGTACAACTGCAGCAACAACAGCCATCACGACAGCTGCCACTACAGAAACAACAACAGTAGCTACCACTGCAGCCACAACAGCAATAACAACAATAGCCATAACTGCAGCCACAACAGCAGCAACAACAGATACAACAAAAGCCCCAACAACAGGTGAAACTACAGCTGCCACTACAGCAGCAACAACGGCTGCTACAACAGCAGCAATAATGGCTGCTACAACAGCAAAAACTGCTGCCATTACAGCAACTACAATGGCTGGTACAACTGCAGCAACAACAGCCATCACTACAGCTGCCACTACAGAACCAACAACAGTAGCTACCACTGCAGCCACAACAGCAATAACAACAATAGCCACAACTGCAGCCACAACGGCAGCAAAAACAGATACAACAACAGCCCCAACAACAGGTGAAACTACTACGGCCACTACAGCAGCAACAACGGCTGCTACAACAGCAGGAACAACGGCTGCTACAACAGCAGCAACAACAGATACAACAACAGCCCCAACAACAGGTGAAACTACAGCTGCCACTACAGAAGCAACAACGGCTGCTACAACAGCAGCAACAACGGCTGCTACAACAGCAGCAACAGCAGCTGATACAACAGCAACAACTGCTATCACTACAGCAGCTATAACAGCTGGTACAACTGCAGCAACAACAGCCATCACTACAGCTGCCACTACAGAACCAACAACAGTAGCTACCACTGCAGCAATAACAACAATAGCCACAACTGCAGCCACAACAGCAGCAACAACAGATACAACAACAGCCCCAACAACAGGTGAAACTACAGCTGCCACTACAGCAGCAACAACGGCTGCAACAACAGCAACAACAATGGCTGCTACAACAGCAAAAACTGCTGCCATTACAGCAGCTACAACAGTAGCTACCACTGCAGCCACAACAGCAATAACAACAATAGCCACAACTGCAGCCACAACAGCAGCAACAACAGATACAACAACAGCCCCAACAACAGGTGAAACTACAGCGGCCACTACAGCAGCAACAACGGCTGCTACAACAGCAGCAACAACGGCTGCTACAACAGCAGCAACACCGGCTGATACAACAGCAACAATTGCTGTCACTACAGCAGCTATAACAGCTGGTACAACTACAGCAACAACAGCCATCACGACAGCTGCCACTACAGAACCAACAACAGTAGCTACCACTGCAGCCACAACAGCAATAACAACAATAGCCATAACTGCAGCCACAACAGCAGCAACAACAGATACAACAAAAGCCCCAACAACAGGTGAAACTACAGCTGCCACTACAGAAGCAACAACGGCTGCTACAACAGCAGCAACAACGGCTGCCACAACAGCAGCAACAACGGCTATTACAACAGCAACAACTGCTGTCCCTACAGCAGCTACAACAGCTGGTACAACTGCAGCAACAACAGCCATCACAACAGCTGCCACTACAGAACCAACAACAGTAGCTACCACTGCAGCCACAACAGCAATAACAACAATAGCCACAACTGCAGCCACAACAGCAGCAACAACAGATACAACAACAGCCCCATCAACAGGTGAAACTACGGCTGCCACTACAGCAGCAACAACGGCTGCTACAACAGCAGCAACAATGGCTGCTACAACAGAAAAAACTGCTTCCTTTACAGCAGCTACAATGGCTGGTACAACTGCAGCAACAACAGCCATCACTACAGCTGCCACTACAGAACCAACAACAGTAGCTACCACTGCAGCAATAACAACAATAGCCACAACTGCAGCCACAACAGCAGCAACAACAGATACAACAACAGCCCCAACAACAGGTGAAACTACAGCTGCCACTACAGCAGCAACAACTGCTGTCACTACAGCAGCTACAACAGCTGGTACAACTGCAGCAACAATAGCCATCACTACAGCTGCCACTACAGAACCAACAACAGAAGCTACCACTGCAGCCACAACATCAATAACAACAATAGCCATAACTGCAGCCACAACAGCAGCAACAAAAGATACAACAACAGCCCCAACAACAGGTGAAACTACAGCTGCCACTACAGAAGCAACAACGGCTGCTACAACAGCAGCAACAACGGCTGCCACAACAGCAGCAACAACGGCTATTACAACAGCAACAACTGCTGTCCCTACAGCAGCTACAACAGCTGGTACAACTGCAGCAACAACAGCCATCACGACAGCTGCCACTACAGAACCAACAACAGTAGCTACCACTGCAGCCACAACAGCAATAACAACAATAGCCACAACTGCAGCAACAACAGATACAACAACAGCCCCAACAACAGGTGAAACTACAGCTGCCACTACAGAAGCAACAACGGCTGCTACAACAGCAGCAACAACAGATACAACAACAGCCCCAACAACAGGTGAAACTACAGCTCCCACTACAGAAGCAACAACAGCTGGTACAACTGCAGCAACAACAGCCATCACTACAGCTGCCACTACAGAACCAACAACAGAAGCTACCACTGCAGCCACAACATCAATAACAACAATAGCCATAACTGCAGCCACAACAGCAGCAACAACAGATACAACAACAGCCCCAACAACAGGTGAAACTACAGCTGCCACTACAGAAGCAACAACGGCTGCTACAACAGCAGCAACAACAGATACAACAACAGCCCCAACAACAGGTGAAACTACAGCGGCCACTACAGCAGCAACAACGGCTGCTACAACAGCAGCAACAACGGCTGCTACAACAGCAGCAACAACGGCTGATACAACAGCAACATCTGCTGTCACTACAGCAGCTACAACAGCTGGTACAACTGCAGCAACAACAGCCATCACTACAGCTGCCACTACAGAACCAACAACAGAAGCTACCACTGCAGCCACAACATCAATAACAACAATAGCCATAACTGCAGCCACAACAGCAGCAACAACAGATACAACAACAGCCCCAACAACAGGTAAAACTACAGCTGCCACTACAGAAGCAACAACGGCTGCTACAACAGCAGCAACAACGGCTGCCACAACAGTAGCAACAACGGCTATTACAACAGCAACAACTGCTGTCCCTACAGCAGCTACAACAGCTGGTACAACTGCAGCAACAACAGCCATCACGACAGCTGCAACTACAGAACCAACAACAGTAGCTACCACTGCAGCCACAACAGCAATAACAACAATAGCCACAACTGCAGCCACAACAGCAGCAACAACAGATACAACAACAGCCCCATCAACAGGTGAAACTACAGCTGCCACTACAGCAGCAACAACGGCTGCTACAACAGCAGAAATAATGGCTGCTACAACAGCAAAAACTGCTGCCATTACAGCAACTACAATGGCTGGTACAACTGCAGCAACAACAGCCATCACTACAGCTGCCACTACAGAACCAACAACAGTAGCTACCACTGCAGCCACAACAGCAATAACAACAATAGCCACAACTGCAGCCACAACAGCAGCAACAACAGATACAACAACAGCCCCAACAACAGGTGAAACTACTACGGCCACTACAGCAGCAACAACGGCTGCTACAACAGCAGGAACAACGGCTGCTACAACAGCAGAAACAACAGATACAACAACAGCCCCAACAACAGGTGAAACTACAGCTGCCACTACAGAAGCAACACTGGCTGCTACAACAGCAGCAACAACGGCTGCTACAACAGCAGCAACAACAGCTGATACAACAGCAACAACTGCTATCACTACAGCAGCTATAACAGCTGGTACAACTGCAGCAACAACAGCCATCACTACAGCTGCCACTACAGAACCAACAACAGTAGCTATCACTGCAGCAATAACAACAATAGCCACAACTGCAGCCACAACAGCAGCAACAACAGATACAACAACAGCCCCAACAACAGGTGAAACTACAGCTGCCACTACAGCAGCAACAACGGCTGCTACAACAGCAGCAACAATGGCTGCTACAACAACAAAAACTACTGCCATTACAGCAGCTACAACAGTAGCTACCACTGCAGCCACAACAGCAATAACAACAATAGCCACAACTGCAGCCACAACAGCAGCAACAACAGATACAACAACAGCCCCAACAACAGGTGAAACTACAGCGGCCACTACAGCAGCAACAACGGCTGCTACAACAGCAGCAACAACGGCTGCTACAACAGCAGCAACAATGGCTGATACAACAGCAACAACTGCTGTCACTACAGCAGCTACAACAGCTGGTACAACTGCAGCAACAACAGCCATCACTACAGCTGCCACTACAGAACCAACAACAGAAGCTACCACTGCAGCCACAACATCAATAACAACAATAGCCATAACTGCAGCCACAACAGCAGCAACAACAGATACAACAACAGCCCCAACAACAGGTGAAACTACAGCTGCCACTACAGCAGCAACAACGGCTGCTACAACAGCAGCAACAATGGCTGCTACAACAGCAAAAACTGCTGCCATTACAGCAACTACAATGGCTGGTACAACTGCAGCAACATTAGCCATCACTACAGCTGCCACTACAGAACCAAAAACAGTAGCTACCACTGCAGCCACAACAGCAATAACAACAATAGCCACAATTGCAGCCACAACAGCAGCAACAACAGATACAACAACAGCCCCAACAACAGGTGAAACTACAGCTGCCACTACAAAAGCAACAACGGCTGCTACAACAGCAGCAACAACGGCTGCTACAACAGCAGCAACAATGGCTGCTACAACAGCAACAACTGCTGTTACTACAGAAGCTACAACAGCTGGTACAACTGCAGCAACAACAGCCATCACTACAGTTGCCACTACAGAACCAACAACAGTAGCTACCACTGCAGCCACAACAGAAATACCAACAATAGCCACAACTGCAGCCACATCAGCAGCAACAACAGATACAACAACAGCCCCAACAACAGGTGAAACTACAGCTGCCACTACATCAGCAACAACGGCTGCTACAACAGCAGCAACAATGGCTGCTACAACAGCAAAAACTGCTGCCATTACAGCAGCTACAATGGCTGGTACAACTGCAGCAACAACAGCCATCACTACAGCTGACACTACAGAACCAACAACAGTAGCTACCACTGCAGCCACAACAGCAATAACTATAATAGCCACAACTGCAGCCACAACAGCAGCAACAACAGATACAACAACAGCCCCAACAACAGGTGAAACTACAGCTGCCACAACAGCAGCAACAACAGCTGCTACAACAGCAGCAACAACCGCTGGTACAACAGCAGCAACAACGGCTGATACAACAGCAACAACTGCTGTCACTACAGCAGCTACACTAGCTGGTACAACTGCAGCAACAACAGCCATCACTACAGCTGCCACTACAGAACCAACAACAGTAGCTACCACTGCAGCCACAACAGCAATAACAACAATAGCCACAACTGCAGCCACAACAGCAGCAACAACAGATACAACAACAGCCCCAACAACAGGTGAAACTACAGCTGCCACTACAGCAGGAACAACAGCTGCTACAACAGCAGCAACAACGGCTGCCACAACAGCAGCAACAACGGCTGATACAACAGCAACAACTGCTGTCACTACAGCAACTACAACAGCTGGTACAACTGCAGCAACAACAGCCATCACGACAGCTGCCACTACAGAACCAACAACAGTAGCTACCACTGCAGCCACAACAGCAATAACAACAATAGCCACAACTGCAGCCACAACAGCAGCAACAACAGATACAACAACAGCCCCATCAACAGGTGAAACTACAGCTGCCACTACAGCAGCAACAACGGCTGCTACAACAGCAGCAACAATGGCTGCTACAACAGCAAAAACTGCTGCAATTACAGCAACTACAATGGCTGGTACAACTGCAGCAACATTAGCCATCACTACAGCTGCCACTACAGAACCAAAAACAGTAGCTACCACTGCAGCCACAACAGCAATAACAACAATAGCCACAATTGCAGCCACAACAGCAGCAACAACAGATACAACAACAGCCCCAACAACAGGTGAAACTACAGCTGCCACTACAAAAGCAACAATGGCTGCTACAACAGCAGCAACAACGGCTGCTACAACAGCAGCAACAACGGCTGATACAACAGCAACAACTGCTATCACTACAGCAGCTATAACAGCTGGTACAACTGCAGCAACAACAGCCATCACTACAGCTGCCACTACAGAACCAACAACAGTAGCTACCACTGCAGCAATAACAACAATAGCCACAACTGCAGCCACAACAGCAGCAACAACAGATACAACAACAGCCCCAACAACAGGTGAAACTACAGCTGCCACTACAGCAGCAACAACGGCTGCTACAACAGCAGCAACAATGGCTGCTACAACAGCAAAAACTGCTGCCATTACAGCAGCTACAATGGCTGGTACAACTGCAGCAACAACAGCCATCACTACAGCTGCCACTACAGAACCAACAACAGTAGCTACCACTGCAGCAATAACAACAATAGCCACAACTGCAGCCACAACAGCAGCAACTACAGATACAACAACAGCCCCAACAACAGGTGAAACTACAGCTGCCACTACAGCAGCAACAACGGCTGCTACAACAGCAGCAACAATGGCTGCTACAACAGCAAAAACTGCTGTCTTTACAGCAGCTACAATGGCTGGTACAACTGCAGCAACAAAAGCCATCGCTACAGCTGCCACTACAGAACCAACAACAGTAGCTGCCACTGCAGCAATAACAACAATAGCCACAACTGCAGCCACAACTGCAGCCACAACAGCAGCAACAACGGCTGCTACAACAGCAGCAACAATGGCTGCTACAACAGCAAAAACTGCTGCCATTACAGCAGCTACAATGGCTGGTACAACAGCAGCAACAACAGCCGTCACTACAGCTGCCACTACAGAACCAACAACAGTAGCTACCACTGCAGGCACAACAGCAATAACAACAATACCCACAACAATAGCCACAACTGCAGCCACAACAGCAGCAACAACAGATACAACAACAGCCCCAACATTAGGTGAAACTACAGCGGCCACTACAGCAGCAACAACGGCTGCTACAACAGCAGCAACAATGGCTGCTACAACAGCAGCAACAACGGCTGATACAACAGCAACAACTGCTGTCACTACAGCAGCTACAGCAGCTGGTACAACTGCAGCAACAACAGCCATCACTACAGCTGCCACTACAGAACCAACAACAGAAGCTACCACTGCAGCCACAACATCAATAACAACAATAGCCATAACTGCAGCCACAACAGCAGCAACAACAGATACAACAACAGCCCCAACAACAGGTGAAACTACAGCTGCCACTACAGAAGCAACAACGGCTGCTACAACAGCAGCAACAACGGCTGCCACAACAGCAGCAACAACGGCTATTACAACAGCAACAACTGCTGTCCCTACAGCAGCTACAACAGCTGGTACAACTGCAGCAACAACAGCCATCATGACAGCTGCCACTACAGAACCAACAACAGTAGCTACCACTGCAGCCACAACAGCAATAACAACAATAGCCACAACTGCAGCCACAACAGCAGCAACAACAGATACAACAACAGGTGAATGCGTTAATAATATATTTTCAGTCTGTGTCCCCCCACAGCCCGCCCCCACATTGCACTGCCAGCTACATACCACACCATTACCACTTTGCTGATGAGTAGGCGTGGCTCATTTATCTATCATTGTTCTTTCTGATATGCTGGGGTTTGCCATTATCCCTAGTACTTCAGTGATGTAACACCAATGGCAACCCCCACCAGGAAAATTGTTCCAGCTCCCCTGAATGTTCTAATCATACCTTTTTGTCTCCACAGTTGGACAAACCTCACCAGATACCACAACTGCAGCTGCCAGTAAGTTAAGCCTCTTATGCCTTTCATTTCTTTACATTTCTACTTCTTTTAGACACATTTCTTGTAGTCTTTACAAACACACCTAGGCGCTGGTTCATTGAACACCTTCCCTCCATTTCTAGCGCCTTGAAACAAATCAGGCATCTCCTTTCTCAGGGCTCAGCTTTTAGACCCTTTTACCTTCCTGCTTCTCCATCACCCACCCCCTTGGTGTCATATTTATGTACTCCACTAGACCAATCATAACCCTCCAAACACACTTTATCCTAATCCAAATGCCACTAAATATTTATTATGTTTAAGAATCATCCATCCGAGGTTGCACCATCTAATGAAAGACACACCATTGAATGTAGGTTTGTGCCCCTGACCTTCAACACCAAGATGGAATTAGCATAAATCTGGTGACCTGCAGCCCCTCCCCCCTTTAATGGAAAAGAGAAGATGTCTTTACTCCAAGTCTGCCTAGTAGTAGCCCATTCTTTATGTTTAGTATTCTGTGGTCTTTGCTGCACCCACTTGTGCCTGTGTTGTGCCCTCAAGCCCTGAAATGACTAGATCAAAGGAATGAAGGGATGCTGCTGACACTAATTAAAAACTAGCATAATGTCTTCTATATATTGTTCCTCTCATTGGTGCAAAGCAGCAGGTAAAGTAAACACCTAGTCCAGTTATATATTGTATATTATGTAAATGATGCACCTTAAGCTATCATGAATGTATATATTGTCCCTGCTTAAGTAACATAAACGCTCATCAGTAGAAAAGTAGAATGGTACTTAATCTGAACAAATGCTCCTCTTGACTTCCACTGGAGGTGAGGCAAAAGGTGCACTACACAGCCAACACGTGTTTCGCCCTTCTAATGCACACAGACTTGGGGCTTCCTCAGGGTTACAGCAATAATCAACACATATATAAGATAAACAGTGGCCACACTAGTGTCACTGCAATTGTGCTAATCAACTTATATAATTGTCTCATTTATGAGATAGTGCATAAAGCATGAGATTTGCTATTTTTGGAGCTGAAAAAAACAATTTTAAAGTGAAAAAAACTTACTGATCATAATTAGAAAGGGAGAGCAAGGAATTTCTAAAGGAAAAATGCAGTAGATTCTTGATTAAAGTTTTCTACTAGAACTGAGTTCCCCCAGAGTACTGAACCCAGAAGGAGTTTCTGAATTGAATTTCAAAGCTTTATTCGTCATTTGTCATAAAAGCATTTCCACCCTAATCACTATACAAATAAATACTACATCTAAAATGATCACATTAAAATACATATTAAACAGTTGACAGTCGAATACACTACACAGATAAAAATACTTGCTTAATTCATAAAATTTGTTAAAAAATAATATAAACATGATAACCGTATTTCCTTATGTTACATTAGCCAATAAAGTGCGAGTGCGAATCACCCATGCCCAGCCAAGAAATTTTGCTACAGCAATTGCAAAGAGTGGAGAACAATCTGATTCTAATATTCTAAGTGCAGTCGATTGACTGCGAGTGCCAATGTTTAGACAAACTGGTCGTAGCCATTTGCGCCGTGGACTAGCATATAAGGGGCAACAAAACAGCAAATGGGAAATATGCTCTGTTTGTTCTTGACAGTAATAACAGTGCTCATCCCGCGGTGGGAACCAATGTTTCTTAAAAGCATTTACTGGGAGTGTTCCAACTCGAAATTGAAAATATAACTTCCTGTCATGCGGGCTTTCAATAATGTCCCAATAAGCTTCACAGGATGGAACCATTTTAATGTCCAGAAAGCGGGCTGACAAATTGGCTATTGGCCCAGTACAATAGATTGTGGAATACACCATCTCCCAGTATATTTCTTTCAATTTTACTTTTGTCGGAAAGCAAGCCACATCCCTGTTACCCCAAAGATGATCCAGTTTCAACTTTACCAGTAGACCCCGCAGATCTTTCAGCCATGCAATGCAGTGGAAGCGATCAAACTTAACAACATCTGACAATGCTGCAGCGTAATGGGCCAACTCAGGGGTCACCATCAGGCGCCTCCAATACAACAATGGCCGCAGTCGAGCTATATCCTCGATACTTTTCCTACCAAGATCCAGTTTCAATGGGATTATAGGTGTGCTTTGCGGGGCCATTACCAGCCCTCGCAAAAATCTATTTTCCGCTAGACCCAAATCTGCTAAATTTGAAAAACCCCAAAGTTCAGAACCGTACAAGCAGGCGCTCAAGACTTTCATATTGTAGATTTCAAGGGCACAGTTTATTGGTTTTGTCAGCGAGGCTCTATGTTTGAGTGCAACTATGCCTGCAAGCTGGCTAAACTTTAATACTGCCGTGTTGATATGTGATTTCCATTTCATATTGCCCTGTAGAATTATTCCTAAATAGGAAAAAGCCTCTACTTTCTCTTATACGTAATTACACCTTTAAATGTGCACTGTCGGTTCAGACACATAAATTTTGTCTTGGTTGTGTTCAGCTCAAGGCCCCGGCTATCACAGAATTCGCCAAACGCATTGACAGCCTTTTGGAGACCGCTCGGTGTGCGTGAAAGTATAAGCGTGTCGTCCGCAAACATGAGGACGGGGACATATGAGCCTGATATAATTAGGGCATCACTTGGAGATTTTTTCAAATAGTCCACAATGCCATTAATATAGATGGAAAATAGTGTTGGGGCCAGGACACACCCTTGCCGCACCCCCCGCTCCACAGGAAAGGGCTCAGTCACTTCTCCCTGCGCCCCCCCACCTGATTTTGGCATAATTATTTTCATGCAGGCGCACAAGAAGAGTAAGAAGTTCTGGACTTATACCTGCTTCAGCCAGAGTCCTCCACAGCTTTTCTCTTGGCACTAGGTCAAAAGCTGCTTTTAAATCCACAAAGACGGCGTAGAGAGTGCCATTTTTCAATGTTACGTTTCTCCAGTAAATAGCAATAAAGTAGAAAACCTGGTCTATGGAACTAGTCAAGGGGCGGAACCCCGCTTGATATGGCGACAAGATGTTGTTTTCCTCTATCCATATTTGCAGCTTATTCTGCACTAGTCGGCCCATCAGTTTCTGTGCTGTGTCTATGAGACTGATGGGTCTATAATTATTGGGAAGGGATTTGTCGCCTTTTTTGAATACGGGGATAATTTCAGCTCCCTTCCAGGAGGGAGGCACTTCCCCTCCCATGGCCACTGCATTCGCCAGCCATGAAAAATACATGCACCATGAATTCCGGTCGCTTAGGAACACATCTGCCGGAATGCCGTCCATACCCGGAGCTCTTCCCCTCGTTACACAGTCCAGAGCGATGCTAACATCGTTTTCGTTAAATACTTTGTGTTTGAAGTGAACAGTTGGAGGGGGAGTATCGGTGACTTGCGTTAGGCTACGGGCATATTGTGGCTTGAAGAACTCGATCCATTTATTTTTGGCAACATGGTTTTCTGGTTGGGCAGCTATCCCTCCCCTTATCCCATTTTACCGTGGACCAAAATAACTTGGAATCTTTAGCTGCGCAAGCATGTTTCAGCTCGCACCAGCGTTCTTCGTCCCACCGTCTCTTGGCTTGTTTTTGGGTTAGTCTGTATATATCCCTCGCCTTCCTAACTGCATCAGTATTACCCCTTCTTAGTTCACTACTCAAATTTTGTCGTGCCAATCTGCAGCTTTTGTCGTACCATCCCTGTTTTGGTAGATGTTTTTTACCCTTGCTTTGGTCTACCGTTTTTAGGAAGAAGCCTTGCAGTCTGCGGAAGAATTTTGTGTGGGCCTCTGTCATGTGGTGTTGGAAATTTGGCTTCCCAATATGGGGTTTGATGTTATTTATTTCCTCTACCACTGCTCTCTTGAGGTCATCTAACTTCCCTAAGTCTTCTACCAGCCTTCTCCATTTCAGGTGGCGCTGGTTATTTGAGCAGACTACATCCTGGGTCACCCGCTCAACCTTGGTGCTGTGCCCCACAACCCCCTGATATGGATGAAAAGCCATACACAAAGGGTTGTGATGACTTTCCGTTCTTATTTCCACAGCCATATCTATCAATTTACTCCAGTCCCTCACATCTACTAAAAAATAGTCTATTCTACTGGATGCCCGGCCGTTATCAAATGTGCTGTTCCCATTGCGGTCAGAGGGCGTGCGCCCATTTGCCGCTCTTAAACCTCTTGCCAGGCAGAGACTCTTCACTTGAATGGCCACAGCACTCCATCTTTTAATGACAGGCACCTCAAGCTGGGGTATTCCCCACTTACTATCCTCCTCCTCAGACAGAATCCTATCCTCCTCACCCAAGGGTTCAAAGGTAGAGTTGATATCCCCCCCCACAATGATATGTAATTCCAGGGGTAGCAGCTCTAACTCCTGTTCTAGGGCAGATACTACTTCTGAGGATTTCCCACCCCAACCCCCCTGGCATATATGTTAAAAATAGCAAACTCTTGGCCATTGTCCCATCTAATATTAAGTGCTAAGATATCATTAGTTGGTAGGGATCTTTGTCGTATTGTGCAGTTCAGCGACTGGCGTATCCATATCAGCAGGCCTCCTGAAGGGTCGACCTGTTCGATTTTTTGTTGCTGGAATATAAAAGTTTATGTACCCCTGCCGAAAAACTGGGCTTAGTGACCAAGTTTCTTGTAACAGAATGATATCATAAAGGTCAATAAAATCGCACCATTCTGGGGTTACCATTTTGTTCGCTATACCCGCAATGTTCCAAGACATAAAGGTCAGGATAGGTTTACCCAAATTTGGCCATACCGGGACCGGCCCTGCATCATTATCTGCAGACTCGGGTATTGGGGTTATTCTAGCCTCCAGAATTACTACGGAAGTATCTATTGGGTCAGATAGATCCTGTTCAGTCAACCGACCATCGCTCCTTACATGTTCAGGATTAGTATATCTATCGTATGAAACATTATCCACCCCCCTTGCATTAAAATCTAGGGATTCCCTGCATCTTGCTACCTGTGTGTTAATTTGTGTGCACACCATATTGACAGCAGTTAAGTTTGTTGACGTCCCCTGTATGTTACCTGGCACAATTATTGACCCTTTGAGTTAATCGCACTCATTTAAATTAGACAGGGCAGAAAATCTATTTTCCATGCTTAACCCCCAGTCACAAGTTGGGCCACCCCTCGCCCTTCTGCTACCCACAACTGACCACTTGGTCCTTAGTGCACTTGGGTTTGCTACCAGACCTCTTCTACTGTAGAAGAAGTCCAGGGTGAGTGGAATTATTTCTGCTGTTCTACGTTGGGGGGGGGAATAGGTTAGGTAGGATTTCAGGCAGTACTTCAGGGCCTTTAAAATTCAGTACCACACAGTCGCCCACATATTTCTTAGGGCTACTCCCTATCCACTTCACTCTTCTAGCTGTTAACAGATCCTCTGACAACTTTTGTTTGCCCCAAGGAGAAATGTGCATGTTGTTACTCAACCAGAGCAGTGCTTTATTTAATAAAGATTGTGGAGATTCAGTCTGGCCTATTTTCAGGGGTGGAACATTGGCAAGAACCAGGATCAGAGGGGAGGCTTCTACAATTAGCTCCACCGGGCCTACTTCTAATCCTAAGCCAGATTCATCGATCGTCACTGGTCTTGCTGTGGGACCATCAACTAGAGGGATATTTGTACGTAGTCCTGATTTTGGTGTGGGGGGATGAATTAAAGCTATTGAATCTACTCCCTCGCCTGGTGGATTTTCCGTGATTTGTTTTTGCTCAATCTTACTTACAACCAGATGGGGTATATCCCCCACATTATCATTGGTGCTTTTCAGGAGGCTCTCAAGTTTGTTAACTTTGTCAGTGAGGTGGTCAATCTTGGATAACAAAGGCTTAATAATCCGACTTAATTTTGAGTCCAACATACCCATGAGTTTTTTGATATTGGCATCATCCCACACCATACTACTATTGTCTTCTATCCCTGTATCTTCTGTGACGCTTTTACTCGGAGGAGATGCTGGTCTTTTCCTGCTAGAACGCAGCCCACCTCGTTTGGGTTGAATCTTGGTGGCCCCTCTGGCTACTCTCGGCGCTGGAACAGGCGCTGGTGGGGGGAAATCATCCTCAACTAGTTCTAGATCTTGGTGTAGGTCATCTAGGTCATCCTCCACTATTATATCTAGGTTTGAGTTGGTAGAAACATTTAGCAGAGGCCTATCAGTGTTAGGTTGGGAAGGTACTGCAGCTTCATTCATTACATCCAGATCCAATAGATTCCCAGTTGAGGTCTCCATTTCAGTGACTATGTGTGGGACTAAGTCCCAAAGAGGACCTTCGCTCATTATTTATTTTAGCCACCACCTGGACTAAATAATTGTCCATGGTGTTGGAGGGAGCGATAAGTGGTTTTTGCTTCGACATGGCCAGAAGCTAAATACAATAAGGAAATATATACAGTGCTAGTGACCCACTTCCAATAGCAGTACAATCTCACTTTTCGCAATGAGCAGGCAATAACGAAGCCTATGAGGTTTCAGCAGTGAATAGATACCTCGCAATGGAAAATTGACAAGGGTCCTGATCCAGTTCAGTCGTGGCCAGTCTTGGACTGTCTTAGACTGTCCGCCCTTTGTCCGGGCTTCGTCCGGGCGTCCCGCTCGCGTCCCGCGTTGTGGGAGGACCCGGGCTTTTCAAGCGCCTCCTGGCGCAAGGTGATGACGCGCAGTACGTGCGCGGAAGCAGGGCCCCCTGGGGCACCGAGTCCGCTCTGCTGCCGCTGATGTCTCAAGGTGCGGCGGCGGCGGTAACTCGGCGTGTGGCGAACAGGCAGTGAGGGTCTCCAGTTACAGGTCGGGATGACAGCAGCAATACAGTCTGGTCGAGAGGAGCCCGGCTTTTCAAGCGCCTCCTGGCGCAAGGTGATGACGCGCAGTACGTGCGCGGAAGCAGGGCCCCCTGGGGCACCGAGTCCGCTCTGCTGCCGCTGATGTCTCAAGGAGCGGCGGTGGTAACTCGGCGTGTGGCGAATAGGCAGTGAGGGTCTCCAGTTACAGGTCGGGATGACAGCAGCAACACCTGCTAAAATGAGGGCAGTGCGTAATTGAAGTATAAACTCAGATTTGAATGGGCAGTAACAATAGCGGAGTGTTTATGGGTGACTGTAATTGTGGGTATTACACAAACTATTATACAAAACAGGATATTGTACAAAGTATTATACAAAAACATGTTTGAATCAAATTCATTGGGGTAAGTGGCAGAGCGTGGAAAACCGTGAGTGGTGCTTGGATAAAGTGGTTGGGGGTCCCCAACTAGGTTTGGCAAGATTTGGAGGAGGGTTGAGTTTTGGGGTTAGGGATATATCACAGAAAGTTGTCTAGTTAGACCTATAACCAATATTACTTTGGGGGTATAGTTAGAATGTTGTTTTATTTTCAAGAATATGGGAGACAATGAAACTTCTAAAGATAGAGGTGATGGGAAGACAAGAGAAAGAAGGTCCAAGTATTGTCTGTGAGAGAAGCCCCTAAATTGCCACTGCTTTGGGAGATAACAATTGTCTATTGTTTTTACCTGTATCAGGGCTAAATGAGATACAAGAATGGTGATATAGGGTAAAAATCATTTGTGACCCTGTTGAGAAATGTTGGATAAGGGTAGCAATGATTACAGACAGGATCGGGGTCCTAATTTATTATTATAAGGCAGATGTACCAGTGGTGAGGCACACCTGTTGGGAATAGTAAAATTACTTTACCTCAAGTCTCTCAAAAAATAAAGCATAAAAAAAGTGTGCTCCCTTCTCTTAGATTTGCTCCTGCCAGATGGTGGTGGTCCAGTCTGGTACCTGTGGTCACCTTGGTTGGCCATGCTCTCTTCTGCTGCCCACCCCCTCTGGCTGATTGTTCTCTAGCCTTCTGTGCCCCAGTCAGAAGGCTGTGGTTCTGTTCTATCTCCTTGGCTGCGCTCCCTTCTGCTGCCTAACCTATTGTGCTCTATTTGTTGTGCTCTAGTCAGATGGCTGTGGTTCTGTTCTTGTTTCTTGGCTGTGCTCCCTGCTGCTGTACACCCTCTCATGCTATATTCTGCTGTAGTTGTGCTCTCTTTTCCTGGCTGTTCAACATGTTAGTGGCTTTGATCAAACTTGCTATTCATGAGCCTAAATGTGTGTCTGCTCCATAATACTGGCTATGCTCCCAGATGCTAGATGCTCTGCCTGCTGATTCTGTGCTTTGCAGCAGGCTCTGTTCCATCTGGACATCTCTGTTCACTGCTGTTACCTCAGTGACATTCTGCTGGTTGTGCTTCCTTCAGCTGGCTCCAGTCTCTTTAAGCAACTATGCTCCCTTCTGGTAACTGGGTTATTTAAAGACGTTAGGGTTCCCTTTAGATGTCACTGCTTCAGCAGGTAGGTTGTGCTCCCTCTGTCATCTTTACTTGCTGCTGCTGAGCAGCTCCTACCTGCTGCCTATGCTCTCTCGGCTGGCTGCAGTCCCCTCAGACCATGCAGCTAGCTGTCTCTTATAATTTTACATGTATGCTGTTCATCTTACATCATCATGTCCCCTCGTTCTGCTTGGTGCTTTGCCCATTTCAGCTCACATCCAGCCTGTTGCCACTCGAGCTGTGTTTATGCATGCTGGTGGTTTTTCCTTTAAAAACTGAATTAACTTTAATACTTGATGGAAATAACCTCCAAAAATTGTCTTATTTTTGTGCATTAGCAACACCAACACCAGCTGCCACAACAGCAGTAACAACCGCAGCAACAACAGCCACCACTACAGCTGACACTACAGCAGCAACAACCGCTGGTACAACACCAGCAACAACGGCTGATAGAACAGCAAAAACTGCTGTCACTACAGCAGCTACAACAGCTGGTACAACTGCAGCAACAACAGCCATCACTACAGCTGCCACTACAGAACCAACAACAGTAGCTACCACGGCAGCCACAACAGCAATAACAACAATAGCCACAACTGCAGCCACAACAGCAGCAACAACAGATACAACAACAGCCCCAACAACAGGTGAAACTACAGCTGCCACTACAGCAGCATCAACGGCTGCTACAACAGCAGCAACAATGGCTGCTACAACAGCGAATACTGCTGCCATTACAGCAGCTACAATGGCTGGTACAACTGCAGCAACAACAGCCATCACTACAGCTGCCACTACAGAACCAACAACAGTAGCTACCACTGCAGCCACAACAGCAATAACAACAATAGCCACAACTGCAGCCACAACAGCAGCAACAATAGATACAACAACAGCCCCAACAACAGGTGAATGCATTAATAATATATTTTCCGTCAGTGTCCCCCCACAGCCCGCCCCCACAATGCACTGCCAGCTACATACCACACCATTACAACTTTGCTGCTGAGTAGGCGTGGCTCATTTATCTATCATTGTTCTTTCTGATATGCTGGGGTTTGCCATTATCCCTAGAACTTCAGTGATGTAACACTGATGGCAACCCCCACCAGGAAAATTGTTCCATCTCCCCTGAATGTTCTAATCATAACTTTTTGTCTCCACAGTTGGACAAACCTCACCAGATACCACAACTGCAGCTGCCAGTAAGTTAAGCCTCTTATGCCTTTCATTTCTTTACATTTCTACTTCTTTTAGACATATTTCTTGAAGTCTTTACAAACACACCTAGGCGCTGGTTCATTGAACACCTTCCCTCCATTTCTAGCACCTTGAAACAAATCAGGCATCTCCTTTCTCAGGGCTCAGCTTTTAGACCCTTTTACCTTCCTGCTTCTCAATCACCCACCCCCTTGTAGTGTAGTTCCTATTTTCCCTATAGGCCCTGCGCATTGAAATAACATAAACAGCAGTGTAGACGTAGGACTGAGGTGTTCTAGGTCTCTACTGACTATGTTAGACTTAATTTAGGTTTGCGCCAGCTAGCTCAGAGGTCACTGGAAACTTTCTTGACTGAATAGGAAGTGATCAGCTTCTCTGGCTCAGACTAGAAGGGATTCAGCTTCCGACAACCGCATTAACATGACAACTTTGCTCCTCAGAATAAGAGTCAATCTCTAGAGTTGTGTGAAACAATAGACAGCTATTTCACTCAGTCAGTTGTGCAGATTTAATTTCACCAGGGTGCCATGAATAGAGAGACGGGCGTTGTCAATAAAAGATATTATTTATTGAGCAGTCTTTCTTCTCATGCAAGAGAAATGAATTGCCACAATTGCAAGACTTGTTATAATGAAAAGTGTGTACAGTAACAGGAGTATTATGAAATAATACTGTAAAAGCATTGATATGGTTTCTTAGCCATAAGGTTGTTAAGATGAATAAAATATATACAATATATACATTCATTAGCTAACAAGCTCAACTGGTGCTTCTAACTACGCCTACCCCGGTGTACCTGACCTAAGCCTAATACGTGGGAGGGAGTAAGTAAGTAGCAGTTTAAGTTAAGTTGGTTTTGCCAAGAGTCTGATTCAAGAATTCTCTCTAAGGGTTTAGTCAGCACCGTACCTCTGAAATAGAATGTAGGAGGTCTGGTATCTCCTCTCAGGACCCGATATCCCAGTCACCCGCAAGGGTAGGCTGGAAGCGCCGGAGCTGGATTTTCTCGGCAGGAGAAAAGACAGCGTCTTTCTCAGCGCGTCAAAGAGGAGGGGCAGCGTCCGTGGGCTTCTCGCATCTGCTGGGCTCTCTGCAAGGGGACAGCTGTTCTGCTCCAGTATTCACTACCACCGTGTGTTTGCTTAAGGCAACGTTGGTATATTTATATCTGAAAGGTGCCGAGTTTGACGTAGGTGTTGGACATAAGACGTCAATAAAGATGTCACTAAGAACTGGTCGTTCTTACAGTGCTCGCAGGAGTTCTATTACTAATCAAAACAAAGCAAGCGGGGCTTTCCCAGGTTGCTGTGAGTTTGGTATGTCGAAAGAACTCGGTGTGCTATCTAGGAATCTAAGGAAGTGGTTTCTGCTGTGTCATGGGCTGTCATGAACTGCAGAAGCGAGTTACTGAAATATGGCTCTGATTTATTATGCCATTATAGGGATATGTATTGATTATAGCCGTATAGGGGCATAATGTCATGATATTGATCAGGGTCCTAGATAAAACACATCACCCTTGCTGTCATATTTATGTACCCCACTAGACCAATCAGCACCCTCCAAACACACTTTATCCTAATCCAAATGCCACTAAATATTTATTATGTTTAAGAATCATCCATCCGAGGTTGCACCATCTAAAGAAAGACACACCATTGAATGCAGGTCTGTTCCCCTGACCTTCAACACCAAGATGGAGTTAGCCTAAGTCTGGTGACCTGCAGCCCCTCCCCCCTTTAAAGGAAAAGAGAAGATGTCTCTACTCCAAGTCTGCCTAGTAGTAGCCCATTCTTTATGTTTAGTATTCTGTGGTCTTTGCTGCACCCACTTGTGCCTGGGTTGTGCACTCAAGCCCAGAAATGACTAGATCAAAGGAATGAAGGGATGCTGCTGACACTAATTAAAAACTAGCATAATGTCTTCCATATATTGTTCCTCTCATTGGTACAAAGCAACAGGCAAAGTAAACAGCTAGTCCAGTTATATATTGTATATTATGTAAGTTATGCTCCTTAAGCTATCATGAATATATACATTGTCCCTGCTTAAGTAACATAAACGCTCATCGGTAGAAAAGTAGAATGGTACTTAGTCTGAACAAATGCTCCTCGTGACAAATGCTCCTCGTGAGGCAAAAGGTGCACTACACAGCCAACATGTGTTTCGCCCTTCTAATGCACACAGACTTGGGGCTTCCTCAGAGTTACAGCAATATTCAACACATATATTAGATAAACAGTGGTCACACTAGTGTCACTGGAATTGTGCTAATCAACTTATATAATTATCTCATGTATGAGATAGTGCATAAAGCATGAGATAAGCTATTTTTGGAGCTGAAAAAAATAATTTTAAAGTGAAAAAAACTTACTGATCATAATTAGAAATGGAGAGAAAGGAATTTCAAAAGGAAAACTACAGTAGATTCTTGAGTAAAGTTGTCTACTAGAACTGAGTTCCCCCAGAGTACTGAACTCCAGAAGGAGTTTCTCTATAGTAATCCCTCTCATAGTACTGGAGGGGATCTACTGCTAAAATGAGGGCAGTGCGTAAATGAAGTATAAACTCAGATTTGAGTGGGCAGTAACAATAGCGGAGTGTTTATGGACGACTGTAATTGCGGGTATTACACAAATTATTATACAAAACAGGATATTGTACAAAGTATTATACAAAAACAGGTTTGAATCAAATTCATTGGGGTAAGTGACAGAGCGTGGAAAACCGTGAGTGGTGCTTGGATAAAGGGGTTGGAGGTCCCCAACTAGGTTTTGCAAGATTTGGAGGAGGGTTGAGTTTTGGGGTTAGGGATATATCACAGAAAGTTGTCTAGTTAGACCTATAGCCAATATTACTTTGGGGGTATAGTTAGAATGTTGTTTTATTTTCAAGAATATGGGAGACAATGAAACTTCTAAAGATAGAGGTGATGGGAAGACAAGAGAAGGAAGGTCCAAGTATTGTCTGTGAGAGAAGCCCCTAAATTGGCACTGCTTTGGGAGATAAGCAATCGTCTATTGTTTTTACCTGTATCAGGGCTAAATGAGATACAAGAATGGTGATATAGGGTAAACATCATTTGTGACCCTGTAGAGAAATGAGGGATAAGGGTTGCAATGATTACAGACAGGATCTGGGTCCTAATTTATTATTATAAGGCAGATGTGCCAGTGGTGAGACACACCTGTTGGGAATAGTAAAATTATTTTACCTCAATTCTCTCAAAAAGAAAAGCCTTAAAACATATAAAGAATTCCATTAAAGGTCTTGCAGACTACTCAGATTTTGAATTACCTATAAGAGAGTAGGCCAAAATAATCAGAGGAAGCCATCTCGTGGACAGGTCAGTTTGCAGTAAATGGTCACCAGGTGGTCTGGAAGCCAATACGACGAAACTGACAATAAAACCAGACTTCCTGACAGGAGATTGAACGGCGGAAGCGCAAAGCATTCTTGTCACGGTGACATGATGGGGCATGCTTTAATCGACTCCTGCATAAATATATTGGGGGGAGAAAGAAAAACAGGGTTGAAGAACACTAGACCACCCTCTCTCTTTAATGACCAGGAACTGACTCGCCTGTGTCTAGTGGTACCTGCTTTGCATTGCCATCTTTCTTTAAAGACCAGGAAAAGACCCACCTGTTCCTAACCTGAGCTCTGGACTGCCCTCTGTATTTAATTACCAGGAAAGGACCAACTTTCCCTTGTGGCATGAACTCTGCACCACCCTCTCCCTTTAATGACAAGAAACAGACCCGCCTGTTCCTAGTGACATGAGCTCTCCACCTCCCTCTCTCTTTGACCATAAAAGGACACACCTGTCCCTAGTGGCACGACCACTGCACCACCCTCTCTCTTTGACCAGTAAAGGACGCACCTGTCCCTAGTGGCAAGACCTCTGCATCACCCTCTCTCTTTGACCAGTAAAGGACACACCTGTCCCTAGTGGCACGACCTCTGCACCACCCTCTCTCTTTGACCAGTAAAGGACGCATCTGTCCCTAGGGGCACAAGCTCTGCACCACCCTCTCTCTTTGACCAGTAAAGGACACACCAGTCCCTAGGGGCACAAGCTCTGTACCCCCTCTCTCTTTGACCAGTAAAGGATGTACCTGACACCAGCGGCACAACCTCTGCACTGCGCTATCTCTTTAAAGGACAGGAAGGGCCCCACCTGTCTCTAGCCTGGAGCCCTGTAATCCCTCCATTTCTAGCAACCAGGTAAAGACCATGCAAATCCTAGAAACCTTGGGCTATATAACCCTACCTTTAAGGATCAGGAATAATAAAATCTCCTGCAACCAGTGGCCAGGAGCTATGGACTCCCTATCAGTCTAAGGGCCAGCACTGTGTAGGAGAGTAGGGTCTGCTATCCTATGGTCACCCCAATTTTTTGCTTTTTGCTTCACTGGTTTATGACTTAATGTGGCTGTGGGCCTGCTAATCAGACCCACAACCTGCTGTTCTCTCTCTAAATTATTGACAATGCACTCTAGGTGCATTACGAATTTGAGCTGGTTCACCTTATAGGCCCCTGTAACAGTGTAACATAGGTACCCAGGGCATAGGTGTAGCCAAGGCCTACCAGGGGCTGCAGCATGTATTGTGCCACCCCTGGCCTGGCCTCCATATTTGACACAACTGGCTGATCACTCAGCTGGGGTAAGTTGGTGTAATCACCTCTTGCTTAGATATAGTATCCCTATATCTAACCTTAACTGGACACATGTTAACCTGTAAGCCATTCCTATGGAAGGCCCCCTGCAATCCTGGGGGCAGAGTGCGTGGTTACATGTGAGATGGTGCTCTAGCATGAGCTGAGCCTGTCTGCAGCTGTCGGGAACAACTCCCTTAGCTGTTCCGGGATATTGCCATACCATATACTCTTAAGTGCATTATAATCCTCGCGGTTATATGCTAACTTTGGTTTGGCTTTATCAAAACATTTCGAGTAAGGTGTCATACGATTTGGAATACTATCCCCTCAACAGTTCTGTCAATGGGGATAGCATTCCACCCTTCTAGAGGGACACAACATGTACATAGCCTTAACCCCGGTTAAAGTTAACCAGAGCCTCAGCATCACAAAATGGATGCTGCCACCACAGACACAAGTCTGACCTCCTGCTGATGGGAATCCTTCCAGCGAGGTAGGCTTGGACAAAGGGTTTCCTGCCTTGGGAGGTGCGAGCACCACCCCAGACAGGATTTTGTGTATTGGGTAGGACAGGGCTGAATAGAATCGACATGCCCGGGGCACACAAGGTGTCCTCGTGCATAAGCCAGTCCAAACCGGTCCTGGGACTTTCCAGACCCAGGCCTGGCGAGGAGCTGGAAAAAGGAAAGGGGGTGTAACCGCCCCCCTTCCTGGTCCCACCAATAGCAGGGACCTAGCAGGTTATCCACCCCTCAGATTGGGAATAAGAGTGGGAGCAGTGCCATAGCACCTCAGATCATCCTGAATCAACTTGAAACTAAGAAGACGACTGGACTTCAACATTCTGCTGCACAGAAGACTGAAGAGCATCTCCCTTGTGGCCTAGGAGTGGCCACCCTGTGAACACAGGCACCATCCAGCAACTCGACTTCTGCTTTGCCGCCGCCTCCCGCCGGAGCCCGAGCCCAGAGCCTGACGAGACCCAGACTCCCAGACTTCTCACAGCCCGATCCACAGTCCCTGCAAAGAAGGGACCCGTGGAGGCACCGAGAGACGTGGGACCGGACATCTTGAAAGACCCCCGAGAAGCTGACTGCGCAGCACCCGAGGCACCCTCGATGCTGTGCTTTGGGTTTGAGAAGCCCCACAACCAAGCAGCCCTTGCACCGAATATCAGCCCCCCAGCATCTCCATGATCTGCGTGGGGCCCTTTTGCATCAAGCCACTCGACGCGCCATCCCGGCCACTTGCCACGTAGTCAGCGGCCATCTTGGTGACGAAACCTACAATCTACACTGCGGGTCTGGTTGCTCCAGACTTGCCCTCGCTCCTGTAAAAGGGAGCACCCGCTCTGACCTTGCTGGTCCGATTGATAAGCCTTTTTCACTTCCTGCGTGGCTTGCATTAGCCAAGGCCTGTTTGCTCCGATCAAGTTGCCGATACCGCCAACAGCTAGAGCCTTTGTGGGACAGCTCGTGACCTACGCTTGGACATCCTCGACCTCTTCGTGTCCATGTGGCTGCCGAGAGAAGCTACACCTCATCGCCTGTTTGCACCCGACATCGCCTGGTTCCATCCTGGTTCCACGGTAGTCACTGGCTAGTGACTTTGAACATTGTCCACTCTGTTTTCAAGTCTTCAACCCTTCAGATCCACCCTTGGATCCACCGGAACTCTTCACATCAAGCCGCCTGCAGCATCCTCAGCTCCAAGCACCATCGACCTGCGTGACGAAACCCGTCACTACTTCGCACCTGTGCACCCGCTTCCTGTGGGTGAGGTAACTCAGCAACGTCAGTGTTCCCACACTGGTGCACACCTCTAGTGTCTGTGTCTAAAGTTTCACTCCTCTAGGTCACTCGGAAGGTTCCTTAATAACTAACTTTGTAACTTTTACACACTGTTGACTTAACATTGGTATATGCGTGCACTTTCCGCACTGCACCCGAGTCCCGCGGGCCTTTCCCGACTTCTTCACTGTTAGTCCCAAACAGCTCCAGCGATTCCCCAGGCCCTAGGCCTACTTCCTTTCAGCTAGGTGGTTCTTATACCACTATTTTAGTATATGGTTTAGGTGGCCGCTAGGGCTCATCCATATTGTGCAACTTTTGTGTATTTAAACTGTGTTTTGTTTTAACGCTTGTGCTTCTGTGCTCATAAAGAGTATAGGGGATATTTGTAGTTAATAAATATATATATATTTTTTCAATCTATATCTGTGTGGTGTCCTTTCATTTGGTATTCAAGGGGATTGTGTATGGGAAAACAGCTTGCTTCACATGCCTTTACAGAGTTTAGCCTAAGACTGCTTTGTCCACGCTACTAGGATAGCTGGTCTATAAGGTTGACTTACAACCAATCATCATAAGGGTTGCTTGGCATGGTACAAGGTGATCACTAGAACTAGTGAGCATCATATACCAGGCCAACTTCTCACACACTGGACCAGCTTGACCCTAGTGATATATATATCTCAGCATCTCCTTATCGGCTAATGACCAGGTCACTGCCTGGTGACAAGGAGCCATGCAAACACCAGAAGCTAGACCTTTCTGACACCCTCTCTCTATATCTAATGTCCAGGACTGGTCTCACCAGCCCTTAGTGGTGATTGTAGGGGGGGCTGTGTCACCTGTAGCTTTATACTTGGACAGAGCAGCCTATCTTCAGCAAACTAGACCTAAAATAGACACTTGAGTCAGTGCAAAGGAATCTCTCTATGCAAGTCAGTTTAGTGTACAGACATCTTACTGCTGTCTCTGCTTGATATACTGTGTAATGCTAGCTGCTGAGAAATGCTCCCTTTAGTTGGCTCTTGTCTAGCTTGACACCTATGCTCTCTCCTGCTGCAAGGGTCATATTGCTGGTGGTGCTCCCTTCTCTTAGATTTGCTCCTGCCAGATAGTAGTGGTCCAGTCTGGTACCTGTGGTCACCTTGGTTGGCTATGCTCTCTTCTGCTGCCCACCCCCTCTGGCTGCTTGTTCTCTAGCCTTCTGTGCCCCAGTCAGAAGGCTGTGGTTCAGTTCTATCTCCTTGGCTGCGCTGCCTTCTGCTGCCTAACCTATTGTGCTCTATTTGTTGTGCTCTAGTCAGATGGCTGTGGTTCTGTTTTTGTTTCTTGGCTGTGCTCCCTGCTCCCGTACACCCTGTCATGCTATATTCTGCTGTGGTTGTGCTCTCTTTTCCTGGCTGTACAACATGTTAGTGGCTTTGATCAAACTTGCTATTCATGAGCCTAAATGTGTGTCTGCTCCATAATACTGGCTATGCTCCCAGATGCTAGATGCTCTGCCTGCTGATTCTGTGCCTTGCAGCAGGCTCTGTTCCATCTGGACATCTCTGCTCACTGCTGTTACCTCAGTGACATTCTGCTGGTTGTGCTTCCTTCAGCTGGCTCCAGTCCCTTTAAGCAACTATGCTCCTTTCTGGTAACTGGGTTATTTAAAGACGTTAGGGTTCCCTTTAGATGTCACTGCTTCAGCAGGCAGGTTGTGCTCCCTCTGTCATCTATACTTACTGCTGTGGAGCAGCTCCTACCTGCTGCCTATGCTCTCTCGGCTGGCTGCTGTCCCCTCAGACCATGCAGCTAGCTGTCTCTTATAATTTTACTTGTATGCTGTCCATCTTACATAATCATGTCCCCTCGTTCTGCTTGGTGCTTTGCCCATTTCAGCTCGCATCCAGCCTGTTGCCACTCGGGCTGTGTTTATGCATGCTGGTGGTTTTTCCTTTAAAAAAGGAATTAACTTTAATACTTGATGGAAATAACCTCCAAAAATTGTCTTGTTTTTGTGCATTAGCAACACCAACACCAGCTGCCACAACAGCAGCAACAACCGCTGGTACAACAGCAGCAACAACGGCTGATACAACAGCAACAACTGCTGTCACTACAGCAGCTACAACAGCTGGTACAACTGCAGCAACAACAGCCATCACTACAGCTGCCACTACAGAACCAACAACAGTAGCTACCACTGCAGCCACAACAGCAGTAACAACAATAGCCACAACTGCAGCCACAACAACAGCAACAACAGATACAACAACAGCCCCAACAACAGGTGAAACTACAGCTGCCACTACAGCAGCAACAACGGCTGCTACAACAGCAGCAACAACGGCTGCTACAACAGCAGCAACAACGGCTGATACAACAGCAACAACTGCTGTCACTACAGCAGCTACAACAGCTGGTAGAACTGCAGCAACAACAGCCACCACTACAGCTGGCACTACAGAACCAACAACAGTAGCTACCACTGCAGCCTCAACAGCAATAACAACAATAGCCACAACTGCAGCCACAACAGCAGCAACAACAGATACAAGAACAGTCCCAACAACAGGTGAAACTACAGCTGCCGCTACAGCATCAACAACGGCTGCTACACCAGCAGCAACAATGGCTGCTACAACAGCAAAAACTGCTGCCATTACAGCAGCTACAATGTCTGGTACAACTTCAGCAACAACAGCCATCACTAGAGCTGCCACTACAGTACCAACAACAGTAGCTACCACTGCAGCCACAACAGCAATAACAACAATAGCCACAACTGCAGCCACAACAGCAGCAACAACAGATACAACAGCCCCAGCAACAGGTGAATGCGTTAATAATATATTTTCAGTCAGTGTTCCCCCACAGCCCGCCCCCACAATGCACTGCCAGCTACATACCACACCATTACCACTTTGCTGCTGAGTAGGCGTGGCTCATTTATCTATCATTGTTCTTTCTGATATGCTGAGGTTTGCCATTATCCCTGGAACTTCAGTGATGTAACACTGATGGCAACCCCCACCAGGAAAATTGTTCCAGCTCCCCTGAATGTTCTAATCATAACTTTTTGTCTCCACAGTTGGACAAACCTCACCATATACCACAACTGCAGCTGCCAGTAAGTTAAGCCTCTTATGCCATTCATTTCTTTACATTTCTACTTCTTTTAGACACATTTCTTGAAGTCTTTACAAACACACCTAGGCGCTGGTTCATTGAACACCTTCCCTCCATTTCTAGCGCCTTTAAACAAATCAGGCATCTCCTTTCTCAGGGCTCAGCTTTTAGACCCTTTTACCTTCCTGCTTCTCCATCACCCACCCCCTTGCTGCCATATTTATGTACTCCACTAGACCAATCAGCACCCTCCAAACACACTTTATCCTAATCCAAATGCCACTAAATATTTATTATGTTTAAGAATCATACATCCGAGGTTGCACCATCTAAAGAAAGACACACCATTGAATGCAGGTGTGTGCCCCTGACCTTTAACACCAAGATGGAGTTAGCCTAAGTCTGGTGACCTGCAGCCCCTCACCCCTTTAATGGAAAAGAGAAGATGTCTCTACTCCAAGTCTGCCTAGTAGTAGCCCATTCTTTATGTTTAGTATTCTGTGGTCTTTGCTGCACCCACTTGTGCCTGGGTTGTGCCCTCAAGCCCAGAAATGACTAGATCAAAGGAATGAAGGGATGCTGCTGATACTAATTAAAAACTAGCATAATGTCTTCTATATATTGTTCCTCTCATTGGTGCAAAGCAACAGGCATAGTAAACACCTAGTCCAGTTATATATTGTATATTATGTAAGTTATGCTCCTTAAGCTATCATGAATGTATACATTGTCCCTGCTTAAGTAACATAAACGCTCATCGGTAGAAAAGTAGAATGGTACTTAGTCTGAACAAATGCTCCTCTTGACTTCCACTGGAGGTGAGGCAAAAGGTGCACTACACAGCCAACACGTGTTTCGCCCTTTTAATGCACACAGACATGGGGCTTCCTCAGGGTTACAGCAATAATCAACACATATATAAGATAAACAGTGGTCACACTAGTGTCACTGGAATTGTGCTAATCAACTTATATAATTGTCTCATTTATGAGATAGCGCATAAAGCATGAGATAAGCTATTTTTGGAGCTGAAAAAAATAATTTTAAAGTGAAAAAAACTTACTGATCATAATTAGAAATGGAGAGCAAGGAATTTCTAGAGGAAAAATGCAGTAGATTCTTGAGTAAAGTTTTCAACTAGAACTGAGTTCCCCCAGACTACTGAACCCAGAATCAGTTTCTCTATAGTAATCCCTCTCATAGTACTGGAGGGGATGTACTGCTAAAATGAGGGCAGTGCGTAAATGAAGTATAAACTCAGATTTGAGTGGGCAGTAACAATAGCGGAGTGTTTATGGACGACTGTAATTGCGGGTATTACACAAATTATTATACAAAACAGGATATTGTACAAAGTTTTATACAAAAACAGGTTTGAATCAAATTCATTGGGGTAAGTGGCAGAGCGTGGAAAACAGTGAATGGTGCTTGGATAAAGGGGTTGGAGGTCCCCAACTAGGTTTGGCAAGATTTGGAGGAGGGTTGAGTTTTGGGGTTAGGGATATATCACAGAAAGTTGTCTAGTTAGACCTACAGCCAATTTTACTTTGGGGGTATAGTTAGAATGTTGTTTTATGTTCAAGAATATGGGAGACAATGAAACGTCTAAATATAGAGGTGATGGGAAGACAAGAGAAGGAAGGTCCAAGTATTGTCTGTGAGAGAAGCCCCTGAATTGGCACTGCGTTGGTAGATAAGCAATCGTCTATTATTTTTAACTGTATCAGGGCTAAATGAGATACAAGAATAGTGATATAGGGTAAAAATCATTTGTGACCCTGTAGAGAAATATTGGATAAGGGTTGCAATGATTACAGACAGGATCTGAGTCCTAATTTATTATTATAAGGCAGATGTGCCAGTGGTGAGGCACACCTGTTGGGAATAGTAAAATTACTTTACCTCAATTCTATCAAAAAGAAAAGCCTTAAAACATAAAAAAAAATTTCATTAAAGGTCTTGCAGACTACTCATATTTTGAATTACCTATAAGAGAGTAGGTCAAAATAATCAGAGGGAGACATCTCGTGGACAGGTCAGTTTGAAACCTTAGCACCGTAGCGGTTTTGTTTGCTGTGGGTCGTGGACTTTGCTTGGACCCTTCTCTCCCCGCTACCGGATTCACAACTTGCGGAACCCGCTTCGCGGGTCCCGCTGCGCATCAGCACGACAGAGGAGTCCTGCTGCATCAGTGCGTGAAGGTCCAGGGCTGCGAGCGTGCGGGGCAGGACTTCAAATCCCAGAAGCCCCTGCACACTGCGCCTCTCGTCACCTGGCCGCTCTCCCTGGACACACGCCCCGCCTGTAATCATCAAAAGGCTTGCGAGGACAGCAGAACGCGGGAAACCTTAGCACCGTAGCGGTTTTGTTTGCTGTGGGTCGTGGACTTTGCTTGGACCCTTCTCTCCCCGCTACCGGATTCACAACTTGCGGAACCCGCTTCGCGGGTCCCGCTGCGCATCAGCACGACAGGGGAGTCCTGCTGCATCAGTGCGTGAAGGTCCAGTGCTGCGAGCGTGCGGGGCAGGACTTCAAATCCCAGAAGCCCCTGCACACCGCGCCTCTCGTCACCTGGCCGCTCTCCCTGGACACACGCCCCGCCTGTAATCATACGGACTACCTACATAAGGAAAGGCTAGTTCCCGCTAAGCGGGAGCGTCCCGGGAGAAGCCCGGGACAAGGGCGGCGCCGTCTGTGGCCGTCAGTGGACTGCAGTGGACGGGCGGGCCACCCCCTAACAACTTTACTAAAGGTGAGCACTTATTACGGATACTAAAAATGGGTGACAGAGAGAATTTTGATGTAGAAAACAAGATTGCTGACGCCTCTGTTTCCCTTATTACTTCCTTTGAGTCGATGATAGACTCTGCCTTCAACGAAATAGTGGAGACCGAGCGAAGGTTTTCTATGGTTTCTATTCCCATTAATAACAAAACAATTTCCACAAGTAGCTCCAGTGGTATCAATGGTAATGCACATATAAATCCAGAAATAACCGTGGTAAAACCATCATATCCCTCTGCTGATGTGCCCATAATTCAGGATGATGAAAATACTGTCATCTATATAGCACAAGTTTCTGCCTCGACAACACCAGTGGCAGCAACGCCAAAGCCAACACTGCCAATGACATCCCCGGTATCCCCTCAGACAGAGAGTGTTACTACAATTGTAACTGCCTCGCAGGATGATGTCATTAATGTGGACATCATCGACTCCTGTAGTAACAAGCCGGGCAGGGAGAAACGCAAAAGAGGCATATCTAAGCTAAGTGCGAATAAAAGAAAACAGCCTGTATTCCACAAAAACCAACCAACACCTCAAAGTCTGTGGAATAAAAACAAATCATCTGGGGTACAAACCGTCGTGACAGAGGATAAAGAGGATAAAGATTCCGCAGACCTGGATAGTATTTCTGATGTATCCATTACTAATCCTTGTGGGAACTCTAAAACTATATGGACCCAAACTACAATAATGGGTGATAATTTTAATCTATCTAGACAGAATGGAAATATGATAGAAACCATAGTTGATACTATTTTTAATCGGATTGAAAAACAAATGATCAGCCAGTTTAATAATGTTTTTAAAAGACTCGATAGATTGGATAACCTGGTTAAAACTGGTGAAACGAAAAGGAAAGGGTCAATCATCCTGGATCAAGTAAGAGCAGATCGCCTTTTGAAGGAATTGGAAAATGCAAACAATATATTGTCATCAAAAAAACAGGTTAACATCAGTACCTCGGTTGGGGCACTAAGCAATTCTGTTTCTGCCTCTCCTTTGACGGAACAATCATCAGTTAAACCCACAACCACCAAAAAGGGGCCAGCCATGAGTAAGGCTAATACATCCACGAAACCAACTCCTATATCTGCCCCTAGGACAGTTATTATTCCATCGACTTCTAATACCTCTGTTCCAAGCAACAATAGTGGCCCAACCACTTTAAGCGCAGCTCCAAAACCGACAGCGGTTAATAACAACGTGGGCACTGGCTCTCAAGGGCCTACTAAATCTTTCAAACATCAAGGACCAGCATTACATCTGCCACCGGATGCCTGTCCTTTTGTTCTGGTCCTAGCAGGTGTCCCGCCATTGAGGGAGGATCAGGGGGAATCGTGGGTGCAATTGCGGAATAAGAGCATAGATTGGTTAACCAAACACAAAGGTGTTGGTTTCGACATCTCCAGAGAGATTATATCTGCGCGTAGGGTATCGTGGGTTGGCCCTTTACTCAAGGACAAGGAAGGTGACTGCGTAGTCCTTAACTTTAATAATCCTGGGACAGTAAGAAACCTCCTAAACAGAAATTGTAATTATTCAACCATCCCAACTGTTGCAACTATGTTACCCTTGAGTTATTTCTATAGACAACCGGCCACACAACCTCGCCCACCCCCTATGCAATTCACAGTGCCATTAATGCACCCACAACCAGCACCATTTATGCATTTTCAACCACCATCTGTGCATTTTCGTCCACCTCCTATGCAATTTCACCAACCTTATTTCCCATTACAAATGTACAATAGATATGCACCACTTTCGGACCTGGATATGCAAGATTGACCACCTTCGACTACCTTTGTCGATTCTTCTCCGGTGTCCGAACTCCTGATTGCCCCGGAAAACTCGCCTCAAAGAACCCTGAGCAAACCACATCAGACCCTTGCTCATTTGCCTCCGGACTCAGTACTGTCTATTGTTAGCTGGAATATAGCAGGTCTAAATTCTAACCTGAAAATTTCAGAGTGGCTTAAGTGGGTTGATAATAATTGTGATATATTGTTGCTACAAGAAACATGGAGTACAACGTCACCAACAATTGAGGGCTTTTGCTGCCACAATCTTAAGGCTCTCCCGTCACCCATGGGTCGACCTAGTGGGGGACTATCTATTTGGTCCAAGATAAAATACGGGGTGCATACTAAATTGATCCCTACACCAGGTATCTGCTGTTTTATGGCTATCAAGTACATTAACAGATTGAAATTATGTATTATAAACTTTTATAATAATGATTTTGTTAGTCGCCCAAATGGCAATTTTATATCATTGTTTAATTTTATAGATGAAATCATGGGGGGGCAAAAGCATGGATCTTTCGATGGTATCTGCATCGGAGGGGATTTTAATGCACACTTGTATCGCCATAGCCCAATATGTAAGAATGGGGCAGAATTGAAAGATTTTATAGCTTCCCATGACTTAGTTAATGCTATGGAATTTGCAGGTACAAGTATAAATAATGTAACAACCCCCACTTTCATAGGCCAGGGCTGTGCTTCTACGATTGATTATATTTTCACAAGCCCTGAGTTAAGTGAAATAACCGTAAAAGCTGAAGTCGTCTGTTCTGCATATAGTGATCACTATCCGCTTAAAATTAACATACACAATCCCCAGACCTCAAGGGCTGCAGTGAAACCAGATGTAGGTCCTTTAAACCTAGCTTTATCAACCGATAGATTGAGACTAGCATGGAAGGGAGCTGACAATAAAGGGATACTTTCCAGAGTAATTAAAAAACACCCTGAGACAGTTGAGACTTGCCTGTCGCATATAAGTCCTGGCAATGAGGTGGTTGGCGCTTTCGGTGATCTATGTAGGGCTATTAAAATTGAATCATCCAAACCTGTTAGGCAGAACATCTCGCAGGGACCTCGTTGGTTTGATACCTCCTGCTCTAGGGCCAACAGGGATTTGAGGGCTGCACTTAATACCAGCCCGAGGGACCCTCAACTTGTGAGAACATTAAGATCACAATATAAAAGGGTCTTATACATTAGATCTGAAGCCCTAGTAATTAAACATTGGGAATCACTTACGCGCACCGCCAAACTGAAGGACTCAATGGGCTTCTGGAAAGAAGTCAAGTCGTTAAGATCCTTTGGCTCTAACATCAGCCAAATTAACAGTAATATAACGGGCGAGGCATGGGTAGAGCATTTCTCCCAACTTTATGCCACATCAGCTACCCCTTCAGATACTGTCTATCTATCCCTTAGCGATGAATCCTTGACCTTTTCATTACTTGAGGTCGAGGACGCGATCACCGATAGTGCTAGCAATAAAGCTCCGGGTCCTGATGGTCTTTCCATCGACCAAATAAAATCAGAAATCAATTTTTGGGCGCCTCTTTTATGCAACCTATTTAATAACCTAAATGACAGCTCAATTCCTGAATCCTGGTCGAATAGTGTCATCGTGCCTATATTTAAGAAAGGCGATAGGTCGGATCCCGCCTGCTATCGCCCGATTTCACTAATCGACAACACGCTAAATGTCTTGGGAAGAGTAATCTTCAGAAGGATAAGGGATTGGGCTGAAGATAACAATATTCTTCACTGTAGTCACTTGGGTTTTAGAAGTAAGGTGGGCACCACAGAACAATGCTTAAATCTAAACCTGATTATGGCTAAATATATTATTGTTAAAAAATCCCCTCTTTATTTAGGTTTTATGGACTTGAGTTCTGCGTTTGATTTTGTTAACCGTTCTAGGTTGTGGTCACTTTTGCTTGATTATGGTTTAGACGATTCACTGGTGTATTTCCTTTCTTATTTACATAGGGATCTAAAAGCACGAGTACGAATTAACAATGATGGTGATCTGTCCGACGATATCCCTATTAGTAGAGGTGTTAGACAGGGCTGCGTACTCGCCCCACTGCTTTTTATTTTATATATCAATAGGTTAAGCAACACTTTGAGTGAGATTATTAAGGATGTCCCCATAATAAACGGCTCGCCCATCACTACTCTTCTTTATGCGGATGACGCTGTATTGATGGGGCGTACGCCGAATGCACTACGTACTTTAATATCCGGCTTTGTTGCCTTCATGTCCGACCTTGGTTTAAATACCAATTTAAAAAAATCTTTTATAATGAATTGTGGACCAAAGAAGTATAACATTGCATCCATTAAATCGGGTAATAATATTTTAAAATGCACCAGTACTTTTCCTTATTTAGGGTTGTTATTTTCCAATTCAGGCTCATGGCAGCAACATGTCGCTTTTGCAAGCAACAAAATTGGCAAGTCGATTAACTCGATCCTATCCCTTCGCCAACCGAAACTGGCTGACGTTGTTACCCCTCTTCTTTCCATCTACCGTACCCAATGTCGACCTACTGGGACTTACGGTGCAGAAGTATGGGGATATTGTAACAGCTCGGCCCTTCAGGTGGCAGAAAATAGATTCTGTAGGAGGGTGCTAGGGGGAGCCCCCTGTGCTCCCACTCTGATTTGTCATAATGAATTAAGGCTGCCATACATTGCTGATTTTATAAAGTCAAGGCCTGCCCTATTTTGGATTAAAACCTGGTTAAACCCAGCAGCAACATTGACTCGTAGTATTATATCCGACTGTTTGTCTAGTGACAGATCTCAACATATACCCTGGCTAAAAGCAGTCAAAACTAGTCTGCAACAGGTGGGACTAGGACTCTTATTTAGTTCCCCCAACTTAATTGTACCCGCTCACAAAAACAGTATTAAACGGGCACTTTTGAAGGTATATACTGAGGAAAGGATGAGATCGGAATCTGGTAAACCTGTGGTCAGGAAATATTTATGCATTGGTGACCCAGATGCTGATAACCCTAACACTTTTATTAGATATTTGACATTGCCAATAGGTAGATGGAACCGGAGTCTTTTATTTAGGTTCCGGGAGGGAAGCATAGTTTATTTGCTTAGCTTCCCCATTGGCTACAATAAAAATTTAGACGAATTGGATTGTCCCTGTTCCTTAGGTGGACGACAAAATCTATTGCATTATTTCTTCTTTTGTGGCCATTACAAATTGTATACATGTCAATATTTAAGACCAATCTTACGTAAATATAATCTACGGGAACCTATTCCTGCTCTACAATTTTTGCAAATGCTGCATATGGATGATGTTATTTACTCTGTTAGCTGTTTTATAAAAGCCTGTGTGAAATCTAGGGCAACCATGGAAATTGGATAATGGATAACAGAGTTATGTTGGTTTACGTACTTGAGTATCAGTTGCTAATTAGTAATAACATTGAATGATCCTATGAGATACTTCTATATTGGGCAACTGTGGATATTGATGGATTAAAACTCCTTAGTACTAGGCATTATGCACTTTATAAATTTTATTATGCACTTTAAGTCATCTTGCTGCTTAACCTAATTTGATTATTGTCTTTTGTGTAAGAATTGTTTTTAATGCTTTTAATGTATTCTCATTCTGTATGTACTTTTATGGATGTATTAAATCCGAATAAAGATCATTTGATTTGAGGTCAGTTTGCAGTAAATGGTCACCAGGTGGTCTGGAAGCCAATACGATGAAACTGACAATAAAACCAGACTTCCAGACAGGAGATTGACCGGAGGAAGCGCAAAGAATTCTTGTCACGGTGACATGATGGGGCATGCTTTAATCGACTCCTGCATAAATATATTGGGGGGAGAAAGAAAAACAGGGTTGAGGAACACTAGACCACCCTGTTCCTAGTCACATGAGCTCTCCACCACCCTCTCTCTTTGACCAAAAAAGGACACACCTGTCCCTAGTGGCACGACCTCTGCACCACCCTCTCTCTTTGACCAGTAAAGGACGCACCTGTCCCTAGTGGCACGACCTCTGCACCACCCTCTCTCTTTGACCAGTAAAGGACGCATCTGTCCCTATGGGCACAAGCTCTGCACCACCCTCTCTCTTTGACCAGTAAAGGACACACCAGTCCCTAGGGGCACGAGCTCTTTACCCCCCTCTCTCTTTGACCAGTAAAGGATGTACCTGACACCAGCGGCACAACCTCTGCACTGCGCTATCTCTTTAAAGGACAGGAGGGGCCCCACCTGTCTCTAGCCTGGAGCCCTGTAATCCCTCCATTTCTAGCAACCAGGTAAAGACCATGCAAATCCTAGAAACCTGGGGCTATATAACCCTACTTTTAAGCATCAGGAATAATAAAAATCTCCTGCAACCAGTGGCCAGAAGCTATTGACTCCCTCTCAGTCTAAGGGTCAGCACTGGACCAGCTTGACCCTAGTGATATATATATCTCAGCATCTCCTTATCGACTAATGACCAGGGCACTGCCTGGTGACAAGGAGCCATGTAAACACCAGAAGCTAGACCTTTCTGACACCCTCTCTCTATATCTAATGTCCAGGACTAGACTCACCAGCCCTAAGTGGTGATTGTAGGGGGGGCTGTGTCACACATAGCTTTATACTTGGACAGAGTGGCCTATCTTAAGCAAACTAGACCTAAAATAGACACTTGAGTTAGTGCAAAGGAATCTCTCTATGCAAGTCAGTGTAGTGTACAGACATCTTACTGCTGTCTCTGCTTGATATACTGTGTAATGCTAGCTGCTGAGAAATGCTCCCTTTAGTTGGCTCTTGTCTAGCTTGACACCTATGCTCTCTCCTGCTGCAAGGGTCATATTTCTGGTGGTGCTCCCTTCTCTTAGATTTGCTCCTGCCAGATGGTAGTGGTCCAGTCTGGTACTTGTGGTTACCTTGGTTGGCTATGCTCTCTTCTGCTGCCCACCCCCTCTGGCTGCTTGTTCTCTAGCCTTCTGTGCCCCAGTCAGAAGGCTGTGGTTCAGTTCTATCTCCTTGGCTGCGCTCCCTTCTGCTGCCTAACCTATTGTGCTCTATTTGTTGTGCTCTAGTCAGATGGCTGTGGTTCTGTTCTTGTTTCTTGGCTGTGCTCCCTGCTGCTGTACACCCTCTCATGCTATATTCTGCTGTGGTTGTGCTCTCTTTTCCTGGCTGTACAACATATTAGTGGCTATGATCAAACTTGCTATTCATGAGCCTAAATTTGTGTCTGCTCCATCATACTGGCTATGCTCCCAGGTGCTAGATGCTCTGTCTGCAAATTCTGTGCCTTGCAGCAGGCTCTGTTCCATCGGGACATCTCTGCTCACTGTTGTTACCTCAGTGACATTCTGCTGGTTGTGCTTCCTTCAGCTGGCTCCAGTCCCTTTAAGCAACTATGCTACCTTTTGGTAACTGGGTTATTTAAAGACATTCGGGTTCCCTTTAGATGTCACTGCTTCAGCAGGCAGGTTGTGCTCTCTCTGTCATCTTTATTTACTGCTGCTGAGCAGCTCCTACCTGCTGCCTATGCTCTCTCGGCTGGCTGCTGTCCCCTCAGACCATGCAGCTAGCTGTCTCCTATAATTTTATTTGTATGCTGTCCATCTTACATCATCATGTCCCCTCGTTCTGCTTGGTGCTTTGCCCATTTCAGCTCAAATCCAGCCTGTTGCCACTCGGGCTGTGTTTATGCATGCTGGTGGTTTTTCCTTTAAAAACGGAATTAACTTTAATACTTGATGGAAATAACCTCCAAAAATTGTCTTATGTTTGTGCATTAGCAACACCAACACCAGCTGTCACAACAGCAGTAACAACCGCAGCAACAACAGCCACCACTACAGCTGACACTACAGCAGCAACAACCGCTGGTACAACAGCAGCAACAACGGCTGATACAACAGCAACAACTGCTGTCACTACAGCAGCTACAACAGCTGGTACAACTGCAGCAACAGCAGCCATCACTACAGCTGCCACTACAGAACCAACAACAGTAGCTACCACTGCAGCCACAACAGCAATAACAACAATAGCCACAACTGCAGCCACAACAGCAGCAACAACAGATACAACAACAGCCTCAACAACAGGTGAATGCGTTAATAATATATTTTCAGTCAGTGTCCCCCCACAGCCCGCCCCCACAATGCCCTGCCAGCTACATACCACACCATTACCACTTTGCTGCTGAGTAGGCGTGGCTCATTTATCTATCATTGTTCTTTCTGATATGCTGGGGTTTGCCATTATCCGTAGTACTTCAGTGATGTAACACTGATGGCAACTCCCACCGGGAAAATTGTTCCAGCTCCCCTGAATGTTCTAATCATAACTTTTTGTCTCCACAGTTGGACAAACCTCACCAGATACCACAACTGCCGCTGCCAGTAAGTTAAGCCTCTTATGCCTTTCATTTCTTTACATTTCTACTTCTTTTAGACACATTTCTTGAAGTCTTTACAAACACACCTAGGCGCTGGTTCATTGAACACCTTCCCTCCATTTTTAGCGCCTTAAAACAAATCAGGCATCTCCTTTCTCAGGGCTCAGCTTTTAGACCCTTTTACCTTCCTGCTTCTCCATCACCCACCCCCTTGCTGTCATATTTATGTACTCCACTAGACCAATCAGCACCCTCCAAACACACTTTATCCTAATCCAAATGCCACTAAATATTTATTATGTTTAAGAATCATCCATCCGAGGCTGCACCATCTAAAGAAAGACACACCATTGAATGCTGGTCTGTGCCCCTGACCTTTAACACCAAGATGGAGTTAGCCTAAGTCTGGTGACCTGCAGCCCCTCCCCCCTTTAATGGAAAAGAGAAGATGTCTCTACTCCAAGTCTGCCTAGTAGTAGCCCATTCTTTATGTTTAGTATTCTGTGGTCTTTGCTGCACCCACTTGTGCCTGGGTTGTGCCCTCAAGCCCAGAAATGACTAGATCAAAGGAATGAAGGGATGCTGCTGATACTAATTAAAAACTAGCATAATGTCTTCTATATATTGTTCCTCTCATTGGTGTAAAGCAACAGGCAAAGTAAACACCTAGTCCAGTTATATATTGTATATTATGTAAGTTATGCTCCTTAAGCTATCATGAATGTATACATTGTCCCTGCTTAAGTAACATAAACGCTCATCGGTAGAAAAGTAGAATGGTACTTAGTCTGAACAAATGCTCCTCTTGACTTCCACTGGAGGTGAGGCAAAAGGTGCACTACACAGCTAGTTGGCTCTTGTCTAGCTTGACACCTATGCTCTCTCCTGCTGCAAGGGTCATATTTCTGGTGGTGCTCCCTTCTCTTAGATTTGCTCCTGCCAGATGGTAGCGGTCCAGTCTGGTACCTGTGGTCACCTTGTTTGGCTATGCTCTCTTCTGCTGCCCACCCCCTCTGGATGCTTGTTCTCTAGCCTTCTGTGCCCCAGTCAGAAGGCTGTGGTTCAGTTCTATCTCATTGGCTGCGCTCCCTTCTGCTGCCTAACCTATTGTGCTCTATTTGTTGTGCTCTAGTCAGATGGCCGTGGTTCTGTTCTTGTTTCTTGGCTGTGCTCCCTGCTGCTGTACACCATCTCATGCTATATTCTGCTGTGGTTGTGCTCTCTTTTCCTGGCTGCACAACATGCTAGTGGCTTTGATCAAACTTGCTATTCATGAGCCTAAATTTGTGTCTGCTCCATCATACTGGCTATGCTCCCAGATGCTAGGTGCTCTGCCTGCTGATTCTGTGCCTTGCAGCTGGCTCTGTTCCATCTGGACATCTCTGCTCACTGCTGTTACCTCAGTGACATTCTGCTGGTTGTGCTTCCTTCAGCTGGCTCCAGTCCCTTTAAGCAACTATGCTCCCTTCTGGTAACTGGGTTTATTTAAAGACGTTAGGGTTCCCTTTAGATGTCACTGCTTCAGCAGGCAGGTTGTGCTCTGTTAGAAATGGGATCCCTGGCTGGCCAGGGCTTGCGCCAAAGTCAGTCAGAGACCACCACTCCTAAGTCAGGGCAAGGGAGTTACACGCCAAGATAACCCCTGCTCACCCTCTAGGTAGCGTGGCGCGAGCAGCAAGACTAAACTTGGAGGCTATGTAGGTTAAGTGTTTGCGCGCGCACCCAGCAACAACATCCAAGGCCCACCACAAAGGAAACTCCACACAAGGTTATATATAAAAATAGCCTTTGTATTATACCAAAACACATTAGATAAAAACACATACTTTACAATGTGCCAACAGGCACTGGCAGAATTTACAGGGGATATGTACAAGACAGGGCCACATGGACCACTGTAAGGAATAGGCACTTTTAGAACTTAGCACTGGGTAGAATTAGCACTTAGAACATAGAATATAAATCACTGTAGCATAAAATAGAACATAGAGCACACAACCAGTAACTACTGGTAACTGGTAAGTACCACCTACGCAACCCTAACCACCTTAGGAACAGGTCACGCAGGTAACCAGGACCTCACTAGCACCACCTGTACTAGCAAAAACAACCACCTAAGTATCACAATACATGTAGGGGTATAGGCACATTACACATGATGCATCACAACACATTCAGAGGGGTAGGGAAGGAAAACACATGATACATAAACCACACATTCAGAGGTGTAAGAACAAGGCACATGACGCATAAAACACAATTGCGCCAAATTCACTTAAGTCACCACCTGTGACAGTCCCTAGGCCAACTGGCCTCTCTAGGGCTAGGATGCCCTGTGTCCCAATGTCAGGGCCTAAACGTAGCCGCTGCCCACGAAGTGCTGGGCAGCTGTGTGACAATGGTGGGGACAACGTTGGAGCCTTCCAGGCTCTGCACAAACCAACTGTCCCCTTGGAGTCCCGCTGGGCTCTAGAGCAACCTGTGGGACAAGTGGGGGCCTCGGGGCCCAGGAGAAAGGATGCCCAATGAGGGGGGAGCGGCCCGCTACCTGCCGGGGCCGCTCTACCACCCTAGATGCGCAGGAAATGTTGGAGTCCCTCCCAGAGGACTCAAACTAACAAAATGCTGCCCAAGAGCCTTCGTGGGCTCTACACAGGGATGCGGACGTCACGAACCTCTCTGGGCTCTAGAACAATTGTGACGCCTGCCTTGAGCCTCTCGGGGCTCTGCATACAGAAGCGGCGCTTTGAGCCTCTCGGGGCTCGGAGGGCAATTGGCACCGTGAGCCACCCGTGGCTCTCTGAATTTAAAAATGCCCCCAGGAGCCTCGTGGCTCCAAACAATATAGCCCTGGTGGAGCCTCTTGGGGCTCAAGCGACAATGCAATGCCCCCGGATGTCGCGCTACTGAGAGGGGGGGGTGGACACCGGCAATGTGTCCCGACACCCCCCTCTCCTCTTTGAAAGCACCCGCACTCACCGGGTTCTGGGGGGGATCTTCTTCCGGCGCTGCGGCTTGTGCAGGGGCGGCATGGGGGACCCTCCTTAGTGGGGCTCCTCGGATGCCTACAGGCTCGGTAACAGTCTCCTTTGTGGCAGCGTGGGGCTCTCTTCAAAGCACTGGAGCCCTGCCTGCACCCTCAGACGACCTCCTCTCTTCGGGCTGCGGGGGCGGGACTTCTGGGCAGGCCGCGCTGCAATTGGCCGGTCAGCTAGCTGCTTCAGGGTCGCTGTGGGAAGCGCGGCGGCCTTTCCAGACACTGTAGGCTGGGGGAACAATCAACCGAGGGGTGGGCTCCCTTGAGTTAAATAAATAAATGCAAATCTGCGAGGTGGCACTCGCTTAGGAGGGCAAGCGCTAACCAGCGCTGGTGGGCAATAAAGCGCTCCCTAGCGCTATAGGTGCAAAACAAAGCGCTCCCAGCGCTAGGTAGGGAATCACAGCGCTCCCAAGCGCTAGCGGCCAAAGTCAAGCGCTTCCAGGCGCTATAAGCCAAGTAAAGCAACAAGTCCAGCAAAAGGTCCCTCAGCAGAGCAAGGTAGGGGGGGCAAGGCTGGGCCAGGGGCCAGCTCACTGGGCCCTCCAGGCAGGGAGGCAGTCCAAGTGGCGGTTCCTCCTGGCACCAGCAGCTGCAGCAGCAGTCCCCCTCAAGTAGGATCAGGAAAGAACAGTTTGTGTGGGGACACAGCCCCATTTTTATACACCACATTCCTTTGTCTTTGTCACAGGGTGAGGGGAAGAACCAGTCGCAGCTGGTTGGTGAGCACTCTTGATGTGCTCAGCCCCTCACTCTATTCACTGACAGGGCTAGGGTCATTAGACGCACCACAGGGGGCGGAGCCAGCATTGTGTGGGGAAAGCCCAGCCCTATTCAGGAACCAGGTACACTCCTCCCCAGCCATCAGCATGCTAATCTCCACACTCACCACTGGGCAGACCCATCCAGCCTTCCTGGAGCCAGGATCATCAGCCAGCTCCAGCCAATCACACGCCAGGCACATTTTACACTAATACGCCAACTCCTAGAAGTGGCATTTCCACACAAGACACAATCATGCCACATACATCATTGCGAAGCATTCAATCACACGAGTCAGCACATACCAAACTCGAGCCTGCACTCCCCACGCATCAGGAACTACCAGGGACACACACATTCCCCATGCATTCCTACCGGGAGGGCAGGCCAGCCTTACTACACGCACGCACTTTACTCTGGGACACAGGGAAAAAGTGCGCAGAGACCAAAAATCATCAACACAGATCATATATTAAAAGCAAAAAGTTTAGGGGTGAACCTGCCAGAAGGGCCAAGTCCAACACAACCCCCTTCCAGCCAAAACGCAGGGGAGACCAATCACCACCGTGATGGACTTCCCTGCTTGGGGCGATAGAACACGGACGCGGGCCCGCAACTGCAGGGACACCCTCCTCTTCTACGCCATGGTGAACCCATGGGATTCCTTCTCAAAACACTGTCTGGACCAACTGGGCTACCCCACTGGTACTCCCGAGCTGTCCGCGGCCAGGACCAGGCCCTGGGCCACCCAGGTGCCACCGGTCCTTGCCTATTCGCAGAGCGGGGGGTAGTAACCCCTGGCACATAGTAGCCATTCTTTACTCTTCCTGTCTGCAAGACAGGACTAGACTGCCACTGGTTCTCCAGCCTAGGGTCTACAACCTCAAGCGGACCAGGAGTCTGAGGGAAGGCTCTCCTCCCCCTACCTCTTCTTCTAGGGTTCCTCCTCCTCCTGCGAAGGGTACCCTTACAACGCCACTCCAACCCAGGGTTTGACCCCTCAGGTTTCACCGGAGTCAGAGGTGGGCTCTCCCACCCTCTGCACCCCGTTCCAGAGGTCTGCACCCTCCCAACTGGAGGGGTTCCCCTGGAAGGTGAACCAGTCAGGACGCTGCTTACAGACGTCCTACCCTTCAGGTCAGGCAGATCCTGAACCTGGCCTTCCAACCTCGGGTCTAGAACCTTTGGTGGAATAATTGCCTGGCACTCCAGGACTTCTGGGGATTCACACACCATCCCCCTGAGGCTAACAAATGACACATATGTTGTGTGACTGTCTGTCTGGCGCAGATCTCCCGTCCCCTGTCCACCTGACAGTGCATGAAGATCCCCCAGAACAGAAGTGGTGTCACCATGATCACTACACGGGATCCTAGCCCAACTGGGTAATCCCTGACCCACTGGTTCTTCCACTGGGGAACTCCCCCAATCACTCCTCACGCTGGAATCCTGTACCCTCCCTACCGGAGCGGTACTGCCAAACTCTAGAACCACAGGAGCTCTGTTTATAGATGCTCCAGGTCCTCTACTCACTGGGAGATCCTCCTCAAATGGACTAACAGGACAGCCTAGGTCCCCAACCTGGTGTTCCCTACAGAAACCATCCAAGTCCTGAGGCAGGGCTTTGTGCGTCTGGGGACCCTCGGTCTCCCTCTCACTCCTGCTTCATTGAGCCCCTACACCCTCCTCGCTATCCTGGGACCTAGCTGGGCTACACTGAGCCTCTTCCACCATGCTGGGCTGGAAGATACCTGAACCACTTCTTTTGGACTCACTCACTAGGGACTCTAGAGAACCTCTTGCACTTTCCCAGCGCTCTGCATCCTCTGCAAGCGCCCAAGTACAAAAGTATTCAGACTTCAACAGGTGCTGGCGCAACTCTGGACAACAAACACTGAGCAACTCCTCTTTGAGAAACATAGTCACCACTCCGTCCCTCTCATCGTCCTGGTTAGCCGCCAGCCACTCCCACATTGCCTCCCAACAGTCATCCACAAAATACTTCCACTGCTGGTGAGGTGGTTTCCTAAGGTTCCTGAACTTTAACCTGTTCTCCTCCTCTTGGGAACAAGGTACCATGCTCTGGGAACTGGGAATGGGATTTCCTACACTGAAATCTAAATAGCTGCCACCACTGGACTCAACCCGCCCTGGGGAGTCCAGAAAATTAAAACTGCGCGCAGGGGATAGTCTACCCTCCAGAGCTAACTTCTCTCTGGTGAAGGCCCTCTCAGCCTCCTCTATCCTCTCCTGCGCTAAGACCCTCTCAGTCTCTAGCTTTTGTTGCTCAAGGGCCAACGTCCTAAGACTCAACTCATGAGCCCATAATGCCATTTTCTCCTCTAAGGCTAACTTCCTATCCTCCTCTATGGACAGGGAAGGGGATGAGGGGCGGCTTCCTACACTGGACCCAGCAAGGGACTCCCTGTTAATGGGGTTTTCTCTATCTGCTGGTGTCCCCGCACTGTCATCTTTTCCCTCCTCTTCTGAATCTTCAGGGCTCCCCCCAGACCCACCACCTTCATGGCATGAGGCCCAGGCCCTTTCCTCACTGCGCTCAAGAGTCCTCATTTATGAGGCCGTGCGTCACTTTTATGCCGCCGGTGCGTCACTTTTTGTGATGCATCGGCGGCGTAAAACATGCCTCCTGTTGCGCACTATTTACAAAATGACGCATCTAAGCAGATGCGTCACTTTGTAAACCCCTGCGCTACATTATACCTGCGTCAGGTGTAATGTATGCAGAGGGGGCGTTCCCCCGCAAAAAGCCTTGTAATAGTGACGCAGTGAAATCTATGAGATTTCACTGCGTCACTTTTAGGACGCTGTTGCGTCAAAATCTTGAGCCTGCCTCTCGGCAGGCGTAAGACTGGCGCAAGCCCTTTCACATGGGGCTTTCCCCATGTGAAAGGACGCAGTGCTGGAGTTGGGTCACTTTTGTGACACACTCCAGCAATGCGTCACTTTTGCGCTTACAGATACGTCAGAAATATTGACGTATCTTTAATTCCTTGCGCAATGATGTGTCATATTGTAAATATGACGCATCATTGGGGTCGCAAGGAGGTCGCTATGAAAAGTGACGCATCGCTGTTTTCTCGCAGCGATGCGTCACTTTTCATAAATGAGGCCCAAGATCCCTTTGATTCTTATACCATAGGATCAGGTGGCCTCTAAGTTCGTACAGAGTGTCTGACTCTCTCACCCCTATGTCTCTCTCTCTACAGAACCTTTCCAACTCCTGCATACTGTACCAAGCTAGATCGCTGAGATCCAAAGCAGGCTCCATTTTGGTGGATGTTCTAGAGACACGATTGCAAAAGGAACCTAGGGGCCTGAGCTTAAACAGGAGTACACAATTCACAAAGGAAGCCTTTAGGAGAAGAATTATGGAACTTCAGAAAAACAATAATCCCCAAAATGTGGTTATCTAAAATGCAGAGTTTTGTAGTGCGGCCAGTTGCCACTGCGGTACAACGCAAACACAAATCCGAATCCGCACCACTTGCCACCAATGTTAGAAATGGGATCCCTGGCTGGCCAAGGCTTGCGCCAAAGTCAGTCAGAGACCACCACTCCTAAGTCAGGGCAAGGGAGTTACACGCCAAGATAACCCCTGCTCCCCCTCTAGGTAACGTGGCGCGAGCAGCAAGGCTAAACTTGGAGGCTATGTAGGTTAAGTGTTTGCACGCGCACCCAGCAACAACACCCAAGGCCCACCACAAAGGAAACTCCACACAAGGTTATATATAAAAATAGCCTTTGTATTATACCAAAACACATTAGATAAAAACACACACTTTACAATGTGCCAACAGGCACGGGCAGAATTTACAGGGGATATGTACAAGACAGGGCCACATGGACCACTGTCAGGAATAGGCACTTTTAGAACTTAGCCCTGGGTAGAATTAGCACTTAGAACATAGAATATAAATCACTGTAGCATAAAATAGAACATAGAGCACCCAACCAGTAACTACTGGTAACAGGTAAGTACCACCTACGCAACCCTAACCCCCTTAGGAACAGGTCACGCAGGGAACCAGGACCTCACTAGCACCACCTGTACTAGCAAGAACAACCACCTAAGTATCACAATACATGTAGGGGTATAGGCACATTACACATGATGCATAAACAACACATTCAGAGGTGTAAGAACAAGGCACATGATGCATAAAACACAATTGCGCCAAATTCACTTAAGTCACCACCTGTGACAGTCCCTAGGCCAACTGGCCTCTCTAGGGCTAGGATGCCCTGTGTCCCAATGTCAGGGCCTAAACGTAGCAGCTGCCCACGAAGTGCTGGGCAGCTGTGTGACAATGGTGGGGACAACGTTGGAGCCTTCCAGGCTCCTCACAAACCAGCTGTCCCCTTGAAGCCCCGCTGGTCTCTAGAGCAACCTGTGGGACAAGTGGGGGCCTCGGGCCCAGAAGAAAGGATGCCCAATGAGGGGGGAGCGGCCCGCTACCTGCCGGGGCCGCTCTACCACCCTAGATGCACAGGAAACGTTGGAGTCCCTCCCGGGGGACTCGAACTAGCAAAATGCTGCCCAAGAGCCTTTGTGGGCTCTACACAGGGATGCGGCCGTCACAAACCTCTCTGGGCTCTGGAACAAATGTGGCGCCTGCCTTGAGCCTCTCGGGGCTCTGCATACAGAAGCGGCGCTTTGAGCCTCTCGGGGCTCGGAGGGCAATTGGCGCCGTGAGCCACTCGTGGCTCCCTGAATTTAAAAATGCCCCCAGGAGCCTCGTGGCTCCAAACAATATACCCCCGGGTGGAGCCTCTCGGGGCTCAAGAGACAATGCAATGTCCCCCGGAGGTTGCGCTACTGAGAGGGGGGGGACGGACACCGGCAATGTGTCCCGACGCCCCCCTCTCCTCTTTGAAAGCACCCGCACTCACAGGGTTCTGGTGGGGATCTTCTTCCGGCGCTGCGGCTTGTGCTGGGGTGGCACGGGGGACCCTCCTTAGTGGGGCTCCTCGGATGCCTGCAGGCTCGGTAACAGTCTCCTTTGGGGCAGCGCAGGGCTCTCTTCAAAGCACCGGAGCCCTGCCTGCACCCTCGGACGACCTCCTCTCTTCGTGCTGCGGGGGCGGGACTTCCAGGCAGGCCGTGCTGCAATTGGCCAGTCAGCTAGCTGCTTCCGGGTCGCCGTGGGCAGCGCGGCGGCCTTTCTAGACACTGTAGGCTGGGGGAACAATCAACTGAGGGGTGGGCTCCCTCGAGTTAAATAAATAAACGCAAATCTGCGAGGTGGCACTCGCTTAGGAGGGCAAGCGCTCCCCAGTGCTGGTGGGCAATAAAGTGCTCCCAAGCGCTATAGGTGCAAAACAAAGCACTCCCAGCGCTAGGTAGGAAATCACCACGCTCCCAAGCGCTAGGGGCCAAAGTCAAGCGCTTCCAGGTGCTATAAGGCAAGTAAAGCAACAAGTCCAGCAAAAGGTCCCTCAGCAGAGCAAGGTGAGGGGGCAAGGCTGGGCCAGGGGCCAGCTCACTGGGCCCTCCAGGCAGGTAGGCAGTCCAAGTGGCGGTTCCTCCAGGCACCAGCAGCAGCAGCCCACCTCAAGTAGGATCAGGAAAGAACAGTTTGTGTGGGGACACAGCCCCATTTTTATACACCACATTCCTTTGTCTTTGTCACAGGGTGAGGGGAAGAACCAGTCGCTGCTGGTTGGTGAGCACTCTTGATGTGCTCAGCCCCTCACTCTATTCACTGGCAGGGCTAGAGTCATTAGACGCACCACAGAGGGCGGAGCCAGCATTGTGTGGGGAAAGCCCAGCCCTATTCAGGAACCAGGTACACTCCTCCCCAGCCATCAGCATGCTAATCTCCACACTCACCACTGGGCTGACCCATCCAGCCTTCCTGGAGCCAGGCTCACCAGCCAGCTCCAGCAAATCACACGCCAAGCACATTTTACACTAATATGCCTACTCCTAGAAGTGGCATTTCCACACAAGACACAATCATGCCACATACATCATTGCGAAGCATTCAATCTCACGAGTCCGCACATACATAACTCGAGCCTGCACTTCCCACGCATCAGGAACTACCAGGGACACACACATTCCCCATGCATTCCTATGGGAGGGCAGGCCAGCCTTACTACACGCACGCCCTTTACTCTGGGACACAGGGAAAAAGTGCGCAGAGACCAAAAATCATCAACACAGATCATATATTAAAAGCAAAAAGTTTAAGGGTGAACCTGCCAGAAGGGCCAAGTCCAACACGCTCCCTCTGCCATCTTTACTTACTGCTGCTGAGCAGCTCCTACCTGCTGCCTATGCTCTCTCGGCTGGCTGCTGTCCCCTCAGACCATGCAGCTAGCTGTCTCTTATAATTTTACTTGTATGCTGTCCATCTTACATCATCATGTCCCCTCGTTCTGCTTGGTGCTTTGCCCATTACAGCTCACATCCAGCCTCTCGGGCTGTGTTTATGCATGCTGGTGGTTTTTCCTTTAAAAACTGAATTAACTTTAATACTTTATGGAAATAACCTCCAAAAATTGTCTTATTTTTATTACTTTATTTCGGCCAATTTGGCCATAAAAGTCACATACATACATACATAAAAAAAATCAAGCAATATGCATGGCAACAATTAGTTAAAAAATGGTACTTTGGAAAAAAAATAGTTTTTACATTTCATTTTTTAAAAAACATTTCATTTTAGTAATATATTTCATTTAAAAAATGTAAGAGTTTTGTGAACATATACACCTGTCCAACTCAAAGTACCTGTCCTTGTTTCTTACGGATTATATAAACAGAATATAGGAATTTGCTTATGCTAAATACAATGTACTGGGTTGGATTACTTTTCATGATCCTATAGGCTGTAGAGCAGGATCTGGTTCCCAAGAGGTTACACATTGGTTTTAGCCATTTCTTTCTAGCATTCATGTATGCACTACAAACGAAAAACATATGAACCTCGTTCTCTATGCAGACATTGGAACACATAGGGCAACACCCCGTTTTAACATTTGATTCTCCCAGTCTTTTTTGTGCCCATTGTTCTGTATTGTAGTTTAGCATAAGTATCCCGTATCTGAACTTTAAGTAGAGGGTCTTTGCGATGGGTGGCTCTATCTCGTCCAGGAATGATTCGAAATAGAACTCATCCTTAAATGATAGAAAAACCTGGACTGCGGACCCAACACTACTTCCATCCACTAGTTTTTCACTCATATGGGTCCAGAAGGCTCGCTTGACTCTTAGTTTGGAAGAAGTGGGCATTTTGTCAGGAGACTCCCACATTGAATATAAGCCCAGGAGTGTAAACCATTTTTTAATGTGCACTAGCCATTGGATGGAATTAAAAGAATCAAGAGTCATCAGTTCTTGTAAACCATTTCTGTATTCTATCAGCTCCGGGGTGGTCCAAAGCCTAACCCAGAATATTAATGGTCTTAGGATAGCTAAGTAGTCTGTTCTCCTAAAATTCAGGTCAAGTTGGAGGGGTAAAAGAGGTGTACTATTAGGAACCCTTACTGTAGCGCGCATGAATTTATTGTCCAGGTTTTGAAAACTATTTTTTGCCCAAGGGCCCCATATCTCTGCTCCATATAGCACAGCAGATTGTATTTTAAATTTAAAAAGTTCTAAAACCGGGGTTACACTTTTGCTTGTGCTGGCATTCATTTTGCATAAAATCGGTTTGACATTTTGGGCATATGATATCTTACTTTTCTCGATTTGGGCTTTCCAACTTAGTTTCGAATCGAGTACAACACCCAAATAGGAAAAGTTTTCCACAGTACCTAGTTTTTGACTATTCAAGGTCAAGAGCCCTCTATCTGGTATACTGGGATTTAATGACATGCATTTTGTTTTGTTAGCATTAATTTCCAAGCCCTTTGTCAAACAGTAGCAGCTGAAGGAATTAAGGAGTGCCTGGAGGCCCTTTTTTGTTTGAGATATAAGTATTGTATCATCTGCGAAGAGCAACGCAGGCACCCTTTCTCCATTGAGCTGCGGGGAATCATTAACACAGGCATTTAAATATTCGGGGACATCATTAATAAACAGAGAGAACAAGGTAGGGGCCAGGACACATCCCTGGTGAACCCCGCGTTCAATAGGAATATTGCGTGTCAACTCACCATTAGGGCCCCACCTGATGTTTGCAACGTTATCAGTATGCAGCTCAACTATTTGGGCTAGGAGGCATCCCGGTAGACCTGCTTCTCCTAAAGTTTTCCAAAGCAGACTGCGCGGGACAAGATCGAATGCAGCCCTCAAGTCAACGAAGGCTACATACAAGTGACCTTTTTTAATGTGCACATACTTCCAGATCAAACAACAGAATCGAAAAATTTGATCTATAGTGCTGGTCTTGCTCCTAAACCCAGCTTGGAATTTGGAAATTATGTTCGAGTCTTCCAGCCAGTCGTTGATCCGGAATAGCAAGTGTTTGGCATATAGTTTTTGGAGCGTGTCCATCAGACTGATTGGTCTATAGTTAGAGGGTATCAGTCTATCCCCCTCTTTATTTTTGTGCATTAGCAACACCAACACCAGCTGCCACAACAGCAGTAACAACCGCAGCAACAACAGCCACTACTACAGCTGACACTACAGCAGCAACAACCGCTGGTACAACAGCAGCAACAACGGCTGATACAACAGCAACAACTGCTGTCACTGCAGCAGCTATAATAGCTGGTACAACTGCAGCAACAACAGCCATCACTACAGCTGCCACTACAGAACCAACAACAGTATTTACCACTGCAGCCACAACAGCAATAACAACAATAGCCACAACTGCAGCCACAACAGCAGCAACAACAGATACTACAACAGCCCCAACAACAGGTGAAACTACAGCTGCCACAACAGCAGCAACAACGGCTATTACAACAGCAACAACTGCTGTCCCTACAGCAGCTACAACAGCTGGTACAACTGCAGCAACAACAGCCATCACTACAGCTGCCACTACAGAACCAACAACAGTAGCTACCACTGCAGCCATAACAGCAATAACAACAATAGCCACAACTGCAGCCACAACAGCAGCAACAACAGATACAACAACAGCCCCAACAACAGGTGAAACTACAGCTGCCACTACAGCAGCAACAACGGCTGCTACAACATCAGCAACAAAGGCTGCTACAACAGGAAACACTACTACCATTACAGCAGCTACAATGGCTGGTAAAACTGCAGCAACAACAGCCATCACTACAGCTGCCACTACAGAACCAACAACAGTAGCTACCACTGCAGCCACAACAGCAATAACAACAATAGCCACAACTGCAGCAACAACAGCAGCAACAACTGATACAACAGCCCCAACAACAGGTGAATGCGTTAATAATATATTTTCAGTCAGTCTCCCCCCACAGCCCACCCCCACAATGCTCTGCCAGCTACATACCACACCATTACCACTTTGCTGCTGATTAGGCATGGCTCATTTATCTATCATTGTTCTTTCTGATATGCTGGGGTTTGCATTATCCCTAGAACTTCAGTGATGTAACACTTATGGCAACCCCCACCAGGAAAATTGTTCCAGCTCCCCTGAATGTTCTAATCATAACTTTTTGTCTCCACAGTTGGAGAAACCTCACCAGATACCACAACTGCAGATGCCAGTAAGTTAAGCCTCTTATGCCTTTCATTTCTTTACATTTCTGCTTCTTTCAGACACATTTCTTGAAGTCTTTACAAACACACCTAGGTGCTGGTTAATTGAACACCTTCCCTCCATTTCTAGCTCCTTGAAACAAATCAGGCATCTCCTTTCTCAGTGCTCAGCTTTTAGACACTTTTACCTTCCTGCTTCTCCATCACCCACCCCCTTGCTGTCATATTTATGTACTCCACTAGACCAATCAGCACCCTCCAAACACACTTTATTCTAATCCAAATGCCACTAAATATTTATTATGTTTAAGAATCATCCATCCGAGGTTGCACCATCTAAAGAAAGACACACCATTGAATGCAGGTCTGTGCCCCTGATCTTTAACACCAAGATGGAGCTAGCCTAAGTCTGGTGACCTGCAGCCCCTCCCCCCTTAAATGGAAAAGAGAAGATGTCTCTACTCCAAGTCTGCCTAGTAGTAGCCCATTGTTTATGTTTAGTATTCTGTGGTCTTTGCTGCACCCACTTGTGCCTGGGTTGTGCCCTCAAGCCCAGAAATGACTAGATCAAAGGAATGAAGGGATGCTGCTGACACTAATTAAAAACTAGCATAATTTCTTCTATATATTGTTCCTCTCATTGGTGCAAAGCAACAGGCAAAGTAAACAGCTAGTCCAGTTATATATTGTATATTATGTAAGTTATGCACCTTAAGCTATCATGAATGTATACATTGTCCCTGCTTAAGTAACATAAACGCTCATCGGTAGAAAAGTAGAATGGTACTTAGTCTGAACAAATGCTCCTCTTGACTTCCACTGGAGGTGAGGCAAAAGGTGCACTACACAGCCAACACGTGTTTCGCCCTTCTAATGCACACAGACTTGGGGCTTCCTCAGGGTTACTGCAATAATCAACACATATATAAGATAAACAGTGGTCACACTAGTGTCACTGGAATTGTGCTAATCAACTTATATAATTGTCTCATTTATGAGATAGTGCATAAAGCATGATATAAGCTATTTTTGGAGCTGAAAAAAATAATTTTAAAGTGAAAAAAACGTACTGATCATAATTAGAAATGGAGAGCAAGGAATTTCTAAAGAAAAAAATGCAGTAGATTCTTGAGTAAAGTTTTCTACTAGAACTGAGTTCCCCCAGAGTACTGAACCCAAAAGGAGTTTCTCTATAGTAATCCCTCTCATCGTACTGGAGGGGATCTACTGATAAAATGAGGGCAGTGCATAAATGAAGTATAAACTCAGATTTAAGTGGGCAGTAACAATAGCGGAGTGTTTATGGACGACTGTAATTGCGGGTATTACACAAATTATTATACAAAACAGGATATTGTACTAAGTATTATACAAAAACGGGTTTGAATCAAATTCATTGGGGTAAGTGGCTGAGCGTGGAAAACCGTGAGTGGTGCTTGGATAAAGGGGTTGGAGGTCCCCAACTAGGTTTGGCAAGATTTGGAGGAGGGTTGAGTTTTGGGGTTAGGGATATATCACAGAAAGTTGTCTAGTTAGACCTATAGCCAATATTACTTTGGGGGTATAGTTAGAATGTTGTTTTATTTTCAAGAATATGGTAGACAATGAAACTTCTAAAGATAGAGGTGATGGGAAGACAAGAGAAGGAAGGTCCAAATATTGTCTGTGAGAGAAGCCCCTAAATTGGCACTGCTTTGGGAGATAAGCAATTGTCTATTGTTTTTACCTGTATCAGGGCTAAATGAGATACAAGAATGGTGACATAGGGTAAAAATCATTTGTGACCCTGTAGAGAAATGTTGGATAAGGGTTGCAATTATTACAGACAGGATCTGGGTTCTAATTTATTATTATAAGGCAGATGTTGCAGTGGTGAGGCACACCTGTTGGGAATAGTAAAATTACTTTACCTCAATTCTCTCAAAAAGAAAAGCCTTAAAACATAAAAAGAATTCCATTAAAGGTCTTGCAGAATACTCAGATTTTGAATTACCTATAAGAGAGTAGGCCAAAATAATCAGAGGAAGCCATCTCGTGGACAGGTCAGTTTGCAGTAAATGGTTACCAGGTGGTCTGGAAGTCAAAACGACTAAACTGACAATAAAACCAGACTTCCAGACAGGAGATTGACCGGCGGAAGCGCAAAGCATTCTTGTCACGGTGACATGATGGGGCATGCTTTAATCGACTCCTGCATAAATATATAGGGGGGAGAAAGAAAAACAGGGTTGAAGAACACTAGACCACCCTCTCTCTTTAATGACCAAGAACTGACTCGCCTGTGTCTAATGGTACGTGCTTTGCATGGCCATCTTTCTTTAAAGACCAGTAAAAGACTCACCTGTTCCTAACCTGAGCTCTGGACTGCCCTCTGTATTTAATGACCAGGAAAGGACCGACTTTCCCTTGTGGCACGAACTCTGCACCACCCTCTCCCTTTAATGACAAGAAACAGACCCGCCTGTTCCTAGTGACATGAGCTCTCCACCACTGTCTCTCTTTGACCATAAAAGGACACACCTGTCCCTAGTGGCACAACCTCTGCACCACCCTCTCTTTTTGACCAGTAAAGGACGCACCCGTCCCTAGTGGCACGACCTCTGCACCACCCTCTCTCTTTGACCAGTAAAGGACGCATCTGTCCCAAGGGGCACAAGCTCTGCACCACCCTCTCTCTTTGACCAGTAAAGGACACACCAGTCCCTAGGGGCACGAGCTCTGTACACCCCTCTCTCTTTGACTAGTAAAGGATGTACCTGACACCAGCGGCACAACCTCTGCACTGCGCTATCTCTTTAGGGCCCCACCTGTCTCTAGCCTGGAGCCCTGTAATCCCTCCATTTCTAGCAACCTGGTAAAGACCATGCAAATCATAGAAACCTGGGGCTATATAACCCTACTTTTAAGGATCAGGAATAATAAAATCTCCTGCAACCAGTGGCCAGGATCTATTGACTCCTCTCAGTCTAAGGGCCAGCACTGGACCAGCTTGACCCTAGTGACATATATATCTCAGCATCTCCTTATCGACTAATGACCAGGGCACTGCCTGGTGACAAGCAGCCATCTAAACACCAGAAGCTAGACCTTTCTGACACCCTCTCTCTATATATTATGTCCAGGACTGGACTCACCAGCCCTTAGTGGTGATTGTAGGGGAGGCTGTGTCACCCGTAGCTTTATACTTGGACAGAGCAGCCTATCTTCAGCAAACTAGACCTAAAATAGACACTTGAGTCAGTGCAAAGGAATATCTCTATGCAAGTCAGTTTAGTGTACAGACATCTTACTGCTGTCTCTGCTTGATATACTGTTTAATGCTAGCTGCTGAGAAATGCTCCCTTTAGTTGGCTCTTGTCTAGCTTGACACCTATGCTCTCACCTGCTGCAAGGGTCATATTTCTGGTGGTGCTCCCTTCTCTTAGATTTGCTCCTGCCAGATGGTAGTGGTCCAGTCTGGTACCTGTGGTCACCTTGGTTGGCTATGCTCTCTTCTGCTGCCCACCCCCTCTGGCTGCTTGTTCTCTAGCCTTCTGTGCCCCAGTCAGAAGGCTGTGGTTCAGTTCTATCTCCTTGGCTGCGCTCCCTTCTGCTGCCTAACCTATTGTGCTCTATTTGTTGTGCTCTAGTCAGATGGCTGTGGTTCTGTTCTTGTTTCTTGGCTGTGCTCCCTGCTGCTGTACACCCTCTCATGCTATATTCTGCTGTGGTTGTGCTCTCTTTTCCTGGCTGTACAACATGTTAGTGGCTTTGATCAAACTTGCTATTCATGAGCCTAAATTTGTGTCTGCTCCATCATACTGGCTATGCTCCCAGATGCTAGATGCTCTGCCTGCTGATTCTGTGCCTTGCAGCAGGGTCTGTTCCATCTGGACATCTCTGCTCACTGCTGTTACCTCAGTGACATTCTGCTGGTTGTGCTTCCTTCAGCTGGCTCCAGTCCCTTTAAGCAACTATGCTCCCATCTGGTAACTGGGTTATTTAAAGATGTTAGGGTTCCCTTTAGATATCACTGCTTCCGCAGGCAGGTTGTGCTCCCTCTGTCATCTTTACTTACTGATGATGAGAAGCTCCTACCTACTGCCTATGCTCTCTTGGCTGGCTGCTGTCCCCTCAGACCATGCAGCTAGCTATCTCTTATAATTTTATTTGTATGCTGTCCATCTTACATCATCATGTCCCCTCGTTCTGCTTGGTGCTTTGCCCATTTCAGCTCACATCCAGCCTGTTGCCACTCGGGCTGTTTTTATGCATGCTGCTGGTTTTTCCTTTAAAAACGGAATTAACTTTAATACTTGATGGAAATAACCTCCAAAAATTGTCTTATTTTTGTGCATTAGCAACACCAACACCGGCTGCCACAACAGCAGTAACAACCGCAGAAACAACAGCCACCACTACAGCTGACACTACAGCAGCAACAACCGCTGGTACAACAGCAGCAACAACGGCTGATAGAACAGCAACAACTGCTGTCACTACAGCAGCTACAACAGCTGGTACAACTGCAGCAACAACAGCCATCACTACAGCTGCCACTACAGAACCAACAACAGTAGCTACCACTGCAGCCACAACAGTAATAACAACAATAGCCACAACTGCAGCCACAACAGCAGCAACAACAGATACAACAACAGCCCCAACAACAGGTAAAACCACAGCTGCCACTACAGCAGCAACAACGGCTGCTACAACAGCAGCAACAACGGCTGATACAACAGCAACAACTGCTGTCACTACAGCAGCTACAACAGCTGGTACAACTGCAGCAACAACAGCCATCACTACAGCTGCCACTACAGAACCAACAACAGTAGCTACCACTGCAGCCACAAAAGCAATAACAACAATAGCCACAACTGCAGCCACAACAGCAGCAACAACAGATACAACAACAGCCCCAACAACAGGTGAATGCGTTAATAATATATTTTCAGTCAGTGTCCCCCCACAGCCCACACCCACAATGCACTGCCAGCTACATACCACACCATTACCACTTTGCTGCTGAGTAGGCGTGGCTCATTTATCTATCATTGTTCTTTCTGATATGCTGGGGTTTGCCATTATCCCTAGTACTTCAATGATGTAACACTGATGGCAACCACCACCAGGAAAATTGTTCCAGCTCCCCTGAATGTTCTAATCATAACTTTTTGTCTCCACAGTTGGACAAACCTCACCAGATACCACAACTGCAGCTGCCAGTAAGTTAAGCCTCTTATGCCTTTCATTTCTTTACATTTCTACTTCTTTTAGACACATTTCTTGAAGTCTTTACAAACACACCTAGGCGCTGGTTCATTGAACACCTTCCCTCAATTTCTAGCTCCTTGAAACAAATCAGGCATCTCATTTCTCAGGGCTCAGCTTTTAGACCCTTTTACCTTCCTGCTTCACCCTCACCCACCCCCTTGCTGTCATATTTATGTACTTCACTAGACCAATCAGCACCCTCCAAACACACTTTATCCTAATCCAAATGCCACTAAATATTTATTATGTTTAAGAATCATCCATACGAGGTTGCACCATCTAAAGAAAGCCACACTATTGAATGCAGGTCTGTGCCCCTGACCTTTAACACCAAGATGGAGTTAGCCTAAGTCTGGTGACCTGCAGCCCCTCCCCCCTTTAATGGAAAAGAGAAGATGTCTCTATTCCAAGTCTGCCTTGTAGCAGCCCATTCTTTATGTTTAGTATTCTGTGGTCTTTGCTGCACCCACTTGTGCCTGGGTTGTGCCCATAAGGCCAGAAATGACTAGATCAAAGGAATGAAGGGATGCTGCTGACACTAATTAAAAACTAGCATAATGTCTTCTATATATTGTTCCTCTCATTGGTGCAAAGCAACAGGCAAAGTAAACACCTAGTCCAGTTATATATTGTATATTATGTAAGTTATGCACCTTAAGCTATAATGAATGTATACATTGTCCCTGCTTAAGTAACATAAACGCTCATCGGTAGAAAAGTAGAATGGTACTTAGTCTGAACAAATGCTCCTCTTGACTTCCACTGGAGGTGAGGCAAAAGGTGCACTACACAGCCAACACGTGTTTCGCCCTTCTAATGCACACAGACTTGGGGCTTCCTCAGGGTTACAGCAATAATCAACACATATATAAGATAAACAGTGGTCACACTTGTGTCACTGGAATTGAGCTAATCAACTTATATAATTGTCTCATTTATGAGATAGTGCATAAAGCATGAGATAAGCTATTTTCGGAGCTGAAAAAAATAATTTTAAAGTGAAAAAAACTTACTGATCATAATTAGAAATGGAGAGCAAGGAATTTCTAAAGGAAAAATGCAGTAGATTCTTGAGTAAAGTTTTCTACTAGAACTGAGTTCCCCCAGAGAACTGAACCCAGAAGGAGTTTCTCTATAGTAATCCCTCTCATAGTACTGGAGGGGATCCACTGCTAAAATGAGGGCAGTGCGTAAATGAAGTATAAACTCAGATTTGAGTGGGCAGTAACAATAGCGGAGTGTTTATGGACGACTGTAATTGCGGGTATTACACAAATTATTATACAAAACAGGATATTGTACAAAGTATTATACAAAAACAGGTTTGAATCAAATTCATTGGGGTAAGTGGCAGAGCATAGAAAACCATGAGTAGTGCTTGCATAAAGGGGTTGGAGGTCCCCAACTAGGTTTGGCAAGATTTGGAGGATGGTTGAGTTTTGGGGTTAGGGATATATCACAGAAAGTTGTCTAGTTATACCTATAGCCAATATTACTTTGGGGGTATAGTTAGAATGTTGTTTTATTTTCAAGAATATGGGAGACAATGAAACTTCTAAAGATAGAGGTGATAGGAAGACAAGAGAAGGAAGGTCCAAGTATTGTCTGTCTGTGAGAGAAGCCCCTAAATTGGCACTGCTTTGGGAGATAACAATCATCTATTGTTTTTACCTGTATCAGGGCTAAATGAGATACAAGAATGGTGATATAGGGTAAAAATCATTTGTGACCCTGTAGAGAAATGTTGGATAAGGGTTGCAATGATTACAGGCAGGATCTGGGTCCTAATTTATTATTATAAGGCAGATGTGCCAGTGGTGAGGCACACCTTTTGGGAATAGTAAAATTGCTTTACCTCAATTCTCTCAAAAAGAAAAGCCTTAAAACATAAAAAGAATTCCATTAAAGGTCTTGCAGACTACTCAGATTTTGAATTACCTATAAGAGCGTAGGCCAAAATAATCAGAGGAAGCCAATCGCGTGGACAGGTCAGTTTGCAGTAAATGGTCACCAGGTGGTCTGGAAGCCAATACGACGAAACTGACAATAAAACCAGACTTCCAGACAGGAGATTGACCAGCGGAAGCGCAAAGCATTCTTGTTACCGTGACATGATGGGGCATGCTTTAATCGACTCCTGCATAAATATATTGGGGGGAGAAAGAAAAACAGGGTTGAAGAAAACTAGACCACCCTCTCTCTTTAATGACCAGGAACTGACTCGCCTGTGTCTAGTGGTACGTGCTTTGCATGGCCATCTTTCTTTAAAGACCAGGAAAAGACCCACCTGTTCCTAACCTGAGCTCTGGACTGCCCTCTGTATTTAATGACCAGGAAAGGACCGACTTTCCCTTGCGGCACGAGCTCTGCACCACCCTCTCCCTTTAATGACAAGAAACAGACCCGCCTGTTCCTAGTGACATGAGCTCATCACCACCCTCTCTCTTTGACCATAAAAGGACACACCTGTCCCTAGCGGCACGACCTCTGCACCACCCTCTCTCTTTGACCAGTAAAGGACACACCTGTCCCTAGTGGCATGACCTCTGCACCACCCTCTCTCTTTGACCAGTAAAAGACGCATCTGTCCCTAGGGGCACAAGCTCTGCACCACCCTCTCTCTTTGACCAGTAAACGACACACCAGTCCCTAGGGGCACGAGCTCTGTACCCCCCTCTCTCTTTGACCAGTAAAGTATGTACCTGACACCAGCGGCACAACCTCTGCACTGCGCTATCTCTTTAAAGGACAGGAAGGGCCCCACCTGTCTCTAGCCTGGAGCCCTGTAATCCCTCCATTTCTAGCAACCAGGTAAAGACCATGCAAATCCTAGAATCCTGGGGCTATATAACCCTACTTTTAAGGATCAGGAATAATAAAATCTCCTGCAACCAGTGGCCAAGACATATTGACTCCCTCTCAGTCTAAGGGCCAGCACTGGACCAGCTTGACCCTAGTGACATATATATCTCAGCATCTCCTTATCGACTAATGACCAGGGCATTGCCTGGTGACAAGGAGCCATGTAAACACCAGATGCTAGACCTTTCTGACACCCTCTCTCTATATCTAATGTCCAGGACTGGATTCACCAGCCCTTAGTGGTGATTGTAGGGGGGGCTGTGTCACCCGTAGCTTTATACTTGGACAGAGCAGCCTATCTTCAGCAAACTAGATCTAAAGTAGACACTTAAGTCAGTGCAAAGGAATCTCTCTATGCAAGTCAAATTAGTGTACAGACATCTTACTGCTGTCTCTGCTTGATATACTGTGTAATGCTAGCTGCTGAGAAATGCTCCCTTTAGTTGGCTCTTGTCTAGCTTGACACCTATGCTCTCTCCTGCTGCAAGGGTCATATTGCTGGTGGTGCTCCCTTCTCTTAGATTTGCTCCTGCCAGATGGTAGTGGTCCAGTCTCATACTTGTGGTCACCTTGGTTGGCTATGCTCTCTTTTGCTGCCCACCCCCTCTGGCTGCTTGTTCTCTAGCCTTCTGTGCCCCAGTCAGAAGGCTGTGGTTCAGTTCTATCTCCTTGTCTGCGCTCCCTTCTGCTGCCTAACCTGTTGTGCTCTATTTGTTGTGCTCTAGTCAGATGGCTGTGGTTCTGTTCTTGTTTCTTGGCTGTGCTCCCTGCTGCTGTACACCCTCTCATCCTATATTCTGCTGTGGTTGTGCTCTCTTTTCCTGGCTGTACAACATGTTAGTGGATTTGATCAAACTCGCTATTCATGAGCCTAAATTTGTGTCTGCTCCATCATACTGGCTATGCTCCCAGATGCTAGATGCTCTGCCTGCTGATTCTGTGCCTTGCAGCTGGCTCTGTTCCATCTGGACATCTCTGCTCACTGCTGTTACCTCAGTGACATTCTGCTGGGTGTGCTTCCTTCAGCTGGCTCCAGTCCCTTTAAGCAACTATGCTCCCTTCTGGTAACTGGGTTATTTAAAGACGTTAGGGTTCCCTTTAGATGTCACTGCTTCAGCAGGCAGGTTGTGCTCCCTCTGTCATCTTTACTTACTGCTACTGAGCAGCTCCTACCTGCTGCCTATGCTCTCTTGGCTGGCTGCTGTCCCCTCAGACCATGCAGCTAGCTGTCTTTTATAATTTTACTTGTATGCTGTCCATCTTACATCATCATGTCCCCTCGTTCTGCTTGGTTCTTTGCCCACTTCAGCTCACATCCAGCCTGTTGCCACTCGGGCTGTGTTTATGCATGCTGGTGGTTTTTCCTTTAAAAACGGAATTAACTTTAATACTTGATGGAAATAACCTCAAAAAATTGTCTTATTTTTGTGCATTAGCAACACCAACACCAGCTGCCACAACAGCAGTAACAACCGCAGCAACTACAGCCACCACTACAGCTGACACTACAGCAGCAACAACGTCTGCTACAACAGCAGCAACAATGGCTGATACAACAGCAATAACTGCTGTCACTACAGCAGCTACAACAGCTGGTACAACTGCAGCAACAACAGCTGCCACTACAGAACCAACAACAGTAGCTACCACTGCAGCCACAACGGCAATAACAACAATAGCCACAACTGCAGCCACAACAGCAGCAACAACAGATACAACAACAGCCCCAACAACAGGTGATACTACACCTGCCACTACATCAGCAACAACAGCCACCACGACATCTGCCACAACAGCAATAACAACAATAGCCACAACTGCAGCCACAACAGCATCAACAACAGATACAACAACAGCCCCAACAACAGGTGACACTACAGCTGCCACTACAGCGGCAACAACGGCTGCTACAAAAGCAGCCACAACGGCTGCTAGAACAGCAAAAACAACAGCCGTCACGACAGCTGCAACTACAGCAGCTACAACATTTGCAACAACAGCTGTAAATACAGCAGCAACAACAGTTGCCACAACAGCTGCCTCAACAGCAGCAACAACAGTTGCCACAATAGCTGCCTCTACAGCAGCAACAACAGTTGCCACAACAGCTGCCTCTACAGCAGCAACAACAGTAACCACACCAGCTGCCTCTACAGCAAAAACAACAGTTGCCACAACAGCTGCAACTACATCAGAAACAACATTTGCCACAACAGCGGCAAGTTTAGGTGGTAAGTCATTTTGTATTCCTCCATTTTCCAAGCTTCACATTAACCATTGGCTAGGTGGTCATCATAACAGCAGAACTTAAGCAACAGGGAACCTAGCAGGGCTTTACCAATCTATCCTCAGTTTCATTTCTATAGCTGGATAAAGGTCTTTTCAGTCATTCTTTAAATGTGGCGCTTTCCTGCCTCTGGAGCAGCACACCAGAGCAAGGTTCCTTGCTTTGCAGAGCTGCATGAGAATCTTATAAATTTGCCCCTAGCTGTTTTTCCTTTGTGCAATCAGGGATCAGACAGGTGAGTTTGGTGACATTGAGTCTGCCCTGCTCATGAGGGGCTACAACAGATCCTGGGTTGCCAATTCCACATTGCTAAAAACAATGAAGACTGCAGAGTGATATAACAGACCAAATGCTAAAAATTATAGTTTACCTGTGAGGGGTGTTACAACCCTGGCTCCTGCAGTCCTCACATAGTCTTAATAGCAGTGACTGTCTTTAGGTACTCTGATCTCTATTGGCCAGACTCAGTATAGCACAGACTTCAGTCCTGGACACCTAAAGCCTACCTAAGGGCTTCTTGGCACCCGGGGGCCCTCCTTGAGAGTGCCCTTAGAGGTGGTCTGCAATCAGCCTCATCAACATCTAGAGCACTGTTGAAATGTATTATAGAAGTTGTGTATGGACTGCCAATGACTGAGTGTTACACCTAACATCCCTAACACTTTGTCTTAAATCTCCCACAGGTACAACCACACTCAGCGGAGGAGGCTTTGTAGGTGTTGAAGACCTGAATGTCTGGCAGATCATCCTCGTCAGCCTGGGGGCTCTCGCGCTCACGGCCACGCTACTCGGCCTCTGTTTCATGGTAAAAACAAACATGGCTGCTGTGTCCTCAGCAGTGAGCCATGGCAGGGTGGTGGAAGCAGGAGGTACTCAATACATGGGGCAGCTCCTCCTGTGTGAAAGTCACTGAATAGGAATCACTGAACGAAAGCCAGTTAATATTAGTCACTGACTGTAAGCCACTTAAGGGGAATCACTCAGCAGGAACCACTAAAGAAGAGTCAATGATTGAGAGTTACAGATAAAATAGAAAGCAAATAATGGAAATTGCTTAATTGAAATCATTGAACTTTAGCCATTGAATGGGAGTCAGTGAATGAAAGTCACTGAGACTGACACAGAATATAACTCACTAAATTGGAATATCAAAATGGAAGCCTCTGAATTACAGTTCCTAGAAAATGAGACATGGGATGGGAGTACGTCAACAGAGGATACTGACTGGGAGTTATTAACTGAGTGTCGTTTAGGATGAAGCATTGGCTGGGATCTTTAGGTGTGGGATAGTTTTGATCAATTACTGGCCACTAACCAGATGTCGCTGGGAGTAATTGCAGGCACTTCACTAAATGGGATCCTGAATCCGGAATCTGTTAATGATACTCTTTGAGTGGTAACTACGGAGTGGAAGTACTGATTGGTAGCATTTGGGAGTGATCATTTAGGTACCATCGATAAGAGTCATCAATCAGAAACCAATAACTGGCCCTCAAATTATCTCGACCTATGGGTGTATAGGTTTCTGCAATAATGTGAGAATTTTATGTTTATCTTGGGGTTCGTTCAAGCGTGGTTCATGTATGCTGGTACTTAGGCATGGTGGTCTTTGTAGGCATCTGTTAGTACATTTAATTACCATCTTTTCTTGACAGGAAGCCAGTGGACGTTCCTCAGGTGTTGGGTGATGTGGGTCTGTTTGGGTAGGTTGAGGATCAGTCTGGCTGCTGAGTTCTGTATCGTCTGGAGTATTTTCATGAGGTTGGTGGTGGTTCCTGCTTACAGTGCCTTGACGTAGTCCAGCTAGCTGGTGAGCAGGTTTGTGTGACTGTTTTTATTTTGCTTATAGAAAACCATTTGTTGATTTTTCAGAGCATCAGAGGGGTTGAGCCAGGTCTCTGTGATGAAGGTCTAGCCAGGGGCGAGGGTGGTGATGGTGTCCCAGACTTCGGTGGCGAGTTTGCAGAGTGATCTGGCATTGATCAGGAGGCATCAGAGCGGTTCTCGGATGGTCTTGTTCGGCAGAGTGGGCATGGCGCGGGAGGTCCGATTTTGCAGTTGTAGAGACAGCTTTGGCAGGTGAATGGTCCTGCAGTGGAGTGAGGAGTTGCGAGACAGCAGTTGCTTCTGTTGTCCAGGATCCATGGTTCAAAGATCTGCGACGGAGTACTTTTGGGTGCCCGGAGGGCCAGGGTTCCTGGCGCAGAGTGTGGTCCAGATGTGTGCATTCAGGCTTGCCTTTTGGGAGCCTTTGGTGCACTGGCAGTATTGCTGTGCTGTTGCATCCATTTAGTAGGTCCTGGGAGGGATGCTGGGGTGGCAGGCAGAAGGAAGCAGATGGCAGGAGGCGGGAAGAAGGAAAAAACTGCGTCAAGTGGTCACAGGAGTGCTGAACCTACCTAAATGGGCTGGAAATGGGCTGGAAACCTACCTAAAAAGTAAACCAAGCTAAAAAAAAGCTGGCTGACAAGGCTTGCTACCAGGGCTAACCTGCACCGGGCAGGCTCATCCGTGCAGCAGTCCAGTGGAAGTAGGCAAATGGGGGAGGAGGAAACTGACAAGCAGCAAGGGATGCTAGTCGCATTAGGCATTACTGCAATACTCCACAATCATTAATCACTTCATGGAATACTGTAATACTGTATTCACACTGACCGTTTTATGGACATTTTAAACCCATCACCCAGAAAGTCTGCTTTGGATGCTGCTGCAGTACTCATCCATCAATGCATACTTTTAGAGACTATTGTAATACTCCACCCTCTGAGTGTGCTGCAGGGTACTGAATCATTCAATCTCCACTGGACGCTTTAGAGACTATTGTAGTACTAAGAGCTGACTGGATGCTCTGGGGGGTAATGCTTGTCCCTAACATTAGCTATCAAAGTCTGTAGAAAGGTCAAGCTTAGCAATCTTTGTCCAGCAGATTTATTCCCTTATCACTTCTCAAGTGCCCACTACTTATTAAGAAATATTATTTGTTTATTACAGAATGCTCTCGGTAGTAGTTTTTTTGTTAACACAATATAAATTATAAGAGATCATCTCTCCACACCCCCATTGTGCCCTCTAGGAAGAAGTTAGTTATTGTAAATACATTTATTGTGAATAAAAAGTACCCACAGCTCACATTCATAGCAGTGTATTTAAAAAGTGTCTGCCTAGTCAATGGTTTTGAAGAACTAGAAGGACATTGCATCCTGTATGTTTATAGTGGTGAGATGCTAACCTTTTTCAAAGAGAGCAGATTCAGAGCTATAGGTAATTCACCAGGTAGCGTGTTTCTCTCAGGATGGCAAAGTTGCCTTCTTTCTAGATTGTTGTGGATGGATCTGACCATAGGTCTCTTTTGGGACGGTATAAATGCTGCTAGTCTTTAATATGGAATGCCACTGAGCTGCTTGTGTGCAGGGGAAAGGATGTTAATCCAAATGCTATCTTTCAATGGATGTCAATATAGCTCCCTGAGACAGTAGTGATGATACCTCTCTGCACTATATCTTTAACATCTCTGTCAGCCCTCTCTGAATATAGGACATGGTTATAATGGAACTTAGCTCCCTTTTCTATTATTTCTCAATAGGGTATAACAGATCATCCTATAGAGACACCAACAGTCTCTCTCTCATAGATAAAACAATGTCCTCTCCCTTTCCCTAATAGGCTATGAAATATAATCTGCAAAAGACCCCAACATCTTCTCAAAGAATGAACAATGCCCTCTCTCCTCTCATCATCAGGGCATGCAATATGATCTGCAAGAGACCCAAATAGCCTCTCAAAAAAGAATGATCCTCTCTTATGAACCATTTACAGAGCCTTTGAGAAGGGGACCGCAGCCTGATTCTTCTAGACCTCTCTGCAACCTTCGACACCATTTTACATCGCACTCTAGGAGCCAGACTACACAACGCAGGAATACAAGGAACTGCCCTCGGCTGGATCCAATCCTTCCTCTCCGGCAGAACCCAGAGGATCCGACTCCCTCCTTTTCTCTCCAAACCCACAGAAATCAACTGTGGAGTACCCCAGGGATCTTCAATCAGCCCCACGCTCTTCCACATCTACATGGTCCCCCTCGCTGCCATTGTCAGACAGCATGGGCTCAGCATCGCATCCTATGCCGACGAAATCCAGCTCATCCTCTTGCTCACAAAGACTCCAGAAGACACCAGACTGTGTTTCCAGGAAGAAATGAAGAACATGGCAGCCTGGATGAAGGACAGCTGCCTGAAGCTAATCTCAGAAAAGACCGAGGTCCTCATCCTCGGTCCCTGAACCTCTGCCTGGTGGCCCTCCACCCTCGGGAGCTCACCAACTGCCACAGACCACGCTCACAACCTCGGCATCATCCTTGGTGCCTCCCTCTCCATGAACCGCCAGATCAACGCTGTCTCCTCCACCAGCTTCAACTGCCTTCGCATCCTCCGTAAGACATTCAAATGGATCCCTTCCGACTGCAGAAGGACCGTCACCCACACACTCATCACCAGCAGAATAGACTACGGCAACGCCCTCTATGCCGGAATCAACAAAACCTTCCTGCGTAGACTCCTGACCATCCAGAACGCCGCAGCCAGACTGGTCCTCGGGACACTACAGCAGGAGCACATGACCCAACACCTACGAGGCCTCCAATGCCTCCCCTTCGAGAAGAGGATCACCTTCAAACTCCTCACTCACACCTACAAATCCCTACACAACATCAGACCCAAATTGCTCAACAAGAGAATATCCTTCCACGTACCCAATAGGAACCTCCGCTCCACCGACCTCGCCCTGGCAGAGTTCTCCGGCATCCGCAGACACAGAACCGGCGGGAGAGCCGTCTCCTACATCGCAGCCAAGACTTGGATCGAGCTCCCTGTGAACATCAGATGCTTCCCGACCCTGCACACATTCAGAAGGACTTCAAGACCTGGCTCATTGACTGATTGCGGAGCTGCCCCCCCTCGCCTTGAGACCATCACGAGTGAGTAGCGCGCTTTACCAGCCCCTGATTGATTGATTGATTGATTATATTAATATTTCAATGCAGATTAAAACTCATTAGATCTTCATCCAACATGATTCCCCATCTACCTCGCTGTTGAAATACCCACTCAGTCTGAGAAGTGGAATCAAGTGGAATCAATCAATGCACCATTTGGGATGATCAGAGGCTTATGGTTTCGTTCAACCAGGCTTGGTGAAATTTGTGTAATGTCCGTTGCAGAAATTCTGTGAAATACTTAAAAACTATGCAAAATTACACGTTATTACATAAAATACCTTGTGTCTATTTTGGGCAGAGAATGCAGTTCATGCTAAAAGAAATAATGAAGATTATCTGTGACATGAACAACAGACACTATCTTTTTGTTGGTGTAAATTGCTCTTGTTCTCACACAATAGGATTTTTACCCGAACAAATTCTCAATTACGCAGTGTGGTGTAATGGCGTAATCTCAATCATTTCACTTAACAATCATAAAATGAAATTCTAGAAACTACACAAGATTACACCGGCATAAATGAAATTTCCTCTGGGCCTTCTTTCATCGTGGCCATCACCAGATCTATCATTTTAGCCAATGTAGTGTTTCTATGAAGGAATAATCCATTTTAGTTTCAACATTGTCTCAAATATCTAAGAGGCAGGGATGTCAGAATGGAACCTCACATTTGTTGCTGTATTTTCAAATTGTCACATTAGATATAAAGTTGATAAACTAGTTTCAATTTATGAGCTTAGAAGATAGCGGATGAGTGCGCATCATCTTGTCTGCCCTAAGGACATCAGTGGGGCAGCTGGATCCATTTAACCATCACTCACCTCCAGGTGTTACAGATGGGCAACCAAGGACCTGCCTAAGTCAACCACCACCTGAACATCCAACAACCAGTCAGACATCTACACTACGCATCCCTCTCACTCGTACAAACGCCCGCGTCAACAGAAGCATGAACAAAGGGAGCGCCTTCTCCTGCCTTGCAGTGGAGACATGGAATGTCCACTTCCTGCTGCTCCGGACTTCCCTATCTCTATAAGAAATTCAAAAGGAACTCAAGACCTGGCAATTCGACTGAGTCCCTCGGACACTGCAAGCGCCTGGATACACTCTCTCGGGTGATAAGCTGCACTATACAAATCAACCTATTGATTGCCTGATTAATTGATTGATTAACTTACATGTATGGGAGGGAAATCCTGGGAGATTGCAGTTAGTACAATATTGGTCAATGATGTCTATTGTAAATTTAAATGGGTCATTCAGAAATGGGCCCCAAGCCCTCGCTCAACAAATCTTCGATTCCCAGTAACAGTTGGAAAAACTCCAGTGTTGGCAGGCTGTTCTCAGCCTAACTAAGAAGCGTAAGGGATTTAAATTGTTGAGGAGACAGATGAATAAAATATAAATCTTATATTTAATAATCCAGAGGCCAAAGCTGGATTTGAAAGAACAACTCTATTTGCCCGTTCAGAGCTCAGGGAGTACTGGGCCAGGATGAATCTCTCAATACCAACAGTGTGAGCCCTAATCACAGGACAGTGGCTCCCTGTTTCCCTAATCCAATCAAACACTTTATTGAACAGACCTATGATTTCCTATAATCATCCTGTGACAGAGCACGTCTTAAAAAGAAGCATTACTATTATTCATTGTTGACAAAAAAAAGCTATCCACAGGACTAGACAACATCCCACTATAATTATTGTGCATTAGTCGGAGCACATGATTGTCGGCTCTCAACAAAATCTGCGACTGGTGGAGTCAGATCGAATAGGACCTGTTGGGGGGCCCTCAGGGATATTAAATGTTGGTTTGGAGGCAACACTAGTGCCATTTCTACCCAGCATCATGTGCCAATGCCACTGGTGATTTGGTAGAGTGGGAACGAGTGGATAGCAGAGACAATAGTAGCTAATTTTTGGTGCCCGGACTCCATGCGATTCAGACATACTAGTGGGACTACCTGGATGCTGCCTTTCTGGAGCTATGGTTAGCACCTGGCAAGGCCCTCTGAGTCAGTGATTGAGAAAGCTGAAGATGAGAAGGTAGGACCTCAGAGTTCAGGACTTGTTTTGTGACCCTGGTCCTGCGTTTAGAATCCTGAGGGGTGAGTGCAGAGTTCCGTCCCAGTCATTACCAGTACGCGGCCATCCAGCACCCTGAGCGCTCAGACTTCTGCAAGTTATACGCGCTGTCTGGTGCTGCATGCTCTCTCATATACTCTGCAACCTGAGAATTATTTATGTGATCATAAAGGAACATTTTGGATGGATTACACACTTTGCATCCTAATCAGTGATTACCTTTCTTTGTGCATCCCTAAATGAGAACGTGGGGCACCGCCTTCTGCTCGGTAATTCTGCATCTTGTCACTAATTGAACATCTTATCTATCATCTGGTGCATGGAGGGGCTGCACATTCCCCCAAGTCCGCTACCACCATCCCTGTTTGTCATCACTATGCAGCTCTGGCCATGTCAGACCTACTTTCGGTTCACTTAACCACAGCCAAAAAATCACAGTCTCTTTATTGGCCTCTACACAATACTTACCTGCAACTTTCATAACATGCATTTGTTTAACCTTTTATATATAGATCCTCATTGATAATACTGACTCTTCTAGTTGTGAATGGGCAGATTACATAGTTCACGTAAACCAGTTTCGAATAGCGATACACAACAGACTGCCTCGGGTGCAAGCACAGACATGTCAGATGCTTTGCCTTTGGCTGTTTCGGGCACCTTTCAGGGCTCTGAAAAATCACGTGATAATCTGGACCTGAATTTTTTGACAATAGCAGAGACCCGCACAAACTTTGATTTTTGTTTACTACATGAAAATAAATGTAAACTTGCAGCAAATTTCCTAACAATGCTTCTGCCCTCACAGAATTACACTGTTGCACAGAGGATTTAGCTCAGCAGGTGCACGATCTTGCTAAGTGTGTGTGGCTTACAGAAGACAGAAGACAGACTTGAAGATGTGGAGTGCTGCTCCCACCACAATAATAGCCACACAATAGGCCTGCCTGAAGGCCTTGTAGACATTGGTGCTACTCTTTATATTGAGCTCTGCTTAAAAATTGAAATAGCTTCTGCATCACTATTTCCTCAGTTCGTAGTGTAACATGCTCACGGAGACGCCGACCTCCAGGATCACCATCAAGGCCAATTTTAGCCAGAATCTTAAATTACCAAGACAGAGATGCTATCCTGATGGCTGCCAGAAAAAAATGATTAATCAAAGTTGAAAATGCAAGGGTAATGATTTTCCCTGATTATACTATTGATGTACAAATAAGAGCTGTTTGTTTATGCAAGTTAAAAAGAAGCTACAACATTTCTGTCTGAAACATACACTATCAATTCCCAGAGAAGCTTTCAATAGCAGATGGTCATCATACACGTCTTATACAGAACCAGAAGTAGCCTGGAACTGGGCTGAGTCCTACGACAAAGGAGAACATGACTAACTCCCTAGACAATCCTCAGCCACCACAATACCTGGACAAAGCTGTGTGGTGGCACGGAGAAACTGATTGCACGGACACAGCCGATGAGGCCTCTCTTCATCCCAGATATGGCGAGAACAGCACAAAGTGGTCGCACTGGCTTCGGCTTTGTATTATCCATCAAAAGCCACAACATTTATATCCACTGAATCAAGAAAATGTGGTGATGACCCCCAGATGGACACAGAGGAACTGGACACCACTCCCACACCATTGGTTATTCCACAAACTGCTGATGAACTTACCTGAAACTACATCTTTTTTTAAAAATAATACTCTAATATGAAATATGTAATCTATTTACATCCCCTATGACCTCTTTGTAGTACTGCACATAAGTCTCTGATCTGTGATCCTTCTTATACCTGTTATTTTCAGGTGGGCCATTATGCTTGTTGCTGCTCGTACTTACATTTGAGCTTAGTTTGAATGGCAGAGAAATTATCCCACTATTCATGCATATCAGTACTTCAAAGTGTCTCTACGGGTCTGCTGTACACGCCCCACCTTTAGTTCCTTGTCCTGGTGTTGGCATAGTAATTGATAATTATTTTTATGTTTAAGTTTCTATGTAAGACTAACAAGTTCAGGGGTTTCTCCTTTGGCTGGTAACTGTTCATGTGTGTAAATGTCCTTATCTTGCAATGGGATGCTTGGTCTGCGAAAGTGCTCGTTCCACAATTAGATCTTTGGTCAGTAATTCTTTATTGCACATTATGCCTCACAATTCACCATCCCATATAAACTAATTACGTGGAATAGTAGGGTAATACATTTTATGTAGAAATGTTACAAAGTTCACTATGGTGGAATACTCAGGTTCTTTTTTTGGCAAGAGGCTTGTTCTAGCATGTTCCAATGGTAAGTCCAGCTATAACGTTCAAGGTACTTGGCGTATGTGAGGGGAACTTTATTTCGGATTAGGTCTGGCTTTTCCTTAGATTTTGAATGTATACATGTACTACATAAAGATAGGCAAGATGGGAAGCCGCTCGAACCTCGTGATATCTCTGCCACAAGTATTACCAAGCTGAATATTGGCACCATACATCATCCTGCCTTGTTGACTGGGTGCTTACACCCTAGATTATTGGTGGTAATTTCAAGTGTGTGTTGGATGCACTAACAGACCAATCATTGTCTCCTCTTCCCCAGTCTCCTGCGATACATTATGCCAAAGGCCTTCAGCAATGCAAAACTGTTGATGCCCTGGAAGCACAACATTATCAATCTGTGGGCACTCTGTCATCCTGAACATATACCAGTGCTGATAACAATTGTTTTAAAAAGGCATGTGCTGGGCCCTTATGTCTAGTGGCCGCATTCAACCTAGAACATACCCCAGTGTTGTACAACTGGTGCATGACCGCGCCTGTATGTGATATCTCCTTGAAAGTATTATGTTTTCACAGCTCCAGGATGTAGGCAATAAGTCATGTAAAATGAACCTTTCATAAAGATTAATTTTTTATGATAAGCCATGCCCCTGTTAGAAAGATCTCTCCACAGCTCCAGCTGGCTCTACTGTAAAGCCCCATTGTTTAATGATAAGCCATGCCCCTGTTAGAAACATCTCTCCACAGCTGCAGTATGTTCTTCTGAATGGGGGTTCTTTCTATATTATAACAATGTTGTAAGTAAACATCTCTGCACAGCTTGAGCACACCCTCCGGTGGGGAGATAATGTCTGATGAGAACACATCCCTGAAAGGATCATCTCACTCACCTACTTCCGCCCCCTGTGGAAGTTGTTGTTCACCAGAGCGTCCCTTTGGTGTGAAGCTCTCCACACAGCAGCGGCTGTTTCAGGATTTCTAGTAATGAGAACCGTCATTCTGTGTTGAATACATCTCAGATGGTCTGGTGCTGCTATTTACACATTCCTCCTTCCTTCTCTTTCAGGTTTTCTCAGGAGGATTGTCCGGGTTCTTTGGAGGTTCTTATTCGCCAACAGCTGCCAGCTCTGCAAACAACATGACAGAATTGACATCAAGCATACCAAGATACAACACTCACTATCATCAAAGTGCTCCTCAAATTCAGGGTCAATGGGAACGATCCCACCACCACACCCTGGAGCACCACCAGGGTCACAGGGCTCAAGCCAATAACCAGGGTAATCACCGGCAAGACAGAACTGATGATAACTGGGAACATGACAGCAGAACATATCGGTTTTACCCTTGAGGAAAACATCCAGGAAGACTCTACCATGATATACCAGTCTGGAGTCTCACTGAGTGCATGTGTGCATTGCTGTGACTCCAGGAAAAGCTGGTTCTCAGTGTGAAAATGTTTTACTGTCTGTTCAAAATAACACTGCCCTTATGACTCCCTCTGATGATTGCATCCTAATCCCTAGCCATCCGGCCATCAACAAACAATTACAAGATCAAAGGCCTACCGCAAACAAAATGTGAGTCCAATTGCCCTTCTTTTAAGCAAACCAGTCCACATTTCTCAGGTTCCCAGTTTCCTAAAGAAAATGCAACTTTCTAGGAACACCCTCCTTGTCAAGCTGGTGCTCCAGTGATCCAGCCCTAACACTTCTTAGTGGAGAAGATGATGTGGAGTCTACACTCGGTCCTTCCACCTCACAAAGAGGGGCGCCCATTGACACACTCCTGCATGGTAGAAGTAGGCCACGTGGAGAGTTTTTCAGTCATACTCAGATGAACCCTAGGACTATGAGTAGCCATTGCTAGTGGACTACAGCGATGCGGCTCCTGTAAAGCTTAAAAGGCGTCTTATGTACTGACCTACAGTGCAACATATTTATTATTGATATTTATAATGAATAAAACTAATTTATACTCTCTGTATATTTGTGAGGCATTCAGACATTCTGAGTGTATGTGAATTAAGGTAAGCTGGGTGGTCTCATTGGCTTAAATGAAAGAACTCCATAAATGCACTCTATGGATAAAGAAGGTCTGCCTGTGAAGACCATCTAGAACCCCAGCCTATGCACCTATAATAAAATTTCATAACTATAACTTCCCTGTAACCTTAGGTTTTTTCAGTGAATTTCGAAGGCTTTGTTAATGTTGATTTGTAACTAAATCGTCCCCGTAATCATTGGTTTTTTGGGAGAATTTTGAAAGTCTTTTTTTTCTCCAGAGTATAACTTTAGACATTTGAGAGTGGGTGTGTTAGTGGCTGTATAGGTCTGTGAGTGCATGTGCGAGTGATTTTTAGCATGTGTCACTGACTATGTATTTGCCTGTATGGGTGTAAGAGTGGTAATTTGCTGTATGGGTCTTTGACTGAGCGTGTAAGTGGCTGTATGGCTCTGTCATTGGAAATATTGGAGGTTTTGTGTCTGTTGCTGGGTTTGTTAGTGTCTGTTTGGGTGTGTGAGTAATTTTGCATGCACTAAAGCTTTGCCTTCATTACACTACAGCTATCATTGGCACTATAACTGTCAGTGGCAGGGTCTATTTGGGAAGTGAAATTATTCATATGGCAACACTTTAGTCAGTGACATGATGATAAACCTAGTGGTACATGATACTTTTGACCTGTCTGGTAATAGTAGTTTGTCTTACAGTGTCTGTATTCTTCAACTTATGTGATTTTTATAGAAAAGACACGTCGACTGGTACATGTGTGTACATTAAGTCTACCTTTGTGATCATTTTGATAAGAGACTGTTGTAAAGTTCAGTCACATTGAAAAGGTTTGTGTTGTCGTGGATGATCAGAGTTCATTTTCAGATTGAATTCCAAGTTCTGCACTTAAATATAGTGGAGTTGCCTCAAGAATGGTGCAGAGGCCCTTGACAGGGATGGCAGTCTAGGATCATTGGTGCAGGACAGTTCATTGTAAGTATCATGAATTTGATGAATATCTTCCTAACACCCATATTCCATTGGCTGCTCTGGTCAGGCTCCAGGCTTTCAGGTGACTCAGGATACCTCGCAAAAGTGGAAAAGAAGAGTCATTTCCTGAGAAGCTGCTGCCAGTTCTCACACCCACACTGTCTGGGGCCGTGGCCTGTGCTGATTTCCATTGTGAATTCAATTTTGGAGACAAGCCTGTCCCACAAGGCACCTCCCCTGGTGTGTTTCAAAGTTTTATATAAAAAATAATAATTTGGGGGGGAGTCGCAATTCCATGGTGACCCTTTCTGGCATATATATCTGGTGCCGCCGAAGAGTCACGGCTCCAGCGTATGCCCAGAGGAACAAATGGATTTAATAGGTAGAAACGTCTTTCAATTATTAATATAGAGAGCTTAAACCCCTTTTCTCCATATTTCATGAATGGCTGTGATTTTTCACATTTATCTATCTCCCCTGATAATTTTGTTTCACTTTGGAGTTTTACTTCGGGTTTTTTTAGTCAAAGATGAAATCTGCTCCTCAAGACCACCCAGAGGAACATAATAACTCTTCACTGCAGGAGGAGGAAGTTAAATCCTAGAAAGGAAGTATTGTATGGCAATTCTTCTGACTACCAGCGAGAAGACAAAAAGTAATAATAAGAAAGTAAATTACATTATTTGCAAGAAGATACTCTCAAGAAGAAAAGATAAGAAGTACTCCTGGCACCTCAAGATCATTTTTTTTCTTCAGTTTTTTATATAGCGCAAATTTGACCCGAAGGGACAATGTTACAACTTAAAACAATGCTATGTATGACATACCTGATTTAAACACAGTACTTCCAGGTATATTAACGGATACATCTACACTTAAACAATGTGATTTATGGATCGTTACAGCATACTCTAGCGAGAGTGGGATCTGTGCCACTGGACATATAAGTCTTTCAAACAACACATCAGCCAATCTGCTTCACATCATCAATCTGCTCACATTTTATATCTACATAGTCAACTTCATCCCTATTTAGAAAGCGAATGAAATCAATAACTCTACCCATCGCACCATTTACAAATCCTTCTTCAACATTTTAAATTATGTTGCAAAATTACTCTACAGATTGTGCACACTCATAAGGACTTTTCTAATCCTGCAGTCCTGGATACAGATTTCTCTACTGAATCCAATTTTGCTTGTAGTTTTCCACGTAGCAGTATAGTCACTCCGTCCTGTTCTATTTTGTTGACGGATGTAATTTGCACAATGAATTCTTTCTCCAGGTTTAGTAACTATTTGTTAAAAGTGGACCACTCCTGAATAGGCATTAAAGAGGCTATGGATTTCCCCTCTTCAATGAAATTGAACTGTAGCTTTGCTGCTGTGTTGTTAGGGGAAAATAGTTTCTTGATAAGTTGGCGTTCTAAGGTACGTTTCTCCTCCTTTGTCAGAACTCCTACTCGAACATCCTTTCGAATATTTCCTTATTCCACTTCAGATGCTGAACTCATATTCTTAAGTAGTTACTTGTATTGGAAATGTAGCCAAATCTTGACATTGCCAATTCTTGCTGAAGAATTTAGGGCCAGATATACAACCCTTTCATTTAGCAACTCACAATTTGCGACTCATTGGGGGTCACAAATTGCAAGGCGCTAAATTAAATGTACAACAGTGTTATTACACTGTTTTGTGATTCCCAATGGGGTCCCTCTGAGAATTGGCCTGGTATATGCTGACCACTAATTATAGTGGGCACCTTGTACCAGTGCAAGCAACCCTTATTGACGATTACGTTAAAGACAACCTTTATTGAAAGCTATCCTAGCGGTAGCTATGGAGAGCAGCCTTCAGGCTAAGTCTCAAAGGAATGTAAAGCAGCTTGGTTTACCAGATAATAACCTCCTGAATGACCAAATGACAGGAGAACCACACAAGGAATATATAAAATATATGTATTTATTAATAAACACTCTCAACTAACCTCTTTATGAGATTAGAGAACAAAGCACACAATAATAAATCACTAGAATGACAGTAAATACACAGAATGCTTCAGGGGGAGACCAAACCATATACCATAAAAGAAAGTGGCATAACAACTATGACTTGACTAGATACAGTGTCTAGAGCACATACAATCTCTGGGACCCCAAAGAACCCCCCAAAGTAGTGACACAGGGGACCCATGGAGGATGCGTGCAGTGTGAGAACACTGGCGCAAGCTCCGTACAACTCTATGGGAAAGTTGTGGTCGGGATTTTAAAGATTAAGGACACTTTGGAGAGGACTTTGAGCAAACCCTTTAAAACATAGAAGGTTCTAAGGTCAGCACCCTTGTGAGTACCGGAGTACCCGTGTTACCCTAACCCAGGGAAGCCGGGTGCATATGTGTCAAGTGATGTCGGGAATCTTGGTCGTTTTCAATGCTGTGATGCTGAAAAGTGCTGCTGCCATGAAGATGAAAAATGTCCGGTGCGATCCAAGCCTAGATCGGAGAAGAGACGAACATGAAAGCTGAGGGGACAGAGTCTGGGTCACTTCAGGGTAACCAGGGGCTCGGTAGACGAATGCCCACCAATGTCGGGTGCTTCAGGTGAGTTGACGCAATGCTTGACTCTGCAGCAACGGGGACCAGGAGATGTCGAGGATGACCAAAGTCTGGAGGTGAGCTGTCCCACAAAGTTTGTTGAGTGCTGGGGGGACAGTGTCCAGATGGAACACCAAGAAACCTTGGCAACTGCAACCCACACGGTCAGAGGAAATCAGTTTCGGTGAGGACCAGCAAGGTCCTGGGAACTCTCCAAGCAATGGAGAATCAGGGCATTTCTGGCGCAACCAGGAAAGCCCACGGAAAGTCAAAGTTACCTTCACCGGGCCCCACAGGCCAACGGACTAGGGATCGTGAAGGGACCTCAAGAGGAATCACAAAATACTAGCCCAAGGAACACTCGTGGAGTGTAGGCTGGAAATCTTCAGTAAAAACACTGCTCGGGGTCAGGACTACAAGTATCCCAAAGCACAGCCTCATGGGTCGTCGGAAAGCATATTCGGCTGCAAATGTACACAGTGCACAGGGGTTTGGGGTGCAATGTCCCCACAAGAGATACGGGCTTCAGAATACCTGGGAGTGCAGATCAACATCTGAGACCATGGGAACCCACCTCCTGTGTTGCAGAGATCTTCAGAGTCTTCAGGAGCTTCATAGATACAAAACGAGCAGATGCATCCTGGTGCCTGCTTAGCAAGGAAGTAACTCCTTTACTCCAAGGGAGATTCTTCAGTTGTCCAGCGTCGTGCAGAACGTCGAAGTACTTGATTTCTGTATCATAGTGTAGTGCAGGTAAAATCTAAAGTCCTGTTGTCAGGGGTTCCTACTTTATACCTGAGGAAAGGGTGGGACAAACTCAGGGGACCCACCTATGGGAGGGTCAGGACAGAGGGGTGGCTACACCCATGTCCTTTGTTCAGTTTCACACCAGAGCAGGAGCAAATGGCTCCAGCAACTGGTTTGAGCAGGACTATGCATAGAGACACCAAATGTGCCCCCAGTGCAGACATGAAATCACTCTGAGAGTGCACCCACTTAGACCCAGTAAACTAAAGCCTGTTTGAGAGGTGGTTAAACCTCCCTGTGACAGGAAACCTATTGTCAAGCCTTCCCTTGCTGGAGTTTTGTCCAGCAGCAGGAGGGCAGACGCGTGTCTATGGCTAGCAGCATCCAACTTGTGATGCCAGGGTCGAGAAACTGGTACCGGGTGTACCCGTGTTGTCATATTACTCCCCCCAGGATGGTGGAATCAAACCTCCCTCACCATTTACTGGCAGGGAGGTATGATTCCAAGGTGTTTGACACCAAACACAACATGTTTCCTTGCAGCCGTTTTAAAGTTAGCATTTACCGTGAGGTTATATTGCTCTTAAGAGTATATGGTTGGCTGCATCACAGAACAACCCCGGAAAATAGATTCCAAAGGATGCAGCCGGGCTCTGCTCATGCATGGGCACCCTGTCACACAAAACCCAGCACCCTGCCTTCAGGGTTGATGAGACCTGCATTAGGGTGACTGATAGGTTTATATGTGCAGTGATAAGGTATATATATTGAACCTATATCTAAGTAAGGGGTGCATGCACCACCTTACACAGGTTGGAGTAGCAGACCTGTGGTTTCAATTTGAGTGGCCTCTCAGGGGTGGCATAATACATGCTGCAGTCGCTGGGAGGCCTCTGGTGTACCTATGCCCTAGGTACATAGTATACCATATACTAGGGACTTATAAGGGTACCCCATAATCCAATCTGGAGTGTACCTAAAGTGCATGCAATCAATTTAGGGAGAAAGCAGATAAACTGGGGTCCTGATTAGCAGGATCCCAGTTAAACTAGTTGAAAAACTGCAAAACACCAGGAAAAAAGTGGGGGTAACCATGCAGTCAGATTCCACCTTCCTACAGTTGCAAAATGCGAGGCTCAATATTATTAATGAGCCTCTTGCAATTTCTCAGCCTATTGGGAATGCCGATTCAGAAAAGGGGGTGGTGATGAACAGAGTGTCTGAATTAAGCAGACCACTTTTACCCAGTCCAAAGATCAGGGCTTGATCCATCACCGTTATTTATCTCACTGCCCCATCCCAGCTCAGAACCTGGCTATATGCAAATCAGTCTGTCCCTGGCCCAGTGCATCATGGGAACAGGGCAGACTAAACTACCAAGCCAATTCTTCACCAGAAAGGAGACAAGCTACCGGGGACCGGTTTCTGGCATTTCAGCCGTCTTCGGCCCGGCTTGCTTGAATCCTGATGGAGCAGTGAGAAAGGGACTCATGTCTGAGTATACCCTGCCACACCTATAGTGGCCAAAAACGATTCAGAAAAGGGGGTGGTGATGAACAGAGTGTCTGAATTAAGCAGACCACTCTTACCCAGTCCAAAGATCAGGGCTTGATCCATCACCGTTATTTATCTCACTGCCCCATCCCAGCTCAGAACCTGGCTATATGCAAATCAGTCTGTCCCTGGCCCAGTGCATCATGGGAACAGGGCAGACTAAACTACCAAGCCAATTCTTCACCAGAAAGGAGACAAGCTACCGGGGACCGGTTTCTGGCATTTCAACCGTCTTCGGCCCGGCTTGCTTGAATCCTGATGGAGCAGTGAGAAAGGGACTCATGTCTGAGTGTACCCTGCCACACCTATAGTGGCCAAAAACGATTCAGAAAAGGGGGTGGTGATGAACAGAGTGTCTGAATTAAGCAGACCACTCTTACCCAGTCCAAAGATCAGGGCTTGATCCATCACCGTTATTTATCTCACTGCCCCATCCCAGCTCAGAACCTGGCTATATGCAAATCAGTCTGTCCCTGGCCCAGTGCATCATGGGAACAGGGCAGACTAAACTACCAAGCCAATTCTTCACCAGAAAGGAGACAAGCTACCGGGGACCGGTTTCTGGCATTTCAGCCGTCTTCGGCCCGGCTTGCTTGAATCCTGATGGAGCAGTGAGAAAGGGACTCATGTCTGAGTATACCCTGCCACACCTATAGTGGTCAAAAACGATTCAGAAAAGGGGGTGGTGATGAACAGAGTATCTGAATTAAGCAGACCACTCTTACCCAGTCCAAAGATCAGGGCTTGATCCATCACCGTTATTTATCTCACTGCCCCATCCCAGCTCAGAACCTGGCTATATGCAAATCAGTCTGTCCCTGGCCCAGTGCATCATGGGAACAGGGCAGACTAAACTACCAAGCCAATTCTTCACCAGAAAGGAGACAAGCTACCGGGGACCGGTTTCTGGCATTTCAGCCGTCTTCGGCCCGGCTTGCTTGAATCCTGATGGAGCAGTGAGAAAGGGACTCATGTCTGAGTATACCCTGCCACACCTATAGTGGCCAAAAACGATTCAGAAAAGGGGATGGTGATGAACAGAGTGTCTGAATTAAGCAGACCACTCTTACCCAGTCCAAAGATCAGGGCTTGATCCATCACCGTTATTTATCTCACTGCCCCATCCCAGCTCAGAACCTGGCTATATGCAAATCAGTCTGTCCCTGGCCCAGTGCATCATGGGAACAGGGCAGACTAAACTACCAAGCCAATTCTTCACCAGAAAGGAGACAAGCTACCGGGGACCGGTTTCTGGCATTTCAGCCGTCTTCGGCCCGGCTTGCTTGAATCCTGATGGAGCAGTGAGAAAGGGACTCATGTCTGAGTATACCCTGCCACACCTATAGTGGCCAAAAACGATTCAGAAAAGGGGGTGGTGATGAACAGAGTGTCTGAATTAAGCAGACCACTCTTACCCAGTCCAAAGATCAGGGCTTGATCCATCACCGTTATTTATCTCACTGCCCCATCCCAGCTCAGAACCTGGCTATATGCAAATCAGTCTGTCCCTGGCCCAGTGCATCATGGGAACAGGGCAGACTAAACTACCAAGCCAATTCTTCACCAGAAAGGAGACAAGCTACCGGGGACCGGTTTCTGGCATTTCAGCCGTCTTCGGCCCGGCTTGCTTGAATCCTGATGGAGCAGTGAGAAAGGGACTCATGTCTGAGTATACCCTGCCACACCTATAGTGGCCAAAAACGATTCAGAAAAGGGGGTGGTGATGAACAGAGTGTCTGAATTAAGCAGACCACTCTTACCCAGTCCAAAGATCAGGGCTTGATCCATCACCGTTATTTATCTCACTGCCCCATCCCAGCTCAGAACCTGGCTATATGCAAATCAGTCTGTCCCTGGCCCAGTGCATCATGGGAACAGGGCAGACTAGACTACCAAGCCAATTCTTCACCAGAAAGGAGACAAGCTACCGGGGACCGGTTTCTGGCATTTCAGCCGTCTTCGGCCCGGCTTGCTTGAATCCTGATGGAGCAGTGAGAAAGGGACTCATGTCTGAGTATACCCTGCCACACCTATAGTGGCCAAAAACGATTCAGAAAAGTGGGTGGTGATGAACAGAGTGTCTGAATTAAGCAGACCACTCTTACCCATTCCAAAGATCAGGTCTTGATCCATCACCGTTATTTATCTCACTGCCCCATCCCAGCTCAGAACCTGGCTATATGCAAACCAGTCTGTCCCTGGCCCAGTGCATCATGGGAACAGGGCAGACTAAACTACCAAGCCAATTCTTCACCAGAAAGGAGACAAGCTACCGGGGACCGGTTTCTGGCATTTCAGCCGTCTTCGGCCCGGCTTGCTTGAATCCTGATGGAGCAGTGAGAAAGGGACTCATGTCTGAGTATACCCTGCCACACCTATAGTGGCCAAAAACGATTCAGAAAAGGGGGTGGTGATGAACAGAGTGTCTGAATTAAGCAGACCACTCTTACCCAGTCCAAAGATCAGGGCTTGATCCATCACCGTTATTTATCTCACTGCCCCATCCCAGCTCAGAACCTGGCTATATGCAAATCAGTCTGTCCCTGGCCCAGTGCATCATGGGAACAGGGCAGACTAAACTACCAAGCCAATTCTTCACCAGAAAGGAGACAAGCTACCGGGGACCAGTTTCTGGCATTTCAGCCGTCTTCGGCCCGGCTTGCTTGAATCCTGATGGAGCAGTGAGAAAGGGACTCATGTCTGAGTATACCCTGCCACACCTATAGTGGCCAAAAACGATTCAGAAAAGGGGGTGGTGATGAACAGAGTGTCTGAATTAAGCAGACCACTCTTACCCAGTCCAAAGATCAGGGCTTGATCCATCACCGTTATTTATCTCACTGCCCCATCCCAGCTCAGAACCTGGCTATATGCAAATCAGTCTGTCCCCGGCCCAGTGCATCATGGGAACAGGGCAGACTAAACTACCAAGCCAATTCTTCACCAGAAAGGAGACAAGCTACCGGGGACCGGTTTCTGGCATTTCAGCCGTCTTCGGCCCGGCTTGCTTGAATCCTGATGGAGCAGTGAGAAAGGGACTCATGTCTGAGTATACCCTGCCACACCTATAGTGGCCAAAAACGATTCAGAAAAGGGGGTGGTGATGAACAGAGTGTCTGAATTAAGCAGACCACTCTTACCCAGTCCAAAGATCAGGGCTTGATCCATCACCGTTATTTATCTCACTGCCCCATCCCAGCTCAGAACCTGGCTATATGCAAATCAGTCTGTCCCCGGCCCAGTGCATCATGGGAACAGGGCAGACTAAACTACCAAGCCAATTCTTCACCAGAAAGGAGACAAGCTACCGGGGACCAGTTTCTGGCATTTCAGCCGTCTTCGGCCCGGCTTGCTTGAATCCTGATGGAGCAGTGAGAAAGGGACTCATGTCTGAGTATACCCTGCCACACCTATAGTGGCCAAAAACGATTCAAAAAAGGGGGTGGTGATGAACAGAGTGTCTGAATTAAGCAGAACACTCTTACCCAGTCCAAAGATCAGGGCTTGATCCATCACCGTTATTTATCTCACTGCCCCATCCCAGCTCAGAACCTGGCTATATGCAAATCAGTCTGTACCTGGCCCAGTGCATCATGGGAACAGGGCAGACTAAACTACCAAGCCAATTCTTCACCAGAAAGGAGACAAGCTACCGGGGACCGGTTTCTGGCATTTCAGCCGTCTTCGGCCCGGCTTGCTTGAATCCTGATGGAGCAGTGAGAAAGGGACTCATGTCTGAGTATACCCTGCCACACCTATAGTGGCCAAAAACGATTCAAAAAAGGGGGTGGTGATGAACAGAGTGTCTGAATTAAGCAGACCACTCTTACCCAGTCCAAAGATCAGGGCTTGATCCATCACCGTTATTTATCTCACTGCCCCATCCCAGCTCAGAACCTGGCTATATGCAAATCAGTCTGTCCCTGGCCCAGTGCATCATGGGAACAGGGCAGACTAAACTACCAAGCCAATTCTTCACCAGAAAGGAGACAAGCTACCGGGGACCGGTTTCTGGCATTTCAGCCGTCTTCGGCCCGGCTTGCTTGAATCCTGATGGAGCAGTGAGAAAGGGACTCATGTCTGAATATACCCTGCCACACCTATAGTGGCCAAAAACGATTCAGAAAAGGGGGTGGTGATGAACAGAGTGTCTGAATTAAGCAGACCACTCTTACCCAGTCCAAAGATCAGGGCTTGATCCATCACCGTTATTTATCTCACTGCCCCATCCCAGCTCAGAAACTGGCTATATGCAAATCAGTCTGTCCCTGGCCCAGTGCATCATGGGAACAGGGCAGACTAAACTACCAAGCCAATTCTTCACCAGAAAGGAGACAAGCTACCGGGGACCGGTTTCTGGCATTTCAGCCGTCTTCGGCCCGGCTTGCTTGAATCCTGATGGAGCAGTGAGAAAGGGACTCATGTCTGAGTATACCCTGCCGCACCTATAGTGGCCAAAAACGATTCAGAAAAGGGGGTGGTGATGAACAGAGTGTCTGAATTAAGCAGACCACTCTTACCCAGTCCAAAGATCAGGGCTTGATCCATCACCGTTATTTATCTCACTGCCCCATCCCAGCTCAGAACCTGGCTATATGCAAATCAGTCTGTCCCTGGCCCAGTGCATCATGGGAACAGGGCAGACTAAACTACCAAGCCAATTCTTCACCAGAAAGGAGACAAGCTACCGGGGACCAGTTTCTGGCATTTCAGCCGTCTTCGGCCCGGCTTGCTTGAATCCTGATGGAGCAGTGAGAAAGGGACTCATGTCTGAGTATACCCTGCCACACCTATAGTGGCCAAAAACGATTCAGAAAAGGGGGTGGTGATGAACAGAGTGTCTGAATTAAGCAGACCACTCTTACCCAGTCCAAAGATCAGGGCTTGATCCATCACCGTTATTTATCTCACTGCCCCATCCCAGCTCAGAACCTGGCTATATGCAAATCAGTCTGTCCCTGGCCCAGTGCATCATGGGAACAGGGCAGACTAAACTACCAAGCCAATTCTTCACCAGAAAGGAGACAAGCTACCGGGGACCGGTTTCTGGCATTTCAGCCGTCTTCGGCCCGGCTTGCTTGAATCCTGATGGAGCAGTGAGAAAGGGACTCATGTCTGAGTATACCCTGCCACACCTATAGTGGCCAAAAACGATTCAGAAAAGGGGGTGGTGATGAACAGAGTGTCTGAATTAAGCAGACCACTCTTACCCAGTCCAAAGATCAGGGCTTGATCCATCACCGTTATTTATCTCACTGCCCCATCCCAGCTCAGAACCTGGCTATATGCAAATCAGTCTGTCCCCGGCCCAGTGCATCATGGGAACAGGGCAGACTAAACTACCAAGCCAATTCTTCACCAGAAAGGAGACAAGCTACCGGGGACCGGTTTCTGGCATTTCAGCCGTCTTCGGCCCGGCTTGCTTGAATCCTGATGGAGCAGTGAGAAAGGGACTCATGTCTGAGTATACCCTGCCACACCTATAGTGGCCAAAAACGATTCAGAAAAGGGGGTGGTGATGAACAGAGTGTCTGAATTAAGCAGACCACTCTTACCCAGTCCAAAGATCAGGGCTTGATCCATCACCGTTATTTATCTCACTGCCCCATCCCAGCTCAGAACCTGGCTATATGCAAATCAGTCTGTCCCCGGCCCAGTGCATCATGGGAACAGGGCAGACTAAACTACCAAGCCAATTCTTCACCAGAAAGGAGACAAGCTACCGGGGACCGGTTTCTGGCATTTCAGCCGTCTTCGGCCCGGCTTGCTTGAATCCTGATGGAGCAGTGAGAAAGGGACTCATGTCTGAGTATACCCTGCCACACCTATAGTGGCCAAAAACGATTCAGAAAAGGGGCTGGTGATGAACAGAGTGTCTGAATTAAGCAGACCACTCTTACCCAGTCCAAAGATCAGGGCTTGATCCATCACCGTTATTTATCTCACTGCCCCATCCCAGCTCAGAACCTGGCTATATGCAAATCAGTCTGTCCCTGGCCCAGTGCATCATGGGAACAGGGCAGACTAAACTACCAAGCCAATTCTTCACCAGAAAGGAGACAAGCTACCGGGGACCGGTTTCTGGCATTTCAGCCGTCTTCGGCCCGGCTTGCTTGAATCCTGATGGAGCAGTGAGAAAGGGACTCATGTCTGAGTATACCCTGCCACACCTATAGTGGCCAAAAACGATTCAAAAAAGGGGGTGGTGATGAACAGAGTGTCTGAATTAAGCAGACCACTCTTACCCAGTCCAAAGATCAGGGCTTGATCCATCACCGTTATTTATCTCACTGCCCCATCCCAGCTCAGAACCTGGCTATATGCAAATCAGTCTGTCCCTGGCCCAGTGCATCATGGGAACAGGGCAGACTAAACTACCAAGCCAATTCTTCACCAGAAAGGAGACAAGCTACCGGGGACCGGTTTCTGGCATTTCAGCCGTCTTCGGCCCGGCTTGCTTGAATCCTGATGGAGCAGTGAGAAAGGGACTCATGTCTGAGTATACCCTGCCACACCTATAGTGGCAAAAAACGATTCAGAAAAGGGGGTGGTGATGAACAGAGTGTCTGAATTAAGCAGACCACTCTTACCCAGTCCAAGGATCAGGGCTTGATCCATCACCGTTATTTATCTCACTGCCCCATCCCAGCTCAGAACCTGGCTATATGCAAATCAGTCTGTCCCTAGCCCAGTGTATCATGGGAACAGGGCAGACTAAACTACCAAGCCAATTCTTCACCAGAAAGGAGACAAGCTACCGGGGACCGGTTTCTGGCATTTCAGCCGTCTTCGGCCCGGCTTGCTTGAATCCTGATGGAGCAGTGAGAAAGGGACTCATGTCTGAGTATACCCTGCCACACCTATAGTGGCCAAAAACGATTCAGAAAAGGGGGTGGTGATGAACAGAGTGTCTGAATTAAGCAGACCACTCTTACCCAGTCCAAAGATCAGGGCTTGATCCATCACCATTATTTATCTCACTGCCCCAACCCAGCTCAGAACCTGGCTATATGCAAATCAGTCTGTCCCTGGCCCAGTGCATCATGGGAACAGGGCAGACTAAACTACCAAGCCAATTCTTCACCAGAAAGGAGACAAGCTACCGGGGACCGGTTTCTGGCATTTCAGCCGTCTTCGGCCCGGCTTGCTTGAATCCTGATGGAGCAGTGAGAAAGGGACTCATGTCTGAATACACCCTGCCACACCTATAGTGGCCAAAAACGATTCAGAAAAGGGGGTGGTGATGAACAGAGTGTCTGAATTAAGCAGACCACTCTTACCCAGTCCAAAGATCAGGGCTTGATCCATCACCGTTATTTATCTCACTGCCCCATCCCAGCTCAGAACCTGGCTATATGCAAATCAGTCTGTCCCTGGCCCAGTGCATCATGGGAACAGGGCAGACTAAACTACCAAGCCAATTCTTCACCAGAAAGGAGACAAGCTACCGGGGACCGGTTTCTGGCATTTCAGCCGTCTTCGGCCCGGCTTGCTTGAATCCTGATGGAGCAGTGAGAAAGGGACTCATGTCTGAGTATACCCTGCCACACCTATAGTGGCAAAAAACGATTCAGAAAAGGGGGTGGTGATGAACAGAGTGTCTGAATTAAGCAGACCACTCTTACCCAGTCCAAAGATCAGGGCTTGATCCATCACCGTTATTTATCTCACTGCCCCATCCCAGCTCAGAACCTGGCTATATGCAAATCAGTCTGTCCCTAGCCCAGTGCATCATGGGAACAGGGCAGACTAAACTACCAAGCCAATTCTTCACCAGAAAGGAGACAAGCTACCGGGGACCGGTTTCTGGCATTTCAGCCGTCTTCGGCCCGGCTTGCTTGAATCCTGATGGAGCAGTGAGAAAGGGACTCATGTCTGAGTATACCCTGCCACACCTATAGTGGCCAAAAACGATTCAGAAAAGGGGGTGGTGATGAACAGAGTGTCTGAATTAAGCAGACCACTCTTACCCAGTCCAAAGATCAGGGCTTGATCCATCACCATTATTTATCTCACTGCCCCATCCCAGCTCAGAACCTGGCTATATGCAAATCAGTCTGTCCCTGGCCCAGTGCATCATGGGAACAGGGCAGACTAAACTACCAAGCCAATTCTTCACCAGAAAGGAGACAAGCTACCGGGGACCGGTTTCTGGCATTTCAGCCATCTTCGGCCCGGCTTGCTTGAATCCTGATGGAGCAGTGAGAAAGGGACTCATGTCTGAGTATACCCTGCCACACCTATAGTGGCCAAAAACGATTCAGAAAAGGGGGTGGTGATGAACAGAGTGTCTGAATTAAGCAGACCACTCTTACCCAGTCCAAAGATCAGGGCTTGATCCATCACCGTTATTTATCTCACTGCCCCATCCCAGCTCAGAACCTGGCTATATGCAAATCAGTCTGTCCCTGGCCCAGTGCATCATGGGAACAGGGCAGACTAAACTACCAAGCCAATTCTTCACCAGAAAGGAGACAAGCTACCGGGGACCGGTTTCTGGCATTTCAGCCGTCTTCGGCACGGCTTGCTTGAATCCTGATGGAGCAGTGAGAAAGGGACTCATGTCTGAGTATACCCTGCCACACCTATAGTGGCCAAAAACGATTCAGAAAAGGGGGTGGTGATGAACAGAGTGTCTGAATTAAGCAGACCACTCTTACCCAGTCCAAAGATCAGGGCTTGATCCATCACCGTTATTTATCTCACTGCCCCATCCCAGCTCAGAACCTGGCTATATGCAAATCAGTCTGTCCCTGGCCCAGTGCATCATGGGAACAGGGCAGACTAAACTACCAAGCCAATTCTTCACCAGAAAGGAGACAAGCTACCGGGGACCGGTTTCTGGCATTTCAGCCGTCTTCGGCCCGGCTTGCTTGAATCCTGATGGAGCAGTGAGAAAGGGACTCATGTCTGAGTATACCCTGCCACACCTATAGTGGCCAAAAACGATTCAGAAAAGGGGGTGGTGATGAACAAGACGGCTGTAATGCCAGAAACCGGTCCCTGGGAGCTTGTTTCCTTCCCAGTGAAAGAATTGGCTTTGTAGTTTGGTTTGCCCTGTTCCCATCATGCACTGGGACAGGAACAGACTAATTTGCATATAGCCAGGTTCTGAGCTGGGATGGTGCAGTGAGCTAAAAAACGGTGTTGGATCTAGCCCTGATCTCTTGACTGGGTGAGAGTATTCTGCTTAATTCAGAAACTCTGTCCATCACCACCGCTTGTTGTTTAATTATTTTGTCCACCATAAGCGTGGAAGGGTATACTCAGATGTGAGTCTTGCTCATTGCACCATCAGGATTCAAGCAAGCCGGGCCGAAGACGGCTGTAATGCCAGAAACCGGTCCCCGGGAGCTTGTTTCCTTCCCAGTGAAAGAATTGGCTTTGTAGTTTGGTTTGCCCTGTTCCCATCATGCACTGGGACAGGAACAGACTAATTTGCATATAGCTAGGTTCTGAGCTGGGATGGTGCAGTGAGCTAAAAAACGGTGTTGGATCTAGCCCTGATCTCTTGACTGGGTGAGAGTATTCTGCTTAATTCAGAAACTCTGTCCATCACCACCCCTTGTTGTTTAATTATTTTGTCCACCATAAGCGTGGAAGGGTATACTCAGATGTGAGTCCCTTGCTCATTGCACCATCAGGATTCAAGCAAGCCGGGCCGAAGACGGCTGTAATGCCAGAAACCGGTCCCCGGGAGCTTGTTTCCTTCCCAGTGAAAGAATTGGCTTTGTAGTTTGGTTTGCCCTGTTCCCATCATGCACTGGGACAGGAACAGACTAATTTGCATATAGCCAGGTTCTGAGCTGGGATGGTGCAGTGAGCTAAAAAACGGTGTTGGATCTAGCCCTGATCTCTTGACTGGGTGAGAGTATTCTGCTTAATTCAGAAACTCTGTCCATCACCACCCCTTGTTGTTTAATTATTTTGTCCACCATAAGCGTGGAAGGGTATACTCAGATGTGAGTCCCTTGCTCATTGCACCATCAGGATTCAAGCAAGCCGGGCCGAAGACGGCTGTAATGCCAGAAACCGGTCCCCGGGAGCTTGTTTCCTTCCCAGTGAAAGAATTGGCTTTGTAGTTTGGTTTGCCCTGTTCCCATCATGCACTGGGACAGGAACAGACTAATTTGCATATAGCCAGGTTCTGAGCTGGGATGGTGCAATGAGCTAAAAAACGGTGTTGGATCTAGCCCTGATCTCTTGACTGGGTGAGAGTATTCTGCTTAATTCAGAAACTCTGTCCATCACCACCCCTTGTTGTTTAATTATTTTGTCCACCATAAGCGTGGAAGGGTATACTCAGATGTGAGTCCCTTGCTCATTGCACCATCAGGATTCAAGCAAGCCGGGCCGAAGACGGCTGTAATGCCAGAAACCGGTCCCCGGGAGCTTGTTTCCTTCCCAGTGAAAGAATTGGCTTTGTAGTTTGGTTTGCCCTGTTCCCATCATGCACTGGGACAGGAACAGACTAATTTGCATATAGCCAGGTTCTGAGCTGGGATGGTGCAGTGAGCTAAAAAACGGTGTTGGATCTAGCCCTGATCTCTTGACTGGGTGAGAGTATTCTGATTAAACCAGAAACTCTGTCCATCACCACCCCTTGTTGTTTAATTATTTTGTCCACCATAAGCGTGGAAGGGTATACTCAGATGTGAGTCCCTTGCTCATTGCACCATCAGGATTCAAGCAAGCCGGGCCGAAGACGGCTGTAATGCCAGAAACCGGTCCCCGGGAGCTTGTTTCCTTCCCAGTGAAAGAATTGGCTTTGTAGTTTGGTTTGCCCTGTTCCCATCATGCACTGGGACAGGAACAGACTAATTTGCATATAGCCAGGTTCTGAGCTGGGATGGTGCAGTGAGCTAAAAAACGGTGTTGGATCTAGCCCTGATCTCTTGACTGGGTGAGAGTATTCTGCTTAATTCAGAAACTCTGTCCATCACCACCCCTTGTTGTTTAATTATTTTGTCCACCATAAGCGTGGAAGGGTATACTCAGATGTGAGTCCCTTGCTCATTGCACCATCAGGATTCAAGCAAGCCGGGCCGAAGACGGCTGTAATGCCAGAAACCGGTCCCCGGAAGCTTGTTTCCTTCCCAGTGAAAGAATTGGCTTTGTAGTTTGGTTTGCCCTGTTCCCATCATGCACTGGGACAGGAACATACTAATTTGCATATAGCCAGGTTCTGAACTGGGATGGTGCAGTGAGCTAAAAAACGGTGTTGGATCTAGCCCTGATCTCTTGACTGGGTGAGAGTATTCTGCTTAATTCAGAAACTCTGTCCATCACCACCCCTTGTTGTTTAATTATTTTGTCCACCATAAGCGTGGAAGGGTATACTCAGATGTGAGTCCCTTGCTCAATGCACCATCAGGATTCAAGCAAGTCGGGCCAAAGACGGCTGTAATGCCAGAAACCGGTCCCCGGAAGCTTGTTTCCTTCCCAGTGAAAGAATTGGCTTTGTAGTTTGGTTTGCCCTGTTCCCATCATGCACTGGGACAGGAACAGACTAATTTGCATATAGCCAGGTTCTGAGCTGGGATGGTGCAGTGAGATAAATAACGGTGATGGATCAAGCCCTGATCTTTGGACTGGGTAAGAGTGGTCTGCTTAATTCAGACACTCTGTTCATCACCACCCCCTTTTTTGAATCGTTTTTGGCCACTATAGGTGTGGCAGGGTATACTCAGACATGAGTCCCTTTCTCACTGCTCCATCAGGATTCAAGCAAGCCGGGCCGAAGACGGCTGAAATGCCAGAAACCGGTCCCCGGTAGCTTGTCTCCTTTCTGGTGAAGAATTGGCTTGGTAGTTTAGTCTGCCCTGTTCCCATGATGCACTGGGCCGGGGACAGACTGATTTGCATATAGCCAGGTTCTGAGCTGGGATGGGGCAGTGAGATAAATAACGGTGATGGATCAAGCCCTGATCTTTGGACTGGGTAAGAGTGGTCTGCTTAATTCAGACACTCTGTTCATCACCACCCCCTTTTCTGAATCGTTTTTGGCCACTATAGGTGTGGCAGGGTATACTCAGACATGAGTCCCTTTCTCACTGCTCCATCAGGATTCAAGCAAGCCGGGCCGAAGACGGCTGAAATGCCAGAAACCGGTCCCCGGTAGCTTGTCTCCTTTCTGGTGAAGAATTGGCTTGGTAGTTTAGTCTGCCCTGTTCCCATGATGCACTGGGCCGGGGACAGACTGATTTGCATATAGCCAGGTTCTGAGCTGGGATGGGGCAGTGAGATAAATAACGGTGATGGATCAAGCCCTGATCTTTGGACTGGGTAAGAGTGGTCTGCTTAATTCAGACACTCTGTTCATCACCACCCCCTTTTCTGAATCGTTTTTGGCCACTATAGGTGTGGCAGGGTATACTCAGACATGAGTCCCTTTCTCACTGCTCCATCAGGATTCAAGCAAGCCGGGCCGAAGACGGCTGAAATGCCAGAAACTGGTCCCCGGTAGCTTGTCTCCTTTCTGGTGAAGAATTGGCTTGGTAGTTTAGTCTGCCCTGTTCCCATGATGCACTGGGCCAGGGACAGACTGATTTGCATATAGCCAGGTTCTGAGCTGGGATGGGGCAGTGAGATAAATAACGGTGATGGATCAAGCCCTGATCTTTGGACTGGGTGAGAGTATTCTGCTTAATTCAGAAACTCTGTCCATCACCACCCCTTGTTGTTTAAATTTTTTGTCCACCATAAGCGTGGAAGGGTATACTCAGATGTGAGTCCCTTGCTCATTGCACCATCAGGATTCAAGCAAGCCGGGCCGAAGACGGCTGTAATGCCAGAAACCGGTCCTTGGAAGCTTGTTTCCTTCCCAGTGAAAGAATTGGCTTTGTAGTTTGGTTTGCCCTGTTCCCATCATGCACTGGGACAGGAACAGACTAATTTGCATATAGCCAGGTTCTGAGCTGGGATGGTGCAGTGAGCTAAAAAACGGTGTTGGGTCTAGCCCTGATCTCTTGACTGGGTGAGAGTATTCTGCTTAATTCAGAAACTCTGTCCATCACCACCCCTTGTTGTTTAATTATTTTGTCCACCATAAGCGTGGAAGGGTATACTCAGATGTGAGTCCCTTGCTCATTGCACCATCAGGATTCAAGCAAGCCGTGCCGAAGACGGCTGTAATGCCAGAAACCGGTCCCCGGAAGCTTGTTTCCTTCCCAGTGAAAGAATTGGCTTTGTAGTTTGGTTTGCCCTGTTCCCATCATGCACTGGGACAGGAACAGACTAATTTGCATATAGCCAGGTTCTGAGCTGGGATGGTGCAGTGAGCTAAAAAACGGTGTTGGATCTAGCCCTGATTTCTTGACTGGGTGAGAGTATTCTGCTTAATTCAGACACTCTGTCCATCACCACCCCTTGTTGTTTAATTATTTTGTCCACCATAAGCGTGGAAGGGTATACTCAGATGTGAGTCCCTTGCTCATTGCACCATCAGGATTCAAGCAAGCCGGGCCGAAGACGGCTGTAATGCCAGAAACCGGTCCCCGGAAGCTTGTTTCCTTCCCAGTGAAAGAATTGGCTTTGTAGTTTGGTTTGCCCTGTTCCCATCATGCACTGGGACAGGAACAGACTAATTTGCATATAGCCAGGTTCTGAGCTGGGATGGTGCAGTGAGCTAAAAAACGGTGTTGGATCTAGCCCAGATCTCTTGACTGGGTGAGAGTATTCTGCTTAATTCAGAAACTCTGTCCATCACCACCCCTTGTTGTTTAATTATTTTGTCCACCATAAGCGTGGAAGGGTATACTCAGATGTGAGTCCCTTGCTCATTGCACCATCAGGATTCAAGCAAGCCGGGCCGAAGACGGCTGTAATGCCAGAAACCGGTCCCCGCAAGCTTGTTTCCTTCCCAGTGAAAGAATTGTCTTTGTAGTTTGGTTTGCCCTGTCCCCATCATGCACTGGGACAGGAACAGACTAATTTGCATATAGCCAGGTTCTGAGCTGGGATGGTGCAGTGAGCTAAAAAACGGTGTTGGATCTAGCCCTGATCTCTTGACTGGGTGAGAGTATTCTGCTTAATTCAGAAAGTCTGTCCATCACCACCCCTTGTTGTTTAATTATTTTGTCCACCATAAGCGTGGAAGGGTATACTCAGATGTGAGTCCCTTGCTCATTGCACCATCAGGATTCAAGCAAGCCGGGCCGAAGACGGCTGTAATGCCAGAAACCGGTCCCCGGAAGCTTGTTTCCTTCCCAGTGAAAGAATTGGCTTTGTAGTTTGGTTTGCCCTGTTCCCATCATGCACTGGGACAGGAACAGACTAATTTGCATATAGCCAGGTTCTGAGCTGGGATGGTGCAGTGAGCTAAAAAACGGTGTTGGATCTAGCCCTGATCTCTTGACTGGGTGAGAGTATTCTGCTTAATTCAGAAACTCTGTCCATCACCACCCCTTGTTGTTTAATTATTGGGAATGCCAGCCCTCCCAGGGATGGTGGCCTGCTGGGCTCAGCAGACCACCATGTCTGGGACTGCTTTTTTAATAAAGCATTTTTTTTTAATGCAGCCCATTTTCCGTAGAGGAAAACTGGATGCATTTAAAAAAGAAAAATGAAACTTTTCAGTTTCATTTTTTTAAGGGCAGGCAGTTGTCTCCGGGACCACTACCTGCTCTTAAAAAGTATTTTCCCAGATACTCACAATTTCAAGTGGTTTACCATCGTCTTGAAGTAGGTGGTAAACTGCAAGTGTTTTGACCTGCAAATGGAAATGCAAAACATTAGTACATAGCGTGTTGACTCGCAAATAGGAAGGTCGCCCCTTACTAATTGTGAGAGTCGCAAATGCTATTTTGCGAGTCAGTGACTCGCAAAATAGCATTTGTTCATGCTGTTACCCTTTTTTAGGGCCGCAAACGGGAGTATCCTCCATTTGCGGCCGCAAAAAAGGATTGTACATCTTGCCCTTAGAGTTTAATCATGGAGACGCATATTGAAAAAAGGCTGTCCTTTGATGGGGTTAAGTTGCAGTAGGTATTCGAAGACAATTGAATGCTTTTCTTCAACCAGCACATTGTACTCTGTTTTTAAAATCTGTTGCATTCTTAAGTTAACAAAGGCAAGCATTATGTTTGAGACCATGCTCACCTCATCAATTATTAAAGGCTTAATTTTCTTCAGTACTCTTGAGAAGTCATGACAAGCTTCACTGGATAACTTCTGTTATTCAAGGTTATTGCCATGTTCATCAGGTAGCATAAACTGTCGATGGAAAGTAATCCCTTTAATGTTTTGTGCAGCTAGCTCAGTTGGTGCTGTTATTACACACAGTACATTTGATTCTGTAGTCCTCTGTAGGTAAGTGGTGAGAACTTTAATTAAAAAGATTTTTCCAGTGCCAGCTTTTCCACTGATGTAAATAGTTTAGGCTTCAATGATAAGAATTTGCATTCTTTCTTCTCATGGAGGAATCCATGCTCTTTTTTCTCTTTTACTTCCATATAAATTGTTTTCTGTTCGTCATTCAGTTGTTCAACTAATTGCTCAAAATCAACAATTTCCTGTCTTGCTTGTTCCATTAAAGTTACCACCTCATTCATTGCTATTTCAGCTTTCTTTTCAACAATTGGTTTAACAAGGGGATCTTGACTTAGTGGTCCTGAACTTTGGCTGCTTGGTGAACTCTCTTTAGCTACCTCAGCAGGAACCGTTTGGTCCTGCTCAATTTAATCAATTAACATTTTCAAATAGTTTTGGAAGACTTATTTGTAATTTCAATTCAGCATGACAAGGCTTGAAGAGATGTAGAAGTGCCAAATAGAAAAACTCGTCTATGGTTTGGCAACTACATTTTCTATGGTTAATTAGATTTCCTTTTGCTTGTCCCACCAAACAATCATTGCATCCAAGCATTGCATATTCCCTTCTTCTATGTTTTCTGTTACATTGTTTTTGTGTTTGTAGTGTTCAAGTACTTCATAAAGGCACATGTTTACTTGATGTGGATTCTTTCTTGGAAAGTATGTGTCCAGCATATTCGGTTTCACAATGCCTGTACTTTCCGGTTCAAACTCTATTAGATAGTGAATTTCTGAAAAATACTTTAACACTATTTTTTGCATACTTGCTAGGCCAAGACTTATCCAAATGATTCGCCTTGACATCAAGAACAAATTGGTTGAGCTCAAATGGACACAGCACTCATAGGACCCCATCTCTCTTTGGGAAAGCATTTTCAAGCTGAAGCTGTATAATTGCGTGGTTACAGTTTTGTTTGCAGAAATCTTCTCCCTCATCGCATCTCTGTTTTCTCTGATTTTGTAATGTATGAAGTGACATACCAAGTAACACCAATAGAGTTTTCTACAACAAATTGTATATCCATATTTGCATTCTGCATTTTGAGAATAACAGGGTTATAGTCATTAATATACTTGGAGGCCTCTCTTCTTCTCAAGTGCTTTGTGTTTTTCGGTGATTTTGTGTCAATGTATGTCTGACTGCAGACAAAAAAAAATTCATTCTTCCTTGAGAAATGACACTTTGTGTGAATCCAAATTGACATCTTGTGTAAATCTCCTTTGCATCTGTATTTTTAATGGCAGTACGGGAGTACTTCCCACATCTATGTGTTTGAAAGTGCAGAATTTGTGGTCTCAGGTCTTTTTCAAAACTGCCTGTCGGGATGGCGCATGTCACATACTGTTCTATGAAAAAGAGTGCAGACTCATCGCTGTCTGTTGCAAATTTTGGTGCATCTTTTATCCATAACAGCATGTGAATATGAGGTGCACATTTTACTTGGTACCCTTTACGCCAAAAGAAATCAGTTACTTTGCCCAGAGGAGTATTTCTTTTATTGCAGATGAAAGACAGCATGGCTTGAAATCTATGGTTAAAATATCTAAAAACATTAGCAAGCTCCAAAGAGAAAAGTTTTCCTGCTGTCTTCACAATAATGTCCTTAATCTTTGAGTGTGCTTCTCTCAAAAATTCAAGCAGGTCATCCCACATGTAATCAGAACAAGTGAGTGCCAGAAACAAAGTAGATATACCTAGGGTTCCCAACATACATTTCAGTTCTCTGTGACAACAATACCAATATACCTTGCTGCCAATTTGCCACGTCATCAATTTAATCAAGTTTTAGTCTAAGTTTTCATCCTTTCCGTGATTTTAAAGGTTAAATCCTGTCTTTAGTATGTGGTTTACAGCATATGAAAGTCCAGAGATGTCACTCTCATACAGAAGATGTAAAATGTATGTAATGCACTGGCGAAATCATGGATCCTCTGCATATATTCTGGTTGACTGGTACTCAGCTGCTGGTATCTGTACGTGGCGGTCATCATCGTGGCCCCCTGCTCATATTATTTTGTACCAGGTATAATGTTCCTTTTTTTTGTTTCATAACATCCATTAACTCTTGCCAGATTTTTTTGCTCTTGGTAGGGGCACCATTTACAAGAATAATAAGTGGTTCTCAAACATCTCAGTCTACACCAACAGTTTCAATACCCCGTTTAAGGCCTTTCTCAAGCTCAGTTGGTGGAAACTTCCCTGTTTTCGGTTCCATACGTACGATAGCCTGATATGGGTATATATTTTGTATGAGAATTTATTCATAAACATGTAAGTCTCAAAGTTCTTCTGGAATTGATATCAATTGCTATGTATTGCTCTTGCTGGCATTTTATTATCCTCTAACTTATTATAGGAATCCTTACCTATAATTATCTGTGGTGACAAATCGAAGCGTTCCTCAACAAGTAAATATGCACCAAATTCTTGCCACTTATCTCTGTTTTCCTGTTCAGTTTTTGAGAATACAAGCACATTGCCAGTTTGGCTTTTGCCATGAGTGCATCGACAACAAATACAAACACAATTTGGTTTCCCAGTAGAAACTGTGTTAAACTCTTAAATCTCTTGTGAAAAGTTTTCAAGAGTAATACCTGTGTTTTGTTCCTCTACACCTGTGCACACCAACTCCTCATTTTCAATTGACTCCTGTTCAGGACCAAAGAAACGAAACTGAACATCTTCACAAACCTTTTATAGGGCTGCTACTGTACTATACACAAGAACTCTATTCATTTCTCCCATTCATGGGGCAGGACCTTGATAATAGTAAAGACACCTAACTGACTTCCGCCTTTTAGAATGATGAACGCCCAACATTCTTTAGTGATGAAAGTGTGTTTTGGAACACGTTCTTTGATTGACATGCTAGGGAATGTCCCTACAAATTAGTATACTTCACTACTTTGCATGACTTTGATCTCATCAAAATCCCAATTTTCAGTTTCAGACTTCTGCATGGAAACTTACATGAAACGCTCTCAATATATCAATTGATTTCTGCCAAACACTGCAACTACTGCTTCAATCTCATCTCTATACAGGAGCCTGGCTATGCCTTCCCTGTACATCTTCAGTGATCATTTCTTTAACATTCCTATGAACAATCTCCTCTTTTGCAATGGGAGTTGTTTCAACTCTATGTACTTATGTGTTCTTTTGAATGTAGCTTTCTTCATTAACACCTTGACTGCTAAGGCAATTCCCGCAAGGTGCTGAACTCAACAGATTCCCATTGTTCATGACGAGCTGAGCTCGTCATCAGCACAGCTCCACTGTGCCTCATGACGAGCTGAGCTCGTCATGAGCATCGAAGGGGTTAAAGAGGCTCAGTATTAAATGTACGCTTCCAATCTCCTCTAAAGATTTTACAAAAATTAGCTTTTTTAACATTTTTTTTCCAGCTTTTCCTCTTCATACTGAACATTGTTTTATCCAGTGTTCTTATTCTCTCTACTAATAAGATAACTAGTTTATGCTTCTAGACAAATGTTTTATCAACTACACTTTCTATGTGATCTTTTTGCATGTAAGCCGCTGTTATTCTCTTATATACTACTTTCCAAATTTTATATTACCCTACCTTTCAACATTTTTCTTCTTAGGTCTTTGTAGTATTTCTGCCTTACTTTCCAATGAGTTGTTCTTTAAGACCTTTTTCCACTTTGAACATGTTACTGCTTTCTGTTTCTGAGTTCTTCGTAAAACTGTTCTTAAGACTGTTTTAAGAAAGTCCTTAGTTCTCTGACCAGCAAATGGTTTTCCCAGTACATTCTGTCCATTATCTCCTTTTTTGCAGCTAATACTGTTTCTTTTGAGCATTTCTCGTGTTCCTTTTTTATAACCTTAATTTCTTCTTTGAACACAAGCAGATTTCTGAAAACAAATACAGTATATATTTCATGTTCCATACTTCCAGCAACAAAATACCTACATAATTATTGATATTCGTTTTTCATACAGTCCCAAAGCTATAAAATGTAACACTTCTATTCCCTGACAAAGTATATGTCTTGCCTTGTAAACACATACCACCCTGCCCTATGAACTACCGACAGCCTACTTTAGGGATGAGTTATATGTAGTAGAAAAGAAAATTACGGCTTGGCAAGGGGTTTTAAATTGGAAGTTGACCTGCCAGTAAAACTACACACAGGGCCCGATTCACAGAACTAACTTAAGTCAAAATCCTAAACTTACTACCATTTTGGTATTCACAGAAGGCACTTACTCATTTTGGTATTCACAGAAAGCACTTACTCATTTCGGTATTCACAGAAGTTAGGAGTCCTAACTTTAGGACTTCTAAATGCCTTCTGTGAATACAGATAGTCTTAAAGTTAGGATGTTTCTCAGTTTAGGAGTCCTGAAGTTAGGATTCCTAACTTTACTACTCTTAAACTGAGAAAAATCCTAACTTTAAGACTTTAGGTATTCACAGAAGGCATTTAGGAGTCCTAACTTTACTACTCCTAAACTGAGAAGAATCCTAAATTTAAGACTTTCGGTATTCACGGAAGGCATTTAGGAGTCCTAAAGTTAGGAGTCCTAACTTTACTACTCCTAAACTGAGAAGAATCCTAACTTTAAGACTTTCGGTATTCACGGAAGGCATTTAGGAGTCCTAAAGTTAGGACTCCTAACTCTGTGAATACCAAAATGAGTAAGTGCCTTCTGTGAATACCAAAATGAGTAAGTGCCTTCTGTGAATACCAAAATGGTAGTAAGTTTAGGATTTTGTCTTAAGTTAGTTCTGTGAATCGGACCCACAGGCTCTAAAGTAGCAGGCTCATCACATTTTAAAGGACTACTTGTGTTGATGGGTGACTATGAAAATCATCAGTACCTGACTACATATCTGAGTGAGTGTTTATGTTTTTCTTTAGGTGTGTGACTGTATGTGTAAGTAACTTTATTGGTACATGAGTGGCTCTCTTAGTGACACAATTGGTGTTTAAATCTGTATGCAAGTGGCTATATGGGTAGCTTACTGGCTCTGTTAGTGTTAGGGTGTGAAACGTTGTGTGTAACTGGATCTGTAACTGCTGCATACATAAGTGCTGTGTGGGTAAATGTCTAGGTGCCACTGTCTGACTGGGTGTAGGAGTAGCTCTATGCTTTCATAAATAGGTTTATGTGTTGCAGTATAGGTGGGAGACTGAATGTTTAACTGAAGATATGGGTCTGGAAGTGCACATGTGACTCAAAGAAACTTACAAGCATATGTTTTTCCTTCTAAGCGCATAGCACTCTGCCCTATGGCCTACCTACAGTCTTCCCTACAGATGACTTATATGAAGTAGAATGGACATTTAAAGCTTGACAAGGAGTTTTTAATGCCAACTCAATCGAGTAGTAAAACTGCACACACAGGCTTTGCAGTAGCAGGCCTGAGACATGTTTAAAGGGCATCTTGTCTGGATGGCTCCCTTGGTTGAGCCAGGATTCAAATACATATCCAAATGAGTGTACAAAGTTCTCTCTGCATGTCTCACTACATATGTAAGTTACTATATTGCTATATGACTGGCTCTCTTACAAACTCTATAGTCTCTAAATGTGTATGTTAGTAGCTGTTTCGATTCATTACTGGCTATACTAGTTGACTCTTAGTGTGTGTAAACTGCCTCTCTTAGTGATGGATAAATATCTGCTCTATATGTGACTGAGTGGATGTGTAAGTGCCTCTCTCTGTGGCTGTGAGTGTGAGTGCCTTTAGGCTTTGGAAAATAGCTTTATGAGTTGCAGTGTGAATGGGACACTGGATGTTTAACTGAGCACAGGGGTCTGGCATTGTGCATGTAACTCACCGAAACTTCAAAACACATGTCTTACCTTCTAAGCATATAGCCCTATGGGCTACCTTCAGCTTACTTCATGGATGACTTGTATGTTGTAGAAGGGAGTTTTAAATGCTATACAAAGAGAAAGCTTTAACTGTGGACTAGGGGTTCTGCACCTCACAGCACTTCCTCAAGTTCAAAGGTCCTGTGCACTAAAACCCTGCCAACAGGCCGTTACTTGATGCCACTGTGTCACAGATCCCGAAAATGTAGCTACAAGTGGGTGTGCGCCAGGCAAAGAAGTCCAAGATATCCTTGTAGTTCGTAAAGTCTTTGTTATCAATTAGTATTTTCCAATAGTAATGACACATTAGGTTCAGCCAACGCTTTTTTCTCTTTCACCGAGAACTTCATCAGGGCTTAAGTGAAGCGATACAAAGGTATATATAATAACCAGAAGACAATGTGGTCCAGAGTGAGTGTTCCAGTGTAGTACGCTGGACACACGAGGGAATTCCCAGGGCTAAGTATTGCCCAAAAGCTGAAATCAGCAATACCATTCTAGTTGGTCAGTCCGTGCCCCAGGAAGGTTGAGGCTCAGGGGCTTTTATAAGCCCAAAGAGGGGGCCCTTTGCACCCCTTTTCTTTTACATGCCCCTGGGACATGGCCCACTGAGTCTAAATATTACAGAAGCGCTGAAGCCAGTGCCTCACTTCTAAATTTTTTCAGTGGGACCCACGTATCTGGCGCGACTTCCACAGGAAAAATCCCCTCAGAATATATTTAGTTTCTCTCTGGGTACCTGTAGGACCCCTCCAAGAGGTCTAGGGAATCAGGGTGTTACTACCCTGCCCCCTTTTCTTTTTTAGTGGGACTTGGTTGAAATAGTCTCCGAAGATGGCTGCAATCACTTCCAAGGTGTTTGCAGCCAATCAGATCTCAGCACAAGGTAAAGAGGGACCATGGAGCCTTTGCATACCAATAAATACAAATTGTTTTTTTTATATCCCAGAAACTAAACTTTCACATCAATTTACAAGAAGGTTGTGTTGTACCAACAGCTACATTTCTGCCAAACTTGGTGTAATTCGGTTCAGCAGCTCGGGATGTAGTAGTGTCTTATATCCCTATAGAAAATGGCACTAGGATAACGTGTTTTGGGGGACGCTCCCTGGATCTCATCCTCAATTAATGAATCACCCCAAAATGTTCAAGACAGCAGCTGAAGTGAGCGTCATACTAGTTTTGAAAATTGTGTGAGGATTTGTCATATGCTACTAAAGGTATTGTCAAAACAAAAAATGTCTTCCTATGGAAACGACATCCTATCTAATAGTATCTACTGGTGACCGCCAGTAGGTGATGCATTTACTGAAAAAATAAAGGTTAAAGTGACATTATTGTTTGATAAAAAAGATCTGATATTGTTTGGAAAAAAACCTTTGAAATTCATTGAATAAAACAAAGGTAAAAGTGATGTTACAGTTAGTTGAATATGTCAGTGCCATCATAATGCCTTGAAAAACAAATGACAGAAATTCATCAGTTACAGTTAGCAGAGCTAACTATAACTTGCGCACCTGCCATACACTACTTACAACCTCACATACTACATTCCTCATTGTATGTTCTATGACATTATTTCTTACATCACGGATGGCATCATTGATGAAATGTCCAAGCTGCTTTTGTATGCATTAATCTATAAAAGAGTGTGGTGTTAGAGCTATGCCATACACTTCATTAGTAGCTGAGTTCATGTTAACATTTAACCACAGATAGATGGGAAACCCCTACTGCACATGGTGTTTCATCTGTGCACCATAGTTCAGAGAAAACAAAGTTCCTCCAGAGACTCAAATTCTGTTACATAATTAATGCACTACTATAGGCAGCCTTTACCTGTTTACTCTATAGAGAGAATTTACTCTGTACCACACTGTTTGCAAACAGTAAAAGTCTCATCAGAAATACACCACAGAGTATTAAAAAGTATATACTCACAACAGCATATGTGGGGGGTGGCCTGCCAGGAGTCAAATTGGCTGCATCATCCGAGTGCTCTGGTGATCTGGGCCTCCGCCGCTCATTTCTGATGGCATAAGGTGAAGCTGCCTAGTCAGAAACAATCTTCCTGGAGCTTCCAAACAGATCTGTTCTTACTGTTTACTGATCTGGGGCCATAAAGTGTCTGCCACTCGTCAGCGGAGTCAGATGGCGATGTGCATTGAACCTGTGGCTGCGTTGTCAAAACGGTGGCTGTGGTTTAATTGCCACTGTTGCTGCCTTATGGATGTCGTGGCTCACAGCCCTCAGGTCCTGTGACTACCTATATCCCTTTGGGTGCTGGAGCAGGGCCTGGGTGAGGCTTGAACATACTCTGAGGAGTTGGAAAAACAAAACTGTGGCTGCCCTTACAAAACGGCTGGCACAGTGAAAAGGCTGAAGTGGCCTCTCAGCAGCAGCTTTGGCATATGTGCAATGGCTCTTGCCCAGCCACGGATCTAAATCAGCGACACTGGAATGGATGGGGGTTGCTTGGAGCCACAAGTGTCCAGAGGGTCACCGGTGATAAAGGTTACTTGATGCTGTAAGAAGCGACTTGTGTCACCTGTCTGGGCCTTGTAGTTATATGGGTGCCCTAGATGTGATCCTGTGTTGGAAGAGTGGAGACTTCATCTATATTCCTGGTATGATCTGCTGATTACCTTTGTGGGACAATCAGCTGCAGCGCAGTGTCCTGGGATTCTGAGGAATGTTTAGCGGTTGGGGTCCTTGGTACCTGAGGGTGTGGATGATGGCAGTGACATATGGTCGTTGGGAACCCAGGAGTAAGGAGCAGTTGCTGTGGTTGTATCATACACTTTACTACGGAGCATTGCCTTTGAAGCTCTGCGAGCCATGGGGAAGACCTCTAACTCCAACTGCAGTTCGCAGGTGGAGGCTGAAGACCCCTCCTCGGAGATAACCTCTGAATCAGACTTCCTGGAGGTCAAACGATTACCACAAAATCTGCAGTCAAGACTCATTGCAATTGATTAAAAAAAAATAGGCAAGTGTAATTTCACGATCAACACCGTTGCTGCAAAGTTGGAGAAGCGGGAAGGTTTTCACATGGAAAAGGATCTTTGCATCTCTACTCTGGAGAATTCACATGTAGATGCATAAAGAGCTGCTACACTAAACAGCTAAAGTCCTGAAAGTGGTTAAAGCAACAAAATAAGGACCTAGAGGCCAGATCCAGATGCAATAACCTGCGCATTCTGAGACTAGATGAATCAACCAATACAGGGAAGATGGAGACCTTTGTGGAGACCATACTTACAACTCTATTCGGAGTGGACGCTATCTCCAAGGTGTTTTATTGTAACCCTGGGCGAAGCACTACGCTACGCTCGCGTAGTTTGCGAAGTTTGCTCAACTTCGCACTACGCGAGCTGCATGTAGCACAGTGGGAACTCGCGTAGTGCAACGTAGCGTAGTGCAGTGGTCATTTTTTGCTTGTTCGCGGTCCTCAACGTCATGTTTGCGACCGCGAGCAAGCAAAATGACATCCCGGCGAGAATCTCAACTCGGGGAGGTCAGGTTTCTCATTGCGAGTGGTTGCGCATGCTCGCGACCACTCGCAATAAGAAACTACCAGTTCGCGTTGAGAAAGCTGCAGCTCGAGTAAAAATCTACTCGAGCAGCAGAAAACTACAGCTCGCACTGTGCAAGATGCCGTTTTCAATGATTGCACAGTGCCGGATGCTTGTCGGCACTGTGCAATCATTGAAAACGCATCTTGCACAGTGCGAACATGCCACTACGCAGCTCGCGTAGTGCTACGTGAAGTTTGCGTAGTGCGAAGTGCACTTTGCGTAGCTTCGCGTAGCGCTACTTCGCGAATTACGCCCACCCTTATTTTATTGTCAAGTGAGCGAATAGATCATTAGCTGCCTGACCTACTCCTTGACTACCTGCTTATCCCATTATACCGATACTGTTTCCGTGATAGATACACTGTACTCATGCTGGCAAGAGACCATGGTGATCTGCAACATCAAGGTGACCGGCTATCCTTCTACCCCAATTTCTCCCTGGACAGTTCAGGAGGCATGTTGTGTGTTTCTGCCAGTCAAGAGGAAACTCTTAGACCTCCACTTACAGCACGCTACATTATACCCAGCGAGGCTGAGCATTTCTCACCAAGGAACTACCAAGCTCCTCACTGAACCCCAGCAGGCGGCTGCCCACATTAAGAATCTCCACATGTCCAGTGCCAGGTGGCACAATGGGTGAACAATCGCTCTCTGGCTGCTTCTGGAATGAACATGTGGTCCTAGTCCTCATGAGGATTCAAGGGCCCCATTTACTCACATATGATGGAATGGTGCTGGGCACTGCACGACGTTTAACTGCCTCCCTGGTCTGATAAGGGACTAACTCAAGAGTACTTTAACTAGCTATTGAATGATAATGTTATGACATTTATGATGCAGAGTTCATCATGGTGGAGACCTCAGTATTTGGCACACTCCAATGGTAAACTACAGTGTGGGAAATCCTATCCCATTGATCTGTTGGATTTCTGTATCAAGGTGTTATCAGATCAATTGGTTCTATTTGTTGGTTAATTTAAGGAGGGGTGCAATTAGTCAGCAATGTTTTGAGGCGGAAGTGGGTGGGAGGAGGGTATTCTTGGGGAATCCGTGTGGCAATGTTTAAATTTGCTCCGTTAAATTAGCGAGGGCAGACGGGGGGGCTTGAGTTCTATACATGATGCCCTACTAGTGGTAGCCCAACATACTTTTTTCCTACCTGATGACTCACCCAGCAAGTATTAATCAGCGAGGGCAAAGATACTCACTTCTTAGTTGGATTGTGCAAGGTCTCAGTAATCATAAAAAGTTAAGACAAATTGCTTCCTTTTTACAGAGACATGATATTGATAACGTTTTCTGACAGGAAACACACTTGGCACCCGGCCAGAATCCTAGTTTACTTCCTAAATGGGCAGCCTGGATCTATACCACAACCTACTACTCATATGCCAGAAAGGGTGCTATTCTTATTAAACAGGGCACACCATTTTAGCCGGTGCACACAGGAGCAGATCCAGAGGTGAGAGTTTAAAGTCTATGCTACATTGGATGGGTGTTCCCCGCTACTTTGTGAGACCAGTTCAAATGCTTTTACCAACCCAATTGCCTGATTGTGTTTGACACAACAGGTCTTGGCGCCTTTTCAGGTGCACAGGGGAACCCGGCAGGGGTGTCCTCTATCTTCTATTTTATTTGCAAATGCACTGATGCCCCTTGCAGCTACACTGATGCAAAATACAGTGATTAATCCCAATGATTTTGGGGTAAATTTGTATGTCTTTATTGATGTAACACAATTTTACTGCTTCAATCACAAGATACTTCTCCTCTGTGAAAATCATTGTGAAATTCTGAAGGCTAAACAACTTGTGCATTAGAACCAGACACCCCCACGCCCAGCTACATTGGTTTGGTTTGAGCTAATTACGTAGACTACGGTCACTATGAAAGGGCTGCCATGTGTTTCAGTGAGAGCGTGCTCTTTGGGGATGTATGAACAAGCCTGCAAATGGAGGGGATATATTCGTATTTTTGACTAAGAGCCTATCAGCCTAATTCATGAAGCCTAAATCGGCTCGCAAAGGGCCAGATTCTGAGAATCTGGCCCTTTGCGAGGGCGATTTTTGCATTTGGGATTCAACATCCCAAATGCAAAAATCGCTATTTGCTAATTCGCATATTTGCGAGGAATTACATTTAAGGAATCTCAATTTGAGATTCCTTAAATGTAATTCATCATCCATTTTCCAATTGCGAAATCGCAATTTCGGCCCGCAATTTACCGCGAGGTCAAACCTCGTGGTAAATTGCGAAAACTCAGAAAAATGCATTTAAATGCATTTTTCTGAGTTGCATGTTACACACACACATGTCCTTTGGACATGTGTGTGTGCAACACCTGTGTTAATTTCCATTGCAGGGGTGCTACAGGGTGTCCTTTGGACACCCCTGGCACCCTTGTACTCGCAATCTCATTTGCGATTAGCTAATTGCTAATCGCAAATGAGGAATGACTCTCCGTGCATTCCTATGGGCCTTTTGGCCCATAGGAATGCATGGGGAGTTATTCCTTATTTGCGATTAGCAATTAGCTAATCACAAATAAGGAATCAGTGGGAATCGCAATTAATGTTGCGATTCCTACATGAATACCGTTTTGCGAGTCTCAAAAAGCGATTCCTTATGATTCGCTATTTGAGCCTCGCAAAACGGCCCGTTCATGAATCAGGCTGTATGACATTAAAACTGTGTGTGTAAATAATAACACTCTATTTTATTTTTCTTCCATTTAAAAGCATTCAGAAGACTAAAATCGATGAGTTGAGTGAAAAAAAATGCAAGAATTCAATTCACCAATGGCATCAGCCCTAAGCGCATACTTTTTTTGGATGTAAAAGTCACAAAAACAAATACAAGTTTGGGAACTATGGTTAACAAGAAAAGAATAGATCCGAATAATTTATTACTGTTCAATAGCTTTCATCCACCTAATCTTATCAAAATGTACCTTTCTCAAAAATGTTAAGAATTACAAGAATATCATCTAAACAGGATGTCTTTACGACAGCACTTGTAGAAAAAAAAATTAATTTAAAACAAGGGGGTATCCTCAGCACATATTAGACAAAGCTGAAGATAGAACATCTTCAATCGCAAGATACGACTTGCTGTTGACCAAAGTTAAAACTTCGCATGGTCTTTGCATCCAAATATTCAACCAAATCAGCTGCAATAAAAAAGATCTTCAACAGACATTGGGAACTCTAACAGCATGAACTAGACTTCAAAAATCTACTTGTTGAAAAGCCTTCATTTGCATACACAAGAATTCAGAACATCAAAGAAATATTAACCAATCCCAAAACGGAAAAAGAATTCCTGCAATGGGCACAAAGAAATGCTACAATTGCATACATTGCAATAACATAATTACAGGGAACTCCATTAAAAATCCAATGACGGGAAAACCGGTGACACTCTGGTATTCAGCAGACTGTGCTACATATTTAATATTGATATTTATAATGCAGAGAATGTAATACTCTATGTACGTCTGCGATGCATTCAGACAGTGAACATGAATTAAGATAAAATGGATGGTCTCATTGGCTGAAATGAAGAAATAAAGAAAATATGATGGACAGAATGCTGAATTAATCAAACATTCACCTACAGTCACAGATCTGAGTTGAAGCCATAGTTTTTTGCTCTCCATGCCAGTCTAGTTAGGCCAAGCCAAAAGCAAATCAGTCTTGACCCTGCTCCCCATGGGAACAGTCCAGCCCAAACTGTCTGTCTAGGTCCTGCCTCGACTGTAAACAAGCATCCTGGAACCGGTTTCAGGGTATAACCCCTCATCAGCCAGGGTGCATGTTAGACAATGTTCAGCATTCTGTCTACCATTTTTTTGTGTTGAAAAGAATGATTACCACAAATGCACACCATGGAAAATGAGGTGCTGTCCCAACCATTAAAATGAATTTATTTGAAAAATCTGGTTTCTGTGTTAATTTGTGCAAATGACGTAAGTCTCAGCCCTGGGGCACTGTACGCTTAGAGTTGGGGTGTGTACCAGAATGTCAAAACCAAAATATTGTCTGACAGACAGTGCTTCATTGGAGCCGGTGGTTGCAAGTGGAGCCCAACAGTGCTTATTTTTGGGGACTGGCACTAATTACTTCTGATTATATTTTCAGCAAGAGTAAGAACAAAAAAAAACAAAAGAGGGAAGAGAAAGATGGGAAACAGTGACAAAGGGAGAAAGCAGGATTGAAAAAGAACTGCAAGAGTGAAGTAAAAAAAGCCAAGAGTTTATAATGGTGGATGAGATGGAATCAAGGCTACACAGCCTTGGTATTCAGCACTCCTGATATTCATAATATCAGCTATGCACTTCTGAGTAGAACATTGAGCCACATTACTTGTTTTTTTTACAAATTGGTAACTATACATATTGTTTGAAAAAATCTCCTTCATAAGAGAAAATCTACACCCAATGGAACTATATTTTTGTTAACAATAGTCTGACATACAAGGAGTGTGGGACATCATTCTGACACTGTTCAGTTATAGTTACTCGTGCCAGGCCTCATGAGTTAGTCTTGCTTAAGTATTCATAAGGTCATCAGGTCATCTAACTGCTATCTGTTCCTCTTCTATGTGCTTGAGTGATTGGGTAAGAAGAGGGACGGCAACTCTACAACCCTCATGTGACAAGAGTCCTTTCTAGGACAGCAAGCCATCCCTGAAAAGGGGCATGCATGTATGGCAGGATGGTTGACTGCACAAGACAGCATTCCCTGCAAAACTGGCTCCAGTCACCTCAGTCGCGTAGCAAGGGGGGGCGGCACAAATTTGAGGGGCAGCGTTGTTTCACCCCGCTCTTACAATAGTTTGCCACGGGGCGGCAAACCCAGGATGCATTGCCAGCAGCCCCCCTCTTCAGCGCGGCCGTAGGGCGGCAAAGGCAGGGACCGCAACGGGTGGCAAAGTGCCTAGCTACGCCACTGAGTCATCTTCCTAATTTGACTTTTAGAATCCCTTGATTATTTCTCCATACCTCATCAATTCCAAGATTTAGACCTACCCAAATGTAAAATTAATAAAGAACCCAATGTGTTATCTGTAAGGTTGCCATATAAAGACCAATAACTACCGCTAATAAAGAGATGTGAGCACATCTTGGCTGTAGGGACAATAAACACCTGGCTATAAAAACTATAACCTAACGCACCCTTAAGATTATACCCCCTCACACTAAGGACTCCAATAAGATAAATCACTACACTGACTGTAAGAACTATACTCAAACCTAATTTGAATATTATAACCACCTGATACTGAGGGCTGTAATAAGATCACTCCCCACATTGACTGTGAGACCTATTATCAGACACGATAATAAGAATCTAACCACCTGACACTAAGAAATATAATACGATCAATCACCACCCTGACTGTAAGACCCATCGTCAGGCCCAATCTTAAGAATATATCGACCTAATATGATCAATCACCACCCTGACTGTAAGAACTTGAATCAAACCCAATGTTAGTATTATAACCATGTGTTCTATACTCACACTCAATTTTAAGATTATTCCCACCTGACATTAAGAAATATAATAGAATCAATCACCACCATGCCTATAAGACCTATAACCAGACCCAATGTGAGCATTATAACCATATGACACTGAGGACTAAATAACATCAGTCACCACCCTGATTGTAAGGCATATAATCCAATAACCAGACCCAATGTGAGTATTATAACCAACGCACCTATATTCACACTCAATCTTAAGATTATACCCACCTGGCCTTAAGAAATATAATAATATCAATCACCAGCATGACTGTAAGACCTATAATCCTATAACCAGACCCAATGTGAGGATTATAACCACGTGACCTATAATCACACTCAATTTTAAAATTATACCCACCTGACATTAAGAAATGTAATAGAATCAATCACAACTGTGACTGTAAGATCTATAACCAAACCCAATGTGAGTATTTTAAGTATGTGACAATGAGGATTATAATAAGATCAATATCGACCCTGACTGTAAGACCTATAATCAGACCCTGTCTTAAGAATATAACCACCCGACACTAAGAAATTTAATATGATAAATCACCACCCTGACTATAAGAACTATAATCAAACCCAATGTGAGTATTATAACCACGTGACAATGAGAACTATAATAGGATCAATCACTACCCTGACTGTAAGACCTAATATCCTATATGTGAGTTTTATAACCATGTGACCTATATTCACACTCAATCTTAAGATCATACCCACCTGATATTAAGAAATGTAATAGAATCAATCACCACCATGACTGTAAGACCTATAACCAAACCCAAGGTGAGTATTATAACCATGTGACATGGAGGACTACAATAAGATCAATCATTTCGTTGACTATAGTACCTATAATCATACCCAATCTTAAGATTATAAACACATGAAACTAACAAATATAATAAGATTGATAACCAACCTGACTGAAATATCTATTATCAAACCCTATAGGAATATTATATCCACCTGACACTGAGGACTATGATTAGATGGATAACAACCCTGACTTTAGTAACTAATACCAATCAATCAATTAATCAGCTGGGATTTGTAGAGTACAACTAATCATCCATGAGGGTATCCAGGTGCTGAGTTCTTGCGGTGATCAGTCGAAGAAACGGATCTTGAGTCCTTTTCTGAATTTAGAGATAGAGGATGCTGTTCGGAGATGCAAGGAGAGGCTGCTCTAGCACTTGACGGTAATGATGGTGAAGGAGCATCCACCACTGTTGCTTCTGCGGATAAACGGAGTGTGAGCGAGGGCAAACGAGGCAGAGTGCAAGTGTCTGGAAGGATGATGGAAGTTCAGGCGGTGTTTGGCGTATGCTGCTCCTTGGTTGTGAAGGGCCATGTAGGCATGTACCAACATCTTGAACTGGCATCATTTCTGTATGGGGAGCTAGTGGAGGTTCCGAAGGAGGGGTACGATGCGGGTCCATTTGGCGAGTTCAAGGATGAGTCCGGCTGCTGAGTTCTGTATCATCTGCAGTCTCTTCAGGAGTTGGGTGGTGTCCTGCGTAGAGCATGATGCAGTAGTCCAGCCGGCTGGTGACTAGGGTTTGAGAAAACGCTTTCTTGGTGTTGAAGGGGAGCCATCTGAAGATCTTTCAGAGCATGCAGAGGGAGTGGAAGCAGGCAGAGGAAACTGCACTGATGCCGCAGCAGATGCGACTCAGCAGGGTCCCGACGGGACTACTGAACCGGGTGCAATAATCATCCCGGCACATTTAAGAAAATCTATAACGTTAAAACTTATAGAAAATGGACTGACCACACAAGGTGGCACAGTCGTCTTCGTGATAGAGGCACAGGAATATCTGCAGACAGAGGTATTCTATTCATGGATAAAATTTCCAGCGGCAAACGCTGCAACACACGAGTTCCACTACTACGTAGTAGGAGTTCCACCGGATGAATACGCTCCTTTTGAGGAGATTGAAATCCCATTAAAATTCCAAGAGCACCTGCTCTGGTTTAAAGGTGCCCTAAAACATAATGATCATATTACCAGGCTCGGTCCACTAGGTAGACCAGGAGCAACGTGGCCGGTTCTAGCCAGCTACACACCACATCCAGACATTAAAAAAATGTCAAGTGAAGACCTCTTAGTTAACATAAGAGAATTAACAAAGGCTTATAGAGAGTTAGTAAAATTATTTAATAAAAATAATTCAAACACTCCTAAAAAGAGCTGGGATGGAAATAAACAATCCACTCCCAAGGAAAAAGTTTTCCAGTCCAGAGGAAGGTCTCCTCGACGGAGGGAAAGAACTCCGACTCGAGAACACCAGTCTCCCCAGAGGGAGCCCTCTGAGAAAAGATATAACCTTAGAAATAGGGATAATTTGAAAAAACCTGATAGATATCAAAGTATTGATACACGCCCCTCTCGATCTTTTTCGCAGAAATCGGAAAGAAGAGGACGGTCAGACCCAGGAGAGCACACCAAGTCCAAAGACAAGGAACCTGCTCAGAGTAAAAAATCTCAATTTCCAAAATAGAAGGTAGCCAGTATTAGAGTAATCGAACATGCCGAGAATACTGAGGACACAGTTGAAAAACGGGAAGTGGGCACAGACAATGTTAGACAGTGCAGCAGAAATCAGTATAGCTCGCAAGATCTTGATGAGTCATCTGGAGACAGTGGACACGAATGAATACATTCAGGTTGAAACTGCCGACACCAGACTTAGCGAGCCCCATAAGATATACGAAATAACACTGCGTATAGAGGGTGATAAGACTAGGAAAATAAGGGGTCTATTTTGGGATAAACTCTCAAAAGGCTATGATATTCTGTTAGCTGAAAAAGATTGGCCCCCAGAGTTTGTCAGGGAGTGCCCTCGTGGCGAAGAAATGATTATGCCTGCCTTCTCGAATCACATTCCGATTCACAAAAAATATACTTATGCAAGGAAATGGGCAGTAGCCCAGGCACCGGCATTATATAAAAATCATGTAGGATGGGATGAGGACTCTCCTCCTCACAAAATCCAGTTAAAAAGTCAACCGACTGCACAAAGGCAGTATCCCATTAAGCAAGAAGCTAAAAAACAAGTCAGGGAGATTTTAGATCAACTTGAATACCAAGGGGTGATTAAAACATGCACCTCTCAAATGAACAATCCTTTGTTTCCTGTCTCCAAACCAGACAATTCATATCGTCTAGTTTTGGACTACAGACACCTTAATGCATGTTGCAAAACTTTTGCAGTACAAAATTCGCATAGTGCTGCACTAATGAATAACATAGTTAGGAAAAAATATAAAAAGACATTAGACATATCTAATGGTTTCTTTTGTCAAAACATTGCACCAGAAAGCAGATACTTGACCGCTTTCTCAGTAATGGGGTCACAGAAAGATTTCTGTAGGCTCCCACAGGGATTCAAGAACAGCCCAGGACTATTCTCAGCTAGAGTAACAGAGTTACTACAAATATATGCTGATGAGGCATTGTCTTACGTAGATGATATCTATCTCACAGACGACGACTTGGAGACTCACTTGAAAAGAGTGAACACCATAATACTTGGGTTCGCAGCAGAGGGTTACAAATTCAACTTTAAAAAGTCTTGAATTGCCCATCTGACAGTATTATTTTTAGGATACGAATTATCAAGTGAAGGAAAAAGCCTAGCGGACAACTTCTTAGAGAAGTGCGCTGTACTCCAAGCACCAAAAACGCTGAAGAATTTACAATCGATTCTAGGCTTTCTGAATTTCGGTAGAACTTACATTCTAAATTACGCAGAGAGGGTTAAACCTCTCTACGAACTAATCAAACCTGATTTTAAACAAATCACCTGGACTCAAAAACACACAGAAATTTTGAGATCACTGCAAACAGACATGTTAGCAAAAACAAAATTAGATACACGTGACAACACACGCAATCTTGTAATCCGAGTCATCCCAGGAAGATGCGGATTCACGTACCTGACCTCTAATGAGGGAGAAAAGGTGCCAATTTCAATTAAATCTCACTTGTACACACAAGCAGAAAAAACATTCAGTCTCACAGAAAATACTGTGAAAGCAGTAGAAATTGCATTAATGAATGAACGAGAACTAGCACACGGCAAAAGGATTAATATACTCACAGCGGAATCCGCCTTCGAGGCGCTATTCAGCCCAGTAAACCTGCCTACAGTGTCACTGGATCCGAAATGGATACAGTGTATAGATTCTCTTGGAGCGGAAGATGTGAAATACTATTTCGCCCCGCAATTCGAAAAACTGAATGATTTGACTTATGAAGAAGAATATCCTCTGCCAATCGAACTTCTACCTCTCCCACAGTACGCCTGTATAATCTATACAGATAGATTTGTACAGCATTTCAACGTAGAGAGCAAATCCTACGATGCAGCCTACGCGATTGTTAAAGGTCGCTGGCTGAGCGGTAAATTCAGACCGAAAATAACAAAAACTGAATAAGTGAAGTACTGTTCGGCTCAGAGAGCTGAAATCAGATCTTTAAAGATGCCGCTCGAAAATGCAGAACGTGAATTCCCGACACTAATCGTGTGTGATTCTCATTTATGCGTCAACTCGTACAATAATAAGCTGCAGAGCTGGATTGAAAATGATTACAAAGATGACACAGGTGCCACAATAAAGCATAAATTGCTCTGGAACCAGGTAGCTCTTTTACAGAAAGAACTACAAAAGACTCACGTGATACACGCACAGTCTTCAACGTGATGGCGTTCACGTTGCAGGGAATTCATTGGCTAACACAGCCACAGCGAAAGCAACTAAACCGGCTTCCGTAGCCACAAAAAAGCGTGCAGAAAAATACATAGACGGGGAAACCATGCTGGCAGTCAAAACGTCCGTAAAAGGCGACTGTGCAGCACTACCCGTGAACTATCCACTCAATTATGCATACGTAATCGATGCAAACTCCGTTCCTTTTGCTCGAATCCCTGGAGTGGGGGATAGGGTAATTCCAAACATGAACAGGAGAAAATTAGTAATAGCAGACGCACACATGGGTGAAGGTCCAAGGCACATACAGATGAAGGAATCTCTGAAAGAATAACAATCAGTGTACTGGTGGCCAGGAATGAGCCTACACCACTAAAAATATGTAAAGAACTGCCCGGACTGCGACAGAGATCGCAGCAATGAGTCAAGCGCATTAATGCCATGGTAGGCATAATGCTGTCTACATGCCATCCTGCGTCCTATTAATCATTAAGGCTAAACCCACTTAAAAAATGTGGCCCCAGCGCTCGGCTGACGCCAGAACGGTTATAAAAGATCTGCGAGTCTTCATCGCCACATACGCAATTGCCATGTTCCATTCTGACCAGGGTCCTGCTTTCAGCTCTCGAGCTTATAAGGAGGCCATGGACAGCATGGGAGTTGGGTTGCGGTATTCTTGTCCGTCACACCCTGAAGGGAACAGTGTGGTAGAAAGAAAAAAACGGGACATAAAGCAATCTATAACAGCGAAGGTATTAGGTTCAGGCACTGGGTGGGTCAAACATTTGATAAGTGTCCAGATCAGTCTTAATAATTTGCCAAGAAATTCTCTAAAAGGTTTCAGCCCATACGAACTATTGTTCGGAACTAGAATGCGAATTCAGGACTTAGATAGTCAGGTATCAGTGGTACAAGATAAAAAAACAGACTTTGACATCAAAGATCGTTTGGCTGTTTTACAGGACTTGAATGAAACAAGAAAATTCTTAAGAAACATAAAGTTAAAGCAACAGCCAGCTACCACTGACGAGGCACCACCAGCAACAGCCCCAGCAAGGCCTGTCTGGATTCCAAAGATTGGGGATCTAGTCAGAGAAAAAATAGCGGTGAAGAAGGAATTTGGGCCTTCTTACAGAAAAGCAGTACCTGTCTTAGCAATCAACGGAACAAGATCAGTAGTACTACCGCCCCTTGCTGGTAAAAAGGAGAACAGAGTTGTATCAATCGACCTGGTAAAACCACAAGCATGTGGCCTATAATCAACAGTAGGCCCAGTGGACTCCCGAGAAACAACAGAATACCCAAACTTGCAACAATCCAAGAGGTTCAAACTGAAAGACTAATCACATTCGATCAGCCTGCAGTGCACAGAGAGGGACTATGCAATAATGCCATGGAACTCGTGCCTCTTGAGACACAGATTGAAACAGTTCGTCAAGAAACACCAGTCTACAATGATGTGGCATCTGAATGTGCTACCGAAAGACAAATTGAAAGAACAATTCCAACAATTGAAAGAACTGCCTCTGGTTATGTCATCAACTTCGACAACTTCTCTGAAGATCAAAGCAACCCCGAAGTGATGCCAGAAACAAAGACTTTTAAAGAAAAAGCAACAGAACTCTTTCAACAAGTCAAAGAGGTATATCTGGATGCACCATTGATTGAGCATTGGATTATTTCGGGGGTATTTATACTCCTACTATGCCTAATTTTAGTTTTCATTTTAGGAAAGTTTATTACAATACAATGGACACAGCAAGTCAGAACATCAACTTAGTCCTCCAACCACACAGATCATCCCACGTGAAGAAAAGAGAACTGTCTACAGTAAATGTCACAGCCATTCCAATACCTGGTGGGGTAGTATGGGAGAAAACTGACTATGAAATCTTTGGTCCGGTCGAGATCCTGAAGTATCCTCATCAATTCAAGGTTTCCTTAAGTGACTTTGTAAAAACTAGTACATTCTCTGATGATTGGGACTTTGAAAGTATTAACAATATGACGTCTGATTTGGTAATGTCAGCTAGATTCACAGATCATGATTATTTACAAGGTTCGTCTAGGTATGAGCAGATGTTCTGCTTCACACATTATGGTGATCATTACTTGCATAAATCTGCACAGCCTAGAAATGTTTTTAAGTATAATCAGTGGGAACATTGTGCTACACCACCTAAAAGCAGTTCTAAAACATTCTTTGAGAAATTCAAGTACTTCTCAGGGTTTAACACCAGTGATGCAGAAACGTTTTATTATAAACTGTTAGATAAAACAGGGTTGAAAACAATGCTGACAAATACTAAATTGATATATTCAGAAGCATTTTATGAAAAAATGATGACACTTGGTTTTGATTATTGGAAAAATAACATTGAAACAAAAACCATCTGGGGTACAAAAGAGTGGCAGGTACAAGGCCTAGAAGCACTGTTTCGAGCCTGCATGATCCCAGAACAAATGATGTTTTTAAATGAAACAATTCATCAAACATCCTGTCTTGGCCTAGCTAAGATCAAAGACCTTAACAAACCGTCTATTCCAAAGCCAATACCTGAGAATGCAACAACAGATATTGAGATAGACGTATCCAAAATTTTACATTTAAACAGAACACATCCTGATTGGAAAAAGTGGTTAATCTGGCCTACTTACACAAACAACTGTCAAGATAGATTCCTGAATAAAACACAGGGGTTAAAAATGACCAGACAAGACCCTAGATACTCCCAGAGACAACATCCAGGGATAGTAACAACATACAGTGTAGGGAAGCTGTGCCTTGAATGGCTAGAATCATCCACACTGGCTGAAATTAAGCAACACTTGTCTTTACTTAAAGATGGTGCTGATTTGCGCGATTTCATTCTGGGACCACGCAAACAGCGTCAAAAGCGTTTCATAGCGACCAGTATCTATGCTGCATACAACGAGGCTTGGAAAGTCACGCAAATTGAAACAGCAGAAAAAATACGAGAAATTGATCGTATTCATTTGGAAAAATCACTTTCTGTAGTGGACAATGGGTTAATGACTCTGTCCTCCAGAATATATTCGTTGGACAATATTGTATCCTCTGCCTTTGATATAATAGACAGAGACTTGCTAATGTTACAGCATGGCCAGTCGCAATTACGTTCTATTGTACAATTAGGCTGGACGCTGCAAAATCTTCGTTCAGGCTATGTGCCTTGGCGTTTAATCAACACAACATCATTGTTTTCCATCTTTAACCTTACTGATAAACAAATCAGCTTGGCACAGAAAGGAGCAGACTATACAATCCTGAGCATCGAAAAACTTGAGAGATTACCATTGACAATGTCAGAAAGTCCTGTCATTGAATGGATAATACACGGGATTATCACAATTCCGATAACAACTTTCCGATTTAAAAATTGCCTTCAATACATACCTACTGGCCAGTATGAACGAATGGGTAAAGGGTACATTAAATCAGCATGGAAATTACCATACACACATACATGCTACAGTGACAGCAACAAAAATGTATTTCTTAGTGGTGAAAATTGTAAACATTCACTAAGCGGTATACTTTTGTGCCAGGGTATTAATTTACACGGAGCCTGTGAAGGTAATTCTAACAACCTTTCATGCCACCAGCTTGTCACACCTGCAACGCAGATAGAGCCTTTCTTTATGCAACTCGCGAATGGGAGTTACATTCTAAGGACGGATCACAGATGTTGTGGCCTTTTGCCAGGGAAAGCGTATCTCGTAAGCGTAACATCCATGGTCAAATGCTGTATGCAAGCATTGTTTCCGAGCGGCCCTGGAGACATAGAGACTCCCATCTGGCCTCGTCTGAATTTCTCTTCTATACGAATTGATACTTTAAGCAAAATGAAGTCTGTGCTTTTGCAGACAACAGTGCCCATCACGTCATCAAAAGAGACGTATGATCTCCTAGTTGCAAGGACAGCTACGGTGGTTCATAACCTTTTATCAACAAATTACCCCGTGCATTTCGTAGAAATGCTGAGCCAACTTCTTAACATGTCTAGTGCCATAGGCATCCCAGGCATATTTAAGACGATTTTTACGGGACTGCTAACACCATTTCAAGCAATTCTGGGAATCGTTCCCAATTTTGTCCATTCAGTCTTTGGCGGCATACCCCTATTTTTGGGACTTGTAGCAGGGATTTTATTTTTGACCTTCCTGCTCCGATATGGCAAGCCACAGCTCAGACATGACTCCTATGGGAATGGAAGAAACGATCCTACCAATCCGCTACCGGGACAGAATAACTAGAGTCCTTGGATTGGCCAGGCTGAGAGATCTAAACATGACCTGGTTCCTTTCATTCAGACCTATATGGCAATCCTGCATCTTACCTGTACTACGATGTATGCTATGCGGAGATGAATGCGTGTTGGACACCTGTCTTGCACTTCCATTAGCAGTACCAATGGATATCAATACTTTGCTCAGTCCGATAACGGCTCACGCATTGTGTTGTCCCCAGCGGCTACCAATCCTGATGACGGCATTCGTTGAGACTCCTGTACTACGACTAGGTGGTAACAGTGGAGCGAGTGACAAAAGCAACATCACCCAGGTACGACCTTCTGTGAGCATTGCTGATCCCGACTTTGATGACAGCAATCATTCTCACACCTGCCAAGTTACAGCACTATCGAATTTGGTCGAACTGTCACCTGATTTTGTAGACCAATTCTTTGAGAGCCTGTCTGATATGATGTTCTTACCCGAACAGAAACAATAACTTTAGAGAAGCATTCCGACACACAGCGTTCCCATGAACTCTGAATTTGGCCTTCAGTTTTGATCAACAAAAACTGCTAAAAAGCGTTGGAAGAAAATATTTGTGGATTGAACTATTTTTCATAATATTTTCCCCCTTTTTTTCTGGCACAAAAAATTCTTTGCTTGAAGTAGACCTATTCATAAAGAACAGAAGCTTCTACTTCTATTTAGGTAAATCTAGAGACATCATAATTTCAACCAGCCTCTAGCACATTTTACTGCAATGCATTTATATGTGATGAAATTATCTTGCCCTTCTTTTCTGTATTCAGAGATATTTCATGTGTAATTCTTTTTGCAAAATTGTTCATTGATTGCATATGCTATAATTTGAATGGTTTCTATGCTTCAAAGACGTACAGTACCTATATTTTCACGTATTACAAATACGCCTATTTCAAATGCATATATGTATTTTGGGGTGGGCAATGTTACACATGCATCTTATTGCTCTAGTTTTAGTAATTTGATGGACATAAATTCGTGGAGTGGGTGTCGCATTCCAATCTAGGACCCTGATCGATACTGTGACCTTATGCCCCTATACGGCTATAAATCCATTTATTCCCTATATTGGCATAACCGATCAAATGCAATATTCAGAAACTCGTCTCTGACCTCACACGAACAGAGCCACATATCAGAATTGCTTCCTCTGCAACTTACTTTGCAGCTCATTAGTGCAATGACATAGCAGAAGTTACTATCTAAGATTCCTGGATTAACACTCCGAGTTCTTCAACAAGATAAAAACTCAGCAACCTGGGAAAGCCCCGCTTGCTATGTTTTGATTAGTAATAGAACTCTAATGAGCACTGATAGACGATCACTTCCTAGTGACATCTTTATTGACGTCTTATGTCCAAAAACTTACGTCAAACAAGGCACCTTTCAGGTATAAATATTACCAACGTTGCCTTAAGCAAATGCTGGCTAGCTGCCTCATAGACGTCGATGCCGTTATCGCTGCTGATGCTATAGCTGCGAACGAGCGAACGATGGTGTGGTGAACACAGGAGCTGAACAGCCGTCCCCTGCAAGAGCCCAGCAGATGCAAGCTGCCCGCGGACGCTGCCCCTCTTCCTCTTCCTCGACGCGCTGAGAGAGACGCTGTCTTTTCTCCTGCCGAGAAAATCCAGCTCCGGCGTTTCCAGCCTACTCTTGCGAGTGACTGGGATATCGAGTTCCCTGAAGGAGATACCAGACCTCCAACATTCTATTCCAGAGGTATGGTGTTGACTAAAACCTTAGAGAGAATTCTTGAAGCAAACCTTGGCAAAACCAACTTAACTAAAGCTACTTACTTACTCCCCTCCCAAGTATTAGGCTTAGGTCAGGTACACTGGGGTAGGCGTAGTTAGAAGCACCAGTTGAGCATTTTAGCCTAATGTATATATGAATGTATATATGTTTTATTCATTTTAAACCATTGTATGGCTAAGAAACCATATCAATGCTTTTACAGTATTATTTCGCAATACTCATCTTACTGTACGTACTTTTTATAATAACAAGTCTTGCAATTGTGGCAATTCATTTCTCTTGTACGAGAAGAAAGACTGTTCAATAAATAACACTTTTATTGAAAACGCCCGTCTCTCTATTCTCTACATATTGTGAAAGTTATCTGCACAACAACTGACTGAGTAAAATAACTGTCTATTGTTTCACACGACTCTAGAGATTGACTCTTATCTGAGGAGCAAAGTTGTCATGTTGCACGGTTGTTGGAAAACTGAATCCCTTCTTGTCTGTACCAGGGAAGCTGATCACTTCCTATTCAGTCAAGAAAGTTTCCAGTGACCTCTGAGCTAGTTGGTAACAAACCCAATTAGGTTTAGCATAGTCAGTAGAGGCCTGGAAGATCCGCACTTCTACGTCGATACTACTGTTTATGTTATTCCAATGCGCAGGGCGTATTGGGAAAATAGGAACTACACTACACCATCTCTCGCTGTGCCTGCATCATCTCCCCCTTAACCTGTACCATCTAACCCTTTACCTGCATCATCTCTCTCTGTGCCTGCATCATCTCCCCCTCTGTCTGCACCCTCTCCTCTCAACCTCCACCTTCTCACCCTCTGCCTGCACCATCTCTCTTTCTGCCTGCACCATTTCACCCTCTGCCTGCACCATCTTTCTCTTTGCCTGTATCATCTCCCCCTCTGTCTGCACCATCTCCTCTCTTCCTGTAACTTCACTACTTCTGCCTGCATCATCTCTGCTTTGTGTATGTGAATTCCGGGAGATACCACAGGTACCACTCATGTGCAGTCCCAATTACACTTTTACTCTGGGGGCGTGCAAGGGACCCACATACTAAAGACCGCATAACTTTTTGTGGCGGTATTGCTGCTACTGAAAGGCATCTTTAGAGGCCTATTATGATGTGGCTGGTGGTGTGTATTAGACACCGCTACCATGTTAAATCCTTTCCCTCTCTGCCTGTAGCATCTCGCTCTCTGCCTGTACCATCTCCCTCTCTGTCTGCACTATCTCCCCCTCTGTGTGCTCCATCTCCCCTCTGCATGTAACATTTTTCCCTCTGTTTGCACCATTTCCTCTCTGCTGCACTATCTCACCCCCTGTGTGCATCATCTCTCTCTCTGCCTGCACACTCTGTATCTCTGCCTGAACCATCTCACGCTGTCTCTGCTCTATCTCCTCTCTGCTTGCACCATCTCTCCTTCTGCCTGCAGCCCTGAACCATCTATCCTCCGCCTTCACCATCTTGCTCTCTGCCTGCACCATATCCCTCTCTGTCTGCATCATCTGTTTCCCTCCGCCTGCACCCCCTCTTCCGCCTGCTGCTATTTTAACTGTTTTCTCATCACATTGTCCCCACTCCTACCCCATGGTTTGTTCCTCACAGTTCTTGCCTCTTTTTAAAGACACTGAAATAACCATGTGAAATGTGCTTTGAATTCGTGCGTGTGCTGTTGAAATAAGTTTAAATAGACAGAGCAGAGGCGAGGCTGCAGAGCTGTGTTACATGCATAGCGTAAGCAGATGGTGTCACCCCATGTGAGGGTATAACTCGGTGCGGTCTGTACCCTCTGCACCCCTCTAGTGACGCCACTGACAAACCCGTTGGGCCTGTTTCTTGTACTTTTGTGTCTCACTTATGGGTGTAATTCTGGCAAAAAAATAATGCCGTAAATTTGAAATGTATTTGAAAATTGAGTCTGGATTGTCCACTGAAATGTGGTGGTCATACACATGTAATGTTTTTAGTCGCTTAAACATTTTAGTGTGGAAAATGTGTTTTGCTAAAATGCATGATTTTAAATAATTTGTCTAGAATCACACAGCATCTGTGTAAATTAAGGATTTATAGTTGCAGCTTTTTTCATAATCTTCACAGTTTCTGCATGCACCATCTCCTCTCTTCCTGCATCATCTCTCCTTTTGTCCATACTATCTCCCCTCTGTATGCACCATCTCTTCTTCTGCCTGCACCATCTCTCCCCCTGCCTGCAATATGACTGTGTATGTCTGCACTATCTCTCCTTACGCGTGCACCATCTCTCTCTCTGCCTGTACCATCTCTCGCTGTGCCTGCATCATCTCCCCCTTAATCTGTACCATCTCACCCTTTGCCTGCATCATCTCTCTCTGTGCCTGCATCATCTCCCCCTCTGTCTGCACCATCTCCTCTCAACCTCCACCATCTCACCCTCTGCCCTCACCATCTCTCTTTCTGCCTGCACCATTTCACCCTCTGCCTGCACCATCTTTCTCTTTGCCTGTATCATCTACCTCTCTGTCTGCACCATCTCCTCTCTTCCCGTAACTTCAATACTTCTGTCTGCATCATCTCCGCTTTGTTTATGTGAATTCTGGGAGATACCACAGGTACCTCTCATATGCAGTCCCAATTACACTTTTACTCTGGGGGCGTGCAAGGGGCCTACAAACTAAAGACCGCATAACTTTTTGTGGCGGTATTGCTGCTACTGAAAGGTATCTTTAGAGGCCTATTATGATATGGCTGGTGGTGTGTATTAGACACCGCTACCATGTTAAATCCTTTCCCTCTATGCCTGTAGCATCCCACTCTCTGGCTGTACCATCTCCCTCTCTGTCTGCACTATCTCCCCCTCTGTGTGCTCCATCTCCCCTCTGCATGTAACATTTTTCCCTCTGTTTGCACCATTTCCTCTCTGCTGCACTATCTCACCCCCTGTGTGCATCATCTCTCTCTCTGCCTGCACACTCTGTATCTCTGCCTGAACCATCTCACGCTGTCTCTGCTCTATCTCCTCTGCTTGCACCATCTCTCCTTCTGCCTGCAGCCCTGCACCATCTATCCTCCGCCTTCAACATCTTGCTCTCTGACTGCACCATATCCCTATCTGTCTGCATCATCTGTTTCCCTCCGCCTGCACCCCCTCTTCCGCCTGCTGCTATTTTAACTGTTTTCTCATCACATTGTCCCCCCTCCTACCCCATGGTTTGTTCCTCACAGTTCTTGCCTCTTTTTAAAGTCACTGAAATAACCATATAAAATGTGCTTTGAATTCGTGTGTGTGCTGTTGAAATAAGTTTAAATAGACAGAGCAGAGGCGAGGCTGCAGAGCTGTGTTACATACATAGCGTAAGCAGATGGTGTCACCCAATGTGAGGTTATAACTCGGTGCGGTCTGTACCCTCTGCACCCCTCTAGTGACGCCACTGACAAGCCCTTTGGGTCTGTTTCTTGTACTATTGTGTCTCACTTTTGGGTGTAATGCTGGCAAATAAATATGCCGTAAATTTGAAATGTATTTGAAAATTGAGTCTGGATTGTCCACTAAAATGTAGTGGTCATAGACATGTAATGTGTTTAGTCACTTAAACGTTTTAGTTTGGGAAATGTGTTTTGCTAAAATGTATGGTTTTAAATAATTTGTCTAGAATCACACTGAGCATCTGTGTAAATTAAGGAATTATACTTGCAGCCTTTTCCAAAATCTTCACAGTTTCTGCTGACAGTGTACCTCTCTCTGCTTATACTGTCTCCTCTCTTGTGATATGTTCCCTCTTTCTTTATTTTCACTTGTCTTTCATTATAGTGATGCTTGTTCTCACAGTCTCCTCTGTAATCTTAGTGTGTTCCTGTGCTCATTGTCTCCTTTGTCTCTTAATAGTACCTTTTTTTTTAATAATCCGTTGTCTGATCTTTTAATCCTCTCTTTCTCATTATACCTCCCTCTGCCTGCACGTTCTCTCCGCCATCTGCATTAGGTCTCTCTTTGTCGACAACATCTCCCTTCCGCCTGCATCATCTCTCTATCTGCCTGAACCATCTCTCCTTGTGCCTGTGCCATCTCCCCTCTGCCTGCACAATCTCCCCCTCAACCTGCATCATCTCACCCTCTGGCTGCACTATCTCTCTCTCTGCCTGCATCATTTCCCCCTCTGTCTGCACCATCTCTTCTCCTCCTGTAACATCACTACCTCAGCCAGAATACATAGATTGCTGCATACAGTGTTAGGTAGATTTACAAGCCCCTTGGGCCTGTTTCTTGTTTTATTGTGTCTCACTTTTGCTTGTAATCTTGGCAAAAATATAATGCAGCAAATTTGAAATGTATTTGAAAAATGAGTCAGGATTGTCTACTGAAATGTATTGTTCATATACATGTAATGTGTTGAGTCACTTAAAAGTTTTAGTGTGGGAAATGTGTTTTGTTGAAATGTATGGTTTTAAATAATTTGTCTAGAATCACACTGAGCATCTGTGTAAATTAAGGATTTATACTTGCAGCTTTTTTCATAATCTTCACAGTTTCTGCATGCACCATCTCCTCTTTTCCTGCATCATCTCTCCTTTTGTCCATACTATCTCCCCTCGGTATGCATCATCTCTTCTTCGGCCTGCACCATCTCTCCCCCTGCCTGCAATATAACTGTGTATGTCTGCACTATCTCTCCTTCCGCGTGCACCATCTCTCTCTCTGCCTGTACCATCTCTCGCTGTGCCTGCATCATCTCCCCCTTAACCTGTACCATCTCACCCTTTACCTGCATCATCTCTCTCTGTGCCTGCATCATCTCCCCCTCTGTCTGCACCATCTCCTCTCAACCTCCACCATCTCACCCTCTGCCTGCACCATCTCTCTTTCTGCCTGCACCATTTCACCCTCTGCCTGCACCATCTTTCTCTTTGCCTGTATCATCTCCCCCTCTGTCTGCACCATCTCCTCTCTTCCTGTAACTTCACTACTTCTGCCTGCATCATCTCTGCTTTGTGTATGTGAATTCTGGGAGATACCACAGGTACCTCTCATGTGCAGTCCCAATTACACTTTTACTCTGGGGGCGTGCAAGGGGCCCACATACTAAAGACCGCATAACTTTTTGTGGCGGTATTGCTGCTACTGAAAGGCATCTTTAGAGGCCTATTATGATGTGGCTGGTGGTGTGTATTAGACACCGCTACCATGTTAAATCCTTTCCCTCTCTGCCTGTAGCATCTCACTCTCTGCCTGTACCATCTCCCTCTCTGTCTGCACTATCTCCCCCTCTGTGTGCTCCATCTCCCCTCTGCATGTAACATTTTTCCCTCTGTTTGCATCATTTCCTCTCTGCTGCACTATCTCACCCCCTGTGTGCATCATCTCTCTCTCTGCCTGCACACTATGTATCTCTGCCTGAACCATCTCACGCTGTCTCTGCTCCATCTCCTCTCTGCCTGCACCATCTCTCCTTCTGCCTGCAGCCCTGCATCATCTATCCTCTGCCTTCACCATCTTGCTCTCTGCCAGCACCATCTCCCTCTCTGTCTGCATCATCTGTTCCCCTCTGCCTGCATCCCCTTTTCCGCCTGCTGCTATTTTAACTGTTTTCTCATCACATTGTCCCCCCTGCTACCCCATGGTTTGTTCCTCACAGTTTTTGCCTTTTTTTAAAGTCACTGAAATAAACATATGAAATGTGCTTTGAATTTGTGTGTGTGCTGTTGAAATAAGTTTAAATAGACACAGAGCAGAGGTGAGGCTGCCGAGCTGTGTTACATACATAGCGTAAGCAGATGGTCTCACCCCATGTGAGGGTATCACTCGGTGCGGTCTGTACCCTCTGCACCCCTCTAGTGACACCACTGACAAGCCCTTTGGGTCTGTTTCTTGTACTATTGTGTCTCACTTTTGGGTGTAATGCTGGCAAAAAAATATGCCATAAATTTGAAATGTATTTGAAAATTGAGTCTGGATTGTCCACTGAAATGTAGTGGTCATAGACATGTAATGTGTTAAGTCACTTAAACGTTTTAGTGTGGGAAATGTGTTTTGCTAAAATGTATGGTTTCAAATAATTTGTCTAGAATCACACTGAGCATCTGTGTAAATTAAGGAATTATACTTGCAGCCTTTTCCATAATCTTCACAGTTTCTGCTGACAGTGTACCTCTCTCTGCTTATACTGTCTCCTCTCTTGTGATATTTTCCCTCTTTCTTTATTTTCACTTGTCTTTCGTTATAGTGCTGCTTGTTCTCACATTCTCTTCTGTACTCTTAGTGTGTTCCTGTGCTCATTGTCTCCTTTGTCTGTTAATAGTACCTCTTTTTTTAAATAATCCGTTGTCTGATCTTTTAATCCTCTCTTTCTCATTAAACCTCCCTCTGCCTGCACGTACTCTCCTCCATCTGCACTATGTCTCTCTTTGTCCACACCATCTCCCTTCCGCCTACATCATCTCTCTATCTGCCTGCACCATCTCTCCTTGTGCCTGCGCCATCGCCCCTCTGCCTGCACCATCTCCCACTCAACCTGCATCATCTCACCCTCTTCCTGCACCATCTATCTCTCTGCCTGCACCATTTCACCCTCTGCCTGCACTATCTCTCTCTCTGCCTGCATCATTTCCCCCTCTGTCTGCACCATCTCTTCTCCTCCTGTAACATCACTATCTCAGCCAGAATTTATAGATTGCTGCATACAGTGTTAGGTAGATTTACAAGCCCCCTTGGGCCTGTTTCTTGTTTAATTGTGTCTCACTTTTGCTTGTAATGTTGGCAAAAATATAATGCAGCAAATTTGAAATGCATTTGAAAAATGAGTCAGGATTGTCTACTGAAATGTAGTGTTCATATACATGTAATGTGTTGAGTCACTTAAACGTTTTAGTGTGGGAAATGTGTTTTGTTGAAATGTATGGTTTTAAATAATTTGTCTAGAACCACACTGAGCATCTGTGTAAAATAAGGATTTATAATTGCAGCTTTTTTCATAATCTTCACAGTTTCTGCATGCACCATATCCTCTCTTCCTGCATCATCTCTCCTTTTGTCCATACTATCTCCCCTCGGTATGCAACATCTCTTCTTCTGCCTGCACCATCTCTCCCCCAGCCTGCAATATGACTGTGTATGTCTGCACTATCTCTCCTTCCGCGTGCACCATCTCTCTCTCTGCCTGTACCATCTCTCGCTGTGCCTGCATCATCTCCCCCTTACCCTGTACCATCTCACCCTTTGCCTGCATCATCTCTCTCTGTGCCTGCATCATCTCCCCCTCTGTCTGCACCATCTCCTCTCAACCTCCACCATCTCACCCTCTGCCTGCACCATCTCTCTTTCTGCCTGCACCATTTCACCCTCTGCCTGCACCAACTTTCTCTTTGCCTGTATCATCTCCCCCTCTGTCTGCATCTCCTCCTCTGTTGGACTTGGCCCTTCTGGCAGGTTCACCCCTGAACTTTTTGCCTAGGGTTAATAAATAATTATAGTGATTTCTGGTCTTTGCGCACTTTAACACTGTGGCGCAGTGTAAAGTGCGTGCGCTCCCTGAGTGCGTGTGTGAGATTGGCCTGCTCTCCCATAGGAATGCATGGGGAATGTCTGTGTCCCTGGTAGTTCCTGATGCGTGAGGCATGCATGCTCAAGTTTGGTATGTGCACACTCGTGTGATTGAATGCTTCGCAATGATGTATGTGTCATGACTGTGTTTTGTGCGGAAGTGCCACTTCTAGGAGTTGGCATATTAGTGTAAAATATGCCTGGCGTGTGATTGGCTGGAGCTGGCTGGGATGCCAGGCTCCAGGAAGTCTGTGTGGGTCTGCCCCGGTGGTGAATGGAGAGATTAGCATGCTGATGTGAGGGAGGGGCTGCGCCTGTGTCCTGAATGAGGCTGGGTTTCCCCCACACAATGCTGGCTCCGCCCCCTCTGGTGCGACTGATGACCCTAGCCTGCCTGATGAATGAAAGGGGTGGTTGAGCCATCAACAGTGCTCACAGACCAGCTGCGACTTGTGCTGCCCCCACCCTACACCTACAGACAAAGGAAAAGGTGTATAAAAGAGGGGCTGTGACCCCATGAAAATGTTCTTGTTCCCAACTTAAATCTTACCAGGGGTATGCTGCTGCTGGGGCCCGGGGGAAGGCTTGCCTCCCTGGGCCGTGCCCAGCCCCTGGACTGCTGGTTTCCTGGATGGCTGAAGACCTTTGTTGGGTCCGGACCCCCCCCCCTTAGCGCTGGGAGCTCTTTACTTTCTCCTCTAGCGCTGTACTTGGACTTTTGCTGGACTTGTGTTCCCCTGAAGCGCTGGGAAGCGCTTTATCCTGTCTGGTAGCGCTGGGAGCGCTTGACTGGTAGCCTCGACTGCCTGGAAGTGCTTGTGTGCTGTCCCTAGCGCTTTGGAGCGTTTTATGTCCCGCTAGCGCTGAGAGCGCTTTGTTTTCCAAGGCCGGTGCCCACCTGGCATTTGCCCGCTGTAATTGCCGATTTTGAAGCCCCTGGCGAGTGCCCACCTCGCCAGGGACCGTGCCGCTATTTTCGTGGCCATAGCGAGATCCCACGTCGCCTTATTTAAATTATCGGGAGCTCACCCCGTGTGGAAATCACCGCCACAGCCCAGGATCCCTGCCGGGCCGCCGCGCTGCCTACGGCGACCCGGAAGTCCCGCCTCCATTCCCCCAGCGCCGCGCTGCCATTGGCTGCAGCGCGACCCGGAAGTCAGGCAAGCTTTAGAGAGACAACCGGAAGCGGACGGGAGGCCACCCCGCGCTCCGGTGAGAGAATTTGTCCGCAAGCGGCACCTTCCACGGGGCTCCCAGGAGTGAGGGAGAGCCCCGTGGTGACCGTCCTGAAGGAGAGAGAGCCCCCGAGGAGCGGGAGCTCTCGTGCGGAGCCCCAGAACTGCCGCAGCACGACCGGGAGCAGAGTGGAGCTCCCCTGTGTGTGGAGCAGCCCCAGAGAGAAGAGCTGCAGCATCGAGAGACCGGTGAGTGGGGCCGATGCAGCGTAAAGGAGAGGGGGGGCGTCGGGGCACATTGCCGGTGCCCGCCCCCTCCCTTCCGCGGAGTTAGTTGTGTTTGGAGCCCGAGAAGGCTCCAGGTGTCCCACTTGTTTCCCGAGCCCGAGAGGCTCAGGGGGGCATTTTGTCTGAAGAGCCCACGAGGCTCAAGGGGCCATATTTGTTTCTCGAGCCCTGAGAGGCTCCCCCCTTGGCATATTTGTTCTTGAGCCTAGAGAGGCTCCCACGTTGGCCCCATCATCCCCAGCTGCCCAGCACTTTGTGGGCAGCTGCTACGTTTAGGTTTTGGCGCAGTGGCGCAACCTGGACCCTGGACTTTGATGTAAGTTCTATGCTAATGTGATTTATGCGAAGTGTTCTTTGCTGCACCTCTGAATGTGTTGTTGATGCATCATGTGCCTTGTTCCTTACACTGCTGAACGTGTGTTAATGCGTCATGTGTTCCTTACACTGCTGAATGTAGGTTTCTGCATCATGTGTTTTCCTCCCCTACACCGCTGAATGTATAATGATGCATCATGTGTAATGTGCCTATGCCCCTAAATATGGTGATATTTAGTTGGTTGTTCTTGCTAGTACAGGTGGTGCTAGTGAGGTCCTGGTTCCCTGTGTGACCTGTTCCTAAGGTGGTTAGGATTGCGTAGGTGGTACTTACCTGATTACCAGTAGTTACTGATTGGGTGCTATTTTGTGCTACAGTGATTTTCTGTTATGTTTTAAGTGATATTCCAAGGGCTTGATACTGAGCTCGCCCCTGACCAGAGTCCCAGGTCCAGTGGACTCTATTGTGCCTTCCCTGACAAATTGCTGGGACTTGTCTGATCTCCCTTGGGCCCCTGGGGCCTCGCTGAAGTGTGCCTCGCTCATTCCCCTCTGCAGCTCGTGCACGGCAGCCCGTTCAAGCCTCGAGCAGCGCCGCTCTCCCCTGAGCCGCGCCGCTTTGCTGGGTCGCCCGCATCCTGCCTTCCCCTCCTCCTCTGAGCCGCACACATTGGTCGCCCCAGAGAAACGCTTGTAGCTAGCCGGCCGCCCGCTCAAGTTTACTAAGGAGGTCACTCGCATTATCCCGCAACCAGGACGGGAGGTACTGACCGATAGGCTCTATGTTCTAAGTTCTAGGCCTACAAGTATTGTATTCTAAGTTCTAAAAGTGCTGATTCCTGACAGTGGTCCAGGTGGCCCTGTCTTGTACATATCCCCTGTAAATTCTGCCCGTGCCTGTTGGCACATTGTAAAGTGTGTGTTTTTATCTAATGTGTTTTGGTGTAATACAAAGGCTATTTTTATATATAACCTTGTGTGGCGTTTCCTTTGTGGTGGGCCTTGGGTGTTGTTGCTGGGGTGCGTGCGCAAATACTTAACTCATATCGCCTCCAAGTTTAGCCTTGCTGCTCGCGCCACGTTACCTAGAGGGTGAGCAGGGGTTATCTTGGCGTGTAACTCCCTTGCCCTGACTTAGGAGTGGTGGCCTCTGACTGACTTTGGCGCAAGCCCTGGCCAGCCAGGGATCCCATTTCTAACATCCTCTCTTCCTGTAACTTCACTACTTCTGTCTGCATCATCTCTGCTTTGTGTATGTGAATTCTGGGAGATACCACAGGTACCTCTCATGTGCAGTCCCAATTACACTTTTACTCTGGGGGCGTGCAAGGGGCCCACATACTAAAGACTGCATAACTTTTTGTGGCGGTATTGCTGCTACTGAAAGGCATCTTTAGAGGCCTATTATGATGTGGCTGGTGGTGTGTATTAGACACCGCTACCATGTTAAATCCTTTCCCTCTCTGCCTGTAGCATCTTGCTCTCTGCCTGTACCATCTCCCTCTCTGTCTGCACTATCTCCCCCTCTGTGTGCTCCATCTCCCCTCTGCATGTAACATTTTTCCCTCTGTTTGCACCATTTCCTCTCTGCTGCACTATCTCACCCCCTGTGTGCATCATCTCTCTCTCTGCCTGCACACTCTGTATCTCTGCCTGAAACATCTCACGCTGTCTCTGCTCTATCTCCTCTGCTTGCACCATCTCTCCTTCTGCCTGCAGCCCTGCACCATCTATCCTCCGCCTTCACCATCTTGCTCTCTGCCTGCACCATATCCCTCTCTGTCTGCATCATCTGTTTCCCTCCGCCTGCACCCCCTCTTCCGCCTGCTGCTATTTTAACTGTTTTCTCATCACATTGTCCCCCCTCCTACCCCATGGTTTGTTCCTCACAGTTCTTGCCTCTTTTTAAAGTCACTGAAATAACCATATAAAATGTGCTTTGAATTCGTGTGTGTGCTGTTGAAATAGGTTTAAATAGACAGAGCAGAGGCGAGGCTGCAGAGCTGTGTTACATACATAGCGTAAGCAGATGGTGTCACCCCATGTGAGGGTATAACTCGGTGCGGTCTGTACCCTCTGCACCCCTCTAGTGACGCCACTGACAAGCCCTTTGGGTCTGTTTCTTGTACTATTGTGTCTCACTTTTGGGTGTAATGCTTGCAAATAAATATGCCGTAAATTTGAAATGTATTTGAAAATTGAGTCTGGATTGTCCACTGAAATGTAGTGGTCATAGACATGTAATGTGTTTAGTCACTTAAACGTTTTAGTGTGGGAAATGTGTTTTGCTAAAATGTATGGTTTTAAATAATTTGTCTAGAATCACACTGAGCATCTGTGTAAATTAAGGAATTATACTTGCAGCCTTTTCCATAATCTTCACAGTTTCTGCTGACAGTGTACCTCTCTCTGCTTATACTGTCTCCTCTCTTGTGATATGTTCCCTCTTTCTTTATTTTCACTTGTCTTTCGTTATAGTGATGCTTGTTCTCACAGTCTCCTCTGTAATCTTAGTGTGTTCCTGTGCTCATTGTCTCCTTTGTCTCTTAATAGTACCTTTTTTTTTAATAATCCGTTGTCTGATCTTTTAATCCTCTCTTTCTCATTATACCTCCCTCTGCCTGCACGTTCTCTCCTTCATCTGCATTAGGTCTCTCTTTGTCGACACCATCTCCCTTCCCCCTGCATCATCTCTCTATCTGCCTGAACCATCTCTCCTTGTGCCTGTGCCATCTCCCCTCTGCCTGCACAATCTCCCCCTCAACCTGCATCATCTCACCCTCTGTCTGCACCATCTCTTCTCCTCCTGTAACATCACTACCTCAGCCAGAATACAAAGATTGCTGCATACAGTGTTAGGTAGATTTACAAGCCCCTTGGGCCTGTTTCTTGTTTTATTGTGTCTCACTTTTGCTTGTAATCTTGGCAAAAATATAATGCAGCAAATTTGAAATGTATTTGAAAAATGAGTCAGGATTGTCTACTGTAATGTGTTGTTCATATACAAGTAATGTGTTGAGTCACTTAAACGTTTTAGTGTGGGAAATGTGTTTTGTTGAAATGTATGGTTTTAAATAATTTGTCTAGAATCACACTGAGCATCTGTGTAAATTAAGGATTTATAGTTGCAGCTTTTTTCATAATCTTCACAGTTTCTGCTTGCACCATCTCCTCTTTTCCTACATCATCTCTCCTTTTGTCCATACTATCTCCCCTCGGTATGCACCATCTCTTCTTCGGCCTGCACCATCTCTTCCCCTGCCTGCAATATGACTGTGTATGTCTGCACTATCTCTCCTTCCGCGTGCACCATCTCTCTCTCTCTGCCTGTACCATCTCGCGCTGTACCTGCATCATCTCCCCCTTAACCTGTACCATCTCACCCTTTACCTGCATCATATCTCTCTTTGCCTGCATCATCTCCCCCTCTGTCTGCACCATCTCCTCTCAACCTCCACCATCTCACCCCCTGCCTGCACCATCTCTCTTTCTGCCTGCACCATTTCACCCTCTGCCTGCACCATCTTTCTCTTTGCCTGTATCATCTCCCCCTCTGTCTGCACCATCTCCTCTCTTCCTGTAACTTCACTACTTCTGCCTGCATCATCTCTGCTTTGTGTATGTGAATTCTGGGAGATACCACAGGTACCTCTCATGTGCAGTCCCAATTACACTTTTACTCTGGGGGCGTGCAAGGGGCCCACATACTAAAGACCGCATAACTTTTTGTGGCGGTATTGCTGCTACTGAAAGGCATCTTTAGAGGCATATTATGATGTGGCTGGTGGTGTGTATTAGACACCGCTACCATGTTAAATCCTTTCCCTCTCTGCCTGTAGCATCTCGCTCTCTGCCTGTACCATCTCCCTCTCTGTCTGCACTATCTCCCCCTCTGTGTGCTCCATTTCCCCTCTGCATGTAACATTTTTCCCTCTGTTTGCACCATTTCCTCTCTGCTGCACTATCTCACCCCCTGTGTGCATCATCTCTCTCTCTGCCTGCACACTCTCTATCTGTGCCTGAACCATCTCACGCTGTCTCTGCTCTATCTCCTCTCTGCTTGCACCATCTCTCCTTCTGCCTGCAGCCCTGCACCATCTATCCTCCGCCTTCACCATCTTGCTCTCTGCCGGCACCATATCCCTCTCTGTCTGCATCATCTGTTTCCCTCCGCCTGCACCCCCTCTTCGGCCTGCTGCTATTTTAACTGTTTTCTCATCACATTGCACCCCTCCTACCCCATGGTTTGTTCCTCACAGTTTTTGCCTCTTTTTAAAGTCACTGAAATAACCATATGAAATGTGCTTTGAATTCGTGCGTGTGCTGTTGAAATAAGTTTAAATAGACAGAGTAGAGGCGAGGCTGCAGAGCTGTGTTACAAACATAGCGTAAGCAGATGGTGTCACCCCATGTGAGGGTATAACTCGGTGCGGTCTGTACCCTCTGCACCCCTCTAGTGACGCCACTGACAAGCCCTTTGGGTCTGTTTCTTGTACTTTTGTGTCTCACTTATGGGTGTAATTCTGGCAAAAAAATAATGCCGTAAATTTGAAATTTATTTGAAAATTGAGTCTGGATTGTCCACTGAAATGTAGTGGTCATACACATGTAATCTTTTTAGTCACTTAAACGTTTTAGTGTGGAAAATGTGTTTTGCTAAAATGTATGATTTTAAATACTTTGTCTAAAATCACACTGAGCATCTGTGTAAATTAAGGATTTATAGTTGCAGCTTTTTTCATAATCTTCACAGTTTCTGCATGCACCATCTTCTCTCTTCCGGCATCATCCCTCCTTTTGTCCATACTATCTCCCCTCTGTATGCACCATCTCTTCTTCTGCCTGCACCATCTCTCCCCCTGCCTGCAATATGACTGTGTATGTCTGCACTATCTCTCCTTCCGCATGCACCATCTCTCTCTCTGCCTGTACCATCTCTCGCTGTGCCTGCATCATCTCCCCCTTCACCTGTACCATCTCACCCTTTGCCTGCATCATCTCTCTCTGTGCCTGCATCATCTCCCCCTCTGCACCATCTCCTCTCAACCTCCACCATCTCACCCTCTACCCTCACCATCTCTCTTTCTGCCTGCACCATTTCACCCTCTGCCTGCACCATCTTTCTCTTTGCCTGTATCATCTACCTCTCTGTCTGCACCATCTCCTCTCTTCCCGTAACTTCACTACTTCTGTCTGCATCATCTCCGCCTTGTGTATGTGAATTCTGGGAGATACCACAGGTACCTCTCATGTGCAGTCCCAATTACACTTTTACTCTGGGGGCGTGCAAGGGGCCCACATACTAAAGACCGCATACCTTTTTGTGGCGGTATTGCTGATACTGAAAGGCATCTGTAGAGGCCTATTATGATATGGCTGGTGGTGTGTATTAGACACCGCTACCATGTTAAATCCTTTCCCTCTCTGCCTGTAGCATCTCACTCTCTGGCTGTACCATCTCCCTCTCTGTCTGCACTATCTCCCCCTCTGTGTGCTCCATCTCCCCTCTGCATGTAGCATTTCTCCCTCTGTTTGCACCATTTCCTCTCTGCTGCACTATCTCACCCCCGGTGTGCATCATCTCTCTCTCTGCCTGCACCATCTGTCTCTCTGCCTGAACCATCTCACTCTGTCTCTGCTCCATCTCCTCTCTGCCTGCACCATCTCTCCTTCTGCCTGCAGCCCTAGACCATCTATCCTCTGCCTTCACCATCTTGCTCTCTGCCTGCACAATATCCCTCTCTGTCTGCATCATCTGTTCCCCTCCGCCTGCACCCCCTCTTCCACCTGCTGCTATTTTAACTGTTTTCTCATCACATTGTCCCCTCTCCTACCCCATGGTTTGTTCCTCACAGCTCTTGCCTCTTTTTAAAGTCACTGAAATAACCATATGAAATGTGCTTTAAATTCGTGCGTGTGCTGTTGAAAAAGGTTTAAATAGACACAGAGCAGAGGTGAGGCTGTAGAGCTGTGTTACATACATAGCGTAAGCAGATGGTGTCACCCCATGTGAGGGTATAACTCGGTGCGGTCTGTACCCTCTGCACCCCTCTAGTGACGCCACTGACAAGCCTTTTGGGCCTGTTTCTTGTAGTTTTGTGTCTCACTTATCGGTGTAATGCTGGCAAAAAAATAATGCCGTAAATTTGAAATGTATTTGAAAATTGAGTCTGGATTGTCCACTGAAATGTAGTGGTCATACACATGTAATGTGTTTAGTCACTTAAACGTTTTAGTGTGGAAAATGTGTTTTGCTCAAATGTATGGTTTTAAATAATTTGTCTAGAATCACACTGAGCATCTGTGTAAATTAAGGAATTATAGTTGCAGCCTTTTCCATAATTTTCACAGTTTCTGCTGACAGTGTACCTCTCTCTGCTTATACTGTGTCCTCTCGTGATATTTTCCCTCTTTCTTTATTTTTACCTGTCTTTCGTTATAGTGCTGCATGTTGTCACAGTCTCTTCTGTACTCTTAGTGTGTTCCTGTGCTCATTGTCTCCTTTGGCTCTTAATAGTACCTCTTTTTTTATAATCCATTTTCTGATCTTTTAATCCTCTCTCTCTCATTATACCTCCCTCTGCCTGAACGTTCTCTCCTCCGTCTTCATTATGTCTCTCTTTGTCCACACCATCTTCCTTCCGCCTGCATCATCTCTCTCTCTGCCTGCACCATCTCTCCCTCAACCTGCACCATCTCACCCTCTGCCTGCACCATCTCTCTCTCTGCCTGCACCATTTCACCCTCTGCCTGCACTATCTCTCTCTTTGTTGCATCATCTCCCCCTCTGTCTGCACCACCTCTTCTCCTCCTGTAACATCTCTGCCTCAGCCAGAATACATAGATTGCTGCAAACAGTGTTAGGTAGATTTACAAGCCCCTTGGGCCTGTTTCTTGTTTTCTTGTGTCTCACTTTTGCTTGTAATGTTGGCAAAAACATAATGCAGCAAATTTGAAATGTATTTGAAAAATGAGTCAGGATTGTCTACTGAAATGTAGTGTTCATATATATGTAATGTGTTGAGTCACTTAAACGTTTTAGTGTGGGAAATGTGTTTTGCTGAAATGTATGGTTTTAAATAATTTGTCTAGAATCACACTGAGCATCTGTGTAAATTAAGGATTTATAGTTGCAGCTTTTTTCATAATCTTCACAGTTTCTGCATGCACCATCTCCTCTCTTCCTGCATCGTCTCTCCTTTTGTCCATACTATCTCCCCTCTGTATGCCCCATCTCTTCTTCTGCCTGCACCATCTCTCCCTCTGCCTGCAATATGACTGTGTATGTCTGCACTATCTCTCCTTCCGCGTGCACCATCTCTCTCTCTGCCTGTACCATTTCTCTCTGTGCCTGCATCATCTCCCCCTTAACCTGTACAATCTCACCCTTTGCCTGCACCATCTCTCTCTGTGCCTTCATCATCTCCCCCTCTGTCTGCACCATCTCCCCTCAACCTGCATCATCTCACCCTCTGCCTGCACCATCTCTCTTTCTGCCTGCACCATTTCACCCTCTGCCTGCACCATCTTTCTCTTTGCCTGTATCATCTCCCCCTCTGTCTGCACCTTCTCCTCTCTTCCTGTAACTTCACTACTTCTGTCTGCATCATCTCTGCTTTGTGTATGTGAATTCTGGGAGATACCAGAGGCACCTGTCATGTGCAGTCCCAATTACACTTTTACTCTGGGGGCGTGCAAGGGGCCCACATACTAAAGACTGCATACCTTTTTGTGTCGGTATTGCTGATACTGAAAGGCATCTATAGAGGCCTATTATGATATGGCTGGTGGTGTGTATTAGACACCGCTACAATTTGTTTATTTATTTATTTATTTTGTGCGATTTTTAGAGCGCGCAAATACCCAAGGGTGTCTCGGCGCTAGCGTAGCAGAGCTCTCATTTGTGGAGGAAGAGGTTTATGTTGAGATCAAGCAAGTTTTGAGTTTTTTTTCTGAAATTGAGGAGTGTCGGAGCAGTTTTGATGTGGAGGGGCAGCGTGTTCCAAAGTTTCGCTGTCGCGATGGAGAAACGTTTGTCACCCCAATTTGCTCTTCTTGTGCGTGGGACTCTTAGCAAATGGGCTGATGATGAGCGTAATGTTCTTGAGTGCTCAAGCGGGCAGAAGGCTTGTCTTAGGAATAGTGGGCCTTGGTTATGGATAGCTTTATATGCTATGCATAAAGCCTTGAATTTGATCCGACTCCTCACTGGCAGCCAGTGTAGCTGTCGGATGTAAGGAGAGATCGATGTAAATTTAGGAATAGTTAGCAGGGTCCTGGCTGCTGCATTTTGCACCATCTGCAGTTTGCTGAGGACCTTTTGTTGGGCATTTAATAGCAGGGCATTGCAATAGTCTGTTTTTGAGAAGACTAATGTGCTGATTAAGGTTTTGCCTGCAGACGGAGGTAGATATGGGGTTAGCTTTTTAATCCTTTTTAAAATGTGAAAGGATGAGGAAACCACCGAATTGGCATGCTGTTGGAAGGACATTTTATTGTCAAATATGACTCCTAGGTTGCGTACTTTGGTCACTGGTTCGGGAGGTTGTCCCATCTGAGGTGGCCACCATTGGGGGGACCATGTAGGTTGCAGCCTCCCGAATGTCATCACTTCTGTCTTATCAGAATTTAATTTGAGACAGTTAGATGACATCCAGGAGCTTATTGCCCTCATTCCGTCTTGGAAGTTGGCTGCCACCGAGATGCCATCATTGTATACAGATAGCACCAGTTGGGTGTCGTCTGCGTAAGTTGTGAGGGCAATTTCATAAGATTTTATAACCCTTGCTAAGTCTGAAACATAAATGTTGAAAAGTGTCGGACTTAGCAAAGAGCCCTGTGGTACTCCGCAAGGCAGAGAGAAGGTCTGGGAGATGTATTTGCCCATCTTCACTGTTTGAGGGCGGTTGGCCAAAAATGAGGCAAGGAGTTCTTTGGCTTTGTTTTTTATTCCTAAGGCCGCGACACGGTCAATCAAAGTGACATGATCGACCGTGTCGAAAGCTGCGGAGAGATCCAAAAGTATTAGTATCGCAGAACCTCCGTTATCCATTGTGGTCCTTATCTCATCTGCTGCTTTTAAGAGCGCAGTCTCTGTTCCGTGACCTTGTCTGAACCCAAATTGGGTGTTGTCAAGTAGGTTGTTATCATGTATGTAGGTCGAAAGTTGTGTGTTCATGATGTTTTCGAAAATTTTAGCAGGGAACGAGAGACATGCGATGGGTCTGTAACTGGCAGGAAGAAGAGGGTCTAGGGTAGGTTTCTTTAGAAGTGGCTTAATAATAGCCTCCTTCCAGACAGATGGATAGATGCCAGTTGCGAACATTGCATTGCAGATGGTGGTTAGGGGAGGGGCAATGGCTTCGGGATGAGATTGAGGATGACAGGAGGACAAGGATCAAGGGGTGACCCCGATTTTGTTCGAGCAATCAGGGGTTGGATAAGTTCCTGCGTAGTGGCTTCAAAGGCTAGGAAAGCTGGAGCGTTATCGGAGGTGGGAGTCAAAGTGGATGGGGGAGGAGGAGAAGGGGAAAAAGTGGTGAAGATGGCTCTGATTTTGTCTTCGAAGAATTTGGCCAAAGAGTCCGATAGGGATTGTGATCCTTCTGAACGCGGGGCGAGGGGATTAGATAGGTGAGTGACCACCTGAAATAGTTTCCCTGCCAAATTTTTGGCCTGATTAATTTGATTGGTGTAGTAGATCGTTTTCTCCGTTGTTATGAGTTTTTTATATTTGGATAGAGCGTTCTTATATGTGATTTTATCAGGGGGACTGAAGTGGCAGCGCCACTGCCTTTCTAGGTTCCTACAGTATTGTCTCTGCAATCGAAGTGGTTCAGTGAACCAAGGGGCTGAAGGGAGTTTTCTACTCCGGTGTGAAGTTTTGATGGGCGCTAACTTGTTGCAGGCTGTGTTTAAGTTGCTCAAGTAGTTGGCAGATGCTGTTGTGGGATCCTGCTCATTTGGAATGAAACTATCCTGCATTATCTGCGTGAGATGGTCAAGATTAATATTTTTCCAATCTCGGAAGTTGATAGGGGAAGGAGATGTAGAGGGGGAAGTGCTCGAGTTAGTTATGATGGAAAAGCATATGGCAGCATGATCCGTCCAAACTAGGGGGGTCACCCTAGAGATGGATATATTTGGGTTGTTAGTAAATAGTCCATCTAAGGTGTGTCCCGCCTTATGGGTGGGTTCTTTAACGATTTGCAGGAGACTAGCAGCAGCTAGGTCGTTGATTAGCATTGATGTATCAGGGTCATCAGTGGCTTCGAGATGAAAGTTGAAGTCACCCAGAACGGTGAAGTATGGGGATCCCACTGAAGCCTCGATTAGGTTATCCACGTTCGAGAGGAAGTTAGATCTGGACCCGGGGGGGCGGTAGATTAACATACCTTTGAATGACGTTCGACCAGAAAGGCCTATAGTGAAGAGCAAAGCCTCGCACTCGGAGTAGTTTGACTCAGTTGTTGTTACTTTGAAGTGATCTTTATAAATAATAGCTATTCCTCCACCCTTTCTTTTAGGTCTATCTAGCTTACATACACAGTAGTTGGTTGGAGTAGCAGCTCTGAAATCTGGACCGGAGGAGTCGTCCCCCCATGTCTCGGTGACAAATAGTAGGTCCAATTTCTGTGAGTCAATAAATTCTGCAATTTCAATGTTATGTTTAGGAAGGGACCGTACGTTTATAAGTGCTGCTGTCACTTGACGGTTGGAGGTTGTGGGAGGGATAGAAATGTCCTCGGTGCATGTGGGACATTTATGTGGGCCTATGCTAGAATTTGTGTAGTTGAGATGTGGTAAGGCGTGAGCCGCCTCTGCTACAGGTCTAATGCTTAGGAGTTGGGCGGGGGTGTAGGTCCGTACCAGCGAGTTTTGTGAAGGCCAGGAGAGCGGTGGAACAGGGGGAGTGGCCCAGGGCCCGTCCTCGGCGCGGACAAGCGCAGACAAGCTTGCCTTATGCGCGCCCTTGGCGCGCATTCGTCGCGCCCGCTGCGGTCGTCCGCTGCGCTTCCGGATCCGGAGCATAATTTATGATGCAGAGGTGGTGTCGTGGCGGGGGGCGTGGTCAACGTGGGTGGGCGTGACCGCTTCAGAGAGAGGGTGGCGTCGTTATGGCAACACTCGGCCGCGTCAGCGTTTAGTCGGCTGAGCGGGGTGTTTGTTCTGCGAGCAATTAGCTGGGGGAACAACGAATTTAAAAAGCACAATTATCACAAGTTTAAAAAATACAGCGTTACGTCTCCCGGCTTTCCGCCTCAGGAGAGAGTTCTACAACACTGCGCTGGCAATCAGCGCGTGTTTAAGTAGGCTGGCGGGGGGCGTGGTCAACGTCAACAATGTTAAATCCTTACCCTCTCTGCCTGTAGCATCTCACTCTCTGCCTGTACCATCTCCCTCTCTGTCTGCACTATCTCCCCCTCTGTTTGCTCCATCTCCCCTCTGCATGTAACATTTCTCCCTCTGTTTGCACCATTTCCTCTCTGCTGCACTACCTCACCCCCTGTGTGCATCATCTCTCTCTCTGCCTACACATCTGTCTCTCTGCCTGAACCATCTCATGCTGTCTCTGCTCTATCTCCTCTCTGCCTGCACCATCTCTCCTTCTGTCTGCAGCCTTGCACCATCTATCCTCTGTCTTCACCATCTTGCTCTCTGCCTGCACCATCTCCCTCTCTGTCTGTATAATCTGTTCCCCTCCGCCAGCACCCGCTCTTCCGCCTGCTGCTATTTTAACTGTTTTCTCATCACATTGTCCCCCCTCCTACCCCATGGTTTGTTCCTCACAGTTCTTGCCTTTTTTTAAAGTCACTGAAATAAACATATGAAATGTGCTTTGAATTTGTGCGTGTGCTGTTGAAATAAGTTTAAATAGACACAGAGCAGAGGTGAGGCTGCAGAGCTGTGTTACATGCATAGCGTAAGCAGATGGTGTCACCCCACGTGAGGGTATCACTCGGTGCGGTGTGTACCCTCTGCCCCCTCTAGTGACGCCACTGACAAGCCCTTTGGGCCTGTTTCTTGTACTATTGTGTCTCACTTATGGGTGTAATGCTGGCAAACAAATAATGCAGTAAATTTGAAATGTATTTGAAAATTGAGTCTGGATTGTCCACTGAAATGTAGTGGTCTCCTCTGTCTCTTAATAGTACCCCTTCTTTTTGTAATCCGTTGTCTGATCTTTTAATCCTCTCTCTCTCTCTCTCTCATTATACCTCCCTCTGCCTGCACGGTTTGTCCTCTGTCTGCACTATCTCTCTCTCTGTCCACACCATCTCCCTTCAGCCTGCATCATCTCTCTCTCTGTCTGCACCATCTCTCCTTGTGCTTGCACCATCTGCCCACTGCCTGCACCATCTCCATCTCAACCTGCACCATCTCACCCTCTGCCTGTACTATGTCACTCTCTGCCTGCATTATCTCACTCTCTGCCTGCACCATCTCTCTCTCTGCCTGCATCATCTCCCCCTCTGTCTGCACCATCTCCCTTCCTCCTGTAACATCACTACCTCTGTCTGCATCATCTCCATTTTGTGTATGTGAATGCTGGGAGATACCACAGGTTTCTCTCATGTGCACTGTCAAATGCACTTTTAGTCTGGGGGCGTACAAGGGGTCCACACAGTAAAGACTGCATGCATTTCTGTGACGGTATTGCTGCTACGGAAAGGCATCTGCAGAGGCCCATTATGATATGGCTGGCAGTGTGTATTAGGCACCACTACTATGTTAAACCCTTTCCACCCTGGTCGTAAGGTGACCGGGGCAGGAAAGCTGTGGACGGTCTTTGCCACTGCTGTGGAGCTGTCAGCCATGGCGGAGGTCATTCTGGTTGGGATTGCAGGTGGATTGCCCTCACCAGGCTGGTGGTGGGTATTGCAGCCTGGCTGGGGCAATCTGCCCGCCATTGTAATGGGCCCGTTAGTGTCCCTCTGTCCTCATTGTCTCGTCTGTCTCCTAATAGTCAAATTATTTTTTTTACTTCCTTGTCTAACCTTTTTCTATACTGTCCCCCTGTCTTCTCATACTCTGTATCTTTATTCTTATAGTCTCCCTTCTCTCCCCATACTGCTACCTTTCTTCTCATAATCCTCATTATCTCTTCATATTTTCCAGTCTTTTCATACTCTATTTTTCCCCTTATACTGCATTGTCTGCTTACATCCTCTTTTCTATTTATATTTCATATTGTCTTGTAGTCTTCTTTCTCTTGTTGTAAGTCCTTCTATTTTCATATTCTTATGTTTGTTGTCATAATCTCTCCTGTTTTCTTATAACTAATATAATAGTGTATTTGATATAATTTATTTTTCTAAAGTGATATATATTTTTTATAATAGATTCTTTTAGTCACCACTGAAAAAAAATCATCTTGCCTTCTAAATCTGAGAAGAACAAAGGACGAAAGAAAGCAGTTTATTTAAAGAGGACTCATCTACAACATTTACCTGAAGATGAATGTAGTAAGAAAAAGAAAAAAAGTCCTGGTAAGAAAACTAAGAGTTTTCTGCGAAGATTGACAACCGCTAACAGTAGCGTGCGCAAAGTAAAGAATACTGTGACTGTTTCTGCAACTAAGAGATAAAACAAGACTCATGGAACAACTTCAGAAAAAAATGTTTATAGTAAAAGGAGGATCAATCAATTTAACGACATAAGAAGGAAGATGTTTTATAATAGAATTTTGTTAAATTTAACTAAGTTAATAAAGAATTGTAAGAAGAAAACCACATTTTATAAGAAGGGGAAATGTATTGAAAATGTAGTTGGAAAGCTTTTGAATTAAAAAAAAACTTTTTGTTTTAGTAATCAATAGAATTCGATCACTAGATAAGCCAATCCATTTAATGAAGAGCAAAAGTAAGTGGAGAATAATAATTAACAGAACTAATTTTTCTGAAGTTTTTTGGGGTGAATGGAAACATAGTTCAAGTTCAGATCCTTTTTTAATGAGGAAAGTTATCTTCAGAGTAATGACTTGTTGCATGCAGTTGACACTACAGGTCGTGCTTATGAGGTTAAACATGTTTGTCCTATTGAAAAAGAGAAAATTGTTCAAAGAAATGCGGAAGAGGTGTTAGCTGATGAGGTATTAGGGAGATGGCCTAAAGCTCCAGTGTACACTTGGAATTGCAGTAGTATTTGTAGTGTACGGCAGGAATCTATTGGTTTTATACACAATTTCGTACGTAACTATACTAAGAAAAGTGTTAAACAAAAGATTAAGATGTTGCAAGGATTAGACCCTTGCAGAGTGAGAGAAAATACTGGTTTGCAAGGACATTCTTTGGCTTGTCTTTCTAAAAAAGTTTTAGAAGTGTTTTACACCATTTCAGGATGTTGGCAGTGCATTATACTGAAATGAGGAAATTTGTAAGAACATTGTATTATGCCAAAAGTCCAGCTCTAATGTTAAAGAAGCTGAACAGTGCTCTTTTGCATGGATCTGTGTCTGCTGTAAAGAATGTTTGTGATGAAATTCAGGTTAGTCACTTTGGTGCAGAAGAAGATAGTGCAGAAATTCATACGTTAGTAGAAGGAAATGTAGAAGAAAATGTACAACATTGCAGTACAGAAAAATTTGAGCAGGAAATTACAAAGTTCAAGGTGGATTCAGGTGAAAGACCAAATTATTCTTGCATTTGTTGTTGACATACACATTATAAAAATCAGACTAGGACTGTTGATCTGTATTTAAAATGTGAAAAGGAAAATAATAAGGAGTGGATGGAATTTGTAACTTATTTGTTGGTCGAGAATACTTTTGATTTGGGTTGTGATCAGCGTATTTCTAAATATTATTATAACAAATTAGACGAGAATAAAATGCCTGCTAGAGCTGTACATAATAAGTTTGAGTTGGTAAATATTCCTTCTGAACTGGTGGATTTAAATACTTATGAGTCTATTCTTATTCAATGCGTGCATCCATTTCAGGCTATTGTTCGTATGGAGCCTAAGACAGGGAAATTGCCTCCTTCAGATTTACAGAGAGGATTAAAAGGAAGAGTTGTGTATTTGCCATTAGATTTAAAGAAAAATATTGGTGTAGAAAATGTAGAAGATGAACCTTTAGGTATTCTTGTTAATGGCATTCCTACTAAGAGTAAGAAAATCTGGCAGGAATTAGTGGATGTTAGGAAAGTGAAAAAGGCAACGTTGTATCTGATAAAAAATAATCAATATTATAAAGATGTGTTTATGAGTGAAGAAGAAATAACTGTTGAAGAAGATAATGACTTGCCATCTGGACAAATTGAAAAAGTGGATGTGTCCAGAACTGAAGAAATCTAAAAAACCCAGTGGCAGTGGGTTCGAGGCAGCTGTTGCTCACGCTGGGGACAGTACGGCGAAAAACAGGAATTTTTAAGCTCCTACTATTGTTGCACAGTTTTTAAAGATTTAATTTTAAAAACCATTCCTTCTCTCATTTTTAATATCACTTTACCTGCTTCTTCGCTGATCACCTCACTCGCCCTCTCCCGCTCCCCTAGCCCCGGTCCGGCACGGCTTGTGCCGATTGCTCCGGAGGGCTGACGGAGTAGCGGGTGCCATCTTGGGTGAGGCTGCAGGATTGTCTGTTTGTTTGGGCGGCGCTCTAGCCATCGCGCCTCAGGCCCATAAAAATCCGCCCCATGCGAACGCGCAGCGGACGCCCTAGACCCAGTGGCAGTGGGTTCGAGGCAGCTGTTGCTCGCGCTGGGGACAGTACGGCGGAAAACAGGAATTTTTAAGCTCCTACTATTGTTGCACAGTTTTTAAAGATTTAATTTTAAAAACCATTCCTTCTCTCATTTTTAATATCACTTTACCTGCTTCTTCGCTGATCACCTCACTCTCCCTCTCCCGCTCCCCTAGCCCCGGTCCGGCACGGCTTGTGCCGATTGCTCCGGAGGGGTGACGGGGTAGCGGGCACCATCTTGGGTGAGGCTGCAGGATTGTCTGTTTGTTTGGGCGGCGCTCTAGCCATCGCGCCTCAGGCCCATAAAAATCTGCCCCATGCGAACGCGCAGCGGACGCCCTAGACCCAGTGGCAGTGGGTTCGAGGCAGCTGTTGCTCGCGCTGGGGACAGTACGGCGGAAAACAGGAATTTTTAAGCTCCTACTATTGTTGCACAGTTTTTAAAGATTTAATTTTAAAAACCATTCCTTCTCTCATTTTTAATATCACTTTACCTGCTTCTTCGCTGATCACCTCACTCGCCCTCTCCCGCTCCCCTAGCCCCGGTCCAGCACGGCTTGTGCCGATTGCTCCGGAGGGCTGACGGGGTAGCGTACGCCATCTTGGGTGAGGCTGCAGGATTGTCTGTTTGTTTGGACGGCGCTCTAGCCATCGCGTCTCAGGCCCATAAAAATCCGCCCCATGCGAACGTGCAGCGGGCGCGCCGGCGGCGCACCGAAGGCGCGCCTAAGGCAAGCCCGTCTGTGCCCGTCCGCGGCCGACCGGGGCTAGGGGCACCTCACTCTGCCCATTTCCTGTCATATTCTTCCTCGCAACTTCGAGCGCTACAGGTACAGTAGACCCCCACACCCGCCACATGCGCACGCATTAGCGAACTCGGTCTAGCTCATTTGTACTCCTTAGCAACCCCTCCCACTTTCAACCCTTCCCTTCGCCTCCGTCAGGTGGCCCCTATCGATCCCTTTCCTTTCTTCCCTCAGTCCCTGGTGACACCCCAACTTTCTGCCTTCCTACTTAACACCAGATCGGCTGTCAAACACCATCTGGAGTTATTTGACTTCCTAGATTCTGTTAAACCAGATCTACTATTCTTGACCGAGACGTGGTTCCGCTCTGACTCACTCCCGAGTGTGCTCTCTGCCCTTCCCCCTCCCTACGTTATACTCAGGGCTGATCGACCTGACAGGCGAGCTGGTGGTGGAGTTGCCTTGATTGCCCGAGCAGACTTCCACTTTCAACCTCTCCCTTCTCCTTCCCTACCCACGGCAGACTGTCTGGTCATCCGCTCTACTTTCTCTCAGACCCCATTGACGTGTGTCCTTGTCTATCACCCCCCGCAATCCTGCCCCCGTTTCCTCCCAGCCATTTCTGATCTACTGGGAACCTTAGCAATCAACAACTCCTCGGTTCTGCTCCTTTGAGATTTTAACTTTTGGCCCAATGCTTCTACCGAAGATGTAGTTTCTCGTAACTTTACAGAACTCCTTTTGAGCTTGAATTTTGTTTCCCGGGTCCTTTCCCCTACACATATCCATGGTCATACGTTGGATCAAATTTGGACCCTTAATATCTCGATTCCGGTCCTTTCCGTCCAGCCCTGCCCCTGGTCGGATCACTTTCTCATTTCTTTCTCACTGGACCTAAGCTCTTCTTTCACCACTCCTCTCCCCAAACACACTTGGGCGAGGAACTGGAGCAGAGCCGATATCCCTGCCCTCTGTTCCTCCCTCTCTGCTTCTGACCCTATCCTGGCTGATCTCACGCCGTCTAGGCAGTTGGATGCTCTCGGCAGCTAGCTCCTGAGGGCTTGCGATCAGGCTGCCCCTTTGAAGCATGTAACAGTCAAGCGCGCCCATGACGCGAACAAATGGTTCTCTCCTGCACTTAAGGCAAAAAAACTTGAGACGCGTCAAGCGGAGAGAGCATGGAGACGCGCCTACTGTCCTCTCTTAAAAACCCGTTACTTGCTTATTTTAAAAGAATACAAAAAGGACATTCTCCTGGCCAAGACAGCGTATTTTTCTGGGAGAGTTCTTGATGCCGAGAACCATTCCAGTGAGATATTCTCTATTGTTCGAAAACTGTCTTCATCTGACAGGGCCTCTTCCAAGGTTCCTCCCTCCCAGGAGTTATGCAACTCTCCCAACGCTTTCTTCGTTGAGAAGGTCGCCCTTATTAAGGCCGGGATTCCTCCCCCCTCCTCCACCTTTTGTGATCCTCAGCCTCCCCCTCCTGTTTCCCGTCTGACCCACTTACCTCCCCTAACCAGAGACTCCTTTCTTTCTCTACTGACTCGCGTCAAATCTGGCTCGCCGGTAGATGTTGCTCCAGCGCATATTCTTCGCAGGCTCTTTATGAGCTGCTATCTCCCCCCCTCACCTTCCTTAACGATTCCCTTGACCAGGGGATCGTCCCAGTTCCTCACAAAACGGCCATTGTTATTCCTCTTTTAAAAAAACCTGGGGCTGACCCTACCTCCCCTTCTAACTACCGCCCCATTTCCCTCCTCCCCTTCCTGGCTAAGGCCCTGGAGGCCCATGTTACTCAGGTCCTAGGTGCCTTTATTGAGGAAAGCGGAGGATTTGCCTCCCGGCAGGCTGGCTTTCGCCCTCGGCACTCCACCAAGAAGGTGGTTATCTCGGTGATGGACGACCTCAGGGAGGGGCTGGATACCAACACGCCCCAGGCCCTGGTCCTTCTAGATCTTTCCGCGGCCTTTGACACGGTTGATCACTCCACTCTTCTCACCCGTGTCAGGGCGGCGGGCATCGAGGGCCCAGCTTTGGCCTGGATCAGCTCCTTTCTGAGAGATCGCTCCCAGGCCGTTCACCTGGCCGAATTCACTGCCCCCCCTCACCCAGTCCGGTGTGGTGTTCCCCAGGGTTCCTCCCTTTCCCCGTTATTATTTAACCTGTACATCTATCCCCTTATTTCTGCACTCCAAAACATGGAGGTCTCCGTATACAATTACGCTGATGACTTCCAGCTCATCTTTTACCTGTCACACTCCCCTACCAGTATACTCACCTTCCAGTCGGTCATGCTGTTCATCAGCGATTGGATGAACGGTAACCATTTGAAATTAAATCCGGACAAGACGGAACTTGTTGTTACTGGTAGCACCCCCAGTCCCTGGTCTTCTAGTTTCTGGCCCCCTTCCCTGGGTACTTTCCCCACTCCTTCTCTTACTGTAAAAACTCTAGGGATCTCACTCAATAACCACCTCACCCCTCACACCCAGATAAATTCTGTTGTTTCTTCTTGTTTCTTTGCCCTTCGCACTATACGTAAAATTTCCCGGTTTTTCTCTGTCCCGGCCCTTAAACTTATTCTGATGGCTATGGTTCTGTCCCGGCTGGATTACGGGAACATTGTTTACAATGGAGCTCCCGCTTATGCATTCCATCGTCTCCAGCTAGTCCAGAATCAGGCCGCTTGCCTGATCCATGGCTTACCCAGATTCCATCATGTTACTCCCCTTCTCCAATCCCTTCATTGGCTCCCCATTAAAGAGCGGGCCCTCTTTAAACTGGGGTGCACTACCTTTCAGGCCTTGGCGGGGACTGCCCCTGATTTTATATCCTCCGCCATTAGTGCTTATTGCCCCAACAGAGAACTTCGCTCCTCCACCAAATTTTTGCTCTCTGTCCCCCGATTCAAGAAAAAGAAATCCGGGGGCATGAAATTCAGGGTCCTTGCCCCCACCCTTTGGAACTCTCTCCCCTTCCATATCAGATCCACCCCCTCCTATTCTGATTTCCGTAGAGCACTTAAGACTTTTCTTTTTTCCCGTGCTTTCCCATCCTAGCACCTTGCTTCCCCTTTTACTCACCCCTGGCTAAGCGTCCTCCTAGCGCCATGAAACCGCATGGTATAAGCGCGCGATACAAATTGCTGTAAATTCAAATTCAAATACATTACAGTGTTCATCCACTGCATTCCAAAGAAGTGATGGAGAATACTATAGAGTTATTCCAAATGAAAGAAGCAAAGGGAAATCTTATTAGTGTTTGGGAAAAAGCTTGGAAGCTCGTTGTTTCCCTCATTTGTTTCCCACAGGAAAAGGAGGACGATATGATGACCGGCCTGTGCAGATTCCTCCATCTGAATACCGGACATTAAGATTGTACGCAGAAGATCCAAGATTTCGACAATGTATTCTATATTTGTTTCATCTTTTGTTTGAGAGTGATTTGTCTGGACTTTCTTATGAAGTAAACCATATATTGAAAACAGGTGTACATCTGCAAAATGTTTCGGCAAAGGAATTTATGGATAAAGTACATCAGAAAGATGTTTTGGAATCTCAGCTAATATATCTCATGGCATGTCAGCGTGGTACTAATGAGTACTGGTGCCGTCGTCATGGAGAACTTAAATGTATGCCAAGGAATTTAGAAACTTCTACATGGTTCCTCACTCTAAGCTGTGCTGAATATGCTTGGGATGATTTACTTCAGTTTCTTCGAGAGGCAAATCCCAATATACTAAATATTGAATACAAGACAACTGGAGAATTGTGCTCTTTGGATCCAGTTAATGTATGCAGATATTTCAATCATAGATTTGAAGCTATGATGTCTTTTATCACCAATAAAAAAATCCTCCTCTTGGAGAGGTTGTGGACTTCTTTTGGAGAAAGGAGTATCAAGCGAGAGGTGCTCCTCACATACACATGCTAATATGGATCAAAGACGCTCCCAAATTTGGAACAGATTCAGATGATATTGTGTTGTCTTTAATTGAAGAATACGCTACATGTGATATACCGAAAATTATACAGGATAAGGACTTAAGACAACAAGTCTTACGATTCCAAAGCCATCGTTGTGGGAAATACTGTCGTCAAAAGTACAAATCTAAGGACAAATTCTACACCAAATGTCGTTTTGGATTTCCACGTCCAGTAATATCGAAAGGAAGAGTGAACAGTTTTATGTCATCTTTGCGACATACTATCACAAGAAACTCTCCTAAAAATGCCTCGAATTTAAGAAGAAATGAAGATTCAAAATACATAAATGACTATAACCCAGTCATTTTGACCATGTGGAATGCTAACATGGATATTCAATATGTTGCAGACAATTCCATTGCTGTTGCTTGATATGTAACATCGTACATAACAAAATCAGAAAAGACAGAATTGAAAGAAATGTGGGAAGAGATTTCCCACGAGAAGAGTCTAAGTAAGAAATTATATACTTACAGTTTAAAGATGTTATCTCATCGAGAAATTGGAGCGTATGAATGCTCGGATCGATTTTCATCTGCAAGTCTATACTCCAAATCTAGAAGAATCGTTTGGGTGAGTCTAGGTCTTGCTGCAACACGAAACAGAGTACTTAAACCTGTACAAGAAATTGAATACTTAGCTGAAAAGCAGCCAGAAAGTACAGATATTGTGAAAACAAATATGTTGGATACATATTATCCAAACATAAGTGATCATCTTGAGAACATTTATCTCTATGAAGTGCTGCAAAACTATATTTTTAAACAAAATATTACAGAGAACATCAATAATGGTATATATGCTGTGTTTGGTTCTGAAGGATGTCTGGTGAAACTAAGAAGAGGACATTTGATTAATCACCGTAAACTGAGTTGCGAAACACCTGACAAAAGGGAATTTTACTATTTAGCCCTTTTAAAACTTTTCAAGCCATGGCGTTCAGAATTAGAATTACTTGGAGATTTCGAGAGCTATGAAGATTCCTTCAATGCAACTAAAGATACTATAAAACAGGGGTACTCAAAGTACTGCCCGCGGGCCGCTGGCGGCGCGGCAAGCCTGCCTTGGCGGCCCACGAACGTTTTAGACATCACACCTGTGTTCTGTTTTTTAGCTTCAGCAAACAACGCCGGTTGCAAAGGTGCGGAATCAGAGAGCCTGCTCTGTGAGGGCCGGGCGCTTCCAGCCACAGTGAGAGTTGAGCTGCAGGGGCGCTAAGAGGTGAACAAAGCCTCATTAACAAACAAATGGTCTTTTAAAGACCTGTGAAGTACTGGGGTGCGGCTGTGTGCGCACCCGGGAGGCTGTGCCTTTCAATATCCCCAGTCTGTCGTAGCTGCAACATAGATCACAGAAAAATGCTAAGAGGTAGGGGCTCTACTTGTATTGTTAGATAACAGAGGGTACCAAAGCAGTAAAAGTGAGACACAATTGAATGGTATAGGTTTCTACGGAAAAGCAAATACTCCATTTGATGGTGTTTTAGAAGTTAAAATTGAAAACTCTAATCATAGCGGAGACACTACAATCATTGGCTTTACCGAAACGGCTAGTACTTTTAGTTCCAGGTCCTCTAGAACTCGCAGAAGAATTCCAGCATCAGTAAGGGCAGCTACACCCTACCATGCCTTCTTTAAAAAAAATGCAAGCCTCCACAGCAACTGCAAATTCTTAAGATAATAACTGTAGCCCGATTCTGTGACAATAATGTAGTTAGACACCAGCAGGCCTCATCTCAGATGCAGCTACAACACTGGATATGGAGAACAAGTATATAGCTGTGGCCGCCACCATGAAAAACAGCTTTAATGGGAAAACCCCGGCTGACACACACAGAGGGAGGGGGGAGGACAGCAGGGACTGAGAGCCCGGTGAGGTGGGAGGGCAGAGCAGGGAGTGAGAGCCCAGTGAGGTGGGAGGGCAGCAGGAAGTGAGCGCCCAGTGAGGTGGGAGGGCAGAGCAGGGAGTGAGAGCTCGATGAGGTGGGAGGGCAGCAGGGACTGAGAGCCCGGTGAGGTGGGAGGGCAGAGCAGGGAGTGAGAGCTCGGTGAGGTGGGTGGGCAGCAGGGAGTGAGAGCCCGGTGAGGTGGGAGGGCAGCAGGGAGTGAGAGCGTGGTGAGGTGGGAGGGCAGCAGGGAGTAAGAGCACAGTGAGGTGACGGAGGACAGCAGGGAGTGAGAGTCAGGTGAGGTAGGTGGGCAGCATGGAGTGAGAGCCGGGTGAGGTGGGAGGGCAGCAGGGAGTAGGAGCCCGGTGAGGTGGGAGAGCAGCAGGGAGTGAGAGCGCGGTGAGGTGGGAGGGCAGCAGGGAGTTAGGGCGCAGTGAGGTGGGAGGGCAGAGCAGGGAGTGAGAGCGCGGTGAGGTGGGAGGGCAGCAGGGAGTGAGAGCACGGTGAGGTGGGAGGGCAGAGCAGGAAGTGAGAGCCCGGGTCAGGTGGGAGGGCAGCAGGGAGTGAGAGCCCGGTGAGGTGGGAGGGCAGCAGGGAGCGAGAGCACGGTTAGGTGGGAGGGCAGCAGGGAGTGAGAGCTCGATAAGGTGGGAGGGCAGCAGGGACTGAGAGCCCGGTGAGGTGGGAGGGCAGAGCAGGGAGTGAGAGCTCGGTGAGGTGGGTGGGCAGCAGGGAGTGAGAGCCCGGTGAGGTGGGAGGGCAGCAGGGAGTGAGAGCGTGGTGAGGTGGGAGGGCAGCAGAGAGTAAGAGCACAGTGAGGTGACGGAGGACAGCAGGGAGTGACAGTCAGGTGATGTAGGAGGGCAGCATGGAGTGAGAGCCGGGTGAGGTGGGAGGGCAGCAGGGAGTAGGAGCCCGGTGATGTATGAGAGCAGCAGGGAGTGAGAGCGCGGTGAGGTGGGAGGGCAGCAGGGAGTTAGGGCGCAGTGAGGTGGGAGGGCAGAGCAGGGAGTGAGAGCACAGTGAGGTGGGAGGGCAGCAGGGAGTGAGAGCACGGTGAGGTGGGAGGGCAGAGCAGGGAGTGAGAGCCCGGTGAGGTCGGAGGGCAGCAGGGAGCGAGAGCACGGTTAGGTGGGAGTTCAGCAGGGAGTGAGAGCTCGTGAGGTGGGTGGGCAGCAGGGAGTGAGAGCCCAGTGAGGTGGGAGGGCAGCAGGGAGTAAGAGCGCAGTGAGGTGATGGAGGACAGCAGGGAGTGAGAGGTGGGAGGGCAGCAGGGAGTGAGAGCTGGGTGAGTTGGAAGGGCAGCAGGGAGTGAGAGCACGGTGAGGTGGGAGGGCAGCAGGGAGTGAGAGCCCGGTGAGGAGGGAGGGCAGCAGAAAGTGAGAGCCCAGTGAGGTGGGAGGGTAGCACGGAGTGAGAGCCCGATGAGGTGGGAGGGCAGCACGGAGTGAGAGCCCTGTGAGGTGGAAGGGCAGCAGGGAGTGAGAGCTCGGTGAGGTTGGAGGGCAGCAGGGAGTGAGAGCCCGGTGAGGTGGGAGGGCAGCGGGGAGTGAGAGCTCGGTGAGGTGGGAGGGTAGCAGGGAGTGAGAGCCCGGTGGGGTGGGAGGGCAGCAGGGAGTGAGAGCCCGGTGAGGTAGGAGGGCAGCATGGAGTGAGAGCTGGGTGAGGTGGGAGGGCAGCAGGGAGTAAGAGCCTGGTGATGTGGGAGAGAAGCAGGGAGTGAGAGCTCAGTGAGGTGGGAGGGCAGCAGGGAGTGAGGGCACAGTGAGGTGGGAGGGCAGAGCAGGGAGTGAGAGCGCAGTGAGGTGGGAGGGCAGCAAGGAGTGAGAGCACAGTGAGGTGACGGAGGACAGCAGGGAGTGACAGTCAGGTGATGTAGGAGGGCAGCATGGAGTGAGAGCCCGGTGAGGTGGGAGGGCAGCAGGGAGTGAGAGCGTGGTGAGGTGGGAGGGCAGCAGGGAGTAAGAGCACAGTGAGGTGACTGAGGACAGCAGGGAGTGACAGTCAGGTGATGTAGGAGGGCAACATGGAGTGAGAGCCGAGTGAGGTGGGAGGGCAGCAGGGAGTAGGAGCCCAGTGATGTGTGAGAGCAGCAGGGAGTGAGAGCGCGGTGAGGTGGGAGGGCAGCAGGGAGTTAGGGCGCAGTGAGGTGGGAGGGCAGAGCAGGGAGTGAGAGCACGGTGAGGTGGGAGGGCAGCAGGGAGTGAGAGCACGGTGAGGTGGGAGGGCAGAGCAGGGAGTGAGAGCCCGGGTCAGGTGGGAGGGCAGCAGGGAGTGAGAGCCCGGTGAGGTGGGAGGGCAGCAGGGAGCGAGAGCACGGTTAGGTGGGAGGGCAGCAGGGAGTGAGAGCTCGGTGAGGTGGGTGGGCAGCAGGGAGTGAGAGCCCGGTGAGGTGGGAGGGCAGCAGGGAGTGAGAGCGCGGTGAGGTGGGAGGGCAGCAGGGAGTAAGAGCACAGTGAGGTGATGGAGGACAGCAGGGAGTGAGAGCCGGGTGAGGTGGGAGGGCAGCAGGGAGTGAGAGCCGGGTGAGTTGGAAGGGCAGCAGGGAGTGAGAGCACGGTGAGGTGGGAGGGCAGCAGGGAGTGAGAGCCCGGTGAGGAGGGAGGGCAGCAGAAAGTGAGAGCCCAGTGAGGTGGGAGGGTAGCAGGGAGTGAGAGCCCGATGAGGTGGGAGGGCAGCACGGAGTGAGAGCCCTGTGAGGTGGAAGGGCAGCAGGGAGTGAGAGCTCGGTGAGGTGGGAGGGCAGCGGGGAGTGAGAGCTCGGTGAGGTGGGAGGGTAGCAGGGAGTGAGAGCCCGGTGAGGTGGGAGGGCAGCAGGGAGTGAGAGCCCGGTGAGGTAGGAGGGCAGCATGGAGTGAGAGCCGGGTGAGGTGGGAGGGCAACAGGGAGTAAGAGCCCGGTGATGTGGGAGAGAAGCAGGGAGTGAGAGCTCAGTGAGGTGGGAGGGCATCAGGGAGTGAGGGCGCAGTGAGGTGGTAGGGCAGAGCAGGGAGTGAGAGCGCGGTGAGGTGGGAGGGCAGCAAGGAGTGAGAGCACGATGAGGTGGGAGGGCAGAGCAGGGAGTGAGAGCCCGGGTCAGGTGGAAGGGCAGCAGGGAGTGAGAGCCCGGTGAGGTGGGAGGGCAGCAGGGAGCAAGAGCGTGGTTAGGTGGGAGGGCACAGCAGGGAGTGAGAGCCCGGGTCAGGTGGGAGGGCAGCAGGGAGTGAGAGCCCGGTGAGGTGGGAGGGCAGCAGGGAGCGAGAGCACGGTTAGGTGGGAGGCCAGCAGGGAGTGAGAGCTCGATAAGGTGGGAGGGCAGCAGGGACTGAGAGTCCGGTGAGGTGGGAGGGCAGAGCAGGGAGTGAGAGCTCGGTGAGGTGGGTGGGCAGCAGGGAGTGAGAGCCCGGTGAGGTGGGAGGGCAGCAGGGAGTGAGAGCGTGGTGAGGTGGGAGGGCAGCAGGGAGTAAGAGCACAGTGAGGTGACGGAGGACAGCAGGGAGTCACAGTCAGGTGATGCAGGAGGGCAGCATGGAGTGAGAGCCGGGTGAGGTGGGAGGGCAGCAGGGAGTAGGAGCCCAGTGATGTGTGAGAGCAGCAGGGAGTGAGAGCGCGGTGAGGTGGGAGGGCAGCAGGGAGTTAGGGCGCAGTGAGGTGGGAGGGCAGAGCAGGGAGTGAGAGCACGGTGAGGTGGGAGGGCAGCAGGGAGTGAGAGCACGGTGAGGTGGGAGGGCAGAGCAGGGAGTGAGAGCCCGGGTCAGGTAGGAGGGCAGCAGGGAGTGAGAGCCCGGTGAGGTGGGAGGGCAGCAGGGAGCGAGAGCACGGTTAGGTGGGAGGGCAGCAGGGAGTGAGAGCTCGGTGAGGTGGGTGGGCAGCAGGGAGTGAGAGCCCGGTGAGGTGGGAGGGCAGCAGGGAGTGAGAGCGCGGTGAGGTGGGAGGGCAGCAGGGAGTAAGAGCACAGTGAGGTGATGGAGGACAGCAGGGAGTGAGAGCCGGGTGAGGTGGGAGGGCAGCAGGGAGTGAGAGCCGGGTGAGTTGGAAGGGCAGCAGGGAGTGAGAGCACGGTGAGGTGGGAGGGCAGCAGGGAGTGAGAGCCCGGTGAGGAGGGAGGGCAGCAGAAAGTGAGAGCCCAGTGAGGTGGGAGGGTAGCAGGGAGTGAGAGCCCGATGAGGTGGGAGGGCAGCACAGAGTGAGAGCCCTGTGAGGTGGAAGGGCAGCAGGGAGTGAGAGCTCGGTGAGGTGGGAGGGCAGCGGGGAGTGAGAGCTCGGTGAGGTGGGAGGGTAGCAGGGAGTGAGAGCCCGGTGAGGTGGGAGGGCAGCAGGGAGTGAGAGCCCGGTGAGGTAGGAGGGCAGCATGGAGTGAGAGCCGGGTGAGGTGGGAGGGCAGCAGGGAGTAAGAGCCCGGTGATGTGGGAGAGAAGCAGGGAGTGAGAGCTCAGTGAGGTGGGAGGGCAGCAGGGAGTGAGGGCGCAGTGAGGTGGTAGGGCAGAGCAGGGAGTGAGAGCGCGGTGAGGTGGGAGGGCAGCAAGGAGTGAGAGCACGATGAGGTGGGAGGGCAGAGCAGGGAGTGAGAGCCCGGGTCAGGTGGAAGGGCAGCAGGGAGTGAGAGCCCGATGAGGTGGGAGGGCAGCAGGGAGCAAGAGCGTGGTTAGGTGGGAGGGCACAGCAGGGAGTGAGAGCCCGGGTCAGGTGGGAGGGCAGCAGGGAGTGAGAGCCCGGTGAGGTGGGAGGGCAGCAGGGAGCGAGAGCACGGTTAGGTGGGAGGGCAGCAGGGAGTGAGAGCTCGATAAGGTGGGAGGGCAGCAGGGACTGAGAGCCCGGTGAGGTGGGAGGGCAGAGCAGGGAGTGAGAGCTCGGTGAGGTGGGTGGGCAGCAGGGAGTGAGAGCCCGGTGAGGTGGGAGGGCAGCAGGGAGTGAGAGCGTGGTGAGGTGGGAGGGCAGCAGGGAGTAAGAGCACAGTGAGGTGACGGAGGACAGCAGGGAGTGACAGTCAGGTGATGTAGGAGGGCAGCATGGAGTGAGAGCCGGGTGAGGTGGGAGGGCAGCAGGGAGTAGGAGCCCGGTGATGTATGAGAGCAGCAGGGAGTGAGAGCGCGGTGAGGTGGGAGGGCAGCAGGGAGTTAGGGCGCAGTGAGGTGGGAGGGCAGAGCAGGGAGTGAGAGCACGGTGAGGTGGGAGGACAGCAGGGAGTGAGAGCACGGTGAGGTGGGAGGGCAGAGCAGGGAGTGAGAGCCCGGGTCAGGTGGGAGGGCAGCAGGGAGTGAGAGCCCGGTGAGGTGGGAGGGCAGCAGGGAGCGAGAGCAGGGTTAGGTGGGAGTTCAGCAGGGAGTGAGAGCTCGGTGAGGTGGGTGGGCAGCAGGGAGTGAGAGCCCGGTGAGGTGGGAGGGCAGCAGGGAGTGAGATCGCGGTGAGGTGGGAGGGCAGCAGGGAGTAAGAGCGCAGTGAGGTGATGGAGGACAGCAGGGAGTGAGAGCCGGGTGTTAGACGGGACCTGGAGGGTCGGCCGAGGACAAGGGGAGAGGTCTCCGGGGAGAGCCGTCTCCAGCGATCGTACAGACAAGTAACTTCCCCCCCCACAGAATAGGCACCACACAAGGATAAGATTTAACGTTTTTATAAGTAAGCTTGAAGTACGGTAGGATGGTACAAGGAGGTCTGGACTCAGGGGTCCCCTCGATTCTAGTCTCTTGGATAGGAAAGGGGTAGCGGGACAGTCTTATTACCAATCTGGTAGGTACAATGAGATGGTGGATAGCTCTCAATCCTCGAGCTCGGCGTTCTTGAAGGACGGGTTGCGGCAGCGCCAGCAGATCCCGGAGTGGTCGAAGGTGGCAACGGGCCACGGCAGCGCCAGCAGGTCCCGGCGAAGGTGGTAGTTACAACGGATCGCGGCAGCGCCAGCAGGTCCCAACGACGATGGTAGTTACAACGGATCGCGGCAGCGCCAGCCGGTCCCAAGGAAGACGGTAGATTGCAGAGGGCCGCGGCAGCGCCAGCGGCAGGACGACAGTTCACAAGGAAGGGCTACGGCAGCGCCAGTAGTCCGTCAAGGATGAGTTCTTCTCGGTGTCTCTCGACTCCAGGATACAACTGCCTTCCTGCTCTGGAGCTGCCCCAGTTATAGGTCTGGCGCCCTTTGATGTCCGGTCCCTCGCACTTGGAGGTCGGGAGGTCCGGGATGAGGGAGTCCAGACACCCAGCAGGGGGGTGGAGCCAGTGTTGGACAGGCCACATGACGGGCCGCTCTCCCCCGGCTCGACCAGGCCCGAGCCCAGTCACGCAAGCACCACACACCACCATTGCACGCCCTACGTCCCCTCAGGGACCCCTGCCCTCGAACATGATAACCTCGTGGGTCCGATCCACTGCCGGCCCATGCACCCAGCCCGGGCCGCCATCTTGGACGCCTCGCCACGAGGCCGCCTGGCCCCCGATCGACCTCAACCCTGGGCCTAGCCCAGCCTCAGACAATCCGGCACCACCCTCCACCCAGGAGGTGAGCGGGCTACTTGGCAAGTCAATGGGAGAGAGAGGTGCCGATGGCTCTCCCCCCGCCCAGTGCCGCTCGCCCATCGCCTCCCCGGGCGCTGGCTCCACCCCCCTGCTGGGTGTCTGGACTCCCTCATCCCGGACCTCCCGACCTCCAAGTGCGAGGGTCCGGACATCAAAGCACGCCAGCCCTATAACTGGGACAGCTCCAGAGCAGGAAGTCAGTTGTATCTTGGAGTCGAGAGACGTAAGAGGAACTCATCCTGGACGGACTACTGGCGCTGCCGTAGCTCTGTCCTGTGCACCATCGTCCTGCCTGTTGGCGCTGCCACAGCCGTCGTAACCTTCATTCTTCACCGTCGTCCGGATCTGCTGGCGAGGCCGCGGACCGTTGTAACCATCATCTTCATCGGGACCTGCTTGGCTTCTCCACGGCCCGTCGACCATCCTTCATCCATCTCGGGACCTGCTTGGCTCCTCCACGGCCCGATCAGCAACCACGCCGAGCTCGAGGATTGAGAGCTATTTAACTCATTGGTAACTAAGACTGTCCCGCTACCCTTTCTCCTCAACCAGAGATCAGAACCGAGGGGACCCCTGAGTCCAGACCTCCTTGTATCATAGCGACGTAACCTAAGAATTGCATATAAAGTCTCGTTAACCTTCAATCTTGTGTGGTGTCCGTCTGTGGGGGGGAAGTTACTTACCTGTACAGTCGTTGGAGACGGCTCTCCCTGGAGACCTCTCCCCGTAATCTCGGCCGACCCTCCCGGTCCGTCTAACATTGGTGGCAGCGGCGGGATCCGAATCACCGCATAACGTACAGAGAGTAGCTCACCCCACAACGAACAACAATGTCGACTAAAGAGAGCGGATCAACTGAGAAGTTCCAAATGGAAAAACTAGAGGAATACAGCCATCGTGAACTAAAGCAGTTCTGCATCGAACTAGGTATCGCTACCACCGGACTAAGTACCAAGGACGATTTTAAGCATGCCCTAGAATCTTGGGCAGAGACCGGGGATGTCGAAACCCCTGAGCAAAGCACCGCGAAAAATACCAACACGGCCCCTGAGGGGCAAAGAACCAGTCTCTCGCAAGACGAGATCCAAGAAAGAGAAAAAGCCCGACTACACGAACTCGAAATGGCCCGACTCAAGATGGACATAGAACTCAAATTGGCCGAGCAAAAAATAAACTTAGGGCACCTTCGCCTCCGAGAAGAAAGAGAGGAGAAACAGAGGCAAAGGGAGCTCGAGGAAAAAAGACTAACGTACGAGCACGAACGGAACCTAGCCGAGATCAACCTGCGCAAACAAAATAAAGAGTTAGGGGTGCCCGACAGACCGTCCACCCCAGGGACCGCGGAGAAAAAAGTGCACATCCCCAAGGATGTGGTCCGAGAATATTTTCGAGAAGACGACATCCAGCAATGGTTTAAGGCCTATGAAATCGCGATGACTGCGCACCGGATCGATAGAACCGACTGGGGAGCCGGCCTATGGGGCAAATTCCTCAATGAGGGCCGCGATACTCTGTTACAGCTCCCAGACCACCAGATGACCTCCTACGACCATATGAAAGCGGCCCTCCTCACCCGCTATGGCCTCACGCCCGAGATGTACCGTCAGAGGTTCCGAGACTGCACACGCATTCCAGGTACAACTTGGGTGGACTATGTAACGTACTTTAGCCGAGCCTTCGAAGGCTGGATCAGAGGGAACAACGTCACGACCTACGAGCAGCTGTTCAATCTGATGGTATGGGAGCATCTGTCCAACAATTGCTTCATTGAACTACGCCAACACCTCCTCGACAGCAAGTTAACCGATCCCCGGCAGCTCGCAGCCGAAGCTGACCGGTGGGAGATCACCAGAGTGGGCCGGAATGGGTCCTACGAGCAGAACAGGAACAACAATGGTCACTACCGACCCAGAGGAGGAGGAGGGGGCCAAGGACGAGGAAGAGACAATACTCCGGCCGCCCCCGCTACCAGCACCACCCCCCCGGCCAACCGGGGCAGCACCCCGGCGCGACCGGGATACAGAGCCAATGTTACATGTCACCGATGCCAACGAGTCGGCCACTATGCAAACGACCCAAGCTGCCCGCAGTATCAGAGTCCAAGACCCCGCCAGGTGGCCGCCGCGGCACTAGGGGAAGAACAGATCTCCGAGGAACAAGAAACAGGCGAGCAAGAGTATCAAGAGTGGGAGCCAGCCGCCATGACTCTCGCGTGCTTAGGGGGAAGGGACATGGTCCCGCGGGTCCCCCTACCCGCTAACACCCAGAAGTACAGCCAATGGGTGAGCATCAATGGACAACGGGCCGAAGCCCTTCGAGACACCGGGGCCAGTGTGACAGCCGTCCGCTGTCGTCTGGTGACCCCAGAACAATATCTACCGAACGTTCTCTGCCCTGTGCGATCAGCCGACAACTCGGAAAGTCTGTGTCGGATGGCCTGCGTCCCCTTTGAGTGGGGAGGGGTCTCCGGCATGTTGAAGGTAACGGTCCGAGACGACGCCCCCGTGGACTGCCTCCTCGGAAATGACCTGGAAAGCTCCCCGTGGGCAGCCGTGGAGCGAAAAGAACACTTGGGGATGTTGGGCGTCCCAGACTGGGCGTGCGTCACCACCCGGTCCATGGCCGCCCGTGCCAACCATCACCCGGAAGAACCAGAATGGCCGGCGCCACCGCCTCCGGTCGCCCCCGCCGAGACCCCCGACCATGGCATCCCCCTCGAACTTGCTCAACCTTCCGACCTCGCTAATCTTGATCAGTGGGCTCAAGAAGGGGGACCCACACAAGAACAATTTCGTCAGGAACAGAAGACCTGTCCCTCCCTTGAGGGACTCCGACAACAAGCGCTCGCCCAAAGCGCCGGGGATACCTCCGGAACTCATTGGGTCTACTGGGACAATGATCTATTGTACAGCGAGCAACGAATCGCCGAGCTGGGGGCCAACCGAGTACTAGTGGTGCCCCTCCGCTTTAGAGACTTCCTGCTAAACCTGGCCCACGATGCCCCCCTGGCAGGGCACCTGGGACAGGATAAAACCTACAGCCGCCTAGTGACCCACTTCTTCTGGCCCAAAATGAGAAACGATGTGCACCAGCATTGCCGATCTTGCCCCACGTGCCAAGCCAGTGGGAAGAGCGGCCGCAAATTAAAGGCTCCCCTGCAACCCTTTCCAGTAGTCACAACCCCATTTGAGAGGGTCGGGATAGACATTGTGGGACCCCTGGACCCGCGTACAAGACAAGGCCATCGCTTCATCCTGGTACTAGTGGACCACGCCACCCGCTACCCTGAGGCTATTCCTCTCCGGACCGTGACAGCCCCAGTGGTCGGCCGGGCCCTGATGGGGATCTTCTCCCGTGTGGGGTTCCCCCGAGAAGTCGTCAGTGACAGAGGCACGAACTTCATTTCTAAATATATGAAGTCCCTCTGGCAACAGTGTGGGGTCACCTACCGCTTCACGACCCCCTATCACCCCCAAGGAAACGGACTTGTTGAGCGGTTCAATCGCACGCTAAAAGGGATGATCGGGGGATTGGAAGAGCCCCTCCGTCGCCAGTGGGACGTGCTGCTGCCGTGCCTCCTCTTCGCCTACCGGGAGGTCCCACAGAAGTCCCTAGGCTTCAGCCCCTTCGAGCTGCTCTATGGGCACCCAGTACGGGGGCCACTCAGCCTGATCAAAGAAGGCTGGGAGATGCCTCCGGCCAAGAGTCCTCCAGATGTCTTCCGGTACCTCCTCACCCTCCGCAACCAGTCCCGGCGGTTCAGAGACCTAGCAAAAGCCAACCTAGAGGCCAGTCAAGAGGACATGAAGAAATGGTATGACCAGAACGCCTCATCCATTGAATTCGAGCCGGGGCAACAGGTCTGGGTAATGTCCCCCACCGAACCGTGCGCTCTCCAAGACAAATGGACGGGACCCTTCAAGGTAATCGAGCGCAAGGGTCCTGCCACCTATCTGATCGATATGGAGTCCGCCCGGAATCCGCTCCGAGTCCTCCACACCAACAGACTGAAACCCCACTTTGCACGAACAGAACTCAGCCTCTTGATGGCCACAGACAATGGGGTTGAAGACGACTCCGAGCCTCTCCCTGACCTCTTGCGGACCCAGGAGCAAGACGGCTCCGTGGATGGGGTCCAACTCTCGGAGACCCTCACCAGAGAACAACGGCAAGAGTGCCAAGCCCTCCTATCACGGTTCGCCAGTCTGTTCTCCCTCACCCCGGGTGTCACTTCCTGGTGTGTGCACGATGTGGACACCGGAGACAGCCCTCCTATCCGCCACCGGGCCTACCGCGTACCTGATCGGGTACGGGCCTGCATCCAGGCGGAAGTAGCTAAGATGCTCACGCTCGGGGTCATCGAGCCCTCAGACAGCCCATGGGCCAGCCCGGTCGTACTGGTCCCCAAAGCAGCCGCCCCCGGGACCACACCAGAACTCCGGTTCTGTGTCGACTACCGGGGTCTGAATGAAGTCACCAGAACGGACGCACACCCCATCCCCCGGGCAGATGAACTGGTCGACCGAATGGGCGCTGCCCGCTACCTCAGCATCTTCGACCTGACGGCAGGTTATTGGCAGATCGGCCTCACACCCCGAGCACAAGAACGCTCTGCCTTCTCCACCCCCGATGGCCACTATCACTTTACGGTCATGCCCTTCGGCATGAAGAACGCCCCAGCGACGTTCCAACGGCTCGTCAATCAGGTCCTGGCGGGGCTCGAAGAGTTCAGCGCCGCCTACCTGGACGACATCGCTGTGTACAGCCACCATTGGACCGAGCACCTCCACCACCTCCAAGCAGTGCTGCAAGCCCTTCAGCGAGCTGGCCTCACGATCAAGGCCAGCAAATGCCAAATTGGACAAGGGTCGGTGACCTACCTCGGACACCAGGTGGGAAGCGGCCTAGTGGCCCCCCTACAGCTGAAAATTGCCGCCATCCAGAACTGGCAACCCCCTATCACTCAAACTGAGGTGCGAGCCTTCCTGGGCCTCACGGGCTACTACCGAAGGTTCGTGAAAGATTATGGTACCATCGTGGGGCCTCTCACCGAACTCACGTCAAAAAATCAGCCCAAGAAGGTGAACTGGACCCCAGAGTGTCAAGCGGCATTCGAACAGTTAAAGGCCGCCATGTGTTCCGCTCCTGTGCTCCAGGCCCCAGACTACAGCCGGGAGTTCGTCGTCCAGACGGACGCCTCCGACCAGGGCATTGGGGCGGTCCTGTCCCAAGTGAACACCGAAGGCCTCGATCAACCGGTGGCCTTCATCAGCCGGAGACTCCTACCCCGGGAACAACGCTGGAGCACCATAGAGAGGGAAGCCTTCGCTGTGGTATGGGCCCTCAAGAAGCTCCGGCCCTACCTTTTTGGCACCCACTTTCGGGTGCAGACTGACCACCGACCCCTGCAGTGGTTGATGCATATGCGGGGGGAAAACCCAAAATTGCTACGCTGGTCCATCTCCTTACAAGGTATGGACTTCACAGTCGAACACCGGCCTGGGTCCGACCACGCCAACGCCGATGGCCTGTCCCGGTTTTTCCGCCTCGACGAAGAGAGTCCCCAAGAGGATGGGTAACTCTCCCCGCCTTCAGCTGGGGGGGACGCATGTTGGACAGGCCACATGACGGGCCGCTCTCCCCCGGCTCGACCAGGCCCGAGCCCAGTCACGCAAGCACCACACACCACCATTGCACGCCCTACGTCCCCTCAGGGACCCCTGCCCTCGAACATGATAACCTCGTGGGTCCGATCCACTGCCGGCCCATGCACCCAGCCCGGGCCGCCATCTTGGACGCCTCGCCACGAGGCCGCCTGGCCCCCGATCGACCTCAACCCTGGGCCTAGCCCAGCCTCAGACAATCCGGCACCACCCTCCACCCAGGAGGTGAGCGGGCTACTTGGCAAGTCAATGGGAGAGAGAGGTGCCGATGGCTCTCCCCCCGCCCAGTGCCGCTCGCCCATCGCCTCCCCGGGCGCTGGCTCCACCCCCCTGCTGGGTGTCTGGACTCCCTCATCCCGGACCTCCCGACCTCCAAGTGCGAGGGTCCGGACATCAAAGCACGCCAGCCCTATAACTGGGACAGCTCCAGAGCAGGAAGTCAGTTGTATCTTGGAGTCGAGAGACGTAAGAGGAACTCATCCTGGACGGACTACTGGCGCTGCCGTAGCTCTGTCCTGTGCACCATCGTCCTGCCTGTTGGCGCTGCCACAGCCGTCGTAACCTTCATTCTTCACCGTCGTCCGGATCTGCTGGCGAGGCCGCGGACCGTTGTAACCATCATCTTCATCGGGACCTGCTTGGCTTCTCCACGGCCCGTCGACCATCCTTCATCCATCTCGGGACCTGCTTGGCTCCTCCACGGCCCGATCAGCAACCACGCCGAGCTCGAGGATTGAGAGCTATTTAACTCATTGGTAACTAAGACTGTCCCGCTACCCTTTCTCCTCAACCAGAGATCAGAACCGAGGGGACCCCTGAGTCCAGACCTCCTTGTATCATAGCGACGTAACCTAAGAATTGCATATAAAGTCTCGTTAACCTTCAATCTTGTGTGGTGTCCGTCTGTGGGGGGGAAGTTACTTACCTGTACAGTCGTTGGAGACGGCTCTCCCTGGAGACCTCTCCCCGTAATCTCGGCCGACCCTCCCGGTCCGTCTAACAGCCAGCGCCCGGGGAGGCTGGGGGCGATCGGCACCTGGCGGGGGAGAGCCATCGACACTTCTTTCTCCCATTGACCTGCCAAGTGGTCCGTTCACCTCCTGGGTGGATGGTGGTGCGGGCTGTCGGGGCCTGGCCAGGCCCAGGGTTGGGGTCGAGCTGAGGCCACGTGGCCTCGTGGTGCAGTGTCTAAGATGGCGGCCGGGCTGGGCAATGGTGCTGGTGGGGGCCCAGGCCGGTAATACAGAGATGTCCGGGAGCAGGGGTCCCGTAGGGGACGGTTTGTGAGTCGCTTCTGTGAGTAGCACCTGGATAGCCGATGTCCGGGCCCTGTCGTGCGGGGAGGGAGCGCGCCCTTCATGTGGCCTGTCCAACATGCGTCCCCCCCAGCTGAAGGCGAGGAGAGTTACCCATCTTCTTGGGGACTTTCCTCGTCGAGGCGGAAAAAGCGTGACAGGCCATCCGCGTTGGCGTGGTCTTGGCCAGGGCGGTGCTCCACAGTGAAGTCCATCCCCTGCAGGGAGATGGACCATCGCAACAGCTTGGGATTCTCCCCCCGCATTTGCATTAACCATTGCAGGGGGCGATGATCTGTCTGCACCCGGAAGTGGGTACCGAAGAGGTAGGGCCGGAGCTTCTTGAGGGCCCACACTACTGCGAAGGCCTCCCTTTCGATGGTGCTCCAGCGCTGTTCCCGGTCCAGTAGGCGTCTGCTGATGAAGGCTACTGGTTGGTCGACTCCCTCGGGATTCAGTTGGGAGAGGACGGCCCCAATGCCATGGTCGGAGGCATCAGTCTGGACGATGAACTCTCGGCTGTAGTCGGGAGCCTGGAGCACAGGGCCGGTGCACATGGCGGCCTTCAGCTTCTCGAAGGCCGCTTGACAGTCAGGAGTCCAGGTGACTCTTTTTGGCTGGTTCTTGGATGTAAGTGCCGTGAGGGGCCCTACAATGCTGCCATAGTCCTTCACAAATCGCCGGTAGTATCCGGTGAGCCCCAGGAAGGCTCGGACCTCGGTTTGGGTGATGGGTGGCTGCCAGGACTGGATGGCAGCGATCTTGAGCTGGAGGGGTTTTCAGGGGGGCCATCTCCCAACCTTCTTTGACTAGGCTGAGGGGCCCTCGAACAGGGTGCCCGTACAAGAGTTCGAAGGGGCTGAAGCCGAGGGACTTCTGAGGGACTTCTCGGTAGGCGAAGAGGAGGCACGGGAGAAGCACATCCCACTGGCGGCGGAGGGGCTCTTCTAACCCCATAATCATTCCCTTGAGTGTACGGTTGAACCGCTCAACCAGTCCGTTCCCCTGTGGGTGATAGGGGGTTGTGAATCGGTAGGTGACCCCGCACTGCTGCCAGAGGGATTTCATGTATTTCGAAATGAAGTTCGTGCCTCTGTCGCTGACGACTTCCCGGGGGAAGCCCACCCGAGAGAAGATCCCCATTAGGGCTCGGCCGACCACCGGTGCGGTTACAGTTCGAAGGGGGATGGCCTCGGGATAGCGGGTGGCATGGTCCACCAGTACCAGGATAAAACGATGTCCTTGTGCTGTTCGGGGGTCCAGGGGCCCCACAATGTCTATTCCCACTTTTTCGAACGGGGTGGTAACCACGGGAAAGGGCTGCAGGGGTGCCTTGAGTTTGCGGCCGCTCTTCCCGCTGGCCTGACAAGTGGGACAAGACCGGCAGTGGTTGAGCACGTCATTTCTCATTTTGGGCCAGTAAAAGTGGGTCACCAGGCGGTTGTAGGTTTTGTCCTGACCCAAGTGTCCGGCCAGGGGGACATCGTGGGCCAAGTCAAGTTCAGCAGGAAGTCTCTAAAACGGAGGGGCACCACTAATACTCGACTGGCCCCCAACTCGGCGATTCTCTGTTCACTGTACAATAGATCATTGTCCCAATAGATCCAGTGGGCCCCGGCGGTATCTCCCGCGCTCTGGGCGAGGGCTTGTTGTCGTAGTCCCTCGAGGGAGGGACATGTCTTCTGTTCTTGACGGAATTGCTCCTGTGTGGGTCCCCCTTCTTGACGCCACTGGGCCAGGTCTGGGAGGTCCTGGGGCTGAATAAGTTCTTCTGGGGTTTGTTCTGGGGGGTCGACGGTGGCGGCGTCCCCCACTGGGGCGATCGGGGGAGGAGGTGCTGGCCATTCGGGTTCTTCTGGTCGGGGGATGGTGCGGGCCGCCATGGACCGGGTGGTTACGCACGCCCAGTCCGGAAGGCCCAACATCCCCAGGTGCTCTCTTCTTTCTACAGCGGCCCACAGGGAACTCTCGAGATCGTTCCCCAGGAGACAGTCCACGGAGGCATCATCACGGACCGTCACTTTCAGCATGCCGGATACTCCTCCCCACTCGAAGGGGACGCAAGCCATCCGGCACATGCTCTCTGAATTGTCGGCTGACCGGACGGGGCAGAGAATGTTCGGTAATATTTGCTCGGGGGTCACCAGGTGACAGCGGACGGCCGTCACAATGGCCCCGGTGTCACGTAGGGCTTCGGCCTTGCGCCCATTGATGCTCACCCACTGACTATACTTTCTGGTGTTGGCGGGTAGGGGAGCCCGCGGGACCATGTCTCTCCCCCCTAGGCACGCCAGGACCATGGCGGCCGGCTCCCACTCTTGTTGCTCGTGTTCGTACTCTTCCTGGTCCTCGGAGACTTGCTCTTCACCGAGGGCGGCGGCTGCTACCTGGCGGGGCCTCGGAGTCTGGTTCTGTGGACAGTTCGGGTCATTGGCGTAGTGACCGACTCGCTGGCATCGGTGACACGTGACATTGGCTCTGAACCCCGGGCGCATCGGGGGGTTGCCCCTGTTGGCCGGGGGTGGGGTGCTGGTGGCGGGAGCGGCCGGGACGGTGTCTTTCCCCCGGCCCTGGCCTCCTCCTCCTCCTCGGGGGCGGTGGTGGCCTTGGTTGTTCCGGTTCTGCTCGTTTGGGCCACCCCGCGCCCACTCGGGTGCTCTCCCATCGGTCAGCCTCGGCGGCGAGCTGCCGTGGATCAGTCATTTTACTGTCGAGGAGGTGCTGCCTGAGCTCGACAAAGCAGTTATTGGAGAGGTGCTCCCACACAACAAGGTTAAAAAGCTGCTCGTAGGTCGTTACGTTGCTCCCCTTGATCCACCCCTCGAGGGCTCGGCTGAAATAGTTCACATATTCCACCCAAGTGGTACCCGGGATTCGAGTGCAGTCGCGGAACCTCTGGCGGTACATTTCGGGTGTCAGCCCATATCGAGTGAGGAGGGCGGCCTTCATGTGGTCATAGGACGTCATTTGGTGATCCGGGAGCTGTAACAGGGCATCACGGCCTTCGTTGACGAACCTCCCCCATAGACCGGCTCCCCAGTCACTTCGATCGATCCGGTGGGAGGACATGGCGATCTCATAGGCCTTGAACCACTGTTGTATGTCGTCGTTTCGGTAGAACTCTCCGACGACATCTTTGGGAATGTGGACCTTTGATTCTGAAGTTCCTGGGGTGCGTGGTTGCTCGGTCACCCCCAGGTCCTTGCCTTGCTTACGTAGTTCTATTTCGGCTAGTTTGCGCTCGTGTTCATATGCCAGTCTTTTCTCCTCAAGCTCTCTTTGTCTTTGTTTTTCCTCTCGCTCTTCTCGGAGCCGTAAGTGTTCTAGGTTCAGTTTTTGTTCCGCTAGTTTTAGTTCTCCATCCATTTTGAGCCGTGCCAACTCTAATTCATGCAGTCTGGATTTTTCTCGCTCTTGGATCTCTTCCCGGGAGAGACCTGCCCTCCTTTCCTCGGAAGGAGCGGGGTCAGTTTCCGGGGCTTCGCTGTGTTGGTCCCGGGGACCAGCGGGGTTTACCTCCGCCCATGCTTCTAGGGCGTGTTTAAAGTCATCTTTTGTGCTCAGACCGGTGGTAGCAATGCCCAGTTCTATACAAAATTGTTTTAATTCTCGATGGTTGTATTCCTCCAGCTTGTCCATTTGGAATTTCTCTGCAGACCCGCTCTCTTGGGCCGGCATTGTGGTTTAGTCGTGGGGTGAGTTGCCTTCTGTACGATTACGCGTTGGTTCGGATCGCGCCGCTGGCCACCAATGTTAGACGGGACCTGGAGGGTCGGCCGAGGACAAGGGGAGAGGTCTCCGGGGAGAGCCGTCTCCAGCGATCGTACAGACAAGTAACTTCCCCCCCACAGAATAGGCACCACACAAGGATAAGATTTAACGTTTTTATAAGTAAGCTTGAAGTACGGTAGGATGGTACAAGGAGGTCTGGACTCAGGGGTCCCCTCGATTCTAGTCTCTTGGATAGGAAAGGGGTAGCGGGACAGTCTTATTACCAATCTGGTAGGTACAATGAGATGGTGGATAGCTCTCAATCCTCGAGCTCGGCGTTCTTGAAGGACGGGTTGCGGCAGCGCCAGCAGATCCCGGAGTGGTCGAAGGTGGCAACGGGCCGCGGCAGCGCCAGCAGGTCCCGGCGAAGGTGGTAGTTACAACGGATCGCGGCAGCGCCAGCGGGTCCCAATGACGATGGTAGTTACAACGGATCGCGGCAGCACCAGCCGGTCCCAAGGAAGACGGTAGATTGCAGAGGGCCGCGGCAGCGCCAGCGGCAGGACGACAGTTCACAAGGAAGGGCTACGGCAGCGCCAGTAGTCCGTCAAGGATGAGTTCTTCTCGGTGTCTCTCGACTCCAGGATACAACTGCCTTCCTGCTCTGGAGCTGCCCCAGTTATAGGTCTGGCGCCCTTTGATGTCCAGACCCTCGCACTTGGAGGTCGGGAGGTCCGGGATGAGGGAGTCCAGACACCCAGCAGGGGGGTGGAGCCAGCGCCCGGGGAGGCTGGGGGCGATCGGCACCTGGCGGGGGAGAGCCATCGACACTTCTTTCTCCCATTGACCTGCCAAGTGGTCCGTTCACCTCCTGGGTGGATGGTGGTGCCGGGCTGTCGGGGCCTGGCCAGGCCCAGGGTTGGGGTCGAGCTGAGGCCACGCGGCCTCGTGGTGCAGTGTCTAAGATGGCGGCCGGGCTGGGCAATGGTGCTGGTGGGGGCCCAGGCCGGTAATACAGAGATGTCCGGGAGCAGGGGTCCCGTAGGGGACGGTTTGTGAGTCGCTTCTGTGAGTAGCACCTGGATAGCCGATGTCCGGGCCCTGTCGTGCGGGGAGGGAGCGAGCCCTTCATGTGGCCTGTCCAACACCGGGTGAGGTGGGAGGGCAGCAGGGAGTGAGAGCCGGGTGAGTTGGAAGGGCAGCAGGGAGTGAGAGCACGGTGAGGTGGGAGGGCAGCAGGGAGTGAGAGCCCGGTGAGGAGGGAGGGCAGCAGAAAGTGAGAGTTGTTCTCGGGCCAGGAGACGTCTGCTGATGAAAGCCACGGGTTGGTCAAGTCCTTCGGGATTCAACTGGGATAGGACTGCCCCAATGCCATGGTCGGAGGCATCCGTTTGGACGATGAATTCCCGACTGTAGTCGGGGGCCTGGAGCACAGGGGCGGAGCACATGGCGGCCTTCAGCTTCTCGAAGGCCGCTTGACAGTCTGGGGTCCAGTTGACCTTCTTTGGGTGGTTTTTGGATGTGAGTTCCGTGAGGGGCCCCACAATGCTGCCATAGTCCCTCACGAACTGCCGGTAGTAGCCTGTGAGTCCCAAGAAGGCGCGGACCTCGGTCTGGGTGATGGGGGGCTGCCAGGACTGGATGGCAGCGATCTTGAGTTGCAGAGGGGCCACCAGACCGCTTCCCACCTGGTGTCCGAGATAGGTCACGGACCCCTGGCCAATTTGGCATTTGCTGGCCTTGATCGTGAGGCCGGCTCGTTGGAGGGCCTGCAGGACCTCTCGGAGGTGGTTGAGGTGGTCGGACCAGTGGCGGCTGTACACAGCGATATCGTCCAGGTAGGCGGCGCTGAATTCCTCGAGTCCCGCCAGGACCTGGTTCACTAGCCGCTGAAAGGTTGCTGGGGCATTCTTCATGCCGAATGGCATGACCTTGAAGTGGTAGTGGCCATCAGGAGTGGAGAAGGCAGATCGTTCCCGGTGAGGTGGGAGGGCAGCAGGGAGCGAGAGCACGGTTAGGTGGGAGGGCAGCAGGGAGTGAGAGCTCGGTGAGGTGGGTGGGCAGCAGGGAGTGAGAGCCCGGTGAGGTGGGAGGGCAGCAGGGAGTGAGAGCGCGGTGAGGTGGGAGGGCAGCAGGGAGTAAGAGCACAGTGAGGTGATGGAGGACAGCAGGGAGTGAGAGCCGGGTGAGGTGGGAGGGCAGCAGGGAGTGAGAGCCGGGTGAGTTGGAAGGGCAGCAGGGAGTGAGAGCACGGTGAGGTGGGAGGGCAGCAGGGAGTGAGAGCCCGGTGAGGAGGGAGGGCAGCAGAAAGTGAGAGCCCAGTGAGGTGGGAGGGTAGCAGGGAGTGAGAGCCCGATGAGGTGGGAGGGCAGCACGGAGTGAGAGCCCTGTGAGGTGGAAGGGCAGCAGGGAGTGAGAGCTCGGTGAGGTGGGAGGGCAGCGGGGAGTGAGAGCTCGGTGAGGTGGGAGGGTAGCAGGGAGTGAGAGCCCGGTGAGGTGGGAGGGCAGCAGGGAGTGAGAGCCCGGTGAGGTAGGAGGGCAGCATGGAGTAAGAGCCGGGTGAGGTGGGAGGGCAGCAGGGAGTAAGAGCCCGGTGATGTGGGAGAGAAGCAGGGAGTGAGAGCTCAGTGAGGTGGGAGGGCAGCAGGGAGTGAGGGCGCAGTGAGGTGGTAGGGCAGAGCAGGGAGTGAGAGCGCGGGGAGGTGGGAGGGCAGCAAGGAGTGAGAGCACGATGAGGTGGGAGGGCAGAGCAGGGAGTGAGAGCCCGGGTCAGGTGGAAGGGCAGCAGGGAGTGAGAGCCCGGTGAGGTGGGAGGGCAGCAGGGAGCGAGAGCGTGGTTAGGTGGGAGGGCACAGCAGGGAGTGAGAGCCCGGGTGAGGTGGGAGGGCAGCAGGGAGTGAGAGCCCGGTGAGGTGGGAGGGCAGCAGGGAGCGAGAGCACGGTTAGGTGGGAGGGCAGCAGGGAGTGAGAGCTCGATAAGGTGGGAGGGCAGCAGGGACTGAGAGCCCGGTGAGGTGGGAGGGCAGAGCAGGGAGTGAGAGCTCGGTGAGGTGGGTGGGCAGCAGGGAGTGAGAGCCCGGTGAGGTGGAAGGGCAGCAGGGAGTGAGAGCGTGGTGAGGTGGGAGGGCAGCAGGGAGTAAGAGCACAGTGAGGTGACGGAGGACAGCAGGGAGTGACAGTCAGGTGATGTAGGAGGGCAGCATGGAGTGAGAGCCGGGTGAGGTGGGAGGGCAGCAGGGAGTAGGAGCCCGGTGATGTATGAGAGCAGCAGGGAGTGAGAGTGCGGTGAGGTGGGAGGGCAGCAGGGAGTTAGGGCGCAGTGAGGTGGGAGGGCAGAGCAGGGAGTGAGAGCACAGTGAGGTGGGAGGGCAGCAGGGAGTGAGAGCACGGTGAGGTGGGAGGGCAGAGCAGGGAGTGAGAGCCCGGGTCAGGTGGGAGGGCAGCAGGGAGTGAGAGCCCGGTGAGGTGGGAGGGCAGCAGGGAGCGAGAGCATGGTTAGGTGGGAGTTCAGCAGGGAGTGAGAGCTCGGTGAGGTGGGTGGGCAGCAGGGAGTGAGAGCCCGGTGAGGTGGGAGGGCAGCAGGGAGTGAGAGCGCGGTGAGGTGGGAGGGCAGCAGGGAGTAAGAGCGCAGTGAGGTGATGGAGGGCAGCAGGGAGCGAGAGCATGGTTAGGTGGGAGTTCAGCAGGGAGTGAGAGCTCAGTGAGGTGGGTGGGCAGCAGGGAGTGAGAGCCCGGTGAGGTGGGAGGGCAGCAGGGAGTGAGAGCGCGGTGAGGTGGGAGGGCAGCAGGGAGTAAGAGCGCAGTGAGGTGATGGAGGACAGCAGGGAGTGAGAGCCGGGTGAGGTGGGAGGGCAGCAGGGAGTGAGAGCCGGGTGAGTTGGAAGGGCAGCAGGGAGTGAGAGAACGGTGAGTTGGGAGGGCAGCAGGGAGTGAGAGCCCGGTGAGGAGGGAGGGCAGCAGAAAGTGAGAGCCCAGTGAGGTGTGAGGGTAGCAGGGAGTGAGAGCCCGATGAGGTGGGAGGGCAGCACGGAGTGAGAGCCCTGTGAGGTGGAAGGGCAGCAGGGAGTGAGAGCTCGGTGAGGTTGGAGGGCAGCAGGGAGTGAGAGCCCGGTGAGGTGGGAGTGCAGCGGGGAGTGAGAGCTCAGTGAGGTGGGAGGGTAGCAGGGAGTGAGAGCCCAGTGAGGTGGGAGGGCAGCAGGGAGTGAGAGCCCGGTGAGGTAGGAGGGCAGCATGGAGTGAGAGCCGGGTGAGGTGGGAGGGCAGCAGGGAGTAAGAGCCCGGTGATGTGGGAGAGAAGCAGGGAGTGAGAGCTCAGTGAGGTGGGAGGGCAGCAGGGAGTGAGGGCGCAGTGAGGTGGGAGGGCAGAGCAGGGAGTGAGAGCGCGGTGAGGTGGGAGGGCAGCAAGGAGTGAGAGCACAGTGAGGTGACGGAGGACAGCAGGGAGTGACAGTCAGGTGATGTAGGAGGGCAGCATGGAGTGAGAGCCCGGTGAGGTCGGAGGGCAGCAGGGAGTGAGAGCGTGGTGAGGTGGGAGGGCAGCAGGGAGTAAGAGCACAGTGAGGTGACGGAGGACAGCAGGGAGTGACAGTCAGGTGATGTAGGAGGGCAGCATGGAGTGAGAGCCGGGTGAGGTGGGAGGGCAGCAGGGAGTAGGAGCCCAGTGATGTGTGAGAGCAGCAGGGAGTGAGAGCACGGTGAGGTGGGAGGTCAGCAGGGAGTTAGGGCGCAGTGAGGTGGGAGGGCAGAGCAGGGAGTGAGAGCACGGTGAGGTGGGAGGGCAGCAGGGAGTGAGAGCACGGTGAGGTGGGAGGGCAGAGCAGGGAGTGAGAGCCCGGGTCAGGTGGGAGGGCAGCAGGGAGTGAGAGCCCGGTGAGGTGGGAGGGCAGCAGGGAGCGAGAGCACGGTTAGGTGGGAGGGCAGCAGGGAATGAGAGCGCGGTGAGGTGGGAGGGCAGCAGGGAGTAAGAGCGCAGTGAGGTGATGGAGGACAGCAGGAAGTGAGAGCCGGGTGAGGTGGGAGGGCAGCAGGGAGTGAGAGCACGGTGAGGTGGGAGGGCAGCAGGGAGTGAGAGCCCGGTGAGGAGGGAGGGCAGCAGAAAGTGAGAGCCCAGTGAGGTGTGAGGGTAGCAGGGAGTGAGAGCCCGATGAGGTGGGAGGGCAGCACGGAGTGAGAGCCCTGTGAGGTGGAAGGGCAGCAGGGAGTGAGAGCTCGGTGAGGTTGGAGGGCAGCAGGGAGTGAGAGCCCGGTGAGGTGGGAGGGCAGCAGGGAGTGAGAGCTTTAGCAGGGAATGAGAGCCCAGTGAGGTGGGAGGGTAGCAGGGAGTGAGAGCCCGGTGAGGTAGGAGGGCAGCATGGAGTGAGAGCCGGGTGAGGTGGGAGGGCAGCAGGGAGTAAGAGCCCGGTGATGTGGGAGAGAAGCAGGGAGTGAGAGCTCAGTGAGGTGGGAGGGCAGCAGGGAGTGAGGGCGCAGTGAGGTGGGAGGGCAGAGCAGGGAGTGAGAGCGCGGTGAGGTGGGAGGGCAGCAAGGAGTGAGAGCACAGTGAGGTGACGGAGGACAGCAGGGAGTGACAGTCAGGTGATGTAGGAGGGCAGCATGGAGTGAGAGCCCGGTGAGGTGGGAGGGCAGCAGGGAGTGAGAGCGTGGTGAGGTGGGAGGGCAGCAGGGAGTAAGCGCACAGTGAGGTGACGGAGGACAGCAGGGAGTGACAGTCAGGTGATGTAGGAGGGCAGCATGGAGTGAGAGCCGGGTGAGGTGGGAGGGCAGCAGGGAGTAGGAGCCCGGTGATGTATGAGAGCAGCAGGGAGTGAGAGCGCGGTGAGGTGGGAGGGCAGCAGGGAGTTAGGGCGCAGTGAGGTGGGAGGGCAGAGCAGGGAGTGAGAGCACGGTGAGGTGGGAGGGCAGCAGGGAGTGAGAGCACGGTGAGGTGGGAGGGCAGAGCAGGGAGTGAGAGCCCGGGTCAGGTGGGAGGGCAGCAGGGAGGGAGAGCCCGGTGAGGTGGGAGGGCAGCAGGGAGCGAGAGCACGGTTAGGTGGGAGTTCAGCAGGGAGTGAGAGCTCGGTGAGGTAGGTGGGCAGCAGGGAGTGAGAGCCCAGTGAGGTGGGAGGGCAGCAGGGAGTGAGAGCGCGGTGAGGTGGGAGGGCAGCAGGGAGTAAGAGCGCAGTGAGGTGATGGAGGACAGCAGGGAGTGAGAGCCGGGTGAGGTGGGAGGGCAGCAGGGAGTTAGAGCCGGGTGAGTTGGAAGGGCAGCAGGGAGTGAGAGCACGGTGAGGTGGGAGGGCAGCAGGGAGTGAGAGCCCGGTGAGGAGGGAGGGCAGCAGAAAGTGAGAGCCCAGTGAGGTGGGAGGGTAGCAGGGAGTGAGAGCCCGATGAGGTGGGAGGGCAGCATGGAGTGAGAGCCCTGTGAGGTGGAAGGGCAGCAGGGAGTGAGAGCTCGGTGAGGTTGGAGGGCAGCAGGGAGTGAGAGCCCGGTGAGGTGGGAGGGCAGCGGGGAGTGAGAGCTCGGTGAGGCGGGAGGGTAGCAGGGAGTGAGAGCCCGGTGAGGTGGGAGGGCAGCAGGGAGTGAGAGCCCGGTGAGGTAGGAGGGCAGCATGGAGTGAGAGCTGGGTGAGGTGGGAGGGCAGCAGGGAGTAAGAGCCCGGTGATGTGGGAGAGAAGCAGGGAGTGAGGGCGCAGTGAGGTGGGAGGGCAGAGCAGGGAGTGAGAGCGCGGTGAGGTGGGAGGACAGCAAGGAATGAGAGCACAGTGAGGTGACGGAGGACAGCAGGGAGTGACAGTCAGGTGATGTAGGAGGGCAGCATGGAGTGAGAGCCCGGTGAGGTGGGAGGGCAGCAGGGAGTGAGAGCGTGGTGAGGTGGGAGGGCAGCAGGGAGTAAGAGCACAGTGAGGTGACGGAGGACAGCAGGGAGTGACAGTCAGGTGATGTAGGAGGGCAGCATGGAGTGAGAGCCGGGTGAGGTGGGAGGGCAGCAGGGAGTAGGAGCCCAGTGATGTGTGAGAGCAGCAGGGAGTGAGAGCGCGGTGAGGTGGGAGAGCAGCAGGGAGTGAGAGCGTGGTTAGGTGGGAGGGCACAGCAGGGAGTGAGAGCCCGGGTCAGGTGGGAGGGCAGCAGGGAGTGAGAGCGCGGTGAGGTGGGAGGGCAGCAGGGAGCGAGAGCACGGTTAGGTGGGAGGGCAGCAGGGAGTGAGAGCCCGGGTCAGGTGGAAGGGCAGCAGGGAGTGAGAGCCCGGTGAGGTGGGAGGGCAGCAGGGAGCGAGAGCGTGGTTAGGTGGGAGGGCACAGCAGGGAGTGAGAGCCTGGGTGAGGTGGGAGGGCAGCAGGGAGTGAGAGCCCGGTGAGGTGGGAGGGCAGCAGGGAGCGAGAGCACGGTTAGGTGGGAGGGCAGCAGGGAGTGAGAGCTCGATAAGGTGGGAGGGCAGCAGGGACTGAGAGCCCGGTGAGGTGGGAGGGCAGAGCAGGGAGTGAGAGCTCGGTGAGGTGGGTGGGCAGCAGGGAGTGAGAGCCCGGTGAGGTGGAAGGGCAGCAGGGAGTGAGAGCGTGGTGAGGTGGGAGGGCAGCAGGGAGTAAGAGCACAGTGAGGTGACGGAGGACAGCAGGGAGTGACAGTCAGGTGATGTAGGAGGGCAGCATGGAGTGAGAGCCGGGTGAGGTGGGAGGGCAGCAGGGAGTAGGAGCCCGGTGATGTATGAGAGCAGCAGGGAGTGAGAGTGCGGTGAGGTGGGAGGGCAGCAGGGAGTTAGGGCGCAGTGAGGTGGGAGGGCAGAGCAGGGAGTGAGAGCACAGTGAGGTGGGAGGGCAGCAGGGAGTGAGAGCACGGTGAGGTGGGAGGGCAGAGCAGGGAGTGAGAGCCCGGGTCAGGTGGGAGGGCAGCAGGGAGTGAGAGCCCGGTGAGGTGGGAGGGCAGCAGGGAGCGAGAGCATGGTTAGGTGGGAGTTCAGCAGGGAGTGAGAGCTCGGTGAGGTGGGTGGGCAGCAGGGAGTGAGAGCCCGGTGAGGTGGGAGGGCAGCAGGGAGTGAGAGCGCGGTGAGGTGGGAGGGCAGCAGGGAGTAAGAGCGCAGTGAGGTGATGGAGGGCAGCAGGGAGCGAGAGCATGGTTAGGTGGGAGTTCAGCAGGGAGTGAGAGCTCGGTGAGGTGGGTGGGCAGCAGGGAGTGAGAGCCCGGTGAGGTGGGAGGGCAGCAGGGAGTGAGAGCGCGGTGAGGTGGGAGGGCAGCAGGGAGTAAGAGCGCAGTGAGGTGATGGAGGACAGCAGGGAGTGAGAGCCGGGTGAGGTGGGAGGGCAGCAGGGAGTGAGAGCCGGGTGAGTTGGAAGGGCAGCAGGGAGTGAGAGAACGGTGAGTTGGGAGGGCAGCAGGGAGTGAGAGCCCGGTGAGGAGGGAGGGCAGCAGAAAGTGAGAGCCCAGTGAGGTGTGAGGGTAGCAGGGAGTGAGAGCCCGATGAGGTGGGAGGGCAGCACGGAGTGAGAGCCCTGTGAGGTGGAAGGGCAGCAGGGAGTGAGAGCTCGGTGAGGTTGGAGGGCAGCAGGGAGTGAGAGCCCGGTGAGGTGGGAGTGCAGCGGGGAGTGAGAGCTCAGTGAGGTGGGAGGGTAGCAGGGAGTGAGAGCCCAGTGAGGTGGGAGGGCAGCAGGGAGTGAGAGCCCGGTGAGGTAGGAGGGCAGCATGGAGTGAGAGCCGGGTGAGGTGGGAGGGCAGCAGGGAGTAAGAGCCCGGTGATGTGGGAGAGAAGCAGGGAGTGAGAGCTCAGTGAGGTGGGAGGGCAGCAGGGAGTGAGGGCGCAGTGAGGTGGGAGGGCAGAGCAGGGAGTGAGAGCGCGGTGAGGTGGGAGGGCAGCAAGGAGTGAGAGCACAGTGAGGTGACGGAGGACAGCAGGGAGTGACAGTCAGGTGATGTAGGAGGGCAGCATGGAGTGAGAGCCCGGTGAGGTCGGAGGGCAGCAGGGAGTGAGACCGTGGTGAGGTGGGAGGGCAGCAGGGAGTAAGAGCACAGTGAGGTGACGGAGGACAGCAGGGAGTGACAGTCAGGTGATGTAGGAGGGCAGCATGGAGTGAGAGCCGGGTGAGGTGGGAGGGCAGCAGGGAGTAGGAGCCCAGTGATGTGTGAGAGCAGCAGGGAGTGAGAGCACGGTGAGGTGGGAGGGCAGCAGGGAGTTAGGGCGCAGTGAGGTGGGAGGGCAGAGCAGGGAGTGAGAGCACGGTGAGGTGGGAGGGCAGCAGGGAGTGAGAGCACGGTGAGGTGGGAGGGCAGAGCAGGGAGTGAGAGCCCGGGTCAGGTGGGAGGGCAGCAGGGAGTGAGAGCCCGGTGAGGTGGGAGGGCAGCAGGGAGCGAGAGCACGGTTAGGTGGGAGGGCAGCAGGGAATGAGAGCGCGGTGAGGTGGGAGGGCAGCAGGGAGTAAGAGCGCAGTGAGGTGATGGAGGACAGCAGGAAGTGAGAGCCAGGTGAGGTGGGAGGGCAGCAGGGAGTGAGAGCCGGGTGAGTTGGAAGGGCAGCAGGGAGTGAGAGCACGGTGAGGTGGGAGGGCAGCAGGGAGTGAGAGCCCGGTGAGGAGGGAGGGCAGCAGAAAGTGAGAGCCCAGTGAGGTGTGAGGGTAGCAGGGAGTGAGAGCCCGATGAGGTGGGAGGGCAGCACGGAGTGAGAGCCCTGTGAGGTGGAAGGGCAGTAGGGAGTGAGAGCTCGGTGAGGTTGGAGGGCAGCAGGGAGTGAGAGCCCGGTGAGGTGGGAGGGCAGCGGGGAGTGAGAGCTTTAGCAGGGAATGAGAGCCCAGTGAGGTGGGAGGGTAGCAGGGAGTGAGAGCCCAGTGAGGTAGGAGGGCAGCATGGAGTGAGAGCCGGGTGAGGTGGGAGGGCAGCAGGGAGTAAGAGCCCGGTGATGTGGGAGAGAAGCAGGGAGTGAGAGCTCAGTGAGGTGGGAGGGCAGCAGGGAGTGAGGGCGCAGTGAGGTGGGAGGGCAGAGCAGGGAGTGAGAGCGCGGTGAGGTGGGAGGGCAGCAAGGAGTGAGAGCAGAGTGAGGTGACGGAGGACAGCAGGGAGTGACAGTCAGGTGATGTAGGAGGGCAGCATGGAGTGAGAGCCCGGTGAGGTGGGAGGGCAGCAGGGAGTGAGAGCGTGGTGAGGTGGGAGGGCAGCAGGGAGTAAGCGCACAGTGAGGTGACGGAGGACAGCAGGGAGTGACAGTCAGGTGATGTAGGAGGGCAGCATGGAGTGAGAGCCGGGTGAGGTGGGAGGGCAGCAGGGAGTAGGAGCCCGGTGATGTATGAGAGCAGCAGGGAGTGAGAGCGCGGTGAGGTGGGAGGGCAGCAGGGAGTTAGGGCGCAGTGAGGTGGGAGGGCAGAGCAGGGAGTGAGAGCACGGTGAGGTGGGAGGGCAGCAGGGAGTGAGAGCACGGTGAGGTGGGAGGGCAGAGCAGGGAGTGAGAGCCCGGGTCAGGTGGGAGGGCAGCAGGGAGGGAGAGCCCGGTGAGGTGGGAGGGCAGCAGGGAGCGAGAGCACGGTTAGGTGGGAGTTCAGCAGGGAGTGAGAGCTCGGTGAGGTAGGTGGGCAGCAGGGAGTGAGAGCCCAGTGAGGTGGGAGGGCAGCAGGGAGTGAGAGCGCGGTGAGGTGGGAGGGCAGCAGGGAGTAAGAGCGCAGTGAGGTGATGGAGGACAGCAGGGAGTGAGAGCCGGGTGAGGTGGGAGGGCAGCAGGGAGTGAGAGCCGGGTGAGTTGGAAGGGCAGCAGGGAGTGAGAGCACGGTGAGGTGGGAGGGCAGCAGGGAGTGAGAGCCCGGTGAGGAGGGAGGGCAGCAGAAAGTGAGAGCCCAGTGAGGTGGGAGGGTAGCAGGGAGTGAGAGCCCGATGAGGTGGGAGGGCAGCATGGAGTGAGAGCCCTGTGAGGTGGAAGGGCAGCAGGGAGTGAGAGCTCGGTGAGGTTGGAGGGCAGCAGGGAGTGAGAGCCCGGTGAGGTGGGAGGGCAGCGGGGAGTGAGAGCTCGGTGAGGCGGGAGGGTAGCAGGGAGTGAGAGCCCGGTGAGGTGGGAGGGCAGCAGGGAGTGAGAGCCCGGTGAGGTAGGAGGGCAGCATGGAGTGAGAGCTGGGTGAGGTGGGAGGGCAGCAGGGAGTAAGAGCCCGGTGATGTGGGAGAGAAGCAGGGAGTGAGGGCGCAGTGAGGTGGGAGGGCAGAGCAGGGAGTGAGAGCGCGGTGAGGTGGGAGGACAGCAAGGAATGAGAGCACAGTGAGGTGACGGAGGACAGCAGGGAGTGACAGTCAGGTGATGTAGGAGGGCAGCATGGAGTGAGAGCCCGGTGAGGTGGGAGGGCAGCAGGGAGTGAGAGCGTGGTGAGGTGGGAGGGCAGCAGGGAGTAAGAGCACAGTGAGGTGACGGAGGACAGCAGGGAGTGACAGTCAGGTGATGTAGGAGGGCAGCATGGAGTGAGAGCCGGGTGAGGTGGGAGGGCAGCAGGGAGTAGGAGCCCAGTGATGTGTGAGAGCAGCAGGGAGTGAGAGCGCGGTGAGGTGGGAGAGCAGCAGGGAGTGAGAGCGTGGTTAGGTGGGAGGGCACAGCAGGGAGTGAGAGCCCGGGTCAGGTGGGAGGGCAGCAGGGAGTGAGAGCGCGGTGAGGTGGGAGGGCAGCAGGGAGCGAGAGCACGGTTAGGTGGGAGGGCAGCAGGGAGTGAGAGCCCGGGTCAGGTGGAAGGGCAGCAGGGAGTGAGAGCCCGGTGAGGTGGGAGGGCAGCAGGGAGCGAGAGCGTGGTTAGGTGGGAGGGCACAGCAGGGAGTGAGAGCCCGGGTCAGGTGGGAGGGCAGCAGGGAGTGAGAGCCCGGTGAGGTGGGAGGGCAGCAGGGAGCGAGAGCACGGTTAGGTGGGAGGGCAGCAGGGAGTGAGAGCTCGATAAGGTGGGAGGGCAGCAGGGACTGAGAGCCCGGTGAGGTGGGAGGGCAGAGCAGGGAGTGAGAGCTCGGTGAGGTGGGTGGGCAGCAGGGAGTGAGAGCCCGGTGAGGTGGGAGGGCAGCAGGGAGTGAGAGCGTGGTGAGGTGGGAGGGCAGCAGGGAGTAAGAGCACAGTGAGGTGACGGAGGACAGCAGGGAGTGACAGTCAGGTGATGTAGGAGGGCAGCATGGAGTGAGAGCCGGGTGAGGTGGGAGGGCAGCAGGGAGTAAAAGCCCGGTGATGTATGAGAGCAGCAGGGAGTGAGAGTGCGGTGAGGTGGGAGGGCAGCAGGGAGTTAGGGCGCAGTGAGGTGGGAGGGCAGAGCAGGGAGTGAGAGCACAGTGAGGTGGGAGGGCAGCAGGGAGTGAGAGCACGGTGAGGTGGGAGGGCAGAGCAGGGAGTGAGAGCCCGGGTCAGGTGGGAGGGCAGCAGGGAGTGAGAGCCCGGTGAGGTGGGAGGGCAGCAGGGAGCGAGAGCATGGTTAGGTGGGAGTTCAGCAGGGAGTGAGAGCTCGGTGAGGTGGGTGGGCAGCAGGGAGTGAGAGCCCGGTGAGGTGGGAGGGCAGCAGGGAGTGAGAGCGCGGTGAGGTGGGAGGGCAGCAGGGAGTAAGAGCGCAGTGAGGTGATGGAGGACAGCAGGGAGTGAGAGCCGGGTGAGGTGGGAGGGCAGCAGGGAGTGAGAGCCGGGTGAGTTGGAAGGGCAGCAGGGAGTGAGAGCACGGTGAGGTGGGAGGGCAGCAGGGAGTGAGAGCCCGGTGAGGAGGGAGGGCAGCAGAAAGTGAGAGCCCAGTGAGGTGGGAGGGTAGCAGGGAGTGAGAGCCCGATGAGGTGGGAGGGCAGCATGGAGTGAGAGCCCTGTGAGGTGGAAGGGCAGCAGGGAGTGAGAGCTCGGTGAGGTTGGAGGGCAGCAGGGAGTGAGAGCCCGGTGAGGTGGGAGGGCAGCGGGGAGTGAGAGCTCGGTGAGGTGGGAGGGTAGCAGGGAGTGAGAGCCCGGTGAGGTGGGAGGGCAGCAGGGAGTGAGAGCCCGGTGAGGTAGGAGGGCAGCATGGAGTGAGAGCTGGGTGAGGTGGGAGGGCAGCAGGGAGTAAGAGCCCGGTGATGTGGGAGAGAAGCAGGGAGTGAGGGCGCAGTGAGGTGGGAGGGCAGAGCAGGGAGTGAGAGCGCGGTGAGGTGGGAGGACAGCAAGGAATGAGAGCACAGTGAGGTGACGGAGGACAGCAGGGAGTGACAGTCAGGTGATGTAGGAGGGCAGCATGGAGTGAGAGCCCGGTGAGGTGGGAGGGCAGCAGGGAGTGAGAGCGTGGTGAGGTGGGAGGGCAGCAGGGAGTAAGAGCACAGTGAGGTGACGGAGGACAGCAGGGAGTGACAGTCAGGTGATGTAGGAGGGCAGCATGGAGTGAGAGCCGGATGAGGTGGGAGGGCAGCAGGGAGTAGGAGCCCAGTGATGTGTGAGAGCAGCAGGGAGTGAGAGCGCGGTGAGGTGGGAGAGCAGCAGGGAGTGAGAGCGTGGTTAGGTGGGAGGGCACAGCAGGGAGTGAGAGCCCGGGTCAGGTGGGAGGGCAGCAGGGAGTGAGAGCGCGGTGAGGTGGGAGGGCAGCAGGGAGCGAGAGCACGGTTAGGTGGGAGGGCAGCAGGGAGTGAGAGCCCGGGTCAGGTGGAAGGGCAGCAGGGAGTGAGAGCCCGGTGAGGTGGGAGGGCAGCAGGGAGCGAGAGCGTGGTTAGGTGGGAGGGCACAGCAGGGAGTGAGAGCCCGGGTCAGGTGGGAGGGCAGCAGGGAGTGAGAGCCCGGTGAGGTGGGAGGGCAGCAGGGAGCGAGAGCACGGTTAGGTGGGAGGGCAGCAGGGAGTGAGCTCGATAAGGTGGGAGGGCAGCAGGGACTGAGAGCCCGGTGAGGTGGGAGGGCAGAGCAGGGAGTGAGAGCTCGGTGAGGTGGGTGGGCAGCAGGGAGTGAGAGCCCGGTGAGGTGGGAGGGCAGCAGGGAGTGAGAGCGTGGTGAGGTGGGAGGGCAGCAGGGAGTAAGAGCACAGTGAGGTGACGGAGGACAGCAGGGAGTGACAGTCAGGTGATGTAGGAGGGCAGCATGGAGTGAGAGCCGGGTGAGGTGGGAGGGCAGCAGGGAGTAAAAGCCCGGTGATGTATGAGAGCAGCAGGGAGTGAGAGTGCGGTGAGGTGGGAGGGCAGCAGGGAGTTAGGGCGCAGTGAGGTGGGAGGGCAGAGCAGGGAGTGAGAGCACAGTGAGGTGGGAGGGCAGCAGGGAGTGAGAGCACGGTGAGGTGGGAGGGCAGAGCAGGGAGTGAGAGCCCGGGTCAGGTGGGAGGGCAGCAGGGAGTGAGAGCCCGGTGAGGTGGGAGGGCAGCAGGGAGCGAGAGCATGGTTAGGTGGGAGTTCAGCAGGGAGTGAGAGCTCGGTGAGGTGGGTGGGCAGCAGGGAGTGAGAGCCCGGTGAGGTGGGAGGGCAGCAGGGAGTGAGAGCGCGGTGAGGTGGGAGGGCAGCAGGGAGTAAGAGTGCAGTGAGGTGATGGAGGACAGCAGGGAGTGAGAGCCGGGTGAGGTGGGAGGGCAGCAGGGAGTGAGAGCCGGGTGAGTTGGAAGGGCAGCAGGGAGTGAGAGCACAGTGAGGTGGGAGGGCAGCAGGGAGTGAGAGCCCGGTGAGGAGGGAGGGCAGCAGAAAGTGAGAGCCCAGTGAGGTGTGAGGGTAGCAGGGAGTGAGAGCCCGATGAGGTGGGAGGGCAGCACGGAGTGAGAGCCCTGTGAGGTGGAAGGGCAGCAGGGAGTGAGAGCTCGGTGAGGTTGGAGGGCAGCAGGGAGTGAGAGCCCGGTGAGGTGGGAGGGCAGCGGGGAGTGAGAGCTCGGTGAGGTGGGAGGGTAGCAGGGAGTGAGAGCCCAGTGAGGTGGGAGGGCAGCAGGGAGTGAGAGCCCGGTGAGGTAGGAGGGCAGCATGGAGTGAGAGCCGGGTGAGGTGGGAGGGCAGCAGGGAGTAAGAGCCCGGAAATGTGGGAGAGAAGCAGGGAGTGAGAGCTCAGTGAGGTGGGAGGGCAGCAGGGAGTGAGGGTGCAGTGAGGTGGGAGGGCAGAGCAGGGAGTGAGAGCGCGGTGAGGTGGGAGGGCAGCAAGGAGTGAGAGCACAGTGAGGTGACGGAGGACAGCAGGGAGTGACAGTCAGGTGATGTAGGAGGGCAGCATGGAGAGAGAGCCCGGTGAGGTCGGAGGGCAGCAGGGAGTGAGAGCGTGGTGAGGTGGGAGGGCAGCAGGGAGTAAGAGCACAGTGAGGTGACGGAGGACAGCAGGGAGTGACAGTCAGGTGATGTAGGAGGGCAGCATGGAGTGAGAGCCGGGTGAGGTGGGAGGGCAGCAGGGAGTAGGAGCCTAGTGATGTGTGAGAGCAGCAGGGAGTGAGAGCACGGTGAGGTGGGAGGGCAGCAGGGAGTTAGGGCGCAGTGAGGTGGGAGGGCAGAGCAGGGAGTGAGAGCACAGTGAGGTGGGAGGGCAGCAGGGAGTGAGAGCACGGTGAGGTGGGAGGGCAGAGCAGGGAGTGAGAGCCCGGGTCAGGTGGGAGGGCAGCAGGGAGTGAGAGCCCGGTGAGGTGGGAGGGCAGCAGGGAGCGAGAGCACGGTTAGGTGGGAGGGCAGCAGGGAGTGAGAGCGCGGTGAGGTGGGAGGGCAGCAGGGAGTAAGAGCGCAGTGAGGTGATGGAGGACAGCAGGGAGTGAGAGCCGGGTGAGGTGGGAGGGCAGCAGGGAGTGAGAGCCGGGTGATTTGGAAGGGCAGCAGGGAGTGAGAGCACGGTGAGGTGGGAGGGCAGCAGGGAGTGAGAGCCCGGTGAGGAGGGAGGGCAGCAGAAAGTGAGAGCCCAGTGAGGTGTGAGGGTAGCAGGGAGTGAGAGCCCGATGAGGTGGGAGGGCAGCACGGAGTGAGAGCCCTGTGAGGTGGAAGGGCAGCAGGGAGTGAGAGCTTGGTGAGGTTGGAGGGCAGCAGGGAGTGAGAGCCCGGTGAGGTGGGAGGGCAGCGGGGAGTGAGAGCTCGGTGAGGTGGGAGGGTAGCAGGGAATGAGAGCCCAGTGAGGTGGGAGGGCAGCAGGGAGTGAGAGCCCGGTGAGGTAGGACGGCAGCATGGAGTGAGAGCCGGGTGAGGTGGGAGGGCAGCAGGGAGTAAGAGCCCGGTGATGTGGGAGAGAAGCAGGGAGTGAGAGCTCAGTGAGGTGGGAGGGCAGCAGGGAGTGAGGGCGCAGTGAGGTGGGAGGGCAGAGCAGGGAGTGAGAGCGCGGTGAGGTGGGAGGGCAGCAAGGAGTGAGAGCACAGTGAGGGGACGGAGGACAGCAGGGAGTGACAGTCAGGTGATGTAGGAGGGCAGCATGGAGTGAGAGCCCGGTGAGGTGGGAGGGCAGCAGGGAGTGATAGCGTGGTGAGGTGGGAGGGCAGCAGGGAGTAAGAGCACAGTGAGGTGACGGAGGACAGCAGGGAGTGACAGTCAGGTGATGTAGGAGGGCAGCATGGAGTGAGAGCCGGGTGAGGTGGGAGGGCAGCAGGGAGTAGGAGCCCAGTGATGTGTGAGAGCAGCAGGGAGTGAGAGCGCGGTAAGGTGGGAGGGCAGCAGGGAGTTAGGGCGCAGTGAGGTGGGAGGGCAGAGCAGGGAGTGAGAGCACGGTGAGGTGGGAGGGCAGCAGGGAGTGAGAGCACGGTGAGGTGGGAGGGCAGAGCAGGGAGTGAGAGCCCAGGTCAGGTGGGAGGGCAGCAGGGAGTGAGAGCCCGGTGAGGTGGGAGGGCAGCAGGGAGCGAGAGCACGGTTAGGTGGGAGTTCAGCAGGGAGTGAGAGCTCGGTGAGGTAGGTGGGCAGCAGGGAGTGAGAGCCCAGTGAGGTGGGAGGGCAGCAGGGAGTGAGAGCGCGGTGAGGTGGGAGGGCAGCAGGGAGTAAGAGCGCAGTGAGGTGACGGAGGACAGCAGGGAGTGACAGTCAGGTGATGTAGGAGGGCAGCATGGAGTGAGAGCCCGGTGAGGTGGGAGGGCAGCAGGGAGTGAGAGCGTGGTGAGGTGGGAGGGCAGCAGGGAGTAAGAGCACAGTGAGGTGACGGAGGACAGCAGGGAGTGACAGTCAGGTGATGTAGGAGGGCAGCATGGAGTGAGAGCCGGGTGAGGTGGGAGGGCAGCAGGGAGTAGGAGCCCAGTGATGTGTGAGAGCAGCAGGGAGTGAGAGCGCGGTGAGGTGGGAGAGCAGCAGGGAGTGAGAGCGTGGTTAGGTGGGAGGGCACAGCAGGGAGTGAGAGCCCGGGTCAGGTGGGAGGGCAGCAGGGAGTGAGAGCGCGGTGAGGTGGGAGGGCAGCAGGGAGCGAGAGCACGGTTAGGTGGGAGGGCAGCAGGGAGTGAGAGCCCGGGTCAGGTGGAAGGGCAGCAGGGAGTGAGAGCCCGGTGAGGTGGGAGGGCAGCAGGGAGCGAGAGCGTGGTTAGGTGGGAGGGCACAGCAGGGAGTGAGAGCCTGGGTGAGGTGGGAGGGCAGCAGGGAGTGAGAGCCCGGTGAGGTGGGAGGGCAGCAGGGAGCGAGAGCACGGTTAGGTGGGAGGGCAGCAGGGAGTGAGAGCTCGATAAGGTGGGAGGGCAGCAGGGACTGAGAGCCCGGTGAGGTGGGAGGGCAGAGCAGGGAGTGAGAGCTCGGTGAGGTGGGTGGGCAGCAGGGAGTGAGAGCCCGGTGAGGTGGAAGGGCAGCAGGGAGTGAGAGCGTGGTGAGGTGGGAGGGCAGCAGGGAGTAAGAGCACAGTGAGGTGACGGAGGACAGCAGGGAGTGACAGTCAGGTGATGTAGGAGGGCAGCATGGAGTGAGAGCCGGGTGAGGTGGGAGGGCAGCAGGGAGTAGGAGCCCGGTGATGTATGAGAGCAGCAGGGAGTGAGAGTGCGGTGAGGTGGGAGGGCAGCAGGGAGTTAGGGCGCAGTGAGGTGGGAGGGCAGAGCAGGGAGTGAGAGCACAGTGAGGTGGGAGGGCAGCAGGGAGTGAGAGCACGGTGAGGTGGGAGGGCAGAGCAGGGAGTGAGAGCCCGGGTCAGGTGGGAGGGCAGCAGGGAGTGAGAGCCCGGTGAGGTGGGAGGGCAGCAGGGAGCGAGAGCATGGTTAGGTGGGAGTTCAGCAGGGAGTGAGAGCTCGGTGAGGTGGGTGGGCAGCAGGGAGTGAGAGCCCGGTGAGGTGGGAGGGCAGCAGGGAGTGAGAGCGCGGTGAGGTGGGAGGGCAGCAGGGAGTAAGAGCGCAGTGAGGTGATGGAGGGCAGCAGGGAGCGAGAGCATGGTTAGGTGGGAGTTCAGCAGGGAGTGAGAGCTCGGTGAGGTGGGTGGGCAGCAGGGAGTGAGAGCCCGGTGAGGTGGGAGGGCAGCAGGGAGTGAGAGCGCGGTGAGGTGGGAGGGCAGCAGGGAGTAAGAGCGCAGTGAGGTGATGGAGGACAGCAGGGAGTGAGAGCCGGGTGAGGTGGGAGGGCAGCAGGGAGTGAGAGCCGGGTGAGTTGGAAGGGCAGCAGGGAGTGAGAGAACGGTGAGTTGGGAGGGCAGCAGGGAGTGAGAGCCCGGTGAGGAGGGAGGGCAGCAGAAAGTGAGAGCCCAGTGAGGTGTGAGGGTAGCAGGGAGTGAGAGCCCGATGAGGTGGGAGGGCAGCACGGAGTGAGAGCCCTGTGAGGTGGAAGGGCAGCAGGGAGTGAGAGCTCGGTGAGGTTGGAGGGCAGCAGGGAGTGAGAGCCCGGTGAGGTGGGAGTGCAGCGGGGAGTGAGAGCTCAGTGAGGTGGGAGGGTAGCAGGGAGTGAGAGCCCAGTGAGGTGGGAGGGCAGCAGGGAGTGAGAGCCCGGTGAGGTAGGAGGGCAGCATGGAGTGAGAGCCGGGTGAGGTGGGAGGGCAGCAGGGAGTAAGAGCCCGGTGATGTGGGAGAGAAGCAGGGAGTGAGAGCTCAGTGAGGTGGGAGGGCAGCAGGGAGTGAGGGCGCAGTGAGGTGGGAGGGCAGAGCAGGGAGTGAGAGCGCGGTGAGGTGGGAGGGCAGCAAGGAGTGAGAGCACAGTGAGGTGACGGAGGACAGCAGGGAGTGACAGTCAGGTGATGTAGGAGGGCAGCATGGAGTGAGAGCCCGGTGAGGTCGGAGGGCAGCAGGGAGTGAGAGCGTGGTGAGGTGGGAGGGCAGCAGGGAGTAAGAGCACAGTGAGGTGACGGAGGACAGCAGGGAGTGACAGTCAGGTGATGTAGGAGGGCAGCATGGAGTGAGAGCCGGGTGAGGTGGGAGGGCAGCAGGGAGTAGGAGCCCAGTGATGTGTGAGAGCAGCAGGGAGTGAGAGCACGGTGAGGTGGGAGGGCAGCAGGGAGTTAGGGCGCAGTGAGGTGGGAGGGCAGAGCAGGGAGTGAGAGCACGGTGAGGTGGGAGGGCAGCAGGGAGTGAGAGCACGGTGAGGTGGGAGGGCAGAGCAGGGAGTGAGAGCCCGGGTCAGGTGGGAGGGCAGCAGGGAGTGAGAGCCCGGTGAGGTGGGAGGGCAGCAGGGAGCGAGAGCACGGTTAGGTGGGAGGGCAGCAGGGAATGAGAGCGCGGTGAGGTGGGAGGGCAGCAGGGAGTAAGAGCGCAGTGAGGTGATGGAGGACAGCAGGAAGTGAGAGCCGGGTGAGGTGGGAGGGCAGCAGGGAGTGAGAGCCGGGTGAGTTGGAAGGGCAGCAGGGAGTGAGAGCACGGTGAGGTGGGAGGGCAGCAGGGAGTGAGAGCCCGGTGAGGAGGGAGGGCAGCAGAAAGTGAGAGCCCAGTGAGGTGTGAGGGTAGCAGGGAGTGAGAGCCCGATGAGGTGGGAGGGCAGCACGGAGTGAGAGCCCTGTGAGGTGGAAGGGCAGCAGGGAGTGAGAGCTCGGTGAGGTTGGAGGGCAGCAGGGAGTGAGAGCCCGGTGAGGTGGGAGGGCAGCGGGGAGTGAGAGCTTTAGCAGGGAATGAGAGCCCAGTGAGGTGGGAGGGTAGCAGGGAGTGAGAGCCCAGTGAGGTAGGAGGGCAGCATGGAGTGAGAGCCGGGTGAGGTGGGAGGGCAGCAGGGAGTAAGAGCCCGGTGATGTGGGAGAGAAGCAGGGAGTGAGAGCTCAGTGAGGTGGGAGGGCAGCAGGGAGTGAGGGCGCAGTGAGGTGGGAGGGCAGAGCAGGGAGTGAGAGCGCGGTGAGGTGGGAGGGCAGCAAGGAGTGAGAGCACAGTGAGGTGACGGAGGACAGCAGGGAGTGACAGTCAGGTGATGTAGGAGGGCAGCATGGAGTGAGAGCCCGGTGAGGTGGGAGGGCAGCAGGGAGTGAGAGCGTGGTGAGGTGGGAGGGCAGCAGGGAGTAAGCGCACAGTGAGGTGACGGAGGACAGCAGGGAGTGACAGTCAGGTGATGTAGGAGGGCAGCATGGAGTGAGAGCCGGGTGAGGTGGGAGGGCAGCAGGGAGTAGGAGCCCGGTGATGTATGAGAGCAGCAGGGAGTGAGAGCGCGGTGAGGTGGGAGGGCAGCAGGGAGTTAGGGCGCAGTGAGGTGGGAGGGCAGAGCAGGGAGTGAGAGCGCGGTGAGGTGGGAGGGCAGCAGGGAGTGAGAGCACGGTGAGGTGGGAGGGCAGAGCAGGGAGTGAGAGCCCGGGTCAGGTGGGAGGGCAGCAGGAAGGGAGAGCCCGGTGAGGTGGGAGGGCAGCAGGGAGCGAGAGCACGGTTAGGTGGGAGTTCAGCAGGGAGTGAGAGCTCGGTGAGGTAGGTGGGCAGCAGGGAGTGAGAGCCCAGTGAGGTGGGAGGGCAGCAGGGAGTGAGAGCGCGGTGAGGTGGGAGGGCAGCAGGGAGTAAGAGCGCAGTGAGGTGATGGAGGACAGCAGGGAGTGAGAGCCGGGTGAGGTGGGAGGGCAGCAGGGAGTGAGAGCCGGGTGAGTTGGAAGGGCAGCAGGGAGTGAGAGCACGGTGAGGTGGGAGGGCAGCAGGGAGTGAGAGCCCGGTGAGGAGGGAGGGCAGCAGAAAGTGAGAGCCCAGTGAGGTGGGAGGGTAGCAGGGAGTGAGAGCCCGATGAGGTGGGAGGGCAGCATGGAGTGAGAGCCCTGTGAGGTGGAAGGGCAGCAGGGAGTGAGAGCCCGGTGAGGTAGGAGGGCAGCATGGAGTGAGAGCTGGGTGAGGTGGGAGGGCAGCAGGGAGTGAGAGCCCGGTGAGGTGGGAGGGCAGCGGGGAGTGAGAGCTCGGTGAGGCGGGAGGGTAGCAGGGAGTGAGAGCCCGGTGAGGTGGGAGGGCAGCAGGGAGTGAGAGCCCGGTGAGGTAGGAGGGCAGCATGGAGTGAGAGCTGGGTGAGGTGGGAGGGCAGCAGGGAGTAAGAGCTCGGTGATGTGGGAGAGAAGCAGGGAGTGAGGGCGCAGTGAGGTGGGAGGGCAGAGCAGGGAGTGAGAGCGCGGTGAGGTGGGAGGACAGCAAGGAATGAGAGCACAGTGAGGTGACGGAGGACAGCAGGGAGTGACAGTCAGGTGATGTAGGAGGGCAGCATGGAGTGAGAGCCCGGTGAGGTGGGAGGGCAGCAGGGAGTGAGAGCGTGGTGAGGTGGGAGGGCAGCAGGGAGTAAGAGCACAGTGAGGTGACGGAGGACAGCAGGGAGTGACAGTCAGGTGATGTAGGAGGGCAGCATGGAGTGAGAGCCGGGTGAGGTGGGAGGGCAGCAGGGAGTAGGAGCCCAGTGATGTGTGAGAGCAGCAGGGAGTGAGAGCGCGGTGAGGTGGGAGAGCAGCAGGGAGTGAGAGCGTGGTTAGGTGGGAGGGCACAGCAGGGAGTGAGAGCCCGGGTCAGGTGGGAGGGCAGCAGGGAGTGAGAGCGCGGTGAGGTGGGAGGGCAGCAGGGAGCGAGAGCACGGTTAGGTGGGAGGGCAGCAGGGAGTGAGAGCCCGGGTCAGGTGGAAGGGCAGCAGGGAGTGAGAGCCCGGTGAGGTGGGAGGGCAGCAGGGAGCGAGAGCGTGGTTAGGTGGGAGGGCACAGCAGGGAGTGAGAGCCCGGGTCAGGTGGGAGGGCAGCAGGGAGTGAGAGCCCGGTGAGGTGGGAGGGCAGCAGGGAGCGAGAGCACGGTTAGGTGGGAGGGCAGCAGGGAGTGAGAGCTCGATAAGGTGGGAGGGCAGCAGGGACTGAGAGCCCGGTGAGGTGGGAGGGCAGAGCAGGGAGTGAGAGCTCGGTGAGGTGGGTGGGCAGCAGGGAGTGAGAGCCCGGTGAGGTGGGAGGGCAGCAGGGAGTGAGAGCGTGGTGAGGTGGGAGGGCAGCAGGGAGTAAGAGCACAGTGAGGTGACGGAGGACAGCAGGGAGTGACAGTCAGGTGATGTAGGAGGGCAGCATGGAGTGAGAGCCGGGTGAGGTGGGAGGGCAGCAGGGAGTAAAAGCCCGGTGATGTATGAGAGCAGCAGGGAGTGAGAGTGCGGTGAGGTGGGAGGGCAGCAGGGAGTTAGGGCGCAGTGAGGTGGGAGGGCAGAGCAGGGAGTGAGAGCACAGTGAGGTGGGAGGGCAGCAGGGAGTGAGAGCACGGTGAGGTGGGAGGGCAGAGCAGGGAGTGAGAGCCCGGGTCAGGTGGGAGGGCAGCAGGGAGTGAGAGCCCGGTGAGGTGGGAGGGCAGCAGGGAGCGAGAGCATGGTTAGGTGGGAGTTCAGCAGGGAGTGAGAGCTCGGTGAGGTGGGTGGGCAGCAGGGAGTGAGAGCCCGGTGAGGTGGGAGGGCAGCAGGGAGTGAGAGCGCGGTGAGGTGGGAGGGCAGCAGGGAGTAAGAGCGCAGTGAGGTGATGGAGGACAGCAGGGAGTGAGAGCCGGGTGAGGTGGGAGGGCAGCAGGGAGTGAGAGCCGGGTGAGTTGGAAGGGCAGCAGGGAGTGAGAGCACGGTGAGGTGGGAGGGCAGCAGGGAGTGAGAGCCCGGTGAGGAGGGAGGGCAGCAGAAAGTGAGAGCCCAGTGAGGTGGGAGGGTAGCAGGGAGTGAGAGCCCGATGAGGTGGGAGGGCAGCATGGAGTGAGAGCCCTGTGAGGTGGAAGGGCAGCAGGGAGTGAGAGCTCGGTGAGGTTGGAGGGCAGCAGGGAGTGAGAGCCCGGTGAGGTGGGAGGGCAGCGGGGAGTGAGAGCTCGGTGAGGTGGGAGGGTAGCAGGGAGTGAGAGCCCGGTGAGGTGGGAGGGCAGCAGGGAGTGAGAGCCCGGTGAGGTAGGAGGGCAGCATGGAGTGAGAGCTGGGTGAGGTGGGAGGGCAGCAGGGAGTAAGAGCCCGGTGATGTGGGAGAGAAGCAGGGAGTGAGGGCGCAGTGAGGTGGGAGGGCAGAGCAGGGAGTGAGAGCGCGGTGAGGTGGGAGGACAGCAAGGAATGAGAGCACAGTGAGGTGACGGAGGACAGCAGGGAGTGACAGTCAGGTGATGTAGGAGGGCAGCATGGAGTGAGAGCCCGGTGAGGTGGGAGGGCAGCAGGGAGTGAGAGCGTGGTGAGGTGGGAGGGCAGCAGGGAGTAAGAGCACAGTGAGGTGACGGAGGACAGCAGGGAGTGACAGTCAGGTGATATAGGAGGGCAGCATGGAGTGAGAGCCGGGTGAGGTGGGAGGGCAGCAGGGAGTAGGAGCCCAGTGATGTGTGAGAGCAGCAGGGAGTGAGAGCGCGGTGAGGTGGGAGAGCAGCAGGGAGTGAGAGCGTGGTTAGGTGGGAGGGCACAGCAGGGAGTGAGAGCCCGGGTCAGGTGGGAGGGCAGCAGGGAGTGAGAGCGCGGTGAGGTGGGAGGGCAGCAGGGAGCGAGAGCACGGTTAGGTGGGAGGGCAGCAGGGAGTGAGAGCCCGGGTCAGGTGGAAGGGCAGCAGGGAGTGAGAGCCCGGTGAGGTGGGAGGGCAGCAGGGAGCGAGAGCGTGGTTAGGTGGGAGGGCACAGCAGGGAGTGAGAGCCCGGGTCAGGTGGGAGGGCAGCAGGGAGTGAGAGCCCGGTGAGGTGGGAGGGCAGCAGGGAGCGAGAGCACGGTTAGGTGGGAGGGCAGCAGGGAGTGAGCTCGATAAGGTGGGAGGGCAGCAGGGACTGAGAGCCCGGTGAGGTGGGAGGGCAGAGCAGGGAGTGAGAGCTCGGTGAGGTGGGTGGGCAGCAGGGAGTGAGAGCCCGGTGAGGTGGGAGGGCAGCAGGGAGTGAGAGCGTGGTGAGGTGGGAGGGCAGCAGGGAGTAAGAGCACAGTGAGGTGACGGAGGACAGCAGGGAGTGACAGTCAGGTGATGTAGGAGGGCAGCATGGAGTGAGAGCCGGGTGAGGTGGGAGGGCAGCAGGGAGTAAAAGCCCGGTGATGTATGAGAGCAGCAGGGAGTGAGAGTGCAGTGAGGTGGGAGGGCAGCAGGGAGTTAGGGCGCAGTGAGGTGGGAGGGCAGAGCAGGGAGTGAGAGCACAGTGAGGTGGGAGGGCAGCAGGGAGTGAGAGCACGGTGAGGTGGGAGGGCAGAGCAGGGAGTGAGAGCCCGGGTCAGGTGGGAGGGCAGCAGGGAGTGAGAGCCCGGTGAGGTGGGAGGGCAGCAGGGAGCGAGAGCATGGTTAGGTGGGAGTTCAGCAGGGAGTGAGAGCTCGGTGAGGTGGGTGGGCAGCAGGGAGTGAGAGCCCGGTGAGGTGGGAGGGCAGCAGGGAGTGAGAGCGCGGTGAGGTGGGAGGGCAGCAGGGAGTAAGAGTGCAGTGAGGTGATGGAGGACAGCAGGGAGTGAGAGCCGGGTGAGGTGGGAGGGCAGCAGGGAGTGAGAGCCGGGTGAGTTGGAAGGGCAGCAGGGAGTGAGAGCACAGTGAGGTGGGAGGGCAGCAGGGAGTGAAGCCCGGTGAGGAGGGAGGGCAGCAGAAAGTGAGAGCCCAGTGAGGTGTGAGGGTAGCAGGGAGTGAGAGCCCGATGAGGTGGGAGGGCAGCACGGAGTGAGAGCCCTGTGAGGTGGAAGGGCAGCAGGGAGTGAGAGCTCGGTGAGGTTGGAGGGCAGCAGGGAGTGAGAGCCCGGTGAGGTGGGAGGGCAGCGGGGAGTGAGAGCTCGGTGAGGTGGGAGGGTAGCAGGGAGTGAGAGCCCAGTGAGGTGGGAGGGCAGCAGGGAGTGAGAGCCCGGTGAGGTAGGAGGGCAGCATGGAGTGAGAGCCGGGTGAGGTGGGAGGGCAGCAGGGAGTAAGAGCCCGGAAATGTGGGAGAGAAGCAGGGAGTGAGAGCTCAGTGAGGTGGGAGGGCAGCAGGGAGTGAGGGTGCAGTGAGGTGGGAGGGCAGAGCAGGGAGTGAGAGCGCGGTGAGGTGGGAGGGCAGCAAGGAGTGAGAGCACAGTGAGGTGACGGAGGACAGCAGGGAGTGACAGTCAGGTGATGTAGGAGGGCAGCATGGAGAGAGAGCCCGGTGAGGTCGGAGGGCAGCAGGGAGTGAGAGCGTGGTGAGGTGGGAGGGCAGCAGGGAGTAAGAGCACAGTGAGGTGACGGAGGACAGCAGGGAGTGACAGTCAGGTGATGTAGGAGGGCAGCATGGAGTGAGAGCCGGGTGAGGTGGGAGGGCAGCAGGGAGTAGGAGCCTAGTGATGTGTGAGAGCAGCAGGGAGTGAGAGCACGGTGAGGTGGGAGGGCAGCAGGGAGTTAGGGCGCAGTGAGGTGGGAGGGCAGAGCAGGGAGTGAGAGCACAGTGAGGTGGGAGGGCAGCAGGGAGTGAGAGCACGGTGAGGTGGGAGGGCAGAGCAGGGAGTGAGAGCCCGGGTCAGGTGGGAGGGCAGCAGGGAGTGAGAGCCCGGTGAGGTGGGAGGGCAGCAGGGAGCGAGAGCACGGTTAGGTGGGAGGGCAGCAGGGAGTGAGAGCGCGGTGAGGTGGGAGGGCAGCAGGGAGTAAGAGCGCAGTGAGGTGATGGAGGACAGCAGGGAGTGAGAGCCGGGTGAGGTGGGAGGGCAGCAGGGAGTGAGAGCCGGGTGATTTGGAAGGGCAGCAGGGAGTGAGAGCACGGTGAGGTGGGAGGGCAGCAGGGAGTGAGAGCCCGGTGAGGAGGGAGGGCAGCAGAAAGTGAGAGCCCAGTGAGGTGTGAGGGTAGCAGGGAGTGAGAGCCCGATGAGGTGGGAGGGCAGCACGGAGTGAGAGCCCTGTGAGGTGGAAGGGCAGCAGGGAGTGAGAGCTCGGTGAGGTTGGAGGGCAGCAGGGAGTGAGAGCCCGGTGAGGTGGGAGGGCAGCGGGGAGTGAGAGCTCGGTGAGGTGGGAGGGTAGCAGGGAATGAGAGCCCAGTGAGGTGGGAGGGCAGCAGGGAGTGAGAGCCCGGTGAGGTAGGAGGGCAGCATGGAGTGAGAGCCGGGTGAGGTGGGAGGGCAGCAGGGAGTAAGAGCCCGGTGATGTGGGAGAGAAGCAGGGAGTGAGAGCTCAGTGAGGTGGGAGGGCAGCAGGGAGTGAGGGCGCAGTGAGGTGGGAGGGCAGAGCAGGGAGTGAGAGCGCGGTGAGGTGGGAGGGCAGCAAGGAGTGAGAGCACAGTGAGGGGACGGAGGACAGCAGGGAGTGACAGTCAGGTGATGTAGGAGGGCAGCATGGAGTGAGAGCCCGGTGAGGTGGGAGGGCAGCAGGGAGTGAGAGCGTGGTGAGGTGGGAGGGCAGCAGGGAGTAAGAGCACAGTGAGGTGACGGAGGACAGCAGGGAGTGACAGTCAGGTGATGTAGGAGGGCAGCATGGAGTGAGAGCCGGGTGAGGTGGGAGGGCAGCAGGGAGTAGGAGCCCAGTGATGTGTGAGAGCAGCAGGGAGTGAGAGCGCGGTAAGGTGGGAGGGCAGCAGGGAGTTAGGGCGCAGTGAGGTGGGAGGGCAGAGCAGGGAGTGAGAGCACGGTGAGGTGGGAGGGCAGCAGGGAGTGAGAGCACGGTGAGGTGGGAGGGCAGAGCAGGGAGTGAGAGCCCAGGTCAGGTGGGAGGGCAGCAGGGAGTGAGAGCCCGGTGAGGTGGGAGGGCAGCAGGGAGCGAGAGCACGGTTAGGTGGGAGTTCAGCAGGGAGTGAGAGCTCGGTGAGGTAGGTGGGCAGCAGGGAGTGAGAGCCCAGTGAGGTGGGAGGGCAGCAGGGAGTGAGAGCGCGGTGAGGTGGGAGGGCAGCAGGGAGTAAGAGCGCAGTGAGGTGATGGAGGACAGCAGGGAGTGAGAGCTGGGTGAGGTGGGAGGGCAGCAGGGAGTGAGAGCCGGGTGAGTTGGAAGGGCAGCAGGGAGTGAGAGCACGGTGAGGTGGGAGGGCAGCAGGGAGTGAGAGCCCGGTGAGGAGGGAGGGCAGCAGAAAGTGAGAGCCCAGTGAGGTGGGAGGGTAGCAGGGAGTGAGAGCCCGATGAGGTGGGAGGGCAGCACGGAGTGAGAGCCCGGTGAGGTGGAAGGGCAGCAGGGAGTGAGAGCTCGGTGAGGTTGGAGGGCAGCAGGGAGTGAGAGCCCGGTGAGGTGGGAGGGCAGCGGGGAGTGAGAGCTCGGTGAGGTGGGAGGGTAGCAGGGAGTGAGAGCCCGGTGAGGTGGGAGGGCAGCAGGGAGTGAGAGCCCGGTGAGGTAGGAGGGCAGCATGGAGTGAGAGCTGGGTGAGGTGGGAGGGCAGCAGGGAGTAAGAGCCCGGTGATGTGGGAGAGAAGCAGGGAGTGAGGGCGCAGTGAGGTGGGAGGGCAGAGCAGGGAGTGAGAGCGCGGTGAGGTGGGAGGGCAGCAAGGAATGAGAGCACAGTGAGGTGACGGAGGACAGCAGGGAGTGACAGTCAGGTGATGTAGGAGGGCAGCATGGAGTGAGAGCCTGGTGAGGTGGGAGGGCAGCAGGGAGTGAGAGCGTGGTGAGGTGGGAGGGCAGCAGGGAGTAAGAGCACAGTGAGGTGACGGAGGACAGCAGGGAGTGACAGTCAGGTGATGTAGGAGGGCAGCATGGAGTGAGAGCCGGGTGAGGTGGGAGGGCAGCAGGGAGTAGGAGCCCAGTGATGTGTGAGAGCAGCAGGGAGTGAGAGCGCGGTGAGGTGGGAGAGCAGCAGGGAGTGAGAGCGCGGTGAGGTGGGAGGGCAGCAGGGAGTTAGGGCGCAGTGAGGTGGGAGGGCAGAGCAGGGAGTGAGAGCACGTGAGGTGGGAGGGCAGCAGGGAGTGAGAGCACGGTGAGGTGGGAGGGCAGAGCAGGGAGTGAGAGCCCGGGTCAGGTGGGAGGGCAGCAGGGAGTGAGAGCCCGGTGAGGTGGGAGGGCAGCAGGGAGCGAGAGCTAGGTTAGGTGGGAGGGCAGCAGGGAGTGAGAGCTCGGTGAGGTGGGTGGGCAGCAGGGAGTGAGAGCCCGGTGAGGTGGGAGGGCAGCAGGGAGTGAGAGCGCGGTGAGGTGGGAGGGCAGCAGGGAGTAAGAGCACAGTGAGGTGATGGAGGACAGCAGGGAGTGAGAGCCGGGTGAGGTGGGAGGGCAGCAGGGAGTGAGAGCCGGGTGAGTTGGAAGGGCAGCAGGGAGTGAGAGCACGGTGAGGTGGGAGGGCAGCAGGGAGTGAGAGCCCGGTGAGGAGGGAGGGCAGCAGAAAGTGAGAGCCCAGTGAGGTGGGAGGGTAGCAGGGAGTGAGAGCCCGATGAGGTGGGAGGGCAGCACAGATTGAGAGCCCTGTGAGGTGGAAGAGCAGCAGGGAGCGAGAGCTCGGTGAGGTGGGAGGGCAGTGGGGAGTGAGAGCTCGGTGAGGTGGGAGGGTAGCAGGGAGTGAGAGCCCGGTGAGGTGGGAGGGCAGCAGGGAGTGAGAGCCCGGTGAGGTGGGAGGGCAGCAGGGAGTGAGAGCCCGGTGAGGTAGGAGGGCAGCATGGAGTGAGAGCCGGGTGAGGTGGGAGGGCAGCAGGGAGTAAGAGCCCGGTGATGTGGGAGAGAAGCAGGGAGTGAGAGCTCAGTGAGGTGGGAGGGCAGCAGGGAGAGAGGGCGCAGTGAGGTGGTAGGGCAGAGCAGGGAGTGAGAGCGCGGTGAGGTGGGAGGGCAGCAAGGAGTGAGAGCACGATGAGGTGGGAGGGCAGAGCAGGGAGTGAGAGCCCGGGTCAGGTGGAAGGGCAGCAGGGAGTGAGAGCCCGGTGAGGTGGTAGGGCAGCAGGGAGCGAGAGCGTGGTTAGGTGGGAGGGCACAGCAGGGAGTGAGAGCCCGGGTCAGGTGGGAGGGCAGCAGGGAGTGAGAGCCCGGTGAGGTGGGAGGGCAGCAGGGAGAGAGAGCACGGTTAGGTGGGAGAGCAGCAGGGAGTGAGAGCTCGATAAGGTGGGAGGGCAGCAGGGACTGAGAGCCCGGTGAGGTGGGAGGGCAGAGCAGGGAGTGAGAGCTCGGTGAGGTGGGTGGGCAGCAGGGAGTGAGAGCCCGGTGAGGTGGGAGGGCAGCAGAGAGTGAGAGCGTGGTGAGGTGGGAGTGCAGCAGGGAGTAAGAGCACAGTGAGGTGACGGAGGACAGCAGGGAGTGACAGTCAGGTGATGTGGGAGGGCAGCATGGAGTGAGAGCCGGGTGAGGTGGGAGGGCAGCAGGGAGTAGGAGCCCGGTGATGTATGAGAGCAGCAGGGAGTGAGAGCGCAGTGAGGTGGGTGGGCAGCAGGGAGTTAGGGCGCAGTGAGGTGGGAGGGCAGAGCAGGGAGTGAGAGCACAGTGAGGTGGGAGGGCAGCAGGGAGTGAGAGCACGGTGAGGTGGGAGGGCAGAGCAGGGAGTGAGAGCCCGGGTCAGGTGGGAGGGCAGCAGGGAGTGAGAGCCCGGTGAGGTGGGAGGGCAGCAGGGAGCGAGAGCACGGTTAGGTGGGAGTTCAGCAGGGAGTGAGAGCTCGGTGAGGTGGGTGGGCAGCAGGGAGTGAGAGCCCGGTGAGGTGGGAGGGCAGCAGGGAGTGAGAGCGCGGTGAGGTGGGAGGGCAGCAGGGAGAAAGAGCGCAGTGAGGTGATGGAGGACAGCAGGGAGTGAGAGCCGGGTGAGGTGGGAGGGCAGCAGGGAGTGAGAGCCGGGTGAGTTGGAAGGGCAGCAGGGAGTGAGAGCACAGTGAGGTGGGAGGGCAGCAGGGAGTGAGAGCCCGGTGAGGAGGGAGGGCAGCAGAAAGTGAGAGCCCAGTGAGGTGGGAGGGTAGCAGGGAGTGAGAGCCCGATGAGGTGGGAGGGCAGCACGGAGTGAGAGCCCTGTGAGGTGGAAGGGCAGCAGGGAGTGAGAGCTCGGTGAGGTTGGAGGGCAGCAGGGAGTGAGAGCCCGGTGAGGTGGGAGGGCAGCAGGGAGTGAGAGCTCGGTGAGGTGGGAGGGTAGCAGGGAGTGAGAGCCCAGTGAGGTGGGAGGGCAGCAGGGAGTGAGAGCCCGGTGAGGTAGGAGGGCAGCATGGAGTGAGAGCTGGGTGAGGTGGGAGGGCAGCAGGGAGTAAGAGCCCGGTGATGTGGGAGAGAAGCAGGGAGTGAGAGTTAGTGAGGTGGGAGGGCAGCAGGGAGTGAGGGCGCAGTGAGGTGGGAGGGCAGAGCAGGGAGTGAGAGCGCGGTGAGGTGGGAGGGCAGCAAGGAGTGAGAGCACAGTGAGGTGACGGAGGACAGCAGGGAGTGACAGTCAGGTGATGTAGGAGGGCAGCATGGAGTGAGAGCCCGGTGGGGTGGGAGGGCAGCAGGGAGTGAGAGCGTGGTGAGGTGGGAGGGCATGTTGGACAGGCCACATGAAGGGCCGCTCTCCCCCGGCCCAACCAGGCCTGAGTCCAGTCCCGCAAGTACCACACACCACCATTGCACGTCCTCCGTCCCCTCAGGGACCCCTGCCCTCGAGCATGTCGACCTCGTGGGTCCGATCCACTGCCGGCCCACGCGCCCAGCCTGGGGCGCCATCTTGGACACTCCACCACGAGGCCGCCTGGCCCCCGATCGACCTCAACCCTGGGCCTGGGCCGGCCTCAGACATTCCGGCACCACCCTCCACCCAGGAGGTGAGCGGGCTACTTGGCAAGTCAATGGGAGAAAGAGGTGCCGATGGCTCTCCCCCACCAAGTGCCGCTCGCCCATCGCCTCCCCGGGCGCTGGCTCCACCCCCCTGCTGGGTGTCTGGACTCCCTCATCCCGGACCTCCCGACCTCCAAGTGCGAGGGTCCGGACATCAAAGCACGCCAGCCCTATAACTGGGGCAGCTCCAGAGCAGGAAGGCAGTTGTATCTTGGAGTCGAGAGACGTAAAGAGGAACTCATCCTGGACGGACTACTGGCGCTGCCGTAGCTCTGTCTTGTGCACCATCGTCCTGCCTGTTGGCGCTGCCACAGCCGTCGTAATCTTCATCACCTTCATCGTCGTCGGGACCTGCTGGCGTGGCCGCGGACCGTTGTAACCGCCATCTTCACCGGGACCTGCAGGCTCCGCCGCGGACCGTCGTTTTCCTTCGTCCATCTCGGGACCTGCCTGGCTCCGCCGCGGCCCGATCATCTAGAACGCCGAGCTCGAGGATTGAGAGCTATTTTCCACTCGTTGGTAACAAAGACTGTCCCGCTACCCCTTTCCTAAACCAGAGACTAGAACCGAGGGGACCCCTGAGTCCAGACCTCCTTGTATCCATCATCGTAACCTAAGAATTGCATATAAAGTCTCGTTAACCTTCAACCTTGTGTGGTGTCCGTCTGTGGGGGGGAAGTTGCTTATCTGTACAGTCGTTGGAGACGGCTCTCCCTGGAGACCTCTCCCCGTAACCTCGGCCGACCCTCCCGGTCCGTCTAACATTGGTGGCCAGCGGCGCGATCCGAATCACCGCATAAACGTACAGAGAGTAGCTCACCCCACGACGAAGTCACAATGACCACGAAAGAGAGCGGATCAACCGAGAAATTCCAAATGGAGAAATTGGAGGAGTACAACCATCGTGAACTAAAACAATTCTGCATCGAACTGGGTATCGCTACCACCGGACTGAGTACCAAGGACGATTTTAAGCATGCCCTAGAATCTTGGGCAGAGACCGGGGCTGCCGGAACCCCTGATCAAAGCACCGTAGAAAAAACGACCACGGCCCCTGAAGGGCAAAGAACGGGTCTCTCGCAAGACGAGATCCAGGAAAGAGAAAGGACCCGACTACACGAACTAGAAATGGCCCGACTCAAAATGGACGTTGAACTTAAGTTGGCCGAACAAAAAATCAACTTAGAGCACCTGCGTCTCCGAGAAGAAAGAGAGGAGAAACAGAGACAAAGGGAGCTCGAGGAAAAGAAACTAGCGTACGAACACGAACGGAACCTAGCCGAGATCAACCTACGCAAGCAGAATAAAGAAGCAGGGGTGCCCGAGCGACCCCCCACCTCCGGGGCCACAGACAAAAAGGTACACATCCCCAAGGATGTTGTCCGAGAATATTTCAGAGAGGACGACATCCAGCAATGGTTTAAAGCCTATGAAATCGCTATGACTGCACACCGGATCGATAGAAGCGACTGGGGAGCCGGTCTCTGGGGAAGATTCCTCAATGAGGGCCGCGACACCCTGCTACAGCTCCCGGACCACCAGATGACCTCCTACGACCATATGAAAGCGGCACTCCTCACCCGCTATGGTCTCACACCCGAGATGTACCGTCAGAGGTTCCGAGACTGCACCCGCATCCCGGGTACAACTTGGGTGGACTATGTAACATACTTTAGCCGAGCCTTCGAGGGCTGGATCCGAGGAAGCAACGTCACGACCTACGAGCAACTATTTAATCTGATGGTATGGGAGCATCTGTCGAACAATTGCTTCATTGAACTCCGCCAGCACCTCCTCGACAGCAAGTTAACGGATCCCCGGCAGCTCGCAGCCGAAGCTGACCGGTGGGAGATCACCAGAGTGGGCCGGAATGGGTCCTACGAACAGAACCGGAACAACAATGGTCAGCACCGACCCAGAGGAGGAGGAGGGGGCCAAGGGCGAGGAAGAGACAACGCCCCGGTCGCCCCCGCTACCAACACCACCCCCCCGGCCAACCGGGGCAGCACCCCAGCGCGACCGGGGTACAGAGCCAATGTCACGTGTCACCGATGTCAACGAGTCGGCCACTATGCGAACGACCCAAACTGCCCGCAGTACCAGAGCCCAAGACCCCGCCAAGTGGCCGCTGCAGCCCTAGGGGAAGAACAGATCTCCGAGGAACAGGAAGAATACGAACAAGAGCATCAAGAGTGGGAGCCAGCCGCCATGACTCTAGCCTGCTTAGGGGGGAAAGACATGGTCCCGCGGGTCCCCCTACCCGCTAACACCCAGAAGTACAGCCAATGGGTGAGCATCAATGGACGCCAGGCCGAAGCCCTTCGTGACACCGGGGCCAGTGTAACAGCCGTCCGCTGTCACCTGGTGGCCCCAGAACAGTATCTACCGAACATTCTCTGCCCTGTACGATCAGCCGATAACTCGGAAAGCCTGTGTCGGATGGCCTGCGTCCCCTTCGAATGGGGGGGGGTCTCCGGCATGTTGAAAGTAACGGTCCGAGACGATGCCCCCGTAGACTGCCTCCTGGGCAATGACCTGGAAAGCTCTCCGTGGGCCGCCGTGGAGCGAAAGGAACACCTGGGGATGTTGGGCGTCCCGGACTGGGCGTGCGTCACCACCCGTTCCATGGCCGCCCGTGCCAACCACCGGCCAGAAGAACCCGAATGGCCGGCGCCACCGCCTCCGGTCGCCCCAGCCGAAAACACCGACCGTAACATTCCCTCCGAACCAGCTCAACCTACCGACCTCGCTAACCTCGACCAGTGGCCTCAAGAAGGGGGGCCCACGCAAGAACAATTTCGCCAAGAACAGAAGACCTGTCCCTCCCTCGAGAAACTCCGCCAGCAAGCGCTCGCCCAAAGCGCAGGGGATACCTCCGGAACTCATTGGGTCTACTGGGACAATGATCTGCTGTACAGCGAGCAAAGAATCGCCGAGCTGGGGAGCAACCGAGTACTAGTGGTACCCCTCCGTTTCAGAGACTTCCTGTTAAACCTGGCCCACGATGTCCCCCTGGCAGGACATCTGGGACAAGATAAAACCTACAGTCGCCTAGTGACCCACTTCTTCTGGCCCAAAATGAGGAACGATGTGCACCAGCATTGCCGATCTTGCCCCACGTGCCAAGCCAGTGGAAAGAGCGGCCGCAAACTAAAGGCTCCCCTGCAACCTTTTCCCGTGGTCACTACCCCGTTTGAGAGAGTCGGAATAGACATTGTGGGGCCCTTGGACCCACGCACAAAACAAGGCCATCGATTCATCTTGGTGCTAGTGGACCACGCCACCCGCTACCCTGAGGCTGTTCCTCTGCGAACTGTGACAGCCCCGGTAGTCGGCCAGGCCCTGATGGGGATCTTCTCCCGTGTGGGCTTCCCCCGAGAAGTCGTCAGCGACAGAGGCACGAACTTTATTTCCAAATACATGAAGTCCCTCTGGCAACAGTGCGGGGTTACCTACCGATTCACAACCCCCTATCACCCTCAAGGGAACGGACTCGTTGAGCGGTTCAACCGCACGCTAAAGGGAATGATCGGGGGGTTGGAAGAGCCCCTCCGTCGCCAGTGGGATGTGCTGCTGCCGTGCCTCCTCTTCGCGTATCGAGAGGTCCCCCAGAAATCCCTGGGCTTCAGCCCGTTTGAACTGCTATATGGACACCCAGTGCGAGGGCCGCTCAGTCTCGTCAAAGAAGGCTGGGAGATGCCTCCGTTAAAGAACCCTCCAGATGTCTTCCGGTACCTCCTCACCCTCCGCAACCAGACCCGGCGGTTCAGAGAACTAGCGAAGGCCAACCTAGAGGCCAGTCAAGAGGACATGAAAAAATGGTATGACCAGAATGCCTCATCCATTGAATTCGAACCTGGCCAACAGGTATGGGTGATGTCCCCCACTGAGCCATGCGCCCTACAAGACAAATGGACGGGGCCCTTCAAAGTAATAGAGCGCAAGGGTCCTGCCACCTATCTCATCGACATGGAATCCTCCCGGAACCCTCTCCGGGTCCTCCACGCTAACAGACTAAAGCCCCACTTTGTGCGAACAGAGCTCAGCCTCCTGATGGCCACAGACACTGGGGTTGAAGAAGACTCCGAGCCTCTCCCTGACCTCCTACGGACTCAAGAGCAAGACGGCTCCGTGGATGGGGTCCGGCTCTCAGAGGCCCTCACCAGAGAACAACGCCAAGAGTGTCAAGCCCTCCTATCACAGTTCGCCAGCCTGTTCTCCCTCACCCCAGGTGTCACTTCCTGGTGTGTGCACGATGTGGACACCGGGGACAGCCCCCCTATCCGCCACCGGGCCTACCGCGTGCCAGACCGGGTACGGGCCTGCATCCAGGAAGAAATAGCCAAGATGCTCACGCTCGGGGTCATCGAGCCCTCAGACAGTCCCTGGGCCAGCCCTGTCGTACTGGTCCCCAAAGCAGCTGCCCCCGGCACCACACCAGAACTCCGGTTCTGCGTCGACTACCGGGGCTTGAATGCGGTCACCAGAACAGACGCGCATCCCATCCCCCGGGCAGATGAACTAGTCGACCGAATGGGAGCTGCCCGCTACCTCAGCATCTTCGACCTGACAGCAGGCTATTGGCAGATCGGCCTCACACCCCGGGCGCAAGAACGTTCTGCCTTCTCCACCCCCGATGGCCATTACCATTTCACGGTCATGCCCTTCGGCATGAAGAATGCCCCAGCAACATTCCAACGGCTCGTCAATCAGGTCCTGGCGGGGCTCGAAGGATTCAGCGCCGCCTACCTAGACGACATCGCTGTATACAGCCACCATTGGACCGAGCACCTCCACCACCTCCGAGCAGTGCTGCAAGCCCTTCAGCGAGCTGGCCTCACGATCAAGGCCAGCAAGTGTCAAATTGGGCAAGGGTCTGTAACCTACCTCGGACACCAGGTGGGAAGCGGCCTAGTGGCCCCTCTACAGCTGAAAATTGCCGCCATCCAGGCTTGGCAGCCCCCCATCACCCAAACCGAGGTACGAGCCTTCCTGGGCCTCACGGGCTATTACCGAAGGTTCGTGAAAGACTATGGTACCATAGTGGGGCCCCTCACAGAACTCACGTCAAAGAACCAGCCCAAGAAAGTCACCTGGACCCCAGAGTGTCAAACTGCATTTGAACAATTGAAGGCCGCCATGTGTTCCGCCCCTGTGCTCCAGGCCCCAGACTACAGCCGGGAGTTCGTCGTCCAGACGGACGCCTCCGACCAGGGCATTGGGGCAGTCCTGTCTCAAGTGAATACCGAAGGCCTTGATCAACCGGTGGCCTTCATCAGCCGGAGACTCCTACCACGGGAGCAGCGCTGGAGCACCATAGAGAGGGAAGCCTTCGCTGTGGTATGGGCCCTCAAGAAGCTCCGGCCCTACCTTTTTGGCACCCACTTTCGGGTGCAGACCGACCACCGACCCCTGCAGTGGCTGATGCATATGCGGGGGGAGAACCCAAAGTTGCTACGCTGGTCCATCTCCTTGCAAGGTATGGACTTCACAGTCGAACACCGGCCTGGGCCAGATCACGCCAACGCGGATGGCCTGTCCCGGTTTTTCCGCCTCGACGAGGAGAGTCCCCAAGAGGATGGGTAACTCTCCCCGCCTTCAGCTGGGGGGGACGCATGTTGGACAGGCCACATGAAGGGCCGCTCTCCCCCGGCCCAACCAGGCCTGAGTCCAGTCCCGCAAGTACCACACACCACCATTGCACGTCCTCCGTCCCCTCAGGGACCCCTGCCCTCGAGCATGTCGACCTCGTGGGTCCGATCCACTGCCGGCCCACGCGCCCAGCCTGGGGCGCCATCTTGGACACTCCACCACGAGGCCGCCTGGCCCCCGATCGACCTCAACCCTGGGCCTGGGCCGGCCTCAGACATTCCGGCACCACCCTCCACCCAGGAGGTGAGCGGGCTACTTGGCAAGTCAATGGGAGAAAGAGGTGCCGATGGCTCTCCCCCACCAAGTGCCGCTCGCCCATCGCCTCCCCGGGCGCTGGCTCCACCCCCCTGCTGGGTGTCTGGACTCCCTCATCCCGGACCTCCCGACCTCCAAGTGCGAGGGTCCGGACATCAAAGCACGCCAGCCCTATAACTGGGGCAGCTCCAGAGCAGGAAGGCAGTTGTATCTTGGAGTCGAGAGACGTAAAGAGGAACTCATCCTGGACGGACTACTGGCGCTGCCGTAGCTCTGTCTTGTGCACCATCGTCCTGCCTGTTGGCGCTGCCACAGCCGTCGTAATCTTCATCACCTTCATCGTCGTCGGGACCTGCTGGCGTGGCCGCGGACCGTTGTAACCGCCATCTTCACCGGGACCTGCAGGCTCCGCCGCGGACCGTCGTTTTCCTTCGTCCATCTCGGGACCTGCCTGGCTCCGCCGCGGCCCGATCATCTAGAACGCCGAGCTCGAGGATTGAGCTATTTTCCACTCGTTGGTAACAAAGACTGTCCCGCTACCCCTTTCCTAAACCAGAGACTAGAACCGAGGGGACCCCTGAGTCCAGACCTCCTTGTATCCATCATCGTAACCTAAGAATTGCATATAAAGTCTCGTTAACCTTCAACCTTGTGTGGTGTCCGTCTGTGGGGGGGAAGTTGCTTATCTGTACAGTCGTTGGAGACGGCTCTCCCTGGAGACCTCTCCCCGTAACCTCGGCCGACCCTCCCGGTCCGTCTAACAGGGCAGCAGGGAGTAAGAGCACAGTGAGGTGACGGAGGACAGCAGGGAGTGACAGTCAGGTGATGTAGGAGGGCAGCATGGAGTGAGAGCCGGGTGAGGTGGGAGGGCAGCAGGGAGTAGGAGCCCAGTGATGTGTGAGAGCAGCAGGGAGTGAGAGCGCGGTGAGGTGGGAGGGCAGCAGGGAGTTAGGGCGCAGTGAGGTGGGAGGGCAGAGCAGGGAGTGAGAGCACGGTGAGGTGGGAGGGCAGCAGGGAGTGAGAGCACGGTGAGGTGGGAGGGCAGAGCAGGGAGTGAGAGCCCGGGTCAGGTGGGAGGGCAGCAGGGAGTGAGAGCCCGGTGAGGTGGGAGGGCAGCAGGGAGCGAGAGCACGGTTAGGTGGGAGGGCAGCAGGGAGTGAGAGCTCGGTGAGGTGGGTGGGCAGCAGGGAGTGAGAGCCCGGTGAGGTGGGAGGGCAGCAGGGAGTGAGAGCGCAGTGAGGTGGGAGGGCAGCAGGGAGTAAGAGCACAGTGAGGTGATGGAGGACAGCAGGGAGTGAGAGCCGGGTGAGGTGGGAGGGCAGCAGGGAGTGAGAGCCGGGTGAGTTGGAAGGGCAGCAGGGAGTGAGAGCACGGTGAGGTGGGAGGGCAGCAGGGAGTGAGAGCCCGGTGAGGAGGGAGGGCAGCAGAAAGTGAGAGCCCAGTGAGGTGGGAGGGTAGCAGGGAGTGAGAGCCCGATGAGGTGGGAGGGCAGCACTGAGTGAGAGCCCTGTGAGGTGGAAGGGCAGCAGGGAGTGAGAGCTCGGTGAGGTGGGAGGGCAGCGGGGAGTGAGAGCTCGGTGAGGTGGGAGGGTAGCAGGGAGTGAGAGCCCGGTGAGGTGGGAGGGCAGCAGGGAGTGAGAGCCCGGTGAGGTAGGAGGGCAGCATGGAGTGAGAGCCGGGTGAGGTGGGAGGGCAGCAGGGAGTAAGAGCCCGGTGATGTGGGAGAGAAGCAGGGAGTGAGAGCTCAGTGAGGTGGGAGGGCAGCAGGGAGTGAGGGCGCAGTGAGGTGGTAGGGCAGAGCAGGGAGTGAGAGCGCGGTGAGGTGGGAGGGCAGCAAGGAGTGAGAGCCCGGGTCAGGTGGAAGGGCAGCAGGGAGTGAGAGCCCGGGTCAGGTGGAAGGGCAGCAGGGAGTGAGAGCCCGGTGAGGTGGGAGGGCAGCAGGGAGCGAGAGCGTGGTTAGGTGGGAGGGCACAGCAGGGAGTGAGAGCCCGGGTCAGGTGGGAGGGCAGCAGGGAGTGAGAGCCCGGTGAGGTGGGAGGGCAGCAGGGAGCGAGAGCACGGTTAGGTGGGAGGGCAGCAGGGAGTGAGCTCGATAAGGTGGGAGGGCAGCAGGGACTGAGAGCCCGGTGAGGTGGGAGGGCAGAGCAGGGAGTGAGAGCTCGGTGAGGTGGGTGGGCAGCAGGGAGTGAGAGCCCGGTGAGGTGGGAGGGCAGCAGGGAGTGAGAGCGTGGTGAGGTGGGAGGGCAGCAGGGAGTAAGAGCACAGTGAGGTGACGGAGGACAGCAGGGAGTGACAGTCAGGTGATGTAGGAGGGCAGCATGGAGTGAGAGCCGGGTGAGGTGGGAGGGCAGCAGGGAGTAAAAGCCCGGTGATGTATGAGAGCAGCAGGGAGTGAGAGTGCGGTGAGGTGGGAGGGCAGCAGGGAGTTAGGGCGCAGTGAGGTGGGAGGGCAGAGCAGGGAGTGAGACCACAGTGAGGTGGGAGGGCAGCAGGGAGTGAGAGCACGGTGAGGTGGGAGGGCAGAGCAGGGAGTGAGAGCCCGGGTCAGGTGGGAGGGCAGCAGGGAGTGAGAGCCCGGTGAGGTGGGAGGGCAGCAGGGAGCGAGAGCATGGTTAGGTGGGAGTTCAGCAGGGAGTGAGAGCTCGGTGAGGTGGGTGGGCAGCAGGGAGTGAGAGCCCGGTGAGGTGGGAGGGCAGCAGGGAGTGAGAGCGCGGTGAGGTGGGAGGGCAGCAGGGAGTAAGAGTGCAGTGAGGTGATGGAGGACAGCAGGGAGTGAGAGCCGGGTGAGGTGGGAGGGCAGCAGGGAGTGAGAGCCGGGTGAGTTGGAAGGGCAGCAGGGAGTGAGAGCACAGTGAGGTGGGAGGGCAGCAGGGAGTGAGAGCCCGGTGAGGAGGGAGGGCAGCAGAAAGTGAGAGCCCAGTGAGGTGTGAGGGTAGCAGGGAGTGAGAGCCCGATGAGGTGGGAGGGCAGCACGGAGTGAGAGCCCTGTGAGGTGGAAGGGCAGCAGGGAGTGAGAGCTCGGTGAGGTTGGAGGGCAGCAGGGAGTGAGAGCCCGGTGAGGTGGGAGGGCAGCGGGGAGTGAGAGCTCGGTGAGGTGGGAGGGTAGCAGGGAGTGAGAGCCCAGTGAGGTGGGAGGGCAGCAGGGAGTGAGAGCCCGGTGAGGTAGGAGGGCAGCATGGAGTGAGAGCCGGGTGAGGTGGGAGGGCAGCAGGGAGTAAGAGCCCGGTGATGTGGGAGAGAAGCAGGGAGTGAGAGCTCAGTGAGGTGGGAGGGCAGCAGGGAGTGAGGGTGCAGTGAGGTGGGAGGGCAGAGCAGGGAGTGAGAGCGCGGTGAGGTGGGAGGGCAGCAAGGAGTGAGAGCACAGTGAGGTGACGGAGGACAGCAGGGAGTGACAGTCAGGTGATGTAGGAGGGCAGCATGGAGAGAGAGCCCGGTGAGGTCGGAGGGCAGCAGGGAGTGAGAGCGTGGTGAGGTGGGAGGGCAGCAGGGAGTAAGAGCACAGTGAGGTGACGGAGGACAGCAGGGAGTGACAGTCAGGTGATGTAGGAGGGCAGCATGGAGTGAGAGCCGGGTGAGGTGGGAGGGCAGCAGGGAGTAGGAGCCTAGTGATGTGTGAGAGCAGCAGGGAGTGAGAGCACGGTGAGGTGGGAGGGCAGCAGGGAGTTAGGGCGCAGTGAGGTGGGAGGGCAGAGCAGGGAGTGAGAGCACGGTGAGGTGGGAGGGCAGCAGGGAGTGAGAGCACGGTGAGGTGGGAGGGCAGAGCAGGGAGTGAGAGCCCGGGTCAGGTGGGAGGGCAGCAGGGAGTGAGAGCCCGGTGAGGTGGGAGGGCAGCAGGGAGCGAGAGCACGGTTAGGTGGGAGGGCAGCAGGGAGTGAGAGCGCGGTGAGGTGGGAGGGCAGCAGGGAGTAAGAGCGCAGTGAGGTGATGGAGGACAGCAGGGAGTGAGAGCCGGGTGAGGTGGGAGGGCAGCAGGGAGTGAGAGCCGGGTGATTTGGAAGGGCAGCAGGGAGTGAGAGCACGGTGAGGTGGGAGGGCAGCAGGGAGTGAGAGCCCGGTGAGGAGGGAGGGCAGCAGAAAGTGAGAGCCCAGTGAGGTGTGAGGGTAGCAGGGAGTGAGAGCCCGATGAGGTGGGAGGGCAGCACGGAGTGAGAGCCCTGTGAGGTGGAAGGGCAGCAGGGAGTGAGAGCTCGGTGAGGTTGGAGGGCAGCAGGGAGTGAGAGCCCGGTGAGGTGGGAGGGCAGCGGGGAGTGAGAGCTCGGTGAGGTGGGAGGGTAGCAGGGAATGAGAGCCCAGTGAGGTGGGAGGGCAGCAGGGAGTGAGAGCCCGGTGAGGTAGGAGGGCAGCATGGAGTGAGAGCCGGGTGAGGTGGGAGGGCAGCAGGGAGTAAGAGCCCGGTGATGTGGGAGAGAAGCAGGGAGTGAGAGCTCAGTGAGGTGGGAGGGCAGCAGGGAGTGAGGGCGCAGTGAGGTGGGAGGGCAGAGCAGGGAGTGAGAGCGCGGTGAGGTGGGAGGGCAGCAAGGAGTGAGAGCACAGTGAGGTGACGGAGGACAGCAGGGAGTGACAGTCAGGTGATGTAGGAGGGCAGCATGGAGTGAGAGCCCGGTGAGGTGGGAGGGCAGCAGGGAGTGAGAGCGTGGTGAGGTGGGAGGGCAGCAGGGAGTAAGAGCACAGTGAGGTGACGGAGGACAGCAGGGAGTGACAGTCAGGTGATGTAGGAGGGCCGCATGGAGTGAGAGCCGGGTGAGGTGGGAGGGCAGCAGGGAGTAGGAGCCCAGTGATGTGTGAGAGCAGCAGGGAGTGAGAGCGCGGTAAGGTGGGAGGGCAGCAGGGAGTTAGGGCGCAGTGAGGTGGGAGGGCAGAGCAGGGAGTGAGAGCACGGTGAGGTGGGAGGGCAGCAGGGAGTGAGAGCACGGTGAGGTGGGAGGGCAGAGCAGGGAGTGAGAGCCCAGGTCAGGTGGGAGGGCAGCAGGGAGTGAGAGCCCGGTGAGGTGGGAGGGCAGCAGGGAGCGAGAGCACGGTTAGGTGGGAGTTCAGCAGGGAGTGAGAGCTCGGTGAGGTAGGTGGGCAGCAGGGAGTGAGAGCCCAGTGAGGTGGGAGGGCAGCAGGGAGTGAGAGCGCGGTGAGGTGGGAGGGCAGCAGGGAGTAAGAGCGCAGTGAGGTGATGGAGGACAGCAGGGAGTGAGAGCTGGGTGAGGTGGGAGGGCAGCAGGGAGTGAGAGCCGGGTGAGTTGGAAGGGCAGCAGGGAGTGAGAGCACGGTGAGGTGGGAGGGCAGCAGGGAGTGAGAGCCCGGTGAGGAGGGAGGGCAGCAGAAAGTGAGAGCCCAGTGAGGTGGGAGGGTAGCAGGGAGTGAGAGCCCGATGAGGTGGGAGGGCAGCACAGATTGAGAGCCCTGTGAGGTGGAAGAGCAGCAGGGAGCGAGAGCTCGGTGAGGTGGGAGGGCAGTGGGGAGTGAGAGCTCGGTGAGGTGGGAGGGTAGCAGGGAGTGAGAGCCCGGTGAGGTGGGAGGGCAGCACAGATTGAGAGCCCTGTGAGGTGGAAGAGCAGCAGGGAGCGAGAGCTCGGTGAGGTGGGAGGGCAGTGGGGAGTGAGAGCTCGGTGAGGTGGGAGGGTAGCAGGGAGTGAGAGCCCGGTGAGGTGGGAGGGCAGCAGGGAGTGAGAGCCCGGTGAGGTGGGAGGGCAGCAGGGAGTGAGAGCCCGGTGAGGTAGGAGGGCAGCATGGAGTGAGAGCCGGGTGAGGGTGGAGGGCAGCAGGGAGTAAGAGCCCGGTGATGTGGGAGAGAAGCAGGGAGTGAGAGCTCAGTGAGGTGGGAGGGCAGCAGGGAGTGAGGGCGCAGTGAGGTGGTAGGGCAGAGCAGGGAGTGAGAGCGCGGTGAGGTGGGAGGGCAGCAAGGAGTGAGAGCACGATGAGGTGGGAGGGCAGAGCAGGGAGTGAGAGCCCGGGTCAGGTGGAAGGGCAGCAGGGAGTGAGAGCCCGGTGAGGTGGTAGGGCAGCAGGGAGCGAGAGCGTGGTTAGGTGGGAGGGCACAGCAGGGAGTGAGAGCCCGGGTCAGGTGGGAGGGCAGCAGGGAGTGAGAGCCCGGTGAGGTGGGAGGGCAGCAGGGAGAGAGAGCACGGTTAGGTGGGAGAGCAGCAGGGAGTGAGAGCTCGATAAGGTGGGAGGGCAGCAGGGACTGAGAGCCCGGTGAGGTGGGAGGGCAGAGCAGGGAGTGAGAGCTCGGTGAGGTGGGTGGGCAGCAGGGAGTGAGAGCCCGGTGAGGTGGGAGGGCAGCAGGGAGTGAGAGCGTGGTGAGGTGGGAGGGCAGCAGGGAGTAAGAGCACAGTGAGGTGATGGAGGACAGCAGGGAGTGACAGTCAGGTGATGTGGGAGGGCAGCATGGAGTGAGAGCCGGGTGAGGTGGGAGGGCAGCAGGGAGTAGGAGCCCGGTGATGTATGAGAGCAGCAGGGAGTGAGAGCGCGGTGAGGTGGGTGGGCAGCAGGGAGTTAGGGCGCAGTGAGGTGGGAGGGCAGAGCAGGGAGTGAGAGCACAGTGAGGTGGGAGGGCAGCAGGGAGTGAGAGCACGGTGAGGTGGGAGGGCAGAGCAGGGAGTGAGAGCCCGGGTCAGGTGGGAGGGCAGCAGGGAGTGAGAGCCCGGTGAGGTGGGAGGGCAGCAGGGAGCGAGAGCACGGTTAGGTGGGAGTTCAGCAGGGAGTGAGAGCTCGGTGAGGTGGGTGGGCAGCAGGGAGTGAGAGCCCGGTGAGGTGGGAGGGCAGCAGGGAGTGAGAGCGCGGTGAGGTGGGAGGGCAGCAGGGAGAAAGAGCGCAGTGAGGTGATGGAGGACAGCAGGGAGTGAGAGCCGGGTGAGGTGGGAGGGCAGCAGGGAGTGAGAGCCGGGTGAGTTGGAAGGGCAGCAGGGAGTGAGAGCACAGTGAGGTGGGAGGGCAGCAGGGAGTGAGAGCCCGGTGAGGAGGGAGGGCAGCAGAAAGTGAGAGCCCAGTGAGGTGGGAGGGTAGCAGGGAGTGAGAGCCCGATGAGGTGGGAGGGCAGCACGGAGTGAGAGCCCTGTGAGGTGGAAGGGCAGCAGGGAGTGAGAGCTCGGTGAGGTTGGAGGGCAGCAGGGAGTGAGAGCCCGGTGAGGTGGGAGGGCAGCGGGGAGTGAGAGCTCGGTGAGGTGGGAGGGTAGCAGGGAGTGAGAGCCCAGTGAGGTGGGAGGGCAGCAGGGAGTGAGAGCCCGGTGAGGTAGGAGGGCAGCATGGAGTGAGAGCTGGGTGAGGTGGGAGGGCAGCAGGGAGTAAGAGCCCGGTGATGTGGGAGAGAAGCAGGGAGTGAGAGTTAGTGAGGTGGGAGGGCAGCAGGGAGTGAGGGCGCAGTGAGGTGGGAGGGCAGAGCAGGGAGTGAGAGCGCGGTGAGGTGGGAGGGCAGCAAGGAGTGAGAGCACAGTGAGGTGACGGAGGACAGCAGGGAGTGACAGTCAGGTGATGTAGGAGGGCAGCATGGAGTGAGAGCCCGGTGGGGTGGGAGGGCAGCAGGGAGTGAGAGCGTGGTGAGGTGGGAGGGCAGCAGGGAGTAAGAGCACAGTGAGGTGACGGAGGACAGCAGGGAGTGACAGTCAGGTGATGTAGGAGGGCAGCATGGAGTGAGAGCCGGGTGAGGTGGGAGGGCAGCAGGGAGTAGGAGCCCAGTGATGTGTGAGAGCAGCAGGGAGTGAGAGCGCGGTGAGGTGGGAGGGCAGCAGGGAGTTAGGGCGCAGTGAGGTGGGAGGGCAGAGCAGGGAGTGAGAGCACGGTGAGGTGGGAGGGCAGCAGGGAGTGAGAGCACGGTGAGGTGGGAGGGCAGAGCAGGGAGTGAGAGCCCGGGTCAGGTGGGAGGGCAGCAGGGAGTGAGAGCCCGGTGAGGTGGGAGGGCAGCAGGGAGCGAGAGCACGGTTAGGTGGGAGGGCAGCAGGGAGTGAGAGCTCGGTGAGGTGGGTGGGCAGCAGGGAGTGAGAGCCCGGTGAGGTGGGAGGGCAGCAGGGAGTGAGAGCGCAGTGAGGTGGGAGGGCAGCAGGGAGTAAGAGCACAGTGAGGTGATGGAGGACAGCAGGGAGTGAGAGCCGGGTGAGGTGGGAGGGCAGCAGGGAGTGAGAGCCGGGTGAGTTGGAAGGGCAGCAGGGAGTGAGAGCACGGTGAGGTGGGAGGGCAGCAGGGAGTGAGAGCCCGGTGAGGAGGGAGGGCAGCAGAAAGTGAGAGCCCAGTGAGGTGGGAGGGTAGCAGGGAGTGAGAGCCCGATGAGGTGGGAGGGCAGCACTGAGTAAGAGCCCTGTGAGGTGGAAGGGCAGCAGGGAGTGAGAGCTCGGTGAGGTGGGAGGGCAGCGGGGAGTGAGAGCTCGGTGAGGTGGGAGGGTAGCAGGGAGTGAGAGCCCGGTGAGGTGGGAGGGCAGCAGGGAGTGAGAGCCCGGTGAGGTAGGAGGGCAGCATGGAGTGAGAGCCGGGTGAGGTGGGAGGGCAGCAGGGAGTAAGAGCCCGGTGATGTGGGAGAGAAGCAGGGAGTGAGAGCTCAGTGAGGTGGGAGGGCAGCAGGGAGTGAGGGCGCAGTGAGGTGGTAGGGCAGAGCAGGGAGTGAGAGCGCGGTGAGGTGGGAGGGCAGCAAGGAGTGAGAGCCCGGGTCAGGTGGAAGGGCAGCAGGGAGTGAGAGCCCGGTGAGGTGGGAGGGCAGCAGGGAGCGAGAGCGTGGTTAGGTGGGAGGGCACAGCAGGGAGTGAGAGCTCGGTGAGGTGGGAGGGCAGCAGGGAGTGAGAGCGCGGGTGAGGTAGGAGGTCAGCAGGGAGTGAGAGCCCAGTGAGGTGGGAGGGCAGCAGGGAGTGAGAGCGCGGTGAGGTGGGAGGGCAGAGCAGGGAGTGAGAGCTCGGTGAGGTGGGAGGGCAGCAGGGAGTGAGAGCCCGGTGAGGTGGGAGGGCAGCAGGGAGTGAGAGCCCGGGTGAGGGCAGTAGGGAGTGAGAGCCCGGGTGAGGTGGGAGGGCAGCAGACAGTGAGAGCCCGGTGAGGTGGGAGGGCAGCAGGGAGTGAGAGCCCAGTGAGGTGGGAGGGCAGCAGGGAGTGAGAGCGCGGTGAGGTGGGAGGGCAGAGCAGGGAGTGAGAGCTCGGTGAGGTGGGAGGGAAGCAGGGAGTGAAAGCCTGGTGAGGTTGGAGGGCAGAGCAGGGAGTGAGAGCTCGGTGAGGTGGGAAGGCAGCAGGGAGTGAGAGCCCAATGAGGTGGGAGGGCAGCAGGGAGTGAGAGCACAGTGAGGTGACGGAGGACAGCAGAGAGTGACAGTCAGGTGATGTAGGAGGGCAGCATGGAGTGAGAGCCCGGTGAGGTGGGAGGGCAGCAGGGAGTGAGAGCGTGGTGAGGTGGGAGGGCAGCAGGGAGTAAGAGCACAGTGAGGTGACGGAGGACAGCAGGGAGTGAGAGCACGTTTAGGTGGGAGGGCAGCAGGGAGTGAGAGCTCGGTGAGGTGGGTGGGCAGCAGGGAGTGAGAGCCCGGTGAGGTGGGAGGGCAGCAGGGAGTGAGAGCGCAGTGAGGTGGGAGGGCAGCAGGGAGTAAGAGCACAGTGAGGTGATGGAGGACAGCAGGGAGTGAGAGCCGGTGAGGTGGGAGGGCAGCAGGGAGTGAGAGCCGGGTGAGTTGGAAGGGCAGCAGGGAGTGAGAGCACGGTGAGGTGGGAGGGCAGCAGGGAGTGAGAGCCCAGTGAGGAGGGAGGGCAGCAGAAAGTGAGAGCCCAGTGAGGTGGGAGGGTAGCAGGGAGTGAGAGCCCGATGAGGTGGGAGGGCAGCACGGAGTGAGAGCCCTGTGAGGTGGAAGGGCAGCAGGGAGTGAGAGCTCGGTGAGGTGGGAGGGCAGCGGGGAGTGGGAGCTCGGTGAGGTGGGAGGGTAGCAGGGAGTGAGAGCCCGGTGAGGTGGGAGGGCAGCAGGGAGTGAGAGCCCGGTGAGGTAGGAGGGCAGCATGGAGTGAGAGCCGGGTGAGGTGGGAGGGCAGCAGGGAGTAAGAGCCCGGTGTTGTGGGAGAGAAGCAGGGAGTGAGAGCTCAGTGAGGTGGGAGGGCAGCAGGGAGTGAGGGCGCAGTGAGGTGGTAGGGCAAAGCAGGGAGTGAGAGCGCGGTGAGGAGGGAGGGCAGCATGGAGTGAGAGCATGATGAGGTGGGAGGGCAGAGCAGGGAGTGAGAGCCCGGGTCAGGTGGAAGGGCAGCAGGGAGTGAGAGCCCGGTGAGGTGGGAGGGCAGCAGGGAGCGAGAGCGTGGTTAGGTGGGAGGGCACAGCAGGGAGTGAAAGCTCGGTGAGGTGGGAGGGCAGCAGGGAGTGAGAGCCCGGTGAGGTGGGAGGGTAGCAGGGAGTGAGAGCCTGGGTGAGGGCAGTAGGGAGTGAGAGCCCGGGTGAGGTGGGAGGGCAGCAGACAGTGAGAGCCCGGTGAGGTGGGAGGGCAGCAGGGAGTGAGAGCCCAGTGAGGTGGGAGGGCAGCAGGGAGGGAGAGCGCGGTGAGGTGGGAGGGCAGAGCAGGGAGTGAGAGCTCGGTGAGGTGGGAGGGAAGCAGGGAGTGAAAGCCTGGTGAGGTTGGAGGGCAGAGCAGGGAGTGAGAGCTCGGTGAGGTGGGAGGGCAGCAGGGAGTGAGAGCCCGATGAGGTGGGAGGGCAGCAGGGAGTTAGAGTGCGGTGAGGTGGGAGGGCAGAGCAGGGAGTGAGAGCTTGGTGAGGTGGGAGGGCAGCAGGGAGTGAGAGCCGGGTGAGGTGGGAGGGCAGCAGGGAGTAAGAGCCCGGTGATGTGGGAGAGAAGCAGGGAGTGAGAGCTCAGTGAGGTGGGAGGGCAGCAGGGAGTGAGGGCGCAGTGAGGTGGGAGGGCAGAGCAGGGAGTGAGAGCGCGGTGAGGTGGGAGGGCAGCGAGGAGTGAGAGCACAGTGAGGTGACGGAGGACAGCAGGGAGTGACAGTCAGGTGATGTAGGAGGGCAGCATGGAGTGAGAGCCCGGTGAGGTGGGAGGGCAGCAGGGAGTGAGAGCGTGGTGAGGTGGGAGGGCAGCAGGGAGTAAGAGCACAGTGAGGTGACGGAGGACAGCAGGGAGTGACAGTCAGGTGATGTAGGAGGGCAGCATGGAGTGAGAGCCGGGTGAGGTGGGAGGGCAGCAGGGAGTAGGAGCCCAGTGATGTGTGAGAGCAGCAGGGAGTGAGAGCGCGGTGAGGTGGGTGGGCAGCAGGGAGTTAGGGCGCAGTGAGGTGGGAGGGCAGAGCAGGGAGTGAGAGCACGGTGAGGTGGGAGGGCAGCAGGGAGTGAGAGCACGGTGAGGTGGGAGGGCAGAGCAGGGAGTGAGAGCCCGGGTCAGGTGGGAGGGCAGCAGGGAGTGAGAGCCCGGTGAGGTGGGAGGGCAGCGGGGAGTGAGAGCTCAGTGAGGTGGGAGGGCAGCAGGGAGTGAGAGCGCGGTGAGGTGGGAGGGCAGCAGGGAGTGAGAGCCCGGTGAGGTAGGAGGGCAGCATGGAGTGAGAGTTGGGTGAGGTGGGAGGGCAGCAGGGAGTAAGAGCCCGGTGATGTGGGAGAGAAGCAGGGAGTGAGAGCTCAGTGAGGTGGGAGGGCAGCAGGGAGTGAGGGCGCAGTGAGGTGGGAGGGCAGAGCAGGGAGTGAGAGCGCAGTGAGGTGGGAGGGCAGCAAGGAGTGAGAGCACAGTAAGGTGACGGAGGACAGCAGGGAGTGACAGTCAGGTGATGTAGGAGGGCAGCATGGAGTGAGAGCCCGGTGAGGTGGGAGGGCAGCAGGGAGTGAGAGCGTGGTGAGGTGGGAGGGCAGCAGGGAGTAAGAGCACAGTGAGGTGACGGAGGACAGCAGGGAGTGACAGTCAGGTGATGTAGGAGGGCAGCATGGAGTGAGAGCCGGGTGAGGTGGGAGGGCAGCAGGGAGTAGGAGCCCAGTGATGTGTGAGAGCAGCAGGGAGTGAGAGCGCGGTGAGGTGGGAGGGCAGCAGGGAGTTAGGGCGCAGTGAGGTGGGAGGGCAGAGCAGGGAGTGAGAGCACGGTGAGGTGGGAGGGCAGCAGGGAGTGAGAGCACGGTGAGGTGGGAGGGCAGAGCAGGGAGTGAGAGCCCGGGTGAGGTGGGAGGGCAGCAGGGAGTGAGAGCCCGGTGAGGTGGGAGGGCAGCAGGGAGCGAGAGCACGGTTAGGTGGGAGGGCAGCAGGGAGTGAGAGCTCGGTGAGGTGGGTGGGCAGCAGGGAGTGAGAGCCCGGTGAGGTGGGAGGGCAGCAGGGAGTGAGAGCGCGGTGAGGTGGGAGGGCAGCAGGGAGTAAGAGCACAGTGAGGTGATGGAGGACAGCAGGGAGTGAGAGCCCGGTGAGGTGGGAGGGCAGCAGGGAGTGAGAGCCCGGTGAGGTAGGAGGGCAGCATGGAGTGAGAGCCGGGTGAGGTGGGAGGGCAGCAGGGAGTAAGAGCCCGGTGATGTGGGAGAGAAGCAGGGAGTGAGAGCTCAGTGAGGTGGGAGGGCAGCAGGGAGTGAGGGCGCAGTGAGGTGGTAGGGCAGAGCAGGGAGTGAGAGCGCGGTGAGGTGGGAGGGCAGCAAGGAGTGAGAGCCCGGGTCAGGTGGAAGGGCAGCAGGGAGTGAGAGCCCGGTGAGGTGGGAGGGCAGCAGGGAGCGAGAGCGTGGTTAGGTGGGAGGGCACAGCAGGGAGTGAGAGCTGGGTGAGGTGGGAGGGCAGCAGGGAGTGAGAGCGCGGGTGAGGTAGGAGGTCAGCAGGGAGTGAGAGCCCAGTGAGGTGGGAGGGCAGCAGGGAGTGAGAGCGCGGTGAGGTGGGAGGGCAGAGCAGGGAGTGAGAGCTCGGTGAGGTGGGAGGGCAGCAGGGAGTGAGAGCCCGGTGAGGTGGGAGGGCAGCAGGGAGTGAGAGCCCGGGTGAGGGCAGTAGGGAGTGAGAGCCCGGGTGAGGTGGGAGGGCAGCAGACAGTGAGAGCCCGGTGAGGTGGGAGGGCAGCAGGGAGTGAGAGCCCAGTGAGGTGGGAGGGCAGCAGGGAGTGAGAGCGCGGTGAGGTGGGAGGGCAGAGCAGGGAGTGAGAGCTCGGTGAGGTAGGCATGGGCGGAAAATCCGTTCCGCTCGCGGATTTTGCGGATTTTCGGGAAATCCGCAATCCGCGAGATTTGCGAATTTCCTGCAAAATCCGCAAATCCGCGAGCAGCGGATTTTGCTCGCACTGCTCGCACTGTTCGCGTGAGTTCGCGCCCCGCGAATAAGTGCGAAATTGCAGAAATACGTTCTAAGCAAAACTGAAAGTAACTACTTACCAGGTTCAAAAGTTCAGGCACATCATTAGTAGCCATTTCCTGTAGTGCTTCCTGAGGGGCCCCTCCAGAGTTCAGTTGCCAGTTGAAACTATTATGTGACCCTGCTCTGAACCTCAGAATAGTTACACATATGCCACAAAGGTCATGAATTACAGCTAAGGGAGACAAGCAGGAGCCAGGCTGGAAGTTAAAATCCATTAATCAGCCCCTAATTCATTATTGTCAGTTGGGGCAGGGCAGGTGTTGTAACTAATTTTGCAACAATGAAAGCACTTAGCAAGTGCAAAAGATCACTAATCAGGGCGCACTAAGGAAGCAGGTGCCAGCTAAAAAAATATTCTGTGACACATTAATCAGCCCCAAATTAATTCAGGTCACTTGAGGCAGGGAAGGTGTGCTTTGCTTTGCCGAAAATAATGTACACTGGACAACCAGAGGGTGTGGTGATGAAACAGAGGGTGGCATGGGTGGGCCAGAGGGTGGCATGAGTAGTCAGAGAGTGGCAGTGGTGACAGAGAGTGGCAGTGATGAAGAAGAGTGTCCCAAACAGGTTGGACACGTAGAAACAACAAGTTCGCAAAACTTGCGACCCGACAGGTAAGTTCGCAAATTGCGAAATTGTAAAAACCCTCGCGAACTGGCAGAAACACGGGCGAACACAAAAAAAAAAAAAAATCCGCAAATTCGCGGGAATTCGCGGATTTTGCGGATTGCGAGTTCGCAAATCCGCAAATTCGCGGATTGCCAATCCGCAAAATCCGCTCATGCCTACGGTGAGGTGGGAGGGAAGCAGGGAGTGAAAGCCTGGTGAGGTTGGAGGGCAGAGCAGGGAGTGAGAGCTCGGTGAGGTGGGAGGGCAGCAGGGAGTGAGAGCCCAATGAGGTGGGAGGGCAGCAGGGAGTGAGAGCACAGTGAGGTGACGGAGGACAGCAGAGAGTGACAGTCAGGTGATGTAGGAGGGCAGCATGGAGTGAGAGCCCGGTGAGGTGGGAGGGCAGCAGGGAGTGAGAGCGTGGTGAGGTGGGAGGGCAGCAGGGAGTAAGAGCACAGTGAGGTGACGGAGGACAGCAGGGAGTGAGAGCACGTTTAGGTGGGAGGGCAGCAGGGAGTGAGAGCTCGGTGAGGTGGGTGGGCAGCAGGGAGTGAGAGCCCGGTGAGGTGGGAGGGCAGCAGGGAGTGAGAGCGCAGTGAGGTGGGAGGGCAGCAGGGAGTAAGAGCACAGTGAGGTGATGGAGGACAGCAGGGAGTGAGAGCCGGGTGAGGTGGGAGGGCAGCAGGGAGTGAGAGCCGGGTGAGTTGGAAGGGCAGCAGGGAGTGAGAGCACGGTGAGGTGGGAGGGCAGCAGGGAGTGAGAGCCCAGTGAGGAGGGAGGGCAGCAGAAAGTGAGAGCCCAGTGAGGTGGGAGGGTAGCAGGGAGTGAGAGCCCGATGAGGTGGGAGGGCAGCACGGAGTGAGAGCCCTGTGAGGTGGAAGGGCAGCAGGGAGTGAGAGCTCGGTGAGGTGGGAGGGCAGCGGGGAGTGGGAGCTCGGTGAGGTGGGAGGGTAGCAGGGAGTGAGAGCCCGGTGAGGTGGGAGGGCAGCAGGGAGTGAGAGCCCGGTGAGGTAGGAGGGCAGCATGGAGTGAGAGCCGGGTGAGGTGGGAGGGCAGCAGGGAGTAAGAGCCCGGTGTTGTGGGAGAGAAGCAGGGAGTGAGAGCTCAGTGAGGTGGGAGGGCAGCAGGGAGTGAGGGCGCAGTGAGGTGGTAGGGCAAAGCAGGGAGTGAGAGCGCGGTGAGGAGGGAGGGCAGCAAGGAGTGAGAGCATGATGAGGTGGGAGGGCAGAGCAGGGAGTGAGAGCCCGGGTCAGGTGGAAGGGCAGCAGGGAGTGAGAGCCCGGTGAGGTGGGAGGGCAGCAGGGAGCGAGAGCGTGGTTAGGTGGGAGGGCACAGCAGGGAGTGAGAGCTCGGTGAGGTGGGAGGGCAGCAGGGAGTGAGAGCCCGGTGAGGTGGGAGGGCAGCAGGGAGTGAGAGCCCGGGTGAGGGCAGTAGGGAGTGAGAGCCCGGGTGAGGTGGGAGGGCAGCAGACAGTGAGAGCCCGGTGAGGTGGGAGGGCAGCAGGGAGTGAGAGCCCAGTGAGGTGGGAGGGCAGCAGGGAGGGAGAGCGCGGTGAGGTGGGAGGGCAGAGCAGGGAGTGAGAGCTCGGTGAGGTGGGAGGGAAGCAGGGAGTGAAAGCCTGGTGAGGTTGGAGGGCAGAGCAGGGAGTGAGAGCTCGGTGAGGTGGGAGGGCAGCAGGGAGTGAGAGCCCGATGAGGTGGGAGGGCAGCAGGGAGTTAGAGTGCGGTGAGGTGGGAGGGCAGAGCAGGGAGTGAGAGCTTGGTGAGGTGGGAGGGCAGCAGGGAGTGAGAGCCGGGTGAGGTGGGAGGGCAGCAGGGAGTAAGAGCCCGGTGATGTGGGAGAGAAGCAGGGAGTGAGAGCTCAGTGAGGTGGGAGGGCAGCAGGGAGTGAGGGCGTAGTGAGGTGGGAGGGCAGAGCAGGGAGTGAGAGCGCGGTGAGGTGGGAGGGCAGCAAGGAGTGAGAGCACAGTGAGGTGACGGAGGACAGCAGGGAGTGACAGTCAGGTGATGTAGGAGGGCAGCATGGAGTGAGAGCCCGGTGAGGTGGGAGGGCAGCAGGGAGTGAGAGCGTGGTGAGGTGGGAGGGCAGCAGGGAGTAAGAGCACAGTGAGGTGACGGAGGACAGCAGGGAGTGACAGTCAGGTGATGTAGGAGGGCAGCATGGAGTGAGAGCCGGGTGAGGTGGGAGGGCAGCAGGGAGTAGGAGCCCAGTGATGTGTGAGAGCAGCAGGGAGTGAGAGCGCGGTGAGGTGGGTGGGCAGCAGGGAGTTAGGGCGCAGTGAGGTGGGAGGGCAGAGCAGGGAGTGAGAGCACGGTGAGGTGGGAGGGCAGCAGGGAGTGAGAGCACGGTGAGGTGGGAGGGCAGAGCAGGGAGTGAGAGCCCGGGTCAGGTGGGAGGGCAGCAGGGAGTGAGAGCCCGCTGAGGTGGGAGGGCAGCGGGGAGTGAGAGCTCAGTGAGGTGGGAGGGCAGCAGGGAGTGAGAGCGCGGTGAGGTGGGAGGGCAGCAGGGAGTGAGAGCCCGGTGAGGTAGGAGGGCAGCATGGAGTGAGAGCTGGGTGAGGTGGGAGGGCAGCAGGGAGTAAGAGCCCGGTGATGTGGGAGAGAAGCAGGGAGTGAGAGCTCAGTGAGGTGGGAGGGCAGCAGGGAGTGAGGGCGCAGTGAGGTGGGAGGGCAGAGCAGGGAGTGAGAGCGCAGTGAGGTGGGAGGGCAGCAAGGAGTGAGAGCACAGTAAGGTGACCGAGGACAGCAGGGAGTGACAGTCAGGTGATGTAGGAGGGCAGCATGGAGTGAGAGCCCGGTGAGGTGGGAGGGCAGCAGGGAGTGAGAGCGTGGTGAGGTGGGAGGGCAGCAGGGAGTAAGAGCACAGTGAGGTGACGGAGGACAGCAGGGAGTGACAGTCAGGTGATGTAGGAGGGCAGCATGGAGTGAGAGCCGGGTGAGGTGGGAGGGCAGCAGGGAGTAGGAGCCCAGTGATGTGTGAGAGCAGCAGGGAGTGAGAGCGCGGTGAGGTGGGAGGGCAGCAGGGAGTTAGGGCGCAGTGAGGTGGGAGGGCAGAGCAGGGAGTGAGAGCACGGTGAGGTGGGAGGGCAGCAGGGAGTGAGAGCACGGTGAGGTGGGAGGGCAGAGCAGGGAGTGAGAGCCCGGGTGAGGTGGGAGGGCAGCAGGGAGTGAGAGCCCGGTGAGGTGGGAGGGCAGCAGGGAGCGAGAGCACGGTTAGGTGGGAGGGCAGCAGGGAGTGAGAGCTCGGTGAGGTGGGTGGGCAGCAGGGAGTGAGAGCCCGGTGAGGTGGGAGGGCAGCAGGGAGTGAGAGCGCGGTGAGGTGGGAGGGCAGCAGGGAGTAAGAGCACAGTGAGGTGATGGAGGACAGCAGGGAGTGAGAGCCGGGTGAGGTGGGAGGGCAGCAGGGAGTGAGAGCCGGGTGAGTTGGAAGGGCAGCAGGGAGTGAGAGCACGGTGAGGTGGGAGGGCAGCAGGGAGTGAGAGCCCGGTGAGGAGGGAGGGCAGCAGAAAGTGAGAGCCCAGTGAGGTGGGAGGGTAGCAGGGAGTGAGAGCCCGATGAGGTGGGAGGGCAGCACGGAGTGAGAGCCCTGTGAGGTGGAAGGGCAGCAGGGAGTGAGAGATCGGTGAGGTGGGAGGGCAGCGGGGAGTGAGAGCTCGGTGAGGTGGGAGGGTAGCAGGGAGTGAGAGCCCGGTGAGGTGGGAGGGCAGCAGGGAGTGAGAGCCCGGTGAGGTAGGAGGGCAGCATGGAGTGAGAGCCGGGTGAGGTGGGAGGGCAGCAGGGAGTAAGAGCCCGGTGATGTGGGAGAGAAGCAGGGAGTGAGAGCTCAGTGAGGTGGGAGGGCAGCAGGGAGTGAGGGCGCAGTGAGGTGGTAGGGCAGAGCAGGGAGTGAGAGCGCGGTGAGGTGGGAGGGCAGCAAGGAGTGAGAGCACGATGAGGTGGGAGGGCAGAGCAGGGAGTGAGAGCCCGGGTTAGGTGGAAGGGCAGCAGGGAGTGAGAGCCCGGTGAGGTGGGAGGGCAGCAGGGAGCGAGAGCGTGGTTAGGTGGGAGGGCACAGCAGGGAGTGAGAGCCCGGGTCAGGTGGGAGGGCAGCAGGGAGTGAGAGCCCGGTGAGGTGGGTGGGCAGCAGGGAGCGAGAGCACGGTTAGGTGGGAGGGCAGCAGGGAGTGAGAGCTCGATAAGGTGGGAGGGCAGCAGGGACTGAGAGCCCGGTGTGGTGGGAGGGCAGAGCAGGGAGTGAGAGCTCGGTGAGGTGGGTGGGCAGCAGGGAGTGAGAGCCCGGTGAGGTGGGAGGGCAGCAGGGAGTGAGAGCGTGGTGAGGTGGGAGGGCAGCAGGGAGTAAGAGCACAGTGAGGTGACGGAGGACAGCAGGGAGTGACAGTCAGGTGATGTAGGAGGGCAGCATGGAGTGAGAGCCGGGTGAGGTGGGAGGGCAGCAGGGAGTAGGAGCCCGGTGATGTATGAGAGCAGCAGGGAGTGAGAGTGCGGTGAGGTGGTAGGGCAGCAGGGAGTTAGGGCGCAGTGAGGTGGGAGGGCAGAGCAGGGAGTGAGAGCACAGTGAGGTGGGAGGGCAGCAGGGAGTGAAAGCACGGTGAGGTGGGAGGGCAGAGCAGGGAGTGAGAGCCCGGGTCAGGTGGGAGGGCAGCAGGGAGTGAGAGCCCGGTGAGGTGGGAGGGCAGCAGGGAGCGAGAGCATGGTTAGGTGGGAGTTCAGCAGGGAGTGAGAGCTCGGTGAGGTGGGTGGGCAGCAGGGAGTGAGAGCCCGGTGAGGTGGGAGGGCAGCAGGGAGTGAGAGCGCGGTGAGGTGGGAGGGCAGCAGGGAGTAAGAGCGCAGTGAGGTGATGGAGGACAGCAGGGAGTGAGAGCCGGGTGAGGTGGGAGGGCAGCAGGGAGTGAGAGCCGGGTGAGTTAGAAGGGCAGCAGGGAGTGAGAGCACGGTGAGGTGGGAGGGCAGCAGGGAGTGAGAGCCCGGTGAGGAGGGAGGGCAGCAGAAAGTGAGAGCCCAGTGAGGTGTGAGGGTAGCAGGGAGTGAGAGCCCGATGAGGTGGGAGGGCAGCACGGAGTGAGAGCCCTGTGAGGTGGAAGGGCAGCAGGGAGTGAGAGCTCGGTGAGGTTGGAGGGCGGCAGGGAGTGAGAGCCAGGTGAGGTGGGAGGGCAGCGGGGGGTGAGAGCTCGGTGAGGTGGGAGGGTAGCAGGGAGTGAGAGCCCAGTGAGGTGGGAGGGCAGCAGGGAGTGAGACCCCGGTGAGGTTGGAGGGCAGCATGGAGTGAGAGCCGGGTGAGGTGGGAGGGCAGCAGGGAGTAAGAGCCCGGTGATGTGGGAGAGAAGCAGGGAGTGAGAGCTCAGTGAGGTGGGAGGGCAGCAGGGAGTGAGGGCGCAGTGAGGTGGGAGGGCAGAGCAGAGAGTGAGAGCGCGGTGAGGTGGGAGGGCAGCAAGGAGTGAGAGCACAGTGAGGTGACGGAGGACAGCAGGGAGTGACAGTCAGGTGATGTAGGAGGGCAGCATGGAGTGAGAGCCCGGTGAGGTCGGAGGGCAGCAGGGAGTGAGAGCGTGGTGAGGTGGGAGGGCAGCAGGGAGTAAGAGCACAGTGAGGTGACGGAGGACAGCAGGGAGTGACAGTCAGGTGATGTAGGAGGGCAGCATGGAGTGAGAGCCGGGTGAGGTGGGAGGGCAGCAGGGAGTAGGAGCCCAGTGATGTGTGAGAGCAGCAGGGAGTGAGAGCAAGGTGAGGTGGGAGGGCAGCAGGGAGTTAGGGCGCAGTGAGGTGGGAGGGCAGAGCAGGGAGTGAGAGCACGGTGAGGTGGGAGGGCAGCAGGGAGTGAGAGCACGGTGAGGTGGGAGGGCAGAGCAGGGAGTGAGAGCCCGGGTCAGGTGGGAGGGCAGCAGGGAGTGAGAGCCCGGTGAGGTGGGAGGGCAGCAGGGAGCGAGAGCACGGTTAGGTGGGAGGGCAGCAGGGAGTGAGAGCGCGGTGAGGTGGGAGGGCAGCAGGGAGTAAGAGCGCAGTGAGGTGATGGAGGACAGCAGGGAGTGAGAGCCGGGTGAGGTGGGAGGGCAGCAGGGAGTGAGAGCCGGGTGAGTTGGAAGGGCAGCAGGGAGTGAGAGCACGGTGAGGTGGGAGGGCAGCAGGGAGTGAGAGCCCGGTGAGGAGGGAGGGCAGCAGAAAGTGAGAGCCCAGTGAGGTGTGAGGGTAGCAGGGAGTGAGAGCCCGATGAGGTGGGAGGGCAGCACGGAGTGAGAGCCCTGTGAGGTGGAAGGGCAGCAGGGAATGAGAGCTCGGTGAGGTTGGAGGGCAGCATGGAGTGAGAGCCCGGTGAGGTGGGAGGGCAGCGGGGAGTGAGAGCTCGGTGAGGTGGGAGGGTAGCAGGGAATGAGAGCCCAGTGAGGTGGGAGGGCAGCAGGGAGTGAGAGCCCGGTGAGGTAGGAGGGCAGCATGGAGTGAGAGCCGGGTGAGGTGGGAGGGCAGCAGGGAGTAAGAGCCCGGTGATGTGGGAGAGAAGCAGGGAGTGAGAGCTCAGTGAGGTGGGAGGGCAGCAGGGAGTGAGGGCGCAGTGAGGTGGGAGGGCAGAGCAGGGAGTGAGAGTGCGGTGAGGTGGGAGGGCAGCAAGGAGTGAGAGCACAGTGAGGTGACGGAGGACAGCAGGGAGTGACAGTCAGGTGATGTAGGAGGGCAGCATGGAGTGAGAGCCCGGTGAGGTGGGAGGGCAGCAGGGAGTGAGAGCGTGGTGAGGTGGGAGGGCAGCAGGGAGTAAGAGCTGGGTGAGGTGGGAGGGCAGCAGGGAGTAGGAGCCCGGTGATGTATGAGAGCAGCAGGGAGTGAGAGCGCGGTGAGGTGGGAGGGCAGCAGGGAGTTAGGGCGCAGTGAGGTGGGAGGGCAGAGCAGGGAGTGAGAGCACGGTGAGGTGGGAGGGCAGCAGGGAGTGAGAGCACGGTGAGGTGGGAGGGCAGAGCAGGGAGTGAGAGCCCGGGTCAGGTGGGAGGGCAGCAGGGAGTGAGAGCCCGGTGAGGTGGGAGGGCAGCAGGGAGCGAGAGCACGGTTAGGTGGGAGTTCAGCAGGGAGTGAGAGCTCGGTGAGGTAGGTGGGCAGCAGGGAGTGAGAGCCCAGTGAGGTGGGAGGGCAGCAGGGAGTGAGAGCACGGTGAGGTGGGAGGGCAGCAGGGAGTAAGAGCGCAGTGAGGTGATGGAGGACAGCAGGGAGTGAGAGCCGGGTGAGGTGGGAGGGCAGCAGGGAGTGAGAGCCGGGTGAGTTGGAAGGGCAGCAGGGAGTGAGAGCACGGTGAGGTGGGAGGGCAGCAGGGAGTGAGAGCCCGGTGAGGAGGGAGGGCAGCAGAAAGTGAGAGCCCAGTGAGGTGGGAGGGTAGCAGGGAGTGAGAGCCCGATGAGGTGGGAGGGCAGCACAGAGTGAGAGCCCTGTGAGGTGGAAGGGCAGCAGGGAGTGAGAGCTCGGTGAGGTTGGAGGGCAGCAGGGAGTGAGAGCCCGGTGAGGTGGGAGGGCAGCGGGGAGTGAGAGCTCGGTGAGGTGGGAGGGTAGCAGGGAGTGAGAGCCCGGTGAGGTGGGAGGGCAGCAGGGAGTGAGAGCCCGGTGAGGTAGGAGAGCAGCATGGAGTGAGAGCTGGGTGAGGTGGGAGGGCAGCAGGGAGTAAGAGCCCGGTGATGTGGGAGAGAAGCAGGGAGTGAGAGCGCGGTGAGGTGGGAGGGCAGAGCAGGGAGTGAGAGCGCGGTGAGGTGGGAGGGCAGCAAGGAATGAGAGCACAGTGAGGTGACGGAGGACAGCAGGGAGTGACAGTCAGGTGATGTAGGAGGGCAGCATGGAGTGAGAGCCCGGTGAGGTGGGAGGGCAGCAGGGAGTGAGAGCGTGGTGAGGTGGGAGGGCAGCAGAGAGTAAGAGCACAGTGAGGTGACGGAGGACAGCAGGGAGTGACAGTCAGGTGATGTAGGAGGGCAGCATGGAGTGAGAGACGGGTGAGGTGGGAGGGCAGCAGGGAGTAGGAGCCCAGTGATGTGTGAGAGCAGCAGGGAGTGAGAGCGCGGTGAGGTGGGAGAGCAGCAGGGAGTGAGAGCGCGGTGAGGTGGGAGGGCAGCAGGGAGTTAGGGCGCAGTGAGGTGGGAGGGCAGAGCAGGGAGTGAGAGCACGGTGAGGTGGGAGGGCAGCAGGGAGTGAGAGCACGGTGAGGTGGGAGGGCAGAGCAGGGAGTGAGAGCCCGGGTCAGGTGGGAGGGCAGCAGGGAGTGAGAGCCCGGTGAGGTGGGAGGGCAGCAGGGAGCGAGAGCACGGTTAGGTGGGAGGGCAGCAGGGAGTGAGAGCTCGGTGAGGTGGGTGGGCAGCAGGGAGTGAGAGCCCGGTGAGGTGGGAGGGCAGCAGGGAGTGAGAGCGCGGTGAGGTGGGAGGGCAGCAGGGAGTAAGAGCACAGTGAGGTGATGGAGGACAGCAGGGAGTGAGAGCCGGGTGAGGTGGGAGGGCAGCAGGGAGTGAGAGCCGGGTGAGTTGGAAGGGCAGCAGGGAGTGAGAGCACGGTGAGGTGGGAGGGCAGCAGGGAGTGAGAGCCCGGTGAGGAGGGAGGGCAGCAGAAAGGGAGAGCCCAGTGAGGTGGGAGGGTAGCAGGGAGTGAGAGCCCGATGAGGTGGGAGGGCAGCACAGAGTGAGAGCCCTGTGAGGTGGAAGGGCAGCAGGGAGCGAGAGCTCGGTGAGGTGGGAGGGCAGTGGGGAGTGAGAGCTCGGTGAGGTGGGAGGGTAGCAGGGAGTGAGAGCCCGGTGAGGTGGGAGGGCAGCAGGGAGTGAGAGCCCGGTGATGTGGGAGAGAAGCAGGGAGTGAGAGCTCAGTGAGGTGGGAGGGCAGCAGGGAGTGAGGGCGCAGTGAGGTGGTAGGGCAGAGCAGGGAGTGAGAGCGCGGTGAGGTGGGAGGGCAGCAAGGAGTGAGAGCACGATGAGGTGGGAGGGCAGAGCAGGGAGTGAGAGCCCGGGTCAGGTGGAAGGGCAGCAGGGAGTGAGAGCCCGGTGAGGTGGGAGGGCAGCAGGGAGCGAGAGTGTGGTTAGGTGGGAGGGCACAGCAGGGAGTGAGAGCCCGGGTCAGGTGGGAGGGCAGCAGGGAGTGAGAGCCCGGTGACGTGGGAGGGCAGCAGGGAGAGAGAGCACGGTTAGGTGGGAGAGCAGCAGGGAGTGAGAGCTCGATAAGGTGGGAGGGCAGCGGGGACTGAGAGCCCGGTGAGGTGGGAGGGCAGAGCAGGGAGTGAGAGCTCGGTGAGGTGGGTGGGCAGCAGGGAGTGAGAGCCCGGTGAGGTGGGAGGGCAGCAGGGAGTGAGAGCGTGGTGAGGTGGGAGGGCAGCAGGGAGTAAGAGCACAGTGAGGTGACGGAGGACAGCAGGGAGTGACAGTCAGGTGATGTAGGAGGGCAGCATGGAGTGAGAGCCGGGTGAGGTGGGAGGGCAGCAGGGAGTAGGAGCCCGGTGATGTATGAGAGCAGCAGGGAGTGAGAGCGCGGTGAGGTGGGAGGGCAGCAGGGAGTTAGGGCGCAGTGAGGTGGGAGGGCAGAGCAGGGAGTGAGAGCACGGTGAGGTGGGAGGGCAGCAGGGAGTGAGAGCACGGTGAGGTGGGAGGGCAGAGCAGGGAGTGAGAGCGCGGGTCAGGTGGGAGGGCAGCAGGGAGTGAGAGCCCGGTGAGGTGGGAGGGCAGCAGGGAGCGAGAGCACGGTTAGGTGGGAGTTCAGCAGGGAGTGAGAGCTCGGTGAGGTGGGTGGGCAGCAGGGAGTGAGAGCCCGGTGAGGTGGGAGGGCAGCAGGGAGTGAGAGCGCGGTGAGGTGGGAGGGCAGCAGGGAGTAAGAGCGCAGTGAGGTGATGGAGGACAGCAGAGAGTGAGAGCCGGGTGAGGTGGGAGGGCAGCAGGGAGTGAGAGCCGGGTGAGTTGGAAGGGCAGCAAGGAGTGAGAGCACAGTGAGGTGGGAGGGCAGCAGGGAGTGAGAGCCCGGTGAGGAGGGAGGGCAGCAGAAAGTGAGAGCCCAGTGAGGTGTGAGGGTAGCAGGGAGTGAGAGCCCGATGAGGTGGGAGGGCAGCACGGAGTGAGAGCCCTGTGAGGTGGAAGGGCAGCAGGGAGTGAGAGCTCGGTGAGGTTGGAGGGCAGCAGGGAGTGAGAGCCCGGTGAGGTGGGAGGGCAGCGGGAGTGAGAGCTCGGTGAGGTGGGAGGGTAGCAGGGAGTGAGAGCCCAGTGAGGTGGGAGGGCAGCAGGGAGTGAGAGCCCGGTGAGGTAGGAGGGCAGCATGGAGTGAGAGCCGGGTGAGGTGGGAGGGCAGCAGGGAGTAAGAGCCCGGTGATGTGGGAGAGAAGCAGGGAGTGAGAGCTTAGTGAGGTGGGAGGGCAGCAGGGAGTGAGGGCGCAGTGAGGTGGGAGGGCAGAGCAGGGAGTGAAAGCGCGGTGAGGTGGGAGGGCAGCAAGGAGTGAGAGCACAGTGAGGTGACGGAGGACAGCAGGGAGTGACAGTCAGGTGATGTAGGAGGGCAGCATGGAGTGAGAGCCCGGTGGGGTGGGAGGGCAGCAGGGAGTGAGAGCGTGGTGAGGTGGGAGGGCAGCAGGGAGTAAGAGCACAGTGAGGTGACGGAGGACAGCAGGGAGTGACAGTCAGGTGATGTAGGAGGGCAGCATGGAGTGAGAGCCGGGTGAGGTGGGAGGGCAGCAGGGAGTAGGAGCCCAGTGATGTGTGAGAGCAGCAGGGAGTGAGAGCGCGGTGAGGTGGGAGGGCAGCAGGGAGTTAGGGCGCAGTGAGGTGGGAGGGCAGAGCAGGGAGTGAGAGCACGGTGAGGTGGGAGGGCAGCAGGGAGTGAGAGCACGGTGAGGTGGGAGGGCAGAGCAGGGAGTGAGAGCCCGGGTCAGGTGGGAGGGCAGCAGGGAGTGAGAGCCCGGTGAGGTGGGAGGGCAGCAGGGAGCGAGAGCACGGTTAGGTGGGAGGGCAGCAGGGAGTGAGAGCTCGGTGAGGTGGGTGGGCAGCAGGGAGTGAGAGCCCGGTGAGGTGGGAGGGCAGCAGGGAGTGAGAGCGCAGTGAGGTGGGAGGGCAGCAGGGAGTAAGAGCACAGTGAGGTGATGGAGGACAGCAGGGAGTGAGAGACGGGTGAGGTGGAAGGGCAGCAGGGAGTGAGAGCCGGGTGAGTTGGAAGGGCAGCAGGGAGTGAGAGCACGGTGAGGTGGGAGGGCAGCAGGGAGTGAGAGCCCGGTGAGGAGGGAGGGCAGCAGAAAGTGAGAGCCCAGTGAGGTGGGAGGGTAGCAGGGAGTGAGAGCCCGATGAGGTGGGAGGGCAGCACGGAGTGAGAGCCCTGTGAGGTGGAAGGGCAGCAGGGAGTGAGAGCTCGGTGAGGTGGGAGGGCAGCGGGGAGTGAGAGCTCGGTGAGGTGGGAGGGTAGCAGGGAGTGAGAGCCCGGTGAGGTGGGAGGGCAGCAGGGAGTGAGAGCCCGGTGAGGTAGGAGGGCAGCATGGAGTGAGAGCCGGGTAAGGTGGGAGGGCAGCAGGGAGTAAGAGCCCGGTGATGTGGGAGAGAAGCAGGGAGTGAGAGCTCAGTGAGGTGGGAGGGCAGCAGGGAGTGAGGGCGCAGTGAGGTGGTAGGGCAGAGCAGGGAGTGAGAGCGCGGTGAGGTGGGAGGGCAGCAAGGAGTGAGAGCCCGGGTCAGGTGGAAGGGCAGCAGGGAGTGAGAGCCCGGTGAGGTGGGAGGGCAGCAGGGAGCGAGAGCGTGGTTAGGTGGGAGGGCACAGCAGGGAGTGAGAGCTCGGTGAGGTGGGAGGGCAGCAGGGAGTGAGAGCGCGGGTGAGGTAGGAGGTCAGCAGGGAGTGAGAGCCCAGTGAGGTGGGAGGGCAGCAGGGAGTGAGAGCGCGGTGAGGTGGGAGGGCAGAGCAGGGAGTGAGAGCTCGGTGAGGTGGGAGGGCAGCAGGGAGTGAGAGCCCGGTGAGGTGGGAGGGCAGCAGGGAGTGAGAGCCTGGGTGAGGGCAGTAGGGAGTGAGAGCCCGGGTGAGGTGGGAGGGCAGCAGACAGTGAGAGCCCGGTGAGGTGGGAGGGCAGCAGGGAGTGAGAGCCCAGTGAGGTGGGAGGGCAGCAGGGAGTGAGAGCGCGGTGAGGTGGGAGGGCAGAGCAGGGAGTGAGAGCTCGGTGAGGTGGGAGGGAAGCAGGGAGGGAAAGCCTGGTGAGGTTGGAGGGCAGAGCAGGGAGTGAGAGCTCGGTGAGGTGGGAGGGCAGCAGGGAGTGAGAGCCCAATGAGGTGGGAGGGCAGCAGGGAGTGAGAGCACAGTGAGGTGACGGAGGACAGCAGAGAGTGACAGTCAGGTGATGTAGGAGGGCAGCATGGAGTGAGAGCCGGTGAGGTGGGAGGGCAGCAGGGAGTGAGAGCGTGGTGAGGTGGGAGGGCAGCAGGGAGTAAGAGCACAGTGAGGTGACGGAGGACAGCAAAGGAGTGAGAGCACGTTTAGGTGGGAGGGCAGCAGGGAGTGAGAGCTCGGTGAGGTGGGTGGGCAGCAGGGAGTGAGAGCCCGGTGAGGTGGGAGGGCAGCAGGGAGTGAGAGCGCAGTGAGGTGGGAGGGCAGCAGGGAGTAAGAGCACAGTGAGGTGATGGAGGACAGCAGGGAGTGAGAGCCGGGTAAGGTGGGAGGGCAGCAGGGAGTGAGAGCCGGGTGAGTTGGAAGGGCAGCAGGGAGTGAGAGCACGGTGAGGTGGGAGGGCAGCAGGGAGTGAGAGCCCAGTGAGGAGGGAGGGCAGCAGAAAGTGAGAGCCCAGTGAGGTGGGAGGGTAGCAGGGAGTGAGAGCCCGATGAGGTGGGAGGGCAGCACGGAGTGAGAGCCCTGTGAGGTGGAAGGGCAGCAGGGAGTGAGAGCCCGGTGAGGTGGGAGGGCAGCGGGGAGTGGGAGCTCGGTGAGGTGGGAGGGTAGCAGGGAGTGAGAGCCCGGTGAGGTGGGAGGGCAGCAGGGAGTGAGAGCCCGGCGAGGTAGGAGGGCAGCATGGAGTGAGAGCCGGGTGAGGTGGGAGGGCAGCAGGGAGTAAGAGCCCGGTGATGTGGGAGAGAAGCAGGGAGTGAGAGCTCAGTGAGGTGGGAGGGCAGCAGGGAGTGAGGGCGCAGTGAGGTGGTAGGGCAGAGCAGGAAGTGAGAGTGCGGTGAGGTGGGAGGGCAGCAAGGAGTGAGAGCATGATGAGGTGGGAGGGCAGAGCAGGGAGTGAGAGCCCGGGTCAGGTGGAAGGGCAGCAGGGAGTGAGAGCCCGGTGAGGTGGGAGGGCAGCAGGGAGCGAGAGCGTGGTTAGGTGGGAGGGCACAGCAGGGAGTGAGAGCTCGGTGAGGTGGGAGGGCAGCAGGGAGTGAGAGCCCGGTGAGGTGGGAGGGCAGCAGGGAGTGAGAGCCCGGGTGAGGGCAGTAGGGAGTGAGAGCCTGGGTGAGGTGGGAGGGCAGCAGACAGTGAGAGCCCGGTGAGGTGGGAGGGCAGCAGGGAGTGAGAGCCCAGTGAGGTGGGAGGGCAGCAGGGAGTGAGAGCGCGGTGAGGTGGGAGGGCAGAGCAGGGAGTGAGAGCTCGGTGAGGTGGGAGGGAAGCAGGGAGTGAAAGCCTGGTGAGGTTGGAGGGCAGAGCAGGGAGTGAGAGCTCGGTGAGGTGGGAGGGCAGCAGGGAGTGAGAGCCCGATGAGGTGGGAGGGCAGCAGGGAGTTAGAGTGCGGTGAGGTGGGAGGGCAGAGCAGGGAGTGAGAGCTTGGTGAGGTGGGAGGGCAGCAGGGAGTGAGAGCCCGGTGAGGTGGGAGGGCAGCAGGGATTGAGAGCCCGGTGAGGTGGGAGGGCAGCAGGGAGTGAGAGCTCGGTGAGGTTGGAGGGCAGCAGGGAGTGAGGGCGCAGTGAGGTGGGAGGGCAGAGCAGGGAGTGAGAGCGCGGTGAGGTGGGAGGGCAGCAGGGAGTGAGAGCGCGGTGAGGTGGTAGAGAAGAGCAGGGAGTGAGAGCTTGGTGAGGTGGGAGAGCAGCAGGGAGTGAGAGCGCAGTGAGGTGGGAGGGTAACAGGGAGGGAGGGCGCAGTGAGTTATGAGGGCAGAGCAGGGAGTGAGAGTGCGGTGAGGTGGGAGGGCAACAGGGAGCGAGAGCGCGGTGAGGTGGGAGGGCAGAGCAGGGAGTGAGAGCCTGGGTCAGGTGGGAGGGCAGCAGCGAGTGAGAGCCCGGTGAGGTGGGAGGGCAGCAGGGAGCGAGAGCGCAGTGATGATGGAGGGCAGCAGGGAGTGAGAGCTCGGTGAGGTGGGAGGGCAGCAGGGAGTGAGAGCGCAGTGAGGTGGGAGAGCAGAGGAGGGAGTGAGAGCTTGGTGAGGTGGGAGGGCAGCAGGGAGTGAGAGCTCGGTGAGGTGGGAGGTCAGCAGGGAGTGAGAGCGCAGTGAGGTGGGAGGGCAGAGCAGGGAGTGAGAGCTCGGTGAGGTGGGACGGCAGCAGGGAGTGAGAGCTCGATGAGGCAGCAGGGAGTGAGAGCGCGGGTGAGGTGGGAGGTCAGCAGGGAGTGAGAGCCCAGTGAGGTGGCAGGGCAGCAGGTAGTGAGAGCACAGTGAGGTGGGAGGCCAGAGCAGGGAGTGAGAGTTCGGTGAGGTGGGAGGGCAGCAGGGAGTGAGAGCCTGGTTAGGTGGGAGGGCAGCAGGGAGTGAGAGCCCAGGTGAGGGCAGCAGGGAGTGAGAGCCCGGGTGAGGTGGGAGGGAAGCAGGGAGTGAGAGCCCGGTGAGGTGGGAGGGCAGCAGGGAGTGAGAGCCTGGTGAGGTGGGAGGGCAGCAGGGAGTGAGAGCACGGTGAGGTGGGAGGGCAGAGCTGGGAGTGAGAGCTTGGTGAGGTGGGAGGGCAGCAGGGAGTGAGAGCCCGGTGAGGTGGGAGGGCAGAGCAGGGAGTGAGAGCTCGGTGAGGAGGGAGGGCAGCAGGGAGTGAGAGCCCAGTGAGGTGGGAGGGCAGAGCAGGGAGTGAGAGCCCTGTGAGGTGGAAGGGCAGCAGGGAGTGAGAGCTCGGTGAGGTGGGAGGGCAGCGGGGAGTGAGAGCTCGGTGAGGTGGGAGGGTAGCAGGGAGTGAGAGCCCGGTGAGGTGGGAGGGCAGCAGGGAGTGAGAGCCCGGTGAGGTAGGAGGGCAGCATGGAGTGAGAGCCGGGTGAGGTGGGAGGGCAGCAGGGAGTAAGAGCCCGGTGATGTGGGAGAGAAGCAGGGAGTGAGAGCTCAGTGAGGTGGGAGGGCAGCAGAGAGTGAGGGCGCAGTGAGGTGGTAGGGCAGAGCAGGGAGTGAGAGCGCGGTGAGGTGGGAGGGCAGCAAGGAGTGAGAGCACGATGAGGTGGGAGGGCAGAGCAGGGAGTGAGAGCCCGGGTCAGGTGGAAGGGCAGCAGGGAGTGAGAGCCCGGTGAGGTGGGAGGGCAGCAGGGAGCGAGAGCGTGGTTAGGTGGGAGGGCACAGCAGGGAGTGAGAGCTCGGTGAGGTGGGAGGGCAGCAGGGAGTGAGAGCGCGGGTGAGGTAGGAGGTCAGCAGGGAGTGAGAGCCCAGTGAGGTGGGAGGGCAGCAGGGAGTGAGAGCGCGGTGAGGTGGGAGGGCAGAGCAGGGAGTGAGAGCTCGGTGAGGTGGGAGGGCAGCAGGGAGTGAGAGCCCGGTGAGGTGGGAGGGCAGCAGGGAGTGAGAGCCCGGGTGAGGGCAGTAGGGAGTGAGAGCCCGGGTGAGGTGGGAGGGCAGCAGACAGTGAGAGCCCGGTGAGGTGGGAGGGCAGCAGGGAGTGAGAGCACAGTGAGGTGGGAGGGCAGCAGGGAGTGAGAGCGCGGTGAGGTGGGAGGGCAGAGCAGGGAGTGAGAGCTCGGTGAGGTGGGAGGGAAGCAGGGAGTGAAAGCCTGGTGAGGTTGGAGGGCAGAGCAGGGAGTGAGAGCTCGGTGAGGTGGGAGGGCAGCAGGGGGTGAGAGCCCAATGAGGTCGGAGGGCAGCAGGGAGTGAGAGCACAGTGAGGTGACGGAGGACAGCAGAGAGTGACAGTCAGGTGATGTAGGAGGGCAGCATGGAGTGAGAGCCCGGTGAGGTGGTAGGGCAGCAGGGAGTGAGAGCGTGGTGAGGTGGGAGGGCAGCAGGGAGTAAGAGCACAGTGAGGTGACGGAGGACAGCAGGGAGTGAGAGCACGGTTAGGTGGGAGGGCAGCAGGGAGTGAGAGCTCGGTGAGGTGGGTGGGCAGCAGGGAGTGAGAGCCCGGTGAGGTGGGAGGGCAGCAGGGAGTGAGAGCGCAGTGAGGTGGGAGGGCAGCAGGGAGTAAGAGCACAGTGAGGTGATGGAGGACAGCAGGGAGTGAGAGCCGGGTGAGGTGGGAGGGCAGCAGGGAGTGAGAGCCGGGTGAGTTGGAAGGGCAGCAGGGAGTGAGAGCACGGTGAGGTGGGAGGGCAGCAGGGAGTGAGAGCCCGGGTGAGGGCAGTAGGGAGTGAGAGCCCGGGTGAGGTGGGAGGGCAGCAGACAGTGAGAGCCCGGTGAGGTGGGAGGGCAGCAGGGAGTGAGAGCCCAATGAGGTGGGAGGGCAGCAGAGAGTGAGAGCGCGGTGAGGTGGGAGGGCAGAGCAGGGAGTGAGAGCTCGGTGAGGTGGGAGGGAAGCAGGGAGTGAAAGCCTGGTGAGGTTGGAGGGCAGAGCAGGGAGTGAGAGCTCGGTGAGGTGGGAGGGCAGCAGGGAGTGAGAGCCCGATGAGGTGGGAGGGCAGCAGGGAGTTAGAGTGCGGTGAGGTGGGAGGGCAGAGCAGGGAGTGAGAGCTTGGTGAGGTGGGAGGGCAGCAGGGAGTGAGAGCCCGGTGAGGTGGGAGGGCAGCAGGGATTGAGAGCCCGGTGAGGTGGGAGGGCAGCAGGGAGTGAGAGCTCGGTGAGGTTGGAGGGCAGCAGGGAGTGAGGGCGCAGTGAGGTGGGAGGGCAGAGCAGGGAGTGAGAGCGTGGTGAGGTGGGAGGGCAGCAGGGAGTGAGAGCGCGTTGAGGTGGTAGAGAAGAGCAGGGAGTGAGAGCTTGGTGAGGTGGGAGAGCAGCAGGGAGTGAGAGCCCAGTGAGGTGGCAGGGCAGCAGGTAGTGAGAGCACAGTGAGGTGGGAGGCCAGAGCAGGGAGTGAGAGTTCGGTGAGGTGGGAGGGCAGCAGGGAGTGAGAGCCTGGTTAGGTGGGAGGGCAGCAGGGAGTGAGAGCCCAGGTGAGGGCAGCAGGGAGTGAGAGCCCGGGTGAGGTGGGAGGGAAGCAGGGAGTGAGAGCCCAGTGAGGTGGGAGGGCAGCAGGGAGTGAGAGCCTGGTGAGGTGGGAGGGCAACAGGGAGTGAGAGCACGGTGAGGTGGGAGGGCAGAGCTGGGAGTGAGAGCTTGGTGAGGTGGGAGGGCAGCAGGGAGTGAGAGCCCGGTGAGGTGGGAGGGCAGAGCAGGGAGTGAGAGCTCAGTGAGGAGGGAGGGCAGCAGGGAGTGAGAGCCCAGTGAGGTGGGAGGGCAGAGCAGGGAGTGAGAGCCCTGTGAGGTGGAAGGGCAGCAGGGAGTGAGAGCTCGGTGAGGTGGGAGGGCAGCGGGGAGTGAGAGCTCGGTGAGGTGGGAGGGTAACAGGGAGTGAGAGCCCGGTGAGGTGGGAGGGCAGCAGGGAGTGAGAGCCCGGTGAGGTAGGAGGGCAGCATGGAGTGAGAGCCGGGTGAGGTGGGAGGGCAGCAGGGAGTAAGAGCCCGGTGATGTGGGAGAGAAGCAGGGAGTGAGAGCTCAGTGAGGTGGGAGGGCAGCAAGGAGTGAGAGCACGATGAGGTGGGAGGGCAGAGCAGGGAGTGAGAGCCCGGGTCAGGTGGAAGGGCAGCAGGGAGTGAGAGCCCGGTGAGGTGGGAGGGCAGCAGGGAGCGAGAGCGTAGTTAGGTGGGAGGGCACAGCAGGGAGTGAGAGCTCGGTGAGGTGGGAGGGCAGCAGGGAGTGAGAGCGCGGGTGAGGTAGGAGGTCAGCAGGGAGTGAGAGCCCAGTGAGGTGGGAGGGCAGCAGGGAGTGAGAGCGCGGTGAGGTGGGAGGGCAGAGCAGGGAGTGAGAGCTCGGTGAGGTGGGAGGGCGGCAGGGAGTGAGAGCCCGGTGAGGTGGGAGGGCAGCAGGGAGTGAGAGCCCGGGTGAGGGCAGTAGGGAGTGAGAGCCCGGGTGAGGTGGGAGGGCAGCAGACAGTGAGAGCCCGGTGAGGTGGGAGGGCAGCAGGGAGTGAGAGCCCAGTGAGGTGGGAGGGCAGCAGGGAGTGAGAGCGCGGTGAGGTGGGAGGGCAGAGCAGGGAGTGAGAGCTCGGTGAGGTGGGAGGGAAGCAGGGAGTGAAAGCCTGGTGAGGTTGGAGGGCAGAGCAGGGAGTGAGAGCTCGGTCAGGTGGGAGGGCAGCAGGGGGTGAGAGCCCAATGAGGTCGGAGGGCAGCAGGGAGTGAGAGCACAGTGAGGTGACGGAGGACAGCAGAGAGTGACAGTCAGGTGATGTAGGAGGGCAGCATGGAGTGAGAGCCCGGTGAGGTAGTAGGGCAGCAGGGAGTGAGAGCGTGGTGAGGTGGGAGGGCAGCAGGGAGTAAGAGCACAGTGAGGTGACGGAGGACAGCAGGGAGTGAGAGCACGGTTAGGTGGGAGGGCAGCAGGGAGTGAGAGCTCGGTGAGGTGGGTGGGCAGCAGGGAGTGAGAGCCCGGTGAGGTGGGAGGGCAGCAGGGAGTGAGAGCGCAGTGAGGTGGGAGGGCAGCAGGGAGTAAGAGCACAGTGAGGTGATGGAGGACAGCAGGGAGTGAGAGCCGGGTGAGGTGGGAGGGCAGCAGGGAGTGAGAGCCGGGTGAGTTGGAAGGGCAGCAGGGAGTGAGAGCACGGTGAGGTGGGAGGGCAGCAGGGAGTGAGAGCCCAGTGAGGAGGGAGGGCAGCAGAAAGTGAGAGCCCAGTGAGGTGGGAGGGTAGCAGGGAGTGAGAGCCCGATGAGGTGGGAGGGCAGCACGGAGTGAGAGCCCTGTGAGGTGGAAGGGCAGCAGGGAGTGAGAGCTCGGTGAGGTGGGAGGGCAGCGGGGAGTGAGAGCTCGGTGAGGTGGGAGGGTAGCAGGGAGTGAGAGCCCGGTGAGGTGGGAGGGCAGCAGGGAGTGAGAGCCCGGTGAGGTAGGAGGGCAGCATGGAGTGAGAGCCGGGTGAGGTGGGAGGGCAGCAGGGAGTAAGAGCCCGGTGATGTGGGAGAGAAGCAGGGAGTGAGAGCTCAGTGAGGTGGGAGGGCAGCAGGGAGTGAGGGGGCAGTGAGGTGGTAGGGCAGAGCAGGGAGTGAGAGCGCGGTGAGGTGGGAGGGCAGCAAGGAGTGAGAGCACAATGAGGTGGGAGGGCAGAGCAGGGAGTGAGAGCCCGGGTTAGGTGGAAGGGCAGCAGGGAGTGAGAGCCCGGTGAGGTGGGAGGGCAGCAGGGAGCGAGAGCGTGGTTAGGTGGGAGGGCACAGCAGGGAGTGAGAGCTCGGTGAGGTGGGAGGGCAGCAGGGAGTGAGAGCACGGGTGAGGTAGGAGGTCAGCAGGGAGTGAGAGCCCAGTGAGGTGGGAGGGCAGCAGGGAGTGAGAGCGCGGTGAGGTGGGAGGGCAGAGCAGGGAGTGAGAGCTCGGTGAGGTGGGAGGGCAGCAGGGAGTGAGAGCCCGGTGAGGTGGGAGGGCAGCAGGGATTGAGAGCCCGGGTGAGGGCAGTAGGGAGTGAGAGCCCGGGTGAGGTGGGAGGGCAGCAGACAGTGAGAGCCCGGTGAGGTGGGAGGGCAGCAGGGAGTGAGAGCCCAGTGAGGTGGGAGGGCAGCAGGGAGTGAGAGCGCGGTGAGGTGGGAGGGCAGAGCAGGGAGTGAGAGCTCGGTGAGGTGGGAGGGAAGCAGGGAGTGAAAGCCTGGTGAGGTTGGAGGGCAGAGCAGGGAGTGAGAGCTCGGTGAGGTGGGAGGGCAGCAGGGAGTGAGAGCCCAATGAGGTGGGAGGGCAGCAGGGAGTGAGAGCACAGTGAGGTGACGGAGGACAGCAGAGAGTGACAGTCAGGTGATGTAGGAGGGCAGCATGGAGTGAGAGCCCGGTGAGGTGGGAGGGCAGCAGGGAGTGAGAGCATGGTGAGGTGGGAGGGCAGCAGGGAGTAAGAGCACAGTGAGGTGACGGAGGACAGCAGGGAGTGAGAGCACGTTTAGGTGGGAGGGCAGCAGGGAGTGAGAGCTCGGTGAGGTGGGTGGGCAGCAGGGAGTGAGAGCCCGGTGAGGTGGGAGGGCAGCAGGGAGTGAGAGCGCAGTGAGGTGGGAGGGCAGCAGGGAGTAAGAGCACAGTGAGGTGATGGAGGACAGCAGGGAGTGAGAGCCGGGTGAGGTGGGAGGGCAGCAGGGAGTGAGAGCCGGGTGAGTTGGAAGGGCAGCAGGGAGTGAGAGCACGGTGAGGTGGGAGGGCAGCAGGGAGTGAGAGCCCAGTGAGGAGGGAGGGCAGCAGAAAGTGAGAGCCCAGTGAGGTGGGAGGGTAGCAGGGAGTGAGAGCCTGATGAGGTGGGAGGGCAGAGCAGGGAGTGAGAGCTCGGTGAGGTGGGAGGGCAGCAGGGGGTGAGAGCCCAATGAGGTCGGAGGGCAGCAGGGAGTGAGAGCGCAGTGAGGTGGGAGGGCAGCAGGGAGTAAGAGCACAGTGAGGTGATGGAGCACAGCAGGGAGTGAGAGCCCGGTGAGGTGGGAGGGCAGCAGGGAGTGAGAGCCCGGGTGAGGGCAGTAGGGAGTGAGAGCCCGGGTGAGGTGGGAGGGCAGCAGACAGTGAGAGCCCGGTGAGGTGGGAGGGCAGCAGGGAGTGAGAGCACAGTGAGGTGGGAGGGCAGCAGGGAGTGAGAGCGCGGTGAGGTGGGAGGGCAGAGCAGGGAGTGAGAGCTCGGTGAGGTGGGAGGGAAGCAGGGAGTGAAAGCCTGGTGAGGTTGGAGGGCAGAGCAGGGAGTGAGAGCTCGGTGAGGTGGGAGGGCAGCAGGGGGTGAGAGCCCAATGAGGTCGGAGGGCAGCAGGGAGTGAGAGCACAGTGAGGTGACGGAGGACAGCAGAGAGTGACAGTCAGGTGATGTAGGAGGGCAGCATGGAGTGAGAGCCCGGTGAGGTGGTAGGGCAGCAGGGAGTGAGAGCGTGGTGAGGTGGGAGGGCAGCAGGGAGTAAGAGCACAGTGAGGTGACGGAGGACAGCAGGGAGTGAGAGCACGGTTAGGTGGGAGGGCAGCAGGGAGTGAAAGCTCGGTGAGGTGGGTGGGCAGCAGGGAGTGAGAGCCCGGTGAGGTGGGAGGGCAGCAGGGAGTGAGAGCGCAGTGAGGTGGGAGGGCAGCAGGGAGTAAGAGCACAGTGAGGTGATGGAGGACAGCAGGGAGTGAGAGCCGGGTGAGGTGGGAGGGCAGCAGGGAGTGAGAGCCGGGTGAGTTGGAAGGGCAGCAGGGAGTGAGAGCACGGTGAGGTGGGAGGGCAGCAGGGAGTAAGAGCCCGGGTGAGGGCAGTAGGGAGTGAGAGCCCGGGTGAGGTGGGAGGGCAGCAGACAGTGAGAGCCCGGTGAGGTGGGAGGGCAGCAGGGAGTGAGAGCCCAGTGAGGTGGGAGGGCAGCAGGGAGTGAGAGCGCGGTGAGGTGGGAGGGCAGAGCAGGGAGTGAGAGCTCGGTGAGGTGGGAGGGAAGCAGGGAGTGAAAGCCTGGTGAGGTTGGAGGGCAGAGCAGGGAGTGAGAGCTCGGTGAGGTGGGAGGGCAGCAGGGAGTGAGAGCCCGATGAGGTGGGAGGGCAGCAGGGAGTTAGAGTGCGGTGAGGTGGGAGGGCAGAGCAGGGAGTGAGAGCTTGGTGAGGTGGGAGGGCAGCAGGGAGTGAGAGCCCGGTGAGGTGGGAGGGCAGCAGGGATTGAGAGCCCGGTGAGGTGGGAGGGCAGCAGGGAGTGAGAGCTCGGTGAGGTTGGAGGGCAGCAGGGAGTGAGGGCGCAGTGAGGTGGGAGGGCAGAGCAGGGAGTGAGAGCGCGGTGAGGTGGGAGGGCAGCAGGGAGTGAGAGCGCGGTGAGGTGGTAGAGAAGAGCAGGGAGTGAGAGCTTGGTGAGGTGGGAGAGCAGCAGGGAGTGAGAGCCCAGTGAGGTGGCAGGGCAGCAGGTAGTGAGAGCACAGTGAGGTGGGAGGCCAGAGCAGGGAGTGAGAGTTCGGTGAGGTGGGAGGGCAGCAGGGAGTGAGAGCCTGGTTAGGTGGGAGGGCAGCAGGGAGTGAGAGCCCAGGTGAGGGCAGCAGGGAGTGAGAGCCCGGGTGAGGTGGGAGGGAAGCAGGGAGTGAGAGCCCAGTGAGGTGGGAGGGCAGCAGGGAGTGAGAGCCTGGTGAGGTGGGAGGGCAGCAGGGAGTGAGAGCACGGTGAGGTGGGAGGGCAGAGCTGGGAGTGAGAGCTTGGTGAGGTGGGAGGGCAGCAGGGAGTGAGAGCCCGGTGAGGTGGGAGGGCAGAGCAGGGAGTGAGAGCTCGGTGAGGAGGGAGGGCAGCAGGGAGTGAGAGCCCAGTGAGGTGGGAGGGCAGAGCAGGGAGTGAGAGCCCTGTGAGGTGGAAGGGCAGCAGGGAGTGAGAGCTCGGTGAGGTGGGAGGGCAGCGGGGAGTGAGAGCTCGGTGAGGTGGGAGGGTAACAGGGAGTGAGAGCCCGGTGAGGTGGGAGGGCAGCAGGGAGTGACAGCCCGGTGAGGTAGGAGGGCAGCATGGAGTGAGAGCCGGGTGAGGTGGGAGGGCAGCAGGGAGTAAGAGCCCGGTGATGTGGGAGAGAAGCAGGGAGTGAGAGCTCAGTGAGGTGGGAGGGCAGCAGGGAGTGAGGGCGCAGTGAGGTGGTAGGGCAGAGCAGGGAGTGAGAGCGCAGTGAGGTGGGAGGGCAGCAAGGAGTGAGAGCACGATGAGGTGGGAGGGCAGAGCAGGGAGTGAGAGCCCGGGTCAGGTGGAAGGGCAGCAGGGAGTGAGAGCCCGGTGAGGTGGGAGGGCAGCAGGGAGCGAGAGCGTGGTTAGGTGGGAGGGCACAGCAGGGAGTGAGAGCTCGGTGAGGTGGGAGGGCAGCAGGGAGTGAGAGCGCGGGTGAGGTAGGAGGTCAGCAGGGAGTGAGAGCCCAGTGAGGTGGGAGGGCAGCAGGGAGTGAGAGCGCGGTGAGGTGGGAGGGCAGAGCAGGGAGTGAGAGCCCGGTGAGGTGGGAGGGCAGCAGGGAGTGAGAGCCCGGGTGAGGGCAGTAGGGAGTGAGAGCCCGGGTGAGGTGGGAGGGCAGCAGACAGTGAGAGCCCGGTGAGGTGGGAGGGCAGCAGGGAGTGAGAGCCCAGTGAGGTGGGAGGGCAGCAGGGAGTGAGAGCGCGGTGAGGTGGGAGGGCAGAGCAGGGAGTGAGAGCTCGGTGAGGTGGGAGGGAAGCAGGGAGTGAAAGCCTGGTGAGGTTGGAGGGCAGAGCAGGGAGTGAGAGCTCGGTCAGGTGGGAGGGCAGCAGGGGGTGAGAGCCCAATGAGGTCGGAGGGCAGCAGGGAGTGAGAGCACAGTGAGGTGACGGAGGACAGCAGAGAGTGACTGTTAGACGGACCGGGAGGGTCGGCCGAGACCACGGGGAGAGGTCTCCGGGGAGAGCCGTCTCCAACGACTGTACAGATAAGTAACTTCCCCCCCACAGACGGACACCACACAAGGTTGAAGTTTAACGAGACTTTATATGCAATTCTTAGGTTACGATGATATGATACAAGGAGGTCTGGACTCAGGGGTCCCCTCGGTTCTGGTCTCTGGTGGAGGAAAAGGGGTAGCGGGACAGTCTTGTTACCAATGAGTGGAAAATAGCTCTCAATCCTCAAGCTCGGCGTTCTAGGTGATCGGGCCGCGGCGGAGCCAGCAGGTCCCGAGATGGACGAAGGAAAAACGACGGTCCGCGGCGGAGCCTGCAGGTCCCGGTGAAGATGACGGTTACAACGGTCCGCGGCCACGCCAGCAGGTCCCGACGACGATGAAGGAGATGAAGGTTGCGAAGGCTGTGGCAGCGCCAACAGGCAGGACGATGATGCACAAGACAGAGCTACGGCAGCGCCAGTAGTCCGCCTAGGATGAGTTCCTCTTTACGTCTCTCGACTCCAAGATACAACTGCCTTCCTGCTCTGGAGCTGCCCCAGTTATAGGGCTGGTGTGCTTTGATGTCCGGACCCTCGCGCTTGGAGGTCGGGAGGTCCGGGATGAGGGAGTCCAGACCACCAGCAGGGGGGTGGAGCCAACGCCCGGGGAGGCGATGGGCGAGCGGCACTTGGTGGTGGAGAGCCATCGACTCCTCCTTCTCCCATTGACTTGCCAAGTAGCCCGCTCACCTCCTGGGTGGATGGTGGTGCCGGGAAGTCTGAGGCCTGGCCAGGCCCAGGGTTGAGGTCGGCCGGGGGCCAGGCGGCCACATGGGGGAGTGTCCAAGATGGCGCCCCAGGATGGGCGCGTAGGCTGGCAGTGGATCGGACCCACGAGGTTGACATGCTCGAGGGCAGGGGTCCCTGAGGGGACGGAGGACGTGCAAGGGTGGTGTGTAGTACCTGCGTGACTGGGCTCAGGCCTGGTCGGGCCGGGGGAGAGCGGCCTTTCATGTGGCCTGTCCAACATGCGTCCCCCCCAGCTGAAGGCGGGGAGAGTTACCCATCCTCTTGGGGACTCTCCTCGTCGAGGCGGAAGAACCGGGACAGGCCATCCGCGTTGGCGTGATCTGGCCCAGGCCGGTGTTCGACTGTGAAGTCCATACCTTGTAGGGAGATGGACCAGCGTAGTAACTTCGGGTTTTCCCCCCGCATCTGCATCAGCCATTGCAGGGGTCGGTGGTCGGTCTGTACCCGAAAGTGCGTGCCAAAAAGGTAGGGCCGGAGCTTCTTGAGGGCCCATACCACAGCGAAGGCCTCCCTCTCTATGGTGCTCCAGCGCTGTTCCCGTGGTAGGAGTCGCCGGCTAATGAAGGCCACTGGTTGATCAAGGCCGTCGATGTTCACTTGAGACAGGACTGCCCCAATGCCCTGGTCGGAGGCATCCGTCTGTACGACGAACTCCCGGCTGTAGTCGGGGGCCTGGAGCACAGGGGCGGAACACATGGCGGCTTTCAATTGTTCAAAGGCAGCTTGACACTCTGGGGTCCAGTTGACTTTCTTGGGCTGGTTTTTCGACGTGAGTTCTGTGAGGGGCCCCACTATAGTCCCATAGTCTTTCACGAACCTTCGGTAGTAGCCTGTGAGGCCCAGGAAGGCTCGTACCTCGGTCTGGGTGATGGGGGGCTGCCAGGACTGGATGGCGGCGATTTTTAGCTGCAGAGGGGCCACCAGGCCGCTTCCCACTTGGTGCCCGAGGTAGGTTACAGACCCTTGCCCAATTTGACATTTGCTGGCCTTGATCGTGAGGCCAGCCCGCTGTAGGGCTTGCAGCACTGCTCGGAGGTGGTGGAGGTGCTCGGACCAATGGTGGCTGTACACAGCGATGTCGTCTAGGTAGGCGGCGCTGAATCCTTCGAGCCCCGCCAGGACCTGATTGACGAGCCGTTGGAATGTCGCTGGGGCGTTCTTCATGCCGAAGGGCATGACGGTGAAATGGTAATGGCCATCGGGTGTGGAAAAGGCAGAACGTTCTTGCGCCCGGGGTGTGAGGCCGATCTGCCAGTAGCCCGCCGTCAGGTCGAAGATACTGAGGTAGCGGGCAGCTCCCATGCGGTCGATCAGTTCATCTGCCCGGGGGATGGGATGTGCGTCTGTTCGGGTGACCGCATTCAAGCCCCGGTAGTCGACGCAGAACCGGAGTTCTGGTGTGGTGCCGGGGGCAGCTGCTTTGGGGACCAGTACTACAGGGCTGGCCCAGGGGCTGTCTGAGGCCTCGATGACCCCGAGTGTGAGCATCTTGGCTACTTCTTCTTGGATGCAGGCCCGTACCCGATCTGGCACGCGGTAGGCCCGGTGGCGGATAGGGGGGCTATCCCACCGCTGCCACCAATGTTAGACGGACCGGGAGGGTCGGCCGAGACCACGGGGAGAGGTCTCCGGGGAGAGCCGTCTCCAACGACTGTACAGATAAGTAACTTCCCCCCCACAGACGGACACCACACAAGGTTGAAGTTTAACGAGACTTTATATGCAATTCTTAGGTTACGATGATATGATACAAGGAGGTCTGGACTCAGGGGTCCCCTCGGTTCTGGTCTCTGGTGGAGGAAAAGGGGTAGCGGGACAGTCTTGTTACCAATGAGTGGAAAATAGCTCTCAATCCTCGAGCTCGGCGTTCTAGGTGATCGGGCCGCGGCGGAGCCAGCAGGTCCCGAGATGGACGAAGGAAAAACGACGGTCCGCGGCGGAGCCTGCAGGTCCCGGTGAAGATGACGGTTACAACGGTCCGCGGCCACGCCAGCAGGTCCCGACGACGATGAAGGAGATGAAGGTTGCGAAGGCTGTGGCAGCGCCAACAGGCAGGACGATGATGCACAAGACAGAGCTACGGCAGCGCCAGTAGTCCGCCTAGGATGAGTTCCTCTTTACGTCTCTCGACTCCAAGATACAACTGCCTTCCTGCTCTGGAGCTGCCCCAGTTATAGGGCTGGTGTGCTTTGATGTCCGGACCCTCGCGCTTGGAGGTCGGGAGGTCCGGGATGAGGGAGTCCAGACACCCAGCAGGGGGGTGGAGCCAACGCCCGGGGAGGCGATGGGCGAGCTGCACTTGGTGGTGGAGAGCCATCGACTCCTCCTTCTCCCATTGACTTGCCAAGTAGCCCGCTCACCTCCTGGGTGGATGGTGGTGCCGGGAAGTCTGAGGCCTGGCCAGGCCCAGGGTTGAGGTCGGCCGGGGGCCAGGCGGCCACGTGGGGGAGTGTCCAAGATGGCGCCCCAGGATGGGCGCGTAGGCTGGCAGTGGATCGGACCCACGAGGTTGACATGCTCGAGGGCAGGGGTCCCTGAGGGGACGGAGGACGTGCAAGGGTGGTGTGTAGTACCTGCGTGACCGGGCTCAGGCCTGGTCGGGCCGGGGGAGAGCGGCCTTTCATGTGGCCTGTCCAACAGTGACAGTCAGGTGATGTAGGAGGGCAGCATGGAGTGAGAGCCCGGTGAGGTGGTAGGGCAGCAGGGAGTGAGAGCGTGGTGAGGTGGGAGGGCAGCAGGGAGTAAGAGCACAGTGAGGTGACGGAGGACAGCAGGGAGTGAGAGCACGGTTAGGTGGGAGGGCAGCAGGGAGTGAGAGCTCGGTGAGGTGGGTGGGCAGCAGGGAGTGAGAGCCCGGTGAGGTGGGAGGGCAGCAGGGAGTGAGAGCGCAGTGAGGTGGGAGGGCAGCAGGGAGTAAGAGCACAGTGAGGTGATGGAGGACAGCAGGGAGTGAGAGCCGGGTGAGGTGGGAGGGCAGCAGGGAGTGAGAGCCGGGTGAGTTGGAAGGGCAGCAGGGAGTGAGAGCACGGTGAGGTGGGAGGGCAGCAGGGAGTGAGAGCCCAGTGAGGAGGGAGGGCAGCAGAAAGTGAGAGCCCAGTGAGGTGGGAGGGTAGCAGGGAGTGAGAGCCCGATGAGGTGGGAGGGCAGCACGGAGTGAGAGCCCTGTGAGGTGGAAGGGCAGCAGGGAGTGAGAGCTCGGTGAGGTGGGAGGGCAGCGGGGAGTGAGAGCTCGGTGAGGTGGGAGGGTAGCAGGGAGTGAGAGCCCGGTGAGGTGGGAGGGCAGCAGGGAGTGAGAGCCCGGTGAGGTAGGAGGGCAGCATGGAGTGAGAGCCGGGTGAGGTGGGAGGGCAGCAGGGAGTAAGAGCCCGGTGATGTGGGAGAGAAGCAGGGAGTGAGAGCTCAGTGAGGTGGGAGGGCAGCAGGGAGTGAGGGGGCAGTGAGGTGGTAGGGCAGAGCAGGGAGTGAGAGCGCGGTGAGGTGGGAGGGCAGCAAGGAGTGAGAGCACAATGAGGTGGGAGGGCAGAGCAGGGAGTGAGAGCCCGGGTCAGGTGGAAGGGCAGCAGGGAGTGAGAGCCCGGTGAGGTGGGAGGGCAGCAGGGAGCGAGAGCGTGGTTAGGTGGGAGGGCACAGCAGGGAGTGAGAGCTCGGTGAGGTGGGAGGGCAGCAGGGAGTGAGAGCACGGGTGAGGTAGGAGGTCAGCAGGGAGTGAGAGCCCAGTGAGGTGGGAGGGCAGCAGGGAGTGAGAGCGCGGTGAGGTGGGAGGGCAGAGCAGGGAGTGAGAGCTCGGTGAGGTGGGAGGGCAGCAGGGAGTGAGAGCCCGGTGAGGTGGGAGGGCAGCAGGGATTGAGAGCCCGGGTGAGGGCAGTAGGGAGTGAGAGCCCGGGTGAGGTGGGAGGGCAGCAGACAGTGAGAGCCCGGTGAGGTGGGAGGGCAGCAGGGAGTGAGAGCCCAGTGAGGTGGGAGGGCAGCAGGGAGTGAGAGCGCGGTGAGGTGGGAGGGCAGAGCAGGGAGTGAGAGCTCGGTGAGGTGGGAGGGAAGCAGGGAGTGAAAGCCTGGTGAGGTTGGAGGGCAGAGCAGGGAGTGAGAGCTCGGTGAGGTGGGAGGGCAGCAGGGAGTGAGAGCCCAATGAGGTGGGAGGGCAGCAGGGAGTGAGAGCACAGTGAGGTGACGGAGGACAGCAGAGAGTGACAGTCAGGTGATGTAGGAGGGCAGCATGGAGTGAGAGCCCGGTGAGGTGGGAGGGCAGCAGGGAGTGAGAGCATGGTGAGGTGGGAGGGCAGCAGGGAGTAAAAGCACAGTGAGGTGAGGGAGGACAGCAGGGAGTGAGAGCACGTTTAGGTGGGAGGGCAGCAGGGAGTGAGAGCTCGGTGAGGTGGGTGGGCAGCAGGGAGTGAGAGCCCGGTGAGGTGGGAGGGCAGCAGGGAGTGAGAGCGCAGTGAGGTGGGAGGGCAGCAGGGAGTAAGAGCACAGTGAGGTGATGGAGGACAGCAGGGAGTGAGAGCCGGGTGAGGTGGGAGGGCAGCAGGGAGTGAGAGCCGGGTGAGTTGGAAGGGCAGCAGGGAGTGAGAGCACGGTGAGGTGGGAGGGCAGCAGGGAGTGAGAGCCCAGTGAGGAGGGAGGGCAGCAGAAAGTGAGAGCCCAGTGAGGTGGGAGGGTAGCAGGGAGTGAGAGCCTGATGAGGTGGGAGGGCAGAGCAGGGAGTGAGAGCTCGGTGAGGTGGGAGGGCAGCAGGGGGTGAGAGCCCAATGAGGTCGGAGGGCAGCAGGGAGTGAGAGCACAGTGAGGTGACGGAGGACAGCAGAGAGTGACAGTCAGGTGATGTAGGAGGGCAGCATGGAGTGAGAGCCCGGTGAGGTGGTAGGGCAGCAGGGAGTGAGAGCGTGGTGAGGTGGGAGGGCAGCAGGGAGTAAGAGCACAGTGAGGTGACGGAGGACAGCAGGGAGTGAGAGCACGGTTAGGTGGGAGGGCAGCAGGGAGTGAGAGCTCGGTGAGGTGGGTGGGCAGCAGGGGGTGAGAGCCCGGTGAGGTGGGAGGGCAGCAGGGAGTGAGAGCGCAGTGAGGTGGGAGGGCAGCAGGGAGTAAGAGCACAGTGAGGTGATGGAGCACAGCAGGGAGTGAGAGCCGGGTGAGGTGGGAGGGCAGCAGGGAGTGAGAGCCGGGTGAGTTGGAAGGGCAGCAGGGAGTGAGAGCACGGTGAGGTGGGAGGGCAGCAGGGAGTGAGAGCCCAGTGAGGAGGGAGGGCAGCAGAAAGTGAGAGCCCAGTGAGGTGGGAGGGTAGCAGGGAGTGAGAGCCCGATGAGGTGGGAGGGCAGCACGGAGGGAGAGCCCTGTGAGGTGGAAGGGCAGCAGGGAGTGAGAGCTCGGTGAGGTGGGAGGGCAGCGGGGAGTGAGAGCTCGGTGAGGTGGGAGGGTAGCAGGGAGTGAGAGCCCGGTGAGGTGGGAGGGCAGCAGGGAGTGAGAGCCCGGTGAGGTAGGAGGGCAGCATGGAGTGAGAGCCGGGTGAGGTGGGAGGGCAGCAGGGAGTAAGAGCCCGGTGATGTGGGAGAGAAGCAGGGAGTGAGAGCTCAGTGAGGTGGGAGGGCAGCAGGGAGTGAGGGCGCAGTGAGGTGGTAGGGCAGAGCAGGGAGTGAGAGCGCGGTGAGGTGGGAGGGCAGCAAGGAGTGAGAGCACGATGAGGTGGGAGGGCAGAGCAGGGAGTGAGAGCCCGGGTGTTAGACGGACCGGGAGGGTCGGCCGAGATTACGGGGAGAGGTCTCCAGGGAGAGCCGTCTCCAACGACTGTACAGATAAGTAACTTCCCCCCCCACAGACGGACACCACACAAGATTGAAGGTTAACGAGACTTTATAGGCAATTCTTAGGTTACGTTGATATGATACAAGGAGGTCTGGACTCAGGGGTCCCCTCGGTTCTGATCTCTGGTTGAGGAAAAAGGGGTAGCGGGACAGTCTTAGTTGCCAATGAGTTAAATAGCTCTCAATCCTCGAGCTCGGTGTGTTTGCTGATCGGGCCGTGGAGGAGCCAAGCCGGTCCCGAGATGGACGAAGGATGATCGACGGGCCGTGGAGAAGCCAAGCAGGTCCCGGGATGGATGACGGATGGTCGACGGGCCGTGGAGAAGCCAAGCAGGTCCCGATGCAGATGACGGTTACAACGGTCCGCGGCCTCGCCAGCAGATCCGGACGACGATGAAGGATGAAGGTTACGACGGCTGTGGCAGCGCCAACAGGCAGGACGATGGTGCACAGGACAGAGCTACGGCAGCGCCAGTAGTCCGTCCAGGGTGAGTTCCTCTTTACGTCTCTCGACTCCAAGATACAACTGCCTTCCTGCTCTGGAGCTGCCCCAGTTATAGGGCTGGCGGGCTTTGATGTCCGGACCCTCGCACTTGGAGGTCGGGAGGTCCGGGATGAGGGAGTCCAGACACCCAGCGGGGGGGTGGAGCCAGCGCCCGGGGAGGCGATGGGCGAGCGGCACTGGCCGGGGGAGAGCCATCGACACCTCTTTCTCCCATTGACCTGCCAAGTAGCTCGCTCACCTCCTGGGTGGAGGGTGGTGCCGGAATGTCTGAGGCCGGGCTAGGCCCAGGGTTGAGGTCGATCGGGGGCCAGGCGGCCTCGTGATGAAGTGTCCAAGATGGCGGCCCAGGCTGAGCGCATGGGTCGGCAGTGGATCGGGCCCATGAGGTGATCATGTTCGAGGGCAGGTGTCCCTGAGGGGACGTAGGACGTACAATGGTGGTGTGTGGTGCTTGTATGACTGGGCTCGGGCCTGGTCGAGCCGGGGGAGAGCGGCCCGTCATGTGGCCTGTCCAACATGCGTCCCCCCCAGCTGAAGGCGGGGAGAGTTACCCATCCTCTTGGGGACTCTCTTCGTCGAGGCGGAAAAACCGGGACAGGCCATCCGCGTTGGCGTGGTCGGACCCAGGCCGGTGTTCAACCGTGAAGTCCATACCTTGCAAGGAGATGGACCAGCGTAGCAGTTTTGGGTTTTCCCCCCGCATATGCATCAACCACTGCAGGGGTCGGTGGTCAGTCTGTACCCGAAAGTGGGTGCCAAAAAGGTAGGGCCGGAGCTTCTTGAGGGCCCATACCACAGCGAAGGCTTCCCTTTCTATGGTGCTCCAGCGTTGTTCCCGGGGTAGGAGTCTCCGGCTGATGAAGGCCACCGGTTGATCAAGGCCTTCGGTGTTCACTTGGGACAGGACTGCCCCAATGCCCTGGTCGGAGGCGTCCGTCTGGACGATGAACTCCCGGCTGTAGTCTGGGGCCTGGAGCACAGGAGCGGAACACATGGCGGCCTTTAACTGTTCGAATGCCGCTTGACACTCTGGGGTCCAATTCACTTTCTTGGGCTGATTTTTTGATGTGAGTTCGGTGAGAGGCCCCACGATGGTACCATAGTCTTTCACGAACCTTCGGTAGTAGCCCGTGAGGCCCAGGAAGGCTCGCACCTCAGTTTGAGTGATAGGGGGTTGCCAGTTCTGGATGGCGGCAATCTTCAGCTGTAGAGGGGCCACTAGGCCGCTTCCCACCTGGTGTCCGAGGTAGGTCACCGACCCTTGTCCAATTTGACATTTGCTGGCCTTGATCGTGAGGCCAGCTCGCTGAAGGGCTTGTAGTACTGCTTGGAGGTGGTGGAGGTGCTCGGTCCAATGGTGGCTGTACACAGCGATGTCGTCCAGGTAGGCGGCGCTGAACTCTTCGAGCCCCGCCAGGACCTGGTTGACGAGCCGTTGGAAAGTCGCTGGGGCATTTTTCATGCCGAAGGGCATGACCTTAAAATGATAGTGGCCATCGGGGGTGGAGAAGGCAGAACGTTCTTGTGCTCGGGATGTGAGGCCGATCTGCCAATAACCTGCCGTCAGGTCGAAGATGCTGAGGTAGCGGGCAGCGCCCATTCGGTCGACCAGTTCATCTGCCCGGGGGATGGGGTGTGCGTCCGTTCTGGTGACGTCATTCAGGCCCCGGTAGTCGACACAGAACCGGAGTTCTGGTGTGGTTCCGGGGGCGGCCGCTTTGGGGACCAGTACGACCGGGCTGGCCCATGGACTGTCTGAGGGCTCGATGACCCCGAGCGTGAGCATCTTAGCTACTTCCGCCTGGATGCAGGCCCGTACCCGATCAGGTACGCGGTAGGCCCGGTGGCGGATAGGAGGGTTGTCTCCGGTGTCCACATCGTGCACACACCAGGAAGTGACACCTGGGGTGAGGGAGAACAGACTGGCAAATCGTGATAGGAGGGCTTGGCACTCGTGGCGTTGTTCTCTGGTGAGGGACTCCGAGAGTCGGACCCCATCCACGGAGCCGTCTTGCTCCTGGGTCCGCAAGAGGTCAGGGAGAGGTTCGGAGTCGTCTTCAACCCCATTGTCTGTGGCCATCAAGAGACTGAGTTCTGTTCGCGCAAAGTGGGGTTTCAGTCTGTTGGTGTGGAGGACTCGGAGCGGATTCCGGGCGGACTCCATATCGATCAGATAGGTGGCAGGACCCTTGCGCTCGATTACCTTGAAGGGTCCCGTCCATTTGTCTTGGAGAGCGCACGGTTCTGTGGGGGACATTACCCAGACCTGTTGCCCCGGCTCGAATTCAATAGATGAGGCGTTCTGGTCATACCATTTCTTCATGTCCTCTTGACTTGTCTCTAGGTTGGCTTTTGCTAGGTCTCTGAACCTTCGGGACTGGTTGCGGAGGGTGAGGAGGTACCGGAAGACATCGGGCGGACTCTTGGCCGGAGGCATCTCCCAGCCTTCTTTGATCAGGCTGAGTGGCCCCCGTACTGGGTGCCCATAGAGCAGCTCGAATGGGCTGAAGCCTAGGGACTTCTGTGGGACCTCCCGGTAGGCGAAGAGGAGGCACGGCAGCAGCACATCCCACTGGCGACGGAGGGGCTCTTCCAATCCCCCGATCATCCCTTTTAGCGTGCGATTGAACCGCTCAACAAGTCCGTTTCCTTGGGGGTGATAGGGGGTCGTGAAGCGGTAGGTGACCCCACACTGTTGCCAGAGGGACTTCATATATTTGGAAATAAAGTTTGTGCCTCTGTCACTGACGACTTCTCGGGGGAACCCCACACGGGAGAAGATCCCCATCAGGGCCCGGCCGACCACTGGGGCTGTCACGGTCCGGAGAGGAATAGCCTCAGGGTAGCGGGTGGCGTGGTCCACTAGTACCAGGATGAAGCGATGGCCTTGTCTTGTACGCGGGTCTAGGGGTCCCACAATGTCTATTCCGACCCTCTCAAATGGGGTCGTGACTACTGGAAAGGGTTGCAGGGGGGCCTTTAATTTGCGGCCGCTCTTCCCACTGGCTTGGCACGTGGGGCAAGATCGGCAATGCTGGTGCACATCGTTTCTCATTTTTGGCCAGAAGAAGTGGGTCACTAGGCGGCTGTAGGTTTTATCTTGTCCCAGGTGCCCTGCCAGGGGGACATCGTGGGCCAGATTTAGCAGGAAGTCTCTAAAGCGGAGGGGCACCACTAGTACTCGGTTGGCCCCTAGCTCGGCGATTCGTTGCTCGCTGTACAATAGGTCATTGTCCCAGTAGACCCAATGAGTTCCGGAGGTATCCCCTGCGCTTTGGGCGAGCGCTTGTTGTCGGAGTCCCTCAAGGGAGGGACAAGTCTCCTGCTCCTGACGAAATTGTTCTTGTGTGGGTCCCCCTTCTTGAGCCCACTGGTCAAGATTAGCAAGGTCGGAAGGTTGGGCAAGTTCGAGGGGGATACCATGGTCGGGGGTCTCGGCGGGGGCGACCGGGGGCGGTGGCGCCGGCCATTCTGGTTCTTCGGGGTGAGGGTTGGCACGGGCGGCCATGGACCGGGTGGTGACGCACGCCCAGTCTGGGACGCCCAACATCCCCAAGTGTTCTTTTCGCTCCACGGCTGCCCACGGGGAGCTTTCCAGGTCATTTCCGAGGAGGCAGTCCACGGGGGCGTCGTCTCGGACCGTTACCTTCAGCATGCCGGAGACCCCTCCCCACTCAAAGGGGACGCAGGCCATCCGACACAGACTCTCTGAGTTGTCGGCGGATCGTACAGGGCAGAGAATGTTCGGTAGATATTGTTCTGGGGTCACCAGATGACAGCGGACGGCTGTCACACTGGCCCCGGTGTCTCGAAGGGCTTCGGCCCGTTGTCCATTGATGCTCACCCATTGGCTGTACTTCTGGGTGTTAGCGGGTAGGGGGACCCGCGGGACCATGTCTCTTCCCCCTAAGCACGCGAGAGTCATGGCTGCTGGCTCCCACTCTTGATACTCTTGCTCGTCTGTTTCTTGTTCCTCGGAGATCTGTTCTTCCCCTAGTGCCGCGGCGGCCACCCGGCGGGGTCTTGGACTCTGATACTGCGGGCAGCTTGGGTCGTTTGCATAGTGGCCGACTCGTTGGCATCGGTGACATGTAACATTGGCTCTGTATCCCGGTCGCGCCGGGGTGCTGCCCCGGTTGGCCGGGGGGGTGGTGCTGGTAGTGGGGGCGGCCGGAGTGTTGTCTCTTCCTCGTCCTTGGCCCCCTCCTCCTCCTCTGGGTCGGGGGTGACCATTGTTGTTCCTGTTCTGCTCGTAGGACCCATTCCGGCCCACTCTGGTGATCTCCCACCGGTCAGCTTCGGCTGCGAGCTGCCGGGGATCGGTTAACTTGCTGTCGAGGAGGTGTTGGCGTAGTTCAATGAAGCAATTGTTGGACAGATGCTCCCATACCATCAGATTGAACAGCTGCTCGTAGGTCGTGACGTTGTTCCCTCTGATCCAGCCTTCGAAGGCTCTGCTAAAGTACGTTACATAGTCCACCCAAGTTGTACCTGGAATGCGTGTGCAGTCTCGGAACCGCTGACGGTACATCTCGGGCGTGAGGCCATAGCGGGTGAGGAGGGCCGCTTTCATATGGTCGTAGGAGGTCATCTGGTGGTCTGGGAGCTGTAACAGAGTATCGCGGCCCTCATTAAGGAATTTGCCCCATAGGCCGGCTCCCCAGTCGGCTCTATCGATCCGGTGCGCAGTCATCGCGATTTCATAGGCCTTAAACCATTGCTGGATGTCGTCTTCTCGAAAATATTCTCGGACCACATCCTTGGGGATGTGCACTTTTTTCTCCGTGGTCCCTGGGGTGGACGGTCGGTCAGGCACCCCTAACTCTTTATTCTGTTTGCGCAGGTTGATCTCGGCTAGGTTCCGCTCGTGCTCGTACGTTAGTCTTTTTTCCTCGAGCTCCCTTTGCCTCTGTTTCTCCTCTCTTTCTTCTCGGAGGCGAAGGTGCTCTAAGTTTATTTTTTGCTCGGCCAATTTGAGTTCTATGTCCATCTTGAGTCGGGCCATTTCGAGTTCGTGTAGTCGGGCTTTTTCTCTTTCTTGGATCTCGTCTTGCGAGAGACTGGTTCTTTGCCCCTCAGGGCCCGTGCTGGTATTTTTCGCGGTGCTTTGCTCAGGGGCTTCGACATCCCCGGTCTCTGCCCAAGATTCTAGGGCATGCTTGAAATCGTCCTTGGTACTTAGTCCGGTGGTAGCGATACCTAGTTCGATGCAGAACTGCTTTAGTTCACGATGGCTGTATTCCTCGAGTTTTTCCATTTGGAACTTCTCAGTTGATCCGCTCTCTTTAGTTGACATTGTTGTTCGTTGTGGGGTGAGCTACTCTCTGTACGTTATGCGGTGATTCGGATCGCGCCGCTGGCCACCAATGTTAGACGGACCGGGAGGGTCGGCCGAGATTACGGGGAGAGGTCTCCAGGGAGAGCCGTCTCCAACGACTGTACAGATAAGTAACTTCCCCCCCCACAGACGGACACCACACAAGATTGAAGGTTAACGAGACTTTATAGGCAATTCTTAGGTTACGTTGATATGATACAAGGAGGTCTGGACTCAGGGGTCCCCTCGGTTCTGATCTCTGGTTGAGGAAAAAGGGGTAGCGGGACAGTCTTAGTTGCCAATGAGTTAAATAGCTCTCAATCCTCGAGCTCGGTGTGTTTGCTGATCGGGCCGTGGAGGAGCCAAGCCGGTCCCGAGATGGACGAAGGATGATCGACGGGCCGTGGAGAAGCCAAGCAGGTCCCGGGATGGATGACGGATGGTCGACGGGCCGTGGAGAAGCCAAGCAGGTCCCGATGCAGATGACGGTTACAACGGTCCGCGGCCTCGCCAGCAGATCCGGACGACGATGAAGGATGAAGGTTACGACGGCTGTGGCAGCGCCAACAGGCAGGACGATGGTGCACAGGACAGAGCTACGGCAGCGCCAGTAGTCCGTCCAGGGTGAGTTCCTCTTTACGTCTCTCGACTCCAAGATACAACTGCCTTCCTGCTCTGGAGCTGCCCCAGTTATAGGGCTGGCGGGCTTTGATGTCCGGACCCTCGCACTTGGAGGTCGGGAGGTCCGGGATGAGGGAGTCCAGACACCCAGCGGGGGGGTGGAGCCAGCGCCCGGGGAGGCGATGGGCGAGCGGCACTGGCCGGGGGAGAGCCATCGACACCTCTTTCTCCCATTGACCTGCCAAGTAGCTCGCTCACCTCCTGGGTGGAGGGTGGTGCCGGAATGTCTGAGGCCGGGCTAGGCCCAGGGTTGAGGTCGATCGGGGGCCAGGCGGCCTCGTGATGAAGTGTCCAAGATGGCGGCCCAGGCTGAGCGCATGGGTCGGCAGTGGATCGGGCCCATGAGGTGATCATGTTCGAGGGCAGGTGTCCCTGAGGGGACGTAGGACGTACAATGGTGGTGTGTGGTGCTTGTATGACTGGGCTCGGGCCTGGTCGAGCCGGGGGAGAGCGGCCCGTCATGTGGCCTGTCCAACACCGGGTCAGGTGGAAGGGCAGCAGGGAGTGAGAGCCCGGTGAGGTGGGAGGGCAGCAGGGAGCGAGAGCGTGGTTAGGTGGGAGGGCACAGCAGGGAGTGAGAGCTCGGTGAGGTGGGAGGGCAGCAGGGAGTGAGAGCACGGGTGAGGTAGGAGGTCAGCAGGGAGTGAGAGCCCAGTGAGGTGGGAGGGCAGCAGGGAGTGAGAGCGCGGTGAGGTGGGAGGGCAGAGCAGGGAGTGAGAGCTCGGTGAGGTGGGAGGGCAGCAGGGAGTGAGAGCCCGGTGAGGTGGGAGGGCAGCAGGGAGTGAGAGCCCGGGTGAGGGCAGTAGGGAGTGAGAGCCCGGGTGAGGTGGGAGGGCAGCAGACAGTGAGAGCCCGGTGAGGTGGGAGGGCAGCAGGGAGTGAGAGCCCAGTGAGGTGGGAGGGCAGCAGGGAGTGAGAGCGCGGTGAGGTGGGAGGGCAGAGCAGGGAGTGAGAGCTCGGTGAGGTGGGAGGGAAGCAGGGAGTGAAAGCCTGGTGAGGTTGGAGGGCAGAGCAGGGAGTGAGAGCTCGGTGAGGTGGGAGGGCAGCAGGGAGTGAGAGCCCAATGAGGTGGGAGGGCAGCAGGGAGTGAGAGCACAGTGAGGTGACGGAGGACAGCAGAGAGTGACAGTCAGGTGATGTAGGAGGGCAGCATGGAGTGAGAGCCCGGTGAGGTGGGAGGGCAGCAGGGAGTGAGAGCGTGGTGAGGTGGGAGGGCAGCAGGGAGTAAGAGCACAGTGAGGTGACGGAGGACAGCAGGGAGTGAGAGCACGTTTAGGTGGGAGGGCAGCAGGGAGTGAGAGTTCGGTGAGGTGGGTGGGCAGCAGGGAGTGAGAGCCCGGTGAGGTGGGAGGGCAGCAGGGAGTGAGAGCGCAGTGAGGTGGGAGGCAGCAGGGAGTAAGAGCACAGTGAGGTGATGGAGGACAGCAGGGAGTGAGAGCCGGGTGAGGTGGGAGGGCAGCAGGGAGTGAGAGCCGGGTGAGTTGGAAGGGCAGCAGGGAGTGAGAGCACGGTGAGGTGGGAGGGCAGCAGGGAGTGAGAGCCCAGTGAGGAGGGAGGGCAGCAGAAAGTGAGAGCCCAGTGAGGTGGGAGGGTAGCAGGGAGTGAGAGCCTGATGAGGTGGGAGGGCAGCACGGAGTGAGAGCCCTGTGAGGTGGAAGGGCAGCAGGGAGTGAGAGCTCGGTGAGGTGGGAGGGCAGCGGGGAGTGGAAGCTCGGTGAGGTGGGAGGGTAGCAGGGAGTGAGAGCCCGGTGAGGTGGGAGGGCAGCAGGGAGTGAGAGCCCGGTGAGGTAGGAGGGCAGCATGGAGTGAGAGCCGGGTGAGGTGGGAGGGCAGCAGGGAGTAAGAGCCCGGTGATGTGGGAGAGAAGCAGGGAGTGAGAGCTCAGTGAGGTGGGAGGGCAGCAGGGAGTGAGGGCGCAGTGAGGTGGTAGGGCAGAGCAGGGAGTGAGAGTGCGGTGAGGTGGGAGGGCAGCAAGGAGTGAGAGCACGATGAGGTGGGAGGGCAGAGCAGGGAGTGAGAGCCCGGGTCAGGTGGAAGGGCAGCAGGGAGTGAGAGCCCGGTGAGGTGGGAGGGCAGCAGGGAGCGAGAGCGTGGTTAGGTGGGAGGGCACAGCAGGGAGTGAGAGCTCGGTGAGGTGGGAGGGCAGCAGGGAGTGAGAGCCCGGTGAGGTGGGAGGGCAGCAGGGAGTGAGAGCCCGGGTGAGGGCAGTAGGGAGTGAGAGCCCGGGTGAGGTGGGAGGGCAGCAAACAGTGAGAGCCCGGTGAGGTGGGAGGGCAGCAGGGAGTGAGAGCCCAGTGAGGTGGGAGGGCAGCAGGGAGTGAGAGCGCGGTGAGGTGGGAGGGCAGAGCAGGGAGTGAGAGCTCGGTGAGGTGGGAGGGAAGCAGGGAGTGAAAGCCTGGTGAGGTTGGAGGGCAGAGCAGGGAGTGAGAGCTCGGTGAGGTGGGAGGGCAGCAGGGAGTGAGAGCCCGATGAGGTGGGAGGGCAGCAGGGAGTTAGAGTGCGGTGAGGTGGGAGGGCAGAGCAGGGAGTGAGAGCTTGGTGAGGTGGGAGGGCAGCAGGGAGTGAGAGCCTGGTGAGGTGGGAGGGCAGCAGGGATTGAGAGCCCGGTGAGGTGGGAGGGCAGCAGGGAGTGAGAGCTCGGTGAGGTTGGAGGGCAGCAGGGAGTGAGGGCGCAGTGAGGTGGGAGGGCAGAGCAGGGAGTGGGAGCGCGGTGAGGTGGGAGGGCAGCAGGGAGTGAGAGCGCGGTGAGGGGGTAGAGAAGAGCAGGGAGTGAGAGCTTGGTGAGGTGGGAGAGCAGCAGGGAGTAAGAGCGCAGGGAGGTGGGAGGGTAACAGGGAGTGAGGGCGCAGTGAGTTATGAGGGCAGAGCAGGGAGTGAGAGCGCGGTGAGGTGGGAGGGAAACAGGGAGCGAGAGCGCGGTGAGGTGGGAGGGCAGAGCAGGGAGTGAGAGCCTGGGTCAGGTGGGAGGGCAGCAGGGAGTGAGAGCCCGGTGAGGTGGGAGGGCAGCAGGGAGCGAGAGCGCAGTGATGATGGAGGGCAGCAGGGAGTGAGAGCTCGGTGAGGTGGGAGGGCAGCAGGGAGGGAGAGCGCAGTGAGGTGGGAGAGCAGAGGAGGGAGTGAGAGCTTGGTGAGGTGGGAGGGCAGCAGGGAGTGAGAGCTCGGTGAGGTGGGAGGTCAGCAGGGAGTGAGAGCGCAGTGAGGTGGGAGGGCAGAGCAGGGAGTGAGAGCTCGGTGAGGTGGGAGGGCAGCAGGGAGTGAGAGCCCGGTGAGGTGGGAGGGCAGCAGGGAGTGAGAGCCCGGGTGAGGGCAGTAGGGAGTGAGAGCCCGGGTGAGGTGGGAGGGCAGCAGACAGTGAGAGCCCGGTGAGGTGGGAGGGCAGCAGGGAGTGAGAGCCCAGTGAGGTGGGAGGGCAGCAGGGAGTGAGAGCGCGGTGAGGTGGGAGGGCAGAGCAGGGAGTGAGAGCTCGGTGAGGTGGGAGGGAAGCAGGGAGTGAAAGCCTGGTGAGGTTGGAGGGCAGAGCAGGGAGTGAGAGCTCGGTGAGGTGGGAGGGCAGCAGGGAGTGAGAGCCCAATGAGGTGGGAGGGCAGCAGGGAGTGAGAGCACAGTGAGGTGACGGAGGACAGCAGAGAGTGACAGTCAGGTGATGTAGGAGGGCAGCATGGAGTGAGAGCCCGGTGAGGTGGGAGGGCAGCAGGGAGTGAGAGCGTGGTGAGGTGGGAGGGCAGCAGGGAGTAAGAGCACAGTGAGGTGACGGAGGACAGCAGGGAGTGAGAGCACGTTTAGGTGGGAGGGCAGCAGGGAGTGAGAGCTCGGTGAGGTGGGTGGGCAGCAGGGAGTGAGAGCCCGGTGAGGTGGGAGGGCAGCAGGGAGTGAGAGCGCAGTGAGGTGGGAGGCAGCAGGGAGTAAGAGCACAGTGAGGTGATGGAGGACAGCAGGGAGTGAGAGCCGGGTGAGGTGGGAGGGCAGCAGGGAGTGAGAGCCGGGTGAGTTGGAAGGGCAGCAGGGAGTGAGAGCACGGTGAGGTGGGAGGGCAGCAGGGAGTGAGAGCCCAGTGAGGAGGGAGGGCAGCAGAAAGTGAGAGCCCAGTGAGGTGGGAGGGTAGCAGGGAGTGAGAGCCTGATGAGGTGGGAGGGCAGCACGGAGTGAGAGCCCTGTGAGGTGGAAGGGCAGCAGGGAGTGAGAGCTCGGTGAGGTGGGAGGGCAGCGGGGAGTGGAAGCTCGGTGAGGTGGGAGGGTAGCAGGGAGTGAGAGCCCGGTGAGGTGGGAGGGCAGCAGGGAGTGAGAGCCCGGTGAGGTAGGAGGGCAGCATGGAGTGAGAGCCGGGTGAGGTGGGAGGGCAGCAGGGAGTAAGAGCCCGGTGATGTGGGAGAGAAGCAGGGAGTGAGAGCTCAGTGAGGTGGGAGGGCAGCAGGGAGTGAGGGCGCAGTGAGGTGGTAGGGCAGAGCAGGGAGTGAGAGTGCGGTGAGGTGGGAGGGCAGCAAGGAGTGAGAGCACGATGAGGTGGGAGGGCAGAGCAGATAGTGAGAGCCCGGGTCAGGTGGAAGGGCAGCAGGGAGTGAGAGCCCGGTGAGGTGGGAGGGCAGCAGGGAGCGAGAGCGTGGTTAGGTGGGAGGGCACAGCAGGGAGTGAGAGCTCGGTGAGGTGGGAGGGCAGCAGGGAGTGAGAGCCCGGTGAGGTGGGAGGGCAGCAGGGAGTGAGAGCCCGGGTGAGGGCAGTAGGGAGTGAGAGCCCGGGTGAGGTGGGAGGGCAGCAGACAGTGAGAGCCCGGTGAGGTGGGAGGGCAGCAGGGAGTGAGAGCCCAGTGAGGTGGGAGGGCAGCAGGGAGTGAGAGCGCGGTGAGGTGGGAGGGCAGAGCAGGGAGTGAGAGCTCGGTGAGGTGGGAGGGAAGCAGGGAGTGAAAGCCTGGTGAGGTTGGAGGGCAGAGCAGGGAGTGAGAGCTCGGTGAGGTGGGAGGGCAGCAGGGAGTGAGAGCCCGATGAGGTGGGAGGGCAGCAGGGAGTTAGAGTGCGGTGAGGTGGGAGGGCAGAGCAGGGAGTGAGAGCTTGGTGAGGTGGGAGGGCAGCAGGGAGTGAGAGCCTGGTGAGGTGGAAGGGCAGCAGGGATTGAGAGCCCGGTGAGGTGGGAGGGCAGCAGGGAGTGAGAGCTCGGTGAGGTTGGAGGGCAGCAGGGAGTGAGGGCGCAGTGAGGTGGGAGGGCAGAGCAGGGAGTGGGAGCGCGGTGAGGTGGGAGGGCAGCAGGGAGTGAGAGCGCGGTGAGGGGGTAGAGAAGAGCAGGGAGTGAGAGCTTGGTGAGGTGGGAGAGCAGCAGGGAGTAAGAGCGCAGGGAGGTGGGAGGGTAACAGGGAGTGAGGGCGCAGTGAGTTATGAGGGCAGAGCAGGGAGTGAGAGCGCGGTGAGGTGGGAGGGCAACAGGGAGCGAGAGCGCGGTGAGGTGGGAGGGCAGAGCAGGGAGTGAGAGCCTGGGTCAGGTGGGAGGGCAGCAGGGAGTGAGAGCCCGGTGAGGTGGGAGGGCAGCAGGGAGCGAGAGCGCAGTGATGATGGAGGGCAGCAGGGAGTGAGAGCTCGGTGAGGTGGGAGGGCAGCAGGGAGTGAGAGCGCAGTGAGGTGGGAGAGCAGAGGAGGGAGTGAGAGCTTGGTGAGGTGGGAGGGCAGCAGGGAGTGAGAGCTCGGTGAGGTGGGAGGTCAGCAGGGAGTGAGAGCGCAGTGAGGTGGGAGGGCAGAGCAGGGAGTGAGAGCTCGGTGAGGTGGGACGGCAGCAGGGAGTGAGAGCTCGATGAGGCAGCTGGGAGTGAGAGCGCGGGTGAGGTGGGAGGTCAGCAGGGAGTGAGAGCCCAGTGAGGTGGCAGGGCAGCAGGTAGTGAGAGCACAGTGAGGTGGGAGGCCAGAGCAGGGAGTGAGAGTTCGGTGAGGTGGGAGGGCAGCAGGGAGTGAGAGCCTGGTTAGGTGGGAGGGCAGCAGGGAGTGAGAGCCCAGGTGAGGGCAGCAGGGAGTGAGAGCCCGGGTGAGGTGGGAGGGAAGCAGGGAGTGAGAGCCCAGTGAGGTGGGAGGGCAGCAGGGAGTGAGAGCCTGGTGAGGTGGGAGGGCAGCAGGGAGTGAGAGCACGGTGAGGTGGGAGGGCAGAGCTGGGAGTGAGAGCTTGGTGAGGTGGGAGGGCAGCAGGGAGTGAGAGCCCGGTGAGGTGGGAGGGCAGAGCAGGGAGTGAGAGCTCGGTGAGGAGGGAGGGCAGCAGGGAGTGAGAGCCCAGTGAGGTGGGAGGGCAGAGCAGGGAGTGAGAGCCCTGTGAGGTGGAAGGGCAGCAGGGAGTGAGAGCTCGGTGAGGTGGGAGGGCAGCGGGGAGTGAGAGCTCGGTGAGGTGGGTGGGTAGCAGGGAGTGAGAGCCCGGTGAGGTGGGAGGGCAGCAGGGAGTGAGAGCCCGGTGAGGTAGGAGGGCAGCATGGAGTGAGAGCCGGGTGAGGTGGGAGGGCAGCAGGGAGTAAGAGCCCGGTGATGTGGGAGAGAAGCAGGGAGTGAGAGCTCAGTGAGGTGGGAGGGCAGCAGGGAGTGAGGGCGCAGTGAGGTGGTAGGGCAGAGCAGGGAGTGAGAGCGCGGTGAGGTGGGAGGGCAGCAAGGAGTGAGAGCACGATGAGGTGGGAGGGCAGAGCAGGGAGTGAGAGCCCGGGTCAGGTGGAAGGGCAGCAGGGAGTGAGAGCCCGGTGAGGTGGGAGGGCAGCAGGGAGCGAGAGCGTGGTTAGGTGGGAGGGCACAGCAGGGAGTGAGAGCTCGGTGAGGTGGGAGGGCAGCAGGGAGTGAGAGCGCGGGTGAGGTAGGAGGTCAGCAGGGAGTGAGAGCCCAGTGAGGCGGGAGGGCAGCAGGGAGTGAGAGCGCGGTGAGGTGGGAGGGCAGAGCAGGGAGTGAGAGCTCGGTGAGGTGGGAGGGCAGCAGGGAGTGAGAGCCCGGTGAGGTGGGAGGGCAGCAGGGAGTGAGAGCCCGGGTGAGGGCAGTAGGGAGTGAGAGCCCGGGTGAGGTGGGAGGGCAGCAGACAGTGAGAGCCCGGTGAGGTGGGAGGGCAGCAGGGAGTGAGAGCCCAGTGAGGTGGGAGGGCAGCAGGGAGTGAGAGCGCGGTGAGGTGGGAGGGCAGAGCAGGGAGTGAGAGCTCGGTGAGGTGGGAGGGAAGCAGGTAGTGAAAGCCTGGTGAGGTAGGAGGGCAGAGCAGGGAGTGAGAGCTCGGTGAGGTGGGAGGGCAGCAGGGGGTGAGAGCCCAATGAGGTCGGAGGGCAGCAGGGAGTGAGAGCACAGTGAGGTGACGGAGGACAGCAGAGAGTGACAGTCAGGTGATGTAGGAGGGCAGCATGGAGTGAGAGCCCGGTGAGGTGGGAGGGCAGCAGGGAGTGAGAGCGTGGTGAGGTGGGAGGGCAGCAGGGAGTAAGAGCACAGTGAGGTGACGGAGGACAGCAGGGAGTGAGAGCACGGTTAGGTGGGAGGGCAGCAGGGAGTGAGAGCTCGGTGAGGTGGGTGGGCAGCAGGGAGTGAGAGCCCGGTGAGGTGGGAGGGCAGCAGGGAGTGAGAGCACAGTGAGGTGATGGAGGACAGCAGGGAGTGAGAGCCGGGTGAGGTGGGAGGGCAGCAGGGAGTGAGAGCCGGGTGAGTTGGAAGGGCAGCAGGGAGTGAGAGCATGGTGAGGTGGGAGGGCAGCAGGGAGTGAGAGCCCAGTGAGGAGGGAGGGCAGCAGAAAGTGAGAGCCCAGTGAGGTGGGAGGGTAGCAGGGAGTGAGAGCCCGATGAGGTGGGAGGGCAGCACGGAGTGAGAGCCCTGTGAGGTGGAAGGGCAGCAGGGAGTGAGAGCTCGGTGAGGTGGGAGGGCAGCGGGGAGTGAGAGCTCGGTGAGGTGGGATGGTAGCAGGGAGTGAGAGCCCGGTGAGGTGGGAGGGCAGCAGGGAGTGAGAGCCCGGTGAGGTAGGAGGGCAGCATGGAGTGAGAGCCGGGTGAGGTGGGAGGGCAGCAGGGAGTAAGAGCCCGGTGATGTGGGAGAGAAGCAGGGAGTGAGAGCTCAGTGAGGTGGGAGGGCAGCAGGGAGTGAGGGCGCAGTGAGGTGGTAGGGCAGAGCAGGGAGTGAGAGCGCGGTGAGGTGGGAGGGCAGCAAGGAGTGAGAGCACGATGAGGTGGGAGGGCAGAGCAGGGAGTGAGAGCCCGGGTCAGGTGGAAGGGCAGCAGGGAGTGAGAGCCCGGTGAGGTGGGAGGGCAGCAGGGAGCGAGAGCGTGGTTAGGTGGGAGGGCACAGCAGGGAGTGAGAGCTCGGTGAGGTGGGAGGGCAGCAGGGAGTGAGAGCGCGGGTGAGGTAGGAGGTCAGCAGGGAGTGAGAGCCCAGTGAGGTGGGAGGGCAGCAGGGAGTGAGAGCGCGGTGAGGTGGGAGGGCAGAGCAGGGAGTGAGAGCTCTGTGAGGTGGGAGGGCAGCAGGGAGTGAGAGCCCGGTGAGGTGGGAGGGCAGCAGGGAGTGAGAGCCCGGGTGAGGGCAGTAGGCAGTGAGAGCCCGGGTGAGGTGGGAGGGCAGCAGACAGTGAGAGCCCGGTGAGGTGGGAGGGCAGCAGGGAGTGAGAGCCCAGTGAGGTGGGAGGGCAGCAGGGAGTGAGAGCGCGGTGAGGTGGGAGGGCAGAGCAGGGAGTGAGAGCTCGGTGAGGTGGGAGGGAAGCAGGGAGTGAAAGCCTGGTGAGGTTGGAGGGCAGAGCAGGGAGTGAGAGCTCGGTGAGGTGGGAGGGCAGCAGGGAGTGAGAGCCCGATGAGGTGTGAGGGCAGCAGGGAGTTAGAGTGCGGTGAGGTGGGAGGGCAGAGCAGGGAGTGAGAGCTTGGTGAGGTGGGAGGGCAGCAGGGAGTGAGAGCCCGGTGAGGTGGGAGGGCAGCAGGGATTGAGAGCCCGGTGAGGTGGGAGGGCAGCAGGGAGTGAGAGCTCGGTGAGGTTGGAGGGCAGCAGGGAGTGAGGGCGCAGTGAGGTGGGAGGGCAGAGCAGGGAGTGAGAGCGCGGTGAGGTGGGAGGGCAGCAGGGAGTGAGAGCGCGGTGAGGTGGTAGAGAAGAGCAGGGAGTGAGAGCTTGGTGAGGTGGGAGAGCAGCAGGGAGTGAGAGCGCAGTGAGGTGGGAGGGTAACAGGGAGTGAGGGCGCAGTGAGTTATGAGGGCAGAGCAGGGAGTGAGAGCGCGGTGAGGTGGGAGGGCAACAGGGAGCGAGAGCGCGGTGAGGTGGGAGGGCAGAGCAGGGAGTGAGAGCCTGGGTCAGGTGGGAGGGCAGCAGGGAGTGAGAGCCCGGTGAGGTGGGAGGGCAGCAGGGAGCGAGAGCGCAGTGATGTGGGAGGGCAGCAGGGAGTGAGAGCTCGGTGAGGTGGGAGGGCAGCAGGGAGTGAGAGCGCAGTGAGGTGGGAGAGCAGAGGAGGGAGTGAGAGCTTGGTGAGGTGGGAGGGCAGCAGGGAGTGAGAGCTCGGTGAGGTGGGAGGGCAGCAGGGAGTGAGAGCGCAGTGAGGTGGGAGGGCAGAGCAGGGAGTGAGAGCTCGGTGAGGTGGGACGGCAGCAGGGAGTGAGAGCTCGATGAGGCAGCAGGGAGTGAGAGCGCGGGTGAGGTGGGAGGTCAGCAGGGAGTGAGAGCCCAGTGAGGTGGCAGGGCAGCAGGTAGTGAGAGCACAGTGAGGTGGGAGGCCAGAGCAGGGAGTGAGAGTTCGGTGAGGTGGGAGGGCAGCAGGGAGTGAGAGCCTGGTTAGGTGGGAGGGCAGCAGGGAGTGAGAGCCCAGGTGACGGCAGCAGGGAGTGAGAGCCCGGGTGAGGTGGGAGGGAAGCAGGGAGTGAGAGCCCGGTGAGGTGGGAGGGCAGCAGGGAGTGAGAGCCTGGTGAGGTGGGAGGGCAGCAGGGAGTGAGAGCACGGTGAGGTGGGAGGGCAGAGCTGGGAGTGAGAGCTTGGTGAGGTGGGAGGGCAGCAGGGAGTGAGAGCCCGGTGAGGTGGGAGGGCAGAGCAGGGAGTGAGAGCTCGGTGTGGAGGGAGGGCAGCAGGGAGTGAGAGCCCAGTGAGGTGGGAGGGCAGAGCAGGGAGTGAGAGCTCGGTGAGGTGGGAGGGTAGCAGGGAGTGAGAGCCCGGTGAGGTGGGAGGGCAGCAGGGAGTGAGAGCCCGGTGAGGTAGGAGGGCAGCATGGAGTGAGAGCCGGGTGAGGTGGGAGGGCAGCAGGGAGTAAGAGCCCGGTGATGTGGGAGAGAAGCAGGGAGTGAGAGCTCAGTGAGGTGGGAGGGCAGCAGGGAGTGAGGGCGCAGTGAGGTGGTAGGGCAGAGCAGGGAGTGAGAGCGCGGTGAGGTGGGAGGGCAGCAAGGAGTGAGAGCACGATGAGGTGGGAGGGCAGAGCAGGGAGTGAGAGCCCGGGTCAGGTGGAAGGGCAGCAGGGAGTGAGAGCCCGGTGAGGTGGGAGGGCAGCAGGGAGCGAGAGCGTGGTTAGGTGGGAGGGCACAGCAGGGAGTGAGAGCTCGGTGAGGTGGGAGGGCAGCAGGGAGTGAGAGCGCGGGTGAGGTAGGAGGTCAGCAGGGAGTGAGAGCCCAGTGAGGCGGGAGGGCAGCAGGGAGTGAGAGCGCGGTGAGGTGGGAGGGCAGAGCAGGGAGTGAGAGCTCGGTGAGGTGGGAGGGCAGCAGGGAGTGAGAGCCCGGTGAGGTGGGAGGGCAGCAGGGAGTGAGAGCCCGGGTGAGGGCAGTAGGGAGTGAGAGCCCGGGTGAGGTGGGAGGGCAGCAGACAGTGAGAGCCCGGTGAGGTGGGAGGGCAGCAGGGAGTGAGAGCCCAGTGAGGTGGGAGGGCAGCAGGGAGTGAGAGCGCGGTGAGGTGGGAGGGCAGAGCAGGGAGTGAGAGCTCGGTGAGGTGGGAGGGAAGCAGGTAGTGAAAGCCTGGTGAGGTTGGAGGGCAGAGCAGGGAGTGAGAGCTCGGTGAGGTGGGAGGGCAGCAGGGGGTGAGAGCCCAATGAGGTCGGAGGGCAGCAGGGAGTGAGAGCACAGTGAGGTGACGGAGGACAGCAGAGAGTGACAGTCAGGTGATGTAGGAGGGCAGCATGGAGTGAGAGCCCGGTGAGGTGGGAGGGCAGCAGGGAGTGAGAGCGTGGTGAGGTGGGAGGGCAGCAGGGAGTAAGAGCACAGTGAGGTGACGGAGGACAGCAGGGAGTGAGAGCACGGTTAGGTGGGAGGGCAGCAGGGAGTGAGAGCTCGGTGAGGTGGGTGGGCAGCAGGGAGTGAGAGCCCGGTGAGGTGGGAGGGCAGCAGGGAGTGAGAGCACAGTGAGGTGATGGAGGACAGCAGGGAGTGAGAGCCGGGTGAGGTGGGAGGGCAGCAGGGAGTGAGAGCCGGGTGAGTTGGAAGGGCAGCAGGGAGTGAGAGCATGGTGAGGTGGGAGGGCAGCAGGGAGTGAGAGCCCAGTGAGGAGGGAGGGCAGCAGAAAGTGAGAGCCCAGTGAGGTGGGAGGGTAGCAGGGAGTGAGAGCCCGATGAGGTGGGAGGGCAGCACGGAGTGAGAGCCCTGTGAGGTGGAAGGGCAGCAGGGAGTGAGAGCTCGGTGAGGTGGGAGGGCAGCGGGGAGTGAGAGCTCGGTGAGGTGGGATGGTAGCAGGGAGTGAGAGCCCGGTGAGGTGGGAGGGCAGCAGGGAGTGAGAGCCCGGTGAGGTAGGAGGGCAGCATGGAGTGAGAGCCGGGTGAGGTGGGAGGGCAGCAGGGAGTAAGAGCCCGGTGATGTGGGAGAGAAGCAGGGAGTGAGAGCTCAGTGAGGTGGGAGGGCAGCAGGGAGTGAGGGCGCAGTGAGGTGGTAGGGCAGAGCAGGGAGTGAGAGCGCGGTGAGGTGGGAGGGCAGCAAGGAGTGAGAGCACGATGAGGTGGGAGGGCAGAGCAGGGAGTGAGAGCCCGGGTCAGGTGGAAGGGCAGCAGGGAGTGAGAGCCCGGTGAGGTGGGAGGGCAGCAGGGAGTGAGAGCGCGGGTGAGGTAGGAGGTCAGCAGGGAGTGAGAGCCCAGTGAGGTGGAAGGGCAGCAGGGAGTGAGAGCCCGGTGAGGTGGGAGGGCAGCAGGGAGCGAGAGCGTGGTTAGGTGGGAGGGCACAGCAGGGAGTGAGAGCTCGGTGAGGTGGGAGGGCAGCAGGGAGTGAGAGCGCGGGTGAGGTAGGAGGTCAGCAGGGAGTGAGAGCCCAGTGAGGTGGGAGGGCAGCAGGGAGTGAGAGCGCGGTGAGGTGGGAGGGCAGAGCAGGGAGTGAGAGCTCTGTGAGGTGGGAGGGCAGCAGGGAGTGAGAGCCCGGTGAGGTGGGAGGGCAGCAGGGAGTGAGAGCCCGGGTGAGGGCAGTAGGCAGTGAGAGCCCGGGTGAGGTGGGAGGGCAGCAGACAGTGAGAGCCCGGTGAGGTGGGAGGGCAGCAGGGAGTGAGAGCCCAGTGAGGTGGGAGGGCAGCAGGGAGTGAGAGCGCGGTGAGGTGGGAGGGCAGAGCAGGGAGTGAGAGCTCGGTGAGGTGGGAGGGAAGCAGGGAGTGAAAGCCTGGTGAGGTTGGAGGGCAGAGCAGGGAGTGAGAGCTCGGTGAGGTGGGAGGGCAGCAGGGAGTGAGAGCCCGATGAGGTGTGAGGGCAGCAGGGAGTTAGAGTGCGGTGAGGTGGGAGGGCAGAGCAGGGAGTGAGAGCTTGGTGAGGTGGGAGGGCAGCAGGGAGTGAGAGCCCGGTGAGGTGGGAGGGCAGCAGGGATTGAGAGCCCGGTGAGGTGGGAGGGCAGCAGGGAGTGAGAGCTCGGTGAGGTTGGAGGGCAGCAGGGAGTGAGGGCGCAGTGAGGTGGGAGGGCAGAGCAGGGAGTGAGAGCGCGGTGAGGTGGGAGGGCAGCAGGGAGTGAGAGCGCGGTGAGGTGGTAGAGAAGAGCAGGGAGTGAGAGCTTGGTGAGGTGGGAGAGCAGCAGGGAGTGAGAGCGCAGTGAGGTGGGAGGGTAACAGGGAGTGAGGGCGCAGTGAGTTATGAGGGCAGAGCAGGGAGTGAGAGCGCGGTGAGGTGGGAGGGTAACAGGGAGCGAGAGCGCGGTGAGGTGGGAGGGCAGAGCAGGGAGTGAGAGCCTGGGTCAGGTGGGAGGGCAGCAGGGAGTGAGAGCCCGGTGAGGTGGGAGGGCAGCAGGGAGCGAGAGCGCAGTGATGTGGGAGGGCAGCAGGGAGTGAGAGCTCGGTGAGGTGGGAGGGCAGCAGGGAGTGAGAGCGCAGTGAGGTGGGAGAGCAGAGGAGGGAGTGAGAGCTTGGTGAGGTGGGAGGGCAGCAGGGAGTGAGAGCTCGGTGAGGTGGGAGGGCAGCAGGGAGTGAGAGCGCAGTGAGGTGGGAGGGCAGAGCAGGGAGTGAGAGCTCGGTGAGGTGGGACGGCAGCAGGGAGTGAGAGCTCGATGAGGCAGCAGGGAGTGAGAGCGCGGGTGAGGTGGGAGGTCAGCAGGGAGTGAGAGCCCAGTGAGGTGGCAGGGCAGCAGGTAGTGAGAGCACAGTGAGGTGGGAGGCCAGAGCAGGGAGTGAGAGTTCGGTGAGGTGGGAGGGCAGCAGGGAGTGAGAGCCTGGTTAGGTGGGAGGGCAGCAGGGAGTGAGAGCCCAGGTGACGGCAGCAGGGAGTGAGAGCCCGGGTGAGGTGGGAGGGAAGCAGGGAGTGAGAGCCCGGTGAGGTGGGAGGGCAGCAGGGAGTGAGAGCCTGGTGAGGTGGGAGGGCAGCAGGGAGTGAGAGCACGGTGAGGTGGGAGGGCAGAGCTGGGAGTGAGAGCTTGGTGAGGTGGGAGGGCAGCAGGGAGTGAGAGCCCGGTGAGGTGGGAGGGCAGAGCAGGGAGTGAGAGCTCGGTGTGGAGGGAGGGCAGCAGGGAGTGAGAGCCCAGTGAGGTGGGAGGGCAGAGCAGGGAGTGAGAGCTCGGTGAGGTGGGAGGGTAGCAGGGAGTGAGAGACCGGTGAGGTGGGAGGGCAGAGCATTGAGTGAGAGCTCAGTGAGGTGGGAGGGCAGCAGGGAGTGAGAGCTCAGTGAGGTAGGAGGACAGCAGGGAGTGAGAGCTTGGTGAGGTAGGAGGGCAGAGCAGGGAGTGAGAGCTCGATGAGGCATCAGGGAGTGAGAGCCCAGGGGAGGAGGGAGGCCAGCAGGGAGTGAGAGCCTGGTGAGGTGGGAGGGCAGCAGGGAGTGAGAGCCTGGTGAGGTGGGAGGGCAGCAGGGAGTGAGAGCACGGTGAAGTTACAGAGGGCAGCATATAATGAGAGCCGGGTGAGGTGAGACAGATAGAGATAGAGACAGATAGAGACAGGGGCAGACAGAGCTAGATAGGGTCAGAGACAGGGACAGACAGAGACAGACAGAGGTAGAGACAGACCGCAATAGAGACAGACAGAGAGAGAGAGACAGCGAGAGAGACAGAGACAGAGAGAGAGACAGAGATAGAGGCAGGGGCAGATTGAGACAGAGACAGATAGAGGCAGAGACAGACAGAGATATAGACAAAGAGAGATAGAGGTACAGACAGAAACAGGGACAGACAGAGACAGATAGAGGCAGAGACAGACCAAGACAGGCAGCGACAGAGAGACGGAGAGGGAGACAGAGGGAGGGAGACAGAGGCAGGAACAAAGAGAGACAGATAGTGGCAGGGACAGGAACAGACAGATAGAGGCAGAGTGACAGAGAGGGAGAGGGAGAGGGAGGCAAGGAGAGGGAGACAAGGAGACGGAGACAAGGAGAGGGGGAGACACAGAGAGGGAGAGACAAGGAGAGGGAGAGACAAGGAGAGGGAGACAAGGACAGGGAGACAAGGAGAGGGAGACAAGGAGAGGGAGAGACAAGGAGAGGGAGAGACAAGGAGAGGGAGACAAGGAGAGGGAGACGGAGGGAAGGAGACAAGGAGATGGAGGGAAGGACATGGAGGAGAGGAGACAAAGGGAAGGAGACAGAGGGGAGGAGACAAGGAGACGGAGGCAAGGAGACAGTGACAGGCAGAGGGTGACATGCAGAGGGAGACAGACGGAGGGAGGGAGACAGATGGATGGAGACAGACATTGGGACACAGATGGAGGGAGACAGATGAAGGGAGAGAGAGACAGAGGGAGATAGAGTGGGTGAGACAGAGGGAAGAATGGAGAGAGAGAGATAGAGGGAGGGAGAGATAGAAAGAGGGAGAGAGAGAGATAGAGAGAGAGGGGGCGGGAGAGAGAGAGAGAGAGAGAGGGGGGGGGGAGAGAGAGAAAGAAAGAGAGATGTGTGTATATGTCGGTTCTGTTGGCCCAGTTGGTAAAGGCGTCTGCTGCAGGGGCTTGTGTTCAACTTCATGGTCACGGTTTTTTTTCTCTAGCCCCACCCCCCTACCCCACTGACCCCGCCTCCACCTGTGCGGCCCTCGGCCACAAACCACACTGTAAATTCGGCCCGAGAGAAAGTTTGTGAGTACCCATGCTATAGAATGTCCTGTTTTTGCTAATTATGTGAAACTGTTGAACGACGACATTGAGCAAGAAGCTACAATTGCAGCTGAGATTGCTAGAGATAGTTCTCAAGACAGTCAAGCTTCTGCTTCGTTGAGTCAGGACACACTAGGAGAACCAATTGTTCAAAATGAAGCAGCAACTGCTATGGAAGAGGTGGAATCAGCAATGTATCAAGCTCAAGAAGATGTAAGAAATTTAGGAAACTTAGAAGAACAATTAAATGTTGAGCAGAAACAAATATATGAGCAAGTGAGAGAGCAGGTTAACCATGGATTACTTGATGAAAAGAGAGAGTGCTCTTGCTCATCGTTTCAACCTATCCAATTGTCCGTGAGTGGAGATGCTGGGACAGGAAAAAGTTTTTTAATTAAAGTAATTTCAACTTATCTTCAGAAAACAACTGAGTGGTATTTGTCTTGTGTTGTCACTGCTCCAACTGGGTTGGCAGCACACAATATTAAAGGAATTACTTTACATATATATTATTAATGCTACCAGTGGAGCATGAAAATAAATTGGAATACCACAAGCTATCTGGAGAAGCTTGTTTTGAATTTGCAAGAGTCTTGAAGAAAATGAAACTTCTCATTATTGATTAGGTAAGCATGGTATCAAACTTAATGCTTGCCTTTGTGCATTTGAGAATGCAGCAAATTCTTAAAACAGAGTATGACGTATTATTTGGAGGAAAACATGTCATAGTATTTGGAGATCTACTACAACTTACTCCTGTAAAAGGGCAACCAGTGTTTGGAACACTGGCACATGAAGATACCAGAAAGTCTTTCTGAAGTATTAGAAATGTTAACATTTGGTCATTTTTTCAATATAAGGAAATTATTAGAAATATGCGACAGGCAAATGATGCTGATTATGGAACTATTCTTCAAGATATAAGAATAGGAAAAGTGACAGAACATGGCAAACAAGCTTTACAGAGACAATTTTTTTCCAATTTGTTTCCAAATGAAAATAGTGTTCCAGAAAGTGTTCCAGTATCCAGTTCCAGTATCCAAATATTCATGGAGGACAGTACGTCTTAGGCTGTGGACTGCTTTTAAACCTCCATAGACTATCCTTACAGTCTTCTATGTACCTACAAACTAGTGTTTTCTATATTGAATTCTCCAGTCTGTATTATTACACTTTCATCAATCACTCTCACTCTACTGTTTCAGTATTGTATTGAGCCATACAGCACTATGTGCTTATCTATAAACTATTACAACATTGGAATGTTGGGAGCTCCACTGATAACAATGGAGTGCTCTTGGCTTATAATGACTGGTATAAGCCTGGAGCTCCAACATTCCAATGTTACTTTGTTCACTGCTCTGGCTGTGAATAAAGGCTTCAGGGAGCCTGAGGGGATTCCAATCCTCTTGCACTCCCTGAAGGCTTTGTTCTTATTTGTTAGAACATTCTGTCTTCTAATGGTAGAATGTTCTAAAACACTTATAGCCCTTTGTAGCTGGGCTATACTGGCTATTAAAGTTCCTCTCCCTTGTTAAAGGCCCTCACCTTCGACTCGGGCCTTTAATGCTGGAGAGAGTCTTTAATAGCCGGTATAGCCCTTTATGGTGAGCTATAAGGCTATATTGTAAAAGTGAAGATGCTATATATTCAACCAGACAGTTGACATTCAATCAGCATGCAGCTTGTGCTCGAGAAGGTACGCATAGTGTACGCATACTGTACAGAGTACAGTATAGAGTACGGTAAGCTTCCATAGATATATGTATGATTTTACTTATTATTTTCTGAGGAAAGTTTCTAGTCACTTTTTGTTATCTTCTGTGGCACAACTGTCAGCGTAATATTTATCAGGCAGCACTAATGCACTTTTTTTGGTGTACTGTTGCTTGTTAAATATGAGACTTTTTAATGTAGTATTCTGTGTAAAAAGCTTGTACAATGGGTGTTGCTGGTGGTGTTTTCAGCGACACCCATGGCCTTTTGAGACTGCTCTACATTTACAAGAAATTGTAAATCTGAGGCACTGCAAAAAACGTATGCCTCCCCAGGAGAGGCATAAAGAAGGTGCAATGGGGAAAAATAGTTTTATTTCTTCCCGTTTTTTTATTTTCTCTATGTGTGCTGCTTTCTGCATCATATGTAGGAAAAGGAAAAGTCTCTTGAATTTTTTTTTGTAGAGAAAGGTTTGCCCATCTCTACAAAAATAATCATCCTTGCAACGTAGACACCTTTGCTCCATTGTGCTAAGCTTTGTTCATTGGTGCAGGCAGATCATTGTGCACTAGCGCAAAGGAAAAGGATAGAAATATGCTGCATCTTATAGATATGGTACATTCCTGTCTTTTTCTTTTGCCATAGGGAAGCATAGCAGGAAGGCCTGCTGCGCTGTACTACGGCAAAATCTCATAAATAAGGCCTACGTGAGTAGTGAATTACTGATGGTGCAAAGTAGGATTACTGATGGTGCAAAGTAGGCCTAAGGGTATAGAGTGCTTCAAACTTCTACAGACTGTGCATACATTTTTGTATGCACCTGTAATTTTTTCTTTTTATGTTTAATTTTGCAGTTTCTAGCTTTTCACTTGCAGTAAACACTCTGTTACTCTTGGTATACTTTTCCATTGACTCATTGAAGAGTGTGTAGTAAGGCATTCACTACATTAAAACAGTAATTAGTATATGTAGAATAAGTGGTAGATCCCCAAAGATATGACAGTTTTTGTTTACTGTGACATCACCACCATGGAAGCACTATATTTACAATGTGGTGCACTATGAAGCAAAAGTGGTGCAGATATGTGATGTATCTGTGCTGCGAAGATGGTGCATTGCAAAATGCAGCTGCAGCAATGCTGTTTGGGCCCTATGCTCATAATGCTGTAGCAATCCCTACACCTGCTTGAAATAAGTGCAGGGTTTTGACGCAGTATAAGCCCAAAAGTGACTGAATTAAATCTTATACATTTCACTTAGTCACTTTTAGGAGGTGTTCCTGCACCAGAACATCCCCTATCTACACAAGAAAGCCTCCTTTTGGCGCACGGCTTTACAATGTGAATCACCTCCCAATTACGTCAGATTGTAAATAGCATATATCATGGTACATCTTTTGCAGCAACGCTGCATGACAAATGTGATGCAACGGTTGTGTAAAAGAGGCACAAGGGGGTTGTAAAAACGCCCTTAATACATACAAATTAATCCACGCACTTTCACCAATAGTGCAAATTGAAGCATAGACTTGTAACATATTTATATACATATGTTACATTCAAGTGCTTTGGAGGTACTACAGTATACTATAGGTAAACACCCTATAGATTTATGCTGTAGCACATCCTTATAGTTTTGCACTTTCATAGTCATTCATTCATTTATGAACTACACATTCTTTCTTTTTTTTTTTTTTTTTGTCCTCATATATGCCACCAGAATTTGTATGCTCTAGATGGGTCTCACTGTTGCCTCTTATACTGTTATTTTCGAGTCCGCCCTGAAAACAGTATCATAGCAGACAGAGAAGTCCCAGAGGTAGGCTGCTTTCCTCATCCTACTCCTCCAAGCCTATTTTGGGAACCCTAGGCCTGGTGGAGGACAGGACCGACACAACCTCTGGCATAATCATAGGACCGCTCACTTATTTAGCCAGACCACCTGTTTAGACCAGACATTCTCAGTGTTCTCTTTACGACCAACTAAGTCCATTTTACATACTTCCATTATATGCTTCAAACATACTGCGAATCTGGGTGGAGCTGTTGACTTCCACTCCATGCAAATTTGTCTCCTCGCAATGACTACTATATAAAAGATAAACTGAGTATCCAAACTGTTAATATTATAATCTTTCAATAAACCAAAGAAGACAAGTCTAAGTGAACATATAATAGTTGTAGACAGTACATCACCCAAGAAGTCCATTATCGCTTTCCAGTAGTCCTGAATAGCTGGACAATCCAGGAAAATGTGAATATCATCAGCTGCATGGTGGTTACAACGGGGACAGTAATAATTATTTCGTGTAATCTTGTGCAATTTGGCCGGGGTCCAATAAACTCTATAGGCTGTAAATAGATGGTTACGTCTTAAGTTGGCTGGTTTAATTAGCCTCTGAGAAAGGAAAAAGGAGTCTAACCATATTTTGCTGACTTCTTCAGGAGGATCAGATACACAATTTCCCCATAAATTTATCACCTCCAAGTGCTGTATGTTCTCCTCATCCTTAATTATCAAGTTGTACCAAAACGAAAGTTCTTTTAACCATTTCCCCCCTCTGCAGATTGCATCAAGAATGTCTGTATCTTTCTCCCGTTGCAGATTTTGACTTGACCACCAAGCAGATAGTTGATAATATTTAAACCTAGTCAACTGACCGTTAGTAAGTTGTATTAAGGAATTCCAGCTCACCAGGCCTGAATCTGCCCAAAGATCTCCCCATTTTTTTAATCCAGCTGTTTTCAAAGGTTGTGACAGTTGATCCTGAAGGCATTGGGGTGTACCAGGAGAATCCCATATTGGGGTATGTGTGTGATAGTAAGGAATATCAAATACCTTCCTGATAAACCCCCAATTTTTTAATGCAGTCTGTAATATTTTAAGGCGAATTTTTAAAAAAAAATTCTGGTCTCCGAACTTAAATAGAAAATAATCGTGGTCATAAGGTAAATCATTTAATAAAGCTTGAAACAGGCGGCCCTGTGATGATGCATCTAACTTATTTGCAAGTAGCCTAAAGTTTTTAAAATGAAACGCATGACAGTATGACAATAGATCAGGGAGGGCTAGGCCTCCAATTTTTAAGCCCCGTCTTAATTTTTTCCATGCAATTCTTGTTGACTTACAGGCCCATATAAATGATCCGATCTTACCCTGTAGAGTATTAATATCTTTTGGAGAGAATGGTAAGGGGATACAATTAAATAAAAAAGTCAATTTGGGAAGAATTGTCATTTTAATGAGGTTAACACGACCATATATATTCAAAGGCAGGTTCCCCCATCTTATTAAGGTTTTATTAATATCTTTGACCACCATTTGCCAGCTAAGTGATGTTATATCTTTTATTGCTTGAGTTAAATAAATTCCCAAGTACCTCATTTTATGTTTTGCGCCCAATATATGTGTGTTATTGTTCCATCCCATAATCTCTGTTTTCTCCTTATTAATCTGGTAGCCTGACAACTTCCCAAATTCTTCCGATAATAGAAACAACCTCGGTATTGCCACTGAATGGTCAGAAGTATACAAGAGAAGGTCATCTGCGTACAAAGCCACTTTCAGTGACAGATTACCGAGCTGAAATGGTTGAATTATATTGTCATCTCTAATTCCGCAAACAAAAGGCTCCATGTAGACATCAAACAAAACAGGGGATAAAGGGCAGCCCTGTCTAGTACCTCGGGATATATCAAACCAGTCGGATAGGATTCCATTAACTAAAACTTTTGCCCTTGGATTCTGATATAATGATCTGACCGCCTATATAAAAGTTAAAGGGAACCCAAATGCCGACATTGCGGCCCATAGATACTTCCAATTAACCTGGTCGAAGGCCTTAGCCGCATCTATCGCAACCAAGGCCAACGGGAGATTTTTGACGTTGGCATGGTCTATGGCCCCTATTACTTGGAATGTTAATTCGTTTTGCTGTCTCCCTGGGATAAAGCCTCTCTGATCAGGGTGGATTATAGATTTTATGACCTTCGATAATCTAGTGGCTAAGATTCCGGAATAGATCTTCATGTCCGTGTTTAACAATGAAATTGGTCTATAAGACTCTATTCTTTTGGGGTCTTTATTCGGTTTTGGTATGAGCGTTATAGTAGCTTCTGCCCATGAGGGAGGTACAGGATGACCATGAATTGATAAAAGGTTGAAGAGTTCCCTAAGTGAAGATAGTAATTGATCTTTATTATCCATATAAATCTCCACTGGCAACCCGTCAGAACCTGCAGCTTTCCCTCGTTTCATTTTCTTCAATTGACCCAGTATTTCCCCTTCTGTAATCTCACTTTCCAAGTATACCTTATCCAGTTCAGACATTTGCGGCAAATTTTTCATTAGCAACCAGGATTCTAAGTCATCCCCCTTGGGATCTTTATCTTCCGTATAGAGGCTTCTCATGAAAGACCTTGCTTCTTCTCTGATCTCTGCATCTGTTTCCATCAAGTCTCCTGTCTGCCTTTGTAGTAGGGATTTGATATTGTTTCTCGTTCTCTCTTCTCTAGCTTTCCAGGCTAAGAGGGCTCCACACTTTTCTCCGTATTCAAAATTTTTTAATCTACTAGACTCCCATTTTTTTTTAAGAATTCTCTCATCCGAAATTTTTAACTGAAGTTGTAAATCAGTAAGTTCCTTCTCTAGCAGATGTACTCTCCTGGAATTAGTTAAGATTGCATTTTGTAATTCAAGATCCTTTCTTATTATTGCTGCCAAGTCTTCCCTTCTTTTTACTTTCATGCTCTTTCTCTTATGATTCATTAGAGAGCTTAAGACTCCTCTCAAATAGGCCTTATAAGTCTCCCATACTACTTGGGGGGAGGAAGTTCCTGAATTAATTGTAAAAAATTCTAACGTTTTATCTTTAACTTCTGTTTTTATTTGATTATCTAATAAAAGTGATCTCTCCAGGGTCCACCTTGGTTTTAGAGGAATTATATTCAATTCAATTACCATTTCCAGTACGGCGTGATCCGACATACCTGTAGGCGTAAAGGAAAGGTAGTTGATATCCTTGAGAAGATGTTGATCAACTAAAAAGTGATCTATCCTAGAGTAATTCTTATATTTCTTGCTATAAAAGGTGAAGCCTAGTTGTGTTCTATACTTTTTTCTCCAGACATCTAATAGAGTAAAATCTTTCATTAAGGCGTCTCAGGTAGCGAGTGATTTTGAGGGAGCATGGTATTTAGCTTTAGAAGTTCTGTCTAATTTTTGGTCAAAGACCAAATTAAAATCACCACCCAAGATTAAAGGGCCGGTTGTCCCTAATAATGCTATCTCGAGTTTAGATAGGGGGCCCGGATTGTCATCGTTTGGACCGTAATACACTGCCACTGTGTAAGAGATGTTTTGAATATATATTACTGCAGCTAACCATCTTCCCGATTGATCTGTCTCATAACTTCTTAAACTTATCCCTCTATTTGCTCGAATTATGATAGAGACTCCCCTTGTGACGCCTGATTGCCCGGAGCTAATTATTTCTTGAACCCACCTTAAATTCTTAAAGAAAGAACTACATGAAACTGCCTCTAAATGTGTTTCTTGTAACATTATAATTTGAGCATCTGAGTTTTTTAAGAATTCACAGATTCTATTCTGTTTCATTTTTTCCCCTATGCCATTAATATTCCATGACAGGACTTTAAGCTTATATGGATTACTCATGAGTCTATTATCCACTCATACCCATCTGTACCTATATACAAAATGCATTTGTCTATATATGAGAATTTTTTATTCTTTTTATTTTTCACCCTTGCTCCCCCCACCCAGTGAACCCCCTCCCCCCTGAGGAACCCCCCCAACATACCTGACGATGACTTCGCCTTTCGGAGCACCCAGGTGATTCCCGTGACCAATTAACTATATTGTAGCGAGACAAATTAAATCACAAATAAATCGTGTCCCCTATAATGTCATACAGCATATTCGTGCATTAATTTACTTTCTCAAGTTCCCCCCAACCTTTTTTTTTTTTTTTCTTCTTTTTTTTTCTTTAGGATAATAACCAGATCTGCCCATTATTGTTCTTCCTGATCGCTTCTCATTCGGTCTAAAAGATTATCGACCTCTTCTGGCTGTGTGAAGCTATAGGTCTTATTCTTCCACATAATCCTAAGCAGAGCCGGGAATCTCATCTGCACGTGTGCTCCCAATGACCTTAAATCTGGCATTCTGGTGCCCAGCTCCCATTTTCTTTGTGCCGTTCTTGAACCTATGTCAGACCTGATGAAATAAGGACTGGACTTGTAGCGAAGATCTGTTTTTGAAAGGGATCTCCCCAAAATAAGCTCCTTGACACTGTATGTTTGGAAATTTACTAATATTTTCCTAGGTGCTTTCCTATCCATGCGTCTCTTATAGGGATCTCTATTCACCCTTTGAATTTCAACCTCCAAATCTATGTCCGGGCGATCTTTTAAAACGCCTTCTCTCAGGAGTTTACAGACAAATCCCTTTATGTCCTCCAACTCTTCCCCTTCTGGTATTTTCAGGATCCTTAAGTTGTTCCTCCGTGCTTGAGTCTCCAGTCGCTCAATGTCCATAGCCAATGATCTATTCTGGGCCTTTAAAGTGTCTATATCTTTTTGATTTCCATGTACAGTTTTATTCAGAGCAGCTGCTTCTGTTTCAAGGTTCCCTGTACGAAGAGTAACCTCCTCTAACTTAGATTCTAACAGATCAAATCTATCTTGTATTGTTTTTTGATTATTTTCTGATATCTCAAATTTTGACATCATATCACCTCTCAAAGATCGAAAAAGGTCCCCCAGACGATCGCTCTCTCGCTCACATGAATCCTCAGAGCTTCTCCTTATTCCCGTGAGTGTTTGAGCTGGGTCTGATTGATTGACTTTACTTACTTCCTGTCTCCTAGTCCCCTCGTCATTCTCCTTAGAGCTACTTTGTGCAGGTTTAGCTGTTCCAGACTGATTCTTGGGTCTAGTGTCCTGCTTTCCTTGCACTTTGTCTGCTAAAGGTGCTTTATTTACATTAACCGGAGTAACTGATGCAGAGGGTACCTTCGCATTTTCAGACTCAGGAAGATTTGGCTGAACCTGATGCTGCCCTAAGCCCGCTGAACTCAAAATTTCTGTTCCCTCCTCAACATTTTCCATATTTCCCAAGTTTTCTAAAGCCCCGAAACGATTTTTTAGGGGTATAGTACTAATGTTATCCTCCAACTGCACAGAGGAGCGCCTAGCCTGATCTAGGACCTTGAAGAAAGATTTAAGAGAGGGGGTACTTTTCACCGCCTGGTTCTCGAGGGTTACTCCTTTAGATTTTTTGACTAAGGTGGTCTTTTTCTTTTTACTTTTACAAGGAGTTAATGGCATAGGTCGCTCCCTCTCTTCAAATTCTAAGGCACCTCTCTCTTTTAATTCTACCCTAGATCTCAGCTGATACCTATTTCTTCTTGTTGGGGGGGTGTTTCCTTTTTTTACTAAACTTGTACTTATATCAACATTGGCAGACTCAATTACCCCAGATGAAACTGTTTCCGTTCTCTTTTCCTTTGTTGGCTCAATAAAGTTCAGCAGAGCCGGCTCTTGTACTGAAACTTTCTTCAGATTAGCAAAATTGTTCTTGTAAATTGGAGGATCAGTCTGCGTTTGATCCATACAACCCTGCCTCCCAGTGGTAGACCCGTGGGTTACTACTACTTTACTCCCTTTCTCCCCACACCTTACCGCAAAAGAGTAAAGCTTCTCCCTCCCAGTCGCCGTTTTGTGAAGTTGTTGCTCAAATGTGTATGTCGCCGGGCCTCTTAGTTTAAGTTTAGATAGGACGGAGCGAAATCTGCTCCATAAACACCGCCGGCGTTCTTCCAGCGTGGATACAGGTTGGCGCCGGTCCGTGGAGGTCCTAGCGCCGTCTCTTTCCGTGAATAATCAGGCCAGCCGTAGCCAGCCGAAGCCTCGAGGAAAAAGGAAAGCAGAGCGGGTGACGGTTAAACGGTATACGGGACCCTCTCGCGCTGCAAAGCTCTCATGTCTCACCTTAAGGCAGGGGGTTTTCAGCGACCATAAAAAGACTTTACTCGCACTCGACTCATCCGCTCTCGACTAAAGCCACGGAGATCCCTGGTTGCATCCGCGACCGGCTCTCAGCCCGCTGCCATGTTCCTCGTGGGCGTGGCCCGGGTGATCCTACACCTTCTTTCTGACAAACTTTTACAGACAAACATAGAAATATAGTTTTTTTTTTGACCAGTAGAGGTTGTTCTAAAAATAACTGTTTTTTTTCTTTGTTATTTTGTATTTTTATTGTAGTTTTTTGAAAAATTATAAAAAAAATTCTAAACAAAAACTAGAAAAATAGAACTTCTCCAGACAAAAAACTGTGGACGTCTATAAAAAAAATGAAAAAAAAATACTTTTTGGGGCATTGGTGATGTTCCTGCCTCCTTACAATGAGGTCCACTGACTGTTCCCCATAGCAAAGCAGTTTATTGCAGTGTTTGCATAGGAACTTGATTTCAGCAAACTGGGGAACAATCACATGTGTAGGAGTGGTTCCTGAAGGTGATGCAGTGGAGGTGCTCGCTACTGCAGGTGGTACATCATCTTGTCGGCTGCGTGTGGCTTCTCTTGCATAGTTTTTTAAATGCAAGTTTTTTACATGCCGATCCATGCTTGCAGTCCCAAAAGAATATTTTTGGGTTGGGTCACCACGGGACAGTGTCACTTGGCAGATGTTACAAGTGACCTTCGGACCATTTAATTTCTTCTCCCCCTCTGGAAAAGTGAAAAATTACCAAATGAAAGCCTTCTTCTTTTTCTTCTGAGGAGGCTCTGGAAGATAAGTGTTTTTATCTGAAGAGTGATCCGATGGAGATGAAGACCGATCAGCCATGATAATAAGGAACAGTTGCACAAAAGTTCACCTTAAAAAAAAGATCCTGCTTGTCTGAAAGTCCAAGTAGAATGAACAAAATGGGAGGGGTCTTTCAACAATTGCACTTGGATGTATTATGAACCAATGAAATCGGTGCACTTACGGAGCTCTTACGTTCTGCCTACGATGCTCTTAAATTTTTTATTCGTAAATTAAAAAGTAATATACGGTTCTTAAAAGTAAAAAAAACATTTTCTTGATTATCCCAGATAATGTCTACCTTTAAAATTTACAATAAATACATATATATATAGTTTTTAACATTATAAAACTTTCGGAGGTGCGCGTACGGGGGGTCGTACAGACGTAGATGACGTCACACAGAAGCGCGGATGCGACGCGTAACGTCAAAACATACTCGTGACGTGTGCGTGCGCGCTGAGTACAATTTACAGTAAAAATGTCTGTGCGTTCACCGTTTGTTATCATTTTACATTATAATATGAAATATAAATTAAACAAAATAAAACAAAATAATATGTAAATATTTATTATAAAAATGAGAAAGTGTATTAAAAACTGATTTTTTAAATATAATTAATACATTTAAGAATTATGATTTACAAAACTTTTCAAATTCACTGAAAAAAAACATAGATTTCTCCTACCTTACAATTAAAAATTAGCAATTAAAAAACCTTAGAAATTCACTGAAAAAACCATAGGTTTCACATATGTCATAGTTAAAAATTAGCATTTAAAAAACCTTAGAAATTCGCTGAAAAAACCATAGGTTTCAGGGGTGTTATAGTTAAAAATTAGCATTTAAAAAACCTTTGAAATTCACGGAAAAAAACATAGTTTTCACACATGTTATAGTTAGCTGGACATTTCACTCATACCAAACCTTTGAAATTCCCCCGTTATAGTTAATTTAGCTAACTATAACTCGCGCGCCCGCAATGCACTGCTGATGACGTCACATATTACATCACTCATGACATGGCCAGTGACATCACTCATGACATCACTGATGACATCTCAAATGACATCATCCTTGTGAAAGAATGGCAGACCTCCTCTCAGCGTAATATAACCCTTGATACACACCTTCAAAAATAGAAAGTACAATTTTCAAAAAATGGAGATACCAATATCAGTTACAAAAACGTATTCAGCAATTCCACCATCTACATACACATCCACGTATTCACCAATAGTTCTATATAGTCACTTATGCATGTACTCACTCATCATATGTACTCATACACCTATACATCCTGTTACACACCGACACTCATCCAGAGAGTTACTCACACAGATTCTCACACATGCAACTAAACTATCAAACATGCATTTAATTGTATATACAGCTATACATACACCACTACACTTAGTTTTACAGAAACGTGCACATACTTACTCTCTTAAACAATCACTTATAGAAACACATACTTAATTATACAGGAACTCGTCCAAGCTCTCACTCTCACATATAATCACTTATATACATCAATACTCACATATACTAGATTAAAACATATGTAGTTACTCATAAATATACTATTGAGACAGGAACCTCTAAACGCCTCACGGATTGTTGCAGCGGGAGCCCTTGCCAAGCCGAGAAAATCAACACAGCGCCTACAGCTCGCCGGACCCGCTTCGCGGGTCCCGCAGCGCGGCTACCCAGGAGGGGGTCGCTGTTGCCTTAAGGCCCATTCAGCAAGGGGCTGCTAGGGGCTGGTGTACCAGGACCGGCAGGGCTGCGAGCACAGGCAGGGACTCCGTGGACCAGGAGTCGCTGCGCGCCCAATTACCATCAGCTGGGCTGCTCTCCCTGCCGGCCACGCCCGCCCGCCGCCCACGGATAAAGCTTCCCATTGTCTCTCACCTGGTGGGAACCTCTAAACGCCTCACGGATTGTTGCAGCGGGAGCCCTTGCCAAGCCGAGAAAATCAACACAGCGCCTACAGCTCGCCGGACCCGCTTTGCGGGTCCCGCAGCGCGGCTACCCAGGAGGGGGTCGCTGTTGCCTTAACGCCCATTCAGCAAGGGGCTGCTAGGGGCTGGTGTACCAGGACCGGCAGGGCTGCGAGCACAGGCAGGGACTCCGTGGACCAGGAGTCCCTGCGCGCCCAATTACCATCAGCTGGGCTGCTCTCCCTGCCGGCCACGCCCGCCCGCCGCCCACGGATAAAGCTTCCCATTGTCTCTCACCTGGTGGTAACCTCTAAACGCCTCACGGATTGTTGCAGCGGGAGCCCTTGCCAAGCCGAGAAAATCAACACAGCGCCCACTGCTCGCCGGACCCGCTTCGCGGGTCTTGCAGCGCGGCTACCCAGGAGGGGGTCGCTGTTGCCTTAACGCCCATTCAGCAAGGGGCTGCTAGGGGCTGGTGTACCAGGACCGGCAGGGCTGCGAGCACAGGCAGGGACTCCGTGGACCAGGAGTCCCTGCGCGCCCAATTACCATTAGCTGGGCTGCTCTCCCTGCCGGCCACGCCCGCCCGCCGCCCACGGATAAAGCTTCCCATTGTCTCTCACCTGGTGGGAACCTCTAAACGCCTCACGGATTGTTGCAGCGGGAGCCCTTGCCAAGCCGAGAAAATCAACACAGCGCCTACAGCTCGCCGGACCCGCTTCGGGGGTCCCGCAGCGCGGCTACCCAGGAGGGGGTCGCTGTTGCCTTAACGCCCATTCAGCAAGGGGCTGCTAGGGGCTGGTGTACCAGGACCGGCAGGGCTGCGAGCACAGGCAGGGACTCCGTGGACCAGGAGTCCCTGCGCGCCCAATTACCATCAGCTGGGCTGCTCTCCCTGCCGGCCACGCCCGCCCGCCGCCCACGGATAAAGCTTCCCATTGTCTCTCACCTGGTGGGAACCTCTAAACGCCTCACGGATTGTTGCAGCGGGAGCCCTTGCCAAGCCGAGAAAATCAACACAGCGCCTACAGCTCGCCGGACCCGCTTCGCGGGTCCCGCAGCGCGGCTACCCAGGAGGGGGTCGCTGTTGCCTTAACGCCCATTCAGCAAGGGGCTGCTAGGGGCTGGTGTACCAGGACCGGCAGGGCTGCGAGCACAGGCAGGGACTCCGTGGACCAGGAGTCCCTGCGCGCCCAATTACCATCAGCTGGGCTGCTCTCCCTGCCGGCCACGCCCACCCGCCGCCCACGGATAAAGCTTCCCATTGTCTCTCACCTGGTGGGAACCTCTAAACGCCTCACGGATTGTTGCAGCGGGAGCCCTTGCCAAGCCGAGAAAATCAACACAGCACCTACAGCTCGCGGGTCCCGCAGCGCGGCTACCCAGGAGGGGGTCGCTGTTGCCTTAACGCCCATTCAGCAAGGGGCTGCTAGGGGCTGGTGTACCAGGACCGGCAGGGCTGCGAGCACAGGCAGGGACTCCGTGGACCAGGAGTCCCTGCGCGCCCAATTACCATCAGCTGGGCTGCTCTCCCTGCCGGCCACGCCCGCCCGCCGCCCACGGATAAAGCTTCCCATTGTCTCTCACCTGGTGGGAACCTCTAAACGCCTCACGGATTGTTGAAGCGGGAGCCCTTGCCAAGCCGAGAAAATCAACACAGCGCCTACAGCTCGCCGGACCCGCTTCGCGGGTCCCGCAGCGCGGCTACCCAGGAGGGGGTCGCTGTTGCCTTAATGCCCATTCAGCAAGGGGCTGCTAGGGGCTGGTGTACCAGGACCGGCAGGGCTGCGAGCACAGGCAGGGACTCCGTGGACCAGGAGTCCCTGCGCGCCCAATTACCATCAGCTGGGCTGCTCTCCCTGCCGGCCACGCCCGCCCGCCGCCCACGGATAAAGCTTCCCATTGTCTCTCACCTGGTGGGAACCTCTAAACGCCTCACGGATTGTTGCAGCGGGAGCCCTTGCCAAGCCGAAAAAATCAACACAGCGCCTACAGCTCGCCGGACCCACTTCGCGGGTCCCGCAGCGCGGCTACCCAGGAGGGGGTCGCTGTTGCCTTAACGCCCATTCATCAAGGGGCTGCTAGGGGCTGGTGTACCAGGACCGGCAGGGCTGCGAGCACAGGCAGGGACTCCGTGGACCAGGAGTCCCTGCGCGCCCAATTACCATCAGCTGGGCTGCTCTCCCTGCCGGCCACACCCGCCCGCCGCTCACGGATAAAGCTTCCCATTGTCTCTCACCTGGTGGGAAACTCTAAACGCCTCACGGATTGTTGCAGCGGGAGCCCTTGCCAAGCCAAGAAAATAAACACAGCGCCTACAGCTCGCCGGACCCGCTTCGCGGGTCCCGCAGCGCGGCTACCCAGGAGGGGGTCGCTGTTGCCTTAACGCCCATTCAGCAAGGGGCTGCTAGGGGCTGGTGTACCAGGACCGGCAGGGCTGCGAGCACAGGCAGGGACTCCGTGGACCAGGAGTCCCTGCGCGCCCAATTACCATCATCTGGGCTGCTCTCCCTGCCGGCCACGCCCGCCCGCCGCCCACGGATAAAGCTTCCCATTGTCTCTCACCTGGTGGGAACCTCTAAACGCCTCACGGATTGTTGCAGCGGGAGCCCTTGCCAAGCCGAGAAAATCAACACAGCGCCTACAGCTCGCCGGACCCGCTTCGCGGGTCCCGCAGCGCGGCTACCCAGGAGGGGGTCGCTGTTGCCTTAACACCCATTCAGCAAGGGGCTGCTAGGGGCTGGTGTACCAGGACCGGCAGGGCTGCGAGCACAGGCAGGGACTCCGTGGACCAGGAGTCCCTGCGCGCCCAATTACCATCAGCTGGGCTGCTCTCCCTGCCGGCCACGCCCACCCGCCGCCCACGGATAAAGCTTCCCATTGTCTCTCACCTGGTGGGAACCTCTAAACGCCTCACGGATTGTTGCAGCGGGAGCCCTTGCCAAGCCGAGAAAATCAACACAGCACCTACAGCTCGCCGGACCCGCTTCGCGGGTCCCGCAGCGCGGCTACCCAGGAGGGGGTCGCTGTTGCCTTAACGCCCATTCAGCAAGGGGCTGCTAGGGGCTGGTGTACCAGGACCGGCAGGGCTGCGAGCACAGGCAGGGACTCCGTGGACCAGGAGTCCCTGCGCGCCCAATTACCATCAGCTGGGCTGCTCTCCCTGCCGGCCACGCCCGCCCGCCGCCCACGGATAAAGCTTCCCATTGTCTCTCACCTGGTGGGAACCTCTAAACGCCTCACGGATTGTTGAAGCGGGAGCCCTTGCCAAGCCGAGAAAATCAACACAGCGCCTACAGCTCGCCGGACCCGCTTCGCGGGTCCCGCAGCGCGGCTACCCAGGAGGGGGTCGCTGTTGCCTTAATGCCCATTCAGCAAGGGGCTGCTAGGGGCTGGTGTACCAGGACCGGCAGGGCTGCGAGCACAGGCAGGGACTCCGTGGACCAGGAGTCCCTGCGCGCCCAATTACCATCAGCTGGGCTGCTCTCCCTGCCGGCCACGCCCGCCCGCCGCCCACGGATAAAGCTTCCCATTGTCTCTCACCTGGTGGGAACCTCTAAACGCCTCACGGATTGTTGCAGCGGGAGCCCTTGCCAAGCCGAAAAAATCAACACAGCGCCTACAGCTCGCCGGACCCACTTCGCGGGTCCCGCAGCGCGGCTACCCAGGAGGGGGTCGCTGTTGCCTTAACGCCCATTCATCAAGGGGCTGCTAGGGGCTGGTGTACCAGGACCGGCAGGGCTGCGAGCACAGGCAGGGACTCCGTGGACCAGGAGTCCCTGCGCGCCCAATTACCATCAGCTGGGCTGCTCTCCCTGCCGGCCACACCCGCCCGCCGCTCACGGATAAAGCTTCCCATTGTCTCTCACCTGGTGGGAAACTCTAAACGCCTCACGGATTGTTGCAGCGGGAGCCCTTGCCAAGCCAAGAAAATAAACACAGCGCCTACAGCTCGCCGGACCCGCTTCGCGGGTCCCGCAGCGCGGCTACCCAGGAGGGGGTCGCTGTTGCCTTAACGCCCATTCAGCAAGGGGCTGCTAGGGGCTGGTGTACCAGGACCGGCAGGGCTGCGAGCACAGGCAGGGACTCCGTGGACCAGGAGTCCCTGCGCGCCCAATTACCATCATCTGGGCTGCTCTCCCTGCCGGCCACGCCCGCCCGCCGCCCACGGATAAAGCTTCCCATTGTCTCTCACCTGGTGGGAACCTCTAAACGCCTCACGGATTGTTGCAGCGGGAGCCCTTGCCAAGCCGAGAAAATCAACACAGCGCCTACAGCTCGCCGGACCCGCTTCGCGGGTCCCGCAGCGCGGCTACCCAGGAGGGGGTCGCTGTTGCCTTAACGCCCATTCAGCAAGGGGCTGCTAGGGGCTGGTGTACCAGGACCGGCAGGGCTGCGAGCACAGGCAGGGACTCCGTGGACCAGGAGTCCCTGCGCGCCCAATTACCATCAGCTGGGCTGCTCTCCCTGCCGGCCACGCCCGCCCGCCGCCCACGGATAAAGCTTCCTATTGTCTCTCACCTGGTGGGAACCTCTAAACATCTCACGGATTGTTGCAGCGGGAGCCCTTGCCAAGCCGAGAAAATCAACACAGCGCCTACAGCTCGCCGGACCCGCTTCGCGGGTCCCGGAGCGCGGCTACCCAGGAGGGGGTCGCTGTTGCCTTAACGCCCATTCAGCAAGGGGCTGCTAGGGGCTGGTGTACCAGGACCGGCAGGGCTGCGAGCACAGGCAGGGACTCCGTGGACCAGGAGTCCCTGCGCGCCCATTTACCATCAGCTGGGCTGCTCTCCCTGCCGGCCACGCCCGCCCGCCGCCCACGGATAAAGCTTCCCATTGTCTCTCACCTGGTGGGAACCTCTAAACGCCTCACGGATTGTTGAAGCGGGAGCCCTTGCCAAGCCGAGAAAATCAACACAGCGCCTACAGCTCGCCGGACCCGCTTCGCGGGTCCCGCAGCGTGGCTACCCAGGAGGGGGTCGCTGTTGCCTTAATGCCCATTCAGCAAGGGGCTGCTAGGGGCTGGTGTACCAGGACCGGCAGGGCTGCGAGCACAGGCAGGGACTCCGTGGACCAGGAGTCCCTGCGCGCCTAATTACCATCAGCTGGGCTGCTCTCCCTGCCGGCCACGCCCGCCCGCCGCCCACGGATAAAGCTTCCCATTGTCTCTCACCTGGTGGGAACTTCTAAACGCCTCACGGATTGTTGCAGCGGGAGCCCTTGCCAAGCCGAAAAAATCAACACAGCGCCTACAGCTCGCCGGACCCACTTCGCGGGTCCCGCAGCGCGGCTACCCAGGAGGGGGTCGCTGTTGCCTTAACGCCCATTCATCAAGGGGCTGCTAGGGGCTGGTGTACCAGGACCGGCAGGGCTGCGAGCACAGGCAGGGACTCCGTGGACCAGGAGTCCCTGCGCGCCCAATTACCATCAGCTGGGCTGCTCTCCCTGCCGGCCACACCTGCCCGCCGCTCACGGATAAAGCTTCCCATTGTCTCTCACCTGGTGGGAAACTCTAAACGCCTCACGGATTGTTGCAGCGGGAGCCCTTGCCAAGCCAAGAAAATCAACACAGCGCCTACAGCTCGCCGGACCCGCTTCGCGGGTCCCGCAGCGCGGCTACCCAGGAGGGGGTCGCTGTTGCCTTAACGCCCATTCAGCAAGGGGCTGCTAGGGGCTGGTGTACCAGGACCGGCAGGGCTGCGAGCACAGGCAGGGACTCCGTGGACCAGGAGTCCCTGCGCGCCCAATTACCATCATCTGGGCTGCTCTCCCTGCCGGCCACGCCCGCCCGCCGCCCACGGATAAAGCTTCCTATTGTCTCTCACCTGGTGGGAACCTCTAAACACCTCACGGATTGTTGCAGCGGGAGCCCTTGCCAAGCCGAGAAAATCAACACAGCGCCTACAGCTCGCCGGACCAACTTCGCGGGTCCCGGAGCGCGGCTACCCAGGAGGGGGTCGCTGTTGCCTTAACGCCCATTCAGCAAGGGGCTGCTAGGGGCTGGTGTACCAGGACCGGCAGGGCTGCGAGCACAGGCAGGGACTCCGTGGACCAGGAGTCCCTGCGCGCCCAATTACCATCAGCTGGGCTGCTCTCCCTGCCGGCCACGCCCACCCGCCAGTAGCGTCACTTGCAATAAAAGCTAGCAGCATAACCGCTGCAAGGGAGCGCGCGGGAGCGCGCCGGGAGAAGCCCGGGACAAGGGCGGGACCGTCTAAGGCCGTCCAAGGACGATCAAGGTCGGGTCGGGCCACTCTTTTTCATCCAGTGATCCCAGATCTCTTATCGTAAATTGATTGGTCGTAAGTATAGCACCATATATTTAGTTGTCCCCAAGAATCCACATGATGTCCTTGCGCTCAGGGAAGGGTAGACAGGTCACCGTAAAAACGAACAATGGGAAAGCCACTGGAACCCTAGACGATTTTATAACTCGGGCAACTGTGATTTTAGAAAAAGAAATTGCCCTTACCGAAAAGCGTTTGTCCTTAGATCTTATAACAGGAAAACGCTCATCCTTGGGAGATATTGCCTCTAAAATTACCCCCAATAAGGCACCTACTCCTGAGCAAAGTGCAGATAGTGCAGATAGTAACCTAGAGGCTAGCCCAAATTTAGTGGTAATCTCTGACTCCCAGACAATCACCATAGCAGATCCAGGGGACTCCCAAGCTGAAGCACCCTCACTCACTCCTATACCTATTTCATCTGGTATCACGGGGGATAACGCCACAGACGGCAACTTGAGCAACCTGAGCAATAACAGGCCCATCCCCACACAAGATCATGTAGTAGTTCGTGAGCGAGAACCTAACAATCCGAATAAACGTAAAAGAGGGGGAAACCATAGAAAGGGAACCAGATCCAAGTTAGCGAAGCCAGCACCACCCAAAGTTTTGACAATTCCCACTAAACAAAAGGGTACCCACCTAGTTGACGCAAGACAGAAAGTTTTCTCATTCAACACCAATAATAATGACCGACTTTTGGGGGAAATTGAGAAATTGGTTCAGTTGCTCTTGCTGCCCGTCCTAGAGAAAATTCAAATTGTTAATCTAAAATTAGACCAACTGGAACATCTCATCTCACTTAACACCAACTCCCTTGAAACTTTAGCAAATAAGAATAAATCATCTGAGGTGGGGGGTACTAACAATAATAAAAACAGTAACCCCAACAACAGTAATCCAAAAAAAGGGGGAGAGAATAAAAATGCCAGTAAAACATCTAAAACACTTATATCTGGTGATCCTAAGGCTGCTCCGGTCCCCTTAGCACGAACAAAACCTGTACCATTAGCTCGTACTAAACCTGCAATGGCGGTTACTGTGGGGCCCCCTAGCCAAAACATGGGCAGTATAGCACCAACACCTGAAGCTACTACCTCTAAACAGGGAACTACCCAAGGGCTCAAACAAACATCTTCACAGGGGCCTGCAGCAAACAATGATAATGAGAGAGCACACAAAAGGGAATTACCACCTGTAAACTTGCCCCCAGATTCACTCCCTTTTATGGTAATTCTCACAGGGGTACCCCCAGTTTTGCCCAACAAAACGGAAGCAAATCAGGAGTTAAAAAATAAAGTAACATACTGGCTCAATAATAACAGACCACTTTGTTATATCCTGATCATCTCCTTCCCTGCTGCTCAGCCTGTGTGTGTGTGATGTCATTGGAATGTTCCTGTGTGCATGGTTTGAATGTGTGGTCAGTTTGATTGAGTGGGCTGAGCAGCTGGATGCTGCTCCCGGTGGGGCCTCCTTCCTATTTACCCATTTACCAGCTTTTAATTAATAAACACCCTTTCAAGAATACCTACGACTACTGGATCTTCTTACCTTACAAATTACTTTTTCTACATTGCAACAATGGCGACGAGCGAGAAAGAACTACGTGTGCAGAAATTACTTTTGAAACATGGAACTGAAGAGATGGAAAATGAAAATTTTAAAAGAAGACAAACAACGCTTTTGATGCCCCACCGGTGTCATGTCACATCTGACAGCCTACAGGAAACACCAATAAAGGTATGTTTCAAGCGTTGGTCTTTGTGCAGATTATTGAATTTTAAACTAGGAGATTCATTGGCAAGAGCGTCAAAATTTCGAGTTATGACTGTTGTCAGAGAGAAACGGTGGAAAACTTAAATATATTTCGTCAAGATTTTCAGAGCCCAACTTTAATTGACTGACTATTTATAATTCAAGGCAAAGATGTGAACTTTAAAGCATTTTATTTGAGGCGGCTGCTTTCATTTGGTCTATAACCTGTGAAGATAATTGTGACAGATATCTGGACTATTTAAAAGTAAATTGCAGCTGTGAAACAAATGAGCGCTGCGTTCATGGAAAGATAACTGCCTTTTCAATTCACCATCTGCAAGCATGTGTACACGCTGCGATTTTGTTTTCACTCTGAGGCTTCCGTTTTTCTTTATAATCAGAAGTTAATTTGAGCAGTGTTTGGGAGGTAATTGACTGCCAGCGCCATCAACTTAACAGGTGCCAGCGCGCTCAACTCAACGGAGCTGTAACTTTCATTGTACTTTCTTCGTTTCTCATTTAAAACTCTGACACTCACCGTCCTGTTTGGGGATGACGGTTGAGTTGTCAGTTGGTTTGCAGCCATCCTTGTCCTTTCCCTGCTTCAGCCTTTGTGATGACGTCTTCTGAGGGTTCCGAGGAGTTGGCGATGTGAAGCTCTCCTCGCGCTCTGCTGCTGACGTCAGCCGATGAGTCACCGCTGATGAGTCACCGCCTTTGTTGAAGCGCATTTTCGCCGTGAGCCATCGGGCGAAGACGTGACTGACAGCGTGATGTTGGTTGCGTGCTGTCGTCGTTAATCAAGCGCTTCCTGATGTGAAGGACACTCATGAGTTCTTAATGCGCTGAGGTGGTCGTGGATCAAACGTTTTCATTTCTACAGCGTTCCTGCCTTCATGCTTTGCTTTCTGGGTTTCTGCCATCGTTTTCATCATCGTGTCACAGCGACTGGCACGCTAACTTGTTTTAAACCCTGCAAGTTTCTGGGATGTTTTCGTTTATATTTCAAGAGACAAGGTACTGTTTATTTATTCAAGTCTCACAATTCACAACGTCCAGCATGACTACGGTGACTACTTTTATTATTTTAGTTTCTTATTTTCCTTCAGTCACTATTTATATATTGATGTACATGTGGTGTTCTGAGTAATTTATGCAACTGTGATGTGCTAAAATTCATGAATTAGTTATTTGAGTTCTGAGTGATGTACTTATTTACTTTTACTACATGGAACTGTAGTGCTGAAATTGAGGTATTAATGTATTTACATTTTTTTTCTTTAAAGGTTGAGTTTAAGTATCAGGTTTTCCATGCTGTATTGTGGCAATGTTAGAATTTATTTATCAAAATGAACCACAATGGTGCTCAATTAATTTGAGGTGTTCATTTAGTTGTTGATATTCATATATGCTTATGTTTGATGAACCACTTATTTAACAGTGCTCTATTTTAAATAGAGGAGTTCATACTTTACTGCGATTAGTTGTGCAAAGTCTATATTTATTGCTGAACTTGAGGAGTTCAATGTTGGTGTGTATTTTCTTGAACTTTGAGGAGTTCAATGCTAGTGTGTATTTTGATGAACTTTGAGGAGTTCAATGCTAGTGTGTATTTCGGATTTGTTGCGGAGCCACATAAGTGCTCATTTTTGAGGTGCTCCATTTATTCTAGATCAAATTGTTTGAGGTTGCAGAGTCCTCAGTTCTGTTTATTCATGTTTATTTTCCTGAACCACGCAAGTGCTCTTTTCAGTTAGAGGTGTTCAGGTACAGAGAGTCGTTAGGTAGCCATGTACCCATGCATTAGGTGTTATGCGCTTTGTTCTTTATACTTTATTTAAGTATGTTTTGGATAGCGTGGTAACTCCTACGTCCTATTGGTTATTCTATTGGGACGCCATTTTGTTTAGTTTGTTTCCCTTTTATTACTTTTCGTGACAGTCTGGCCAACTGCCATGATTGGTGATATTTTGGGTTTTTCTTTGAGATGGGGGATGGTTGTATGTGATTTCTCTCTGGTTTTGTGCGAGAAGATATTATTCCTCTCTTCATCTTTCATGATGATATATTGCTATTTCATGATATTACTTACAGTTATTCATTTTCTATGTTGACTGCTCATTTCATGATGTTATTTACAGTTATTCATTTTCTATGTACTGCTTATTCGTAATCCTGATTTTGTCACCATCAGGACATACTGTATTTAGTTTCACTTTCTCTCTTTTGTTTTCATTGTTCTAAAAGAGGGAGATGTGTTATATCCTGATCATCTCCTTCCCTGCTGCTCAGCCTGTGTGTGTGTGATGTCATTGGAATGTTCCTGTGTGCATGGTTTGAATGTGTGGTCAGTTTGATTGAGTGGGCTGAGCAGCTGGATGCTGCTCCCGGTGGGGCCTCCTTCCTATTTACCTATTTACCAGCTTTTAATTAATAAACACCCTTTCAAGAATACCTACGACTACTGGATCTTCTTACCTTACAAATTACTTTTTCTACATTGCAACACACTTCCTCCTGATTCTAAGACAAAAATACTTAGTGTGCGTAGAGTTCCCTGGGTGGGCCCAAGTGAGAAGGACCTAGAGGGGGACTGCATCCTGATCAATTTCAGTGATACCTGGGTAAAAGACATTATCTGTTGTAAACCAAGATTTGCTAGAGTCGGGGATATCCAATGTATAGGTCTAGAATATTTCTATCCAAATTTGAACTTTGTACCCCCGACCACGATTCACAACAACACTGGGCAGATATCTCATAGAGAAACATACCCTGGGTGGGTCCGGAGAAATAGGGCCGTATGGCCAAACCAAAACAACTGGGGACCTCTGCATCAGGGGGATGGCTTCTTTAGGGGATCAATTTATAATAACAACAATTCTTTGCAAACTTGGCATAACGCCCCAAGACCAAGATTCCAGGGAGAAGACTACCTAGGATGGTTCCCAAGTAATATCCCCTTAAGAAACCGCTTTGATCCACTTGTGGGCATGGAAGAGTTAGATTGACCATCACAAAACTCTCCTGGTAATGCTTTGATAATAGGAGAGTCCAGCCAGAGTGAGAAGGGAGAAAGTCGTAACGATAACTTACGGGAGAATGTTTCCGTTGGTGACGATCGTACTTCCAACCCCCAAGCCCCAGAGGCTGGCCCTATCAAGGAAAGCGAACTAAGCCTAATCACCTCAAGGCAAAACTTGGAAGTATTACCTGAACCTGCCAGAAAGAACCAAAGTGAACTAAGGATGAGCCTAATTTCCTGGAACATTGCTGGGCTTGCCTCAAGATTGGAGGATGAGGCATGGTTAGACTTTGTGGGTGCCTGTGACATTCTGTGCCTCCAGGAAACTTGGAGTCGATCCACTCAGAACATTGAGGGTTTCCAAGCCTTTAATACCCTAGCGATACCATCAAAAGCGGGTAGGGCAAAAGGTGGTCTAATGACAGCAATCTCGTTAAAACTATGTAAATCTGCAACCACTAAGATAGCTGACACCCCATGGTTCCAAGTGCTATTGTTGGTCAAATTGTTCCCTGAACCATTGTTATTGATTAACTGGTATTATAACATCTTTGATAATAATGAGACAACTGTAATGTCGAAATTGGAGGAGGCCATAGCCAGGGCACGCCACGAGCAACCCCTACTTTTTGTCATCTGGGTGGGAGACTTTAACTGTTCGTTATGCACCCATGGGGACTCAAAGGTGTGTGGTTTGAGAGACTCCCAAGATCATCCCCTGACACATTTCAAACATACACCCCAGGGGGTCGCTTTAAATAATATCATTATACTAAATGATCTATGCATAGTGGAACCCTGGGTTGGTCCAAATTCGGCTCCGATACCAACTTTTCAGGGAAGTAGAGGCATGATGAGTTTTATTGACTTTACAATCGTTTCTAGTGGGTATTTTCATTATGTTGATAAATTGGAAGTAACCGCTAATGCTGCCAGTGACCACAACCCTCTAATCTTATCCCTGCTTTGTCCTGTTAAACCCAAACATTCTGTCTGGGAGCAACCTATAAAGTATAACAGGAACCAAGGAATCACCCTCAAATGGGGCAAAATAGATGCAGTAGGTCTTGAGGCAGAGATCCTAAATGGATATAGCTCCGAATTTGAGGCATGTCTAACACCTACAGCTAACCCCGAAAAGATTATAGGGAATTTTGAATCCTTATGTGGGCATGTAGCCGAACGCCTCATAAAACCAACTGGGAAAAATAAAAGGTCAGGTCCCAGATGGTTTGATGCCGCATGCTCGGCAACACATAGATCCTTGAAAGCGGCACTAAAACAAAAACCTAGGGACACAGAGTTGGTTAGAGCATCCAGACTGGCCTATAAAGAAGCCATAAGAATAAGGAAGCTGGACTTAAAAAACCTAGCCTGGGAAGACCTAGAAAAAGCCTCGGAATTGAAGGACAGCAGGCTTTTTTGGGAAGTTATTAACCGCCCCCTTTTTACAAGTAATGGCAGAGACAATATTGTGATGCAGATTGCATGCGAAACATGGGAATCACATTTTGGGAACATTTTTAACCCACATGGAATTCTACCCAATGACCCATTACCAGGAGACGCTAGGGAATTGGTGGTCTCTCAATCCTCTTTGTCCTTGAGCTTATCGCTTACCCTGCAAGAAGTGGAAGATGCCCTATCGAAAGGCATACCATTAAAAGCACCCGGCCCTGATCTAGTGCCTCTGGACTTTTTTAAGCATAACGTTAAGGTCTGGGCCCCCTTGTTGTTAAATGTATTTAGAGCAGCTGTTATTGGCCGTATTCCGGCATCATGGAAGGAGGCAGTAGTGGTGCCAATTTTTAAGAAGGGCGATAGATCTGATCCCCGATGCTATCGCCCAATCTCATTAATTGATGCATCATGCAAGATATTGGGTAGGGTCATCTTAGCCAGACTGGAATCATGGGCAGACTCGGTGGGCCTTATTGTGAACTCACAATATGGGTTCAGAAAAGGCAAAGGTACCGTCGAGCAGTGCCTGAACCTGGCCCTGATTATAGGGAAATACATGAAGGCAAGAAATTCTTCCATCCATCTTGCCTTCATGGATCTCTCAAGTGCATTCGACACTGTGTGTCGGAGCAAGCTGTGGCAAATGATGGAGGATATGGGATTCGAGGAACCCCTGGTCACCTTGCTCCGTAGACTCCACGAATCAACCACTGTAGCCATAAGGTTCGGGCCAGGGGGAGAGAAAACCAAGTCTATCCTTTCAACTGAGGGCGTCCGACAAGGATGCATATTAGCCCCGTTTTTGTTTCTTGTGTACACCAATGGCCTGGAAAAATACCTGTTGGACCACGGTCATGATTTCCCAAAGGTCAACGGCAGGAGCATACCAATGCTCTCTTACGCCGACGACACGGTATTAATGACACTCACAGGAAACAGCATGCAGCATTGCCTTGATGCCTTCCACAACTTCATGTTGGACCTAGACCTGAAGGTAAATTTCACCAAATCCTTTGCTATGGTCTGTGGCCCAAAGGGCACTAAAACCAGAAAGTTTGTAGTAAATAACTCCACCATTGAAAAGGTTGAAAACTTCAACTACCTGGGAAACCTTTTCAATAACAAATTAAGCTGGGCCCCGTTAATGAAGACTCGTGTCTTGAGTGCTAGTCGCTCTATTGAAGGTCTGTTTCGTTTCTGTGGCAAACTAGGTCAAAAACCTGTTACACATCTAAAAACCCTGTACAAAGCAAAATGTTTGTCGGTAGCCACCTATGGGGCAGGGGTTTGGGGGACCGAAAGCCCTGACACGATACAAATCATGGAAAACAAATTTCTAAAGCGTGTATTGGCAATTCCATCAAGTTCTTCAAACAGATTTGCCCACGATGAGATAGGCCTGAGTTACGTGAGTGACACCATTCGCCTTTCCCCACTGTTATTATGGGGCAAAATATGGCTTTCAGAGGACTTACAGCTCTCCAGAGATATCCTTAGGGACTGTTTAAAACTGGCAAATATGAAACAGATCCCCTGGCTATCTTATGTTAATGAAACGCTCCATAAATTAGGTCTGGGTGACATCTTTGACAACCCCGAAAACATACAGGGAGATGTTAAAGCTGTTATTAAATCAAGCTACGGGAACTCCTCATTTGCACACTCACCGGTCAGCCCTTACGTTCATAAGGTTACTTTACAGCATCGGTTTTATTTAACCTTTACAAATCATGTGCAATGGCGATTCTACTTGACAAGGTTCAGGTTACATATCTTGCATTTTCTTTTTGCGTTCCCTAAACAGGGGGGTTGGTGTGAGAGACTGCCCGCCTGTCCTTGTAACAACAAAGACAGTCAAAGCACGATGCATGTTGTTCTCTTCTGTTCCCTTTATAAGGATCCGAGGACTAGGTTTATCAAACCGATCCTTAAGGAAATGCAACCATGTCATTACAAGGAGGGTTATGACCATTTGTTATCTTTGTCTTCATCTAGTGTCTGTTGTGCGATGTTAAACTTTATACGAGTGTCACTCTTGATTAGAAAACGGTATGGTTAAATCTGGCCCCAAAATCCTGTTTCCTTGCCCATGTACATTGCTGTATCATGATTTTCTTTTTTCCCTGCCCTTGAATGTATAGCCTGGAATGAAGAATCTATGATTTACCCTAATCAGATTGAAAGCAAAAGTTATGGGTTTTAACTCTGATCATTTTAACTAATGTATCTTATTAGTTTAATGTAATAATTGTAAAACTGTCTTTTAAAAATGAATTTCAAATTATGTTTGTATATGTAACTGTTTGACTTTTATGATTCTTTTTTTCTGAATCGAATAAAGTTTTGAAACGAAAACGAGACAGTCAACCACTCACTAACGCACCCATACACACACTCATCCACCCATACAGTCCTGCACAGAAGCTGTCTTCAAAACACATTCAGTGAGTCACTCATTTATGCATCTATACGCTAAGTAATACCCCCACCGAACCATACACACACTCATACTGATACTCAAAAAACCTACTAATAACCCATATAGACACTCATGTAGCTACTCACCAACCCATGCAGCTACTTATACACAAAGTGAGACACTGATACAGATATTTAAATATTTAAACATTACTCGCTAATACATGTATTCACTAAGATACGCTTAATAAGTTATTTATACAATTCATTTTACACAAAAAAAAAACATCCATTTAGACACTTATTTACTCATTTATTCTTCCATCGACCTTTAGGTATCCATTTATGAAAAATATTTATTTTTCAGAAAGACACACATTCACTGGATGATGTCATCAGTGATGTCATCAGTGATGTCATTTGAGATGTCATGAGTGATGTCATGAGTGATGTCACTGACCATGTCATGAGTGATGTAATTTGTGACGTCATCAGCAGTGCATTGCGGGCGCGCGAGTTATAGTTAGCTAAATTAACTATAACAGGGGAATTTCAAAGGTTTTGTATGAGTAAAATGTCCAGCTAACTTTAACATGTGTGAAACCTATGTTTTTTTCAGTGAATACAAATATAGTTACAATACCCCCTACAGGCACACATACCCCTATAGGCCAACAGAAATACTAACACCATCACACTCAGCGGCGGGCAGCAATTTTTAGCTCATACAGGCTACCTAATAATTTCCTGATACTTCTTGACATTCAATAAGACACAACTACTCTGGGCCATGTCCATCAGCCAGCAATTTACCAGACCACAGCAAAAACCCAACCATCATCAATTGAACAGGCATGGAATAACTGAAGAGATCAGCCTCTGCCAATTGTTGCCAATACTGGGTTCTAGGTCATAGGTCAGCAGGGTTTGGGCCCCCAAACCCGTGGGTGCATTGGTTAAGTTCAGTACATCACTGAGTAAAGAAGTGTTCCAGGCGCTAGGCCCTACAAGGGTTTCACACAACTTTCTACCACAAACTGAAAGTAGGAATTTAGGAAAAATGGACCACCAGTTACATGTATAAGTTCCTGAAAGTTGAGAAGATGGTGCTCAAAGCACAGCAAACATTTTGTTTGTTGATGTAATTTTAGAAAAATATACATGCTTCCTTGCACAATACTTTCTTCACATTTACAAAAGAAAAAACAAATCAACATTTGCCATATTTTGTGGCTGTCTTCTGAATTCGCTCAAATGAAATTCACAAATCCTAGGTACTTTCTGATTCCCCAAGATTAGGGAAACAATTATGCAAATTTGATATAGATACTCTTAGTTTTGAAGACTGAAGTGCTCCAATTGTCAAGAAACGTAAAAACACAAAAAAGGGCTTAGCATTATTGGGGGAAAATGCTTAACAGCCAAATGGCTAAACAAAGCATTATATATGAGCAGATAAAAGGATTAGTAAATCCAGCCAGACCTTCAGTACGTGTCAGCATTTGTAAATTTTCATATTTCTCATTACACACAAATAGTAGAGGTTACTTACAATACAGAATGTTAGAACAAGGCTCACACTTGACTGGGCACCACTCCCAAGAAGTATATGGTTTTATGTGAATAAACAAATAATACACTTCCCGCCTGTCTGCTGCTCAACTTCTTCCAGCGGAGGATGGTGAAGGGTTGGCCAGGCTGCTCTCAAGACCCTACAATCTTTGGGGATGCTGCAAATGTGAATATTGCCAGAACGCCCTGGTCCTTAATCCTGGCCCGGCAACAAAGGTCCTCCCATTGCTTGCGGCTTAGCTCTCCTTGCCCGTGGAGGTGTCTTTCCAAAATTGGGTCTGCACTGTACAGTTCATAAGGCTCAGAACTCCCAAAAAGCTAAGGGTATCTTCAGAGGATCTACTCACAAATGATCTCCAGTTCTTCAACAATAGTGGGCCCTCTCATCTTGTCCCTCAGCCGTGTTGAAAAAAAAGAGGATGGAGGAGGATGACACTGTGGCATTCAGAGGATGGATCAGAATGAACTCAAAGTGGCTGACTTCCTCTTCCTGTATCTAAATGTCTATTGGTTACTGTAGATGGAGAGTTATTCCCCTACTGTAATGATCTGCACCCCACATGCGGAAGGGAACCCTCCACATGTGGAGGAGACATCATCACATGCAGCACCAGCATGTAGAGACAACCCAAAGCAATTAATAGGATCACAAAAATAATAACATGGATTGTTTGTGAAAATAAGTAATGAGTCAAGTGTACATTATTGAGTAATCATGTTCTGAAGCACCAAAATACTATATGCAAGCTTGTACTTAATTATTATTAGTGAAGCAAAGGAAAAGGAAAAGTATTGTTCATTAGAGCAGTGTATGTGTGTTCATGATGTAATGTAAAATAAACAACATTATCTCAGGATTGTATGTTTGGACAGTGTGGTTATCAACCATTCATCATTGCCAAGAGACTGTCCAACTTCATAAATGCAGAAACAAAACTAGCAGTTCAAGAAACAAGCAATAGCAAAATCATTATTTCTTGTACTCAGCTGCCACACAACACACTTTGACACTGGTTTTGTCAGTGCTCATTTGTCATGGTTTTTGTTATTGTTGGGGAGCTGTTGGGCCCTTGCTAATATATATTTTTTAAATGCCTATAAATATAAATATGTATTTGGTCTCAAAAGCCGACTTTGGATTTGGGAGAGGAACATGGCGACGGCTGACGCCGGACGTTGGAGCTCCAATCCGGTCAGGGGAAACGCCCTGTGTAACTCAAACTGTACTTGATGTTTGACACCTACTTAACAGTGAGCGGTTAATAGAGGCATATTTCTTTCATTCTGCGCAATATATTAAATATGTTTCGCTTTCTTTTCCCTGTTTTTATCGGGACTGGGATTGCGAGACCACGGGAGGTGAGAGGCCGGCGGTAGGACCATGAAGGAGCAACTGGTCTATCCAATGGGAGTGGAGTCTGCTGCAAAGCTCGAGGCGGAGGTGGAGGCGGGGGGGCTGTCAGCGCGAAGAGGGAAAGCTGTGGAGAACGCCGGTCGGGGTTATGGCGCCGGATAAGGACAGCTGTTGCTAGAGTCAACTTCCGAACATACGTTGGTGGAGGAGACTTTTACTCACGGTCAGTAGGGGAAAAACGGGGCTGCTCGGGGCAGTGCTCACAGAGTAGCGGGAGTGTTGTGGCAGATTGGAGTGTGGTACGTTTTCTCCAGACCCAGTGGTCAAAAGCAGTGCCCCTTTTGCCATTGGATTGTGGAGGGATGGACATTGCCCCAGAACGGGGTCTTAACGCGTGCCGCGGTGCCTGCTCTATAATTGAGGGGGAGTCTCCGGTGTTAGATCTAGAAGGGGGCAGTGAAAGAGAAAGAGAGAAGACTATATATTTGCCCGCGCTGCCAGCACCAGCGCCATTTGCTAAGAACAGATATCAGCTGCGTTCTAATTTTGACCTTCAAAAGACTGGTCTTTTTCCACCACAGGTTCCTGTTGGTCTTGAGGTGGTGACTCCTCTTACCCCTCGGCTGAGAAAGAAAGAAAAGAAAGAGAGGAAGGAGAAAATCCCAAAGACAGGGAAATCCAAAAAGCGCAAACTACCAAAAAATTGTCCCCCCTTGTTAAAACTTACTCCTTCATTAAAATCCTATTTTAAAATTATGGAGCAAGTGACTGTCGTCAAGGGGGGAAAGCTTCCTTCGCCATCCCTCTCTCCACAGGCCAAGGACACTCCGCATACAGTTCCTCCTGTCCCTATTGAAAACAGATATTCTTCTTTAGTTTGTGACCCAAATGTAGAGCACCTGACCGCTCCCAATTTAGAGATACCCACTCCTCAACCTATGTTGGCGATTGACTCGGAACCTAATATCTCAGCTATAACTCGACATCCAACCATAGATCTAGACCTAGATGAAGCAAGCAGCCAAGGCAAGAACATAAATCTGCGTAGTTGTTTCTCCCTTATTAGCATCTTGCCCCTCATCTTCAATTGATGTTGATACAGATGGAATGGTTAACTGTAGCCCTTTAGAGACAGCTTCGGGAGACTCAAACAGTGGCAGTGACCTCCTACAGTTAGGGTCACTCTTACAGTCCCTAAGAGGTGACCTATTATCTAAATTTGAGATCTCTGAGGCCAATCAAAGGGGTATTCATGAGAAATGTTCCAATTTGGAAGTCAAACTTGACGATGTCTGTAAACGGACGGGGGTGCTGGAAGAGGAGGTGGCCATACTCTCAGATGTAACACAAATAGATGCGAGGGATATAACAGCTCTTAAAGCTCAGAACAGAACGCTTCAGATGGATATCGAAAGACTGGAGATTCAGTCCAGAAGAAATAATTTAAAATTTTTGAAGATCCCAGAGGGGGCCAAGAATAGGGACATCAAATCACTTGTATGTAAACTTCTGAGAGATAGAGTCTTAAAGGACAGGCTGGACATAGATCTCAAAATGGAAATTCAGAGGGTCCATAGAGATCCTTTCAGACAGCATCCCGACAGGAAAGCTTCCAGGAAAGTTTTAGTTAACTTTCGTACCTACGCCGTTAAGGAGATGATATTAGGAAGAGCATTGACTGATACTATACTTCAGATTGACTCCACAAGGTATAAAGATTTATTGCACAGTTAATAAAAACTCACAATTATTAAAACAAGCAAATTTGTAAAACAATCTCTAACTTAAGTGTTTGTAATTAAAATAACAGGTGAGTTCTCCTTGATAGTTAATAAAACACGTTTTGGTATGCTGCTATCCATTGTGGCGACTGGATGCTAACAGTTTTTTGTATTAAGCAGTAATTCCAGTTGGCCCGGCAGCTGATTCTTTTAGTCTATTAGCCACAATGTCAAAGAATTTTGTTGTTGTACAGTTTAACTGGGTTTCACCAGGGTTAAAGCAAAGCATCACAGCCTGCCTGCAGCTAGTTATTCCCCTCTGAATCCATAGGGGCCGAAGCAGGTAGCGTCTTTTGTCCAGAAGTTTTGTGCATATGCAGATTATGTGCGTCAAATCCTCTTTTCCAGTAGAGCAGAGTCTGCAGCAGTTTGCTGCGTTTTCTCTTTTCCAGGGTGCTAAGTGAGGCATTATCGGTATATTGCCAAGACGTATATTGAGAAACTTATTTTTTGTTTTCTGTGTAAGACCCGTTGTTAAATTAAGCATGGGCGGAAAATCCGTTACGCTCGCGGATTTTGCGGATTTTCGGTAAATTCGCAATCCGCGAGATTCGCTAATTTCCCGCAAAATCCGCAAATCGGCGAGCAGCGGATTTTATGGCTTGCTCGCACTGTTCGTGTGAGTTCGCGGCTTCCCAGTTCAACTTCGCGCCCCGCGAATAAGCGCTAAATTGCAGAAAAACGATCTTAGCAAAACTGAAACTACTTAACAGGTTCAAAAGTTCAAGCTCATCATTAGTAGCCATTTCCTGTAGTGCTTCCTGAGGGGCCCCTCCAGAGTTCAGTTGCCTACTTGCAACTATTATGTGACCCTGCTCTGACCCTCAGAATAGTTACACAAAGGTCCTGAATTACAGCTAAGGCAGACAAGCAGGAGCCAGGCTGGAAGTTCAAATCCAGTGACACATTAATCAGCCCCTAATTCATTATTGTCAGTTAGGGCAGGGCAGGTGTTGTAACTAATTTTGCAACAATGAAAGCACTTAGCAAGTGCAAAAGATCACTAATCAGGAAGCACTAAGGAAGCAGGTGCCAGCTAAAAAAATATTCTGTGACACATTAATCAGCCCCAAATTAATTCAGGTCACTTGAGGCAGGGAAGGTGTGCTTTGCTTTGCCACAATAATGTACACTGGACAACCAGAGGGTGCTGTGATGAAACAGAGGGTGGCATGGGTGGGCCAGAGGGTGGCATGAGTAGTCAGAGAGTGGCAGTGGTGACAGAGAGTGGCAGTGATGAAGAAGAGTGTCCCAAACAGGCTGGACACGTAGAAACAACAAGTTCGCAAAACTTGCGACCCGACAGGTAAGTTCGCGTTTGCGAAATTGTACAAAACCCTCGCGAACTGGCAGAAACCCGCGCGAACACAAAAAAAAAATCTGCAAATTCGCGAGAATTCGCGGATTTTGCGGATTGCGAGTTCGCAAATCCGCAAAATTCGCGAACGCGAGATTCGCAAAATTCGCCCATGCCTATGTTAAATACTGTTGTGGCTTGAGAGCTGTGTAGCCTTCCAGTACCACCCATCCATGTGCTCTCTTAGCAAGAGTTGCTTTGTCCTCAATAGATGAGACCATCTTGGTGACCTTCGATACCATTTTTTTAAAAGTCTTGGCATCAGTTGCTGACTCCCATAAGTTTGTTAGTCCTAGGGTCTCCAATGATTCCATTAGATATTTTCTTGCTGGTGAGTTTTCTCTAATGGATAGTTCAGTCCACAGGTGGGTGTTTAGGGATCCATACCTTGCGTCTCTCATTTTCCGCCAGCTTTTGATGTGTGCGCCTCTTCTCTCCACCGTTTGTTTCTGCAGCCCAAATTCAAGGCGGATTTGGGCAGGCGAGGTGTAAGTGGGCAGATGGAATATTGCCCTGTAGGCTCGACTGATGGTGTTATCTAATATCGTTGCGTCTTTACCACGCATGGGTTCGCTGCTGTAGGTGAGCATTGGCTGTAGGCGAGCTCTAATTACCTGTAGGAGGGGACCCAGTGTCCGGTCAGGAAGAGCCTTCTGCAACGGCTTTATCGACAGATGGAATGTCGTGCCCTTCTGCCGAATAGCCTCTAGTTGTTGTTTAAATGAGCCATTGCTATCTAGTATGACGCCTAAGTATTTGTAGGAGGTTACCTGCTCTAACTTCTGTCCATTCAATAGCCATGTAAATTTCCGTTTTCTGTGGTGGTTAATTATCATGATTTTTGTTTTGTTTAGGTTAATTGTCAGTGAGTTATTTTTAGAAAACGTATTAGTTTTGTCCAGCAGGTGTTGAAGGCCTATAGGGGACCGGCTAATGAGAACTAAATCGTCTGCATAAAGAAGATTTGACAATGTGGTGTTGCCCAGCCGTGGACCGTGTGATTTAACTGCATCTAGCTCTCCGGGGAGATCTGCAAGGAAGAGGTTGAACAACATTGGGGCTAGAACGCAGCCTTGTTTCAGTCCTTTGCTGGTCCCAATTTCTCTTGAAAGGTGCGTCCCAGGTCCCAGTTTTATCCTGACCCAGGTGTTACTATATAGCAGTATTAACTGCTGTAGGAGGGGGCCTGGGATACCCCAAACGCTCAATTTCTGCCAGAGTTTGTGATGGTTTACGTGATCGAATGCAGCGCTATAATCGATGAAACACAGACACAGAGAAGTCTTGCTGGCTTTTGCCACATCTGCCAGGAGGGTTAGCGCCATGATGTTCGTCGTAGTGCCCTGACCACTGCGAAATCCAGTTTGGGTTGCTGGGATGATGTTCTTTGGGGTTGCCCAAGCTGTCAGATCTTCTAGGGTGAGGCCCGCGTAGTACTTTGCCTCTGTGTCCATCAAAGCTATGAGGCGATAGCTGCTTGGGTCGTTCCTGGGGCCCTTTTTGTAAATCGGACTTATTATCGAGCCTCTCCAGGATGTTGGTGTTGTTGTTATTTCCCTTATTTTGAGAAAGACCGGTGCCAAGGTGCTGCTCCAGTAGCCAGCATCATTTTTGTACAGTATTGGCGGGATCCCATTTGGGCCAGGAGCCCCCTCGAGTTTGCCTTTTAGGATTTTTTTCTTGATCCTATCTGCTATTTCTAGGTGTGGGTTAATCTCTGTGCCTGCTGTTAAGTTAGTGGTTGATTTTGAGTCTGTGCACGCGTTTGAGTTGTGGGGCAGAGAAGATGTTCTTTTATAGGCTGAGGCCTCGTCCTTTCCAGGTGTACCGAGATGTTTGAGGTTCTGGTCAGCGTCAACTGACCAGTCTCCCCCTCTGGGACTATTTGTTTTTGAGTCAGCTGTGTTAAAGTGTGCAAATAAGTAATTGGCCCAATCAGATTCAGATATGTTAGAGTCAATGCCCTTGTGGCCTGGCTGTTGAAGGGAGTGGATTATTTTCCAGAAGCTGGAGCTATTCTTCTGTTTTCAGCTATGGACGATTTTTATCCATTGATCTTGACTTTGTTGTCTTTTTAATTCCCAGATCATCTTTTTTAGTTGTCTTTTTAGAGTCCGAAGCTCCTTTTGAGTGCCTTCGTTGTTGGGCTCATTTCGGAGCTGTTTCAATGTCTTTTTTATTTCACGTTTTATCATTTTTATCTCTGGTGTTGTACTTTTTCCATGTGAAGACCAAATGGTGGTCCATTTGTAGGTTTTCAGCATGTTTGGCTCCCAGTTCTGTTGTAAAGCCTTCCCAGGCGTCTAGTGGATTTTTGTTTGAGCAGGATGCCCGTTGCATGATTGTTTTTGCACTATTTGATAGTTCCTCGATCTCTGTGGTCTTACACCTTATTTGTTTGTAATTGGCAGTGTATTCTGTACCAATATTACAATTGACCATGATTTTATTCTCGCTAGACACGCCTAATGTGGCTTCTAAAGGCTGGTGGTCGCTTGAAGCACTTTCCCCGATCTTGAACGAAGTGATTTTTCCGTACAGCGGGAGTGTCATCAGCATGTAGTCAAGGTGAGAAGTCGTACTCGTGGAGAAGTGTGTTGGTGCTGGTGGGATGTCGTTTTTAAATCGTCCGTTAAGGACTCTAAGGTTTAGCTGCCCAAGGTCTTTCAGTAGTTCGATTGAGGTTTTTATGTGTTTGTTGGGAAACGGAGTTGTTTGGCTTGGGATGGCCCAAACGGTGTCCATTTCCTTGGTCATTTCGTCTACTGGTTTAATTTCAAACAGGTGAAGGTTAAAATCTCCTGCCACTAGTGTGTTCTCCGATTCCCTGTCTACCATGATTCTTGTCAGTTCTTTGGTAAGTTCTCTGGTGCCCAAATGTCTATGCTTTGGGTGTATGTATACATTGATAATGTACAGCTGTTCGGTTGCCTGGTTATTTGTGATTGTTACTGATAGCGCCTGTATCATGTTTGGAGGAGTGAGGCTTACTTTTATCGTTTCCGTTGCCCCGATTGTTGATGTCGAGGCAAAGATTGCCAAGCCTCCTGAACTGTGACCATATTGAGAGCTTCTGATTGCCGGGTACGTTAGAGTTGTGAAACCTTGTAGTGGGATGTCATTTGTTTCCCATGTTTCCTGAAGGAGGATCAGATCGAAGGATCTTAAGTAATTTAAGATCTCGGGGTCCTCCAGTTTGTCTAGGAGGCCATTGATGTTCCAGTTACATATTTTTATTTTGGGAGTGGCGGTAGAGTTGACGGTTAAGACTGATGTTTTTCGTCAATTAGTGCCTACACCGAGTATGGTACGTGTTTTAATAGTTGTGCTCTATGTGGTTCTAGCTGGGAGATGCTTGGGTGTTGGAGGGGTGTCTGATGTGTACCAGACCCCGGTGAGTAGCTCCGTGCACCTTTCAGGATTGATTTGGCCATTTTAGGGCGTTCTTGTTTAATTTCTTCAAGAAGCAGAGTCGGGTAAGCGGGCCTGATTTCCACTTCTAACTTAATTCCCCACTGGGAGAATCTAAGTGTTTCCTCCATAATTGAATTTGCAACGTCTTGTGTTGCCCATCTGGTCTTTGTTGTTTCATTACCACATGTGTGAGAAGCTGGAAGAAATTCGAGTTCAAGCAGGTCTGTGGTCTGTATATTTTTTAGGTTGTCGATTGAGTTGATCAGCTTCAGTATATTACCCCTGTTTAAAGTGTCTACTCTTCCTCTGGATTTAAATTCGGGAATAAAGAGAATTATGTCGGATTCCTCTATGGGCTGTAGTGTATGCTGTGACTGTCTCGCCAGTTCGCTTGGCCCTTTTGAATGTTGACTAGTGGGTATTGTAAGGTTTTGATTGAAGTTTACCCACCAGAGTTGGTCTTTAGGCTGGCCGCTTTCTGTTTTAGTGATGTTTGATGTCTCGAGGTCCACCTTTATCTCACTGCTGATGGTCTTAATGTTTTTGTGAGTAGTGGTGGTTAGGAGGTCGGTGGTTGTGCCTTTTGTTGTAGCTTTAACAGGCTCATCATGGGCCTGTTTTCCGAGCGCCCAGGTCCATTGCTTTGTTGCTGTTTGGCGATCGCTTTGGCCTTTGTGTGTCGGTTCTGATGAGTTGTTAGTTGTTGAGTTTTTTGTTTGGCCAGAGGGGAGTTCCTCTGTCTGTTTGTGAGTTTTCTCTTTTGGGGAGGACGGGGTTCGCATGCCCTCTCCGGCTTGTGTCTGTGCGTCAGTGGATTTTTTAAGTTGAGGTGAAGCGCTGGAGTGGCGCTTGTTTGCTTCTAGCGGTACACACACCCCCAGCGTGCTTGGCTGGCGGTTCACTTCTGTACTGTGGTGCTTATTTGATATTGGGGCACCCCAATGTAATTAGCTGACGATTCTCTTCTGTACAGACTACATCAACTTGCTTCTTGTTCCTGCCCTTTCTTTTTTGTTTGCGTCGAGTGCGCGCATTCATTGAGCTGCCCGCTTGCTCGACGTGTTTACTTGTTGAGGTATTATGGGAGGGCTCTTCTATTGAAGTGTTGGATTTTGGTTGTTGGCACCATTGCGTTCTGGCTTTGTTTGGGTTGTTGTCGGTCCCTTGTGGGCTTTTGTTATGAAATGGTGTGGCAGGCCTTTCCTTTGTTGTGAGGAACTTTGTGGTGTTTAATTTTATGTCCTCCAGAAGATTACCCAACATAGTGGGTAATGATGATAATTTGTCGACAATAGGTGAGCAGACACAGTCCGTTCTTACGATCTGGGATAGTTTTACTGACTCTTGTCCTCTTTTTATAAGGCCATTGAGATCTGCGAGTTTTCTATCGATCCCCATTGTGGCCTCTGCCAGCCTTTGCAGCACAATTAATTGTAGATCTAATTTGTCAGATTGATACTGGAGTGCTGTTGAGGACAGTTGGATAGTGTTGAGTAAGGTTGCCCAAAAGGTGTCAGTATTATCCCTTGCCCCCGCATTGGGATAAGTTAGACTCTCTTTGCTGATGTTGTTTGCGGGGTCCTTTGTGTTGTATGCTGCCTCAAGTTCCATCCATTCTTGATGTTCCAAGAAGGTCATGTCCCTATCTAGGGAGGGTGAAGTCTCGTCGGCCCTTATTTGAGAGGAGTTTGTGGGTTCTATTTTCGCTCCCTGGGTTCCATGGGCAATGATTTTATCTTGAGGTTTTGGTTCAGCTTGATGGCTGCCTTCTTTACCTCGAACCAATGCTGTTTCTTGATCATGTATTACTTCTTCCCCTTGCGGCCGGATGAATGAAAGAGAGAGTGTTGAAGGTGACATACCGCTTTCTTCGTGGTTACTAGGATGACCCTGTGACTCTACCAGCTCTAGGGCACAAGTGCTCAGTTTTTCTTTCTCCAGCGGAGGACTGGATTGGCTTGTTGCCTGATTATATTCCTCTATTTTTGAGGTGTGACTGGCTGCGCTTTCTTGTGTCGTCGTGAGGTGGATGTGATCTTGTCTCCATTGTTCTCCTGCCCCTGCCCCTGCTATGCTTTTGATGTTTGCCGTTGTCTCTTTTGGGTTTGATGGCGTGTGTATTACAGCTACTGTGAGATTTGAGGTTGTAGGCGAGGGGTTGTTTGTATCAACTGGTGGCAAGGGGGTTTGAAGGCCTGTAACCGAGTCATTTGACGAGTAGATCACGTTTCCTGGATTTTTTAGAAAGGCAAATTTTGTGTAAATTTTCGGTTGATAATTGTATTGCGTTTTTGCTGGCTGATCTGCTAGGTTGATTAGGTCTTTAGAGTGTTTCCTTTTGTTATTTTTATTACTTGTGGATTGATCTAGAGGTGAAGTTGATGTTGAAGTTGAAGTTGAAGTTGAGATTGGAGTGGGAATGTGGGCTGAGTTCGTTAGTTGCCCCTCTTCTGTGCCACAATTGCTGCCTTTTTGGTTGTTATCCAGTGAATTGGAGGTGCTCAAAGGGTTGCTAGAGCCCTTGTGGCTGCTGACTGGTCGCTTGTTTTCTCCCACTGTCTCTAAGCTCATTGATGCGATGTTCCTTTTCCGTTTTGACGGTTGCCTTGTTGGAGGTTTCTTACTTTCCCTGACCTCATAGTGGTCCTCTTATGCCCCTGTCAGCGTCTCCCCCGCGTTTGTTGTTCGTCTGCCTCTTTTATCTCTTCACTCTCCTCTCTCCCTTCCAACTATGGGGACATTCAAATACAAAACTACAAGTCCCATACTGCACAGGGGCGGTAATCAGGAGAAGACCAGGAGAGCGCTAGGAGGAGAGCTGGAGCTGAAATGTCCGCAAGGGCCACAGGTTGCAGGTCTCACACCGTTCGCACAGCACTCCACACGATGCCTCCTTTAATATCGAGGCGAGGCCGCAGCGTGCCGGTGGAGCTGTGTGGCAGGTGAGCCACAGACACGGACTGGCTAAGACCTCGGGCTCCCCGCTATTGCTGCCCGCTATTGCTGCCCGCCTCTGCTCCCTTGTTACTTGTTCCCTTGTTCCCTTGTTACTTGCTGCTCCTCACCTCGCTCAAGCTCACGCTCGGGAGATCACGCTCAGGTGCCCCCTCGCTCAGGCTCGGGACTCCTATGCAGGCTCAGGGTTCAGGTTTCCTCGGCTCCTCTCGCCGCTCCACTCACTGCTCACTGCCTCTTTCCGTGGTCCAGGTTACGTGGTCGAAGTCTGTAATTGCTGTTTAGTGACTTTTGGTTTTTCTGTGTCCCCACAGCTCTGTACAGCTCTGTACAAGTATTTTGTAAGGACCTTGTCACATAAGGTCCCTCTCTCCTGCAGGGGTCTTCTGTAGTTCTAATGGTCTGATTTTCAAAGGGCTCTGGGCTCCTATTCGTCCCCAGCAGCTCCCAACTCCCAACACCTCAAGGCTCCTGGTGCTTCTGGTTCTTTTAATCCCGCGTTGCCATGCCGTGCTCCTCCCGGTTCTCAGCTTCTTTCTGCTCCTTTCTGCAATCCCCAAGTGATCGGCGCAAGCTGAGCAGTCTGCCCGCCAACCACTGTATGCCCGTGTGTCTTGCCTCGTGACTCACCGCTCGCTACAGCCCGGGGGGAGACTTGGTCAGCTCAGGCCCCCCACACACCGGCTGGACGAGAACGGCAGGACAAGAGCGGGAGTCAGGGCGACCCTAGGCAGTTCCAGTCGACTTCCAGGGAACGGCGTCAAGATGCAGAGATGCTGCTTTTTACTGGCAGTATGGAGCTCAGGCGCGGAAGGGAAGCCGCGGGTGCCAGGAGCCGAGCTCCCACTTCCCGCTTCCCTCTCCCGGGTTCAAGCCGCTCTCTGTCGTCTCCACACCTGGCGTCTTTTCGCGTCTCATAGGCTCGTCTCCGCTCCTCTCCTCACCGCTGCTCTACTCTGTGACTCCACAAAATATCTAATTCGCTCTGATGTAGGTAAGGTCACAGCGCAAAGGCAGTGGGAGCTAGGGACTAGGATGCCCAATTTGAGGAGCATGGGGGCACAGGTGCAAATGAAGTTCCCGGCTTCTTTAAAGATAGTGTGGAGGAATAAAACTTATAACTTTGACTCTCCCCAAGAAGTCGATACTTTTTAATTCAAATGAAAGAAAGCTCGCAGTAGAGTGTCTTCTTTTTTCCCTCCCTTTCTTTACTTGATTGAACGTAGCTGAATCTTGCAACATATAGCGATATAAGGTCACTTCACATATGGGACGGTTTATATGTAGATATTAGTGGATAGGGATTTGATTTATAATGGATATACGTATAAAAAAAAACCACACACACTTAAAAGGGGAAAAAATAATAAAGCGTGGGTGAAGGGAAAAATATTTTACAACATATCATAGCACACTTAGGGCCAGATGTAGGTGGCCCAATACCGGTCGGTAACGGCCGACATTCGGTAATTTCGGCCATTACCGACCGGTATTGGGCATTCGGGATGTAGGGGACCAAAAAGTAGCCGATTCGGTAAATATACTGAATCGGTAAAGTTTCCGAATCGGTAACGTTACCGAATCTGTAAATTTACCGAATCGGTAAATTTACAGAATCGGTAAAGTTACCAAATCGGAAACTTTACAGAATCGGTAAAGTTACCGAATCAGTAAAGTTACTGAATTGGTAAATTTACTGATTCGGTAAATAAGAAATGGTAAAAATGGATTTCGAGATGTAGGTCCCCTTTTAAATACCGAATTTGCATGAAATTCGGTATTTAAGAGTCGGTATTTACCATGGATTGAAATCAGGTGGTAACCAGGTGCAGGCTATAAAAAAGGCCCCAAAATGCACCACTTTCACCAGAATGGCGGCATTCTATGTCATTGCGAGGCGGCTACGGCTCCAGGCAGAAGGAGAGAGGGTCTGGAGGAGGGAGGAGCAGGTGTACAGGCAGAGGATCACACTATTCCAGCTAACTGAGCCTGAGATCCTACAGAGGTACAGGCTGGCCCCACAAACAATCCTGGACCTCATCAGGGACCTCCACCCACTTTTGGACCATCCTACCCCAAGGGCGCACGCCATTCCACCCCATGTGCAGGTGCTGTGCAGCCTACACCTGCTTGCATCTGGAAGCTACCAGAGTGTGGTTGCTGCGGTAGGTGGGGTGTCCCAGAGCTGTCTGTCCTGTTTCTTTCAAAAATTCCTTGATGCCATGTTGCAGAGAATGCATCACTACATTAGCTTCCCTGCAACGCATGCAGAACTGCTAAGGACAAAGACAGACTTTTATCAGATGGCGCAGTTCCCTAACATCATTGGCTGCATTGATGGTACCCACATACCAATATGCCCACCTGCTGCCACAGAGTACATTTATCGGAACCGTAAATCCACCCACACCATAAATGTACAGGTGATCTGTGATTCAAAGTACGTGATCACTGACATAGTAGCCAAATTCCCAGGGAGTACCCACGACTCCTACATCTTCCAAAACAGTGGGATCTACGCACGCCTGACTGCGGGGGAATTCGGCGAAGGATACCTGCTAGGTGACACACTGTGTGAAATTCCCTTGATACGTATTTCTGGTGGATGTGTGTGTGTGCCTGTGATTAATGTTTATTTCTTCTTACAATTAGGGGACAGTGCATATGCCCTCCGGTCCTTCATCCTCACACCCTACCTCAACCCTACAACACCAAGTCAGAGGAGATACAACAGGGCACACAAAACAACTAGAAACAATGTGGAGCGCACCTTTGGCATGTGGAAGAGCAGGTTTTGCTGCCTCCATAAGAGTGGAGGGGCCCGCCAGTACTCACCAATTACCTGCTGCAAGATGATTGCAGCCTGTGCAATGCTGCATAACCTGGTGGTCAAGAAGGGCACAGAAGTGGAAATCTGAGATTATGAGGACCATGATGATGAGGAAGCAGTGCCTGAACCACACACATCTGGAGTTGCAACACCAACTGATGGCAGACACAGACGGGAAGAGGTCACACGCAACTTCATTTTAAGTAAGTAAGGAGACAAAGACAGGCGGAGTATGCAACAGAACTAGTTTCATTTTGTAATGACGTAGGTTTTTTAAAGCACAAATGTGCAACAAAAAGTATTTAACTGCAATGATGTTAGTCCTGGTTAACTTCACCATGAACTGTGAAAGTTATTTCCTTGCTCGCTTCCCATTAACACTTGTAGGTTGCTCAACCTGCTCACTGTCTTGCTGGCCTGTGGCCTCAGCATGGCGCCTGCTCCTCCTAGTTTCTGGGACAAGGGTGCTTCCAATGCTGCTCCTGCTTGTGCTCTCCTCACTTACAGGCACATCCGGAGCAGCTGTGTGTGCAGTTTGGGCATTCAACAGCGCCTCAAGAGCACTGATCATCCTGCCCATGCCCCTAGTGACCTCATTGGTGTTTTGGGTCATGGCCTCCTGCATGTTGCTGCTTCTCCTGCATAACAGGGATGTGGCAGTGGCCAGGCGGTTGATGGCTTTACTTTGGACATGTGCACGCTGCCTATTCTTGTGCCTCGCAGCAAAATCATCGTCTAGTTTGGTGCATAGAAGCTGCACCGAGTTGTTAATTCCGTGCATCCCTGCTGTCATCTCTTTGTTGACTTGTACCAGCTCACTGATGCCCTTTCCTATTTCTCCAATGTTATTATTCAGGGACCTCATCTGTCGTTGGCATGCCTGGATGTCTCTTCTCTGCATCCTTTGTATCCTCACCATGCTCCCCTCCAGACCAAGGAACAAACTTGGACCCTCAACTGGTGCATCTGCTGGCCTTTCTTGGACTCTGCGGTGTCTTGCAGCACTATGGCCCATCCCTGCACTGGAGTGTGTTGTACCAGAGCTAACTCCTACAGGCAAGTTGTGTGGTCCGTCACCCTCCATGTCAGCTGCTACGGACTCCAATTCGGGGAGTGGGGCCACGACATGCCTCCTGCCTGGTTGCGATGCAGGTGTCACATCATGCTGTGATGCTGGCATTTCTGGTGATGACAGCAGGAGAGGGGATTGAGATCTGCTAGGGGACGCCAGCAACTCTTGGGCCATTTCTGTGTCTTGGGCAGGTGGATGGCTACTTGATGCAGCTTTGTCCTGTGGTACGTTGGGGGTACTTTGACCTGCATCCTGACTCTCCTCCCTCTCAGGTGTTGTACCTTCAGTCTCCTGCGAACGCCTGCGAGACGTTTCACCTGTGGACATATGAGCGTACATTAGCTAAGCGCTACTGTCTCACAGTCACTACAAATAAATAATTATCACATTGGCCATGTTCTGTATGCAGTCATTTAATTAACTAGTTGGTTGGTGTGCTGTATCACATGTCCTTACATTTCCTGTCTACATATCGCATCATGCATTAGCCCTGTATAGTGCTAGCAGTACTGGACTTGGGTTCACTTGCCCACTAAGGGTACAGGTAAGGGTGATGGTATTGGGGGGAATGTAGTGCATTTGTCTTACCTTATTTGCTTGCAGCTCTGGCTGAGCTGTCTACTTCTCCCAGTCCGCACACGCTGTCTGGTTCTATGGTTGAGGCCACCATCTCCTCCAGGTCTGTCAGGGGGGGTGCTGGGTTCTTGCCTCTGCCAGTTTTTGATGCCTGCTTGTGATGTTCAGCCAATTTATTTTTGGTTTGGCTCCTTAGGTCATACATTCGTTTTTTCAGGTCCTCTGTGTCCCTGGTGGTCACCCCAACTGCATTTACTTTCTCCATGATGTCCAGCCAGATTTTTCTTTTGGCTGATTCAGCCACAGTGAGGGACTGCCTGCCAAACAATTTGTGTTGCACCTTCACCACCTCCTCCACAAGGACCTGCAGCTCCATGCTGCTGAATTTCAGTTTCCACCTCCTCTCAGGCTGCTCTTTTTCTTGACTGCTTGACATTTTTCACTTTTAAAAGTGCTCAAAACCCTTTCTGCTGCTCCTGCACTCAGCTCAGCTCCAACTGCCTTTCCGGAAGCTTCTAATTAGTTGCAGCTGCCTGTTTAGCCACTTCCTGGTAGGGAGGGGGAGGGCGGTAGCACCTGATTGGCTGCCTACTTGAGTTTCACTTTTGTTTGCTTTCCGATTCTGTATTTACCGAATCGGTATTTCCTATTCATTCCTATGGGCCAAAAGGCCCATAGGTATGAATGGTGTGGTAAATAAATATTACCCTTTCATAATTTCTATATTTAAAGGAAAGTTCATGCATTAAATGAGAGGCAGAGTCCGTGGTGTGCGATTCAAAGGGGCTTTATTTCAATAACCCGGGTTAGCGGAGAATCTGTTCCATCACCACTAAGGTTCAGGAAGGGTCTTCTGAACTTTATTCACAGAGTACAATATTTATACATTGAATCTCGTACATAGAGAAGGAGGAGCGCTCCAGGCAGAGCAAGAGAGAGAGAGAGATAAGAGACATGTGGGTGTATATGTGGGTGTTCACTTGAGGAGTCATAAGTGAGTCATAGGTGGGTGGATACATGGAGGGGGTTGCATGGCCAGCTGGAACTTTACCCTACTTGTGTGCGCACTTGGTCATGACGTGTGATTGACGTGTAACTGGGGGGGGACTGGGGGAAGCTGACTTTTGTGCTAGTAGAGAGGTCTTCGGTGTCAGAACGACCTGTACATCTAGTAATATCTGATATCTTAAGTCCGGGGATGTTTTATCTGAAATAAAGGTCACTCAAGCAAAGGTTGCTCATCACTAAGAGCCAGTGCGGGAATACATTTCTTGGTTCATTACATGGGGGCCATGGGCTTTCTATGGATGCGGGCTCTGTAAATCACTGAAATGGAGACAGAAAGACTGGGCTCTATCTCTGCAAACGGGCTCTGTTTACCTTTCTTCACTAAGCAGGAATGTGAGTCTGTAGGGCAGGCAGATAACTGTGTGCAGAATACTGTCTGGGCACCCTCGTGCGGGGCCTCATCGGCTGACTGAAAGTATGCGAGAGGTCAGGGATGCGGAGCTGCAGCCCTCAGAGTGTCTGGAGGCATGAAAAAACCTTAATTTGGATCCGGGCTCGAGCTGAGCCACAGAATGGGTTCATCTTGACTTTAAAAACGTGCACAATGCAATTACATTGGCAACATAGGCCTTAAAGCAGAATTATCGTTTCTTTCATGGAGGGCCTGGTAACTGACATGTTAACGTTGGACGCAAATGCAAATGCGTCATCATTTCGGTCATAGAGGGAAAATGCATGGATGTCATGCACATACACTAAACGTTGGGGTAGCGCAGGGGACACATACTGGCCATATAAAATTTCATTTTCCTCATTCCCTCCTTGGCCCCTACGCACCCTTCAGGATATATCTATATTCATGAGACCGTATATCTGATCATACAGCATCATTTGCTCTTCTTGTCTCTTCGGGATACGTGGATGGGGTATACAGGCGGTGGCACACAAGCCGCAAATCGCCGGGCCACATTGTAGACAGAGACAGCAACCGAATACCATAAGCAGTATCATTCCTAGGAACGACAACATTTTCCATCCCTATGCTGATATTACACTCCAGAGCCAACTGGACCAAGTCCATGTGCCTGGGTCTTGATGTATATCATATTTCTGCGTATGAGTTTACTGTTTTGGACGGGACCTATGAAGAAAAAGAATCCTTTGTTGAAATCTGTATATTGCTCCCAAGCTGTCTCAGTCTGATCAATCTCGGAGGAATCGCTCTCTCTCCGGTGTCTAACACGCTCGAGTTGTGAATCTCGGTGATACTGGGATGGGGCTAGAAAGACGGGGGGCAGCAGGAACGATATATAACATGTTCCACCCCAGTCTAAGGGCAGATGTACATAGGCTGTCTGACCACAAATGAAATAGGTATGGCGAGATGCTTTGAAAGAAGACTTTCCTTTATCATCAAACTCTACCACAGCATTACACTCGCTGTGTCCCAAATGTACTGATCCCTTCTTTCTGACACACAAATCACCTTTTGCTGGTAGGACTGTAATAAACGGTGGACCTACATTTTGCTTGGGCTGGACATTCAGAATCATGAAGTTAAGGGAGGCATTTCCTTGCTCGTACTCTTCATTGTCTAGATTGGTTCCCTTTCTTTGGGGAAGTCCTTCTTCATTTGGAAAACATGCCTCATTCATTACTTTATTCAGGTTTCCATATATCCAGTCACTCTGGGAAACTGTGGACTTTCTGTCTAGAGATGTCATTAAGGCAAACCATGCTCCGCACGAACCATTGTGGGAGAACGGAAAAGGGAAGAAGGGCAGTACTCCCTTTGTCTTTTGAAAAGGTGGAAGTTGGCCACATACCCACCAATCTGTTACATTGCTGGTCTGATGAGAATGATGCAATCATTCGAATAAAAGTATTGTTGCGCAGGGCTAGTCAATATGATAGTTCATGGGGTGGCAGATCACTAAACGTGTGTTCTACAGTGTCATTAATAAAAGAGTGTATATGTGAAGAGATAGGGGGAAAGAAAACATGTAGAATTAAGCTGATACATATTATAGTGATGCACAAAAAGGACATAAAAATCAAAGTTACTATACATCGATTGCGTAAGGTCTTGGTAGAGTCTTGCAGTATTTCTCTTTCTTATCTCTCTGTCTAGTACTATTCTGGTCTATGATCTAATGCATGTCAGGAACCTGTCTAACCGATTCACCCGAGAGGGACTTAAACAATTAAACGCTGTCTGACTTACTAGACCGTAGTTTGGATTTATACTCCTGTTGCGGAGTCTTTTCTAGCAAAGGGGGCTTAAAGTCTGTGGGGTCATGGTCATTTTTATTGTCATTGTTCCTTAACAAAGTTCAGAGTGTCCGTAGAATTTCTTGAAGTGTTGCGCGTGAAGCCATCCTTTTCGTCCTTCGATTTTGATGGCTGTCCTCGTGGTGTGTAGCACAAGCTTCGGCGTCCTCCAATGCGGCTCAAGGGGGCTTGATCGGTCAAAAGTTCCGCTCATAGATAACATCTCCAGGGGCTATGGCAGGCTCCTGGACTTGGGTGTTGTCAGGGAAGGCGGCGGCAACCTGTGAATGAAAAGAGAGTAGTGCAGACATCAAGGAAGCCAGGTAATCTGTCAGCATATTACTGTCAACATCAGTTATTTTCTTTGGCATAGGCGTACCCCACATATTAGGTGGTCTTCCGAAAACTACTGGATTGAACTGGCAACAGATCATACAGGTACGTGCTTTCTGTTTCGCTGCTGCACGCAGGTGCTTGTTAAACCAAATGTTCTGTAAACTATCTAGCATAGCCTTTTCTCCTAAGTGTGCTGAACTATGTGCTGTGTTTATGATTTCTTGTACCATGGAATCTGGGAGAAACCATGTAGCTTTGCCTTTAGTCACCCAACCTTGGTCAGTCTGGACCCCTCCTTGTTCAGTCCATTTCTTTATTTCGTCTGGAGTGGCATGTGTCTGTATGTTGAGTACATCTTGTGAAGGATCCCTAACTGTCATGCTTTTGGTCAGTAATGGTATCTCTGTCTTTGTCGTGTCTGTTGGTGTCTGAGCTGTCAATTTAGCAGTTCGATCTGCCAGGACATTACCCTGGGAAATGGTGTCTGTAACTTTGGTGTGTGCTTTACATTTCATGATAGCTATGGCTGTAGGCAAATGTATTGCTTCTAACAGGGCTTGAATAAGTGGGCCATGCTGAATTTTGGCCCCATGAGAGGTCAAGAAACCTCTCTCCCTCCAGAGAACTTCGAAGTCATGAACTACGCCAAAAGCGTACTGTGAGTCTGTATAAATGTTCACTTTCCAGTTCTTGGCTCTTATGCAGGCTTGTGTCAGAGCGATGAGCTCTGCTGCTTGTGCTGACAGTGTGTCTATTCTGTGGGTCTCTATGACTTCAGTAGTAGTGGTCACGGCATATGCGGCCACTAGCTCTCCTGTGCTTGTTCTCATGCATGAACCATCAACATAAAGTGTCAGGTCAGGATCTGGAAGTGCAACATCTGTCAGATCTTGTCTTGGTTTCGTCACTGTATTTATTACTTCCACACAGTCATGTGGTGCAGTGTCTACTGTACTGGATGGTAAAAGTGTAGTAGGGTTAAGAATGTTACATCGTCTGATCTCTATGTGTGGCTGAAATAACGTCAGTTCATATCCTGTTAGTCTCGCTACAGTCAAGTGTTGTGTCTGTGTCCTGTTCAAGAGAACTTCTACTGCATGTGGTACCTGGACTGTCAGAGGGTGGCCCAACACAATCGAGTTGTTTTGTCTTATGGCTAGAGCTGTTGCTGCAACTGATTTCAGGCACGCAGGCAGAGCCTGGGCCACTGGGTCTAGTGTACTAGAAAAATAAGCACAAGGCTTGTGTTTTCCTGCTTGATCTTGTGTATGGACAGATAATGCTGTGCCTTCGCGTTCAGTGACAAAAAGAGAAAAAGGTTTGCTGTAACATGGTGTCGCTAAAACTGGCGCTTGACATAAGGCTCTTTTTAATTCTTCAAATGCCAAGGTGTGTTCTTGTGTCCAAGGGAGGACAGTCGAAGACACTGCCTCCTGTGTTGTCAATTGTATCAGTGCTTTGGCTAGATAAGCATACTGGGGAATCCTTTGCCTACAGTATGAAGTGAGGCCATATGAAGGCCCGTACCTCCTTTTGTGTCTTGGGCCGTGGAAGGTTAGCAATTAACTGAATGCGTTCTTGTGTCAGCTGCCTACCCCTCTTGGACAGCAAGTGTACAAGGTAAACCACTTGCTGGGCATAGAATTGTAACTTCGAAGGGGACACTTTGTGCCCCTTGTCTGTCAGAAAGTGTAAAACTGTCAGTGATGCATGTTCGCAGTCTGTCTCTGATCGTGCTGTGATCAGGATACTGATCAGTACTGTATCGGTAGGCATGTTAATACTGTCCAGCTGTCTTTTTAATGCTTGACTGTAAATGCTAGGGCTCTCTGTAAAAGCCTTTAAATATTTAAAGCTACGTCCACTTAAACTGAATCAGAAGAGATACTGGCTGTCTGGATGAATTGGAACACTGAAAAAGGCATTTTTCAGGTCAGTTACTGTAAAGAATGATGCTTCAGAATCAATAGCAGTCAGTAATGAAGAAATGTCTGGGACCACTGGGTACTGTGGTACTACACATTTGTTCAACTACTAGTCTGTAAACTGGTGGTGCATTAGGGTCTGATCGTTTAAGGATAGGAAGGACAGGTGAGTTACATACATTTGAGTCAGTCTCTACTACTACTCCATGTGCAATGAGTTCGTCAACAATCTTTAATAAGGCTACTATGGCATCAGGTGGCATCTTGTATTGTCTGATATTTGGGAGTACTACTCCTGCTTTGAAAGTGACACGGTGTGTTGTTATGTTCATGTGACCTACGTCAGTCGGACCTTGTGCCCATAGGTGCTGTGGCACATTCTGGAGTCTGGGGTCAAAATCTTTCAGAACATAATGTCCCTTAAAATCACGTAAGAACAGTCGCACTCCTTCCGGAGAACAACAAATAACTGCTCCTAGTTCTTTTAATGTCTTTATACCTAGCAAGTTTTCTAAACATGATTTAGTAAGTACCAAGTCTGTGGTACGTGACAGTGGACCAACTCCAAGGGAAACTGGCTTTGACACTTCATTAACAATAGGCTTTCCTGAAAATCCCAAGGAAATATTTTGTGAGCCTGAGAGGTGCCCCTGGAACCTCGTCATGGCTGATGGTAGTTCTGCTCGCCCCTGTGTCAATCAGAAACTTACTGTCCTGTCCTAGTACACGACCTCGTACATAGGGACCCCTTTTATCTACAGGAACCTCAATAAGGGACAAGCCATCTACCCTCTCTAGGCTGTTTCATGAGAAAGATTGGTATTCCGGGTAGTCTGACTGCGTGTACTGCCTCACTCCTCTGAGAAGCAGCCCCCACCTCCAGAAAGATGTTCGCGCTCAGAGTCTTGAATCTGATCCAAGTAGGAGCCAAGCTACACTGTGATGTAAAATTGAATCACTGCCAACACTGAGCTCATTGCAGGAGCAAAGCTTCCTGCCAATTATTCTAGGTACATTACTGAGGGCAAGCATCCTTTATCTTCATGCGAAGGAAGCCTGAGCCAGTTGGAGGAGTGTAGCCCTCCCTTTACATAAACAAGTGTTCGCGGAAAAGAATTGGAAAATGGCCAAGGATAACAAGACAGGCACTGCTCGGTGCTCCAAGAGGGAAAGGCCCTCCCTTTACAAAAAATCTTTCGCTGGGAGTCAGGCTAAATCCAAGGTCGAAAAACACATTCCTTGGAACTCTAAACATAACTGCTCCCACGTCAGAATCAGTATTCTCTAACTAACTAGAGCAAATTTAAAACATGATAAAAAGCAAATTAATCTGTAACACAGTCACATGCTAGCATTTTAATATAATTATGTTATAAAGTACTGCTACTTGAAAGCTCCACTTTCTAAGAAAACACTTTTGTCTAACTAATGCAGCTAGAAGGCAAGACATTTGAAACATGGGCATTTATTTAGTATGCAGATTAACACACAAAAAGGGGGCAATTTGCTTCTGCACACAAGGCTTATGCATTTTGCATTTGAAAAACGAATTATCATGGACTGTTGGGTTTAATATTTCTCTGCACACTGCATAACAAAGAAGTCAAAATTTAGTGTGCAAGCCTTTCTATTCTACCTATCAAAAAGGCCAGATTCATTAATTTTCAAATAGTCATTTTTCCTAACTGAGTGGGTTAACTTTCACAATGGTCTGCTACATATCAGAAACATTTGCATTTGAAAAAGGTTCAGCTTGCATTGAAAAAAAAATAATCATGTACTTTTTTTCTAGAACACACACATTTTCTTTTTTTTTTTTTTTAAACACACGGTTGCATTTCACTAATTAAAAGCACATTCTATGATGGGTCTGTTTTATATTTTCTTCTCCACAAACATTAACGCACTAATTCTAACACACTGGTTCGTGTGCCATCCATAGCTGAAAACTCTTATCACAATCCGACTGGTTGATTTATAACATTCCGACCTCCGGAAAAACACATTAAATCATGTGTTCCAAGGCAAACCCACACAAATTCGTGGACGCATTTCAAAATAGAAAATTAAATGAACACTGCTGTATGATGTTACCATACTGTCAAAGCACATAGGCAGGACCCAGCAACCAATGAAAATAAAATCAAACCACCATTCATCTAAACACTCACTGACTCTTAGAGTCAGCTCACATAACCATGCATGTTAAACAGCATGTTAAAACAAATACTGCCGTCTCAATCCAAGATATTAACCCTTAGGCGGCTCAAACACAATCATTCCCCAATGACTGCAGTTACGCGGGAAAGTCAAGAACTTATCACTTCACGTTTTCAAATAACACGTACGAACATCTTCAAAACATTTTCTCCAAGCAGTTGAAAGAGATCCAGCTCTCTCCTGACTAACGCAACAATATCATGCTCTGTACAAGCCATATCCACATGGCGCTATTCACAAGCCATATTTACAAGAAAGTCAACAAGTCCAAAAATGACACGCTATTCACAAGGCATATTTACAAGGCGCAATGCACAAGGAACACAACAAGTCTAAATGAGAATATGCTCCTCACAAGCCATATTTACAAGGAGCTATGTACAAGAAACTCCACAAATCATATTACACTGAATACTTTCCCATTGCATAGCAGAAGCAAATGCAGCAAGCCATTTAATGAGCAATTTAAAAGCCTTTTTCACTCACAAGTACAATTTCCTCAAGACCAAGATGTAATGGGCTCCCTTTCAGACAGTTACCCTTCAAGCCTTACAGTTCAAACACCAAGATGAAAAACATTTCTTCCACCCTGCATAAGTCAAATGCCATGATGTACTGCAATCTCCTCACACTGCAACTGTTCAAGCCCATAGGTCTAAATACAATATGGCATCTAGCCCATGTTCATTATATATGTAATGACCAGGTGTGTCTCTAGGCGGGATGTTAACGGACTCTTCTAATATTCCTTTCCTGGTCCCTATCTGACGTAACTTTGAAAACAGTGGCATGATGAAGCCAACGTAATGAAAACACAATACACACTAGAACAGACTGACTGAAACAATCATTCACACTACAACACGCTAAAACACTAAAACACTAAAACAGATAAATTTTAACTGATACATAAACTTGAAAAACATGTACTTGAAAACAGTTAACTTTATGCACTGAAATACAGTACAACCATACCGGTCTCAGAAAGAGACACGTCTTTACCGTGCCCACCGAAATGGACCCGTCTTTACCGTGACCACAAAAGTGGACCCGTCTTGAACTTGAACTTGAACCCTATGCATTCCCCATAGTGGTACTCACCGGGAAGCAGAACTTGAAGGCCTCGGAAACTTGATACTGCGCATGCGCCGGGGAACAGGTGGACCTCTGGAGACCTCGGACCTTGCTCTCTCACGACTTGGGCTCTGGTTGGGATGATCCGCGATCCTCACCGCCTCGTGTGGATGCCTGGTCGCAGTCCGTCCTCCTCGTGGGCCTGAGGGAGTAAGCGGGAAACCCCCGCTGCGTGCACTTTGAAGTCCGTCACGGCTGTAGGAGGGGGGCGAAGGCTGGACCTACATCACCAGCGCGTGGGGAAAGGGACTAGTCCTGCTCGGGCGCCAAATTAATGTGGTAAATAAATATTACCCTTTCATAATTTTTATACTTAAAGGAAAGTTCATGCATTAAATGAGAGGCAGAGTCCGTGGTGTCCGATTCAAAGGGGCTTTATTTCAATAACCCGGGTTAGCGGAGAATCTGTTCCATCACCACTAAGGTTCAGGAAGGGTCTTCTGAACTTTATTCACAGAGTACAATATTTATACATTGAATCTCGTACATAGAGAAGGAGGAGCGCTCCAGGCAGAGCAAGAGAGAGAGAGAGATAAGAGACATGTGGGCGTACATGTGGGTGTTCACTTGAGGAGTCATAAGTGAGTCATAGGTGGGTGGATACATGGAGGGGGTTGCATGGCCAGCTGGAACTTTACCCTACTTGTGTGCGCACTTGGTCATGACGTGTGATTGACGTGTAACTGGGGGGGACTGGGGGAAGCTGACTTTTGTGCTAGTAGAGAGGGCTTCGGTGTCAGAACGACCTGTACATCTAGTAATATCTGATATCTTAAGTCTGGGGATGTTTTATCTGAAATAAAGGTCACTCAAGCAAAGGTTGCTCATCACTAAGAGCCAGTGCGGGCATACATTTCTTGGTTCTTCTTGGGCTTTCTATGGATGCGGGCTCTGTAAATCACTGAAATGGAGACAGAAAGACTGGGCTCTATCTCTGCAAACGGGCTCTGTTTACCTTTCTTCACTAAGCAGGAATGTGAGTCTGTAGGGCAGGCAGATAACTGTGTGCAGAATACTGTCTGGGCACCCTCGTGCGGGGCCTCATCGGCTGACTGAAAGTATGCGAGAGGTCAGGGATGCGGAGCTGCAGCCCTCAGAGTGTCTGGAGGCATGAAAAAACCTTAATTTGGATCCGGGCTCGAGCTGAGCCACAGAATGGGTTCATCTTGACTTTAAAAACGTGCACAATGCAATTACATTGGCAACATAGGCCTTAAAGCAGAATTATCGTTTCTTTCATGGAGGGCCTGGTAACTGACATGTTAACGTTGGACGCAAATGCAAATGCGTCATCATTTCGGTCATAGAGGGAAAATGCATGGATGTCATGCACATACACTAAACGTTGGGGTAGCGCAGGGGACACATACTGGCCATATAAAATTTCATTTTCCTCAATGGGGAATACCGATTCAGTAAATACCGATTCGGTAAATACCAATTCGGGAAATACCGATTGTCCGAAACCAAATTTTACCGAATCGATATTTTTTACCGATTTTTTACCTACATACCATTTTCCGATTCTAAAATACAGATTCTGTAAAATTCGGTATTTTAGAATCAGTAAAATAGATTTACCTACATCTGGCCCTTAGTAATCTATTATCCATAATGGGGTGATCCTGACCAGATCTAATGAGTTCTCGATTGGCGACAAGATCGCCAGAAAGGGTAGGGGGGGGGGGTTCCTCGTGGGAGGTGGGTGGTTCTTATGAAAGTTAGGGGTAAAAATGGAAAAAAGCAATCCTCATATAACCATGAAGATAAAGAAAGCCACCATTCTTGGGCGGGAGTTGAATTTGGTCTATTCAAAGAAATATTAAGATGAACAGCTTTTCCAATAAGATTAAGATTATTAGCTGGAATGTCAATGGATTGAGGGACAGGAGAAAGATTTCTAGGGTGACTGAATTCTTGAATAACTCCGGGGCTCATATCTGTCTACTTGAAGAAACTCACTTAGAAATACAAGAGTGTAAGTTAGCATTTGGTAAACTCCGGTGGGTTCAAGATCTTCTCTGCTCTGACCAGAGCGGTAATACAAGAGGAGTGGCCATAGTGATCAGAACTAATGCTGGGATCAGAGTGGAGAAGTTTGAGACAGATCACTCTGGGAGGTGGCTGGTGGCCTCATTATCAATGGGTAACACTCCATTTGCATGTGCAGTCCACTATGGGCCCAATCAAGATGCTCCAGGGCTCTTTTGAAGCTAAAAGCTAGCCTTTCTGCAATGGTAATACCTGTTATCTTAGGGGGGGATTTCAACCTAATTTTAGATGAAAAAATGGACCGCACTTCGAGGGTTAAAGTTACGCCCCCTGGTAAACCTCGAATTGAGTTAAAGAACATTATTAAAGATTTCAATCTAATTGATATATAGAGAGCAAAAAATGGCAGCAGAAGAGATTTCTCCTTTTACAGCCGAAGATATAGGCACCATTCCGGAATCGATTTCTTTCTATTAGACCAGTCTCTCTTTTCTGCAGTAGAATCCATTATATATATTCCAGCTCTGCTGTCTGACCACTCTGTCGTGGAGCTGGTTGTCCACTTTAAGCAGAAGGAGCATCGTAGAAGGTGGACCCTGGATAGATCTTTACTAGTTAGGGATGAAGTCAAGTCGGATATAGTAAATCAGGTAGAGGAGTACTTCAGGTATAATTATGGCTCCGCTAGCGATCAGGTGGTATGGGAGGCTTTTAAAGCCTTTCTCAGAGGTTTATTAAGTAGCCTGATGATCAGTAGGAATAAACTAAGGAGGAAGATGGAGGAAGAGCGCCTTTTAAAGCTTAAGTCAAAAGAGCAGGAGCTCCAGAAGGCATCGGCGGATCAGCCGAGTATGGTACCATGCCTACAAACTGAGTTAGACGGCTTACGGGCAGAGTATCAAGCAAGCCTCGATAAGATCTTAAAATACAGGTGGGACACCAGCAAGCTTCAAAATTTTTCCTATGGGGAAAAATGTGGTCGCGTTCTAGCCTGGAAAACCAAGGCAGATAAGATTAGAAATCAGATCAATAGTTTATTTCTGCGTAGCTCAGGAATTGTTACTCATGATGAAGATCGAATCAGAGAGGAGGCGAGACTATTTATGCAAGGTTTATATAGGGAAGACACCTGCTCCACTCCACAGAGAGCTGAGAACTGGTTGAACCAGTTAGAGCTCCCTCATATATCTGAAGCGGATGGAGCCCTCCTTAGTGCTAGTATATGTGAAGTCGGAATTCAGATTAAGAGAATGACCAGGGGAAAAGCAGCTGGTCCAGACGGACTTCCAGTAGAGCTAAATGAGATAGTTCTTGATAAAGTTGTGTCTGTTTTAACTATTCTGTTTAATAAGATCCTCTTAGCGGGTGAGACTGCTCCAAAGTCATGGTCTGAAGCTACTGTTACCTTATTATTAAAGCCTAATAAAGATTCATTAAAAATTGAGTCTTACAGATGATTTCATTATTGAACTCGGACTACACGATCTTTGCGGGGGTCTTGGCAGCTAGAATGGCAAGAGTTATTAAAACCATAGTACACAAAGATCAGAGGGGCTTTATTCCTGATCAGCAACTAAATAAATTAACGTTTCAAGCTATCGCGGCAATAGATGTTGCAATGGATAAGAAGCTTCCGCTGACCCTTGTAGCCATAGATGCCGCTAAGGCTTTTGATCAAGTGAACTGGTCATATCTATGGAAGGCCTTATTGGGGTTTGGATTCCCAATTAATTTTGCTGCAGCAGTTAGGTCCCTTTATTCCACCCCGCGAGCAAAAATTTCAGTTAATAGATTTCTCACGGACTGGGTAACAATCTCTCACGGTACCAGGCAAGGGTGCCCTTTGTCACCTTTATTGTTTAATTTATACATTGATCCCTTCGTTTGTCAGCTCAGATCGGATCCCGTAATTAAGCCTTTTAAAATCACTAATTTAGAATTAAAGTTTGCCTTATATGCAGACGATTTACTTATGTTTACTTCCAATCCAGCTGAAGCCATTCCAAGATTATTAGATCAGGCTGAATCATTTGGGGAAATTTCAGGATACAGTATAAACAAAGATAAAACTGAGAATATGGAGTGGAATCAAAACATGGGGACGGCAGGAGCTAAGCTACGAATGAGGTATTTGGGGATACATCTGGCCCAAATAATTGAGGAAATACCCAAAACATTTTTTGCTAGAGTCTGTAAGGACGTTTGTGGCCTGCTCCAACGGTGGTCAAGCCTCCCTTTAAACATCTTTGGGAGGGTTAACCTGATAAAGATGATCATCCTGCCAAAAATAACTTTCCTATTTAATTCTATTCCTTTATCCTTTAACACGCTGGGTATCGCAAAACTACAGGGAAAAATTGGCTCCTTTATTTGGAATACTAAGTCCCCAAGAATCTCCTGGAAAAAACTAAGGAGAAGTGTAAATACAGGCGGCTGGCTCTGCCATATTTACTTATCTACTGCCATTCATTCCATGTTAAGAACTTCAGGATATTGGCTAACAGAATAGATGCATCTTCACTAGGTATACTCTTTAAGGCCCTATTGCAGGATATACCTCAGGGACAAGAATTTTTTCTTTTTAAATTCGGGGATCCGAAGTTTTTCAAAAAGGTGAGGCTCAAGATTCTTGGTGCAGCTTTGAAAAACTGGCTATATATAGGGAAAAGCCTAATCATTCCCTATTACTCACTCCAGGCTCCGATTTGGGATTCTCCGGGTACGCCAGTTTGTCTTAATGATCAATTGTCCCGGCCCCTGAGAATGACAGATTTAAATTGTTGGGGGGATCTCCAAAAAGATTCACAGCTGTTAAGTGGGAGTCCCTTTCTAGTATGACCGGTGGGACACTCACTAGATTTAAGTATTACCAGCTATCAGGATGGTGGGCAATATTAAAAAATCTACATTTGAAAGGGAAGGCTGGAGCTTTTCTAAATTCAAGAATTCACTAACTGACCATATTATAATATGTTTGCTGCACTTGCATTGCTCCCAGAAATCAATCTGATAAAATGACCTCAATGTTTAGCTTTCAAATTCCTTCACAGAATGTTTAAAACTGTTAAATTGTACATTGTGCTTCTTTATTTCCATACACTTTATTAATCTGTTAATATTATTTAATTTATTAAGCAGTCATAAGACCCCCTTAGTAGGTGTTTCTGACTTCCAGGCATCCGTGGACCACAAGTTAAGAAGGAATGGTTTCTTACCTGTAATCCAGTTAACTCATAGGTGAATCTCTATTGTTAGTCATATGCATTGGATAAGTTCGCCCATGCATGGGTGTCCTAGAGCATGCTTCCATAGTATATCTTCCTAATTTTGAATGTTTGCCTTTCTTCAGGAAGGCCCGTAACAACACTTAAGAGAACACATTATGCAGCCTTAACGAATAGGTTACAATTGTCCAATTCTTCAGACTGTACTTCCAAAGGGTCAATACACCCATATAGTATAATTTCAATCCCAAACTCTGTAAAAACAGTTTAAATCTCTTTCACAAACCCTTTAGCATAAGTAGAGAGACAAAGGATAGCAGGACAGTGTAGCCCTGTAGGTTACAGTTCTTTTTGATGAAATGCGTCAGATAGATAATTCATCTCCACTGGGGAGGTGGGGGGTTGCTGATGACTTCAATAGAGATTTCTCAAAGAGAGAATTCGCATTACAGGTAAAATACAATTCCTTCGCTCTCAGGGGATCTCATTGATGGTCATTAACACTGAACACAGTAGCAAACCCATACCCATCCACAGTGGTGGAATGTCTAAAGGACCACAATAAGCAAATATTTTTCTGAGGGAAACCTATCCTACTTGAGCATCTGTTCTAGCATCCAAATCCAAACAACAGTGTTTGGTGAATGTATGAACAGATCTCTATGTATCTGCTTTGCAAATTTCAGCTATAAGGACATTTCTCCTCAAGGCGGCAGTAGCCGCTTTGCCCCTGGTAGAATGAGCATTAGGTTTAGCTGATAAAGATCTGTTCACTTTTTGGTAGCATAAAAGGATGCAAGACACTATCCATCAGTAAATGGATTATTTAGAAGTAGCTAAACCTGTACGGACTGGACCATAATTTATCAACCATTGGTCCAAGCTGTGTACGTCTTATGTTATCTCTAGATAAAGCGTCAATACCCACCTCACATCCAGGGAAAGAAGAATTCGTTCAGTCGGAGAGGAGAGGTGCTGAAAGAAGGTTGATAAGGAAATCACCTGATTGACGTGGAAATCAGAAATTACCTCCGGCAGGAATTCCAGGTGAGTCCTCATCACTACATTGTTAGAGTGAAAAATAGTGTTTGGTTCATGAGAACATAACTCCTGGAATTCACTAACTCTATCTGCTGATGTGATCGCTACGACGAAAGAAGTAATCCATGAGAGATGTTGCAGGGATGATTTGTGTATGAGTTCAAATGGTTCCTACATGAGGCGAAAGAAAACCATATTGAGCTCCCATGGAGGAGAAGGAGGCTTGATGGGAGGATAAACCTTTTTCAACACCTCTAAAAAAAATCTTTAATAACAGGGAATTTGAAAAAATTTGTTATAAAGGACATTTTCTGTAGCCAGTAAAAGCATCTTCCGGGCAGGTCACGCGGTTCGTGTCCTTAGTAGAACACCAAATTCCAAATGTCTTCCACTTGAAGGAGTAGGCTGAATAAGTTGATGGCCGTTTAGCCTCCTTGAGGATGTTCATACAGTCTGTCTTCTGTTAGGTTCAAATGTCAATATTGCACTAGCTCAGGAGCCATGCTGCCAAATTCAAGAAGGAGATATCGGGGTGAACCATCTAGCCTTCGAATTTTGTTAGAGGATTTGGTCTGCATGGCAGCTTGAGATGTGGACGTATTGACCAGTAAAGAAGGTCCATGAACCTCCATTGATAAGACCACTCCAGAGCATAGAAGACCATTCTGGCTCTCGAGTAGGAAGCTTGTTGAGGATTTACATAATCAGGGGGATCAGCCTAAAAGCTTGGAGAAATTTGTCTTACCAGTTGATTCATAGGGCATTCCCTATTGTTTCTGGTTGGAAGTGTCTCAAGGCAAAGCCTGTGCATTTTTTGTTTTCTGTGATGGCAACAAAAGTTGATATGCAGAGAGCCCCACATCCTAAAAATGTTTTGAACATCATCATTGTGAAGGACCCATTTGTGGTTTTCATACAGAACCCTGCTCAGAGAATCTGCTTGAAAATTTTGCACACCTGGGAGATGTGTCTCTATGATCCGTAGGATTTTGTCTATGAGCCGTTTCCTAATTGTGTGGGCCACATGGGATGAAGGTCAGGACCTCGTTCCCCCCTGCTTGTTGGAGGTGGTAGGTCGTTGTTGTAGTGACCGGCTAAACAAGCAGGGATTACGTCTTGAATGATGGGCGAAAGGCTTTTAGTGCTAGGTGAACTGCCCAGAGATATAGGAGACTGATGTGTTAGGTCCTCTCTCTCTGAGACCATGTTCCTTGGATTTAGAGATGATCCATGTGTTTCCCCATACAAGTAATGATGTTTCGGTCTCGGAGTGAACATCAGGGTGAAAAAGCATCCCTTGAAGCTGGTGCGTCGGAGAGCACCCTGATTTCAGATACTGTTTTGAATGGGAGGAGAGAATGATCTTGCCCTCTCACTTGCCTCAGCCTGTAAGGTGGTTGCACTGATCCTTGACACATTCCTGAGAAGGCTGCATGTTAAGCAAGCATTTGGAGTGAGATAGATACATGAGGCCAACGAGCAGAGGAAAGAAGACAATGACCTCACTGTGGGATGAAAGACTTTCATGAGAGAGAGAGACATTTCAGACGGATTAATAACAGTCTCTGCTTTGAAGGACACATTCCTGCCTGAAAGGTGTCAATGGAAGCCCCAAGGAGAAGACATTGACTTGCTGTGGTTGATATGTAGTCACTAACCTTTGAAGGACATCGCATTTCCACTGGTATGAAGATGGGTTTCCTGAGAAGTTGACGCCTTTATGAGACAATCGACTAGGTAGAGGTAGATGAAGATTTAATGTTCCCTGCGAAGGGCAGCTAACTGCTCTGCTCTTCGAGAAAGTTCTGGGTGGTGACTTCAGTCCAAATGGCTGTATTTTATTCTGATAATGATTTTGTCCCAAGGTGAACCTCGAGAACTTTGCTATTGATACCTGAAATTATGCATCTTGAAGGTCTATAGAGCACAGCCAATCTCGCTGGTGTAACTGGGAATAAATCTGATGTAGTGCCAACATCCAAAAATGTTCTTGCTGAATCCACTTGTTGGCCACTTTCAAGTCGAGAATGGGTCTGAACTCATTTCTAGGTCCTTTCTCCTTCACCAGTAAATATCAGAAGTAAATGCCTGTTCCCTGTTGTTTGGTAGGAACGGTCTCCATGCATGCTTCTGCAGAACGATATGGACTTACGATCGTAACATTTGTAGATGATGATTGGATGGTTTTGGTGGTATGGTCAGTGGAGGAATTGTGAACCTGAGACTATGACCCTTTCTAACAATTTTCAGTAACCATATAGCCACCAATCAATCATTCAATCAATCAATCAATCAGGGTTGGTAAAGCTCAACTACTTAAACCTGCATACTGGGGTCATCAGAAGAGCCAGGTCTTGAGGTCCTTCTTGAATTGGGGCAGTGTGGTGGTTTGTCAAAGGTGGAGGGGGAGGTAGAAGTATTTTTCACCCATTCTGGTCTTGTAGATGAGTAGAATGGTGGCCAGAGAGAGGTCAGCTGATCGGAGGTGTCTTTTGGGTGTTTGAAAGGAGAGGCGGTTGTTCAGGTATGTTGTTCCACTATTGTGAAGGGCCTTGTATGCATGGGTGAGAAGTTTGAAGGATAGTCTTCTTTCTACTGAGTGCCATTTGAGTTTGCAGAGGTGTTGGGTGATGTGGCTGTGTCATGGGGTGTCCCTTCTTGAAAGTTGTTTTTGGTGATGTTGGGTTTGCTGCTGAGGGAGAGGATGAGGTGGGTGTCATCGGCGTAAGAAAAAATGTTGTGCCTGTGGTTCCTGATGATAGTTGTGGAAGAGGGTGGGGCTGAGGGAGAAGGCCTTGGGCACTCCACAGTTGGTCTCTTTTGGTTCTGAGATGTAGGGCAGAAGTCTGACTCGCTGAGCTCTTCCAGTGAGGAATGAGCAAATCCAATTGAGGGCCTTACCGCGGATGCCAGCATCATAGAGTTTGGTGGCTAGGGTGTGGTGGGAGACAGTGTCGAAGACAGCCAAGAGGTCCAAGAGGATGAGCGCTGCAGTTTTACCTTGGTGGATGAGGGAACGGATGTCGTCAGATTGGGAGATGTTTAGGCTGTTGCTGGCTTTTATGAAGTTTGCTAGTTGGGTGTTGACATTTTTTTCAATGACTTTGGCTGCGAAAGGAAGCACAGAGATAGGCCTGAAGTCTTTGAGGTCTGTCTGGTGAGCAGAGGGTTTCTTAAGTGGGCGGTTAACTGCACCATGTTTCCAGTTGTTTCGAAGGATCGAGGTGGCTCTGTGGAAGAAGTGGGGTGGGCAGGGGTCTGATGGTGCTCCAGAGTGGATGCTTTTCATGGTTTTCGGAGTGTCTTCTGTCGTGAGAGAGGTTTATGTGAGCAGGGTCAGCTGGCTGGCATCATTTGGAGGTAGTGCAGGAGTGGTGCAGAGGTTTTGTTTTTCAAAGTTGTTGTAGATCATCTTAATCTTAAGTTGGAAGAAGGTGTTGAGTCTGTTGCAGAGGTCTTGGGAGGGTAGGATGTCTGTTGTTTCGTTGCAGGGTTTGGTGAATTCCTTGATGATGGAGAAGAGTTCTTTGGTATTGTAAGTGTTGGTGAGGATTCTGTCTTGGAGGGATTTCTTCCTTGTGGATTTGATGAGGTGGTGGTGTGCGGTGGTGGCTACTCTGTAGGCGAAGCATGTTTCTGGGGTTTTGTTGTTCCTTCATGTCTTTTTGAACTGTCTGTGGGTGCGTTTCAATTCTTGGGGTGCAGGGGAGAATCAGCCGGCTTTCTTGATATGTCTCCCTATGGCTTTCTTGAGGGAGGGCAAGTGTGTCAGTGCAGTTTGTGATCCAGCAGTGGAGGTTGCATGCTGCGGTGTTGGCGTCCATCATCATAGTTGGTGGGTTGCTGATGAGGGTGGAGGTGCGCTGGTCTTAGGTGATTTTGTTCTAGCTTCTACGGGTGAAGCGGTAGGCATGCTTGTGTCTGGTGGGTTATTTAAAGAAGAAGTGGATGCAGTAGTGATCTGTCCAGAGGAGTTCGGTGGTGTGGCTGTAGGACATGCTGTTTCCGTCTGCGAAGACGGGGTCGAGTGTGTGTCCTGCTGTGTGCGTATTTTGTGAGATTTTGCCACTCTGTCAGAAAATGCAAAATGTTACCACCTACCAAAGTGGGCAGCAGAAGAGGGGGAAGGAAATATTCATGGCTTAGACCTGTTGTAGGTTTTCCCCCTTGAGCAGGAAATAGGGTGGTTCTTCCTCTAGCCTCCTTCTATGGTAAGGACATTGCTGTAGGTATTGCTGGCATCCTTGATACCAGTGAGGTTGAACCCTCTGGGGGTAAAAAAATCACTGGTAGGGTTAGAAAGGTCTTTTTTGTTCCTTTATTCACTTTCTAGGCCAGCTGTCTTGAGGGTTTCCATTTCGGGTTTCATCCGAGCCATCTCATTGTCAGTGTGGCTGCCAAAGAGTGTGGATCCAGAGAAAGGCAGATTGAGGATCCTTTGTTGTGACCCATGCTTGAGAGTCGTGAGACAGAACCAAGAATGTCTGTGTAATGTCACAATGTGACAACACTCGTGTACCACCAGCAAAGAGGACTCAGCTGCAGCACTGATGATCTGATTGGAGACCATCAAAACCTCATTGACAATCTCAAGAAAGTCTTCACGTTTTTCATTGGGAATGTCATCAGCAAACTTCTGGATGGAGTCCCATAATGCACTATCATATCTGCCTAGAGGAGCAGATAGGCTCACTGCCTTCATAGTGGTTGCAGGTGTACTGCATACGTTGCTGCTGACAGAGTCCAGCTTCTTGCTCTCTTTGTCAGGTGGTACAAAATACAAAGGAGTAGAAGCATGATTATTTTTGGATGCTAATATGACCACAGAGTCTGGAGATGGGTCGGAATGGAGAAAAAGAGGATCCTGATTCGGAGGTCTATATTTTTTCTGTAGCATCAATAAAGCAGATGTAGCTGAAGCTGGCATCAAAAACAATTCCATCACTGGTTCTAACAGACCTCGCACTAAAGAAAGGAGAGGTCTTGATGCTAACCATCACAGACATGACCGTGTCGAAGGTGTCGGAACCCAGAACGGTATATTGAGTTTTGCAGAGCCTCTTACCAGGGCCTCCTGGAAAGCAGTGATGTCATCCACTGAAGAGATCCATGGTGGTGGTGAATCTGATAGCATTGTCAAGTCTCTTCCAGTGTAAGAAGTATAATGGGAGTAATGTCTAGATCTTGATCGAGAGGCATGACCATAATGGTGAGAGTGGCTTGAAGATGGAAGAGATGAAGAACGCTGGGATGAGTAGCATCTGTAATGGCGCAAACGATGGCACATTCTTAAACGTGATCAAGGCTTTCCACAGGAGGATGAATTGGCACCGGTGGAAGAGGTACTGAAGGTGGTGGTGGTGGTGTAGGCAGAGGAGGAGACTATGGTGGAGGAGTAGGAGAGTCTGGTAACAATATTGGTAAAAAAGGAGAGTATACTCTAGAGTATTTGGAGTCTAGGTATGTAGAAATATGTCTCCATTTCCTTCCTTTGTCATGTTGTTATGTCCTCGATGTTGAAATGCTTCTTGACATCGACCTCCTCCTACATCTCAACCATGGCACACTCCTCAACTTCGATAGATCTCTCTGCATCGACATTGACACACTCCTCAATGTTGATCTTATTCTCGATTCATCGGCATAGCTGTCTTTGATGTCGACCTACCCTGTCTTGATGTTGACCTTTGCGTTTTCCTCAATGTTGACCTAGCCATCAATGCCAAACAAGTAGGTGCCGTACCTTATCCCAGAGTTGATCCTCTCAACATGGATCTGGAAATAATTTTTGGGCTGAAACCCTCTTTTTGGACCTTCCACGTCCCTCAGAGGTAGATGGCAGGGCCCTGGTAGAGGACTGATTGCTCTAAAGTCCTACCTTCAGAGTGCGCCTGCTGCCTGTGTCTTTCTTCAGTGCAATGGAGGTGAATATTATCCATTCCCTCAGGGTTTGCCTTGAAACTTCCTGGTGTTGGCAGTTGTCAGAAACATGGTTGCTGGAAGGCAGATGATGCATACCTTGTGAGGGCCTGATTTCGTCTTCATCCTCCCACAGGCAGGACACTTGTCAAACAAAGTAGGCATTTTATTCAACAAAATCCCACACATTTCTGCAAAACAAAAACAGAAAATGTAAGGGAGAGATCAAAAGCATTGAATGAAAGTGCTGTCACCAAATTCCACCAGTGAATTTTGACGAGAAAAAGCCAAAACGGATGAGCTCAGTGCTCCAAGATCCTGTCACCAGGAGCTGGATAAAATAATTAAAGCAACTGACAACTGTTGGGCATGATGGGATCCTGGTGTTCTCTGGGTCCTTAAATGCACTGACATGTTTTAATACTCACACATTGACAGCCTATGGGGCTAAACTGTCCTGCTATCCTTCGTCTCTTCACTTTTGTAAATATACAGATTTTGAAAGAGATTTAAACTATTTTTACTGAGTATTGGGTTTAAATTATACATATATATGAGTGTATTGCTCCATTTGAACATTCAGAAGAATTTGGCCACTGAAGCCTGTTCTTATAGGTCGCATAATATGATCTTTTAAGTGTGTCTACAGGCTTTCCTGAAGAAAGGAAAACATCTACACTTAAGAAGATATACTATGGAAAAATGCTCCAGGATTCCCGCTTGTGGGCGTAACTATTTAATGCTTATGACTTCAATGGAGATCCCCTAAGATAAGAGAACTACTGTCTCAAAGTTGTTATTAGTAAGTATAATATAGACCTAATTTTAGCAAAATCAAATGGTCTTTGTTAATGCCAGAGCAAATAATAAAATCGAAAGAACTTGGTTAGTAGATAGTAATTTGGAACATAATTTGAATGGTGTGCTCCAGCTTACATGATCTGACCATAATGCCATTAGGTTCTCCCTTAATCTTTCTACCTCACAGGATCATGCACGCTCAATCACACTGGTTATTAAAACTCAAGATTGGAATAGACTGAATAAAACTGAACTCATAGTCTCCATGGAAGCATCAAAACCAGCCCTCTTTTGGAGCTGAACTTAACCTAGATTTGGACATTTATTTTGACCGTATCTACAGCGTTAGCCTCTGTTAAAACTTTTAAAAACATTTACAAGCTATGAGAACAAACCCACTGTCCCATGGCTCTCTTCTAAGTTAAGATTATGAATGCAAAAATGCCAAAGGCAGGAGATAAAGTGGAGGATAAAGTGGAGGACAAATTATTATCCTGTTGAGAGAAACCTATATAAGCAAGAATATCCTAGATAAAACAAAATATTTTACTGTGAATATCACCTCGGCAGAAGGCAGAAATGTCTACTAATGAACTATTCATGACAGTTAAAAGTCTTTCCAATGCTAACATTACCACATCTATGTCTCCTAGTGCTCTCTTTGTGACAATTTGACGACATGTTTTCAAACCAGATTAGAGGAAATATCCTCTGAATTAATTTTTTGACAAAATATCTGTTCTTCAGTGTCATTGTAAATCCCTGGGCACTAGGAAGAATCTGCCAAGCAAGTTCCCTCTTTTAGTGGAAGGGGAAGAGATGAAATTACTTGAAATAACCAAGTCTGGTACATCTTTTGACCCCTGCCCCCAAAACAAAATCCTTCATGAGATAGCAGTTATAGTAGGGACCCTTAACAATTTATTGAATGGTACAATTCTGAGAGGACAGTTTCTCAAGGCTTGGAAAAAAGCATCTATCAACCACTAAAAAAATCCCTCTTAGCTATTGTCCCATTTCACGTCTTCCAATGCTAGCTAAAATCCTGGAAACACATCCTAATTCGGAATTGTCCTTTTTTTAAAACAAAAACCGTGTATTGGAAAGCGTACAATATGAATCAATCAATCGGGATTTCTAAAATGCGGAAAAATACCTGTGAGGGTCTCAAGGCGCTGGAGTTGCTAGCTGCTTCACAAAGAAAGCAGAGAAAAATGAGGAAAAAGTAGGAGAAAGCACTCAGAAAAAAGGTGGAGATGAAGTTGAAAGAAGTAAAAAATGAGGCAAATGCAGGAGATAGTACTCAGATAAAGGGGGAGAGGAACGAAAAAGCAATTAATGCAAGGCAAAAGCAGGAAACAGCACTCAGAAAATTTTGGGCGGGAGAAAGGGAAAGCAGTAGAGAACGAGGGGAAAATAGGAAAACCACTCTGAAAAATGGGGGAAACGAAGGAGAAAACACTAAAAGATGAGGTGAAGGCATGAAAAGAACTAAGAAAAAGGGTGAACGGACAAAGAAAAAAGTACAAAACTAGGCAAAAACAGGCAAGCACTCAGAATACCAGGGGAAAAAGGAAGGAGAAAGAAGTAAAAAAAAAAGTCAAATGCATGAGAAAGCACTCAGAAAAATGGGGAGGAAGCAGGACGGTGCAAAAGGTAGGCCTGTATTCAGGAGAAACCATTGTACTGAGTCAGCACTCATAGTCGCCGCCACGGAGGATGTCAGATCCATTGTAGGCAATGAAGGGAAGGCTGTGGTGATCCAGTTGAATCTATCCGCAACTTTTGACACAGTTAGTAACACAGGGCCATAATATCAAGAAAGGGCGATACATAATCGCCGCTTTTATCGGCAGGAAACTGCGATAATGGGCTTGATAATATGCCCTTGCGAATTCCCATAAAAGCCCAGGTTAACCTGGGCTTCTATGGGAATTTACAAGGCCATATTATTAAGCCCATTATCGCCGCTTTAGCAGCAATTTCCTGCCGATAAATCAGCGATAATGTATCGCCCTTTCTTGATAATATGGTCCGCAGTGTTTGTAGATCAGCTCGACGCCGTGGGCTTCAGAGATTCTGCTCTCTAGATGTTAGGTTTTCCTCGAATCCTCTCACACTGCTGTGCGGTGATCTTTGGAGTTCTTACTCAAATCCCACCCTTTTTAGGTCGAGTATTTGAGACGTTTTGTAACTTCTCTTGTGGGCATAAAGACATCCCCCTGCTTTTGATTTGTTTGTTTCACTGTCCTTTAAAAATCCTTTCTTGCTAGTTGAGGTAATATAAATTTTATGGTCAATTGTGTCCCCTATCGTAGACCCCAACGGCTCCATGTACATGCTTCTAGTACATGTAAGTTCCCTCCACAACCAGTTATGAAGACGCAAATACATTTGCGTCCAACGTTAACATGTCCTCTTTCAGATGCACCATGAATGGGTCCGATATTCAGTTCCTAAGTGTGCCTTGCCAACGTCTTTATGTGGTACACTTTTATGATTTCTAGCTCTGGCGAGTTAGGCCCTGATTTCTGCCATCGAGCCTTTTCTGCCCTCTGTCTCTGGAAGCTGCATAGCCTGCTGCTTCCTGACCCTTGACTTACTCCCTGTGTGGCGAGCGGTGCCTAGCTCGGCCAGCCTTGCCTGCCAAGACTGTATTCAACCTTCAAGTTATCTGCTCCGCTCCTCGAAAATACATTCCTGTCTAGCAGTTTAGGAAAACATCCTTCCCAGCTGCAGAGCAAAGGGCCCGGCCTCACTGTCTCCATGCAAGTAATTCATAGCTTCCGTTACCATGGTAGGCCCATGCCCCTTGCCTTCCATGTAGACACGTAGTTGCATATGCACGCACTAGCAGTCAGTATAGAATAGCCTCTGCCCGAGAGACCTTTTCCTTCTAGATAATACAGTTCCTTAAACACAAGATATAGATATGATTTGGGTTTAGGTTGTTCTGACACTCCAGACTTCTGTCTCCTCATGAAGGGCTAAATGTCAAGTCCCCTTCACCCTCCAGTTTCACGTCAGTCACACGTCATGCTGCTGCGCGCGCATCCCTGCCACATGTTTTTGCTGACTCTGCAGGATCCTTCTAGGGATCCACCCACTTATGACACCTTTATGTGACGTTTCCAGCACACACCTCCGTGTACGCCCTAGTGCACGCCTTCTGTTACGTATTTCTGTTCTTATCTCGTTTCTCTCAGCTGTTACGCCTTCTGCATTCAATGCTACCATATGAAATGACTATATATATGGTTTCATGTTAATAAATCATTGTACATGTCCATTGCAATTCCCACCCAGAACCCTCGTGGCGATGGGTCATGCTACCATTGGCTCGAGTCAATTCCGCCAATTCCTTTGTTAAGGAATAAAACCCCACTTTAAACCTCAAATACCACGGACTCTGCCTTCTCATTTTGACTGAGTTATTCTTATTGAACTTTACCGCATAAATTAAGTATAGGTAATTAAAATTTACCACATAATTGGCGCCCGAATAGGGACCCCTCCCCCACCTCACGCGCCGGCGGTGCGTTGCAGGCCTGGCCCCCTGCCCCAGCGCTGACGGACAACTACGCGTACCCGCAGGATTTCCTGTATCTCCCTCAGGCCAACGGAGGTGACTGAGGCTGCGATCGACACCCAGACGAGGCGGTGAGGAGTGCGGAGGATCCCGACCAGAGCCTAGCTGAGAGAGCAAAGTCCGAGGTATCCGGAGGCCCACCAGTTCCGAAGTTCCGAAGTGCTTACATCACTAGTCGAGTCCAGTCGAGTCCAGTACGGTGTCAAGTTTCCGAGGCCTTCAGTTCCGTGCTTCCCGGTGAGTACCATTGCTGGGGACGCATCTAGACGAGCGCATTAATTTGTGCCGGTCAAGACGGGTTTGGGTACACAGACCTGGTCTGCACTGTTTAGCAGTGTATCTGTACTGTTCAGCAGTATATCCTGTCTGCACTGTTTAGCGGTGTATCTGTACTGTTTAGCAGTACATCCAGTATCATGCCATTAGCTAGTTTTATTCTAATCATTATTGTTCGCTCTGAAATGTTTTAGTATGTTTTAATGTCGTGGTATGAGTGATTGTTCGATCTGCATTTTTGTGTTTACTGTATTAGTTGTGTCCAAGTTCGAGAAAGTATCAAGTCCAGAGTAGCACGGCTGAAACATGCCGCTGTTCTCCAAACTAAGACAGATAGGAACTAGAAAAGGGATTCTAGAAGAAGCAGTGCCTGTTCCACCTAGGGACACTCCAGGGCACTTCATGTACCACAAGCACGGCCTAGACGCTGTATTATATCTCGATTTGTGGGTAGACTATACTAAAGATTTAGCAGAGAATCAAAGATGGCCCGCTACTGGGACATGGGATGCCGAGTGCATCATGAGAGTAGAAGAAGCATTATGGAAAAAGAAAGCCAGACAGTCTCAGAAAGACGCCATTGAACTATGGCGTAAAGAATCGCACAGACGTACAGAGAAAGCACTCAGAAAAGCAGAGAAACATAAAGAGGATTCAGACAAGGCCCAAGAAAACGTATTAGTTGAGGAGGGGATACGAGTAAAAACAGAACAAGTAGACCGACAGCGAAACACTCTTATGAATGGTATGTATCCTTTACTGGCCGAGGGTTTACCTAAGGCCACTCTGAAAATACCGAAGGATCTGCCCCCTCCCCTGCTCCCGACTAAAGTATATCACAAGACCACAAAGGACATTTTCCTTTATTCCTATCTAGACGATGTAGCCCCTGAATATGTTAATACCGCACCGCCCCGCACACCCCCTACTGGCGGCGCTCGACCCCGAGAAAGTCAACCTCCACCTCCGCGACAAGTTACTCCTCCTCCCGTTCCGGCTGTCCTTCCATCTCTTCCCGCACCCATTCCTCCTACTTTACACCCAACGAATCCCTTCGGATCCGGCGCCTCAGGAGGCGCGTCAGGAGGGGCGATAGGTTTTCAAACCCCACCACCAACACATCGATGGACTTATAGGGATCTAGCACAACAACGTACACCTCAAGCAGCCGATTTCGACATATATAAGGAACGTCTTGCAGATTGTAGATATGATCCAGTACCCGGTAAAAAGAATGACGATAGAATGATGCTCGCATCAGTACGATTGCGACGAGTTACAAACTTTTTATTGACACTACCTGGAATGGTTGATCATCTAGATAGAATATATCATTTTGTCCAAACAGGGGTAGGCCCTGAAAGTATTGGCGAGGCCATGGCTTACCAAAAAGTCGATACTCAAGGCAAGATATTACGGTTTTTCATAAACTGCCTAATAAGAGAACAGGATAGGCCGGGTGCAAACCCGGAAGAAATAAAAGCACTTCATAGATGGGGTCAGAATATAGCAGACGGGAATCATGATAAACAAGCTTGTATAGAAAATATGTACCGAAGGATCAGAAATGCAGTAATAAAGATACATGAAAGAAGACAGCCAGCACCAGAAGTAGATTCAGACAAACTTGAATCCTCGGGGGAGGAGGACGCACCAGAAGAGACAGGAGGACAAGCACAATTACCAGTCAGAGAAATGATAGCATATGTAGGTAAGGGAAGACCCTATAATAACTCAATGCGTCCGGTACGTCCGGAAAGTAAAAAAGTCTTTCGAACTGCTATGTCAAATCCAAAGACCCCCGAACACCTATTCCAGGCCACTGACAGAATACTACAAGAACGAATGGGGTACCATGTACTCAATTCCATGGATGAACAAGAATTGGCCAGGTCAGCCGTACAATGGACTGACGATCCTGATACATATAGTGATGATGGTTTAGTACAGACCTTTTTAAACCTTTCCCCTGATGAACAGAAATTAGCTGGTATATACATGGTTCAGCATCTCATTACATTATTCAAAGGCCATCATTCTGATCCAGGTCCCTTACCTGATATTTTAATAGAACTACTCTCGCCACAATGGAGAGGTCTAGGTACTGACTTGATTAAAGTAATTCTAGAACATCGACACAGGTACAATACTTTTCTGAATACACGTTTTGTTCCAGCTCCACCCATAGACAGAAAAACGTATTACATAGACAGACAGAACCCCTTGCGAGAAGTGCATCCGGTCCAGAATGCCGATAATACGCTCAGACGCGTGTTTGTGTACACGCCCATAACTAAAATAGAATTATTGGAAATGAAAAAATTAGTGCCCAGCCATGACAAAGATCCAGCAGGATTTCATCGTGAAATAAAAGACATGTTACTCATGGGTGATTACACTTATCCTGACCTTATGAAAATATTGAAAGTACTACTGCCTGCTGGTATTTACGAGAAACTCAAAGAAAAAGAATGGGAAGTGGGAAATGCAAAGATTGATTGGGCTGCATTAGAAAACGAAGAAAACACCCGAATTCCAGGCCTAGGGCTTGGAGACAAAGTTAAAGCGTTACCAGGATTGTTAGTGCAAGTATTGCCACGTTTATTAGCAACTAAAAAGGAGGACTGGGATGCTATCTCAGCCTGTAAACAGAAACCCGATGAAGACACTAGCGATTTTTATTCCCGTTTTGAGAAATGTTTTGGTATTAATAGTGGCCTGAAACCAAGTAGCGAGTCATATCCACATCTTTTTGTATCTAAATTGGTCGAAAATTCTCTGCCCCAAGTTAAGAATCGTGTTCTGAAAGTCGAGAGCACATGGCAAGCTAACACGCCTTCACAAATGTTACAAATGTTACAGTACCACCAGAATAGAATTAGAGAAGAACATGATCACGAACAGAGACGCATGAAAGACACAAAAATGAAAATGTTAGTTGCTCAGTCAGTTCCAGCTGACGGTCAGAAAAAGGGCACGACACAATCTAATAATACAACAGTTCCCGTTAAAGGGACATGCAACTATTGTAAACAGCCAGGTCACTATATAAATGATTGTGCAGTTTTGAAACATAATATAGCTACGGGTAAAACTAAAGAGAGACCGCGTCCTCCTAGACAAGACCAGGTCCAACAACAAGTACCACAGAACATTCAGCCTATGCAAGCCTCACAACAGACAGTAGCAGTGCCCCAGCCCCAACCGATTGCTGCATCTCAACATGCATCACAGCAGATGTACCAGTATGCCCAGACTGATTACCCCGATTATCAGCGATACACATGAAACAGCCTAGAGAGGTAAGTTGGCTTGCCTCTTATCGAGGTTCCTGTAGATCAAGAGGGGCCTTATGTACACAGTCAAGTATTAGGGAAAGACAGAAAGTTTTTAATTGACACAGGGGCAAGCCGAACAACGATAAGTCACGACGAGGTCCCATGGGCACCCCTCTCAGGCTCACAGAATGTTTCCCTTGGTTTTTCAGGCAAGCCTATTATTAATGAAGTATCGCAACCACTTCCACTTGCAGTTGGTCCTTTGACACGTACTACAGATTTACTGCTCACAAAATCATGTCCAGAAAACTTGTTAGGTATCAAGACTCTGAAAGCTCTAGGAGCTGTTATTTGCTGTTCTCCGGAAGGAGTACGGTTGTTTCTACGTGACTTTAAAGGTCACTATGTGTTGAGAGATATTGATCCCCGATTACAGAATGTACCTGCACATTTATGGGCGCAAGGCCCTACTGATGTAGGTTGTATGCACATTACACCATATCGAGTCACACTCAAGCCAGGTGTCGTTTTACCACGAATTCGACAATACAAGTTACCCCCAGATGCTGTAGTGGCTTTACTGAAAATCATTGAAGAGCTCATTGCACAAGGAGTGGTTGTAGAAACCAACTCGAATTTATGTAATTCTCCTATCATTCCAATTCTTAAACGTACAGATCCCAATGCACCACCAGTTTACCGATTGGTTATTGATTTGCGCGAATTGAATAAATGCATTGTACCACAGTATCCTGTGGTCCCAGATATCTCATCTCTATTGACAGCCATTGATTCTGAGGCAGCGTTCTTTACTGTTATTGATCTTAAGAACGCTTTCTTTAGTGTCCCTATTGATCCGGAAAGCCAATACTTGTTCGGATTCTGTTTAAATGGACGAAGCTTCAAATTTGCACGCGCACCTCAAGGATTCACAGAAAGCCCCAGCATCTATAGCCAAGCACTGAAAAGACAACTAGACAGTATACACATGCCTGAAAACACTGCCCTACTCCAGTATGTCGATGACCTACTGATCACCGCCCAAAGTGAACCTGAATGTGAACTAGCGTCACTGACGGTTTTACATTTCCTGGCTGACAAGGGGCACAAGGTATCCCCTTCGAAGCTGCAATTCTGTGTTCAGCAAGTTGTTTACTTAGGCCACTTGCTGTCCAAATGGGGGAGACAGCTAATGCCCGATCGCATCCAGTTAATTGCAAACATGTTACAACCCAAGACACAAAAGGAGGTGCGGGCTTTTATAGGCCTCACTTCTTACTGCAGACAATGGATCCCTCAATATGCATTTCTAGCGAAGCCACTCATTCAGTTGACAACTCAGGAGGCAGCGTCTTCGACTGTCCTCCCCTGGACTCAGGAACATACACAAGCTTTTGACGACTTAAAGAAAGCCTTATGTCAAGCACCAGTTTTAGCGACACCATGTTACAGCAAGCCTTTTACACTTTTTGTCACAGAACGTGAAGGTACTGCATTGTCGGTACTCACTCAGGATCAAGCAGGTTCATACAAACCGTGTGCCTATTTTTCTAGTACATTGGATCCAGTAGCCCAGGCACTGCCTGCGTGCTTGAAATCAGTTGCAGCAGCAATCAGACAAAGTGATTCAATAGTGTTAGGACATCCATTGACAGTACAAGTTCCACACTCCGTGGAAGTTCTTTTAAATAGAACACAGACTCAACACTTGACTATAGCGAGATTGACAGGTTATGAATTGACATTGTTTCAGCCACACATAGAAATCAGACGCTGCAACACATTGAACCCTGCTACGCTTTTGCCATTAAGTGAGACAGACCCATTGGCACATGATTGCATTGAGGTCATTACTATTACGACGAAACCCAGACAAGACTTGACAGACACTCCATTACCAGATCCAGACCTGACACTTTATGTGGATGGTTCATGTATGAGAACAAGTACAGGAGAATTAGTGGCCGCCTACGCAGTCACAACAGAAACTGAAGTCATAGAAACAAATCGTATTGACATCCTGTCAGCACAAGCAGCAGAGCTCATCGCTCTGACACAAGCCTGTATTCAAGTCCAGAACAAGAGAGTTAACATATACACAGATTCCCGTTATGCATTCGGAGTTGTTCACGACTTCGGTGTCCTCTGGCGAGAGAGAGGTTTTTTGACTTCTCACGGTGCCAAAATTCAACACGGTCCCCTCATTCAAACTCTGTTAGATGCAATACATCTGCCTACAGCAATATCCATCATGAAGTGTAAGGCACATACCAAGGTTACAGATACTGTTTCCCAGGGTAACGACCTGGCAGACCGAACCGCAAAACATACAGCTCAGAATCAGATTCATGCTACTGACCTGACAAAGACAATAGTCTCGACACCGACACATTGCATGACAGTTAAGGATCCCGCCCTAGATGTAATTGACATACAGACACATGCTACACCAGATGAAATCAAGAAATGGATTGAACTAGGAGGGACCCAGACAGACCAAGGATGGATGACGAAGGGAAAATCTATATGGTTTCTCCCCGACTCTATGGTTCAAGTTATCATTAATACAGTACACAGTCCAGCACATTTAGGAGAAAAAGCCATGTTAGACAGTATTCAACATCTCTGGTTCAATAAACACTTACGAGCAGCAGCCAAACAGAAAGTGCGTACTTGCATGATTTGTTGTCAGTTCAACCCAGGTAGAGGTGTTCCCGTAGAACAAGGTGGTTTTCATCCTCCCGATCACCCTTTTGAAGTCCTCCAGATGGATTATATTCAGATGGAACGATGTCGAGGTTTCAAATATGTCCTTGTAATTGTATGTGCACTTTCCCGTTGGACAGAAGCATATCCAGTCCCAGATTACACTGCTCCGACCACTGCCAAGCAGCTGGTTCGTGAATTCTTCCCCCGATATGGTTTGCCCCGTGTCGTATACTCAGACAACGGTCAGCCATTCTCGTCCGAGCTTATGGAGCAGGTATCACTCCTGCTCGGCTACCAATGGAAGTTCCACTGTGTCCGACATCCCGAAGCAGCAGGTCTCGTAGAGAGACACAATCAAACTCTGAAAATTCGTCTAGCAAAAATCTGTAAGAAGAAGGGTGTAGACTGGATCGTAGCTTTGCCAGTCGCCCTTTTTTACATGAGGATGGTAGCCCATTCCAGAACAGGGCTATCCCCGTATGAGGTGGTCTTCGGTAGGCCACCGAATATGTGGGGGACGCCTTTGCCCAGAAAAATTACCGATGTCGATTGTAATATGTTGACAGATTACCTTGCCTCCTTGATGTCTGCACTCCAATCATGTCGTTCACAGGTCGCTGCAGCTTTTCCCGACAACACCGAGGTGAAACCGCACGACGTCGTTCCCGGCGATACTGTACTTATAAGAAATTTCGACAGGAAAAGTCCGCTGGAGCCCAGGTGGCAGGCGCCGAAGTTGGTACTTCTCACCACGAGGACTGCAATCAAGGTCGAGGGCCGCAAAGGGTGGCTGCACTCCAGTCACGTGAAGAAATTTCGTGCATTGCCAGAGACTGACTCACCCTCCCCCTCTAAGGACTGTCCAGATTTTAGTGACTCTAAACTTCCCCTGATAGAGAAAACTCCACAACAGGAATATAAAATGAAATTGAGGTCTAGCAAGTCAGACAGTTTAATTGTTTAAGTCCTCCCCTAGGTGAATCGGTTGAACGTGTTTTCTGACATGTATCCCCTAGACCCCAATAGAGAGAGAGATAGACAGAAACAGCTCAAGAAACGTGAATATTGCAAATCTCTTCGCAGCCACTGCATTGTGACTTTATTGGTTATGTTTTTTCTGAGCCTTCTGATTATTGCTGTAAGTGTGCTCTTACACATATACCATCCTATATTCAAACGTGCAAATTCTTCCTTCAACGTCACTGCTGAGCATTCTTTTAGCGAACTGCCCCCTCATGAACTCTCTTACCGACTCGCGCTGCGCAACAACACATTCATTAGCATGTTACATCATTCTCATCAGACCAGCAATGCCACTAATTGTTGGATATGTGGCCGACTCCCTCCCTATCAGAAATACAAAGGAGTTCTGCCTCTTTTTCCGTACCCGTTCACACATAATGGGTCCTGTGGTGCATGGTTTAGTCTGATTAATTCCTTGGATTCAGACTCCGTAGTTTACCAGGGTAACTGGGTGTGGGGAAATCTGAACACTGTTTTGCATAAAGTATGTTTCCCTGACAAGGAGGGTCTTCCCAAAAGGACAGGAACTGATCTAGAAAATGAAGTATATAGATTAGGTAACTTTACACTTAACCTTATGATTCTCAGTGTTGAATCCGAAGTAGAACCAGTCTTGCCCGCCATGTCCGTACTACCAGTTAAAGGTGAATTATGTGTTAGAAAGAATGGTTCAGTACACCTGGGTCATAGTAGATGTACTACTGTGATCGAATTCAGTGATAAGGGCAAGTCCACATTTAAAGCTTCACGTCATTCCTACTTCGTTTGTGGTCATACCGCATATATACGTTTACCTCTAGATTGGGATGGCACCTGCTACATTGCATTCCTTCTGCCACCCGTTTTCCTAGCCCCTCCTGATTATCATAGAGACATCCATCTAGTACATAATAGACCACAGAGAGATCTCCCGATTGTCGACTATACTGAAACGGCATGGGAGCAGTATACAGATTTCAATAAAGGTTTCTTTCCCTACTTAGGTACTGTCTTTAATAGTAAACTGATACGAAAATTAACTAGAACCCTTGAAGCAGTAGTGAATGAAACTACATCTGCCCTAGGTAACTTAACAGAGGAGCAGTCTGCTATGCGGATTGTTGTTCTTCAAAATCGTCTCGTCCTTGACGTCATCCTGGCCGATAGGGGCGGAGCCTGTAGAGTCATCGGATCGAGCTGCTGTGTTTTCATTCCACAAAACGCACCTTCAGTATATAAAGCTATTACCCGTCTACATAAAATTGCAAGTCTGATACATCAGAATCCAGGTCCTGGACTTGGTCCGGTTGGTTCTGGACAACGTTGTCAGCCTGGGGATGGAAAGTCCTATCCTTCCTAGGTCTTGGCCTTCTCATAGTATTCAGTTGTTGCCTATGTCTGCAATGTGGGCCAGCAATTTGCGGCTTGTGCGCCACATCATGTATTCCTCATTCGAGTCCTCATTCGAAACGCCATAAGAAGAAAGAAGAGCAAATGATGTTACATGAACAGATTGATAGATTAATGAGGATTGATATATCATGAAGGGTCCGTAGGGGACAAGGAGGGAATGAGGTAATATAAATTTTATGGTCAATTGTGTCCCCTATCGTAGACCCCAACGGCTCCATGTACATGCTTCTAGTACATGTAAGTTCCCTCCACAACCAGTTATGAAGACGCAAATACATTTGCGTCCAACGTTAACATGTCCTCTTTCAGATGCACCATGAATGGGTCCGATATTCAGTTCCTAAGTGTGCCTTGCCAACGTCTTTATGTGGTACACTTTTATGATTTCTAGCTCTGGCGAGTTAGGCCCTGATTTCTGCCATCGAGCCTTTTCTGCCCTCTGTCTCTGGAAGCTGCATAGCCTGCTGCTTCCTGACCCTTGACTTACTCCCTGTGTGGCGAGCGGTGCCTAGCTCGGCCAGCCTTGCCTGCCAAGACTGTATTCAACCTTCAAGTTATCTGCTCCGCTCCTCGAAAATACATTCCTGTCTAGCAGTTTAGGAAAACATCCTTCCCAGCTGCAGAGCAAAGGGCCCGGCCTCACTGTCTCCATGCAAGTAATTCATAGCTTCCGTTACCATGGTAGGCCCATGCCCCTTGCCTTCCATGTAGACACGTAGTTGCATATGCACGCACTAGCAGTCAGTATAGAATAGCCTCTGCCCGAGAGACCTTTTCCTTCTAGATAATACAGTTCCTTAAACACAAGATATAGATATGATTTGGGTTTAGGTTGTTCTGACACTCCAGACTTCTGTCTCCTCATGAAGGGCTAAATGTCAAGTCCCCTTCACCCTCCAGTTTCACGTCAGTCACACGTCATGCTGCTGCGCGCGCATCCCTGCCACATGTTTTTGCTGACTCTGCAGGATCCTTCTAGGGATCCACCCACTTATGACACCTTTATGTGACGTTTCCAGCACACACCTCCGTGTACGCCCTAGTGCACGCCTTCTGTTACGTATTTCTGTTCTTATCTCGTTTCTCTCAGCTGTTACGCCTTCTGCATTCAATGCTACCATATGAAATGACTATATATATGGTTTCATGTTAATAAATCATTGTACATGTCCATTGCAATTCCCACCCAGAACCCTCGTGGCGATGGGTCATGCTACCATTGGCTCGAGTCAATTCCGCCAATTCCTTTGTTAAGGAATAAAACCCCACTTTAAACCTCAAATACCACGGACTCTGCCTTCTCATTTTGACTGAGTTATTCTTATTGAACTTTACCGCATAAATTAAGTATAGGTAATTAAAATTTACCACATAATTGGCGCCCGAATAGGGACCCCTCCCCCACCTCACGCGCCGGCGGTGCGTTGCAGGCCTGGCCCCCTGCCCCAGCGCTGACGGACAACTACGCGTACCCGCAGGATTTCCTGTATCTCCCTCAGGCCAACGGAGGTGACTGAGGCTGCGATCGACACCCAGACGAGGCGGTGAGGAGTGCGGAGGATCCCGACCAGAGCCTAGCTGAGAGAGCAAAGTCCGAGGTATCCGGAGGCCCACCAGTTCCGAAGTTCCGAAGTGCTTACATCACTAGTCGAGTCCAGTCGAGTCCAGTACGGTGTCAAGTTTCCGAGGCCTTCAGTTCCGTGCTTCCCGGTGAGTACCATTGCTGGGGACGCATCTAGACGAGCGCATTAATTTGTGCCGGTCAAGACGGGTTTGGGTACACAGACCTGGTCTGCACTGTTTAGCAGTGTATCTGTACTGTTCAGCAGTATATCCTGTCTGCACTGTTTAGCGGTGTATCTGTACTGTTTAGCAGTACATCCAGTATCATGCCATTAGCTAGTTTTATTCTAATCATTATTGTTCGCTCTGAAATGTTTTAGTATGTTTTAATGTCGTGGTATGAGTGATTGTTCGATCTGCATTTTTGTGTTTACTGTATTAGTTGTGTCCAAGTTCGAGAAAGTATCAAGTCCAGAGTAGCACGGCTGAAACATGCCGCTGTTCTCCAAACTAAGACAGATAGGAACTAGAAAAGGGATTCTAGAAGAAGCAGTGCCTGTTCCACCTAGGGACACTCCAGGGCACTTCATGTACCACAAGCACGGCCTAGACGCTGTATTATATCTCGATTTGTGGGTAGACTATACTAAAGATTTAGCAGAGAATCAAAGATGGCCCGCTACTGGGACATGGGATGCCGAGTGCATCATGAGAGTAGAAGAAGCATTATGGAAAAAGAAAGCCAGACAGTCTCAGAAAGACGCCATTGAACTATGGCGTAAAGAATCGCACAGACGTACAGAGAAAGCACTCAGAAAAGCAGAGAAACATAAAGAGGATTCAGACAAGGCCCAAGAAAACGTATTAGTTGAGGAGGGGATACGAGTAAAAACAGAACAAGTAGACCGACAGCGAAACACTCTTATGAATGGTATGTATCCTTTACTGGCCGAGGGTTTACCTAAGGCCACTCTGAAAATACCGAAGGATCTGCCCCCTCCCCTGCTCCCGACTAAAGTATATCACAAGACCACAAAGGACATTTTCCTTTATTCCTATCTAGACGATGTAGCCCCTGAATATGTTAATACCGCACCGCCCCGCACACCCCCTACTGGCGGCGCTCGACCCCGAGAAAGTCAACCTCCACCTCCGCGACAAGTTACTCCTCCTCCCGTTCCGGCTGTCCTTCCATCTCTTCCCGCACCCATTCCTCCTACTTTACACCCAACGAATCCCTTCGGATCCGGCGCCTCAGGAGGCGCGTCAGGAGGGGCGATAGGTTTTCAAACCCCACCACCAACACATCGATGGACTTATAGGGATCTAGCACAACAACGTACACCTCAAGCAGCCGATTTCGACATATATAAGGAACGTCTTGCAGATTGTAGATATGATCCAGTACCCGGTAAAAAGAATGACGATAGAATGATGCTCGCATCAGTACGATTGCGACGAGTTACAAACTTTTTATTGACACTACCTGGAATGGTTGATCATCTAGATAGAATATATCATTTTGTCCAAACAGGGGTAGGCCCTGAAAGTATTGGCGAGGCCATGGCTTACCAAAAAGTCGATACTCAAGGCAAGATATTACGGTTTTTCATAAACTGCCTAATAAGAGAACAGGATAGGCCGGGTGCAAACCCGGAAGAAATAAAAGCACTTCATAGATGGGGTCAGAATATAGCAGACGGGAATCATGATAAACAAGCTTGTATAGAAAATATGTACCGAAGGATCAGAAATGCAGTAATAAAGATACATGAAAGAAGACAGCCAGCACCAGAAGTAGATTCAGACAAACTTGAATCCTCGGGGGAGGAGGACGCACCAGAAGAGACAGGAGGACAAGCACAATTACCAGTCAGAGAAATGATAGCATATGTAGGTAAGGGAAGACCCTATAATAACTCAATGCGTCCGGTACGTCCGGAAAGTAAAAAAGTCTTTCGAACTGCTATGTCAAATCCAAAGACCCCCGAACACCTATTCCAGGCCACTGACAGAATACTACAAGAACGAATGGGGTACCATGTACTCAATTCCATGGATGAACAAGAATTGGCCAGGTCAGCCGTACAATGGACTGACGATCCTGATACATATAGTGATGATGGTTTAGTACAGACCTTTTTAAACCTTTCCCCTGATGAACAGAAATTAGCTGGTATATACATGGTTCAGCATCTCATTACATTATTCAAAGGCCATCATTCTGATCCAGGTCCCTTACCTGATATTTTAATAGAACTACTCTCGCCACAATGGAGAGGTCTAGGTACTGACTTGATTAAAGTAATTCTAGAACATCGACACAGGTACAATACTTTTCTGAATACACGTTTTGTTCCAGCTCCACCCATAGACAGAAAAACGTATTACATAGACAGACAGAACCCCTTGCGAGAAGTGCATCCGGTCCAGAATGCCGATAATACGCTCAGACGCGTGTTTGTGTACACGCCCATAACTAAAATAGAATTATTGGAAATGAAAAAATTAGTGCCCAGCCATGACAAAGATCCAGCAGGATTTCATCGTGAAATAAAAGACATGTTACTCATGGGTGATTACACTTATCCTGACCTTATGAAAATATTGAAAGTACTACTGCCTGCTGGTATTTACGAGAAACTCAAAGAAAAAGAATGGGAAGTGGGAAATGCAAAGATTGATTGGGCTGCATTAGAAAACGAAGAAAACACCCGAATTCCAGGCCTAGGGCTTGGAGACAAAGTTAAAGCGTTACCAGGATTGTTAGTGCAAGTATTGCCACGTTTATTAGCAACTAAAAAGGAGGACTGGGATGCTATCTCAGCCTGTAAACAGAAACCCGATGAAGACACTAGCGATTTTTATTCCCGTTTTGAGAAATGTTTTGGTATTAATAGTGGCCTGAAACCAAGTAGCGAGTCATATCCACATCTTTTTGTATCTAAATTGGTCGAAAATTCTCTGCCCCAAGTTAAGAATCGTGTTCTGAAAGTCGAGAGCACATGGCAAGCTAACACGCCTTCACAAATGTTACAAATGTTACAGTACCACCAGAATAGAATTAGAGAAGAACATGATCACGAACAGAGACGCATGAAAGACACAAAAATGAAAATGTTAGTTGCTCAGTCAGTTCCAGCTGACGGTCAGAAAAAGGGCACGACACAATCTAATAATACAACAGTTCCCGTTAAAGGGACATGCAACTATTGTAAACAGCCAGGTCACTATATAAATGATTGTGCAGTTTTGAAACATAATATAGCTACGGGTAAAACTAAAGAGAGACCGCGTCCTCCTAGACAAGACCAGGTCCAACAACAAGTACCACAGAACATTCAGCCTATGCAAGCCTCACAACAGACAGTAGCAGTGCCCCAGCCCCAACCGATTGCTGCATCTCAACATGCATCACAGCAGATGTACCAGTATGCCCAGACTGATTACCCCGATTATCAGCGATACACATGAAACAGCCTAGAGAGGTAAGTTGGCTTGCCTCTTATCGAGGTTCCTGTAGATCAAGAGGGGCCTTATGTACACAGTCAAGTATTAGGGAAAGACAGAAAGTTTTTAATTGACACAGGGGCAAGCCGAACAACGATAAGTCACGACGAGGTCCCATGGGCACCCCTCTCAGGCTCACAGAATGTTTCCCTTGGTTTTTCAGGCAAGCCTATTATTAATGAAGTATCGCAACCACTTCCACTTGCAGTTGGTCCTTTGACACGTACTACAGATTTACTGCTCACAAAATCATGTCCAGAAAACTTGTTAGGTATCAAGACTCTGAAAGCTCTAGGAGCTGTTATTTGCTGTTCTCCGGAAGGAGTACGGTTGTTTCTACGTGACTTTAAAGGTCACTATGTGTTGAGAGATATTGATCCCCGATTACAGAATGTACCTGCACATTTATGGGCGCAAGGCCCTACTGATGTAGGTTGTATGCACATTACACCATATCGAGTCACACTCAAGCCAGGTGTCGTTTTACCACGAATTCGACAATACAAGTTACCCCCAGATGCTGTAGTGGCTTTACTGAAAATCATTGAAGAGCTCATTGCACAAGGAGTGGTTGTAGAAACCAACTCGAATTTATGTAATTCTCCTATCATTCCAATTCTTAAACGTACAGATCCCAATGCACCACCAGTTTACCGATTGGTTATTGATTTGCGCGAATTGAATAAATGCATTGTACCACAGTATCCTGTGGTCCCAGATATCTCATCTCTATTGACAGCCATTGATTCTGAGGCAGCGTTCTTTACTGTTATTGATCTTAAGAACGCTTTCTTTAGTGTCCCTATTGATCCGGAAAGCCAATACTTGTTCGGATTCTGTTTAAATGGACGAAGCTTCAAATTTGCACGCGCACCTCAAGGATTCACAGAAAGCCCCAGCATCTATAGCCAAGCACTGAAAAGACAACTAGACAGTATACACATGCCTGAAAACACTGCCCTACTCCAGTATGTCGATGACCTACTGATCACCGCCCAAAGTGAACCTGAATGTGAACTAGCGTCACTGACGGTTTTACATTTCCTGGCTGACAAGGGGCACAAGGTATCCCCTTCGAAGCTGCAATTCTGTGTTCAGCAAGTTGTTTACTTAGGCCACTTGCTGTCCAAATGGGGGAGACAGCTAATGCCCGATCGCATCCAGTTAATTGCAAACATGTTACAACCCAAGACACAAAAGGAGGTGCGGGCTTTTATAGGCCTCACTTCTTACTGCAGACAATGGATCCCTCAATATGCATTTCTAGCGAAGCCACTCATTCAGTTGACAACTCAGGAGGCAGCGTCTTCGACTGTCCTCCCCTGGACTCAGGAACATACACAAGCTTTTGACGACTTAAAGAAAGCCTTATGTCAAGCACCAGTTTTAGCGACACCATGTTACAGCAAGCCTTTTACACTTTTTGTCACAGAACGTGAAGGTACTGCATTGTCGGTACTCACTCAGGATCAAGCAGGTTCATACAAACCGTGTGCCTATTTTTCTAGTACATTGGATCCAGTAGCCCAGGCACTGCCTGCGTGCTTGAAATCAGTTGCAGCAGCAATCAGACAAAGTGATTCAATAGTGTTAGGACATCCATTGACAGTACAAGTTCCACACTCCGTGGAAGTTCTTTTAAATAGAACACAGACTCAACACTTGACTATAGCGAGATTGACAGGTTATGAATTGACATTGTTTCAGCCACACATAGAAATCAGACGCTGCAACACATTGAACCCTGCTACGCTTTTGCCATTAAGTGAGACAGACCCATTGGCACATGATTGCATTGAGGTCATTACTATTACGACGAAACCCAGACAAGACTTGACAGACACTCCATTACCAGATCCAGACCTGACACTTTATGTGGATGGTTCATGTATGAGAACAAGTACAGGAGAATTAGTGGCCGCCTACGCAGTCACAACAGAAACTGAAGTCATAGAAACAAATCGTATTGACATCCTGTCAGCACAAGCAGCAGAGCTCATCGCTCTGACACAAGCCTGTATTCAAGTCCAGAACAAGAGAGTTAACATATACACAGATTCCCGTTATGCATTCGGAGTTGTTCACGACTTCGGTGTCCTCTGGCGAGAGAGAGGTTTTTTGACTTCTCACGGTGCCAAAATTCAACACGGTCCCCTCATTCAAACTCTGTTAGATGCAATACATCTGCCTACAGCAATATCCATCATGAAGTGTAAGGCACATACCAAGGTTACAGATACTGTTTCCCAGGGTAACGACCTGGCAGACCGAACCGCAAAACATACAGCTCAGAATCAGATTCATGCTACTGACCTGACAAAGACAATAGTCTCGACACCGACACATTGCATGACAGTTAAGGATCCCGCCCTAGATGTAATTGACATACAGACACATGCTACACCAGATGAAATCAAGAAATGGATTGAACTAGGAGGGACCCAGACAGACCAAGGATGGATGACGAAGGGAAAATCTATATGGTTTCTCCCCGACTCTATGGTTCAAGTTATCATTAATACAGTACACAGTCCAGCACATTTAGGAGAAAAAGCCATGTTAGACAGTATTCAACATCTCTGGTTCAATAAACACTTACGAGCAGCAGCCAAACAGAAAGTGCGTACTTGCATGATTTGTTGTCAGTTCAACCCAGGTAGAGGTGTTCCCGTAGAACAAGGTGGTTTTCATCCTCCCGATCACCCTTTTGAAGTCCTCCAGATGGATTATATTCAGATGGAACGATGTCGAGGTTTCAAATATGTCCTTGTAATTGTATGTGCACTTTCCCGTTGGACAGAAGCATATCCAGTCCCAGATTACACTGCTCCGACCACTGCCAAGCAGCTGGTTCGTGAATTCTTCCCCCGATATGGTTTGCCCCGTGTCGTATACTCAGACAACGGTCAGCCATTCTCGTCCGAGCTTATGGAGCAGGTATCACTCCTGCTCGGCTACCAATGGAAGTTCCACTGTGTCCGACATCCCGAAGCAGCAGGTCTCGTAGAGAGACACAATCAAACTCTGAAAATTCGTCTAGCAAAAATCTGTAAGAAGAAGGGTGTAGACTGGATCGTAGCTTTGCCAGTCGCCCTTTTTTACATGAGGATGGTAGCCCATTCCAGAACAGGGCTATCCCCGTATGAGGTGGTCTTCGGTAGGCCACCGAATATGTGGGGGACGCCTTTGCCCAGAAAAATTACCGATGTCGATTGTAATATGTTGACAGATTACCTTGCCTCCTTGATGTCTGCACTCCAATCATGTCGTTCACAGGTCGCTGCAGCTTTTCCCGACAACACCGAGGTGAAACCGCACGACGTCGTTCCCGGCGATACTGTACTTATAAGAAATTTCGACAGGAAAAGTCCGCTGGAGCCCAGGTGGCAGGCGCCGAAGTTGGTACTTCTCACCACGAGGACTGCAATCAAGGTCGAGGGCCGCAAAGGGTGGCTGCACTCCAGTCACGTGAAGAAATTTCGTGCATTGCCAGAGACTGACTCACCCTCCCCCTCTAAGGACTGTCCAGATTTTAGTGACTCTAAACTTCCCCTGATAGAGAAAACTCCACAACAGGAATATAAAATGAAATTGAGGTCTAGCAAGTCAGACAGTTTAATTGTTTAAGTCCTCCCCTAGGTGAATCGGTTGAACGTGTTTTCTGACATGTATCCCCTAGACCCCAATAGAGAGAGAGATAGACAGAAACAGCTCAAGAAACGTGAATATTGCAAATCTCTTCGCAGCCACTGCATTGTGACTTTATTGGTTATGTTTTTTCTGAGCCTTCTGATTATTGCTGTAAGTGTGCTCTTACACATATACCATCCTATATTCAAACGTGCAAATTCTTCCTTCAACGTCACTGCTGAGCATTCTTTTAGCGAACTGCCCCCTCATGAACTCTCTTACCGACTCGCGCTGCGCAACAACACATTCATTAGCATGTTACATCATTCTCATCAGACCAGCAATGCCACTAATTGTTGGATATGTGGCCGACTCCCTCCCTATCAGAAATACAAAGGAGTTCTGCCTCTTTTTCCGTACCCGTTCACACATAATGGGTCCTGTGGTGCATGGTTTAGTCTGATTAATTCCTTGGATTCAGACTCCGTAGTTTACCAGGGTAACTGGGTGTGGGGAAATCTGAACACTGTTTTGCATAAAGTATGTTTCCCTGACAAGGAGGGTCTTCCCAAAAGGACAGGAACTGATCTAGAAAATGAAGTATATAGATTAGGTAACTTTACACTTAACCTTATGATTCTCAGTGTTGAATCCGAAGTAGAACCAGTCTTGCCCGCCATGTCCGTACTACCAGTTAAAGGTGAATTATGTGTTAGAAAGAATGGTTCAGTACACCTGGGTCATAGTAGATGTACTACTGTGATCGAATTCAGTGATAAGGGCAAGTCCACATTTAAAGCTTCACGTCATTCCTACTTCGTTTGTGGTCATACCGCATATATACGTTTACCTCTAGATTGGGATGGCACCTGCTACATTGCATTCCTTCTGCCACCCGTTTTCCTAGCCCCTCCTGATTATCATAGAGACATCCATCTAGTACATAATAGACCACAGAGAGATCTCCCGATTGTCGACTATACTGAAACGGCATGGGAGCAGTATACAGATTTCAATAAAGGTTTCTTTCCCTACTTAGGTACTGTCTTTAATAGTAAACTGATACGAAAATTAACTAGAACCCTTGAAGCAGTAGTGAATGAAACTACATCTGCCCTAGGTAACTTAACAGAGGAGCAGTCTGCTATGCGGATTGTTGTTCTTCAAAATCGTCTCGTCCTTGACGTCATCCTGGCCGATAGGGGCGGAGCCTGTAGAGTCATCGGATCGAGCTGCTGTGTTTTCATTCCACAAAACGCACCTTCAGTATATAAAGCTATTACCCGTCTACATAAAATTGCAAGTCTGATACATCAGAATCCAGGTCCTGGACTTGGTCCGGTTGGTTCTGGACAACGTTGTCAGCCTGGGGATGGAAAGTCCTATCCTTCCTAGGTCTTGGCCTTCTCATAGTATTCAGTTGTTGCCTATGTCTGCAATGTGGGCCAGCAATTTGCGGCTTGTGCGCCACATCATGTATTCCTCATTCGAGTCCTCATTCGAAACGCCATAAGAAGAAAGAAGAGCAAATGATGTTACATGAACAGATTGATAGATTAATGAGGATTGATATATCATGAAGGGTCCGTAGGGGACAAGGAGGGAATGAGGTAATATAAATTTTATGGTCAATTGTGTCCCCTATCGTAGACCCCAACGGCTCCATGTACATGCTTCTAGTACATGTAAGTTCCCTCCACAACCAGTTATGAAGACGCAAATACATTTGCGTCCAACGTTAACATGTCCTCTTTCAGATGCACCATGAATGGGTCCGATATTCAGTTCCTAAGTGTGCCTTGCCAACGTCTTTATGTGGTACACTTTTATGATTTCTAGCTCTGGCGAGTTAGGCCCTGATTTCTGCCATCGAGCCTTTTCTGCCCTCTGTCTCTGGAAGCTGCATAGCCTGCTGCTTCCTGACCCTTGACTTACTCCCTGTGTGGCGAGCGGTGCCTAGCTCGGCCAGCCTTGCCTGCCAAGACTGTATTCAACCTTCAAGTTATCTGCTCCGCTCCTCGAAAATACATTCCTGTCTAGCAGTTTAGGAAAACATCCTTCCCAGCTGCAGAGCAAAGGGCCCGGCCTCACTGTCTCCATGCAAGTAATTCATAGCTTCCGTTACCATGGTAGGCCCATGCCCCTTGCCTTCCATGTAGACACGTAGTTGCATATGCACGCACTAGCAGTCAGTATAGAATAGCCTCTGCCCGAGAGACCTTTTCCTTCTAGATAATACAGTTCCTTAAACACAAGATATAGATATGATTTGGGTTTAGGTTGTTCTGACACTCCAGACTTCTGTCTCCTCATGAAGGGCTAAATGTCAAGTCCCCTTCACCCTCCAGTTTCACGTCAGTCACACGTCATGCTGCTGCGCGCGCATCCCTGCCACATGTTTTTGCTGACTCTGCAGGATCCTTCTAGGGATCCACCCACTTATGACACCTTTATGTGACGTTTCCAGCACACACCTCCGTGTACGCCCTAGTGCACGCCTTCTGTTACGTATTTCTGTTCTTATCTCGTTTCTCTCAGCTGTTAGGCCTTCTGCATTCAATGCTACCATATGAAATGACTATATATATGGTTTCATGTTAATAAATCATTGTACATGTCCATTGCAATTCCCACCCAGAACCCTCGTGGTGATGGGTCATGCTACCATTGGCTCGAGTCAATTCCGCCAATTCCTTTGTTAAGGAATAAAACCCCACTTTAAACCTCAAATACCACGGACTCTGCCTTCTCATTTTGACTGAGTTATTCTTATTGAACTTTACCGCATAAATTAAGTATAGGTAATTAAAATTTACCACATAATTGGCGCCCGAATAGGGACCCCTCCCCCACCTCACGCGCCGGCGGTGCGTTGCAGGCCTGGCCCCCTGCCCCAGCGCTGACGGACAACTACGCGTACCCGCAGGATTTCCTGTATCTCCCTCAGGCCAACGGAGGTGACTGAGGCTGCGATCGACACCCAGACGAGGCGGTGAGGAGGTCAGCCCTACCTCTTTGTCCCTCCTTTTGCTCTTCAGTTCCTCCCTTGCAGCATGGACTAAGTACTGTCTCATTACGTTATGGCTCTTTATATGTTCTTGGGGGGACTATTTTTTTCTTGTTTTCCTGCCCTGTTACTATCTGCCTTTGTTCAGCTTTGGTGTCACAGCTGCTCAGACTTTTCTATAGTATTCCTCCCTCCCACCTTCTCTTAATACCAAAGTTTTGTTAGTGCTGCCCCAACCCCAAAGCCCCCTGCCTCTTGCTCGATTGTGTGTATTTTTTTAGCTGATTTGCTTTTTTCGAAGTCCATCGTCAGTTGGGCTTTTATGGGGTATGAAATTAGCTTTATTTGGGCTTCCTTTCAAGGGGGATTGGGCTTGTTGATGTTTTCTTCATAAGAAGGAAGAGGCATTGCAGCCCCTCCCATTCCTCCTGGTGCTCTCCACGCCTAATTATTAGGCAGACTATGGCTTTCTGGCGAGAGATGGGAGGAGGTGGCCCTTCTCCAGAGCGCACAGCTAAGCAGTGCCCAGGCTCTTGTCTAAAGCTAATGGCACATCGTTCTCCCCGGCAATAATCGAAACTCTCTTGCTTGTTATTATTTATGTTGTTCTCTTTGCCAGGTAGATTTGCTCCATCAGTTTTTCCACAACCTCACATGCAGATGACACACAAATCATGGTGTCAATTTCAACCGATGTGGAGGACACCAGCAAATGGTTTAATAACTGCTTGACCGAAGTAGTTAGCTGGATGAGAGAACATTTGTGTTAAAATCCTTGAGTAAGATTGTCCCTTTTATAGCATTTGAGTTACAGAAATGAGTAATGTTGCCCTGATGCTTCCCATGTTGGATTACTACAGCGCCCTTTGTATGGGCTTCCATCAACAATCAAGAATAAATTGCATATCATAAAAAATACAGCAGCCCATCTTTTAGAAAAAAGTCCCAAGTTCAAATCTGTGTCACATGTACTGTCAGAAATACACTGGCTTCCTATCAGGAAACGAGAAACTATTAAGGCTCACAAAGCCCTCCATAATGTTGATCCAAGGTACCTTAGGAAGAAATGTAGATGGTGCACACCCAGGAGATCCCTTCGATCAGTCGCCTCAAGAACAGTTGAAAAACATAATATAATTAAAGGGCTTCTTGGGGTGGCAGAAGCTTTGTTTTCTCAAGATGTAAACTTTGGAAAAGAAGGCCTCTGTACTCAGAGCCAAGTCCAATCATGCTTATTTTGGAAAGCGGCTTAAAAATTGGGTTTTTGTCCCACATTTTTATTTAGGGTCTATACAGTTGAACTTCTAGCCGGATACCAGTACCAAGATGCCCTTGGCCATTTCATGGCTTTATAAACAATTCACATTAACAAAACTAGACCTAAAAATGTGAATGGCACAACAACTGACCAATGGAAGAAGAGGACTGGCTGACACCATCATATGTAGGCACATTATATATAGAATTTTAGTAAAATTAAAAGTTCTTGAATGACACCAGACATAAAAAAAAATGAGTAAAAGCATACCATATTATTAGCTCTACTCAACATAATTATATCATAGATTTACAAAAGAAAGTTACGTATATTAAAACACTTAATGCCAAAAATATAATTACATTGTTTTTAATGTAAAGAAAATCTATTTGTGCCTGGTTCTAAGCTGGCATCTGCAGGGCCACGAAGCACCCTACCACTGAGTTGCACCCGACTCAGCCTCCCCTAAAGCTCACTGTATTGGACGCCTGACATCCACACACGGTTTCCTCTGATCGAATGAGCCTATAGCGCCCACAGAACCCCAAGCTTTGAAGGCCTGCTCTCCCCCCATTCAAATCTTTTTAGACGCAGGCTTCTTCAGAAATAGGGGCCTCATTTATGAAAAGTGACGCATCGCTGCGTGAAAACAGTGATGCGTTACTTTTCACTGCGCTCTCCTTGCGACAATAATGATGCGTCATATTTACAGTATGACGCATCATGGCGCAAGGAGTTACAGATATGTCAGTATTTCTGACGTATCTGCATGGCACAAAAGTGACGCATTGCTGAAGTGTGTCACAAAAGTGACGCAACTCCAGCAATGTGTCCTTTCCCATATGGTAAGTCCCATGTGAAAGGGCCTGCGTCGGTCTTACGCCTGCTGTGAGGCAGGTGTAAGAAATTGATGCATTTGTGTCCTAGAAGTGGCTCAGTGAAATCTTATAGATTTCACTGCGTCACTTCTATGACCCTTTCTTGCATCAGAACGCCCCCCCTGCATACATTATACCTGGCGTAGGTATAATGTGGCGCAGGGGTTTACAAAGTGACGCATCTACCTAGATGCGTCACTTTGTAAATATGGTGCAACAAGGCACATTTTTTACGCTGCTGGTGCATCACAAAAAGTGATGCACCGGCGGCATAAAAGTGACACACAGCCTCATAAATGAGGCCCTAGGTATTTTGCCTGGCTGCGCATCTGAAGGTCCCAGGATGGACTACAGGCTGGCTCACGCACAAGACTTCAACCAAATACAATATTGACTCACATTACAGGGTGTTTGGAATAGGAACTGTTTTTTGTCTGGGTGTTCTATCATGCCACCCTCCCCATTAATAACAGGTGTGTGCTCCCTTTACCTTCTCCCTTCACCTCTTCAATGATTGTGTTCTGTTCTTCCTTCCCCCTTGTTTGCATTATTTCTCATAAATTACTCTAATGGGGATCTGGTTTATGGACAGATTGTGGGACTGTATTTTACTTTGTTGATATTCTTGCCCTCCACGGCAGTCGGTTTCTGTATCTTTATTGTGTCATTCTTGTTAATTTAATGAGACAATTCAATAAAGAATTGAAACATCAGGCATATGTTTCCTTTTAACTCCTTTCCTAACTTTTAAATGCTCATACTTCATCAACACCCTTAGTACAAATCAGAATTTCATGTGGAAACAGACTTATGCAAAGCTGTCTCTACGTGCCATCTGTTGCATTCAGAGCCGGCTCCTACTCTGGGGGTGTCCTGGGTGGGAAGAAACCTTCTACCCTCACTGCTGCTGTTAAAAATGATGGATTTAACCCAGATGTTTTTACTGGGAGTGAATGTTTTGATATGTTCTGCATTCCGTCCATCAATTGTGTGCCTTTTGCTTTCTTGCCCTAAGTGTGCCAGGTATGACCAGACGTGGGTCCTGTGCTCTCCATGCCACTGGAGTCAAGCTATCCTGGCTGAAGAGGGGTGAAACCCCGAAACCGGTCCTAGGATGCTTGTTTTCAGTCCAGGGAGGACCTGGCTTGGCAGTTCGGGCTGGACTGTTCCCATGAGGCACAGTGTCAAGATTGATTTGCATATGGCCAGTTCTAAACTGGGGTGGCATTGTGAGCAAAAGAATGATGGATTTAACCCAGATCTTTTGACTGGGGGTGAATGTTTTGATTTGTTCTATATTCCGTCCATCAATTGTGTGTCTTTTGCTTTCTCGCCCTAAGTGTGCCAGGTATGCTCAGACTTGGGTCCTGTGCTCTCCATGCCACTGGAGTCAAGCTATCCTGGCTGAAGAGGGGGGAAACCCCGAAACCGGTCCTAGGATGCTTATGCTTGTTTCCAGTCCAGGGAAGACCAGCCTCGGCATTTCAGGCTGGACTGTTCCCGTGAGGCACAGTGTCAGGACTGATTTGCATATGGCCAGGTCTAAACTGGGGAGGCATGGAGAGCAAAAGAATGATCGATTTAACCCACATCTTTTGACTGGGGGTGAATGTTTTGATTTGTTCTGCATTCCTTCCATCAATTGTGTGTCTTTTGGTAAATAAAATGAGGCAGAGGGGGCGGTCCTCTTCACAGGTCAGGCGCTTGCTGGCTACATCAACGCAATGTCTTTCCTCTTTACGCAAACATCTCTTTTCCTCCCCCAGACCTACTGAATCACCCACAGTTTAGCTCCATCTGGCTGATGCCAAGTTGCTTGTTGGGTGGGGGGAGGAGTGTTGGTGTGTGGCGGCAAGGTGTGAAAGGTAGCTTTTTTAAATCGAGGAACAAGGAGAAGAGATCTAGTTCCTGAGTGAAGAGACCTTGTAGGAATATAGTGTTTAAGATTCCTTGCAAGGTAAGTGGGGTCCTGTCATACACAGCCTTGTGGACGATGCAACAGATTTTAAACTTAATTTGCTTGCGTACCGGGAGCCAATGAAGTGGTTGAAGAAGGGGAAGTGAGGCTGTTCTGAGTGGTGCATTCGAGACAAGGTCATAGTAGTCTAGGCGGCTTAGTACCAATGCATGAATGAGAGTGTTCCATGTAGACACAAGGAGACATAGGGTTTTTTTATAAAACATTTCTTTATTATGATATTCTTACAACATAGACCGCCCTCCCCCTGAACCCCCCCCCCCCCGTTCCGGTCAGCTGTTTACATTTAACAGGTGAAAAGAAAAATAAGAAACAAAAGTAAGAAAAGAGAAAAACATGGGATAAAACAAACTAAGAAAATAGGAAAACATCTCATTGATTCATGTTCATAAGTCACTGTTATCAAAATTTTACATTAGATTGCGATCACATTTGCATCATTTCATAAGTATGACATTCTATTTTATGATTCTTGGTGTTGCATCCACTGTGTAAGGGGATCCCATATTTCTAGGCCCTTTTTTTTCCTTTTTACTCCCTTCCTCCGATATATCGCTATCTCTAGACTGTATGAACCTAGAAGTCTTGCCCGCCACTGTGAAAAAGTCGGGGGATTTGGATCCCGCCAGCTGGATGCTAGGCAGATTCTGTAAACAGCCATGGAGACAAATATGAGCCCCTGTATTCTCCTTGGCCTGATTTCCCCGTCCATTTCTAACATAATTTCGGCTGATGTGATTTCTATGTTTAAATTCCAAAATTCCGGATAAGAATGTAGATATTTCACGTCTAAGGAGTCCTAGTGTATCACAAGTGTCAAATATATGGACTATATCAGCCTCTGGTGACAAGCATCTTGGACACTGGGTACTTTTGCCTGTGCTCCATTTGGCTATTTTATATGGTGTGTGATATAATTGAAAAAAGGTTTTATAGTATTGCACTTGCAGTTTAGGTGACATTAGTAATGATTAAGAAAGTGGGAATGCCCGCTGTACTGAATCCTCATCCATATCTAAATTATTTTGCCATTTGATAGTATGTTTATCCATATCGTCTGGCAGTGATGAGACTAAGTTGTTATATATTTCTCCTATTTTAGCTGTGGTGCTTCTATTAAGAATCTCTATTGTCTGAATTTTATGAAACTCCGCGCTTCCACCGCCTTTTTTTATTAGAAAGTCTCTAATTTGAAGAAATTTGAAGAAATCTCTGTGTTCTAAGCCAAATTCATTCTTTAATTCTTCGAATGATTCGAAGCCTTCCGGTGTAAAAAAAACCACCCACATCGAGTGATCCCAATATTCACCCATCTTTTCATATAATTATCTGAAAAAATATTTGGTACATTATTGTTGTGATAGAGGCTCGTGTAATAGGAATATCTGCCAACTCTGAGAATCTTGCGTATATGTCTCCACAAGTTATATATTCCAGCTAATGTTTTGAAGAGGACCTTTTTGTAGTGGCAATCAGTAGTGAGTCGCCACAGATGTTCGCCAGCTCCAGTTCCAAGGATAAGTTCTTGTGGAGTCGAACCTCCCCCTCTTGTGTAGGATTCAGATTTGGGGTCAGTAGGATCTTTCTATATTTCAGGAGTGTGGCCCACCAGTAAACCTTAAGGTTAGGAACAGCAAGACCCCCTCTTTCTCTCGGGAGCAATATATATCTGTAGGCTCTGCGTGATCTTGTATAACCCCATATAAACTGAGAAAATATATAATCCATTACTTTGAATATATGTTGGTCGAAGTTTAGGCAAATAGTGCGGAAAAAATATAAAAATTTCGGGAAGTAAATCATTTTGATAACATTGCATCTGCCGATTAGGATTAGGTGTAGGTTATGTAGTTTGCTAAGATTACTCGTTGTTTCTTTCAAGAGTGGGTCTATATTGATTTTGACTAATTGGTCTAGATTGGACGTAATATTTACCCCTAGATATACCGTGTTCCCCACAATCCTTTCGTCTCTGTAATTTGTGGTCTTATTGATAATTATCTGCGTCTTTCTCTGATTTAATTTATACCCGGAGATCCCTCCAAAGAGGTGAGCCTCTTTTTCCATCATTTTGACGGCCACATGAGGATTACTAGTGGCGATCGCGATATCATCCGCATATGCTAGAGTCTTGGTGGGTCCATTTGGTGTCTTAATGGGCAATATAATCTGGTTTGTCTCAAGTTTGCGGATAAATGGGTCGATAAATATCATGAACAATAAAGGGGAGCACGGGCACCCCTGCCTTGTCCCTCTGGTTACATCAATCCTATTTGACAGACCCCCATTTATCATAACGACTGCTTCTGGGTTATGGTATAAGCTACTTGTGGCATTATTAAATCGTTCTCCAATTCCACTCTTTGACATAGCCGTTCATAAATATTGCCAGGAGACCCTATCGAAAGCCTTTTCTGCATCCAAAAGTATAAGCGCCATAGGGTCTAATGCACCTTCCGCTATGTCAAAGAGTGTGATGACCCTTTGTACATGATCCGTCGTGGATCTGCCGGGGACAAATCTGTGTTGTCGGACCGATATGATCTTGTGGATAACTGGAGCAAGTCAACTGGCTAATAATTTGGCGTAGATTTTGGAATCGCAATTGATTAACGTGATCGGGCGATAGGATCCCAGTTCTATTGGGTCCTTGTTTTTTTTGGAAAGACCACTATTTTGGCCCGTGCCCATGATTTTGGTGGTTTCCCCCCTTCAAAGACTTGGATCATTAGATCGGTTAAAACATTTTTTAGTGACTTATGAAATCTGATATAGAATTCAGCGGGTATTCCATCCAGTCCGGCTGCTTTCCCTGGTGCTAAGCAGTTAATGGACAGCAGAATTTCCACCCACTGAGGTGTGACCGCTAGATTATCTTGGTCGGTTTGTGAGAGTTGAGGCGTAGTAACCTGATCTAGATATGCGTTGATAAGTTCTTGGTCCTTATTGGTTTCTTTATATAGATCTTGGTAATATTTTTGAAATTTTGACCTAATCTCTTCTGGATCTTGCTTGAGGACATTGTTAGGGTCTTTAATCTCTTTGATTGTATTTGCAGTGTTTTGTTGTCTCGTGCGGATGACAAGATGATGCCCTATTTGCTCGCTTAGTTCATATACTTGCTCTTTTTGCATTGTGGATTTACATATTGCTTTTTCCGCAAATACTTCTGTTAGTCTGTTTTTTGCGATTGCCACCTTACGTGATGCTGTTTCTATATTTATACCCCCTTCAATTGCTCTTACAAGCTATTCCTCACCGTCTGTCAATTTCCCCTGTAATTCGGTTATCTTTTGTTTTGCAGCTTGGTTATTCCTTATTGAAAAACGCAATGTTTCACCCCTAATTACGGGTTTCAATGTGCCCCACACTACGTCTAGAGGTGCACTACCCAGGTTATCTGCCAGAAATTCCGGTATCCACTTCTCAATAAGTTGGCAGTATTTCTCATTCAATAGTAGAGCCCTTTCAAATGTCCAGCTGTTTTGATCTGTTTGAATTTTGTCGGTGTCAGGGTTAAGATTAATGGGTTGTGGTCTGACAGGACCCTAGGTAATTTATAAATGTGACACTTGGTGATAATGGTGTGGGAGACAAGCATATAATCTAGTCTGGCAAACTTGAGAGGAGGATGGGAGAAGAACGTAAACCGTGATTTATGGAGGTATTTAGATTGCCAACAATTGGAGAGCCCATGTGTATTACATAGTGCTTGAGAGGCCCTAAAGACCTTGGGCTTCCTCCCCTGGTATTTGAAATTTGGTCCGGAGGACCAGTCCGAGGGTAGGTTAAGGTTGAAATCGCCAGATATTACTATTGGGAGTGACCAGTGTGATAGTTCACTAGATACGACTTCCAGAGACATAGGGTTTTAATGTTACTGAGATGTTAAAAATGATTGGAGCATGTTTAAACTGAATGGCTGAATCCAAGGTTGAGGGTCATTGCTGAGCACAGGACTTTAACATAGGGAGCTCCGTGAGACATCGGAAAATTAGGGGGGATTGATCCCAGCTCACCTACATCAAAAGACGGCCTTGGGTGCAACTATGAAAAATTAAATTGAGATTTCCACAATAAACTCATCATTGTCACGTAAAAATATATAAATGAAAATATGACAGAAGTGTCATTGAGCAGAGAGACTTCAAGATTAGGGCCAAATGATTTAATGGTAAAATAACTAAGTATATATTTCAAAATGTTCTTGCCATATTTAAAAACATCTTAGCGATATTCAGGCATAGTTCATCTGCGAGATCAGTAACCACATAAAGAATGTGCCTTCGGGTGTACTTCATTTTACAAGTCCAGTGCTTCATTTGTAAATAAATAAGTGCCATGGCCCTCATCAGAAGGCCACTTTAGCTTGCGCCACACAATGCCCCTGCCAGTATTGCCAATGACACTACCAACACAACTACTAACCCTCACACTTCTACAAGTGCAACAACGCAGGCTTTTCCAGGCCCCCAATGCTATAATAATGGCTTGGGCAGCAACTGTTTCCCATATTTTATTTTATATTTAAATTGCTGTTTTGCTCATATTCTAATTTGGTAAACAGCGCCATCATGTGGCAGACGGGAGTGTGTACATCTTGATAATTAAGTGCCAGTGCCAAGCACCAGAAACGACTTGTGCAAATTAAGCACTGCAAGTGTCAGAGGACATTCTTTGTTTAAGCGGGTACCAAATGAATGGTCTTCAGCACACAGGAGCAGGAACATATTTATGTAAAAAATTATAAATGAATGCTTCCTAGATTGAATGTGACCAGCACGGTTGACACAAAGATGTTCCTTTATGCAGTTATGCGCTATATCAGCCGAATATACCTGATTTTATAACAAGATAGGGGGCTAGCAGTATGCAATAACGTTTATTTACACTTCTGAGCAGAAAACACTTTAAAGATTTAAAAATCTGAAGACTAAAGGGACCCGCAATGAAAGAGAATCTTCTGGCCTATAAAACCTTCCTCTTTTGTTTGCTGCTTCTGAGCAGATATGTACCTATTTTTCTAACAGATTGCTTTCACCAAATTAGGTTTTTGTGTTATGAGGGGTTGTTAGAATGGAACCTAATTCATGGGTTGATAGATTATGTTGAAAGTATGTGTATTTATAACATGGAAAATATGTCAAATTAAAAGAGTTATAAAGTTTATATTCATTTAAATACTGCTTGAGAGTGACTATTTTTAGTATAATAATTCAGTTTATAAGCCTCCGTTTTACGGGCACTAACATGCTAACCTATATTTAAAAACAAGTCAGTGTTTTCCTTAATTGTTCCTCACCTACAAGTCACATATTTTGAAGAGAGTGTAAGGGCAAATTAATGCTTTTGATGAAGCGTGCTGGCTATGTTTTGTGTACGCATTTTTAAGAAATCCTGTAATTAATTTGAAATGAAATAGGAAAATATATGAGACTTTTTTTTAACCAAATAGTTTTTATTAAAAACATATAACAAACAGTGAATACCAGATGAAAGGATACCACACAGGTTGTTATGAAAATAAACAATATATTTATTACTGACAAAAAACCTCTGAACTCTTTATGAGATCAGAGGGCTAAGCACATAACAAGACTCTTAAGAAAAATAAGATAAGTTGCACAAATTGCAATGGTACCCTAGGGGCACGACAAAACATATACTAAGTAAATGGTATAAGGAAATCGATAGAGGAAATGGAGCTGTCCAGAGGCTGTAGGATCGCTGGGACTACACTACCCTAACCTTAGGTAAGGATCAGGAGGGCCACGGGATGCGTGTGCAGAGTGTGAACTCACACGTGAGATGCGGTACAAAGTCAATGGACACTACAAGTTACGAAAAGGTAAGTAAAAGACAGTTCTGACTGGTTGAGACTAAAACTACAGGATACCTGGACACTAGGAGAGTCAATCTACCCTTGAACACCGAAATGCTCTCGTTACCTCACCCACGGGCTGCGGGTGCATAGGTGTGAAATTGTGTCGGGTTTCCGCGTCAAAGTCTATGGAGCCTTGAAGAAAGATACACAGGCGACCAGGAGGAAGATGTCCAGAGCGATCCAAGGGTGGATCGAGGAAGATGGAGAACTAAAAGAGGGGACAATGTTCACAGTCACTAGCCAGTGACTGGAGTGGAACCAGGAAGTAACCAGATGCTGTCGTCGCGATCAGGTGAAGAGTGGACGCTTGACTCTGCAGCCACGTTGACCAGGAGGTGTCTTCGATGACCAGGATGGAGGTACGAGCTGTCCCACGCAGGCTCTCGCTGTCGGCGGTGTCGGATCCGAAATCGGAGTCAACAGGCCTTGGCAAAGGCAACCCACGCGGTGAGTGGAGATGGCGTCTGGTGCGGACCAGGAGGGTCCGGGGTGCTTCTCTTTTGGAAGGAAGCAAGGGCCAGTCTGGAGCAACCAGACCAGCAGTGTAGATTTCTTGGGTCGTCGTCTAGGAGGCCACTAGCCAGCCGGCAAGTGACCAGACAACGCGTCGAGTAGCAATCAAGCAAATGGGCCCCACGCAGATCTCGTGGATGCTGGAGGGCTGATCTTCTGTGCAGGATCCGCTCGGGCTGGGGCTTCTCAATCCCCAAAGCACTTTCTCGAGGATGCCTCTGAAGTCGTGCTGGAAGCGAAGTGCAGTTTCTCCAAGATGGCCGGTCCCACGTGTCTCGTCGCACCCACGGATCTCAGCTGTACTGCAGATGTAGGTAGAGGTCGGAGAGGTCTGGAAGTCCGGGTCTCGTCGGGCTCTGACGTCTGGTTCCACCGGGAAGGACGACAAAGTGAACCGCTAGGATGCTTGATGGTGCCTGCTTGTGCAGGGTGGTCACTCCTTGGCCACAAGGGATATTTCTTCAGTCTTCTGTGGAGCAGAACATCGAAGTCATGAGTTTCTTCTTTGTAGTTTCAAATCAGGATTAATCTAATTTGGAATGGGACCAGCTCCTACCTTTATTCTCCTAAAGGGGGCTGTCCTGTGACTAGGTCCCTCCTATGGGTGGGACCAGGAAGGGGGGTGGTTACACCCCCTATTCTTTGTCCGGTTTCATGCCAGAGCTGGTTTGAACTGGGGTATGCACAGGGACACCTTGTGTGCCCCAGGCATGTCTCATATCTTTCAGCCTGTCCTACCTCAATACACAAAATCCTGTCTGGGGTGGTGCTAGCACCTCCCAAGGCAGGAAACCCTTTGTCCAGGCCTCCCTCGCTGGAAGGACTCCCAGCAGCAGGAGGTCTGTGGTGGCAGCATCCATTTTGTCATGCTGAGGCTCGAGTTAACTTTAACCGGGGTTCTCTGTTACATACATGTCGTGTCCCTCTAAAAGGGTGGAATGCTACCCCCATCTCCAGAACTGGCGAGGGGGTAGTATTCCAATTCTTATGACACCTTACTCGACATGTTTTGATAATGCTATGCCAAAGTTAGCAATAACCGCGAGGATTATAATGCACTTAAGAGTATATGGTATAGCGTTATCATGGAAACAGCTAAAGGACTTGGTTCCGAAAGCTGCAGACAGGCTCAGCTCATGCTAAAGCACCATCTCACATAATTCCAAGCACTCTGCCTCCAGGATCGTTAAGGCCTGCCATAGGAGTGACTTATAGGAGTATATGTGTCCATTTTAGGGTTAGATATAGGTATACTATATCTAAAGCAAAGGGTGAATACACCACCTTGCCTCAGCTGTGTTACCAGCCAGTTGTGTCTGTTTAGATGGCCAGCCAGGGGTGGCAAAATACATGCTGCAGCCCCTGGTAGTCCTTGGGTACACATATGCCCTGGGTACCTATGGTACATTGTACAAGGACTTACAAGAGTGACCCAATACCAATTGGTAAATGCACCTAAAGTACATGTGTGTTAATTTAGAGAGAGAACAGCTAGGCTGTGGGTCTAATTAGCAGGCCCACAGCCAGGGAAAGTCGTAAACCAGTGAAGCAAAAAGCTAAAATCTGGGGTGACCATAGGATTGCAGACCCTACTCTCCTACACGGATTACGATGTCATTATGAAACTCTTCTGACCAAATTGGTTTCGGAATTGTTTCCAACCAAATTGGGGTCTGTGAGTAGGACCGACCGATTACGACGCTTCCCAACATTAATTGGTCAGACTTGCATTGACTTCAATGGGAGCTTGTGTTCTGAACAATAACACAGGCTCCGATTGAAAAAAAGGGGTGGTTGGGGAAAACCTTGCACCCTGTGGCGGGCACACCATGGTGTCTGCCACACTGTATATGGTTTAACAGGGGGGTTCCTCGGGTACCCCCTACCTTCCCCAACCGGAGACCTCAGGGTGAAGGGTGGCATGCTACGGGCTGCCAAAGTCACATTCCGATAGCTATTTCAAGTCAGGTAGACCAAATCGGAATGGCGGTCTGAATTGGCCATCGTAATTGCTCACTCGAAAACCATGTCCATCGAGCTGTATGAATTCGCTCCGAAAGACTCGATATGTCCGAATGGCTCTCAGAACTGAATTGGACAGCCCGAACAGTTTCCGTGCATCGTAATCTGTTGGTTGGAAATGTGTACAATTCGGTCGGAAACATAGGTGCCGAATTGGATTCTGAGATTCCGTGTCCCTTTCGGAGCCTTTCCGAATGACATCGTAAGTGGCCCTTAAGACGTCCTCTCCACAGTAAAGCTTCCCACCCCTACCTGTCCATTTGGTTATAACTTCAGTTAAGTAGAACTGATTGCTAATACAGGAGGTAGTGTGGGTGGGCGTCCTTTTTTATACTTATTAGCAGGATTAGTTAAGGAAGTCAAACATTTTGGGAGAGTTTGGGAGCAGGTGATATTTTTTTTGCTTGGTTACTTCTTTTTCAACAGGAGATCTGCTTATGACATAAGGACTGCGTAGAGGACAACCATACATCAAAAATTCACACTTTCACATGGTCTGTGGCACTAAGATGCACCTGACAGCATGCTTAATGTTGCAGAGAAAAAAAAGGTATGTGAGTTTCAAAAAGTGTAAAAACATTTCTGCAATTGAATTTCACTTGGCTTTTGTTACCAAAGATTCTCTTCTCTAAATTGCAGATAATTCAAAATGCAGCGCACAGGCTTATCTGCAATATGGATAGATTTGGCTCTGCATCAGGCTACAACAATCTTGCACACAACTTCTAGAGAGTACCGCAGCACCCCCATCTATGGTCAAGAAGACATCTGCATTGTGACCTAAGGATCCGAAGAATGCATGAAATATTGGCTCGTGTACATATGTGTGCCCTCCTGTACCTCAGGTACTGTGGTTGGACATGTGTAGGGTGTGAAGAGATGGGGAGAGACAGCACACTTGTCATCATCTACAACAAAGGAGTAAAATGTTAACAAGAGAGGCTCTATCCCAGCAGCGACCCATGCAGGTAACAGTGATGGGGCTGGGGCCTGGATAGGGGGGATTTCCCCTTGTCATCGTCCGTCGGAGTCCCCCCCACCCGGCCTCACCGTTCTTACCTGCAAGGGCCGCAGCTGCCCTATTCTAAATGTAATATATCATGCTTACAAATATATATTGGCTTGTATGACACTATATAGAAAAAAACAACATTGACATATACAAATATCACAAAACAATTATGAAAGTACAAGTATTGTGACCCTATACTTAAGCAATAAATACACACATATCGATGGCAAAGACATTGCGAGTCGAAGCTAGCAGTGACAGGGGTCAGGCGGGCGAGTGCGGCCTCTCGTACCTTTCATTTCTTAACATTTTTACTTCTTTTAGACACATTTCTTGAAGTTTTAACAAACACACCTAGGCGCTGATTTACAGAACACCTTCCTTCCTTTTTTATAGCGCCTGGAAACAAACCGGGCATCTCCTATCTCAGTGTTCAGCTTCCAGACCCAGGTACCTTCCTGCTTCTCCATCACCCACCCCCTTGGTGTGATAATTATGAACTGCACTAGGCCAAGCAGCACCCTGCAAACACTGCCTTAAAAGAACTTTTTTTATAATGTTCCAAATGCTGCCAAATATGTACTATATTCAATAAATATCCTTCAGAGGCTGTACACACCACCAAAAGGAGTGGAATGGAATGGAGACTGCTGGCTTTGCCCCGACCTCAAATACCAGAATGGGGCTGGCCTGACACTAGTAATATGAGCTCGCACCCCCTCTCTCAACAGGGTGCCCCTCACCCTAGTGACCTGAGCTCACACCCTCTCCCTCTCTAATGACCAGGAGCGGAACCGCCTGACATCAGGACAGTGCTCATCTCAGCCCTGTAACCCCTGGCTCTGCACCCCTACCCTATGACCAAACCTTCAGCTCTTTATCCTCTCCCTCTACAATGACCAGGGCAGTACTTACCTCATCCCTGCAACCTCATGCTCTGCACCACTCCCTAATGACCAAGCCTGACCGCTCCTAGTGACCTTATGCTCTTTACCCCCTCCCTCTACAATGCTCAGGACAGAACTCATCAAACTCCAGTAACCTCTGGCTCCGGACTAATCAAATCACTCTCCAATGACCTGGTCTGAACCTGCCCATTTAAATTGAGACCTGGACCAGTCTGACCCTATTGGCTTGAGCTCTGCATCACTCTTACTCTCCAGTGACTAGGACTGGACCCGCTTGACACCTGTCACCGTCAGCTTCTTCTCTAATGACCAGGACTGGACATGCCTGACCCATGTCACCGATAGCTTCTTCTCTAATGACCAGGACTGGACACGCCTGACCCCTGTCACCGCCAGCTTCTCTTAGGACCAGTACTGACCCATCTGAACCCTGTCACCGTGAGCCTCTTCTCTAATGACCAGGCCCGGACCGAACTGAGCACTGGTATCTCCAGCTTCTTCTCCAATGACCAGGACCAAACTGCCTACCCCTGGTACCACAAGCTTCTTTTCTAATGTCCAGGACCAGAACCACTTGACCTCTGTTATTGTTAGCTTCTTATCTAAGTGGCCAGGACCGGACCCGCCTGACCCGTGTCACCGCTAGCTTCATCTCTAAATGGCCATGACCAGTCCTGCCGACCACTGTGACCGCTAGCTTCTTCTCTAATATGTTATGTTATGTTAGTCTGTATTTATAAAGCGCACGGCTACTCCATGGAGTGTCCCGGCGCTGAGCAAAAAACCCCGACATCACAAAGCAGAATACATGACCAAGCAAGCTACAATCTAAAAAGTGAGGTTTTTAGTTGTCTCTTGAAAGTGAGGAGATCCTGGACCTGCCTTAGGTAGAGGCGTAGGTCATTCCAAAGTCATGAAGCCACTGCCTGAAAAGATCTACCTCCTATCGGGGACAACCGTATCTTAGGGGTTTTGCTCTATTCTGATGTGCTCAGGCAGATGGCAGTGGTCCAATGTGGTACCAATGCTCCTCATGGCTGCCTGTGCTCCCACCAGCTGCCCGCCCTCTCTGATGTGCTCTAGTCTGCTATGCTCCAGTCTGATGGTAGTGGCCAAATCTGGTACCAATGCTCTCCATGGCTGCCTGTCCTTCCTCCTACCCTCTCTGATGTGCTCTTTTCTGCTGTGCTCCAGTCAAATGGCAGTGGCCCAATCTGGTACCAAAGCTCTCCATGGCTGCCTGTGCTCCCTCTTGCTGCCCGCCCTCTCTGGTGTGCTCTTTTCTGCTGTGCTCCAGTCATATGACAGTGGTCCAATCTAGTTCCAATGCTCTCCATGGCTGCCTGTGCTCCCTCCTGCTGCCCGCCCTCTCTGATGTTCTCTTTTCTGCTGTGCTCCAGTCAAATGACAGTGGTCCAATCTGGTACCAATGCTCTCCATGGCTGCCTGTGCTCCCTCTTGCTGCCCGCCCTCTCTGGTGTACTCTTTTCTGCTGTGCTCCAGTCAGACGGAAGTGGTCCAATCTAGTACCAATGCTCTCCATGGCTGCCTGTGCTCCCTCCTGCTGCCCACCCTCTCTGATATGCTTTAGTCTGCTGTGCTCCAGTCAGATGGCAGTGGTCCAATCTGGTACCAGTGCTCTCCATGGCTGCCTCTGCTTCCTCCTGCTGCCCGCCCTCTCTGATTTGCTCTGGTCTGCTGTGTTCCAGTCAGATGGCAGTTGTCCAGTCTGGTACCAATGCTCTCCGTGGCTGCCAGTGCTCCCTCCTGCTGCCTGCCCTCCCTGATGTGCTCTTTTCTGCTGTGCTCCAGTCAGATGACAGTGGTCCAATCTGGTACCAATGCTCTCCGTGGCTGCCTGTGCTCCCTCCTGCCACCCTCTCTCTCCTATGTGCTCTAGTCTGATGTGCTCCACTCAGATGGCAGTGGTCCAGTCTGGTACCAATGCTCTCCATGGCTGCCTGTGCTCCCTCCCACTGCCCGCCCTCTCTGATGTGCTCTTTTCTGCTGTGCTCCAGTAAGATGGCAGTGGCTTGATTTCCGACCTACAACGCTCGAGTATTCAAGCATCTAAGGTCCCCCCTCTCTCTTTATTCCTGAGTTATCAGATAAGTTCTACAATCCGGGCAAGATATTAACTTTGCGATAGGCACGGACTCGACTATAAGTCAACCCTCGCTACGACGGGCTATTTTAGATTACAGATCCCTCCCGCTTACCTTAGCTATCTTCCAGTCACGGGCAGCCAAGGGTACGTCCAATTCTATGTTCTTCTCTGCTAGTTAGGAAGCTGTTTACTCTCCGTATATATACGTCCTAACCCTTTCCGTTTATCATACTCAGCTGTGGTTTTTCTGACGTAGAACGCGCATGCGTAGAGGCATCAATATATCCCAATGTACGTGGGCGCCATCGCTTAGTGGTGCAGTTCGTATTATACATGATTAGATATTAGATGATAAAAGATAGCGAAACATGGTTTAACAACATATCTTTTCCTGGTGTATGATTCTCTCCTTTTGGTTAGTTAAATCCCCAATCTAATAAAAATATTAATTTTCGTTTTTTAAAATTTGTGTATATCGTGTCAGGCATGCCTATAAAACTTCCTATCACGTTTGTTTGGACAATCTCATAAGCGCTAATACCTTATGAGAGTAATTATAAAATTGGTTGGCATATTTTTATTCGGACTACCCAATCGTATCTAATCAGACCGTGTTTCATTCCACAACTTCTATCGTTTCGGTACAATAGATGTGCGCTATTTGTAGTTAGTAAATTTAGGTGACGTGTCTTTCACATTATTATGAGCGTCTCATGATGTTTAAGCGTACTTGCACGCTTTTTTCAAGATGTTTTAGGTCAATATATTTGTCCCTAAAAACATCTTAGTTTCGTTAGTTCAGTTGTCCTGCCTTTATTTTTACGATTTGAATCGCATGTTACTTTCTGGGTAATATTATGATCTTATTCCTTCCCTTACTAGATTCTTATTTGTTATAATATACACTCCTGGCCCATCTTAATGTAACCACTTCTATTCTAAAATTTTAATATAATATAGGGTATTACAACATAATAGGCTATCTAACGATACAGGGGTTATAATGTACTAAGCAATTACACGAATGATGGTCTTACGCTCTACATACATACTTCCTAAATCAGAATGTCCCAATCTTCTCTGGTATTCAACCCCTTTTTTATAGTATCCAATTTCATGATATACCACTGTTCTTGGTGTTTGCGCTTTTTAAAACTATTGCCCAATCTTGTTTGTTCTTTGATTTTTTCTAATACTATCCATTTTATCTCTGTCTCATTGTGCTTCTTTTCTTTCCAGTGGTTTACAAGGGGGGCATTTTCTTTGTTCAATCTGATGGCTGATTTGTGCTCTCCTATACGTACCCTCAGTTCTCTACCTGTTTCGCCTATGTAACCCTGGCCACAAGGGCATAGGATTAGGTATATCAAATTTTTGCTTCTGCAGTTATTTAATGTATTTATCTTGTGGGTAACTCCATTCAGACATATTTCCTTTGTTACTAAGCAAGAGTCACATACACTGCATGAGCCACATTTGTGGTTTCCTACTGCCTTTGTGCCAGTTAAGGTTTTTTGTCCTCCTATTGTGTCCTCTCTATAGGTGTGTACCAGAGTGGACCGCAGGTTTTTATTTTTTCTGAAGGCATATAATGGCCTGGGGAATTTAATTTCCATTCCTTCATTTAAGATTTTCCAATTGTGATTGATTACGTTTTTTATCTGGTTAGCAATTCCCGAGAATTGGCTAACCATGACAATTTTATCCAAGGTTGTATCTTTCTCTTTTTTGTCTAGTAGACTTTCTCTGTTATAGCATCGGGCTCTTTTAAAAGAATGATTGACAAGTTTCTTTGGATATCCCCTGTCCATAAACTTTTGTTTGGTGACTTCAGCGTGTTTATAGAAATCATCTAAGGAGATACAATTCCTCCTTAGTCGGAGAAACTCTCCGAAAGGGATGTTGTCTTTCTGACTCTTTGGATGGTAGCTGTTATAGTGTAGGACCGTATTATGGTCCGTTTTCCTCTTAAATAGTTCTACCGCCAGCATATTATTGTCTGCCTTAATACTAATGTCTAAGAAGTCTACTTTGCTGTTACTGTATGATGCTGTGAACTTTTGGTTTTCATCCCCTAGGTTAATCCAGATTAAGAATTCTTTTAAAACTTGTTCAGGTCCTGACCAAATGAAAAAAATGTCGTCTATAAATCTTACCCAATTTCTAATGTTCTCATAGAAGGGGCTAATTTCATTGTATATGTGCCTTTCTTCAAATATACTCACATAAATGCATGCCAGGCTTGGTGCACAAGTTGCGCCCATGCTGGTACCTTTGCGTTGGATATAAAGATCTTTTTTGAAGAGAAAGATGTTATTCAGTAGTACCATCGATACACACTGGACTATAAAGTCCTTGTCTGCTCCCACTATTTCATTCTCTTCAAGGAGTGTTCTAATGACATTTATTGTATCTTGTTGTGGTATATTCGTGTAGAGGGACTCTACATCTAAGGTCACCATATATTCTGTGTCTTCATTAAAACTAAGTCCCTCTACCTTAGTTATCATGTCGGTTGTATCTTTGATGTAAGATTTTTGGACCTGTACTAGTGGTTTTAAAAATGTGTCCGCGTATATACTCAAAGGTTCTAATAAAGAGTCAATCGAGGCCACTATTGGTCTTAAAGGAGCGTCCTCTATATTCTTATGGACTTTAGGGAGTCCATAGAATGCAGGTGTTTTAGGGTTCTCATTATTTAAAAATGTAAACTCCTCTTCAGTAATTGTACCATTGTTCTTGGCATTAGTTAGAAAGAAGGCTACTTCTCGTTTTAAGGATTCTAATCTATGATGTGGTACCCTTGTGTAGTGCTGAGCATTAGAGAGGAGGGATAGGGCTTTCTGCCCGTAATCATTTGTATTGAATACCACTACTCCCCCTCCTTTATCCGCCGGCTTTATAGTTATAAGGGTATCTTGAGCTAAAGAGTTTAGAGCTTCTCTCTGTTTTTTTTAGATATTGCATTGTACATGATGTTTGCTTTCAACTATCTTCCCTACTTCCATTTTAACCATACTTTCAAAGATGTCTACGTTTTTATCAACCATTCCTAAGCTTGCTGTGAAAGTAGATTTAGCTCTCAGGCCTGAGTCTGAGTGGGAATCCCTTTGCGTTCTCCCTTCAAAGAATCTAAGTAACCTAATTTTTCTAAAGAACGATCTTAAGTCCTTTTCTAGTTGGAATTTGTTAATGCCCACCGTGGGGACAAAGCTAAAGCCCATCCTAAGGACTTCCTCTTCTATGCCTGTTAGAATTCTACTGGATAGATTTATAATGGGGTGGTCCCTACCTCCAATAGACCTTGTTCCTCGTCCTCTTGTATTCTTGAGGTGCTGGGTTGTTTTGATACTCCTGCTACTGGTCTCGTGTCTGAGGTTTCCTTGTGTATCCTCCCCTTCCCCTGTTGGGGGAACCCCTTGGTGGTCTCTGGGGGCGCTGATCTAAAAAATCATCATAGTTTCTATTTTGGTGGTTATAGGTTCCCTCTTCTCTATGGGGTATCTCCTCCTCTCCCCCACTGCTTTCTGATGAGCCTGAGAAGTTCATATGTCTCGGGCGTCTATGTTGGAACCTCACCCTTGTTCCTCTGTCCCAGTTTTGTTCTGGCTTTTCTATGTAATAATCCTTTCTGAGAAACGGGTAGATTACCTCTTGGCTGAATTTGGTTATATCCTTTCTAAGCTTTAGAGTTTTTTTATTCATTAAATATTCGCAGTAGCCGTTCATGTCCTGATTTAACTCCTCTATCTTTTTTTTGGCCTCTTCTAGTACATTGGTCTCAATTAATGTTTTCTCTAATTCTTCTATCTCCCTCTTCTCTATAAGTATGGTACTCTGGGCTGTTTCTATTATTAAGATCATCCAGTCCCGGCTACATCTGTTTGAGATGAAGGTCAAGGTTTCTAGAAATTTGGGGTTATTAACAAAGAGACCTGGTTCATTCCGTACTTGGAGCCCCACAGGGATGGTCCCGGCTCTAACATACTGTGCCATGAATTTGGCATGTAATTCTGTGCAAATAATTTTCTTTTTCAGGTTTACCAATTCATTCAATTTTTCTCCCCCATTAGGGATTACTGTTATTGAGTTGCCATTTCTATTGGCCCCAAGGATTTTATTTAACTGGTCCTCGCTGAAGCCAAAGGTCTTCATCGAATCCATTGTTTAAATTAGGATGACCAAGTGGTGGGTTGCAGGAATAGATATCCCAAGTAAGCTAAAGAATCTCTCCAGCACAGGGCTGTACTTTAAAGTCAACAAAAAGAGAGAAGACCCCACATGTTCCAGGGAACAGGGTACTGCAGACAATGAAAAGTCAAAGAAATATCCCTGGAGAAGATAATTTGGCGGGAAGTTATTTCACTCACTCACACTTAGTATTACAGGTAATATTTAAGTCACTGGTCACAAACTAATTTATACCGTTCACAGTCTTTTTATTAAAAACATATAAATAAAAAAGAATTCATTACATAATCAATTCCGTAATACATATAAAATCAACAACATATCATATTGTGCAATAAATAAAAACAATATTAAAACATATTCATTATATATATTATACAGAGATAAAGCCTTAAACAATGTTTTTATTAACTCTGATAGGATTATGTTGACACCTTAGAACGTGTATTCTTTTTCTCTGCTTTATCTCTGTATAATAATGAATATGTTTTAATATTGTTTTTATTTATTGTACAATATGATATGTTCTTGGTTTTATATGTATTACGGAATTGATTATGTAATGAATTCTTTTTATTTATGTTTTTAATGAAAATACTGTGAACTGTATAAATTAGTTTGTAACTAGTGACTTAAATATTACCTGTAATACTAAGTGTGAGTGAGTGAAATAACTTCCCGCAAAATTATCTTCTCCAGGGATATTTCTTTGACTTTTCGTTATCTGGGTGCTATACAGCTGTTGGTGCTCCCTTCAGCTGACTGCTCCAGTTGGATGGCTGTGCTCTCTACTGTTTCTTTGTTTACTGCTGCGGTGGTTGACCCCATCTGGTGCCCATGCTCACTGCAGCTGGCGTCAGTGCCTTCAATGCATTCCACCAGCTCCCCCTTTTTACTTCACCCCTCAGAGGCTGCACATTTCCCAATGTCATGCTCCATCATCCTTCCTGCTAGCTGTGCTCTTTTCTAGTTTGGTAACACCTTCAGTATGGATTCCTTGAGGTTGCCTGTGTGCTGGAGATCCCCCTTAGATGTATTTTTTAATGTAATATTTGGTGGAGTAAGCTCCCTAAAAGTGCATTATTTTGGTTCATGAGCTGGCACCTCAGTTGCAAAAACAGCAACAATTGCTAAAATGGATGCCACAACAGAAGCAACCCGGGCTGCCAAAATAGCAGCAACAACACGTCCTGCGCCAAGAGTAACCATGGCAGTTCGTAGCCACCTTCAGTGGCCTGGACAAGGCGCAGGAGTCACTTCGGCCCACATTCAAACTGGTTTTCACCAGAGCCGGACGAAATTGAGGGCAGTCGTGCTGCTGAGGAAACAATCAAGGCGCCCCACATGGCCAACAACATCACAGAGGAGGTTACCAGGACAACTCCTCCGGCTATCCTAACTTCTACCCCTCCCAGAGAGCGAGAAACCGGTTCCGCAGGGGAAGGTTTGGTGGCAACCAAGGAAACCACCAGGACGCTGGAACTACTATGTTAAGAGGTGATATTGGGGGGACGCCTTCAGTTATTTCAACAAATTTTGTGCACTCTCTCGCAGGATCCTTGGATCTTGGAGACGGTGCAAGGGTACAAGTTGGAGATGTCCGAGAAACCCTCCCAGACCTTCCACCACCATCCAATACATTTTTCCCAACAAGATCAGACTTTTATCTCAGAAGAAATAAGATCCCTTCTAAAGAAAGGGGCAATAGTGGCCACTCAATGTCAACCTCAGGGTTTTCTCAGCAATGAGTTCCTTGTCCAGAAAAAAGGGGACGGGTCCAGGTTGGTCCTGAATCTCAAGGAGTTCAATAGATGGATAGTTTACAGCCACTTCAAAATGGAGGGCGCTCATTTGCTACGTGAAGGGGATTGGATGGTCCAGTTGGACCTGAAAGAAGCGTACTTGTCCGTACCCATCTACGCCCCGCATCAGCGTTTCCTTCAGTTTCTCTGGCAAGGCGTTTATTAAGAATGCACAGTCCTTCCCTTTAGACTTTCGTGCCTCTCATTTCTTTGCTTTATTAGAGCAGCTAATAAAAAAACATCTTTTTTTATTCAATAAACCACAAATCCCTTGAGCACCTTGTGCCCTATAACCATAGAGACTGTGCCTATATAAGGTCCAACAGAGGCACAAACGTCCTCTTTTTTTACGGAACTGCAAACTGTTAAGTCCAACACTGTCAACATAACACTTTCTTGAATTCTATCCGTGAAAAGAACTTTTAGAAGAGCAAAACATCACGAAGACCAACAGGGAAACTTTGAATCCGATGGAAGAGCTCCTGCTTGATAATCCTGGTGAACAATCGCCACACCAAGAGAAAGGGAGACCACTCCCTGCGATAATGTGAAGGAAGAACTTGTACCTTTCACGTGCCATTGGAATCTGAAACAGAGAGGAAATGACATAATAACGGACATCCCCGAACTATGTGCAATCAGTAAGATCTCATAACAGGGGGGGAAGACATCCAACAATTGGAATGCTATAGAGTCAGTAATCGTATATTCACATTTACGAATCAAGTAGATAAATACATAAATACCGGGTGGGATAATCCTTGCCTCCGTTGTCCTTAATAGAATTGAAAATTCTTGTCACGAATGTTTGCAAATTTTTTATTCTATGTCAGGACCGGAGGCTCTGATTATGCTTGTGTAAAGCTGAGCCACCACCACTGACGCAACATCCACAATAGGTTTGTAATAAAAAGATTTAAAAGTAGATTCCGTTGACCAATCGGCCCTATTCATGATGTCAGTAAGACTTGCTCCCAGTGAGAAAGACTTAGACACCATTGCACCTCGAACAGAATGAGCGCCAAACTTAGAGACATCAATGCCTGCTTCATTCATGAGCCAAAGTACCCATCTTGCTAAGGTAGCTGGATTAACTGGCTTAAAAGGCTTTTGCAATGCAATAAACAGTTTACCCTGCATAAAAATTCAGCTGTACTCACCTCGTATGCTTTTCGTATGCAGAATCCTGGTTGGCAGGGGGTCAGCTGGTTACCGACTTGTGTATTCATAGCGCTGCGAATCCCAGTCCTCTAAAGAAAGCACAGTGAATGTATGCAACTCATTATTTTCACACTTTATAAGATGTCATTCAAAGTGTCACATATTTTGCTGTTGAAGGTCACTCATAAGTGCACTGAAGCAATGGAAATGTCACAGGTTAGTAATCTGAATACTTGGCAGCTATGAGGGAGGGCATTTTGAACTTGGTGCATTTAAGGTACTGGTCAGTGGTTTCTTAACGCAACAAAAAAGTTTTCATTTCTTCTCAGCCTACAGGTAGTTGAAATGAAATGAAAATAAAATCTATGAAGTGCTCTAATACCCAGAGGTGTCTAGGTGCTAGCTGAATAATGTCTTCCCTCTGTGGCACGCTCTAGTCTGGCAACATGTTTATGCACCCTGTGCAGCTTTGCCTCTGTGCTGGCGGTGTCTGAAGAGAGATCAGAGAAGAACTGGATCTGATAATGAGATAATGAACTTCTCTTCAGTCAGCCTGGCTAGAATTTATAGCTCTCCTTTCAACATTAGTGTGCTCATTTCCACACTGATTGCTTTGGCCTGACATATTTATAGAGGGTGGGGCACTTCTGATCAGCCACGCCTTCGCCTCATCCGGCATGCCTCATGGCTGCGTCGTAGCATCTGGCAACGGCTTGCAGCACTCATTGCCTTGCATGCTCTTGTTAGCCTCACAGTGTTTTCAGCTGTGATCACAGTGTAGGGAAGCGACTCGTGTGGCATTCCCTGGGCCAGGCAGCTCTGTCACCATCTCTGTATGGTTGGAATGCTTGCATCCTCTACTTACTGATGTCATTTGCGATGCCATCAGTGATGTCAAGAATGATGTCACTTGAGCATGTCATGAGTGCTGTAATATGTGACATCATGAGCTGTGCATGGTGGGGCACAAGTTATAGTTAGCGCTACTAACTTTAACTGGTGAATTTCTGTGGAATTTTTATGTGAATGTTGTCACTGACAACTTAATGTAACTATAACGCTGCTTTATCAATTGGCTTTTTTCAGTGACAAAAATAAATATATGTATATATGAAAACAAAGTCCTGCGAGAGTGGCTCCCCACACGTTCCTCAGGTACAGATCTCTCGACACCAGGAATACATTTCAAAGTGGTTTTATTTTTCCCTCGCCATCGGCATGACGCGTTTCGGCCGTCAAAAACAGCCTTGATCACATGGCTTCAAATGACCAATGGGGGTGTTTAAATACTGTGCTCAACAGAAATAACATCCGATCACATGGGTAATGAACATAAAGAAAATACTTTTGCACAGAATTACGCTATGTACAATATAGAGCATTGAATATATACAGGAACTATTTGAAACATTGATAAAAATATTTTATCCTATTCCTAAGTTCATTTATGATAATCATTGTTTCTAGTAAAATGCAATCGATTCAATGTGCAAAATACAATAAAGTGCTAGTGCATTTTTAAGTTCCATTGTTGATTCACGATGTTGTCATTGGTAACTGTACATGAGATAATAATATAGCTATGTGCAAAAAATGGTATATTCAGATCTATAATACCATGTCACAAAATGTGAGACAAACCCATAAGATGTTATTCAAAAAAACAGTGCTAAAGTGCTTAAAACAAAGTGCTCAATCTACTCGCAGTATGTACATAATGATGGATTACCAAATGTTATGATCAATCAATTTCAAGCTTTCAACTCATTGTACCTGCGCAAGTAATTATAGCTATAAACACAGTTAAAAAACGTGTAAAGCATCACTGCTAATACTGTGAACCAACTATAGCCTTAGTGACTAAACATTGTATATTACATTGGGTTCAATGTAAGAAACCGGCTTGTGGAATGACAATATAGTACAGAAAATTGAATATTGATAGACCTAGTATATAATATACAATGGAGAAAAGAAACTTAATGAATGAGACTGATTATCCAGAAGATTATGATGGAAACAGGGAAACATTGCTAGCATACTTCTAAAAGACTCATTAATAACTCATTAAGAACTGAAGTTTAAAGGAAGACCTGTAAATCTTCCCCCCTATTCAGCCTATTAGGTATTCTGGTGTTGAGGAGTACAATGTATTTACTCTCAAGCTGTCTTAAAAGCTTCTCTCGATCCCCACCACGGATGTTTTTTGGTACGGAATCGATCACGAAGTAAGTGAGGTGGTTTAAGTTCTTAGCATGCACTAGTTCAAAATGTCGAGTGACAGGATAATTGACATCAGAATTAACTATTGCCCTTAGATGCTGTAATATTCTATTGAATACCTGCAACTTAGTGCTGCCCACATATTTCAACCCACATGAGCATTCAAATACATATACAGCATGGTCTGTACGGCAGGTATATAGCTCTCGGATAGGTGTAGGGGTGGGGTTGAATGGTGATAGAAATTCAGCAGTGTTGACCCCGAACTTGCATGCCCTGCACGAAATACACTTATGGAAGCCTTTTTTGTTTGAAACCCACACTTTGCTATCATTCACCTCTGGACTGGTTCTGACTAGAGAGTCCCTCATAGAGGGTCCTCTCCTAAAAATGATAGAAGGCTCAGTTGGAAGTAATGGCGACAAATTAATGTCAGTGTGGAGTATGGGCCAATGTTTTTTGAGAATGCCCCTTATTTTCCTTTCCTCTGTATTGTAGGTGGTAATCAGACTGATGGTGTTGATGTCATGTCTAGGGGGAATTTCTACCCCTGTACTCACTGCCTCACTAGATCTATCAAGGTATTCATCTCTATTCATGCTGTTGGCCTTGTCTTTGGCTACCAAAAGATCTTTAATAAGGTAGCCACGTTTTAGAAATCTCTGGATGGCCTTATTCTGACAGTTGATAAGATCAGATTCAGAGCTACATATCCTGCGCATCCGTATGAATTCCCCATAGGGGATACTTTTTATTAGATGTCTCGGATGAGCGCTGGAGGCGTGCAAGATAGAATTGCCGGCCGTGCTCTTCCGGTGAAGTCTAGTGGCAAGGGCGTTATTTTGGACGTAGATGTCAACGTCCAGGAATTGTATGTTAGTCTTACTAATCTGACAGGTAAAGGTGAGATTGAGGTTGTTAACATTCATGGCTTTCACAAAGTCTTTTGCTGATGTTTCATCTCCCTTCCAAACCAGACAGATGTCGTCAATAAATCTCCAGTAATGAATAATATTAATGGAATAACCAGGGATGTGCCTGAGGACATGCTCCTCCCACCACCCCACGTGTAAACACACGTAGGTGGGGGAGAAACATGCCCCCATGGCAACCCCTCTTTGTTGCTGATAGATTTCCTTATTAAACAAAAAGTAATTGTTTGTTAAACATAACCTAATCATAGTTATTAACATGTCATTATGATTCTTAAAACTAAGGTTACGTTGATTCAAAAAATATCTAACAGCATTGAGGCCATCCGTGTGTTCTATACTGGTGTACAAGGAGCTAATGTCAAGAGCCACCAGAATATACTCTTCTCTCCATTCCACCTCTTTCAGCTTAGTAAGAAAATGTCCCGTGTCCTTAATGTATGAAGGTAAATCAACCACAAAACTTTGAAGAAAAAAGTCAACATACTTGGAAATAGCCTCCATGAGGCTTCCCTGGGCTGAAATAATTGGTCGACCTGGAACCGGAGAGACCAATTTATGAATTTTAGGGATGAGATACAATGTAGGTGTTAGCGGATTGTCAATTTTCAAAAATCCCAATTCTTGTTTTGTTAGAAGGCCTTCCCTCTTCCACTGGTTCAGTTCTTTGTGAATACGGTCTTTAAGATTGCGAATTTCACTGAAATTGCCCTTCCTATAACAGGAGATATCAGATAGATGCCGCTGTGCTTCTTCCATGTAAAGGTCTTTAGGCCAGATAACGATATTGCCTCCTTTGTCGGCTTTGTTTATTATTAAATTGGAATTGCTCCTTAATTTCTTCATTAAATTCAAGTATTGTTTTTCCATGTACTTGAATCTTTTAGCTTTCCTAGATGTTCTGATTTGCAATTCCTTTAGATCCTCCGTGATCATGTCATTGAAAGTGTCTATGGCATCTTTCGGCATCAAGGGCACAAAAGTAGATCTTGGTTTAAAAGGTGTTACGCTTGGTGCATTGATGTTAATCCCCATTTTGCCGCATCTATCTTGAGTAGAACTGTTAACAAAGCTTTCCTCTAGAGCCAATTCATGAGCTGTTTGCAATGCCCCCATATCTGCAACCTGAAATACAGAAGACGGTTGCAACAAGCTGCTAATTGAAGTCAAATGACATGTTAAATCACATAGCAGATGACATTTCAAATGAATGGGACAGTTTGCTCTATGCTTTTCATACTGGAAGATATCAGCGACCTACACCAGGACAACATTTTCTAACCCCTCTGAGGTCCTTATGAGCGTGACATTTTTCAGCATGGAGGACATAAACCATATCTGTGAAAGCACCCACATTTATTTGAAATTATGCTCTTTTTACTGGTGTTCAGGTGCATAAGAAGCACTGTAGACAGTAATGCAATCAGTAATGCAGTAATGCATTCATCAATTTATTAAACCATGAACAACATTCAAAAGAGTGTTTGGTCATTATTTAACTTAATGAGATGTGCCTGTTAAATACCTATTCTGATATAGATTTTTAAGCATCACGTCTATGCTTTAGTCACTGATGTGGCATGTTTGCAAAAATACCGTACATATATTCGTCCTACTCGGGGTGATAAATGCTGAAAGCCTGAAACCGGTCCTAGGATGCTTGTTTCCAGTCCAGGGAGGACCTGTCCTGGCAATTTGGGATGGACTGTTTCCATTGGGTGCAGGGTCAAGACTGATTTGCATATGGCTGGGGCCAAACTGGAATGGCACATTGAGCAAAGAAACAATGGATTTAGGTCCAGTTCTCTGTACTGGGGTGAATTTATGACATTGTTCTGCATTCTGCCCATCAATTGTTCTTTTTGCATTTGTCACCCCGAGTGGGACGGGTGTGCTCAGACGTGAGTCCCGTGCTCTCCATGCCACTGGAAATCAAGTTAGCCTGGCTGTAGAGGGGTGAAACCCCAAAACCGGTCCTAGGATGCTTGTTTCCAGTTCAGGGAGGACCTGGCTTGGCAGTTCGGGCTGGACTGTTCCCATTGGGTAAAGGGTAAAGACTGATTTGCATATGGCTGAGTCCAAATTGGAATGGCATGGTGAGCAGAAAAACTATGGATTTAGGCCCATATCTCTGTACTGGAGTGAATGTATGACATTGTTCTGCATTCTGTCCATCAATAGTTATTTTTGCATAGTTTACATGGGTGTCCTTCATAAAGGCAGCGCCCATCTGGTGCCCTTTCTGCTTGATGCCATGGCCAGAGCCAGCAGCAGCAATGCCCATCTATAAGTCCATGTCAAGGAATGCAGAGGCTGATGGGACAGTTGATGTTCCTTGGTGGCTGTACCATTAACCTAAGGTCCTAATCAGGCCCTATTGGTGCATGTCTGTATGTGTCTGATTGTGATTTATATTGTACAGATCTAGAGCTCTGCAGAAGATAAGGTTTTGTGCAAAGGAGAATTTGTGCAAACAATGGTGGTGGTGAAGAGGGAGATTTCAGGGGTGATATCCAGCAGTGGTAGGATGTCCTTCTAGAGAAGTCTAGGCTAAAACATGGCCAGGCATTGAGTGGAAGATCAGGGTGACATAAGAGAATGGGAATAGGGAACCAGAGGGGAGGTAAGATGAGAGAGTAGAAAATATTTATAGACACACAGAGCTCTGTAAATAGAAAAGATGTAGCTGCAAACGGTTAAGGCACCAGAGGCCCACTGTAGTTCTACCCCCCACTAACATCCCACTCCTTGCCTCTATGTTTGACAGTATTATAAGCAGCAGCGGTCCCTTTAGGTTCGATAATCAGAACCATTGTAGCAAAATTATCACAATAGATATTGGCTCAGTTTATGTCTAAATTGACAATATCAAGATATTTATTCACATATAATGAAACACACAGCAAGATCTACAAAGTGAGTGTGCTAGACGTGACAGGGTGATGGGAAATCAGCTGATTTCCTTAACAGAGGGAGGTGACTTTCAAAGTGACTTTTATGAAGAAAAAATGTGAATATGCAAAAGTCACAATGAAAAATGCATCTTGTACTCCACATAAATAATGAATTAAAGTATAGAGTTAAGATGCAGGTGTCGACGACATTTCGATCCCAAGAGAAATTCATCATCAGGACTGAAATAAGGAGCAAAAGCAAAAGCAAAAGCCTGGGAAGTAGCCTGGGTAGGTGAGGGAAGGGGAAGGAGGAAAAAGGGCAAATAAAGAAAGGAGTTTAAAATTAAAATAGAGGTATGTTCACAATCAACAATTAGAAGACTTAAAATTAGAACACTGTAACATACATATAATCCTACATCCACGCACTTGCACCAAGGTATGAGAGTTCAGTAGAATGGGAAAAGTTAAGAGGAAAAAGAAAAATGCGGAAGAACATTCCAAGGGTGAAGGTCGAATTAATTGTGTGGTGCTATCAGCTACAGGTGAGAGGTACTATGTGCATATGAGAGCCAGGAAGGCAAGTAGCTCCAATTGTGATTGAAGGTAATATGACCGGTGCGATAAAATTGAGGGTGCGCGTGTGAGAAGAGTGAAAGGTATTCAGAACCTAATTAGAGCGAGTAATAGACAGACCCTCCAGGATTTTGCGATTTTGCGATTTGCAAAAAAATCGCCAAATCGGCAGTTTTGTAAAAATGCCGCTATTTTTACAAAACTGCCACCAAATTTGAAAAACGTGATACATTTTTTTTTGAGCTGCCTGGATCCATCAATGAAAATACAACTTCTCTGTTTGCTGGAAATACACCTTTTTGCAGATTTGAGAGCTGGAAAGGGATGGTGTTGCTGCTCACCGGTCCTAGGACTAGATGAACTGCATGTTTTAATGTGGACCTCAAAGGGAGTTGTGGGGACCCCCTGTAGCTGCAAACTAAGAACTCAACAAGTACTAACAAGTCATGAAGATTTCCATATTAGTCATCAAGGGTTTTATTTTTAAGAACATTCGATGCTGTGTGTAAGTGGAAGTTGCTAGCATCATTCTTTCAGTTCCAAAAAGGAATTCTCTCTTGCCGGCTTGTCCACATCCTGGGTTTGTTGTGGGTGTAGCCAGGCAGAGGCACCTGGCCTATTCACTGAGCAGGGCTGGGTCCTCAGACGCCCAATAGGAGGTGGAGCCAGCATTGACACTGGCAGGAGCAGAGCTATCGGTCTCCTGGTAGGAGGTGGGGCCAGGATCGTCCCTGGCAGGCACAGAGCCATCAGTCGCCTGGCAGGAGGTGGAGCCAGCATTGTGTCAGGCAGGGCAGGCTATCAGGAGCTCCTCTTCCCCTACTCTCAATGCAAATGTCCCACTCATCCCAAACTGACTCATCAGACCTCTGGAGCAACCCAGCTCCTGTCACACACACACCAAACCAGCAGAAACCAGAAATAGTTAGACAAAAAAATAGCCACTTTCTAAAAGTGCTATTTTCAAACCCAGAGTCCAAAAACCATCCACACCAACGGATGCGAGATTAAACCCCGAGTTCAGGGATGCCAAACTCATTGCACCATGCTCCCCGAGCCCGCTAGGATTATAGCATTAATAATCCTGGCAGCCCATTCTAACTAATGGAGAGCAGGTTACCTTACCATAGTCAAGTCAAGTCAAGAGATTTATATAGCGCGCTACATACCCGGAGGGTCTCAAGGCGCTTGAAGAAGGGTGGGGAATTACTTGTCAAAGATCCAAGATTTAAGTTGCTTTCTGAATGCTAGGTGGTTCTGAGTGAGACGAAGGTGAGTGGGGAGTGTGTTCCAGGTTTTAGCAGCGAGGTAGGAGAAGGATCTACCTCCCATGGTGTTTTTATTGATGCGAGGTACGGTAGCAAGGGCTTGGTTAGAAGATCGTAGCTGGCGAGAGGGGGTGTAGAAGGAGAGTTGTGTGTTGAGGCATTCGGGTCCAAGTTCGTAAAGTGCTTTGTGTGCGTGGGTTAGGAGGTGGAAAGTAATCCTCTTATTGACGGGGAGGCAGTGGAGGTTATTCAGGTGACTAGAGATGTGGTCTTTACGCGGGATGTCTAGTATGAGTCTGGCTGATGCGTTCTGGATGCGTTGGAGTTTTTTCTGGAGTTTTGCAGTGATACCGGCGTATAGGGTGTTTCCGTAGTCCAGGCGGCTTGTAACCAGTGCATGGGTGACTGTTTTTCTGGTTTCGGTGGGGATCCAGCGAAATGTTTTTTTGAGCATGCGAAGAATGTTGAAGCAAGATGATGAAACGGCGTTGACTTGTCTGTTCATTGAGAGTGAGGAGTCCAGGATGACGCCCAGGTTTCGTGCGTGGTTTGTCGGGATGGGTGCTTTTCTAAGGGCCTCTGGCCACCAAGAGTCATCCCAAGCGGAGGGGGAGGTACCTAAGATAAGGACTTCTGTTTTGTCTGAGTTCAGTTTCAGACGGCTGTGCTTCATCCATTCGGCTACTTCTTTCATTCCTTCATGTAGGTTGGTTTTGGCGGTGTTAGGGTCTTTGGTGAGTGATAGGATCAGTTGAGTGTCATCCGCGTAGGAGATGATGTTGAGGTTGTGTTGGCGTGCGATGGTCGCGAGAGGGCTCATGTATACGTTGAAGAGGGTGGGACTGAGTGATGACCCTTGGTGTACGCCGCAGATGACTTCAGTGGCCTCTGAGTTGAATGGTGGGAGGCGGACTCTCTGGGTTCTTCCGGTGAGGAACGAGGTGATCCATTCCAGTGCTTTTCCTTGGATTCCGATGTTTCTGAGGCGCTGTAGAAGGGTGCTATGGCAGACTGTGTCGAAGGCTGCGGAGAGGTCGAGGAGGATCAGGGCGACTGTGTCTCCATTGTCCAGTAGAGTGCGAATGTCGTCTGTTGCTGCGATGAGGGCGGTCTCCGTGCTGTGTTTGGCTCGGAAGCCGGACTGTGAGGAGTCAAGGGATTTGTTGCTTTCGAGGAAGGCGGCGAGCTGGTTGTTGACGGCTTTCTCGATGACTTTGGCCGGGAATGGAAGGAGCGAGATGGGGCGGTAGTTTTTGAGTTCGGTGGGGTCCGCTGTGGGTTTTTTCAGAAGAGCGCTAAGTTCTGCGTGTTTCCAGCTTTCTGGGAAGGTGGCGGAGTTGAGGGAGCAGTTGATGACGTCTCGGAGGTGTGTGTGCAATGATGGAGTCTGCTTTGTTGAAGATGTGGTGAGGGCAGGGGTCTGTGGGGGATCCTGAGTGGATGGAGTTCATCAGGTGGATAGTGTCCTCAGTGGAGATTGGGTTCCAGTCATTAAGGATGTTCAAGGGGGGTGAAGGTCCTGCAGAAGGTTGGGTGGGTTGGTCTCCGGGTCGGTTGTCGAAGCTGTTGTGGATGTCTGCGATTTTGCTGTGGAAGAACGAAGCTAGAGAGTCGCAGAGGGCTTGAGAGGGAGTGATATCATTGGAGTTGGCTGAGGGGTTGGTAAATTCTTTGACGATGTTGAATAATTCCTTGCTGTTGTGGGCGTTGTTGTCTAGTCGGTCTTTGAAAGCGGCTTTCTTGGCAGATCGGATTAGTTGGTGGTGTATGCGGGTGGCGTTTTTGAAGGCGTCCTTGGTGCTGGTGTTTGGGTCTTTTTTCCAGGCCTTCTCGAGGGAGCGACAGAGTTTCTTCGATTTCTTAAGATCATCGTTGAACCAGGAGGCGTTTTTGCTGCCTAGTTTGATTTGACGTTTTTTCAGCGGTGCTAGGATGTCGGCGCTGTTGGATAGCCATTGGGTGAGGTTAATGGCTGCTTGGTCAGGGTTTGAGGAGTGGGCAGGGGGGTTTTGAAGAAGCGATGAGGAGATCTGGTCGATGGTGATTTTGTTCCAGTTTCTTCGCAGAGTAGGTTGAGGATGGTTGTGAGTTGTGGTTTTATTGTAGATAAAGTGTACGCAGCTGTGGTCCGTCCAATGGAGAGTAGTGGTGTGACTGAAGGAGACATGTTTGCTGGAGGTGAAGATAGGGTCGAGTGTGTGACCTGCGATGTGGGTGGGCGTAGTGACAAGTTGTTTGAGTCCGAGGTTGGCGAGATTGTCCAGAAGGGAGGTGGTGTTGCTGTCATTGTTCTTTTCCAGGTGGAAGTTGAGGTCTCCCAGTAGCATGTATTCCTCAGAGGGGAGGGCGTGTGGGGTGATAAAGTCAGTGATAGTGTCGCTGAATTGTGCACGGGGTCCTGGAGGTCGGTAGAGGAGTGTGCCTCTGAGTGTGGTCTTGGGGTCGGTGTGGATCTGGAAGTGAAGGTGTTCGGCGCTGGCAAGGTTGACGTCTGAGCTGGTTGAGATGCGGATGGAGTTCTTATGGACGATAGCGATACCCCCTCCTGTTTGGTCGGTGCGATCCTTTCGGATGATCTTGTATCCTTCCGGGATGGCAATGGTGATGTCTGGGGCTGATGAGACGTTCATCCATGTTTCTGTTAGGAAGGCGACGTCCGGGGAGATGGTGTCTAGTAGGTTCCAGAGGTCGATGGCGTGTCTGTGGACTGAGCGGGTGTTGAGCAGGATGCATTTTAGGTGGTTGGAGTCAGATATCTGTTGTGTGATTGTGGATGAGGAGTTTTTCTTGCTGTTGTCGTTCCTGCAGGAGTAGCATGTGAAGGGTCCATGGGTGTGTCCAGGAGCGGCTTGGGCGCAGTTGGAGAGTCGGCCGGGGTTAAGGGCAAGGAGGGTGGAGGCGTCGTATGTGATGCGGGTGGGGTGGGAGGTACGGGGGCCAGGGGGTCTGGCGCTGGGCGCGGGCCAGGCGCGGACGGGCGTAGATGGGCTTACCTTTGGCGCACCTTCGGCGCGGCCGAAGCGCGTGGACGCTGCACGTGTGGACATCTGACATAAATGGAGGGTGGAGGGGGCGGAGCGTGGGAGGGGCAGCTGGGAGGCGGGATCTGGGAGGAACCACGGGCTGCCGAGGGTAAACAGAGCTACAATGGAGCCCGGACCCTGAATCGAAACTGGGTCAGAGCCGGAGTGGGCAACACGTTTCTAAACACTGTGAAATGTACTCCACGCAAACGTCTCTTTCCTGACTAGTTATCGGTAGTGCGCAGCAAGAGAACAATAACATGCAAGCAGGCAGATACCGCCAAGCGGCAATAACAATATAGCGATAAATGATAATTAAATAAATAAATTAACTGGAAAAACGATACCGAGCGCTAAGTGCGCTTAAACAGCAGGCAGGCAGGCAGGAGCAAATACGACCAACAGTGAATGCAGCGTCTGGGGGAGGCAGAGGACGAGGGGAGCAACCGCACAGGAGAGTGTCCACTCGGTCACAAATGGTGGGAGGCCGTGACGCGTTAGCTGTGCTTGTGGGTGGGAGGGGCAGCTGGGAGGCGGGATCTGGGAGGAGCCACGGGCTGCCGAGGGTAAACAGAGCTACAATGGAGCCCGGACCCTGAATCGAAACTGGGTCAGAGCCGGGGTGGGCAACACGTTTCTAAACACTGTGAAATGTACTCCACGCAAACGTCTCTTTCCTGACTAGTTATCGGTAGTGCGCAGCAGGAGAACAATAACATGCAAGCAGGCAGATACCGCCAAGCGGCAATAACAATATAGCGATAAATGATAATTAAATAAATAAATTAACTGGAAAAACGATACCGAGCGCTAAGTGCGCTTAAACAGCAGGCAGGCAGGCAGGAGCATAGGGGTGACTAACATGAAGCTAAGGGAAGGTTTAGGGACTGGCAAGTAGGTGTACTTGTGCAGTCTGCGTGACAGTACCAGACTGCACGTAGGTCTAGCAATGGCAGACCTTTAGACATACTTTTACTAGGCCGCTCTTGTAGGTGGCACAACATGTGCTGCAGGCCCACGAGCAGCATTTGTATTTACAAGCCATGGCACTCCTGGTGCACTAGACAAGGGACTGACAGTAAACCAAATAAGCCAAACATGGAATTCAATCAATACAGCAATTTCACATAGGGAGCACTTGCACTGTGGCACTGATCAGCAGTGGCACAGTGCCCAAAGCAATATACCTTATATCAAAAACAAGGGTGCCAGGGCTCGGGTTCAATTCACAACAGCTTTTTATTTAGCAGCTGTGTACCTTCTTTTCATAGATTCCGAAGGTTTGTGTATTCATTCATACATTTTCAAAATTTCAAGAGATTATTTACATTTTATACAAACATCAGAGGTTTAAACATTCCTTAAGCAGTTGAAACAATACAAACATAAGTCATAAATGTGATACTTTGTGAAAAAAAATCATAACATTCATTTACAGTTACACTTGACTATTTGAACAAAGAAGCAACTCAATTTGATACACCTATACTTATTTTTATACTAGTCCTAACGACCAAGCGTGCATGTTTGGTGGGACTAGACACATTGGGCCTTATGACTTTGGTGAAATCGCCCTATGTTCGTGTGCGAACCCTTAGAATTTAGGTTGCCTTTAAAACAGCCGAACAGCCAACAGCTGACGCGTTTCCAAACCCTTTGTTCTGTTTACAGGGTTCTTCCTCAGGGCTGAGCTGTGTACCTATGGTGTAAGATTGGGGAATATTTAATATCTCCTCTTCTCAAATTTGTTTGACTAGTATACTGCATGAGTAAAAAATGGGGGGAGGTTTTACCTCTTCTCACGTGGATGTTCACTATCGATTTTGGGCACAGGGCATCTGATTATCCTTCGGTGTCACCATTGCCTAAACAATGAATTAAAGGATGGTATTCTGATAAGTTTTTTATCTTTAAAATACATGCTGTCACATTTTGTGTCCTTTTTAAGAATTAGCCAGCACTTACTTGTTGTATATTTCAGAGTGCTCAAAAAGTTGAGCTATCCGTTTGTGGGGATCCTTTTTGGATCTGTGATGCTTAGTTCTGTTGGGATGAGAATTTGTATCAGTCCGTGTGTGAAATTGACTGAGTGTTTGGTACGCACTGGTCTAAAGCGGTGAGACTTACTTGTGAGTGGCAAGGTGTGTGTCTCGTATGCGGCTCCACTTTCTTTTGTTTTCTTCGTGATATCCTCCTACCGATTAGGGGTTTCTGTGAATTTAAAGCACAGGGAGGACGACCATTCAGTATGTTTCTGGTTACGGTCGTAGTGTTACTTAACTATAGTCCGGGATGGTTGTTCCGAACTTCTTACCTCTGTCGGGGGCTCCCTAATGAGTTTCAAAAGTCTCCGTGTGGCCTCATGACTGGCGTTCAATTCGCAGCAAGTCGAATGTGTTCTCAAACGTCCCAGCGGAACTTGTTTGTCTTTTAAATACTCTGCTAAGCATCATGGGACTTGTAGTGTTCTATGTTTTTTGTTTTTTGGGCGTTTCTCACTGTGTGGAACTTGGATTCCACAAAGTTGAATAGAGTTATAATTCAAGCAGTGATTGGCACTATGTCTTCCGGGGGTGTGTGTGTTTACACGGGGTGGTTTAGCAGGGGGCTCAGTAATTAGATCGTTGTAATTCAGACATTTCGTTCAACCCATCCACCACACAGTTAAATTTAAGAATTAGGTAGGCTTCTTTTTTCAACAACATGGCATCTATATTTCCTCCTCTGGGGGGAACTTTTATTGCCGATAGTACTGTCCATTTGAAATCTGTCTCAGTGTGTTTTTGTTCAACAAAGTGTTGTACCATGGGGGCAGTCAACACTTTGTGTCTAATTCTGGATCTGTGTTGTGCCACTCGCTGGTTCACTTTTTGGGTAGTTTTCCCAATGTACAACTTGGGACATGGGCACATGATTGCATATATTACATTGCTTGTTTTGCAATTGGAGAATTCTTTGTGTGACCATTTTAATGTGTTAAATTGAAATTCCTCCCCTTCTATTGTGTTAGGGCAGGACACGCACGAGCCACATTTGTGGTGGCCTCTTATTGGAGGTAACTTCCATAAAGTGCGCAAATCTGCTTTGGCTTGGCTGACTCCCAGGTCAGCTCTTACTACGTATTGTGCGATGCTTTTGTTTTTCTTTAGGGCAAACAATGGTTTCTCCATCGGGACCTCCGAATTCGTGATCAAGTGCCAGTTCTTTAAAATTATTGACTTCAGTTTGTTTGTATATGGCCCGAATGTTGTGACACAGACTGGCCTTTCAAGGGGTTTGATCTCTTTCTTTTTCAATAATTCTTCTCGTGACGTGTACCAAGCCTGTGTGATTGAATGTTTCAACAGTTTTGAGGGATAACCTCTTTTGCTTAATTGATCACTGAGTATTTGGGAGTGTGTTACAAAGTCTTCCTTTCGAGAGCAGTTGCGTCGAATTCTCAACATTTGCCCATACGGTAAGTTGGATTTCAGACTTTTAGGGTGGTAACTTGCGTAGTGCAAGATGGTGTTTTTGTCCGTGGTTTTGCGATGTAAAGTAGTCGTCAGTTTGCTTTTATTGGGAAAAACTACTACGTCTAAGAACGTGAGAGATGTTCTGCTGTGTGTCATTGTGAATTTTATGTCAGGGTGTCTGGTGTTAAGCCACTGATGGAATTGGGCAAGCATTTCTTCAGACCCATTCCATTGACACCAGATATCATCTATGAAACGATACCATGTTGTTATGTTTTGTATGAATGGGTTGTTGCGGTAGATGAAGCGCTCCTCATACAGGGCCATGAAGAGGACCGCCATTTCCGGGGCGTAAGGACACCCCATGGCGGTCCCCTTCACCTGCACGTAGAACGCGTCCATGAACCGAAAGTAGTTTCTTTTGAGGGCTATCCTCGCTAAGTCAATAATGAAGTCCGTAGGGACTCTTTGTGGTCTGGGGCGTGTATCTAAGTAGTATTCCATTGCTTCCAGTCCCTCCTCTTGGGGGATTTGGGTATATAGGGAGGTGACATCGAAAGATACCATTAGTTCTTTAGTTTCATCGAATGGGACCCCTTCGACCTTATTAATAAAGTCTGTAGTGTCTTTGAGGTACGATGTCACTTCAGGCATGAAGGGTTTTAGGAACACATCCACATACTTGGCCAGTGGTTCTAATAGTGAATCACACCCGGAGACAATGGGTCTTCCGGGTGGTTCAGTTAAGTTCTTATGTATTTTCGGTAGAAAATAAATGACTGGAATGCGTGGACTTTTTTTGTCAAGATATTCAAATTCCTTGGTTCCTAGTATCCCCTTGTCACGACCCTCTACAAGTTTTGTCTGAATCTCAGCTTTTATTTGTGAAGTTGGATCTTCTTTTACTTCTCTATACCATTCAGTGTTCTTGATTTGACTATTGGCTTCTGCAATGTACTTGTCCCTAGCCCAGACCACCAGTGCGCCCCCCTTGTCTGCGGGTTTCACCACTATTGAATCATCATTGCGGAGATTATTTAATGCTGTTTGTTGTTCTCTGGTGATGTTCCTCTTCAGAAACATCTTTTGTTGACCTAACTGTGTGATGGAGGATAGAACGGTCTGTTCAAAGGCTATTATTTCCTTTGGTATTGTATACGTTGGGGGAACGAATGTAGGTTTGTTGGAAAGATTCGAGGGTTCTGCTACTCTAGTGTCCTCTCTGTTGTGAAAGAATGCCTTCAGTCTCAGTTTACGACAGAATTCTAGTGCTTCTATTTTCAAATTCGTTAAGTCAGTGTTAGTTGTTGGCACAAACTTTAGGCCTAATTCTAGAACAGATTTTTCATGTATGGTTAGTTCTTTGTTCGATATATTTACAATGGAGGTGAGGTTTACGTCTTGTACTGAGTTCTTCGTGTTCTCATTTCCCATGGTTGGGGCTGTGGTTTGAATCTGACTCTGCCTCTGCCTTCGCCCTTCTCTAAAAAAGGATTGTTGCGTTTGGATGGGCCCTCCCTTGGGTCTGAGTCACTCGCAGATTCTGATGATGAGCTTTCAGAAAATGTTACAAATCTGTTTCTGGACCTCCCTTGATATTGTGATAATGCTCGTCTGGATTCTATTTGGGTATAGTAGTCCTCTTTTAGGTAAGGGTAGACTGTCTCTATTTTAAAGACCTTAACGTCTTTGTCAAATTTGTTGGACCTAAAGTTGATGGTATTGTCTCTGAATGTCGCGATTTCCTGGTCAATTTTTTCAAGTAGAGCTTTTGCATCTGTCACTGTGTGGTTATCTTCTATGGCCTTGATTAGGGCCTCGATTTCTTCCTGTTCTTTTTGGCAAATTCTCTTGGCCGTTTCTACTGTGTGGACCATAAGGTCTCTACTACATTTCGTCGCTATGTAACTAAAACCCTTTTTGTATACTGGGTCCTCTGTGAACACCACCAGTACGTTCTTAACTTGAAGGCCCCAAGGGATGGTACCTGCCTTGAGGTGTTCAAATAAGAAATGCCCGTGTAATTCTGTGCGTGTGTGTTTTTTATGCAGTCTTAAGAGCTTGTCACTTTCGTTTTGTTGTTGTGCGTTTGTACTAAGTTTAATTGAGGAGAATGGAGAAGGTCCCGAAATCAAATTTTTTATATGGTCTTCGGAAAAGGAAAGTGTTTCCTCCTCTGACATGTTCCAACAGGTTATGTTCTATAACCCGTTGTCCAGTTATTGGGGTGTTAATTTGGCTTGATTGCCAAAGACCCACGCAGGCGTCGCCTGCTCTTTTAGCTTTTAACACCGGAGGGGTTTTGTCCTACAAGTCCTGGCTGGACAATATACGTTATATCAAAAACAAGGGTGCAAGGGCTCGGGTTCAATTCACAACAGCTTTTTATTTAGCAGCTGTGTACCTTCTTTTCATAGATTCCGAAGGTTTGTGTATTCATTCATACATTTTCAAAATTTCAAGAGATTATTTACATTTTATACAAACATCAGAGGTTTAAACATTCCTTAAGCAGTTGAAACAATACAAACATAAGTCATAAATGTGATACTTTGTGAAAAAAAATCATAACATTCATTTACAGTTACACTTGACTATTTGAACAAACCTCCCCCCATTTTTTACTCATGCAGTATACTAGTCAAACAAATTTGAGAAGAGGAGATATTAAACATTCCCCAATCTTACACCATAGGTACACAGCTCAGCCCTGAGGAAGAACCCTGTAAACAGAACAAAGGGTTTGGAAACGTGTCGGCTGTTGGCTGTTCGGCTGTTTTAAAGGCAACCTAAATTCTAAGGGTTCGCACACGAACATAGGGCGATTTCACCAAAGTCATAAGGCCCAATGTGTCTAGTCCCACCAAACATGCACGCTTGGTCGTTAGGACTAGTATAAAAATAAGTATAGGTGTATCAAATTGAGTTGCTTCTTTGTTCAAATAGTCAAGTGTAACTGTAAATGAATGTTATGATTTTTTTTCACAAAGTATCACATTTATGACTTATGTTTGTATTGTTTCAACTGCTTAAGGAATGTTTAAACCTCTGATGTTTGTATAAAATGTAAATAATCTCTTGAAATTTTGAAAATGTATGAATGAATACACAAACCTTCGGAATCTATGAAAAGAAGGTACACAGCTGCTAAATAAAAAGCTGTTGTGAATTGAACCCGAGCCCTGGCACCCTTGTTTTTGATATAAGGTATATTGTCCAGCCAGGACTTGTAGGACAAAGCAATATACCAGCAAAAACATCATAAACAGAGGAGGCAAACAGAAAAAAATGGAGAAGAGACTCAGGCCAATGATGTCAGGTCTGACACTCACCATGCCATTCCAGTTTGAACCCAGCCGAAGGCAAATCAGTCTTGACCCTGTGCCCCATGGAAACAGTCCAGCCCGAACTGCCAAGCCAGGTCCTCCCTGGACTGGAAACAAGCATCCAAGGACCGGTTTCGGGCTTTCAGCCCTCATCAGCCTGGATAGCTTGATTCCAGTGGCATGGAGAGCACGGGACTCACGTCTGAGCATACCCGTCTCACTCGGGGTGACAAATGCAAAAAACAACAGGTGATGGACAGAATGCAGAACAATGTCATACATTCACCCCAGTACAGAGATCTGGGCCTAAATCCATCGTTTTTTTGCTCACCATGCCACGTACAGTGTAAGAACCGAAGTAAAGGGGCCAGTAGCCATGGGAGGTTACAAATGACGACAAGGCCATACTAAGGACTAACAAGCCTATTAAGGAATCAGAAGCCAGCATTCAAGAAAGGACAAAGACACAAGCCAATGAAAAGTATGGGTGGGGAGTGGGCTTCTCTTCCGTACTGTACTACAACAGATCACCAGAGCAGTGATTGCACAGTGGCTCATGCTCGACCTAAAAACTACATAAAGTGGGCAGCTTAAGAATAATGCTTATAGGGGGGAGTGGCCAGCAGCATGGCCGGCTAGGACGTGCCTTGCCGGAGCTCCGGCCGAGCTGCAGCAAAATCCGACAAACAAATAACCCCTGGAAGCACAAACTCCACCCAACTGAGCCCGAGACTGGCTGGCTGCTAGGGAACGCAACGGGACGGCGGAAACACGCCGGGCCGCCCGTAAACTAAAAGAAACTAAGCCAGGACCGGAGAGCCCTGTGAACCCAAGATGACGGCCGCGACGCCTGGCTGATGCGGAGGCGCCGAAAAAGCACTTCCACTGTCCTGAAACGGCAGAAACCTGCAATCGGAGGCGCCCCAGCGTCCAGTCCTACCCAGCGGTGTGGGTTTAACCGCGACCGGAGTGCCTGGAGAGTGATCGGGGACCGGCCGCCTTTCCCAAGATGGCGCCCGGCAGGATCGTTACCCGGTGACGGAGGGCAGGGGCCGTTGGCAGCCGTCCCCGCCGTGAGGCGAAGCTGGGGGACGGCGGTGACCGGGAGCGGAGAAGCGGTGGCGCTGCCTGTGGGCGGAAGTGGCAGACAGCTGAGACCACGGGGAGAAGGAGTCTGGGATGCCTGTGGCCATTCGGGGCGGCTGCACTGGTGAGACGGCCGAGGACGGAGGCAGCCCAGGGGGACGTGTTGCAGCGGTAGAGGACGGCTGGTGAGAACCATTGAGTCAGCCCTCCGGCTTTAACCCACCCCCCCGCTGCCGGAGCACTACATTGGAGACGGGGCTAGTGGTCTGAGGGACACCTGCAGCCCTAAAAGAAATACATCCGCAAGCGGAGACACCGCGGCGTGCAGCCCCGCCGGACGGTCCGGTGTGGTGACGGTGGGGGTGCCCAAGGTGGAATTGGAGGTGTTCCCGGAGACCGGCCGCCTTTACCAAGATGGCGGCCGGCATGACTGATACCCGGTGACTAGAGGCAGGGGCCGTGCGTTGCAGTCCCCGCACCGGGGCCGGGCGGAGGGACGGTGGAGGCGGGGAGCGGAGGAGCGGTGGTTTGCCCGCAGTTGGAAGCGGCGATCAGCGGAGACAGTGAATAGCGGGAATATGAGACGCCCACGGGGACCCGGGCAGCTACACGGGTGTGACGGTGACAACTAGAAATAGCCCGGGGGAACGCACAGCAACGGCGGAGGCCCGCGGATGAGAGACTTTGATCTCGCCCTCCGGCAATACCCGCCTCACGCGCACCCTCCCGCCTGTGCACACACCGCCATCGCAAAGCTACACCGAAACGAGAGTCCTTGGCCTAAGAGACACACGCAGAAACAGCGAAAAAGGACGGAGCGGGGAGGACTCGGACGGCCAGTGACTCAGAGAGGTGGCCATCGCGGGGCACGAAGGGGCATCTACCGCGACGCCGACGGTGTGGAGACTTGAGACAGAGCTCATGATATTGAGGGGGAACACGAGGTGGGGGTCCCGCTGTGAGGAGACCACGAGAGACAACGCATTGCACAACATAACGGCACACGGTGAGGCGGGACGGCCTGCCGCTGCCCCCTGATTGGCCTCACCCACGCCTTGGACACTGCGGAAGTTGGTGGCACGCAACACACGGAGAGACCCCTCACAGGACACGGGCAGCCATGGGAAAAAGAGACCCGGTACCAAAATCTGCAAAGCAGGGCCCCATGGACAACTTTGCGGCGCCCAGACATGCCGCGGAGCAACGGTCGGTGATGTCCGGGGCGCAGACCGAAACGGCAATGTTGCTGGCGGCCATCCAGGTGTCCAGGAGTGACATCCAAGAATCTCGGGCGGCTCTGGAGGTGAAGATTGGAGAGGTGGGCTCCGAGATAACATTGCTGCGACAGGATTTTTGGAACCTGACGGATAGGGTAACAGCAACTGAAACTAGAGTCACTGAAAACGATGCCTCGATAGCAGCCCTAAAGAAAGACATGGCGGAGTTACAGGCCTCGCACCGTCAGCTGCAATGGAAGGTAGACAATGCAGAAAATAGATCAAGGCGCAACAACCTTTGCTTTGTGGGCTTTAGGGAAGGAATTGAGGGGAAGAACATGGCTTCTTTCCTCCACGCCTGGCTGAAGACTACCTTCCCGGCAGCACAGTTCTCAGCGTGCTTCATTATTGAGAGGGCACACAGGGCTCTCCTGGCCAAACCACCGGAGGGGGCACGACCGCAGCCAGTCATAGCGAGATTTCTGAACTATGCGGACTGAGATTTAATCCTACGAGAAGCCAGGAAGCTGGGAGAGATCCGCTTGGAGAATACAACCATAATGATTTTCCCGGATTACAGCCAGGAAGTGGCGAAACAGCGCCGCTCATTTGACTCTGTGAAGGCAAAATTGAGAACTCTGAACATTACGTACATGCTCCTTTTTCCAGCAAACCTCAAGGTGCTCTACAAAGACAAGTCCATATTCTTCTCGCACCCGGAGGATGCCTGGCAATGGCTGGAAGAACGTCCTATCCTGAATAGCAGGGAGGTGGCCGGTAGGGAAGCACTGGAAAGATCTCTTCGGGAGAGGTCGCGGTGGGAGCTTCCGAAACCACAGCGACGGAACACTGGGAGGACAAGGAAACGAACACCGGCAACGCCTTACCAGACCCGTGGTACAAGTGAAAGGAGGGGGGGCAGATCGACATCGCCTGGAAACGACTCGGTGGCGGGCTCTAGGCTTAGCGGCCTGCGGAATGGCATCCGTTCGGAGGGGGATGAGGACGATGAATCGGAGAGCCACGCCACCGGTGAAGATGAGGAAGATGGCGTTGGAGACTCAGTACACCCGTTGGTCAAAGAAATCCAGCACTTAGAACAGGACTCTTCGGGACAGGTGCCCACTAAGGACACACAGGACTCGCACTCATGACCGATGGTGCTCCGGGATCAGAGAGACTGCAGCTCGGCCAATGGGACCACGCAAGTTGACACGCCCTTCAATGTTGTTTGAGTTGCTTATATTGTTCTTTGGTTTGTGATGGGTGGGAAGTGTGGGAGGGCGACAGGCCTTCTCCCGTGGATAGTTTGGTCCCACGTTGGGATGCGACTGGAAGGGGAGGGAGGTGGGGAGGGGGCTGGGAGGGGGGAAGGTTTTCAAACTCCCTCGATTTTGGGGTCAAAGAGGGTCAAGGGGGAGGGGAGGGACAGTTGAGAAGCAGCAGCAACACACCTTGCCATGCCTTGTAACACTTCCACCACAGGGACTCACCTGGGACAAATATCATACCACACAATGGCAAGTACACTAGACACCTCGCAATTGGGTGACAAAGGGGTCACCGTTCTCACATGGAACGTGAATGGCTTAGGATCAAGGATCAAGAGGGGCCTGGTTAATGCTTACCTCAAGAGAGTGGCGCCTGATATCATCCTTTTGTAGGAGACTCACCCCAGAGGCAATAAGTGTGCGTTTATAGCGAGAGGCCGCCATGTAGTACTAGTGCATGCGGGGTACACAACAGATTCCAGGGGGGTGGCAATCCTCATAAAAAAACGGCACCATTCAGCGTCACTCGTACCTGGTTGGACCCACAGGGGACCTACGCGGGGGTGCAAGGGATCTGGAAGAGGCGTAGGTACACTATCCTTTCGGTATACGCGCCCCCAAAGCTACAGGCGCGCACTCTCAAAGAGATCACCTCTATACTCATCGACACAGCAGATACTATACAAATAGTGGGTGGAGATTTTAACGATGTTATGTGCGAAGCGCAGGATCGGTCAAGGACAGCACGTAAAATGGGGACTAGTTCGGCATTGGCACGACAGATGAATGTCATTGGACTCACTGATGTCTGGAGGTGGCTCCACCCTACACAAGTGGCATACTCCTTCTATTCAGGGGCACACAGGGTCTTTTCAAGACTAGACTATATATTCACATCCAGGCAGACCCTTACCTCGAGCGATGCTGCGGAATATAAAGCGAGGGGACTATCTGACCACTCTCCGCTCTATGCACAGTTGGGGCGGGAGAGGGGGAGGGGGGGCAGAATGGCGCCTGGCGGCTTGGGACCTCCAAACTCCGGAACTACTGCGGGGTATCAGAGCTGACATCAGGGTTTATGTGGCCGAGAATGAGGGTGGACTCGGAGATCACCTTCTGGGAGGCGATGAAGCCGGTCCTGAGGGATCGAATACAGAGCAGGTTGGGTGAGATGCGGCGAACACAGCAGGCTGAGGTAGCTACTATTGAGATGTCTATTTTGGCCCTAGAGACGGAATACCAGCAACGGAAGGAGGACGTTATACTTAGAAAATTGTTAGATGCTCAAAGAAATTACAGGGAGGTGGCCACTGATGAGGCACGTACTCAGTCGCTGGCGACCCTCCACCGCTTGTATGACGTGGGGGACAAGTCCGGCAAGCTATTGGCTTGGCTTGGAAGGAAAGAAAGGGCGGCGAGGTGGGTAGATTGGATCACATTAGCGGCAGGCAGACAGATACACACGGACGAGGCCATAGCAGACGCGTTTGCGTCCTATTATGAGAGCTTCTATGGGGCCAGGAACCTGGGTACGTGCGAGGAAGTGCAGCAATACATAGGAGACACGGAGATACCGATGCTGTCCCCAGAGACCAGCGCGGCTTTAGAAGCGGAGGTGACCCTTGAGGATATATCGGAGGCCATAGCCTCCCTGAAGCCGGGGAAAACCCCCGGGCCAAATGGCTTCCCGGCAGAGTTCTTTAAAAGGGCCACTGATCTATTGCGACGTCATTTAAAAACCCTCTTCTTGGAGGCATACCAGGCGGAGAGCCTGCCTCCGGACCTCGCCTTGGCCACTATCGTCCCGATATATAAGGAGGACAAGCCAAGAGACGAGTGTGCCTCATACCGCCCCATTTCCCTCCTCAATATGGAGGTAAAGATCTTGGCCACTATCCTAGCTAAACGCTTGCGGTCGGTTATAACGGACCTAATACACATGGATCAGTCAGGGTTCCTGCCGGACAGGGCAACCAAGCTGAACCTCCGCCGCACCCATAATTGGCTGCAGGAGGTTAAGGGGAGAAGTGCGCCCCATTGATTCCTCTCCCTGGACGCGGAGAAGGCCTTCGACGCGGTACACTGGCCTTTCCTAATGGCGTCACTGCAGAGGTTCGGATTTGGTCCTAAATTCCAGAGATGGGTGCGGCTCTTATACTCAGCTCCAAGGCACGAGTGCGGGTTAACGGGAGGTTGTCCCGCGAATTTCAAATCGGCAGGGGCACGCGTCAGGGCTTCCCGCTATCCCCCCTTCTATTCACACTCACTATTGAAATTCTAGCGATCAAGATCAGACAAAACCATGAGATTCGGGGTTTCTCTTGGGGAGACTCTGACTCTACACAGGAAAAAACATCCCTATACGCCGGCGACGTACTATTGTTTGTAACTGAGCCGGACACAACAATTCCGGAATTGTTCAGGGATCTGGATGGCTTTGGTGCTAGGGCAGGCCACACCATTAATTGGCACAATTCAGTCCTCTATGACCCGCAGGGGCTGGAGCGGGGGAAATGCCTACCGGAACAGCTCATACACAACAAGGAGGGTATTCAATACCTGGGAATATTCATTACTCTAGACAGGGGACTCTCATTTAGCAAAAATATAACCCGAATTGTAGATGGGGCAGCAACAGAGATGAACAGGTGGCGGCAGCTCCTGCTCACCCTACTAGGCCGAGCGGCGATCTACAAAATGATTCTCCTTCCAAAGTTTTTATATGCGCTCCAAAACAAGTACTACCAGCTGCCGGAAAAAACGTTGAAAAAAATCCATGCGGATCTTCGGGCCTTCCTGTAGCTAGGGAAACAACGGAGGGTGGCCCTGTCAACGCTACAGCACCACCAATACAGTGGAGGGATTTCCCTCCCCAATTTGGAGGCGTGTTATTGGGCGGAGCATCTAGCTCCAATCAATGATTGGTTCCACGTAGCAGCAGATCACCCTACTTACGCGTTAAAGAGGTTTAAATTGTCCACCAAAAACCTACTGTACTATCTATACGGGGGGAGGTGAGGACATCGCTTCTACCGGCTACGATGATCACACTGACAGCATGGAAAAAAGCCACTAGACGCATGGGGTGGGACAAGAGGCCTACCCGACAGACGCCGCTGTGGCACTGCAAATGGTTGGGGGAACTTAGTAAACTGCGAGGCTTCGGGAGGTGGGACGATATAGGAATCTCAACAATTGGAGATGTGATTGCAAGGGGGAACTGAAATCCTTCCAGGTACTTCAGGAAGAATTTGGACTGCACAACACTCAGTTCTACAAATATACACAGTTGAGACACGCATGGAGGGCACAAAACATCCAGCTCACAGATATTCCAGAGTATGCACCATTGGAGGGTAGGTTGCTCCAGGAGCGGGTCTTGGGTCAGGCGGTATCACATATAAAACACTGACGAACAATATGTTAGGCGATTTGACAGGGCTACGGAGAGTGTGGGAGGCAGATGTGGGAGAGATGGAAGATTTGGATTGGGAGATTGTCCTCATGCACCCCCGTGAGGTAGCAATTAAATCGAGGCTACGCCTTATTCAACTGAATGTGCTCCACAGAACATATGTGACAGGGTGCGCCTTCTTAAAATGGGAAGGGTAGCGGATTCGGCGTGCCTTAGGTGTCACCACCAGAGTGGTGATTTTTTCCACACGATCTGGGCGTGCGACGCCATAAAAACATACTGAGGACACATTTTCACGGAGCTCAGTGAGGTAGTGGGAGTGGCTCTAACGCGTGATCCCAAATTGGCTTTGCTGGGCATGACCGATGATGTGGATCTGGCACGCCTTCTGCTTATCTTTCTGGTACTTGCGTTGGTGGTGGCGAAAAGGGACATTGCAAAAATATTGGGGGGCACCAGAAACTCCTGATATAGAGGAATGAGGAGGGGCCTGGACTTGTATATGGCCGCCGAAAGAGTAACATATAAATCCAGAGGATGCCCAAAGAAGTTCCGAAGAGTGTGGGCTAAATGGAGACAGTACCATGGCTTGGAGGGGGGCCGATAATGGGAAAGTGAGGAGAGATGTGAGGGCTCACAACGCAGTGGATATATCAGAAGTGATCACAATGGCCTCATGACTACTGACTGATCAGACTAAGTGAGAGGATGGAGGATTTTTGCAAGGGGGAGGTGGGGCGGGCCCGGGGGGGTGGAGGGGGGAAGGGAGGTGTATGCTGCAGTTCTGGGGGTTATTTCTTATATGTTCATGTCGTACACTTATGTGTAACACTGCTAAGTATGGAACAAAAAGTTGCGAAACCGGCGGACAGAGGCGGAATGTTGACGCCCTGCCGCCTGCAGATTGTCTTCATTGATTATGCTCTCTGATGCAACAATAAAAAGAATTTAAAAAAAGAGAATAATAATTATAATGACCTTCTAATGAAAGAGATGCAAATGCCAATGTCTTTTTGGGAATGTCAATGTTAGGTGACATATAAGAGAGAAAATGTATGTTTCTATTATCCCAATGTTATTTCTTTTTCCATGTTAATTGTGAATGTAATGTTTATAACAGCTCTTCAGTAGTCCTATCATCAAACCAAGAATTCTAAGAGCTACTAATCAAGGTAGTAACAAAAAAACCCTAGAGAAAAGGCAGAGGCTGTCTCTTCTCAATCCCCATCCCGTTCCCCCTCAGAGTCTCATTCCCAGATCTCTCACAATGATATGGATGATGAGGAGAGGTCTGGTGGGGCATTGGGAGTTTAGCATCATTCTGCTTCTGTGACAGATGAGTTATTAATCTCTGGCAATTTGAATGACCCAGGAGGCTTACTGTGTTTATTTTTTTGTTTAATTTTGTTGGGGCACTGATACACTCTCTCCAGCCCTCCACAACATTAGAAAAATGCTTTGGGGTGCCCCTACCACTTGTAGCGGCACCACTAGGATCACAAAAATACTAAAAGAAAAGCCCTTGCAAGGTATTATGGGGCACTCCCTAGCTAGAGAAGAGAATGTGAAATGAGTGGCTACTCAGACTATTTCAGATGCAGTGTTTATTTATTTATTTATTTAAATTTTGGAAGGGGGCACATGGCCCCCAGATCCAAGCCATTTCAAGGCCCTGGGTACCCCTTCCCCCAGGGCCAATCCTTTGTCTTTTTTTAAATGCGGAGGGGGTGAACTGCATTTCTTCATGAGGCACAAAAGAGCTTGTGGGACCCCATCCTCTGGGGCCAATCATTTTCTTTTGGGGAGGGGGGCATCCGGCCTCCAAACCTCTCTTCATAAGCCTACGAAGCAGCCCGGGAACCCTATCACCGAGACCAATTGCTTTTTTCAGGGGGAGGGCTTATGGGGTTCTCTCTAGGCCTGGGCGGTAAATTCCGTTCCGCTCGCGGAATTTGCAGAATTTGGGTAATTTTGCATTCCGCAGAGAACGCAAAATTGTCGAAAATTCTGCGTTCTGCGACTTCGCGAAATTTTTTGGTTTGCGTTCTCAAATGCGTGTTCACAAGATATTTCCCCCCAAGCATGCAAACAGCGATTGCGAACAGTAAAAATGCATAGCGAACAAGCAATTCCGCATGTTCGCGGAATTTCTGTGTGTTCGCAGAGATTTTTACCATTTCGCAGAGATTTGCATAAATTCCACCCACCCCTAGTTCCCTCCCAGGGCTAGGTGAGGGCCATGGGACCCCATCCCCTGGAGCCTGATTGTAGCAGTGTCCCAAGGACTCCATCCTCCAGCACAGTGCACTTTCCTGTCTGCAAGAGTGTGAGTTGGGAGAATTTCAACCCCCTGTTCGTTTAGGCATGGAACACAGTCTTGCTCCTGCCCAGTAGGAGTAGAGAAAAGCTACACAGTTCGGGTGGGAGCAAACCACAGCAAATTGCAATGGGTTCAGGTAGGGGATCCGGCAGGGGCTGCAGGGACATCCCCTGCAGCCCCATTGGCTCATTCTACTATGGGTGTCCCAGGGGGGCACCAGCGCACCTACAGTATTTTAATGTCATTTGGATCTGAGGATGGAGCTCCAGGTCTGTGCGTCGCTTAGGGATGCACATTGTATGCCCCTCCTCTTTGAAAATGTGTTGGGGCCCAGATGGTTGGAGTATTGGGGAGCCTGGTATTGGCTACATGCCCACATTCCCATTAAAATAAAGTGCAGCTCCAGAGGATGAGGTCCCCTCTCTGTTAACAGCTCGGGAAGGGTGAGACCACATGCATCCCTCCCCTTAATTTATAATAAAATTAACCCTTCCACGGCCCTGGCCTACCTCGGGGCAATAAAGCTTGGAAAGACACAAGTCTGTGGTACGGATTTAAAAAAAAAAGTTTGGCGACCCTGGGTAGATCTCTCTGGCACCTCACCACCAAGCATAATGGGGGACAGGGTATCCCTACACTGCCCCTCATAGGCTTTGTTATAACTTTTTTAAGGACCTGGTGCTTAGTCTCCTAGTCCTAAAATGACTGCTGACACATCATTGTTGATATGGTGGTAATCAATCAGATCATGGGCCATATGTTGATGTGTTTTATCTAGAAACCCGATCAATATTGTGACCTTATGCCCCTATACGGCTATAATCAATACATATCCTTATAATGGCATAATAATCAGAGCCATATTTTCAGTAAATTGCCCCTGCAGTCCATGACACAGCAGAAGCTACTTACTTAGATTCCTAGAGAGCACACCAAGTTCTTTCGACACACCAAACCCCCAGCAACCGTGGAAAGCCCCGCTTGCTTTGTTTTGATTAGTAATAGAACTCCTGCGAGCACTGTAAGAACGACCAGTTCTTAGTGACATCTTTATTGACGTCTTATGTCCAAAACTTACGTCAAACTCGGCACCTTTCAGGTATAAATATACCAATGTTGCCTTAAGCAAACACACGGTGGTGAATACTGGAGCAGAACAGCTGTCCCCTTGCAGAAAGCCCAGCAGATGCGAGAAGCCCACGGACGCTGCCCCTCCTCTTTTGACGCGCTGAGAAAGACGCTGTCTTTTCTCCTGCCGAGAAAATCCAGCTCTGGCGTTTCCAGCCTACCCTTGCGGGTGACTGGGATATCGGGTCCTGAGAGAGAGATACCAGACCGCCTACATTCTATTCCAAAGGTACGGTGCTGACTAAACCCTTAGAGAGAATTCTTGAATCAGACTCTTGGCAAAACCAACTTAACTTAAACTGCTACTTACTTACCCCCCTCCTACGTATTAGGCTTAGGTCAGGTACACCGGGGTAGGCGTAGTTAGAAGCACGAGTTGAGGTCGTTAGCCAATGTATATATGAATGTATATATTGTATATATTTTATTCATTTTAAACCATCTTCTGGCTAAGAAACCATATCAATGCTTTTACAATATTATTTCATAATACTCCTTTTACTGTACGTCATTTACTTTATATTAAGTATTGCAATTGTGGCAATCCATTTCGCTTGCATGAGAAGGAAGACTGTTCAATAAATAATACCTTTTATTGAAAACGCCCGTCTCTCTCTTCTCTGCACTCTGGTGAAACTAAGAACGCACGTCTGACTGAGTGAAATAATTGTCTATTGTTTTCACACGACTCTAGAGATATACTCTTATTCTGGGGAGCAAAGTTGTCATGTTTATGCGGTTGTCGGAAGCTGAATCCCTTCTTGTCTGAGCCAGGGAAGCTGATCACTTCCTATTCAGTCAAGAAAGTTTCCAGTGACCTCTGAGCTAGCTGGCGCAAACCTAAATTAAGTCTAACATAGTCAGTGGAGACCTAGAAGACCTCAGTCCTACGTCTACACTGCTGTTTATGTTATTCCAATGCGAGGGCCTATAGGGAAAATAGGAACTACACTACATGGCACCCATTGTTTGGTAAGGCGATAAAACTAACGCAAGACGTTAGAGTAACTCAGTCATGCTTTTTCACGCACACCCTTTTTCCCCGTAAATACTCCAATAGACGTCTGGAGTGGGTGAAAGGTTAAAATCCGCTGGAACTTAGTAGGAAGAGATTCCTATGTAGAGTTTCTGGTTTAGTCAACGTTGAAAGATACAGTGTTCCAAAATATTGTGCACCTAATCTTTTGTTTCCTTGAAACTTGATCTGCAACAAAAAACTTCTCCAGTAAAATGGTAGAAGGTGCGGAAGAAACGGAGGCTTTAAGAATAGCAAATCAACTCCTAGAGGATGACACAAGTCTCCTACTGAATGACCGGAATGCTATCCTCATTCCGGTCAACATAAGAAAAACTATAACTTTAAAACTTATAGAAAATGGACTGACAGCACAAGGTGGTACAGTCATTTTCGTGATAGAGGCACACGAGTATCGGCAGACAGAGGTATTCTATTCATGGATAAACTTTCCAGCGGCAAACGCTACGACACACGAATTCCACTATTACAAAATAGAGGAACCTCCGGAAGAATACGCTCCTTTCGAGGAGATTGAAATTCCATTAAAATACCAAGAGCACCTGCTCTGGTTTAAAGGCGCCTTAAAACATAATGATCACATTACCAGGCTCGGTCCACTAGGGAGATCAGGAGCAACGTGGCCGGTTCTAGCCAGCTACACACCACATCCAGACATTGATAAACTGTTGAGAGAAGAACTTTTAGCACAGCTAAAATTATTCATTAAAATACATAGACAGTTAGTCCAATATGTAATGCGGACTGCAACAGTCCAAACAGCTGTTAATATTCCACAGCTGACCCCTCATCAGGGGAACACAAATAAAATTACACCACAGAACATACATGGCTAGCACAGAAAATAACTCAAATAGAGGCAGTATTCCCGAATACTACCCCTATTGAGAAACACAGAATTCTGACTATCTGCCTTCCAATGGGGGTCGCACCACATGTGGAGGACTGTGACACTTGGGGTACAGTCTTTGCTTCCATTTACACAAAAACACATGGTGTTCCATCCATGGCGGTAATTCCTGATGTGCTAAAACAAATTCAGAATGAATACGGTCCAGAACCTGCTTCAACTCTTGGTATGAAATTACTGAAAGACTTCAAGCAGGTCTCGGCTATATTACTAGCCAACATAAAAGGAGCAGCAGCATCTGTGGCGATCCGCCAGAAGTTGAAAGAAACAGATATAACGGATCAACCTATTGAGCTTGCCAGAATCATAGAAAAATGCTATGAAGAATTAGGTAGAGATAGTTTGGGTGGGAAACCGGTAAAACCACAACTACTTGAAAATCCTGTAAAATTATTTATTAAAAATAATCTAAACACTCCTAAAAAGAGCTGGGATGGAAATAAACAATCCACTCCCAAAGAAAAAAATTTCCAGTCCAGAGGAAGGTCTCCTCGGCGGAGGGAAAGAACTCGAACCGAGAACACCAGTCTCCCCAGAGGGAGCCCTTTGAGAAAAGATATAACCTTAGAAATAGGGATAACTTGAAAAAACCTGATAGATATCACAGTAATGATACACGTCCCTCTCGATCTTTTTCGCAGAAATCGGAAAGAAGAGGATGGTCAGACCCAAGGGAAGAGCGCACCAAGTCCAAAGACAAGGACCCTGCTCAAAGTAAAAAATTACAATTTTCTAGAAAGAAGGTAGCCAGTATTAGAGTATACTGAGGACACAGCTGAAAAAACGGAGAGTGGGCACAGACAATGCTAGACAGCGCAGCAGAAATCAGCATAGCTCGCAAGATCCTGATGAATCATCTGGAGAGAGTGGACACGAATGAATACATTCAGGTGGAAACTGCAGATACCAGAGTTAGCGAACCTCATAAGATATACGAAATAACGCTGCGTATAGAGGGAGATAAGACTAGGAAAATAAGGGGTCTGTTTTGGGATAACCTCTCAAAAGGCTATGATATCATATTAGCTGAAAAAGACTGGCCTCCAGAGTTTGTCAGGGAGTGCCCTCATGGCGAAGAAATGATTATGCCTGCCTTCTCAAATCATATTCCAATTCACACTAGATACATATATGCAAGAAAATGGGCAGTAGCTCAAGCACCTGCATTATATAAAAATCATGTAGGATGGGATGAGGACTCTCCTCCTCACAAAATCCAGTTAAAATGTCAACCAACTGCACAAAGGCAGTACCCAATTAAGCAAGAAGCTAAAAAACAGGTCAGGGAGATTTTATATCAACTTGAATACCAAGGGGTGATTGAAACATGCACCTCTCAAATGAACAACCCTTTGTTTCCTGTCTCCAAACCAGACAATTCATATTGTCTAGTCTTAGACTACAGACACCTTAACTCGTGTTGCAAAACATTTGCGGTACAATACTCGCACAGTGCAGCACTGATGAATAACATAGTTCGCAAAAAATACAAAACAACATTAGACATTTCTAATGGATTCTTTTGTCAAAACATTGCACCCGAAAGCAGGTATTTAACGGCTTTCTCAATAATGGGGTCACAGAAAAATGTCTGCAGACTCCCACAGGGATTCAAGAACAGCCCAGGACTATTCTCAGCCAGAGTAACAGAGTTACTACAATTGTATGATGATGAGGCATTATCTTATGTCGATGACATCTATCTCACAGACGACGACTTGGATACTCACTTAAAAAGAGTAAACACCATAATACTTGGGTTTGCAGCAGAGGGTTACAAATTCAACTTTAAAAAGTCACAAATTGCCCATCTGACAGTCCTGTTTTTAGGATTCGAATTATCAAGTGAAGGCAAAAGCCTAGCAGACAACTTCTTAGAGAAGTGCGCTGTACTCCAAGCACCAAAAACGCTGAAGAACTTACAATCGATTCTAGGCTTCCTGAATTTCGGAAGAACTTACATTCTAAACTATGCAGAGAGGGTTAAACCTCTCTACGAATTAATAAAACCTGATTTTAAACCAATCAACTGGACTCAAAAACACACAGAAATTTTGAGATCACTGCAAACAGACATGTTAGCTAAAACAAAACTAGAAACACGTGACAATACATGCAATCTTGTAATCCGGGTCATCCCAGGAAGATGTGAATTCACGTACCTGACCTCTAATGAGGGAGAAACGGTACCAATAGCTTACAAATCACATTTGTACACAAAAGCTGAAATAAAGTTCAGTTCGACTGAAAAAATTCTAACTGCGGTTCAAACTGCTGTAGCAGAAGAAAGGGCCCTAGCACAAGGTAAATGAATAATAATCGTTACACCGATACCGGCCCTAGAAGCGGTAACAAAAGCAAGCATCCCAAATGCTAAAGCTCTACATCCGAGATGGATCCAATGGGTTAATTCTCTTACTGCAACAGACGTAATATATGAATTTGATCCGAATCTAAAAACACAAGAATTTCTACAATATGAATATGAATGTCCTCTGCCAACCGAAATCCTGCCTCTAGAACATTACGGATGTATAATATATACAGACGGATCAGCACAACCCGCAGTTGGGGGTAAACAAGCTTGCAGTGCTGCGTGCGCGATTGTTAAAGGTCGTTGGCACGAATGAAAATTTAGACCACTGGTCACTAAAACACAATCTCTCTGAGACTGTACAGCTCAGCGAGCTGAACTACTAGCATTTAAGATGGGACTTGAAAATACCAATCGCGAATTCCCCACACTTATAGTGTGCGACTCATACTACTGCGTTCAATCTTATAATGAATACTTGCAGAATTGGGTTGAAAATGGTTTCAAAGATGCAAAAGGTGGCACAATAAAGCATAAAATGCTTTGGGAACAAGTAGTTCTTTTCCGGAAAGAACTACAACAGACTCACGTGATACACACATTGAGTCATCAACGTGATGGCGTTCACGTTGCGGGGAATTCATTGGCTGATGAAGCCGCGAAGGCAGCTGTGCAAACGGCTTCCGTAGCTGCGATCACTCAGTCAAAAACAAAAATAGACAGCGACATACTACAAGCTGTCAGTGCGTCAGTAAAAAACGACAAGGAAACACTCCCGAGAGGCTTTCCAGTAAAGTACTCATACATAACCAACATGGATAATGTTCCATTTGCTCAAATCCCTGGAGTGGGGGATAGAGTAATTCCAAACATGGAACACAGGTTAGGACTGATTACAGCGGCACTAAGCATGAGCGGATTTTGCGGATTGGCAATCCGCGAATTTGCGGATTTGCGAACTCGCAATCCGCAAAATCCGCGAATTCCCGCGAATTTGCGGATTTTTTTTTTTTTTGTGTTCGCCCGTGTTTCTGCCAGTTCGCGAGGGTTTTTACAATTTCGCAATTTGCGAACTTACCTGTCGGGTCGCAAGTTTTGCGAACTTGTTGTTTCTACGTGTCCAACCTGTTTGGGACACTCTTCTTCATCACTGCCACTCTCTGTCACCACTGCCACTCTCTGACTACTCATGCCACCCTCTGGCCCACCCATGCCACCCTCTGTTTCATCACCACACCCTCTGGTTGTCCAGTGTACATTATTTTCGGCAAAGCAAAGCACACCTTCCCTGCCTCAAGTGACCTGAATTAATTTGGGGCTGATTAATGTGTCACAGAATATTTTTTTAGCTGGCACCTGCTTCCTTAGTGCGCCCTGATTAGTGATCTTTTGCACTTGCTAAGTGCTTTCATTGTTGCAAAATTAGTTACAACACCTGCCCTGCCCCAACTGACAATAATGAATTAGGGGCTGATTAATGGATTTTAACTTCCAGCCTGGCTCCTGCTTGTCTCCCTTAGCTGTAATTCATGACCTTTGTGGCATATGTGTAACTATTCTGAGGTTCAGAGCAGGGTCACATAATAGTTTCAACTGGCAACTGAACTCTGGAGGGGCCCCTCAGGAAGCACTACAGGAAATGGCTACTAATGATGTGCCTGAACTTTTGAACCTGGTAAGTAGTTACTTTCAGTTTTGCTTAGATCGTATTTCTGCAATTTCGCACTTATTCGCGGGGCGCGAACTCACGCGAACAGTGCGAGCAGTGCGAGCAAAATCCGCTGCTCGCGGATTTGCGGATTTTGCAGGAAATTCGCAAATCTCGCGGATTGCGGATTTCCCGAAAATCCGCAAAATCCGCGAGCGGAACGGATTTTCCGCCCATGCCTAAGCGGCACATGAAGGGCTCGCATCTGCACATGCTGGAGTTTCAGCCACAATATCATTATTAAAACAGAGATATTGGTGGCCGCACATGAGAATAGAAACTAAGAAATATGTTCTCAAATGCGAAATATGCCAAAGAATGAAAGTATTAACAGTGAAACGACCGGCGCAGACGCCCCTTCTAATCTCTGATAAACCGTTAGAATGTGTTTACCTGGACCACTGCGGTCCCTTGCAGAGGGATGGTAACTATAAATATATCATGATCGCAGTAGTTTTCTGTACGAGATTCATTTGGATGTGGCCCCAGCGCTTGGCTGACACCAGAACTGTTATAAAAGATTTGCGAGTCTTTATCGGCACATACGCAATTGCCATGCTACATTCTGACCAGGGTCCTGCTTTTAGCTCTCAAGCTTATAAGGAGGCCATGACCAGCATGGGCATTGGGTTGCGGTTCTCTTGTCCCTTCCATCCTGAGGGAAACAGGGTTGTGGAAAGAAAAAACCGAGACATAAAGCAATCTATAACGGCAAAGGTATTAGGTTCGGGTGATGGGTGGGTCCAACATTTAACAAGTGTCCAACGTAGTCTTAATAACTTGCCAAGAAATTCTCTAAAAGGTTTCAGCCCGTACGAAAGAATGTATGTTCAGGACTTAGATAGTCACGCTTCAGTGGTAGAAGATAAGAAAAAATTATTTGACATCAAAGATCGTTTGGCTGTTTTACAGGACTTAAATGAAACAAGAAAAGCCCTGAGCAACATAAAGTTAAAACAACAGCCAACAACCACTGAAGACACACCACCTGTCCCACCAAGACCTGTCTGGATTACAAAGATTGGGGATCTGGTCAGAGAAAAGATCGCGGTGAAGAAGGAATTTGGGCCTTCTTACAGAAAAGCAGTACCTGTCTTAGCATTCAACGGAACAAGATCAGTTGTACTATCGCCCCTTGCTGGTAAAAAGGAGAACCGAGTTGTATCCATCGACCTGGTGAAACCACAATCATGTGGCCAATAATAAATAGTAGGCCCAGTGGACTCCAAAGAAATAACAGAATACCCAAATTTGCTACAATCCAAGAGGTTCAAACTGTAAGACTAATCACATTTTATAAACCTACAGTGAATAAAAAAGGACTAAGCAACAATGCCATGGAACGTGTGCCTCTTGAAACTCAAATTGAAACAGTTCGTCAAGAAACACCAGTCTACAACGATGTAGCATCAGAATGTGCTGATGAAAGACAAATTGGAAAAACAATCCCAACAATTTCTGTAGATCCGAGCGAACCAGAAGAAAAGCCAGCAACAAAAACGTTTAAAGACAAAGCAACAGAACTCTATCGTCAACTCAAAGAAACTTATCTGATTTCTCCATGGATTGAATTTTGGATTGTGTTAGGTGTACTTTTCCTCCTGCTTTGGCTCATCATGGTATTTTGTTTGGGTAAATTAATTGAAGGAAAATACAATACAATGGACACAGCAAGTCGGGACATCAACTTAGTTCTGAAGCCTCAAAAGTCATCTGACATCGAGAAAAGAGAACTATCAACAGTGAATGTCACAGCCATTCAAATACCCGGTGGGGTAGTTTGGGACAAAACAGATTACGAAATATATGGACCGGTCGAACTCTTAAAATATCCTCATCAGTTTAAGGTTTCATTAAGTGATTTTGTAAAACCTAGTACATTCTCTGATGATTGGGACTTTGAAAGCATAAATAATATGATGTCAGATTTAGTTTAGTCAGCAAAATTTACAGAACATGATTACTTGCAAGGTTCATCGAATTATGAACAGATGTATTGTTTTACCCATTACGCAGACCACTATTTGCATAAATCTGCTCAACCTAGAAATGTTTTTAAATATAACCAATGGGAACATTGTGCTACACCGCCCAAAAGCAGTTCAAAAACATTCTATGAGAAATTCCAATACTTCTCAGGGTTTAACACAAGTGATGCAGAAACATTTTATTACAAACTGTTAGATAAAACAGGGACAAAAACCATGCTGACAAATACTAAATTGATATATTCAGAAGCATTTTATGAAAAAATGATTACATTTGGTTTTGATTTCTGGAAAAACAACATTGAAACAAAAACCATCTGGGGTACAAAAGATTGGCAGGTACAAGGCCTAGAAGCATTATTTCGAGCCTGCATGATCCCAGAACAAATAATGTTCTTGAATGACACAATTCAACAAACAACCTGTCTTGGCCTAGCCAAGATTAAAGACCTTAACAAACCGTCTATTCCAAAGCCAATACCTGATAATACAACCACAGATATTGAGATAGACGTATCCAAAATTTTACATCAAAACAGAACACATCCTGATTGGAAAAAGTGGTTAATCTGGCCTACAGACACAAATAACTGTCAAGATAGATTCCTGGGGGGGGCGTGGCCAAGCAGCATGGCCGACGGCGTGAGCTCCACCAGCTCCGTCCCGAAGACCGGCAAAATCCTGTAAATAACTCCTGCCCGGGCTGTCTCGCTATCTGAGAAGCGTGTCGGAAGTTGCTCTAACCCGACTGAGACCCCTGAGCAAAAGAAGCGGTCCCAAATCCCTCCGTGAGCGGAGACGAAGATACTGCCGGAGGTGGCGGCGGCACGCTGAATCACGCGACGCCGCGGTCTGGGCCTACACTATGGGGCCGGACTCCGGGCGAACCACCCGGGACTGACAGGCTGAGCGGGTCCTTGGTGGGCCCCGGCGCTTTCTCCGCGACTCCCAGAGACAAAGTTGAAGAGGCGGAAAGCAGCGGCTCGGAAACCCTGATGATTGGGGGTGATGATGGAGACGGGACGGAGGCGCCGTCCATCTTGAACTGCGCTCCCGCGGCAGAGCTCTGCTCCAAACACTGATGCTGCCGGGGACTGCCTAAATGGCCTTCGGAGAGCCTGCAACCAACGGCAGAGGGCGTGAATACTGATGCCCTAACCCTCCTCGGGGCGTATGGTGAGTGCGGAGATCCCGGGTTGCTGGGTGCTTGGCCGGGCCTGATCCCTTCACTGTGCCCCGCGGGAGCTGCGTGCTTGCTTCCCACCTCCCCCACCGGACTACGGACTGCATTCCGGTTCTGCCTTTACTTACCTTGCTACCCTCGGGGGGAAACGGGGAGCAACGCCGCTGGAGCTACGTTTACGCTGCGCCCCTCCCCCACTCGCCCGCCATTTTGACTACTGCATCAGGCGGCCTCACAGTGGAGCTGCGAACGCGTGTGGTGGGGTGCACCTCTGTCACTGCTGGCCCTGCGGTTGTGTGCCCCTCCGGGGGTGGCGATCTTTGGGGCCTGAGAACTGCCCTGCTGCTGACTGGAGGTGGAGGGAGTCGCGGAGCGAGGAGGTGATTGTGCCCGCGGTCCTGCTTGTCCTGATCCCCGTTACCTCGGGGAGGTGCTGGACTCTGGTCTCCACTGCGCTCCCAGTGTTGGGGGGTGACGGGTGCACGCTGCTCCCGTTCTGCCCTGATTGCTGGATCGGCTGGACTGCCTCGGGCACTGCCTGCACTGCGTTACCCGTGGGCCCGGGTGTGGCCTCATTGCCCCTGCTGTCCCTGGCCCAGGCCGGATCGAGTGGTCCCTGTCTGACCAGTGGGGCCTAGGGTGAACACCTTGGAACGTACTGAATTGGCGCCGCAACAGTCGATATGGCGGCCCGCAAAGATCGAACCTCGAAGGCCTCCCAACCTAACACAATCATGCAGTACACTACGCCTCGCCTGCAGCCGCAGAGGATCACGCGACAGACGGGACCTGACGACGGGGGTGAAGGTCCTGCAGAACCGTCCAGAGATGAAATCCTCAAGGCTATTCAGGGTTCCCACTCTGCCCTGGAGCGTCAGATAGAGACGGTCTCTATAGATGTTAACCTTCTGCGGACAGACCTCCGCAAAGTGGCAGGCAAGGTTTCAGACGCAGAGGGCAATATCACTCAACTGCAGGGAGAGGTTGCATCTTTGCAAAAATCACTCGCCCAACTTACCTCTACTACCCGTGCATTGGAAAGGCGTGCCGAGGACGCGGAAGGGAGAGCGCGTCGGAGCAACATAAGGATCCTGGGTGTACCGGAACGATTAGAGGCGGGGAACCCTGAACGCTTCCTAGAAACTTGGATCCGCACACATCTGTGCCCGACTGGATTGTCCAGCGTCTTCATAGTGGAACGGGCGCATAGGGCCCTGGTGGCCCCTCCGCGACCGGGGGAGGCTCCTAGAGCCCTCATCGCAAAGATTCTGAACTACAAAGACCGTGACTGTATCCTCAGAGCGGCGAGAGAAACAGGGCCCCACATGATTGAGAACAGTCGCGTGTCGATTTACCCTGACTATACTCAACAAGTACAGGAACAAAGGAAATCCTACTTGGGAGTTAAACAAAAACTTCGCGAAATGAAGCTTCAGTATATGCTTTTTTATCCTGCCAAACTAAAGGTACTTTCCCAAGGCCTTGCGCACTTCTATGAGACACCAGCGGAGGTGTGGGAGTGGCTTGAGATTAGGGGAGATGACCTGCCCCCGGGTGAGCGAGGTGGCTCACGTGACACTTGGGGGACCAGACCACAGAGGAGGCGCCGGGGTAGAAGAGGATGCCGTTCTGGGTCCCGTGGATCTCCTGAGGCTCGACCTACGGTGGGGGCAGATGGAGCTATTCATATGGACACCTCGCCGACGAGGGCAAGTTCGAGTTCAGCCGGGACTCCTGCTCCTGGTGAGATTTTGGTACCGGACACCTTGCAGGAAACACAGCTGAACACAGGCTCTACAGCTCCGGTGGTCCCGGAGACGGCCCTACCTGCATCGAGGTTGGAATAATTTTCTTGTCTTGACTTGAATGTGCCTTTCTGTAAGACTGTCCTCCGATTGGGTGACCCTGCACTAACTAACAATTTGGTGGGCTACCACATCCCGTCCTTGTCGCTGGGGCTTCTTTAGATAATGGATAGTGCCAGAGGACTGGCGCCCTTGTGGCCTGGGGTGCGGGGGGGAAGGCGGGGCCGACTATAGTCTTGGTTAATATCATGTCCACACTACTGTCAGAGTTGAAAAGACATGCCCGGGTATTTTCTTAGGATCATTAGGTCTTTCGGGGAGCAGGGAGGGAGGGTGGGTGGGGTTGCATTGTTGTGTGTGAGTGTGTGTTGAGTGTGTGGTATGGGGTGGCTGTGCACGTCCTGGCACTGGCGGGGGAAGGGCGGGTGGTGTTTCTGGTTGTTGCTATCCTATTGCTCGTGGGTGGGGGGGGTGAGGGTGTTCTTGCAAAAGTTCCGTGTTTTGGGGATGTTGGGGGGTGGGGCGGGGTTCATGAAAAAGGTGGTAGTGGCATCATGTGCACATTGTTTCCGATTTGTGGGGAGCTCATCCCGAGGGCTGCACCCCCAGATTCACATACAGTGGGGGCCAAGTGGAGGCGGTTCATGTTGCACCTACACTGTGGCCCGAATGGGCGTAATCATTGGCCATGGGTTTTAAGTTTTTAACGTGGAATGTGCATGCCCTGGGCACTTGCACCAAGAGACACAGGGTCCTCACCTTCCTTAAACGCCATGGGGTCTCAATTGCTTGTTTACAAGAGACCCATCAAGACGACGGCGCACAGCGGCTGTCCAAGAAATGGAGAGGCCAGATTTTCCATTCCTCCTATTCCACATATGCTAGAGGGGTCCTCATTTGGGTGGCCCCGGGGATTCCTTGTGCTGTTCAATATGTTGATGCAGATGTGGAAGGCAGGTACATATTAGTGAGGCTTAGATTGGATGACAAGGAACTCATGCTCCTTAACACCTATACCCCGAACACTGATGACCCGGCCTTCTTTTCTCAGATACAGGATCTTGTGGATCCGAGTCTGGACGCACCCCTCCTCTGGTTTGGGGATTTCAATTGCATACTGCATCATGAGCTGGACCGTCACCTGCCCAGAGCGGGCACTAAGCCCCGTATGACAGCGCTCTTACAGGAAGTGATGCACAATCTTGGGGCAATAGACGTGTGGCGTACCTTCCACCCCACTCAGAAGATTTACACATGCTACACTCCGACGCACGGCACGCATAGTAGGCTAGACCGTGTTCTTGCGGCTAATCTTACCTCTTCTCTTACATTGACGGTTTCTCATCAGGCCCGATATCTGTCGGACCACGCCCCAGTGACATGCGTGGCGCAGTGGCCTGATCGCGCTGCACGTCCGTGCACATGGAGACTGCCGGCTGACCTGCTTCAGGATCAGGTGGCCAGAGAACATGTGGCGGCAACACTGTCGAACTACTTGGACCTCAACTGGGGGGGAGATGAGCTACCCTACTCCACCAAGTGGGAAGCACTAAAGGCAGTAGTGCATGGCGCGTGTATGAGTCCCTCGTACGGGGTCAGGAAACAATTGTTGTCTGATTTACAGGATGCGGAAGTTGCGCTTCAACACGCCCAATCTCGATCAGATCCGGACGCGTTAGATCAACAGGCGGAGAAAGATGCCTTGGTGTCGATACACGACATACTCACACGGCTTGACAAATTTACACTGGGCCAGTACAGACAACGTCTCCATCGTGAAGGAGATAAGTCTGGCCGCTTGTTGGCCTGGATACTTCGTCGAGAGTTCGCACCCGAAAGGATAGTAGCCCTACGAAACTCCAGTGGCATTATGGTCCACTCTGATTCTGATGTCCTCGAGGTTCTTCGAAGCCATCTGCAAACCGTATATGAGGCTGACCCATTGGTATCAGAGGATATCTATCACCCGTACCTTGAAGGCCTCCACCTCCAGACCCTACCGGAAGCTGCGGTGAAGGAACTTGATACAAAGCTGACACTGGGTGAGATTACTGCGGCGATAGCCGCCCTCCCCCGTGCTAAGACCCCTGGCTGGGATGGATATCCGGCTGAGTTCTATCATTCCTTCGTGCATGTCCTGGCCCCCCCTCTTACAAGTCTACAATGAGGCGTTGCGCACTGGCACCCTTCCACCCACTATGAATCAGGGAGAGGTATGCATGATTTTGAAGCCGGGCGGTGACAATACTGACCCCGCGGCATATCGTCCTATCACGTTGATAAATCCGGATGCAAAAATCCTTACTAAATTGTTGGCCACTCGCCTTGCCCCACTCATGACTCGGCTCATCCACCCCGACCAGTGCGGATTTATCCCGGGTCGTAACACAGCGATGAATTTGCGTCGCCTAAATCACATACTGCATGAGGTGCGGGGACGGGAGGGTCCTCATGTGTTGGTCTCAGTTGATTTGGCTAAAGCCTTTGATACGGTGCACTGGGGATATCTAATGCAAGTGCTTCAGAAAATGAGGTTCGGACCGGGATTTCGCGATTGGATCCGGGTGCTCTACGGGGCGCCCGAGCCCGGGTGCGCCTGGGATCGGCCCGCTCGCCCAGTGGTCATTGGAGAGGGGCACCCGGCAGGGCTGTCCTCTCTCACCCCTCCTATTTGCTCTTGCAATTGAGCCCCGTTGCCGTTTCCGCCCGTACTGAACTGCAGAACTGGGGTATAGTGCTGGGTGACACTACCAATGTAGTCTCCCTCTACGCCGATGATGCGCTTTTCTATCTGACTTCCCCAGCGGAGGCCTTACCCGCCTTGTTGCAGCTCTTGGACCGATTTGGCGCAGCCGCTGGGTTGCGTATAAATCTCAACAAATCTCTGGTATTCCCGCTGATGAACACTGTCCCAGACCCAGACACGGATCTTCACCATTTGGGCCTCCGTTGCGAGCGACTGGCATTCCGGTACTTGGGCATTCAGGTGGCCACATCGGAAGAGACTCTACTGACTCACAATGTCGACAGAATACTCGCGGCCCTCTATAAATCTATTGCCTTTTGGAACACACTTCCTCTCTCTCTCATGGGGCGATTGGCAGTTGCCAAAATGGTGATGCTCCCTAGGATCCTCTATGTGTTGCAGAACACCCTATGTCCGTTACCCCCCGAGTGTTCCGCACATTGAACTCGCTCCTCACCTCCCTACTTTGGGCGGGTGGGCGCAGCAGAGTCGCTTTACACACAGTGACGAGATGTTGGGACGAAGGCGGCCTCGAGGCCCCGAGGTTTGACCTGTATTACTATGCGGCGCAGCTTCTCCCGGCCGCCAGGTGGTTCACCGAAGAAGAGAACTGGGAACTGGCACTGCTGGCTGGTACGGCAAATGATATGGTCCTGCAGGAGGCCTTGATGCAAGGTCGCGGCGCCGACAGCACTCTACCATATGTGGTGCGGCACACAGCCAGCATTTGGCAGCAGTTTGTCGAAAAGGTGCTACGGCGCGCACCGTTCCATAGGGAGCTCCCAATTTGGGTATTGGCCCCGATACTCAGGCTGGAGGAAAATATGTCCTTTCGGGAGTGGCGCTCGGGCGGTTGCGAGACTCTTGCGGACCTCTACCCGAATGACTCCTTCGTGTCCTTTGAAGTTGCCATGGAGTCCTTTGAATTGGGCGAGGGGCAATACCTGCACTACGGAAGTCTTCAAGATGTGGCCAGGACAACGTGGCCCCAATTCCCAGAGGCGCCCCCACTCACCAATACCCTCGACATCATTATATCCTGTGGGAGAGGTAAACGCCTGATCTCCCTTCTTTACTCAGTCATGCGCAGAGACTCGACCCCCCCGATAGCACCGGCCTGGGTGGCTTGGGAGGTGGACCTAGGGGTGGAATTGGAACCTGCCCAACGGAAGCGGATCGGGCTGTTGACTCACAAGGTCTCCTGCAATGCACGTTTTAAACATATGCACTTTAACTTTGTCCACCGCACCTATATGACACCTGTCTCCCTCCATCGTATATCGACAGATAGACGTCACAATTGCCCTAGATGTGGGGTGGGGAGGGCGGGTTTCCTGCATTTAGCGTGGGAATGTCCTTTAGTTCAGGAATTTTGGCAGAGGGTGGTGGTGTACATTGCCCGAGCCACACAACTTAGGCTTCTTCTAGACCCACTCCACTGTCTGCTGGCATTGGTGCCCAAGCCCAAAAAAAAGGGACTATCTTCTAAATTCCTGCAACTCTTACTGGTTCTGGCGAGGAGACGAGCGGCTATCACTTGGATGGGTCAGAGGGCGCCTGAGATTTCTCATTGGCTGAGGGACGCAAAGGAATGGGCCTTAGCTGAGGAGACACACATGCAACGCACTCGCAAAGATGGGAAGCTCCAGGATGATTTGCTCGCCTGGAGGGTGCTGTGCATGGAGGGGCTAGCGGAGGATGATTCGGATGCCACCAGCGCTGAATTGTTTTCTTCTGCATCCTCGGAGTCTGACTGTGAAGGGGAGGGGGCTGATGGGGGGTGCTTAGAGATAGTGTAGAGGTCCCTCGTGGCCACGCCGATATTCCTTAATATGTATGCCTGTATCTAGCTGTGATTCCCATAGGTCCAAACTGCATTGTAATGACTGTGCCTTAGCTGGCCCTCACACAAATCTCCTACTTTATTCGGATCAGTACTAGAGATGCCATTCATGGGGTAATTAGTTATTGTTATTCTGTTACGTAATATAAGAGTGCGAAATAGGAAAACTGGCGAAGGCACTGATAAGTTTCAAAATACTTGGAGCACGAATGCAATTTTCCCTGCTATTATACATGCTTTACCCCTACGCCGCCCAGCCTCCGGGATGTGGGCCATCTATGGCTGTGTATTAACATTGGGACTGCTTGGTCCTACCGGTTACAAATCAACAGTGTTGATGACTGTATGCTTTGTGCCTTTTTAATATCTTCGCTATAATAAAAATATGTTTTTAAAAAAATGAGATAGATTCCTGAACAAACTGCAGGGGTTAAAAATGACCAGACCAGACCCTAGATACTCCCAGAGACAACATCCAGGGATAGTATCAACATACAGTGTAGGGAAACTATGCCTTGAATGGCTACAAACATCCACACTGGCAGAAATTAAGCAACACCTTACTTTACTTAAAGATGGTGCTGACTTGCGTGATTTCATAATGGGACCACGCAAACAGCGTCAAAAACGTTTCATAGCGGCCAGTATATACGCTGCTTACAACGAGGCATGGAAAGTGACTCAAATTGAGACAGCAGAGAAAATACGAGAAATTGATCGTATTAATTTGGAAAAATAACTTTCTGTTGTGGACAATGGGTTAATGTCTCTGTCCTCCAGAATATATTCACTGGACAGTATTGTATCATCTGCTATCGATGTAATCGACCGGGACTTGCTAATGTTACAACATGGCCAGTCCCAATTACTTTCTATTGTACAGCTAGGCTGGACGTTGCAAAACCTGCGTTCAGGCTATGTGCCATGGCGTTTAATCAACACAACGTCATTGTTTTCTATCTTTAACCTTACTGATAAACAAATCAGTTTGGCACAGAAAGGAGCAGACTATACAATCCTGAGCATTGAAAAACTTGAGAGATTACCATTGACAATGTCAGAAAGACCTGTCATTGAATGAATACACGGAATAATCACAATTCCGATAACAACTTTCCAATTTAAAAATTGCCAAGAGTATATACCGGCAGGCCAGTATGAAAGGTTGGGTAAAGGATACATTAAGTCAACATGGAAATTACCTTATGCAAACACATGTTATAGTGACAAAACCCGGAATGTATTTCTTAGTGGCAATAATTGTAAACATTCACTAAGTGGTATACTTCTGTGTCAGGGTATTAATTTACATGGGGCCTGTGAGGGGACTTCAAATAACCTTTCATGCCACCAGCACGGCACACCTGCAACACAGATAGAGCCATTCTTTAGACAACTTTCTAACGGGAGTTACGTTCTAATAACAGACCACAGCTGTTGTGGCTTGGTGCCAGGGAGGGCATATCTCTTAAGCGTGAGTTCCATGGTCACTTGCTGTATGCAAGCATTGTATCCAAATGGCCCTGGAGACTCAGAGGCTCCGATTTGGCCTCCTTTGAATATCTCTTCTATACGAATTGATACTTTAAGCAGAATGAAGTCTGTACTTTTACAGACTACAGTGCCCATCACGTCATCAAAAGAGACGTATGATCTCCAAGTTGCAAGGACAACAGCAGAGATACAGACACTTTTATCAACAAATTGCCCCGTGCATTTTGTAGAAATGTTAAGCCATATCCTAAATATGTCAGATGCCAGTGGTATCTCGTATGTATTTAAGACAATTTCTTCGAGACTGTTGACACCCTTCGAAGCAGTCCTGGGCATCTTTCCCAATTTTGTCCATTTGGTCTTTGGCGGCCTACCTCTACTTTTGGGACTCGTAGCAGGGATTTTATTTTTGACCCTTCTGCTCCGATATGGCAAGCCAAAACGCAGACATGACTCCTGCAAGGATGGAAGAAACGATCCTAGCAATACGCTACCGGGACCGCATAACTAAAGTCCTTGGACTAGCCCGGCTGAGAGATCTGAACATGACCTGGTTTCTTTCATTCAGACCTATATGGCAGACCTGCATCTTACCTGTGCTTCGATGTATGCTATGCGGAGAGGAATGCGTGTTAGACACCTGTCTTGCACTACAATCAGCAGTACCAATGGATATCGATACTTTGCTAGGTCCTGTAACGGCTCATGCATCGTGTTGTCCCCAGCGGTTACCAATCCTGATGACGGCATTCGTTGAGACTCCTGCACTACGATCAGGTGGTGGCAGTGAAGCAAGAAATGAAAGCAACATCACCCAGGTACGACCCACTGTGAGCATTACTGATCCTGAAATCGATGATAGCAATCATTCTCACGACTGCCAGATTACAGCATTATCAAACTTGGTCGAACTGTCACCTGAATATGTAGACCAATTTTTTGCGAGTCTGTCTGAAATGATGTTCTCCCCTGAACAGAAACAATAACTTTTTGGAAAACAATCCGGCACACAGCGTTCCCATGAACTCTAAAATTCGGCCTTCGGCTTTGATAAACAAGAGCTACTGAAAAACGTTTGGAACTATTTTTTCCCCCGCTCATCATGAATTTTTTTTTCCCGAAATTCTAAAATATTTACCTTTTTTCTGGCACACGTACTTTGCTTAAAGTAGAACTATTCATAAAGAACAGAGCTCTATTTTTAGTAGATCTAGAGACAAAAAATTATCTCAGCCTCTAGCACATTTTTACAGCAACTGTATTTATATGTGATGAAATAGTCTCGCCCTTCTTTTCTGTATTGAGAGACATTTCATGTGTAATTTTCGCAACTCGTTCAGTTGATATACATAAGCAATTCTTCTGGATGATCATACTTCTTAAAACGTACAGTACCTATTATCATTTTCATGTATTTCGTATACGCCATTTCAAATGCAAAATGTGTTTTGGGGTGGGTTGGAATACACATGCATCTTTATTGCTTAAGTTTTTAGTAATTGATGGACATAAAACCGTGGAGTGGGTGATGTGTTTTATCTAGGGACCCGATCAATATTGTGACCTTATGCCCCTATATGGCTATAATCAATACATATCCTTATAATGGCATAATAATCAGAGCCATATTTTCAGTAAATCACCTCTGCAGTCCATGACACAGCAGAAGCTACTTCCTTAGATTCCTAGAGAGCACACCGAGTTCTTTCGACGCACCAAACCCCCAGCAACCTGGGAAAGCCTCGCTTGCTTTGTTTTGATTAGTAATAGAACTCCTGCAAGCACTGTAAGAACGACCAGTTCTTAGTGACATCTTTATTGACGTCTTATGTCCAAAACTTACGTCAAACTCGGCACCTTTCAGGTATAAATATACCAACGTTGCCTTAAGCAAACACGCAGTGGTGAATACTGGAGCAGAACAGCTGTCCCCTTGCAGAAAGCCCAGCAGATGCGAGAAGCCCACGGACGCTGCCCCTCCTCTTTTGACGCGCTGAGAAAGACTCTGTCTTTTCTCCTGCCGAGAAAATCCAGCTCCGGCGTTTCCAGCCTACCCTTGCGGGTGACTGGGATATCGGGTCCTGAGAGAGAGATACCAGACCTCCTACATTCTATTCCAAAGGTACGGTGCTGACTAAACCCTTAGAGAGAATTCTTGAATCAGACTCTTGGCAAAACCAACTTAACTTAAACTGCTACTTACTTACTCCCCTCCCACGTATTAGGCTTAGGTCAGGTACACCGGGGTAGGCGTAGTTAGAAGCACCAGTTGAGGTCGTTAGCCAATGTATATATGAATGTATATATTGTATATATTTTATTCATTTTAAACCATCTTCTGGCTAAGAAACCATATCAATGCTTTTACAGTATTATTTCATAATACTTCTTTTACTGTACGTCATTTACTTTATATTAAGTATTGCAATTGTGGCAATCCATTTCTCTTGCATGAGAAGGAAGACTGTTCAATAAATAATACCTTTTATTTAAAACGCCCATCTCTCTCTTCTCTGCACTCTGGTGAAACTAAGAACGCACGTCTGACTGAGTGAAATAATTGTCTATTGTTTTCACAGGACTCTAGAGATATACTCTTATTCTGGGGAGCAAAGTTGTCATGTTTATGCGGTTGTCGGAAGCTGAATCCCTTCTTGTCTGAGCCAGGGAAGCTGATCACTTCCTATTCAGTCAAAAAAGTTTCCAGTGACCTCTGAGCTAGTCTAACATAGTCAGTAGAGTCCTAGAAGACCTCAGTCCTACGTCTACACTGCTGTTTATGTTATTCCAATGCGCAGGGCCTATAGGGAAAATAGGAACTACACTACATCATAGTTCCGTTTTGCGATTTCTAAATAGCGATTTTTAAGGAATCGCTATTTAGAAATCGCAAAACGGTATGTATGTAAAAAATCGCATTTTTTTTGCGATTCCTTAATCTTCTTTATTTGCGAATTCGCAAGTTGCGAATTCGCAAATAAGGATTAATTTCCCATTCATTCCTATGGGCCAGGAGGCCCATAGGAATGATTGTGAAATGCATTTCATTTTGCGATTCGCAATTTGCAAATCGCAAAATGAGATTGATTTCAAGGGTGCAGGGGTGTCTGAAGGACACCCTGCTGCACCCCTGAAATCAGCATGTGTGTGCATATGGCGCACATACATGCCCTTTGGGTATGTATGTGCATCACATGCCACATTCAAAAATGCCAATTTGTGCATTTTTAAAAGAAATCGCAAATTACCACCAATTGAAAGTTGGTGGTAAATTGCGATTTCTTAAGCTTAATTCGCTATAGAAAAATGCTTCATACATAGCATTTAAGGAATCGCAAAATTGCGATTCCTTAAATGCTATAGCAAAATAAGGAATCGCAAATGTATGCGATTCCTTGTGATGCGATTTTTTAATACATATCAAAAAATGCAAAACAGCTTTTTGCGATTCGCAAAGGCCGGAATTCGCCGAATTTGCGAATCGAAAAAGGCTTGACACATATGGCCCCATATCTTTAGAAAAGTTGGATCAGCAGATCCTCCACAGATTGATATATACATACATTTCAAAGCTTAATGTTACAAAAGCTACTAAATGCTTTGTGGACCAAGTTTTAGTTGTCTTCCAAATTAAGTGAAGCTCCGTTCAGCTATTATGGCTGTAGCTGTGTCTAAATTACTTATGGAAAATTGCATGGGGAAAATGCATTAAGGGATCCCCTCCGTTTTAATCAGTCCCTGCTTGACGGATCACCCCAAAACTTTACAGGGAGCTGCTGAGGTTGATGAGACTTTTTAAAAATGTTTGGTTAAGGTTCATCAAATGACTTTAACATTATTATCAAACCAGAAATTCAATTTCCTATGGAAACGTGGTGGTAATATTAACTACCCAGTGATGACTCAGTGATATATCTGTGTATATGAGTGTCTTGAAACTTACTATTGAAGGGATTCCTATAGGGGTGGAGTAGGAGTACCTTGAACCCTGGCCCTGAACTGACTTAAGTATAACTTGCACTGCTGTGATGCACTGCTTATGAGCACAAATATTACATTCATGATGACATCTGAAATCTATTGCGTGCAAATTATCTGATGTCAGTTACGTGTAATTTGCAAATTTCAAAGATTTGGTTTGGCTTTAAGCAATAGTGCTTTTCAGTGAATGTCTTAGATTTTTTTTTAGTAAGCAAAAAACCTTACTACCTTCCTCATGTATAACTCCAATTTAATCTTTGTTTTCTAGTGAATATATAAATGTACTCATTTTATTTCTATATTCCCTTTCCTTCTTCTCTCCCCTGCATCCTAAAAGCACCCTTACCTTCATTTACCTCTACCCAAACGCAAAGCCCTAAAATCACGTTTACCTCCATTTACCTCTACCCACCATTGAACCCTACAATTAGCTTTGCCTTCTTTACCTCTACCTACCTCTAAACTCTAAAATCACCCTACCCCCCTTTACCAATGCCTAAATCCTAAAAATACCCTTATCTCTCTTTAACTCTACCTACCCAGAAACCCTGGATTCCCCCTTAACTCTCTTTGCCTTTTCCCACAATATACCCTCTTTTTTATATAACATAAAAATGTATGGTATTTAAACATAAACTTACTTGTGTGGAAAATGCTAATTGGTAAAGGCTGTTTCCCTAGAATGACTACTGCAGAACAAATACTAGTACAGTTTGAAATCAGATGGAGTATGAAATAGAGATGTGTGGGTGATTAATGGCTGCGGCACACGTTCCTTCTATCCCATAAAGCTGATGCCTGAGAGGATGATTCTCCACCTATCAAGCTGCAATCATATTGGCTGTGTAGCAATCATGGGCATCACCCTCAAGGTTTCAAACATTAAGGGTGGATAGAATAAGACGAGAAGCTACCTGACTGTTGGATACAGACCATCTCCAGGAGCATGGGCTGTGAAATGAGCAATTACCAGCCAGGATCTCAAGGCTACCCCGGAAAATCCCAAATTATGCCGGGGAGGGATTGAATATGATAACTGGGTTCATGGTAGATGGATCACAGATGGATATGTTCCTAACTTATATGGGACGCCATTTTAAAGTGAAGAGGAAATTGAGATATGGTCGTCGGTCTTTCTACCCGTGACCATCCAGCAGCAGCAGAGAGGGCGCCTTCGGATGCTCATTCTTTTTGGCAGAGGGAGTCTGTTCTTGTGCAAAGGTATCTTCCTTTTGCTTTATCAGTAGTCCACCTGGGGGGCTGGGAAGATGTGCTAAATTTGTGAATATTTTAAATTAAATATTGTCGAGCGGATTTGGGGGAAAGTGGCCCCCAAGGATGTACGACACCTGATAGGGAGGATTAAACCTTCTTAGAAGAAATATTTGGCATTTTAAGGTCTCTACAAGAACATTACGGTGGGTATTTATGGGAACCTCTGTATTTTGGCATCCCACACTGGAGTGGGAGGTACCAGGAGGGTAGGTCAGAGATAGGGAGAGGAAGAAAAAAAGCAGGCATTCAGCTCAAGCAAAGACTTTGGAGGATTTAAATATGATAAGATCAGAGGGCAACAATCATTCTATCCCCTTAGATCGCACTGATCCATTGGGCCCTGGGAAAGGATTTAAACATAATTGCATTCCTGCTCACCGTAACTATAAACCAGATCAGGGTAAATATGATGACTACTTATTATGAATATTTTATATTGAATATGAATTTTAGAGGATATGAGATTCTGTTTGACTTTTATGAAGGAAATTGTGCATTTAGATTGGGTCAGATCGAGACATGTGGCACTGTAGTAAGATATTTTGTGCTGACTACCTGAATATCGGAATGTTGCTAAATTTAGTGTTAATTAAGCATTTGAAAATGTAGACTATTGTTGCTGATTGTTTGTTTATTTTATGCTTACTTGTCATGGTTTTCATATACTACATAATAAAATGTTACTACTACTACAGTCAGACAGAGCCCAAGAATACCCATCTCAATCCCTCACTATGTGAGTCGTATCTGCAGAGTATCGATCCATTGGCAATGGCTGGTGTGATCCCTCAATGATCAGCCTGACACACCCACCTCTGCTCTTGAAGCGGTGCACCCCAGCAGTAAACTCTGTGTTTAGAGATGTTGAATATGCACTCTGTCTTTCAAACTCTGTGGAAATGTGTTCACCTAACCGTATGATGTTCTGATATTCTAATGATTATTGATATGGATCCACGGATAACTGCACAATACTGGGGATACTGGCAGCCATGCCAGCTCCCATAGAGGCAAAGGTGCCAATGGCACCTTGGAATGGAAACCACTGCCTCTGATGAGGGCCTGCACCCACCCAATACACTTGTGGTTAATTCCAGAGTGTGACATGGTCCCCCACAAGAGTTGCTTTGCAAGTCTTCTGAGTTCTTCATGGGTGTTACCTACAATTACAGCCCAGGTTAGGGGGGATTCCTCCCTTCCCAGTGAACCGAGACTGCTGCAACATTGGTTTGTGACACAGATTTGTTGATACTAACACACCACAGCTGCCAGAGGGAAGGCAGGGCAGGGCAGGCTTTCTAGAACCTTGGGTGATCTGTGTGCTAGCAGGTGGGTACCTATTTGTTTCTACTCCTAATTTGTAAATAGGCTGATAGGGTGCTGGCTCTTCATTCACATATTAGTGAAGTGATTAGAATCTGGCTCCTGCGTTGTAATCATTGTGGTAACAGACAGAATTGGGGTTATCCTATTATGAAGCTGTAACGGATCGTTGAGCATCGATGGAGTATCGATAAAGCATCGATGAAGTATAGATGGAGCATCGATAGAGTGTCGATGGAGTATAGATGGAGCATTAAGCCCAACGTCTTTCCCTTTCAGTGGCCCTTTGATTATCTCTTCTTCATCCCTCTTTTAACCAAATCCTCAGCCTGTCACAGGAAAAAAAAGGGGTCAGACGGTGAGAAATTACATTATATCAGCCATTGTAGAGTCAAGGATGTATGCCTTTACAACGCATGCCATTACCACACATGCAAAAAACAAAAGGATTAAGTGACATCATAGTTAGATAAAAATGTAAGTTAAAAACTAAAAGTAACATTTTAAACTAGAACAAACGTTGCAATTCATGTAATAGTTAAACAAAGCAACTATAACTTGTGCACTCTACGCACAGTGATGTAATTAATCATATAATCAGTGATGTTATCAATGATATCATAGATCATGTCATGAGTGATGTAATATGTGAGGTCATATGTGAGATCATAAGCAGTGCATGGTGAGGGTGCAAGTTATATTTATCTTAAAATGTTATGTTGTAACTTAAATTAACAGTTCCCATGGCTTTGTTTTTTGCAGAAAATTGTTCAGACTTTTCTTAAATGTAAAGTAAGATATTTCCACCATACCTTGAGAGCAAATACACCTGTGCACCTCCAAAAAAGTCTCTTTAATCCTTTCGCTTATTTAGCAATACATCTGGCATTCGTATCCTTGGTCAAACAAATCAGTTTCATCACACCAGACGTTGTACCGGATTCAAGTCTTTATTTTTCCAAACTTAATCGTCCACAGCCGACGCGCGTTTCGCCCCCTATGGGCTTTTTCAAGGCTGTCCGTCATACATGCAACAAGAAAAGAAAGGTATACATACTAAGATCTATGTATAAGCTTGTGCTCATCACAACTGAATATACCAACTTTTGTGTCTAATTCATGTGACATGCTTGAAGTAATGACCATCATGTGACTTTACCCTGCGCGTTTATTGTGTATTTATCAGTGACCCCATAATATGGAACCACTGCATAAATAACACCCTTTGTGCCAACCTGAAGACAAGAAAGGAGCCATGCAATCCAAAAAAGTCCAACCACATTTTCCTTAAACTTGTGCTCGCCAACGTGCGTCGTTGTGCACCCACAAAAATAAACACCCAAAGTTTACACTATATAATGTCACCTTAATAAAAATGCCCGTTTGTGTATAACTAAAAAGGAATTTCAACATTTCCATTTAAGTGCCAGAAATGTTCCCCATATCATCGCATCGTATCTACTTAGTTCTGCTCACCTTTGTTTATTGTTGAAAAGACTTTCAACTACGATAAGTACTTGTAAATTTTGAGGATACAATTCATATATGTTCAAGCAATCTATGATAAAATATATATAAAAAAAGCATATGGTATTGCCTCAATCTGAAAAAACCAGTTCGATACAACATATCTAAAGTCCACTTCATATATTAATTTAGTTGAAAAAATCATTTCCTACCTTAAAAACAATCATGAATGGTGATGCAGGATACTAATTATTCTTCCGATTGTGAGTGTTTTTCTTAGTTGAGGTTATAGTTGTGGAGCCATATTAAGTTCCACAGTCTGGGAAATAAAAATTATACCTATTTAGATCACAGCAAGCCATTATTTAGCCTAACTAGCGAGCAATTGTCTCTTCACATTATCTTAGGGAATAGAGAGTTATTATGCTCAAAGATTATTTTGATGTTCGTTTATTGAGCACTTCAATCAGTTGTTTATATGGAGCAGTGTATTCTATTTTACACGTCGTCTGCCTTAATCGCGTCCAATGGCCCAATGTCTAGTTATCCATTCGCGTCTTGAAAAACATTTTGTCACAGTCGGGTCCGTGGACCTGTATACTATATATCAAACACTGCCTCCCCCAGTTGCCTGAGTAATCCATCGCAAGTCAGACGCCCGCATACGGACATACATTAAGTGCATGATAATCTGTGCCATTCCATAATCAAGACATCGCGTCCCTGCATCTATGCCTATTCCACAACGTAGTATCTCGTGACTGTTTATTGTTGCTCGCATTGCCAGTCTTACCTTCACATGTGTCTTGGTTCACCGTGTACGCCGTCCCTGCAACCCGGCGGCATCGGTGTCTGCAAGCCTCACGGCTGATTAAATCTTCCCCGCCTAAGGCCGTCATGGACAGTAATTCTTGTTTTGGTCAGGGACCAAGGAGGATCTAGACACATTTTTCAGTACTTAAATATGAACTCCTTCAATCTAAGTTTCACCAAAGAACAAAGCATTTCTCATATTAATTTCTTAGATATCACCATAATAGCAGAGGGTGATAAATTATTGTCTATCCCATATAGAAAATCAACGGCTTGCAACTCAGTACTGCATCCACGAGTTTACATCCATCTTCGCAGATTAAGGCGATTCCATATGGGGAAATGATCAGAACAAAGAGAAATTGTAGTGATACTGAATGACTTGAGGAGGAACTTAATAAGGTGGAGAACAGATTCCTGGCTAGGGGTTACGGAGCAGACATCATCAGAAAAGCTCGACACAAAACCAATTCAAAAGATAGAAATCAGTTGTTAAAACACCGACAATCTAAACAACACATTGATAAGAAGATCAGGTTTATAACCCCCCACAGTACAGTAAGTACCGATGTGTATAGAATATTGAATAAACATTGGCACTTATTAGTAGAGGACATGACTTTACAAGAAAAAAATAGGCAATAAGCCATCGATCACTTTTCAAAAAAGCAGAACTATCAGACAAGAATTGTGTCCAAGCTATATTCCCCCAAAGAGGCAGACTCACTGGCTACCACAAGTCCCGAAAGGATTCTATAGATGTGGATTGTGTTGCATTTGCTGTTTTGCAATGAATCGAACTATGAAGTTCCAATATAACAGTGAGAAGATCTATGAAATAAATCAATTCATCAACTGCAACACAACACATGTTGTATATTGCATAAAATGTATCTGTAATCAGATTTACATTGGCAGCACTGTGAGACCATTGAAGGAAAGGATCCAAGAGCACTTTCGGGCCATAAGAAACAACAATCCCCAATATCCTTTGGCAACGCACTTTAATACTGTACATGGAAAAACAGAAATACATAAAATAGGATTTCATGGTATAGATACAGTCCCCATAGGCAATAGGGGGGGGAACAGAACCAGCAAACTAAGACAGAGGGAAAGTAAATGGATCATATTATTGCGAGCAGTTGAGATGGGGATAAATGTAGATAAGGAATTAGCAGAATTCCTGTAACTGCTATAAGGTGTGGCTCAGTCAAACCCGGTCTTTCTCTTTTGGGATGAAGTGATATAAAATGTTTTCAGTTGCTCCTGATACATGTTGCACAAAAATGAATCAAGTTGTCTTGTTTATATATAAGAATATACGGATATTGAGATGTCACAAATAAGTATTGGGTGATATAAAGCGATGTAAGAGTCGAATTGCATACATAAATGAACTGAGCAAGCATGATTTTAAAAATGTAAACAATAATTTGTAACATGGAAGTTCATTGTATGATATTGTAAATTGTAGTTTAACGTGAGAACAACAACTTGGACCACACAATATATGGTGGGGGCAACGTATTATGAAATTTATAGCCATGGTATCAAACAATATAAATTGCATCCACACATATGTGAACTTCTAATAATGAAAAATAATTATGTAGTACAGATGCATATAAACATATTTTTTAAGGGAAATCATGGATGTGGGAAAGTATCAAAACCAAACTGATAACGGAAGATGTGACAATTTTGGAGCCGGGGGGGTTGCTTTGCAATTCCAAATTAGTAGCAACCAACAAGGTTATTCAAGCAAAATAGCGGTAGGCGCTGGGCTACAAACATGCCGAAAACCACACTAAAAGATGGCCACCAAAAATGAATAGGAATCATAGCAAGCACAATCCGTAGTCCTTCCTTACTGTCCATGACGGCCTTAGGCGGGGAAGATTTAATCAGCCGTGAGGCTTGCGGACACCGATGCCGCCGGGTTGCAGGGACGGCGTACACGGTGAACCAAGACACATGTGAAGATAAGTCTGGCAATGCAAGCAACAATAAACAGTCACGAGATACTACGTTGTGGAATAGGCATAGATGCAGGGACGCGATGTCTTGATTATGGAATGGCACAGATTAGCATGCACTTAATGTATGTCCGTATGCGGGCGTCTGACTTGCGATGGATTACTCAGGCAACTGGGGGAGGCAGTGTTTGATATATAGTATACAGGTCCACGGACCCGACTGTGACAAAATGTTTTTCAAGACGCGAATGGATAACTAGACATTGGGCCATTGGACGCGATTAAGGCAGACGACGTGTAAAATAGAATACACTGCTCCATGTAAACAACTGATTGAAGTGCTCAATAAACGAACATCAAAATAATCTTTGAGCATAATAACTCTCTATTCCCTAAGATAATGTGAAGAGACAATTGCTCGCTCGTTAGGCTAAATAATGGCTTGCTGTGATCTAAATAGGTATAATTTTTATTTCCCAGATAGTGGAACTTAATATGGCTCCACAACTATAACCTCAACTAAGAAAAACACTCACAATCGGAAGAATAATTAGTATCCTGCATCACCATTCATGATTGTTTTTAAGGTAGGAAATGATTTTTTCAACTAAATTAATATATGAAGTGGACTTTAGATATGTTGTATCGAACTGGTTTTTTCAGATTGAGGCAATACCATATGCTTTTTTTATATATATTTTATCATAGATTGCTTGAACATATATGAATTGTATCCTCAAAATTTACAAGTACTTATCGGAGTTGAAAGTCTTTTCAACAATATACAAAGGTGAGCAGAACTAAGTAGATACGATGCGATGATATGGGGAACATTTCTGGCACTTAAATGGAAATGTTGAAATTCCTTTTTAGTTATACACAAACGGGCATTTTTATTAAGGTGACATTATATAGTGTAAACTTTGGGTGTTTATTTTTGTGGGTGCACAACGACGCACGTTGGCGAGCACAAGTTTAAGGAAAATGTGATTGGACTTTTTTGGATTGCATGGCTCCTTTCTTGTCTTCAGGTTGGCACAAAGGGTGTTATTTATGCAGTGGTTCCATATTATGGGGTCACTGATAAATACACAATAAACGCGCAGGGTAAAGTCACATGATGGTCATTACTTCAAGCATGTCACATGAATTAGACACAAAAGTTGGTATATTCAGTTGTGATGAGCACAAGCTTATACATAGATCTTAGTATGTATACCTTTCTTTTCTTGTTGCATGTATGACGGACAGCCTTGAAAAAGCCCATAGGGGGCGAAACGCGCGTCGGCTGTGGACGATTAAGTTTGGAAAAATAAAGACTTGAATCCGGTACAACGTCTGGTGTGATGAAACTGATTTGTTTGACCAAGGATACGAATGCCAGATGTATTGCTAAATAAGCGAAAGGATTAAAGAGACTTTTCTGGAGGTCCACGGGTGTATTTGCTCACAGTGTAAGGACCTCCATTCCAAAATCTTTGGGAAGGTGGTCGAAGGTTGATGTCCGAGGTGGATGTGCATCCAACGCCAAGTAGCACTCCATATTGAACTGTGTGGATATTGTAATCTGTGTTTGTGACTATTGAAAACCAAGGTTGATGTGCGAATCTAAATAGCAAATCCACCAATTTTTTGTCCGTACTATTTCCACCATACCTAACTAGAAGCTCCCATTAATTTTTGTTGGCTTTCGTTCTGTGCGCAGCTTTGTGTTGACTACAGGACCTGGCCTGTGGCCTGGCACTGTATTAAACCTTCCCGTCGGTGGGCGACCAACCCTTTGACCATGCGCAGCATGGGGTTGGAAGCAAGGCCTGGCAAACAGCCCACCTTTAAACCCTCATTGGGTGCCGATCCTTTCACTGTGCACAGTTCAGCATGGGGTTGGCTGCTAGGCCCTGCCTGCACTAGGGGACACCCACTCCACCTTTTTCTAATTGTTTTTCAAGCTTGCAGAACTCTCAGGGGAGTAAGGGGGTCACACTGGCTACCCTATACTTAGCTGAGGATTATAGCGACCCATACCAATCATTTTTGGAAAATAATTGACCCCAGGTATGTCCTCTAATGACAGCCCCAACACATTCCTTCGTATTGGGGACCAGCCAATCAGATGCGAGCTCCTGCAGGACTCATGTGAGTGAGGCTGCCGATTGCTGAAAACGCTCCCTTGACCAATAAGATTGATCTATTCTTTAAACTTGCGTGCCTGCGGGTCTGCCGTGTTCCATCAGCCAAGGTATTCATATATTTCGAACCTTAATTTCTCAAAAACTACTGAGTAGATTCACACTAAAACACAAATCTGGTGCAATTCGTTTCTGCTATTTTGGAATTTGCGATGATAAAAAATCACTATGGAAATTGAGAAATGTTTGTTTTGGGACAACCCCCTTTTTCTCAGCCCCCACTTGACAGATAACTCCAAAACATTCCAGGAAGGACTTGAGGTAGATCAACAGTTTTTGGAACATTTTGTGAAGATTTGTCAAGTGGTACCAAAGTTATTAACAAAGCGAAAAATTCATTTACTTTGGTAAGAAGGTCCTAATTATAACAACAGAGTGGCACTCACCACTGGGCAATATATATGTGTGTGTAGGTGTGTTTGTGTGTGAGTGTGTGTGCACACATACACATATTTACTGAAATAAACAAAAGTTAAAGGGACATTATCGTTAGGTGAAAATGTCACCCCAAACATACCATTTTAAACAAACAAAACCACTGACATTCACCAGTTATAGTTATCTCAAGTAACTAAAGTAACTATAACTTGCTCCCTCCCCATGCACTGTGTTCTCATCAATGATGTTGTTTCAAATATTGCAGGGATGTTATCAATGATGTCATAGAGCATGTCATGTGTTATTTAATAATGGGGAAATTAGCAGCCCATGGCCAGGTGCAAGCTATATTATCTTTAGGTGTAAGTTATTTTTTATTTATTTATTTATTTATTTTTTTCCTCATATTGCGAATATGTAGATAGGAAGGTGTTTGGGAGTTTGACGGTTTTTGCGAGAGCTGTACCTTCACTGCCCCACAGTGTCTATCGATGGTCCAAGGGGAGTTTCCCGAAATGTTGATTATGACCAGTCAATTTACTCCTGTTTACCTTTATCGTACACAATAATTTTGTTGTTCCTGGGAAGAGCTAGCCTATAAGGCTACTCGGCAGAGTTCAAATCCTGCCTGGAATTATTGTCTCCGCTTTAATCATTGGAATATATCAAAAAAGAAAAAAAAAAAAGAAAAGTTTTAGGTTGTCATCTAGAAGTGATATAGTTTTCCCAAATCTCCCAATATAGCGATCTTTTAGAGCGTTTCCCTATTCTTTCTAGTCTGCTGGTTTTTATTACAGAATTTAGCCAGTTTTCATGGGTTGGTGGTGCCGGTTTTAGCCAATTAATGCAAATTTCTCTTCGTGCTAACAAAATCAGAACAAATATTAAACTTTCTTGGTGTTTACTTAGCCTTATCATGCCTGGTTGGGTAGTAGAGTGGATCCCAAAAATAATTAAAAGCGTACTTACAGTTATAGGCATTGCCATTACCGCTGTTAGTGTCTTACCAATCTCTTGCCAATAATACGCGAGTGCTGGACAGCAGTAGAACATGTGAATATCATTCACCTTCTCTTCTCCGCACTTACAGCATGATTTTACCGGCGCACCTTTAAATTTTGACAGTCTTTTCGGGGTCCAGTATGCTCTATGAATAGAAAAAAGATGGTTTCTTTTTAGAGCTGCCGGCTTTACACATGCTTTACACATGACCAGCATTTTTCTACTGATTTTTTTCCAAATTAGCTTTAGATCCATGTCGTTTGGTAGGTCTTTTCTCCATAATTTTTCCGGTATTATTAAAACCTCTTCTCCAGATTCAATTAGAGCCCAGTACCATTTCGAGACTTCCTTTTTTATTGGGGTTTCTGTTATCATTTCTTTTCCAAAGTTGCCCATGTCTATTGCCCCTTTTGGGATGGTGTTGGCCCAGCTACTCAATTGATAAAATTTGAACTTTGATACTTTTCCTTCTGTGATTGTATGCAGGTGTTCCCAAGATATTAAGGCATTTTCAACCAGAAGTTGTCCCCATTTTTCAATTCCTGATTGTCTAAGTGGCCTAGATAACGAGTCTTTTAAACATTCCGGCGTGCCAGGGGAGTCCCATATTGGGGCCATATTGCTATAATATGGTATCTTTACTACATTTCTTATCTGGCTCCAAAGTTTAACAGCGTTGTTTAAGATCTTCAGTTTTACTTTTTTTTAAAATTTTGGATGACCAAATTTGAAGAGGAAGTGGTCTTCTCCTTTCGTTAAATGTTGTAGAAAATTTGGGTAAGCGTGATGTTCCCTTAGCATGACTCTATAATTTTTAAATTGAAAAGATCTGTAATACTCATGTACATCAGGGCTTGCTATTCCACCTTGTTCCTTTCTTCTCCTGAGTTTGTTCCATGATATTCTTGTACTTTTTGCTGACCAGATAAAACTAGATATTTCTCCTTGTATTTTTTTAGGGCTTCTTTTTTAAACTCTAACGGAATGGTGTTGAAGAGATATGTGAATTTGGGAATGATTGTCATTTTTATTGCATTGGATTTGCCCAGAAAGCTTAACGGTAGACCTGACCAGGTTTTGAGGAGTCTTCTCATTTCTTTAGCCACTATATTTAGGTTCAGTTGTGGAATTTTTTCCAACTCTTTTGTTATAGTAATACCTAGATATTTTATTTTGTCCTTTGTGAAAAATGAATTTGGGTTAGTGTTCCAGCTCATTGCCTCTGTCTTACTGTTGTTGATCAAATATCCTGAAACCTTGCCAAAGCTGTTCATTGTATCATCAATTGCTGATTTTGAGAGGTTGTAATTATCAGTGAACACCATCAGGTCATCTGCGTATAATGTCACTTTCTTTGACCAGTTTTGATATTTATAGGGTGTTATAAGTGGGTGATTTCTGATAGAGCAGGCCAGGGGTTCGATATATAGGTTAAAAAGCAACGGAGACAAGGGGCAACCTTGCCTAGTACCCCTCTGAATCTCGATGTTACTGGTGAGATTCCCATTCACTGCTATTCTCGCTCTTGGGTTCGTGTAAATTTCCTTCACCATATGGCCAAAATTTCTCCCTAAGTTGTTTTTTCCTATGATATTATTTAGAAAAGCCCAATTAACACGATCAAAAGCTTTAGCTGCATCGTACGTAATGACCGTTAGGGGTAGTTTTTCGCAGATAGCAACATCGATTGCTGCCATTAGCTCATGTGTAATTTCCTGAATTTGTCTGCCCTTTATGAACCCCTTCTGATCCAGGTTAATCAATTTCGACATTACTTTTCATAGTCTTTTAGCTATTACATTCATGAACAACTTGTAATCACAATTGAGTAGTGATATCGGCCTGTAAGACTCGCATAGCTTTGGGTTTTTCCCTGGTTTTAATATAATACTAATCGTTGCGTCATTCCATGAATCGGGTATCTTATCGTGATCCAAATAGGTCTTATACATCAACAACAAAAGAGTGTTCCTGTTCTGTTTAAGGTGGGAAAAAGCACAGAGCACAAGGAACCAACAAAGCCCATTTAGTTTGTTAGGAAAGCCCTCACTCACCGACCTGGTCGGTGACTTGCTTCATCATCGGGCCCCACCGGGTGTGACCGAATGCCACTCCGGTGTGCTGCGACGCCAGAATTACTGCGGAGCTGGTCTTGTGACGGTGGGAGGGCTATGTGAAGAATTAAGTGGATAGTGTGAAGTGGTGACTTAAAATTGTCTTGTATGTATCAAAAAATTAATTTTAATCAAAGATCATCAAGGACAAGGTTAAAAAATGTGTTGGTGAGTAGGGCCAACTAATTGAATGGTCTACTCCCACTAGCATTAAGTGACAATGTGAATGGTCAACATGAACATGTTTCAGCCGATGTGGTATAATTAACCTGGCATTCGTCAGGACCTAGAGTGTGAACCTCGGCGGTATGGGCACTCTAAGGCCCACCCAACCAGAGGACGTGAAAGTTAAAAAGTCTGTGAAGTGCAAAAACAGGGGGGCGGGCTTCACCACCCGAAGGTAGGACGCACACACCTCCAGCCTCTAAAATTTAGAGACAAAAAATAAAAGCACCTGCGGGGATTTAAAAACAGACAAACAAAACAAGACAAACAAACAATTAGAATATTTTGTCGATAAATTTAGCCGGTTTAAGCTAATTACTCGTGCTCAAGGTGCCAGGGTGCACAACTCATACATAATAGCAGAGGTGCGTGGCTCTGCCAGTGGCTGAGACTAAACGATAGGTAGTATAGTTTATACAGTGACACTCTCGTGTTAGATTGCCAAGTTGCAGAATCTAGCGGTGTGAGTGTACAGGGGTTTTTTTTTTTGATAAGTGAAAAAGGAGGCGAATGGCAGTGAGAACATTCAAGCAACACTGAATCACTCAGCGATCAATGGGCCAAATGGCCAGTGACCAGTCAACACAAAAGCAGCAACAGAGGTGAGAAAAGGTAGATTCTCACTTCACCAGGGATGAAAATCCACCCCATAGACCGCGGGAGGGAGGGGACGGCGCAAATGGCACATCCTAAAAGGGAAGCATAAAAGGGGAGGAAAAAGGGACAAAACCCAGTCAGTACGCAGTAATAGTACTTAGCTTAAATGGTCCTTTTCACCCAGAGTCGTACTCACGCCCACGGCGCCCGTCTCCTGCAGGTACGCCTAATCACCCTCTGGACCGGGTCTCGTCGATCCGGAATGGGAGAGTGTGAGCGGTTTTTAAAAGGCACCGGTAAGAAAACGCGCGTTCGCGCTTCCGGGAATGGAAGCGCGTGGAATGCGCATGCGTGAAGATTGCAACAGAGGACTAGACCGAGAACCTCATCCGGTGGAGGATACTCACTTCCGGGACGGAGGCGCTGTTGGACGCGCATGCGTGTCTGCTCGGCTCTGCTGGTTGAGGCAATTGAACTCGGTTACAATGATTGTTATGCGCATGCGCCGACGTTGTGTGTCAGATGCGGGGGAAAGTAAACAACGCGCAATTGGTTGTAGCGCGCATGGGGAATACCCATAGAGTTAAAGTCAGGCAGGAATGGCCAATGGGTAAGAATTACAGTGACAAGAGGGATTCACAAGATAGCCCATAAGAATTGAGATAGATATTCGTTTCAAAGGTCTAGCAACTTATAGTTAAATAATTGCAGGACACAGTCACTACAGACAGAGGGAGTTATTAGGAACAGATACGGATCAGAGGATTTGTGGCACTATTTCAGGACAGAGCCCCAAGGTATATCATCATTGAGGCCATTAATATGGGTGCCCAGGCGGTATACCCAACGTTGTTCCTTTTCAAACAGTCTCTCAGATATGTTGGTGCCCCCAAGGATTTGTTCAATCACAGTCCATTTCAGATCGTTGGTGGTGTGATTGATTTGAAGAAAGTGATCGCTCATTTTTGTCGTTGCTTTTTTGCACCTAATGTTGCTTCTATGCTCACATATCCGTTGCTTAATTTTTCTGGTGGTCATGCCCACATACCGAAGTGAGCATGGACATGTGACAAGGTACACAACATTTACAGAGTTGCAATTGGTATGGGCTTTTTGCCACCAAGTTTTCCCGGGTTCAAGAGTCAAGGATTTTGTAGGGGCTGTCAGGTGACAGACAGAACAGTTTGAGCAGGGGAAGTGGCCTGTCACTTTAGGTAGGTTCCATGCATCAGTAACACTCCTCACGGGGGTTATGGGTAGTTCTTTGGGTCTGGTGTGGACCAAAGCATCTTTGAGACTGTGCCCTTTCTTGAAAGAAAACAGTGGTTTATGCCAGTCCTTCTTGCTGCTTGTGATAATTTTCCAATTTTTGTTTATTGATTTCTTCATTTGATTGGATAACGCACTGTACGTGGTTACACACGTTAAGGGGACTTCCGTTGTTATTTTTATGATGGGTTCTAAGAGGACTTCCCGTGGTTGGTTCCGTGCACGTTTAAAACCTTTGTTGAGCAGGTGACTGGGGTAGCCTCTTTGTGCCAGCTTGGTTGTTAAATCAGTTGATTGACGTTTAAAATCAACTATGTTGCTGCAGTTCCGGCGGATACGTAAATATTGTCCATACGGGAGATTCTCCCTTAACGGGCGAGGGTGAAAGCTAGAGAACTGTAACAAGTTGTTTTTGGCTGTGGCTTTATAGTGGGTCTTGGTAGTCAAGGTTGTTCCACTGTTTGTGATTACCACATCAAGAAACACCACCTCCGTAGTGCTCACTGTATGGGTAAATTTGAGGTACCTGTTGAGGGTGTTGATCCAGCAGAGGAAATCCATTAGTCTTTCCATGCTGCCCTTCCAAATGAGCAGCACGTCATCAATGTACCGTTTCCAGTACGAAATGTTTCTGCCGAACGGGTTGTTGATAGACTGTATGTTTTTAGCCTCGAAGTCTGCAACATACAACCCCGCTATGCTCGGAGCAAATGTACTGCCCATCGAGGTACCCGAGCATTGCAGGAAGAGCCGTCCTTGGTAGGCGAAGAAGTTTTCTTTAAGTGCGATTGTAGCACATTCTGTTATAAATTCTCTGGGGGTATTGTATTCCCAAGTAGTAGAGTTCAGAGCAGCCTTTAATACCATAATTGTCTCATCTTGCGGGATACTGGTATAGAGGCTCTCAATGTCTAAAGTGGCCAAGATGATAGTATCTGGCTCAAAAGTGATGGTCTGTAGTTGATGTAACAGGCTTTTGGTGTCCTTGAGATAAGTCGGTGTGTTTTGAACAATAGGTTTCAAGAACTGGTCACAGAAGGTGGACAAGGGTTCTAATATAGACCCGATTCCTGACACAATCGGGCGTCCAGGGGGCGGCAATTTGTTTTTATGAGTCTTCGGGAGCCAAATAGGTCTTATTCATTACTTCTGTTAGATACTCGATAAGTGGTTCTTTTAATGCTATGTAAAATTCATTAGGAAGCACATCAGGTCCCGCGGCTTTTCCTCTCTTTAGATTACTTATAGCAGTTCTTACTTCCTCTGGTGTGATTTCACTATTCAGGGAATCCACTTCTTCTTACGTCAAGCTTGGAAGGGGTACACTCTCAAGGTATTTCTTGATATCCTCATCCGATGGATTTATATCTTCTCTATATATTGTGGTAAAAAAGTTTGAGAATTCTTGCCTTATTGAGACATCGTCTGAACAAGTTGATGATTGATCCTGAGTATGGATACTTAATATAGTATTTCTAGTTTGGTCCGTTTTCATTTTCCAGGCTAACATTTTTCCGCAACCTTCCCCATACTCATAGTTTGCTAATTTGCTATTCTCCCATTTATCTTGAACTATATTCTCCAGATAGTCCGCCAAGTTCTCTTTTAGTTTGCGACTCTTCTCTTCTAATCTTTCTCTTGATTCTAGAGATGTGCCACTCCCTAGTTGTACTTCTACTTCTTTAATTTCTGTTTCCATCTTTTTGATGTCCAATTTTTTTAGCTTATTCTTGTATGCTCTCAAGCTAAGTAATTTACCTCTTATTACCGCTTTATAGGCATCCCACGTTATTCTTTTGGGCGTTCCAACAGCATTATCTGCAAAATAGTGAAGGGAGGTTGTTTTGAGCTGGTCCACACTTTGTTAATCCTTGAGAATCGATCGATCAACAGTCCACCTGGGAGGCATGAGTATTTGTGGTAGTAAGAGAGTTAACTGTACTGCCGAGTGGTCTGATAAATGTGCTGGTAGATGTTCAATACATTTAACATTGTCCCGGAGAGAATTGTTCAATAGGAAGAAATCTATTCTGGATTTATGGCCTAATTTTTTTATTGTGAAAGGTATACGGGTAGTTTTTTTCTCCTTTTAACTACCACATGTCTTCCAGGTTTAAATCTTTTTTATAGATCCCTAGCCATTCCCTCATTTTTGGTAAATTCATTTGTTTTGTTGGGGGCAATCTATCTGTTTTAGGATCCCCTATAATATTATAATCTCCTCCTACAATAATCAGAGCTGGAGATGTCAAAAGTTCTGAATATAATTTTTGAAGAGGCGCTGGGTCGTCCATATTCAGACCGTAATATCCCGTAATCGTGAGTATACAGCCCTCAATCCTGATTTTAGCCACCGCCCATCTTCCTTTGCTGTCAACTACTTCGGATTCCAATTTAGCATTCAAGGATTTTTTTATAATGATTGCCACCCCTTTTATATTGCAGTCTTGTGAGGTGTGTATGCTTGTACCGATCCAGTGGAGATTTTTCACCATTTGAGTCCATTCGGGCCTTACAAGATGGGTTTCTTGGAGAAGGATGATCTCACTTTCTATCTCTTTTAAGTATTCCAAAATTCTTCTTCTCCTTTTGGGAGTTCTAAGCCCATTAACATTCCATGAAAGAATCTTTACAATCTTTTCTCTTGCCATTTCGTATTGATTATTGTCTTGCTTTGGGGTTGAGATTGACACAACCGTCTGACTCCCGTACTATTCCTTTTATTTACCAATTTTGAGGATATTTTTTCATTTTTTTCCCTATTTTGCTCCCCACCCATGTGCAATTAATTTTGCTCCCCACCCTGAGGAAGCCTCCCTTTTTCTTCTTTCAGGTGGTATTTTCACCCGTTTTCGTGCTCCGTTTCACCAGTTGTTTTATTCTTTGTTATGCAAGCACTTCCCATTTTTTTTCCCCAATATTTACTTTATATTTAGTAGATAGATGTTTATATTGTGTTTGATTTCCCGCTACAGCCGTTTTCTCTTTTTTTATTTTTCTCCTTTTTTTTCATATGGTTTTCCAGGTCCTTCTTATGGTCTTTACATAGGTAAGAGTTCCTACCTGCATTACTCCTTACTGGCTTTTTCAATTTCGATTTGGTCTTTTATTTGTTGAATGAGGTTTTCTACCTCTTTTGGCTCCCTTATGTTGTGCATTTTATTTCGCCACATTATTCTCAAAGCCGCTGGGAATTTCAATTGCACGTTCGCTCCCAATGCTTTTAGCTCCTGCATAAGCTGCCCCAGTTCCCATTGTCTGTCCTGTGTGGCTTTGCATATGTCTGATAGGACTCGAAAAGACCAGTTGTCTTTGTTAAGGGTTCCACTTTTCAGTCCCTCGCTTAGGATTTTTTCTTTCAAGGAGTAGGTTCTGAAGTTTACTAAGATTTTCCTCGGGGCTTTTCTCTCCTTGCTTTTCCTAAATGGATCCCTATGGACTCGTTGAATGTCTGCAGTCAAATCACAGTCTTTTGTCCAAGGGAAAAACTCCTCTAGGAGAGATACGACATAAGCCTTAATATCTGACCCTTCCAAATTTTCGGGAACATTCAACACTCTGAGATTATTTCTTCTTCCCTGGTTCTCCAAAGATTCAAGTTTCTCTTTAATAGCTCTCTCGCTATCTTTTAAATGTCGTATTTCCCTTTGATTTACATCTACCTTTTTACTTAAAGATCCAAGTTCGTTTTCAACAGCTGTAACTCTCACCCCTAATTCATTTAATTTCTGATCTAGGTTTTCAACAACCTCTTGAATTTTGTTTTGATTTCCTTCTGATATTGAAAATGTTTCTCTCATTTCCCCCAATATTTTGTCCATCATTTTGTCCATACACATCTCCATCATTCTTCCTGTCTTACTTGCACCCATCTGGTCCATGTCATGCTGCCCCGATACATCCTCTTGTAGCTCTGTGTCTGCCTCTGTTTCAGCTTGCTGCGCCATCGGGGTGCTCTTATCTGCTTGTAAGGGTTGTAATGGTTGTGTTGACTGTATTGGTTGTGTCAAAGTTGACTGCATAGTTACTCCTTCTTCTGCCCCCTCTTCTGCGATTTCCTCTTCTTCTTCTTCAGAAGTAGAGCTAAGATACCGCCTATCAGGGTCTAAAACTGATGAGGGAACAGTATCTGCCGTATTAGCTGCTGGGGATTGACCTCCTCCTCTTATTTGCACCACTTGTTGCACCTTAAAGTATGATCTTAAAGACGGTGTAATCTTAATTTTTTGTCCCTTAGTTTTCGCTTTAGAAGATCTGATTTTTATACTTTCAGATAGTTCCTCTAATCGCGGAGGGTGCTTTAGATTTTTCTTTGTGCTCCTCGGGGTCATGCACTTTCTTAGCGTTGGCAGTAAGTTTTGGTTAGACAGGTTTTGATTCCTGAGGCAGTATGAAGACCTTCCAGCCCCCTGTTCGGCTCTCCCTAGCACTGATAAAGGGGCCGTTTCTACTAGTGGTTTCCTTGATCTTGATGCATAGACAAATTGGGGGGGGCCCTCTTCCCTTCTGTTTCTGCAATTACTGTCCTGTGTCAAAGGTGAGGCTGTATAGTTGCAGCAAGTTTCAAACAAAGTATGTGTTGAGGGGTCTTTCTTACTTTGTTTTTTTATTTGATTTTCCTGTGTAAGTTATACTCACTTTATAGTTGCTTGAGATTACTTTAACTGGTGAATTGTATTTGTTTTGTTTGTTGAAAACTGTATTTTTAACTAACATTTTCACCTAACTATACCATTCCTTTAATATCTGTTTTTTTCAGTACATTTAGATGGCGCTTTAACAAAGTAGGATGTTCATCATTGTGTGTGATGTGGGTTTGGGCACCCAATACCCCCAATGCCACTGCCTTTGACTGTGCATGGTGTGGAGTTGGGCACATGATCTGTCCTGCAGTTAACCCCTGTGCCTAACCTCCCGCAGGCACCCTATCCCCCATAGGCACATCCAACTTGCTGAATTATGTAATAATATAAAAGGTGTAATTTCAAGAATGGAAGTCCTGGTGACTTTCTCAAATGTGCAGAACACTCAAATGTAAAAGGTAGACCTGTTGGCTTTATGGGCCACCATGACAACATATATAAAGCAGAACTCCTAACTTTGTCCAAAAGTCACCAATAACCATATTCAAATATATATTTTATAAATTCACACATAGCAATTTTTAATAAAAGTGATACTCATCAAATACTTTCAAAAAAGCCTTTAAAACAAGCATTACCATGTCTGAGTCTTTTTAAGACACTATTCATGTTACAAAGTGCAGCTATAGGGCCAACCACAAGGGGTCACCGCACTCCAGCTGAAGAGCATAAAGCTCCAGCTCAGAGTGCTTTAAAAAATATTGTAAGATCTCTGGGGGGGGGGGGGGTATCAGCCAAAAAAAAAGTTCTGATACTTCTGAATTAATTTGCCTGATTGATTGGAAGTCCCAATTGCAGAGGAACTAAAAACATCATTTTATGAAACTAATAACTGAGAGTGCAGATGTGTTCCGTTGGAGCCCATTGAGGAGAAATCAGAATATCAACATGGCTGCCATGTTTAATGACCCTGCACTAATTGGTTAGGCGGAAAGCTCTAGCAATATTGGAACACAAGTATACACAGAAGCCTGAAAACGTACTTCACCAAAGTTGTCGTTGAGTTCCCTCTTCGCGCGTTCAATTTCCTCAAAGGAAACACTGAATTGTTCCCTGACTATTCAGGTGATTCCTAATTTTTCATTTTTTTTAACATGTTTTTTTATTGAACGTTGTATACGTACCACAACAACCTTTAACATTAGCACTGTCTTACATCTCAGAATACCTTCGAGCATTGGTTCAATCTCCTCCTGTCTCACCTTTGTCTCCCTACTTGCTGTATGTTCCTCTCTGAATTTTCCTACGATTTTCCCCATCTTGGTCAGCTAGGCCCAAGTTCTCTTGGATCAGGCTCCTATAGAAGTTCCATCCATTCCAAATCTTCCCCAACTTCCGGGGACATCCTCCAACCTCATACACCACCTTTTCAGCTAACATGCACCAATCCATGTCCGGCTTCCTTGCCCCAAGTTCCGGAGCCTAACCAACACCCCATGACTTTGCTACATTTCTCTTTTCCACTGCCAGGCCCAATGTCATCAGTGTCCGATGAGCCCTGTTGAGCCCTGCCGAGCCCTGCCGAGCCCTCCCTCTCCCAAGATATTAGAAACACATTGTTTGGCGGAGACTGTTAGGCCCCCCACCTCACCCAAGCATTTCACCACTTCAGACAAGAATTCCTGTATTGCTGGGCATTTCCACAGGATGTGAAAGAAGGAACCAGTCTGCCCACAGGTGTGTAAACCATGTGCCTCAGCAGCCATCCCCATCTTTACCGTACTCGTTCGAGCATAGTAGGAGTGGTGGTTGATCCCTAACTGGACCAGTCAGATGCCTGATCACTTGGCCACCTCCCCAGTAGCTGTGAGGGCCTCCTCCCATTCTCCACCTTCAAGGCCATCAACCTCCTATCTCATTGACCACTTAGGTGCTGCAGGTAAAAAAGTATGGGGTCCAGTTTCTTTAACAGGTCAGTGATGTGGCCTTCCAAGGCACGGGATCTCCCAACATTCTATCCTCCAGCTGGGAGGATTCTTCAATGTCAGTCCCCTTGGAAGCACAGCTCTGAGTGCATACCAGAGTTGCCTATACTTGTACGTATAAAATAGTAATAATTCCTATTTGCAAAGTGCGAACATATCACCCCATAAGGGTTTCAAGGGCTGGGCGCCATCGGGAAGATTAAGTGAGGTATTGCCCAGGGTCATATGATGATGCTGAGATACGATGCCGCTGGCACCATGGATCGAACCATGAGCCCAGCGTGCTGTAGACAGCCTCTCTGGCTGCTTTGCCACACCTCTGCCTATGTATCGGAAGGTTCCAGTTGGTATTCCCGCTGTAAGTCAGTTAGGGGGGTAACATCTCCCTGGGTCCATATGTCTCCCATTGTGAAAATTAACCATTTGTCAAACCGCGGTTGCTTCTTCTGTATCCCAAGAATCCCAGCATCCCAGAGCACAGTAGCCTGCGCAGCTGTGTTTTTCCACCCCACTTATGTTGGAACAATTTTCCAAAGTTTCCCTACCATCCTGATAGGTTTCGGGACAGTCTGCCACCCTCTCACCACAATATATAGGGGGTTCAGGTATCCCCACAGTCCAGTAGACACATATCCATACAGAACACTGGCTCCGTCTGTGGACGGAAACCCAGTTATTAATCGGGCTCAGCTGTGCCACCCAGTAGTATTTCTGAATATCCGGCAGAGCAATGCCTCCATCGTACCAACCTCTTGTACGCTTGGATATCTCTATTCCTGTTGGGCCTCCATTCCATAAAAGTGATCAGACGACCCCCTCAATCTTTTCCAAATAAGATTTTGGGACCTCAAAAAAGGTGTTCTGCAGTTAATTAAAAAAGTGTGGTTAAGAAATAATTTTAAATAGTGACACTCTCCCCAATAGAGAGCGGAAAAGACCCCAGTGTTGTACATCCTGCCATAACTTATCTAACAAGGGGGCCAGATTATTCTCGGAGAAGAGTTCAGTGTCTGGTGTTACATATATTCTCAGGTAGCAAAAGCCCGTCCACGCAATGTCGCCACACTACCCGACGGCAGTCAGAGGTCTGAACCCTACGCGGATACACCAAGGATTTATGCCTGTGGATTGTGCAGCCCAAATGCTTGCCATAAATATTTAATATTCTGCATTAAACCAGCCAGTGTTAACTCTTTGTCAGACATATAAAGCTGCACGTCATCTGCGTATAGTGATATTTTGTCTTCCCAAAGTGCCCCCCGCTCATTGCAATCCTCTAACCAGTGAAGCCCACCGGATCCATGCCGCCAAGAGTTCCAGGGGCAGAGCAAAAATTCAAGGGCCGGCCCTGCCTGGTACCTCTCTGGAGTCTGAACCATCAGGAGTGCCACCATTAACCCTAACTTATGCCTTCAGGCCAGTTTATAAGAGGTGGACCAATTACATGAATTGGGTCGAAATCCCAATTTGGCCATCACCGCTAAGATATAGCCCCTTTCCACTATGTTGAATGCCATTTTGACATCCAGTGACAGCACAAGAACCAGCTCACGTAAGTTGGTTTTCTGTACCCCATAGAGGTGCCAGAGATTACATTTGGTGATCTGGTGGGGCATAAATCCTGACTGATCCGGATGAATCAGCGATTGGATCACTGTATTTAGGTGCATGGCTAAGGTTTTGGCCAATATTTTGACTCAAGCCAATATTCTGACTTCAGCATTTAAGACCCTATAGGTGGCGCTGTCCTTCAGCTATTTCCCTGAAGTAGTTTAATAGGGATTTCATTTAGATCGGAGCTCCCTTACCGCAGTCACCAGTTCCTCTACTGTAATATCCAACTCCAAGAATTCCGGATCTGCACCCGCCAGATTTGGCAGGTGTATCTCTTAGAATAAAGCACGGGCATTGTCGGCCGTCGTATTTACAGCCGGGGAGTATAGCGGGGTGTAGTAGTCTAGGAATGTCTCTGCTATCCAACTTCTCTCCCTAACCAGTTCTCAAGGCCACTGTCTTGCCCTCCAAGACCTAGTTTTGGGACTGATCTCTCTTATCATACCACACCAAAAGCTTGCCTGTTTTATTCCCTACTTCATACAGACAATGGTTCATGGCACAGTGTTCGCACAAGCAGCTTCTGCAGCCAGGTCATTATATTCCCTTCGTTTTAGGGATAACGTATGCCACACTTTCGGTCCCCTCACTGGTGTGGGGTGTTGCTCCAGTGACAGTTTGTCCCCCTAGAGTTCATCAAGTTTGGTTCTCCTGTCCCTCTTGCAATCTGAAATAAGGGATCTCGCCTGACCCCTATCCCCAGTTTTATATGCCTCCTAGGGAGTTTGCACCAAGTCGACAAAGGCCAGGTTCTCTTTAAAGTAGGAGTCTGTGCTTTCAATAAAACCCTCTCACACAGAGACATAGTTCAGGTACCAGGGATTTATTGATCGGGTCGCCTCAAAATCATTTTATCTCAAGCGAACACCACCCATACCGGGGAGTGGTCAGAGATCCCCCTCTCTAAATGTCAAACATCAGAGTAATGATGTACCTGTCAGAGTTGTGTGAGAAGGGAATCGATGCATGTTATTCTGTGCCAGAATAAAAAGTGCATTGCTGTCCCTCCAGGTTGTGTTTGGACCATATATAAACCTTGAGGAGAGAATGTAGCTTTAGTTTGTGTTTGGACCATATATCAACCTTGAGGAGAGGATATAGCCTCACGGTTAGAGCGGTCGACCTCAAAGCTGGGGTACTGGGTTTGAGTCTCGGCAATGACGCTCAACATCCTGTGATTCTGTGCAAATCAATCTCCCCCGAGTAACAAAAATGAATGAGTCAATCTGTAATGAAATTGGTGCTCATGTTAAGCGCTCTGATACCCGATGTCTCGGGTTTAATTTGCAGTATATAAAATTGTTTAAAAAAAAAATCCCCAGAGTGATTAGAAATTCTAAAAGTAGATTTTCATCCATCTCTATGCACCGTGGGAGCCATTGGTCCGACTCTTCACTGAATGCTAAATTAAAATCACCCCCATGATCAGCATTCCATCTGGTAATTGTAGTGGCAGAGCAGTAAATTTAGAGAGCATGGAGGCATGCGTAGGTGGTGGCACATGTATTGAATATATATTGATTGTCAGCTCCTCCCATCACCCCGATAGTGGTACATACCTCCTGTATGAGTCTGGCCTTGTACATTGGGCAGCAAAATGGATCACCTATTTAATTAACCACCCTCACTCCTCTCGAGCCCGATGCTTAGCCTGCATGGGCTGCCATTTTGCAACCCCATCTGTCAAGAACTCTGTATGTGTTACCCATCCTGTGTGTTCCCCGTAACAGAATGATGTCAGGAGCATAGCACTTAAGATATTGCAGTACCATTCCCTTCTTAATTTAGTCTCACGGGCCCATTGCCATTCCAGAGCATTATTCCCAAGAAGGTGACTCAGCCGTTCTGAATGTATGATATCCAGCACCAGAGGTACTGAGGGTTCACCTACTCCGTCCCAGATACCAGGGCCAGTTTGGATCGGATTAGAAGGCATTTATATACCCAGTGTGAAATGACAGTGCATAAAACCAAGCAAAAGACATCCAACTCAGCAATAAGAAAATCCCATTCAATCACCCCAGACATCCATGCATGGCAGACTTAGAACTACCCATCACCCAACATTGCAGAGTGCCTGTTACCCCAACAGTAATCTATAAGAGCGGCTTCAACGCTCACAACGAACAGAAAGCCTCCCGCCACCAAATTCCCAGCTGTCTTTCTGTAAACCGTTGTCCTCCAATCAGGATCAGTGACTGACAAATCTTCCATGAGCCAATTATTCTTCTCCATCTCTCACGATTGCATATTGTCTTGCACATGCAGCTGCCCCTCCCATTATGGCAGTCCAGGGCCTCAGCCTGGGGCATGGTACCAGCCCCCCCAGATCTCCTCAGGTAAGGCGTCCTGTGAGTCTATCCTCTGTGGTGAACATTAATTCAGTTCCTCAGCATCATCTGTGGCCCTGCGTTCTGATCCCTCTCTTATGGTCTGGCTCAGGCCGTCGGTGGCGGTCCCACCGCAATCCAGCCCATTCGATCTGACACACGCCACAATGCAAAATATACACATTGTGACTGCTGTGAAGGTGGTCGCATCATAATGCGGGCAGCAGGACTGCTGACTTCCCGTCAGGTGGTCCTACTTCCACTATGGTGCTGGTCGGACAAGGGTACGGCCGGCATCGTAATATGGCCCTTAAGTTTGGTGTTGCGGGGAGCGATTCTGAGCCCCCTAGCCCCCAGCTGGCCTTCAGCTTTCAAGCCAGTTCCAGGCCTCCTTCGGGGAACCAAAGTTCTAAATTTTACCTTCCAGCAACACTCTGAGCTTTGCCAGGAACAACATTGAATACTTGAGGTCCGGTTGTCGAACTGTTCTTTTCACTTCATTGAAACTTTGTCAGAGCCTCTGGACTAGAGGCCAGGAAAGCCGAAACCAGGAAAAAAGCTGATGGCTATATTGTCATGTTTAAGAGGCAGCCCTGGACATCCAGCCTAGAGGCTAGCATCCCAATCTCTGGGATTAAAGATGAACGTAAAGATGTATCAACGTGCCTTGCCATGCCTCGGCGGGGGCCCAGGGACCCTTTGCGTGCATTAAATTGATAAGAACTTAGAACGACTCCACAGTTGAACCTTATTTAGGATTAGGTCTTCACGGAAGAGATCTGCACTCTGGCAATCCACCCTCTCCAGGACCCCAACCACTCTAATGGTATTTCTCCTGGAGCATCTTTTGGAGTCCTCCAGCCTGGCGTCCACTGCCACTGTGCTCGGCTGAAAGACGTCCACCTGCTCTCTCACATCCTAGTCTCTGCCTTGAGGGCTGTAATATAGTCTTCTGCTTTCACCATCTACCCCATTTTTCATAGGTCAGCCCTAACAAGTGTATCCTCTGTGGTGACTAAATCGGTCTTTGTCTATAAAGAGATCCAGACCCCTTACATCACCTCCAAAATGTCCTTGAGGATGAGGTCCTCGCCATCCTGTGTGGAACCTGCTCCCGTCTCTTGCAGCGCCCCAGTCATCTCCCTGGGAAGGGCATACCTGCCTAGTTTCCCTTGTTGTGAGGCCCTTGCCCATTTGCCACCTGTCATCATGCTTTCCATACCTGTGGTAGACCAAGCTCGAGAGTATAATGTTAGTTGCTACCGCTTGCCAAATTTGTTCCTGCAAGTGGAGCCCTCCTCGTAGTCTCTCAGTTTTCCCGCCACCTGCTGAGGGATTCCCTTAGCACCCGGCCACCAAAACTGGGCTCACCGACTCCGGAGGGGCCAATGCCCGTGAATCTGCCCTCTGTCCTTCTTTGGCACCAGAAATTAGAGGAAATAGCAACCATAATCTACTTCTGGCATCAGCACCCACTCCATGGCTCCTGGCGGAGAAAGTAGAGGTGGTCCTCCATCAGTCTTTCGAAGCTGTGTAGTATGGCAGTGGGGGAAGTTACAAAGGTGAGATAGAAGCCTCTTCAAACTGTTAATATTGATGTCAATCTACACAAAGATATGTGCATATTAAAAAATGTGATCAAGTTACTGTTGTCTACATCTCCCAAAATGACATCTCCATGAACACCTAGTAAGAAATACAGTTTGTGCGACCTAGGCCTGAGGCTACTGATCACAGGTGGGGTGGCACATAACCAGTTGGACAAATAGGAAAAACCCAGATTAGTCTCACAGATAGGCAGCAACACCACAATGGTCCGAGGAGATTGAGCCTAATAAAGAACGTATGGCTGGATGGGTGCATGCATTCCCAAAAAACCATAAAGTTAGATGCCACATGAAGTTAGGAACACTCGGCCAATCAGAGCACAGCACACACAGTAAATGTAGTGATCACACACTCTCCATACCAGACATCTGGACACTTCACCCATTGAATCTCATTTTGTCCACGCAGGGTCAGGACCCACCTGCATTCGTCATCAGGTGGCTGATTTACAACCCCATGACTAGACCTGCATTCGTTCCTTTAAAATAAGATCTTAATTTCTTTATAAAGCTCCAAACACTGCATGTAATGACACTCAGAACAAATGTATATTGAGACAGTCCTCAGACCCATTTCTGTGAATATTTCCCAGCCGAAGCATTCAATTAAACAAACTGTTCCTGTTTTGCCAAACCCCTCTCGTCTTTTGTTTTGTCAAGGTAATTTATATTCCTGCAACAGAACAATTTGAAAAGTTCACTTGTCTGATGTTATGGACCACCAGTGGGGCAGGTGATGGCACATCCTGCCTCTCACTATGTGCCCATAATGGATTAAACGCAAATTAAAGGGTTTGAATGCTACGGCTGCTGGGAGAGTGGTGGACTGGCCAAACCTCTTGAAGCCCAACCCAAAGGCTGTGGGTACAGCGCCCCCAGCCAAACAGAAACTGGGAACCTTTCATGCCGTGGTAGCTGAGTGTTTGAAGACGGGTGGCCAAAAATGGAGCGGGTGGGGAAGGGCCATGAACAGACCCAATGATCTGGCCATGGCCCTACTATCCTTGAAGGGCTCCTGCGCTGAGTCTGCCTTCTCTCCAAAGAGACGGGTGGAATTAAAGGGCGTGTCCATCAATAATGCCTAAACATCCTGTAAAAAGCAAGTCCTCAGCCAGGTGTGGCGCTGTAAGGCCACCGTCAATGAAAATGTTCTGCCTAGTGAGTCATTTTGTCCAGTTCACAGTGGATGGTGAATTTGGCTCTTGTAAGCAACAGCTTGGAAGAGTATGGCCTGGGTCTCCTCTGGGACCGTTGGCAGCACCTGCACAACTGTATCTCACAGCGCATGGGAGTAGCTGCCAGAAGGCACAAAGGCACATCGTTTTCACTGACCACAGTGCCAGGCTGGGAAAATAAATAACTAATTTTCTTCGCTAAGGTGTCCAGCGTCTAGGATTTTCTATTCTATGGGGTGGTAGGGAAGGTGCCAGGATTTAAACAGGAAGGTGGGCTTGGACCAACAAGCTCTCGGGGATAGCGTGAGGAAGCTGCTTTCTCCAGGGGTGAGGTAATTGTCCTGTTCACAGGAGCCCGTGTTCAGGGTGTGTACCAAGACCCTAGTAGGTTGTCTATGAGGACTTCTTTTAAAGGGAAAAGTGTTTCTGAAGGGGACACTCCCTGTTGAATCACCACTGTCAAGACATTAGACTAGATTACCACTGAGGGCAGGCTAAGGTCTAGGACCTAAACTACTATAACAAAAGGGGCTCCCTCCTCCATTGCCATGTTAAGAGACAAGACCATGCTAGTATCTGGAGAAGTATCTAGTACACTGGCATCTGCTAGGTCCTCCCACTAGTCCATATTTGCATCTAGAGGATGGTGTTCTTCAGGGTCCAGGGACCGTTGCCATTCCTCCCCGAGCCCCTACCCATATGAATAGTGTTCAGGATCTGACCTGGGAGGCAAGGCCCAAGTCGGGGTCGGGCGACCCCCTTCTGGATTCATATTGGAGTTGGGGTTTAGAATGGGGATGGCGGCACCAGGGAGCACTGGCAATGCCAGTAGCACTGGGGCCGGGATGATCGAGGTGGTATGAAATTGGTTCCTGGAATGGTTTTTTATTGTTGGAAATTGGTGCCTGGAATGGTGTTTTATTTTTGAATATTGGTGCCTGGAATGGTGTTTTATTGTTGAACAGTGGTGCCTGGAATGGTCTTTTATTGTTGGAAATTGGTGCCTGGAATGGTGTTTTATTGTTGGAAATTGTGCCTGGAATAGTGTTTTATTGTTGAAAATTGGTGCCTGGAATGGTGTTTTGTTGTTGAACAGTGGTGCCTGGAATGGTGTTTTAGTGTTGGATATTGGTGCCTGGAATGGTGTTTTATTGTTGAAAATTGGTGCCTGGAATGGTGTTTTATTGTTGAACAGTGGTGCCTGGAATGATGTTTTATTGTTGAACAGTGTTGCCTGGAATGGTGTTTTATTGTTGAATAGTGGTGCCTGGAATGGTGTTTCATTATTAAACATTGGTGCCTGGAATTGTGATTTATTGTTGCATCGGTGTTTGGAATGGTATTTTATTGTTGAACATTGGTGCCTGAAATTATGTTTTATTGTTTAATAGTGGTGTCTGGAATGATGTTTTATTGTTGAACAGTGGTGCATGGAATGGTGTTTCATTGTTAAACGTTGGTAATAGGAATAGTGTTTCATTGTTGAACAGTGGAGCCTGTAATGGTGTTTTATTGTTGAACACTGGTGCCTGAAATTGTGTTTCATTGTTCAAAATTTTTACCTGGAATGGTGTTTCATTGTTGAATACTGGTGCATTGAATTGTGTTTTATTGTTGAACATTGGTGCCTGCAATGATGCTTTATTGTTGTACATTGGTGCCCGGAATGATGTTTCATTGTTGAACATTTGTAGCTGGAATGATGCTTTATTGTTGAGCAGTGGTGCCTAGAAGTATGTGTCATTGTTGAACACTAGTGCCTGAAATGAGTTTTTTGTTGTTGTACATTGGTGCCTACAATGGTGTTTTATTGTTGAACGCTGGAGCCTGGAATGGTGTTTTATTGATGAACAGTGGTGCCTGGAATGGTGTTTTATTGTTGAAAATTGGTGCCAGAAATGGGTTTTTTGTTGTTGTACATTGGTGCTTGCAATGAATTAGGCGAGCTATGTTCTAAAAATCGGCGCGTTTTTGCGTCTTGTAATAATTTTAAAAACTGTCTCATTTTATCTTTGGGGGTCTTAGCTAAAGGGGAATTGATTTTATCAGGCACTCTGACACCCCTACCACATTTGATTCACTTATTCTTCTGCTTCAGCCCAGCGGTGGGCGCCATCTTGAGTGTGGCAGGTGGGGACAGTGCTCAAGTCGGGCCGTCCTTCCCGCCCCTCTGGTGTATTTAACAGAGCCCTTTGCAGCGCTCGGCACCCTACAGTCGCTCTCCCTGGTGAGGGAAACTGGGGCTGCGAGCGACAGAGGAATTGTTAAAACGAATTAGGCAAGCTATGTTCTAAAAATCGGCGTGTTTTTGCGTCTTGTAATAATTTTAAAAACTGTCTCATTTTATCTTTGGGGGTCTTAGCTAAAGGGGAATTGATTTTATCAGGCACTCTGACACCCCTACCACATTTGATTCACTTATTCTTCTGCTTCAGCCCAGCGGTGGGCGCCATCTTGAGTGTGGCAGGTGGGGACAGTGCTCAAGTCGGGCCGTCCTTCCCGCCCCTCTGGTGTATTTAACAGAGCCCTTTGCAGCGCTCGGCGCCCTACAGTCGCTCTCCCTGGTGAGGGAAACTGGGGCTGCGAGCGACAGAGGAATTGTTAAAACGAATTAGGCGAGCTATGTTCTAAAAATCGGCGCGTTTTTGCGTCTTGTAATAATTTTAAAAACTGTCTCATTTTATCTTTGGGGGTCTTAGCTAAAGGGGAATTGATTTTATCAGGCACTCTGACACCCCTACCACATTTGATTCACTTATTCTTCTGCTTCAGCCCAGCGGTGGGCGCCATCTTGAGTGTGGCAGGTGGGGACAGTGCTCAAGTCGGGCCGTCCTTCCTGCCCCTCTTCCTCCCTATATAATGTGTAAGCCAACCAGACGGCGCAGCGGGCTGGCGCAGCGGGCGCGCCGGACGTGCGCCGAAGCCGCGCCTAAGCCAAGCCCGTCTGCGCCCGTCCGCGCCAGGACGGCGCCGGGCGCGGGCCATGCTGCCCAATTCAACCCTGTTCTCAGGTACGACTCTAACACGCTACACGCTATGCGCCCGTCAACATCAAGCCATAGCTGTAAGAATCACCGTCCCATTGCTCACCTCTGGGGACCATTTTCATGCCGCTCCTGTAGATGGTCATCCTTGGGACCCACTGGCACCATCCCACACCCTTCCCCTCCACCGTTACATAAGCCGATTACCTTTCGTTGTGGACTCATCAACGCCAGATCCTTAGCTTGTCATGGACAAGATATCCATGACCTCGTACTTTCCCATGACCTAGACGCACTGTTCATCACTGAGTCTTGGCTAAATGATTCATCTAATCCTGATCTGGCAACTGCCCTTCCCCCTGACTTCACGATTCTCAGACGAGACAGACCAGTCGGCAGGGGAGGTGGGTTAGCTATCATCATCAGAAAAGATGTTAGATTCCACACATTTGAACTGACCTCACTCAAGGACTGTGAGAGTTTAGGCTTCGTGATTCACATTAACTCCTCCACCTCTCTTACGGGTGGACTTGTGTATCGCCCCCCCGGAAACGCCACGCCCTTTCTGGACTCCCTGGATGACACCCTTGGATCTCACCTGACTCATTACCCCAGCTTTACTCTTCTCGGCGATTTCAATCTTCATTTGGAATCCCGCGCAGACCCCCACACCTTAACCTTTCAACAATTCCTTGATATCTTTGGCCTTTCTCAACTGGTCGTGCCCCGCACGCACTCGGCCGGTCATACATTAGATGGCATTTGCACCAATTCAGCCACTATAACTGTATCCCCCCCAATCCCACAAATTTGGACTGACCATCATTTTATACCTTTTTCTATCAAGGCAAAACCCTCTCCCCACTCACACAGTAAGAATTCCCCTTCAACCTTTGCGATAAACTGGAAGAAAGTAGCCGAGTCCATTAAGTCTCATCCTCAGCTCCCTACCCATCCTCCCACTATCGTAGGAGATGTATCGCAAGATTCCAAAAACTTCCACATCTGGATCAACAAATTGGTCCTGGATAAGTCCAACCCAACCAACCAAAAACCAATCTCCCATAAAAGGAAGCCCAATGCCCCGTGGTATACTCAGGCCCTCACCGACAGCCATCGTACGTGTAGGGTCCTTGAAAGAGAGTGGAGGAAAACATACGACCCCACCTCCAAAACCCTATACATTCGGCAGAGGAAACTATATCTGTCACACATAAAGAAAGCCAAAAAAGAGTTTTTCACCACAGCTATAGAAACAGCTAATCAAAAACAACATACCATCTTCAATATTGTTAAGTCCTTCACCCACCCCAAAGCCCTGGCACTGGAAATCCCCCCATCCCAAACTCTTTGTAACCAAATCGCTGATTTCTTTGTTGACAAAATTAATAACATCCACAAGGATTTCCCTCCCCCTGCCACCCCCCCCTTACTTCACAACACTGATTCACCTTCATTTTGCAGTTTTTCACCAGTATCCTTGCTTCAATCCCAGAAGGCCATCATGACCTGCCGCTCGGGAGCCCCCACTGACTCCTGTCCCCCGGCTATCTTACATCTTCTCATCGAGGCCGTCAACCCTCTTATCAATTCCATCATCAATCAATCCCTCAGCTCAGGCACTGTTCCGGCTGAATGGAAGAAAGCCATCGTAAAGCCTCTAATGAAAAAGCATAATAAACCCCCGACAGACCTTTCCAACATGCGCCCAATTTCCCTACTTCCAGCATTAGGCAAAATTACCGAGCAAATAGTACATGCTGAGCTAAAAGCCTTCGTGGAAAACAACCATATTCTCCATCCTCAGCAATCTGGTTTCCGCTCCGGCCATTCTACTGAAACTGCCCTGATCGAGTTATCCGACACCATCAAGTTCCTGCAGGATGAGGGGAAACACGCAGTTCTCATCCTGCTCGACTTAACCGCAGCATTTGATACCATCTCTCATGCAATCCTCATCCACAGAATGCGCGAAATTGGTGTGTCGGATATCGCTCTGAAATGGATATCTTCATTTCTGTCTAACAGATCACAAACAGTCTCACTTGGCCCCTTTCTCTCCAGCGAAAGAACCATTCTATCAGGTGTGCTCCAGGGGTCCATTATGAGCCCACTTTTCTTCAATATTTACATGGACCCCCTGCTTTCCCTGATTGAATCTCATGGCATCCTTGTAACATCTTACGCTGATGACACCCAACTTGTCGTCACCCTTGACAAAAAACTCCCCGATGCCGCTCTTAGATTCCAGAATTGCCTTTCCCAAGTCTTTGCATGGCTCAATAATAATCACCTCAAGTGCAACAGCGCCAAAACTGAGATTATACCCTTAGGCAAAGACACCCTTTTTTCTCCAAAAGATTGGTGGCCCCAACACTCTGAGGCACCTCCCAGCGCAGTCTCATCGGCCCGCAATCTGGGTGTCCAATTCGACTCATCCCTCAGTTTTGACGACCATGCGCACATTACTGCAGGGTGCTGCTTTAACCTCATTAGACAGCTAAAGAAATTTTTCGACTTTCTCCCTATTTCCGCCAGGAAATCAGTGGCCGTGGCTCTGATCCTGTCCAGACTCGATTATTGCAATGGTCTCCTGGCAGGTATAAAAAAGTCCACCCTTAAGAAGCTACAGAGCGTCCAGCACGCGGCAGCCAGGCTCGTTCTCGGACTTCCGAGAAGGTCCTCGGCCTCGGCGGCCCTCAACACCCTCCATTGGCTGCCCCTCCACAAAAGGATCCTTTTTAAACTCCTTGTTACTGTCTTTAAGGCCACTAAGAACATAGGCCCCTCCTATCTTGTCAAGCGCTTCCCTCAGTACACTCCATCGCGCTGCCTGAGGTCATCAGGAGCTAATCTGGTTACCATACCCAGGTTTAAGCTCAAAACGAAAGGTGGAAAAACCTTTTCACTCCTGGCGGCTAAGGCTTGGAACGGCCTTCCCTCTAACCTCAGGCACGCCCCTTCAGAAACCCTTTTCAGAAAACTTCTGAAGACTTGGATCTTCCTTCGACCCGACTCTTTGGTCCTCGCAGCCATATGATTCCCATTTCCATCAAGTTGGTTTCCTCTGATTGCTCAGCGCCAAGATGCTCCTTCCGGAGCGATAGTCGCGCTATATAAAAATTAATAAATATCAAATATCAATGATGTTTTATTGTTGAACGCTGGAACCTGGAATGGTGTTTTATAGATGAACAGTGGTGCCTGGAATGATGTTTCATTGTTAAACATTGGTAATAAGAATGGTGTTTTATTGTTGAGCAGTGGTGCCTGTAATGGTGTTTTATTGTTTACCAGTGGAGCCTGTAATGGTGTTTTATTATTGAACATTTGTACCTGGAATGATGCTTAATTGTTGAGCAGTGGTTCCTAGAATTATGTGTCATTGTTGAACACTAGTGGCTGAAATGAGTTTTTTGTTGTTGTACATTGGTGCCTGCAATGGTGTTTTATTGTTGAACGCTGGAGCCTTGAATGGTGTTCTATTGATGAACAGTGGTGCCTGGAATGGTGTTTTATTGTTGAAAATTGGTGCCTGAAATGGGTTTCTTGTTGTTGTACATTGGTGCTTGCAATTATGTTTTATTGTTGAACGCTGGAACATGGAATGGTGTTTTATAGTTGAACAGTGGTGACTGGAATGGTGTTTTATTGTTAAACATTGGTAATAGGAATGGTGTTTTATTGTTGAACAGTGGTGCCTGGAATGGTGTTTTATTGGTGAACACTGGTGCCTGGAATGGTGTTTTATTGTTGAACAGTGGTGCCTGGAATGATTTTATATTGTTGAACATTGGTGCCTGGAATGGTGTTTTATTGTTGAACATCAGTGCCTGGAATGGTGTTTTATTGTTGAACATTGGTGCCTGGAATGATGTTTTATTGTTGAACAGTGGTGCCTGGAATAGTGTTTTATTGTTGGAAATTGGTCCCTGGAATGGTTTTTTATTGTTGGAAATTGGTGCCTGGAATAGTGTTTTATTGTTGAAAATGTGTGCCTGGAATGGTGTTTTATTGTTGAACAGTGGTGCCTGGAATGGTGTTTTATTGTTGGAAATTGGTGCCTGCAATGGTGTTTTATTGTTGGAAATTGTGCCTGGAATGGTGTTTTATTATTGAAAATTGGTGCCTGGAATGGTGTTTTATTGTTGAACAGTGGTGCCTGGAATGGTGTTTTATTGTTGGAAATTCGTGCCTGGAATGGTGTTTTATTGTTGAAAATTGGTGCCTGGAATTATGTTTAATTGTTGAACAGTGGTGCCTGGAATGTTTTTTTATTGTAGGAAATTGGTGCCTGGAATGGTGTTTTATTGTTGAATAGTGGTGCCTGGAATGGTGTTTCATTGTTAAACATTGGTGCCTGGAATTGTGATTTATGGTTGAAAATCGGTTCCTGGAATGGTGTTTTATTGTTGAACAATGGTGTCTGGAATGATGTTTTATTCTTGAACAGTGGTGCCTGAAAAGAAGTTTTATTGTGGAACAGTGGTGCATGGAATGGTGTTTCATTGTTAAACATTGGTAATAGGAATGGTGTTTCATTGTTGAACAGTGGAGCCTGTAATGGTGTTTTCCATTGTTGAACATTTGTACGTAAAAATGGTATTTCATTGTTGAATACTGGTGCCTGGAATAGTGTTTTATTGTTGAACACTGGTGCTTGAAATTGTGTTTCATTGTTGAACATTTGTACCTGGAATGGTATTTTATTGTTGAACACTGGTGCCTGGAATGGTGTTTTATTGTTGAACACTGGTGCCTGAAATTGTGTTTCATTGTTGAACATTTGTACCTGGAATGGTGTTTCATTGTTGAATACTGGTGCACTGAATTGTGTTTTATTGTTGAAAATCGGTGCCTGAAATGGTGTTTTATTGTTGAACAGTGGTGCCTGCAATGATGCTTTATTGTTGTACATTGGTGCCTGGAATGGTGTTTTATTGTTGAAAATTGGTGCCTGGAATGGTGTTTTATTGTTTAACAGTGGTGCCTGGAATGGTGTTTTATTGTTGGAAATTTGGTGCCTGGAATGGTGTTTTATTGTTGAAAGTTGGTTCCTGGAATGATGTTTTATTGTTAAGCAGTGGTGCCTGGAATGGTGTTTTATTGTTGGAAATTGGTGCCTGGAATGGTGTTTTATTGTTGAACAATGGTGTCTGGAATGATGTTTTATTGTTGAACAGTGGTGCCTGAAATGGAGTTTTATTGTGGAATAGTGGTGCATGAAATGGTGTTTCATTGTTTTAACAGTGGAGCCTGTAATGGTGTTTTATTGTTGGACATTTGTACCTGGAATGGTATTTCATTGTTGAATACTAGTGCCTGGAATGGTGTTTCATTGTTGAACAGTGGAGCCTGTAAAGGTGTTTTATTGTTGAACAGTGGTGCCTGACATTGTGTTTCATTGTTGAACATTTGTACCTGGAATGGTGTTTCATTGTTGAATACTGGTACATCGAATTGTGTTTTATTGTTGTACATTGGTGCCTGGAATGGTGTTTTATTGTTGTACATTGGTGCCTTGAATGGTATTTTATCGTTGAGCATTGGTGCCTGGAATGATGCTTTATTGTTGAGCAGTGGTGCCTAGAATTATGTGTCATTGTTGAACACTAGTGCCTGAAATGAGTTTTTTGTTGTTGTACATTGGTGCCTGAAATTGGTTTTTTATTGTTGTACATTGGTGCTTGCGATGGTGTTTTATTGTTGAACGCTGGAACCTGGAATCGTGTTTCATTGTTAAACATTGGTAATAGGAATGGTGTTTTATTGTTGAGCACTGGGACCCGAATAATGTTTTATTGTTGACCAGTGGGACCCAAATAATGTTTTATTGTTGAACATTAGTGGCTGGAATGGTGATTTATTGTTGAACATTGCTGCCTGGAATGGTGTTTTATTGTTGAACACTGGTGCCTGGAATGGTGTTTTATTGTTGAATAGTGGTGCCTGGAGTGGTGTTTTATTCTTGAACATTGGTGCCTGGAATGGTGTTTTATTGTTGAACAGTGGTGCCTGGAAAGGTGTTTTATTGTTAAACATTGGTAATAGGAATGGTGTTTTATTGTTGAACAGTGGTGCCTGGAATCCTGTTTTATTTGTGAACACTGGTGTCTGGAATAGTGTTTTATTGTTGAACAGTGGTGCCTGGAATGATTTTTTATTGTGGAACATTGGAGCCTGGAATGGTGTTTTATTGTTGAACATCAGTGCCTGGAATGGTGTTTTATTGTTGAACATTGGTGCCTGGAATTATGTTTTATTGTTGAACAGTGGTGCCTGGAATAGTGTTTTATTGTTGGAAATTGGTCTCTGGAATGGTTTTTTATTGTTGGAAATTGGTGCCTGGAATGGTGTTTTATTGTTGAAAATGTGTGCCTGGAATGGTGTTTTATTGTTGAACAGTGGTGCCTGGAATGGTGTTTTATTGTTGACCACTGGTGCCTGGAATGGTGTTTTATTGTTGGAAATTTGTGCCTGGAATGTTGTTTTATTGTTGAAAATTGGTGCCTGGAATTATGTTTAATTGTTGAACAGTGGTGCCTGGAATGTTTTTTATTGTTGGAAATTGGTGCCTGGAATGGTGTTTTATTGTTGAATAGTGGTGCCTGGAATGGTGTTTCATTGTTAAACATTGGTGCCTGGAATTGTGATTTATGGTTGAAAATCGGTTCCTGGAATGGTGTTTTATTGTTGAACAGTGGTGTCTGGAATGATGTTTTATTCTTGAACAGTGGTGCCTGAAAAGGAGTTTTATTGTGGAACAGTGGTGCATGGAATGGTGTTTCATTGTTAAACATTGGTAATAGGAATGGTGTTTCATTGTTGAACAGTGGAGCCTGTAATGGTGTTTTCCATTTGTTGAACATTTGTACGTGAAATGGTATTTCATTGTTGTATACTGGTGCCTGGAATAGTGTTTTATTGTTGAACACTGGTGCCTGAAATTGTGTTTCATTGTTGAACATTTGTACCTGGAATGGTATTTTATTGTTGAATACTGGTGCCTGGAATGGTGTTTTATTGTTGAACACTGGTGCCTGAAATTGTGTTTCATTGTTGAACATTTGTACCTGGAATGGTGTTTCATTGTTGAATACTGGTGCACTGAATTGTGTTTTATTGTTGAACATTGGTGCCTGCAATGATGCTTTATTGTTGTACATTGGTGCCTGGAATGATGATTTATTGTTGAAAATCAGTGCCTGAAATGGTGTTTTATTGTTGAACAGTGGTGCCTGCAATGATGCTTTATTGTTGTACATTGGTGCCTGGAATGGTGTTTTATTGTTGAAAATTGGTGCCTGGAATGGTGTTTTATTGTTTAACAGTGGTGCCTGGAATGGTGTTTTATTGTTGGAAATTGGTGCCTGGAATGGTGTTTAATTGTTAAACATTGGTGCCTGGAATTGTGATTTAGTGTTGAAAATCGGTGCCTGGAATGGTGTTTTATTGTTGAACAATGGTGTCTGGAATGATGTTTTATTGTTGAACAGTGGTGCCTGAAATGGAGTTTTATTATGGAATAGTGGTGCATGAAATGGTGTTTCATTGTTTTAACAGTGGAGCCTGTAATGGTGTTTTATTGTTGGACATTTGTACCTGGAATGGTATTTCATTGTTGAATACTGGTGCCTGGAATGGTGTTTCATTGTTGAACAGTGGAGCCTGTAAAGGTGTTTTATTGTTGAACACTGGTGCCTGACATTGTGTTTCACTGTTGAACATCTGTACCTGGAATGGTGTTTCATTGTTGAATACTGGTGCATCGAATTGTGTTATATTGTTGTACATTGGTGCCTGGAATGGTGTTTTATTGTTGTACATTGGTGCCTTGAATGGTATTTTAACGTTGAGCATTGGTGCCTGGAATGATGCTTTATTGTTGAGCAGTGGTGCCTAGAATTATGTGTCATTGTTGAACACTAGTGCCTGAAATGAGGTTTTTGTTAGTGTACATTGGTGCCTGAAGTTGGTTTTTTATTGTTGTACATTGGTGCTTGCGATGGTGTTTTATTGTTGAACGCTGGAACCTGGAATCGTGTTTCATTGTTAAACATTGGTAATAGGAATGGTGTTTTATTGTTGAGCACTGGGACCCGAATAATGTTTTATTGTTGACCAGTGGGACCCAAATAATGTTTTATTGTTGAACATTAGTGGCTGGAATGGTGTTTTATTGTTGAACATTGCTGCCTGGAATGGTGTTTTATTGTTGAACACTGGTGCCTGGAATGGTGTTTTATTGTTGAATAGTGGTGCCTGGAGTGGTGTTTTATTCTTGAACATTGGTGCCTGGAATGGTGTTTTATTGTTGAACAGTGGTGCCTGGAAAGGTGTTTTATTGTTAAACATTGGTAATAGGAATGGTGTTTTATTGTTGAACAGTGGTGCCTGGAATCCTGTTTTATTTGTGAACACTGGTGTCTGGAATAGTGTTTTATTGTTGAACAGTGGTGCCTGGAATGATTTTTTATTGTTGAACATTGGAGCCTGGAATGGTGTTTTATTGTTGAACATCAGTGCCTGGAATGGTGTTTTATTGTTGAACATTGGTGCCTGGAATGATGTTTTATTGTTGAACAGTGGTGCCTGGAATAGTGTTTTATTGTTGGAAATTGGTCCCTGGAATGGTTTTTTATTGTTGGAAATTGGTGCCTGGAATGGTGTTTTATTGTTGAAAATGTGTGCCTGGAATGGTGTTTTATTGTTGAACAGTGGTGCCTGGAATGGTGTTTTATTGTTGACCACTGGTGCCTGGAATGGTGTTTTATTGTTGGAAATTTGTGCCTGGAATGTTGTTTTATTGTTGAAAATTGGTGCCTGGAATTATGTTTAATTGTTGAACAGTGGTGCCTGGAATGTTTTTTATTGTTGGAAATTGGTGCCTGGAATGGTGTTTTATTGTTGAATAGTGGTGCCTGGAATAGTGTTTCATTGTTAAACATTGGTGCCTGGAATTGTGATTTATGGTTGAAAATCGGTTCCTGGAATGGTGTTTTATTGTTGAACAGTGGTGTCTGGAATGATGTTTTATTCTTGAACAGTGGTGCCTGAAAAGGAGTTTTATTGTGGAACAGTGGTGCATGGAATGGTGTTTCATTGTTAAACATTGGTAATAGGAATGGTGTTTCATTGTTGAACAGTGGAGCCTGTAATGGTGTTTTCCATTGTTGAACATTTGTACGTGAAATGGTATTTCATTGTTGTATACTGGTGCCTGGAATAGTGTTTTATTGTTGAACACTGGTGCCTGAAATTGTGTTTCATTGTTGAACATTTGTACCTGGAATGGTATTTTATTGTTGAATACTGGTGCCTGGAATGGTGTTTTATTGTTGAACACTGGTGCCTGAAATTGTGTTTCATTGTTGAACATTTGTACCTGGAATGGTGTTTCATTGTTGAATACTGGTGCACTGAATTGTGTTTTATTGTTGAACATTGGTGCCTGCAATGATGCTTTATTGTTGTACATTGGTGCCTGGAATGATGATTTATTGTTGAAAATCAGTGCCTGAAATGGTGTTTTATTGTTGAACAGTGGTGCCTGCAATGATGCTTTATTGTTGTACATTGGTGCCTGGAATGGTGTTTTATTGTTGAAAATTGGTGCCTGGAATGGTGTTTTATTGTTTAACAGTGGTGCCTGGAATGGTGTTTTATTGTTGGAAATTGGTGCCTGGAATGGTGTTTTATTGTTGAAAGTTGGTTCCTGGAATGATGTTTTATTGTTAAGCAGTGGTGCCTGGAATGGTGTTTTATTGTTGGAAATTGGTGCCTGGAATGGTGTTTTATTGTTAAACATTGGTGCCTGGAATTGTGATTTAGTGTTGAAAATCGGTGCCTGGAATGGTGTTTTATTGTTGAACAATGGTGTCTGGAATGATGTTTTATTGTTGAACAGTGGTGCCTGAAATGGAGTTTTATTGTGGAATAGTGGTGCATGAAATGGTGTTTCATTGTTTTAACAGTGGAGCCTGTAATGGTGTTTTATTGTTGGACATTTGTACCTGGAATGGTATTTCATTGTTGAATACTGGTGCCTGGAATGGTGTTTCATTGTTGAACAGTGGAGCCTGTAAAGGTGTTTTATTGTTGAACACTGGTGCCTGACATTGTGTTTCACTGTTGAACATTTGTACCTGGAATGGTGTTTCATTGTTGAATACTGGTGCATCAAATTGTGTTATATTGTTGTACATTGGTGCCTGGAATGGTGTTTTAATGTTGTACTTTGGTGCCTTGAATGGTATTTTAACGTTGAGCATTGGTGCCTGGAATGATGCTTTATTGTTGAGCAGTGGTGCCTAGAATTATGTGTCATTGTTGAACACTAGTGCCTGAAATGAGGTTTTTGTTGGTGTACATTGGTGCCTGAAATTGTTTTTTTATTGTTGTACATTGGTGCTTGCAATGGTGTTTTATTGTTGAACGCTGGAACCTGGAATGGTGTTTCATTGTTAAACATTGGTAATAGGAATGGTGTTTTATTGTTGAGCACTGGGACCTGAATAATCTTTTATTGTTGAACAGTGGGACCCAAATAATGTTTTATTGCTGAACATTAGTGGCTGGAATGGTGTTTTATTGTTGAACATTGGTGCCTGGAATGTTGTTTTATTGTTGAACACTGGTGCCTGGAATGGTGTTTTATTGTTGAACAGTGGTGCCTGGAGTGGTGTTTTATTGTTAAACATTGGTGCCTGGAATGGTGTTTTATTGTTGAACAGTGGTGCCTGGAAAGGTGTTTTATTGTTAAACATTGGTAATAGGAATGGTGTTGTATTGTTGAACAGTGGTGCCTGGAATCCTGTTTTATTGGTGAACACTGGTGCCTGGAATGGTGTTTTATTGTTGAACAGTGGTGCCTGGAATGATTTTTTATTGTTGAACATTGGAGCCTGGAATGGTGTTTTATTGTTGAACATCAGTGCCTGGAATGGTGTTTTATTGTTGAACATTGGTGCCTGGAATGATGTTTTATTGTTGAACAGTGGTGCCTGGAATAGTGTTTTATTGTTGGAAATTGGTCCCTGGAATGGTTTTTTATTGTTGGAAATTGGTGCCTGGAATGGTGTTTTATTGTTGAAAATTTGTGCCTGGAATGGTGTTTTATTGTTGAACAGTGGTGCCTGGAATGGTGTTTTATTGTTGGAAATTGGTGCCTGGAATGGTGTTTTATTGTTGGAAATTGTGCCTGGAATGGTGTTTTATTATTGAAAATTGGTGCCTGGAATGGTGTTTTATTGTTGAACAGTGGTGTCTGGAATGGTGTTTTATTGTTGGAAATTCGTGCCTGGAATGGTGTTTTATTGTTGAAAATTGGTGCCTGGAATTATGTTTAATTGTTGAACAGTGGTGCCTGGAATGTTTTTTATTGTTGGAAATTGGTGCCTGGAATGGTTTTTTATTGTTGAATAGTGGTGCCTGGAATGGTGTTTCATTGTTAAACATTGGTGCCTGGAATTGTGATTTATGGTTGAAAATCGGTTCCTGGAATGGTGTTTTATTGTTGAACAGTGGTGTCTGGAATGATGTTTTATTCTTGAACAGTGGTGCCTGAAAAGGAGTTTTATTGTGGAACAGTGGTGCATGGAATGGTGTTTCATTGTTAAACATTGGTAATAGGAATGGTGTTTCATTGTTGAACAGTGGAGCCTGTAATGGTGTTTTCCATTGTTGAACATTTGTACGTGAAATGGTATTCCATTGTTGAATACTGGTGCCTGGAATAGTGTTTTATTGTTGAACACTGGTGCCTGAAATTGTGTTTCATTGTTGAAAATTTGTACCTGGAATGGTGTTTCATTGTTGAATACTGGTGCACTGAATTGTGTTTTATTGTTGAACATTGGGGCCTGCAATGATGCTTTATTGTTGTACATTGATGCCTGGAATGATGATTTATTGTTGAAAATCGGTGCCTGAAATGGTGTTTTATTGTTGAACAGTGGTGCCTGCAATGATGCTTTATTGTTGTAGATTGGTGCCTGGAATGGTGTTTTATTGTTGAAAATTGGTGCCTGGAATGGTGTTTTTTTGTTTAACAGTGGTGCCTGGAATGGTGTTTTACTGTTGAAAGTTGGTTCCTGGAATGATGTTTTATTGTTAAGCAGTGGTGCCTGGAATGGTGTTTTATTGTTGGAAATTGGTGCCTGGAATGGTGTTTAATTGTTAAACATTGGTGCTTGCAATGGTGTTTTATTGTTGAACGCTGGAACCTGGAATGGTGTTTCATTGTTAAATATTGGTAATAGGAATGGTGTCTTATTGTTGAGCAGTGGGACCCGAATAATGTTTTATTGTTGAACAGTGGGACCCAAATAATGTTTTATTGTTGAACATAAGTGGCTGGAAAGGTGTTTTATGGTTGAACATTGGTGCCTGGAATGGTGTTTTATTGTCGAACACTGGTGCCTGGAATGGTGTTTTATTGTTGAAGACTGGTGCCTGGAATTGTGTTTTATTGTTGAACATTGGTGCCTGGAATGGTGTTTAATTGTTGAACAATGGGGCATGGAATGGTGTTTTATTGTTGAACATTGGTGCCTGGAATGGTGTTTTATTGTTGAACAATGGAGCATGGAATGGTGTTTTATTGTTGAACATTGGTGGCTGGAATGGTGTTTTATTGTTGAACAGTGTCGCCTGGAAAGGTGTTTTATTGTTGAACATTGGTGCATGGATTGGTGTTTTATTGTTGAACACTGGGACCCGAATAATGTTTTTATTGTTAAACATTGATGGCTGGAATGGTGTCTTATCGTTATTTGTTGGTATACGGTTTAGCGTTGTTTAATGTGCACACAGCTGTGGCTAGAACATCATTTATTGTTCTTTGACTGCAGTGGGATGATTTCATTGCCTGTCATGATGTTTTCATCACTGTTGCCTACAGTGGTCTGTTGTGGTTGAACAATTGTAGCTTGCATGGTACTTTCTTTGTTATCAGATTTAGCTAGGATGTTTTGTTATTGTGATAGCTTGTTCCTGGAATTGTGTTTTATTGTTGGACATTGTTATATGGAAATATTTTGGACGCTGACTGGTAATATGTGAAAAGGCATATTTTTGTCGAAAATTGAATGCAGAATGGTGCCTAGCTGTTCATTGTTTGTTTCTGGAAAAGTACTTGTTACTTGTTTTTCGAATGTTTTATTATTAATGTGCAATTTTAAGTAGTATGCATTCTTTTAGTAAATACCCTGTACTCTGCAGTATTGTTTTATGGTTGATTTTGTTTTCTGGTCTGTTGTCTGATTGTTGCACAGTTGACTCAGACATGTTTTTCATTCTCGGGGGGTTGTGTCGTTCTGTTTTTCGGATACTTGTGCATGAGTGATTCTCACGTTGTATCTGACTTCAGGTATCACTGACTCACAGATTCTAGTTTCATTCCACTGTTTTAAGGTCCCTCATCCCTCGCGAAGGTGCTAATTTACGTGATGTCAGGTGCATAATTTACATTTTCAGAAAGTGAGTCAATCAATCAATCAAAGACATTTGTAGAGCGCACTACTTACCCGGAGGGTCTCAAGGCGCTTGGGGGGGGGGGGTGCTGCTACTGCTCGAACAGCCAGGTCTTGAGCTTCTTCCTGAAGGAGAGGTGGTCTTGGGTCAGGCGTAGGTCGGTCGGGAGGGAGTTCCAGGTCTTGGCGGCCAGGTAGGAGAAGGACCTTCTTCCTGTTGTCGTTCTTCGGATGCGGGAGACGGCGGCGAGGGCGTGACTGGCTGATCGGAGATGACGTTTGGGAGCGTAGAAGTTGATGCGGTTGTTGAGGTAGCTCGGGCCTTGACCGTGTAGGGCTTTGTGTGCGTGGGGGAGGAGACGGAAGGTGATTCTTTTGTTGACGGGGAGCCAATGCAGGTCTCTCAGATGTCCGGAGATGTGGCTGTGTCGTGGGATGTCGAGGATGAGTCTGGCAGAGGTGTTCTGGATCCGCTGGAGTCTCTTCTGGAGCTTGGCGGTGGTTCCGGCGTAGAGGGCGTTGCCGTAGTCCAGTCGGCTGGTGACGAGGGCCTGGGTGACCGTCTTCCTGGTCTCGGTGGGGATCCACCGGAAGATCTTCCGTAGCATGCGCAGGATGTTGAAGCACGACGAGGAGACGGCGTTGACTTGTCTGGTCATGGAGAGGGAGGAGTCCAGGATGACGCCCAGGTTCCGTGCGTGGTCTGTCGGTTTGGGTGCGGTGCCCAGGGTGGGGGGCCACCAGGAGTCGTCCCAGGCGGAGGGCGAGGAGCCCAGGATGAGGACTTCCATCTTGTCTGAGTTCAGTTTCAGGCGGCTGGTCGTCATCCACTCGGCTACGTCTTTCATCCCTTCGTGAAGGTCGGCTCTGGCGGCGGCGGGGTCGTTGGTCAGGGAGAGGATCAGCTGGGTGTCGTCAGCGTAGGAGATGATGTTGAGGTTGTGCTGGCGTGCGATGGCCGCGAGGGGGCTCATGTAGACGTTGAAGAGGGTGGGGCTCAGCGAGGATCCTTGAGGGACGCCGCAGATGACTTCGGTGGCCTCTGACTTGTACGGTGGTAGTCGGACTCTCTGTGTTCTTCCGTCGAGGAAGGAGATGATCCACTCCAGTGCCCTCTCCTGGATTCCGACGTTGCACTCTTTGCCAGCACTGAGAGCCGCTCCCACGAATTTAGATAGAATGCGCGCGTGCCTTTGAAGATCACCGGCTGCGTGCACGTACATATGTAAACATATATAAAGGTGGGACCCAACACCACACTTACTTATGGACGCATTTCTGCAGGTGCTGGACCGGCTGTTTGAGGAGTGTGGATTTTCAGGCAGCCAAGTAAGGGATTCAGGAGCCATGACCCGGGAGAGGCGAGGATCAGCCGCCCCCTCAGCGGGCCTCCTCCTGCTGCTGCTTCTACGTCTTCACACGGCAGGTAAGAAGCTTCACCGCTGAAAGCGCCTTCCAACTCGAATAGTGCATTAGCTGCCAGCAACCGTGTCCTTTCATCCTTTCAAGGTCGATAAACCTGATGAAATGAATGATGCCACATGAAAGAGGCATCTGAGGTCCCAGACGGGTCCAGGTTGTCGTGGTGTGCAATTTCCTTTTGCGTAATTGCGTAAATAATTCCAATCTGGATTTTTCTAGCAAAATACATCCGGCAGCAGTGCTGGAACTATTTAAAGAGTGGTATTGCAGCCCTCGATACTACGTCAGCAATGTTAGAGGGATCATAATGGGGTTTTGGGGGGGCGGCCGACCAGCGGGAGGCCTGCCCCTCCCGGGGGATTTTGGGGAAGGGGAAGGGGGGGTAGTGCCAGCACCGTCCGTGGGCTGGTTTTGGCGGGTTGGTGCTTTGGGCTGGGGGCGGGGCAAGTTTGGGCTGCTTTTGGGCTGGTGCCCCATTAAAACCGGCCATTTCATTGTGCAGACCACCATTTCGTCTGGGTGCCCCAGCTGCCGGGCGGGGGGTGGTAGACAAATTTATTTTGGGCCCCTGGTGCGGTGGTTGTCGGCTGGGGGGAGGGGTGTCTGTATCGGGGAAGGGGGTAACGGTGATCGGTGGAGCTAGGAGTGGCACGCATCGAGGCACAGCAGGGCTCGGACGAGGTGGGCCGCGCGGACTGGTGCGGCCCGACGTGGCTGTAGGGCTGCTGTGGCACGCCGCTGGCAACGCCGCGGCGGCCGGTTTGGCGGTAGCGTCGCCGAGTGCGTGACATAGGTAGGTGGTGGTGGCAGTGCTGGACCTGGGGGGGAGGGCGGCGCAGTAGGGCTGCGGCGGGGAGGCGGGGCAGGGGTGTGGGGGGACGAACGTGTGGCGGCAGAGGCGGCGGACCTTCCCCATTGGTATTCAGCGCCCCAGCATTTAATTGTACCGACGGCCGGCCCCTGAGCAGGGCTTCGTGCACAGGCGCTCTTTCTTTCACAAATGAAGCAATAACAGGACATGAATATAGAGCTCCATACGTACCCGTTTGAAAGTTGGTTTGTAATTACATAAGCGTGCTCACTTTAGCCTAGCTGCTTTCAAACTCCCTGTAGTCTCTTCCAATTATGTAGTGCAATGAATGTAAACAAACGCATGGTACAGAAATGGCAGCGCCACGGAGTGCCCGTACACCTTGCTTCAGCCCTATCCGTTCTCCGGGTGGCAGGCGGGGACTCCTGGGAAGGGCTGGGTCACGGAGAGTCTGGAAGAAAGCCAGAGGAGCAACAGACGGTCGGCGGTGCAGGTGCTCAGCCTGTTGTTTATTTAACTACGCCGGCAGCTGCCGTTCCAGAGCAATTACAACAGACGTTGTTCGGCAGGTGGTTGCCAGGTGCAGATGCCAACGTCCCAGGTAGAACTGTGCTAACGGGCCGTCCATTATCTGTCAGCTATTAAAGTCTTTGATGGGCTGTGACTGACAGACATCACGAGCTGTGCAGGTCAACTTTAAACCATTCGTGGGAATTAAGATAAGGTACACAGGTGACGCAGTGTCGTGCCGAAGGCACTGGAAAAAAGAGCAGCCTAGTGACGAAATAGCTACTCGTTCCAGTTGACGGGTTACTGAGGGTTTCTTACCCATCTAGATGGCAGCATGCCAACTTCCTGCCGTCCAATGGACTGCTAATGTATAATCAATTCATTTGAGTCATTTGCTACGGCACCTGCCTATTGGTGTCTAATAAGACCTTTGGTTGAAGATATTAATTTTTGGAACGTTCAAATTTCAATTTTCCATGCCAATACCAATAAGTACAAAACATTATTCATAACGGTAACTGCTCTACTGGTTGAGCCATGTTTAGATCAAGCTTGTGTTCAATGTACAGGGGTGGGCCGGTTTGGGGAGGGAGGGGGGTGGGGGGTGTCTGGCCGGCCTGGGGGGGGCCTCTGGTTGGGGGAGGCGGTGTCCAAGAGGGGGTGGGGGGGGGCGTGTGCTGGGTAGAGGGGGGGGAGGTTTGTTGTCCCGGCATGCTGAACCCATCTCTGGTGCTGGATTGGGACGCAGAAGTAAGCGCTCGGGGAGCAGCATGCGGCTCCACGCTGCCGAGAGGATGGGCCGGCTCTGCCTGGTGTGGGCGGTCGCGCTCCCACGAGGGACCAGTCTTGGAGGCGCGATGAGACGGGTGCGGTGCGCCCCCGCCATCCCCACCCGAAGGGTCGGTACGGCCGCCGGGGCTTGGGGACGTGGAGTAGGGACTTCTTTATTGCATCTGCTTATGGACTTAGTTATTGCATGTGTGGCCGCAATCTTGGAACAAGGCTTCCTTTGACACTCCCACCCGAAGGGTCGGTACGGCCGCCGGGGCTGGGGGGAAGTGAAATATGTTAGTCAAAGGGAAATCCCTGGGTGTACACTATAGTTGCTGCGTGTTATGTTGCTGTATGGGTTCTAACCAGTCATACAAACATTCCTTCTAGGTACATTAAGGGCAAAATTCATAAGGGAATGAAACATTAGATAAGGAGTTCCACACTAAAAAGTGAACGTTCACAATCTCTTTAATTTTTGTAAAAGTAAAACCTCTAATTACACAGAAATCAATTAAAAATTCAAAGAATACTCTTTGAACAAGTACAATAAAATTTGAAGAACAAGTAATAACAATTCATTACACAAAAGACAATATCACAATCATAAAAATTATGCAACAAAGGAGAAAAATAATCAACACTAATACAGTACATAAGCAGTTAAATTCTTTTCACAAACCCCCTAACACTGTGGCTTTAGTATTCTCCTGCCACAACTAGTATAGATCCACTGGTCTTTTCTTTGATATTGGTGGTACAGTAGACAGTATCAAAAATACATGAGTATCTGCTACTTCCTTGACCTTGTTTGGATTCTAGTAACAATTGCGTCGACGCGTTTCGGTGTTATATTACTTGATGTTGTAACACCTTCATCAGAACATGCCGTCTCTTTGGGGTCACCGGCTTCTAGGTTTATATTTAAAAATCTCTGTGTGGATACATAGAGAAAGAAACAATATCACTATTCTGGGGGCATGTTATAACATTTCTAATATCCAACATCTTGTTTATTACCCCCAGATCGATCAATCCCATCTTAGCCACGCTCTCTTGTTATTTAGGATTTTATAATGGCCTTATTTTCCCTCCAGTTTAGTCTATTCACAGTTTCAATAAAGCATTTTTCATCAGGTACATTGGTGGTCAGATAAACACATTCTCATTCTATTGGAACAGATATTATTTTAAACAGGGTTCATGTTCAAACTTTTCTCCTTGCCCTATCAGGTTCGGGTAGCTGTTACTTTATGTGGCTTTACCCTCCGTTTCTTTTTAGTGTGGAAGCAGATAAGGGCTTTCATTCACTCTCGCATTTATTATACCACTGATCCATCTGTCATCCTTTGATACTACCTATTTTAATGTCCCTCTTACCCCGTAAGTCTTGTAGCAATCCCCCAGGAAAAACAGCCGTCCGGGAACCTTCTCCAGACGATCACTGTAGGTTTTTGATGTACCTATGGGGTGACAATTTAGTTTCATCGGTTTCTCTTGACTACTATTTTTAAACCCCTCAGGTCATTTGTCCTTTCCTATATTTACCTTGGGGGGTGATACAACTTCTCAGAATAAGTAGGTCCTTTTCCTGTTCAGTGATCAGGTGGGCTTGGATCCCCTCTTTATATCGGATTCCATATAAAATTTTGCGAATATCTGCGTAGGTAAGTGGGTCATAGTTAGCCGTTATCCCTCTGTAGGTGACAGCCTATCTTGTACAATTGAATCCCCTTCCTTCTTACCTTTATATGAATTAAAACATTCTCATGAACGGGCATATATGGGTTTTTCCTCGCTTGGGAACTGGATATGTTCTGTAAGCAAGGAGGGATTGTATACATTTTCGTGGTCTTTCAAGTTTACAATTAGGTTAGTTTCTGTCTTGTTTCACTTATGGGTTCTGGTAGGAATGTCTCTTTATCGAGTACGGGATTATGATCTTACTTGTGCAAGAGATGCCCCTCCTCTTTGGGGTAACCCTTCTGCCTGAACTATCCAGCATTGTAATTACCTCTTTACCCTCCGTTTATTTAAAACGAAATGACTAACTGACTGTTTTGCACCGCTTCTTGTTGCTCACGATGTCTTAGGGGATAGCATATATCTAGGGAAATGATGGAGTACTGCCCTGGATATCGTACATTTACAAGGGGTATTTCCCTATTATGTCTACGGGGTTAAGGTCTCTGGGGTTTTTCCCAATTTTACCGCGGTCATTTAATGGCTTTCGCTGCCCTTAAGACACAAGGAGGGAGTTACCCTTTGAACCAATATGGGACAGGGTGGAACAGTATACAAAAAGAGAAAGTCCCTGAGCTTTAAGGATATACCTTATGTCGTAAGATAGCCCCCTGAGATGTCTATGGGGGCTATATTCGACCTAGAGGGAAAGGTATCCTAACAATCCCAAAGAACACTATAATTATCACTAAATGGTGGCTAGCAGTCAGTATAGGAACTCTGTAAACAACAAATACTGTAAATGAAATTCAACAATCTTTAAAAACACTCTAACATGCACCAATATTTAAAATCATCAATTTATTGTTCATAATTAATATCATCATCAAGTTTAGCAATGCATAAAAATACAATCTGTAACAAATAAAAAAAACAAAAGTCGACGCGGCGTTTCGGTGTCTTGTTTTGATGGCAACACCTTCTTCAGGACGTTTTTTTTTTAAAATCACTCAAAGTTTTGAGGGGTTCAAACCCAAAGAGATATCTTGGTAATACCGCTTTTCATTCATTGGGCTGCATATCTTGTTATTTATTCACAAGGGAATTTTTTGACAATTATCCCACCTGTTCTGAAACTCTTATATACATTCAATGTTTGGCTGTACCAGGGATGACCACCGTATGTGTGGATCGAATACAATTTTTCTTCTTGTGTGTGAAGATACAAGGCAACTTGAGACTGATGTGTCGTTGCGTGTTAGAAGTATCTTTAGACTTGCTTCCTTCTATATTCTGGATTTATTTCTCCGTTTTTTTAATAATAGCTTCTTCGCGGACACAGGTAATCGGCTGTACCAGGATCCGGTGACAGGGAGGCCGCTGTTTTCCGCGAAGAAGCTATTATTCAAAAAACTGAGAAATAAATCCAGAATATAGAAGGAAGCAAGTCTAAAGATCCTTCTAACACGCAACGACACATCAGTCTCAAGTTGCCTTGTATCTTCACACACAAGAAGAAAAATTGTATTCGATCCACACATACGGTGGTCATCCCTGGTACAGCCAAACATTGAATGTATATAAGAGTTTCAGAACAGGTGGAATAATTGTCAAAAAATTCCCTTGTGAATAAATAACAAGATATGCAGCCCAATGAATGAAAAGCGGTATTACCAAGATATCTCTTTGGGTTTGAACCCCTCAAAACTTTGAGTGATTTTTAAAAAAAAAATTCCTGAAGAAGGTGTTGCCATCAAAACAAGACACCGAAACGCCGCGTCGACTTTTGTTTTTTTTATTTGTTACAGATTGTATTTTTATGCATTGCTAAACTTGATGATGTTATTAATTATGAACAATAAATTGATGATTTTAAATATTGGTGCATGTTAGAGTGTTTTTAAAGATTGTTGAATTTCATTTACAGTATTTGTTGTTTACAGAGTTCCTATACTGACTGCTAGCCACCATTTAGTGATAATTATAGTGTTCTTTGGGATTGTTAGGATACCTTTCCCTCTAGGTCGAATATAGCCCCCATAGACATCTCAGGGGGCTATCTTACGACATAAGGTATATCCTTAAAGCTCAGGGACTTTCTCTTTTTGTATACTTTCCCTGCCCTTATTCATTAACCCCCTAATCTGCCCGACCTACGGGAGCTCTAGTTCAAAACCTCCCGCTTCTGCTTACCTGCTTGGAAATCTGTCAGCGCCTCTGCCGCGTTCTTCTCCTTCTCTGAAAAAACGCTGAGAGCGTGATGTTTTTATAATGCAATAATCCCTGCAATTGCACTCATCTGGGGATCGCGCATGCCCAGTTCTGTTTGTTTCAGCCCTCTATTGTCGGCGCCATCTTAGCGTGGTGTTTGTTTCTAATAGCGTTAATGAAGCGTGGTATAATATACCCTCCTGACTTCTTGTACTCTACCCTTCAGCATTATTTTATGTCTTTAGAGCCGTTTTATACTTCTATATAGTCATTAGTTTTTTTTAAAAAATGTTCCTTGTCTCAATTTTTGTGCAATGTATGTGAAGCATCTTCAAAAATATTCTTTATAAAAAACGAACATATTTACCACCATTTTGGGTGTGGTTCTTTGTTAGTCTATTTTTAACTTCCATAAGCGGGCCATTGGATTTGCATACCAGGATAGGGTAGATTAACCTCCTGGATTAGGGTATTTTCTGTCTTCACCTATACAGGCCAGAATCGACCTTCCATTTTATTGTACTATGCTTTTTGTATATGCTTTGGTACAAGGTTCTGTTATGGTTAGTCCTACATTATCTGATCACTAATAATAAAGCAGAAAAAGGACTCGAACTAATCCACACCGAGTAGGACGAGGACACCAAGTAGGGTGAGGGCACCTATAATGTTGTTAGGTCTTTCACTTATTCAGAGTCCCTACCTTCAGTGTCTTATATTATTTCACTTATCCTTGAAGTGGACATGTTATATTTGGTAGATCCTACATTTCCTTCATATATGACCCTAACTCTTGTCTACTTACTTTTGTCGTTCTATTTAAGAATTTAGAGAGGGTCATTTGTGAATCCTGTCATATATATTCCTTTATCTATATCCTTCCCTAGTTCTTCTGTATAAGACTGTACCTTAGATTAAGGTTTCCCACTCTTCCCTTGAATTAAGGCCCTGTTTGATGGTATCAAATTTGATCATGAACCATTGCTCCTGCTGTTTTCTTCTTTTTGAACTGTCTCCTAGTCTGGTTTGTTCCTTGATTCTTTCCAAGATTACCCATCTGATGTCTTTTATATTATGACCCTGTTCCTTCCAGTGGGCAACCAGTGGTGCGTTTTCCTTGTTATTCCTGATCGCTGATTTATGCTCTCCTATTCTTAGCCTGAGTTCCCTACCTGTTTCTCCTATATATCCTTGATTGCACAGGCATAAGATTAGGTATATCACATTCTTTGTTCTGCAATTATTAAGTGTGGTAATTTTCTGTGTGGCTCCATTTAATTCTACTTCTTTGGTCACTAAGCATGGTTCACATATGCAGCAGTTGCCGCATTTGTGATTCCCTATCGCCTTTGTTCCTGTCATAGTTGTTTGTCGTTCTATTATGTCATCTCTGTATGTATGCACCAGACTGCTTCTGAGGTTCTTGTTCTTTCTATAGGCATACAGGGGACTATCTAAGATAGTCTCAGCCCCCTCATTTAGAATTTTCCAGTTGTGGTTTATTATGTTCTTTACCTGGTTCGCCACTGCTTAATACTGGCTTACCATGACTATTTTTTCGTTAGTTTGCTTCTTCTCTTTTTTGGTCAGAAGACAGTCCCTGTCGTAGAATCTCGCTCTCTTTAGAGAGTGGTCTATAAGTTTTTTTGGATAGCCCCTATCCTTGAATTTTGACTTCATCTCTCCCGCATGGCGATAGAAGTCCTCAATGTTAGTGCAGTTTCTCCTTAACCGGAGAAACTCCCCGAAGGGTATTGAATCTTTTTGACTCCTAGGGTGGTAGCTGTTATAATGCAATACAGTATTGCGGTCTGATTCTTTCTTAAATAATTCCACCTTCAGGTGTTTGTCTTCGCTCTTTATGCTTAGATCTAGGAAGTTTACTTTAGTTCTGTTGTATTCAGCAGTGAACCTAAGGTTTGAATCTCCTAGATTCAGCCAGGTGAGAAAGTCTTCCAGGAGATCTACTGTTCCTGACCATATAAAGAAGATATCATCTATAAAACGAGTCCAATTCCGAATGTTTTCGTAAAATGGACTGACCTCGTTGTAGATGTGTTTGTTTTCGAACATACTAACATAAATGCAGGCCAGACTAGGCGCACAGGTCGCGCCCATGCTAGTCCCCTTGCATTGTAGGCAGAGGACTTTTTTAAAAAGAAAGATATTGTTTAAAAGAACCATAGAGACGCATTGCACTATGAATTCCTTACTCCCTCCTACAATCTCTGTCTCTTCTAGAAGGGTCCTAACTACTTCGATAGTATCCTGCTGCGGAATATTGGTGTAGAGTGACTCTACATCGAGAGTCACCATGATTTCATTTACACCATCAAACTCTATACCTTCTGTCTTAGCAATCATATCCGAAGTATCTCGGATGTATGATTTCTGTTTCTCCACCAGAGGTTTTAGAAACCTATCGGCGTATTTGCTTAGTGGTTCTAGCAAAGAGTCAATGGAAGCCACTATGGGTCTGAGTGGCGGGTTGTCTAAGCTTTTATGGACTTTAGGCAGTCCATAAAAGGCTGGAGTTTTTGGATTTGTGTTATTTAAAAACTTCCATTCTTCTTCTGTGATATCACCTTTTGTCTTGGCTTCTAACAGTAGTATCTCTACGTCTTTTTTAAGATTGGTGAGTCTAGTTTGTGGGACTCTCTTGTACTGCAGTTCATTGGACAGTAGGTTTAACGCTCTTCGGTCGTAATCTTCAGTGTTGAAGACTACGACCCCTCCGCCTTTGTCCGCGGGTTTGATTGTTATTTGACAATCGCATCCCTCTGTGTTTTACTGATGTTATTTTCTTGAAAGTGTTTCTTACTAAGTAGGTTTCCTACCTCTAGTTTCACAATTGCCTCGAATAACTCCAAGTTTTTATCTACCATCCCTAAACTGGGGGTGAAAGTGGATTTTGCTCTTAGTCCCGAATCCTTGGGCTCTTCTCTGGCTGGTCTATTTTCGAAGAAACGGCGTAGCCGTATTTTTCAAAAGAAAGCCCTTAAGTCTTTTTCTAGCTGGAATTTGTTAATCCCTGTTGTTGGTACAAAGTTAAAGCCCATACCTAGCACTTGTTTTTCTACAGGGGTTAGTGTTCTACTTGATAGATTTATAATAGGTGTTAACTCTATCGCCAGTACACCTTGTTTCTGGTACGTTTGTACTCCTGAGGGGCCTGGTTCTGCTGGTATTCCTGTTCCTGTTCTCTTTGTGCTGGCCTTCTTGTATATGGTCCACTTGCTCTGTTGTGAAACCCTCTCTGTGCCCTCTGTGGGCGCTGTTCTAAAAAAGCCTTATCATAGTCTCTATTGGGTCCTGCATACTCTTTATCTTCTCTGGTGGGCACTTCCTCTTCCCCACTACTCTCTGAGGTGCCTGAGAAGTTCAGATGTCTCGGTCTCCTAGATTGGAATCTCACTCTAGGGCCTCCATTTCTATTTTGTTCCTCCTTCTCGGTATAATAATCTTTCCTCAGAAAGGGATATACTACTTCCTGGGTGAATTTATTAATATCCTTCCTCAGTTTCTGGGTCTTGCGGTTTGTTAAGTATTCGCAGTACCCGTTCATATCCTGATTTATGTGGAAGTGGAATATGGACTGATTTACTGCATGGTATTATGGACTTATTTATGGCATTGTGTTGGGGCAAACTTTGAACAAGGCGGTGTGAGCTGCCCCTGCCGCCCCCACCCGAAGGGTCGGTACGGCCGCCGGGGCTGGGGGTATTATGGACTTCACGATGGCAATTGATTCTGGCCTTAGTTATGCATGGTGATGGCGCAAACTTGACCAAGGCTGTTGGAGCTTTTCTGGATGAGAATGGAGTGGCTCCGGGGAGGTAGTACGGGAACGTTGGCATAGAGTACATTCTAGGACAGGAGGTGTATAGCAATGCTAGCGAAAGAGATGGCTCACTGACAGTTCGCATGGGCAGAGAATGCTTTAATTAGGCGGAGTTGGAAGCGGGGGCGAACAACTTGCATTTGGTGGTGATACTGGGGGGTAGCACAGAGGTGCGGACAGTGAGGTACCGTTCTTTCAGGAGGCGGGGTATAAATAGGGGAGTCCAACATGCGGGAGGGAGTGATACGGGGGTAGCACAGAGGGGAGGGGGGAGGCACTGTTTTCCGGTCATGAGGCGGGGGCGAGTGCGCGCGGACAAGCTGGATGAGTGGCGTGTTACAGGGGGCAGGGTTAAGGCGTATGGTGTGATGGCTTTTCTTTCCTTGAGGTGATTGTGACACGTGCGGGCAAACATTGGGCGGGAGACGGCAGTCGGTGCGTGCAAGGGAGGGGTGGGTGGCTGCAGGGGGACAAACATAGGAATGTGTTGTGGGGCAAATGTGGGGGCTAAAGTGCCTCTTGGGGACAGACGGTGGACAGGAGACGGCAAGCGGTGCGCATCGGGTGATGAGTGGCGTGAAACGGCAGTGCGGAGGAGCGAATGGTGCAGCAGCGTTTTAGACAGGGGGGGCAGTGGCATTCGGGGCAAACGAAGGGTAGACTTGTAAGGCGCCGTTTTCAGCGTAGTGGGCACAAGGTGATCGGGGACAGGCCACGGGCAGGAGGCGGCAAGTTACAGGGGACCTGTGGGGGCGACGGTACGGACCCCGTGGCCGAGCGCCTAAGGCGCTGCATACAATCTCCAGTCTCTTGGGAGACATGGGTTCGGATGACACAGCTGCCAAGTTTTGAAGAACGGAGTGTGTGGCACCGTTTCTGTACATGAGGACAAAGGGGGCTGGGGTGCAGGTTGCGGGAGCGGGCAAGCAGTGAGGAGAGGGGGGATATGGCACGGCAGGACGGACACTCGCATGCGGGGGTGGGATTTCCGTGGGCAGACGTGGCATGTGGCGGATACGGAGGACAGCGTTTTGTACGGGTAGCCCACGGTGTGTTCCAGGGGACCTGTGCTGTGGGCGGGTTCCGGACAGTCTGATTTCGAGTGTCGGATGTTATGGCAATTTGAGCAGCTCGCATCCTTCTGTACTCTGTTGGTGGGGTACCGCTTTGACGGGGCGAATCGGTGGCACAGCAGGGCCCTGGGGCTATAGGTGGCCTTTGGAGAGTAGTAGATAGATTAGCAGTGATGGCCGTTAGTGAGTTGTAGGCATTAGTAGTTAGTGAGTAGTGTGGAGTAGTAGAGAGGGGTTTGGAGTGTGTAGTGTGTGGTGGGGGGATGACTGGTAGGTGGTGCAATGCCATTGGTGGCGTGCAATTAGGAGGCAGGGGGGAATTCTGTGGCGGGGTGGAATAATCTGTTTGGTGATGTGGAATTAGAGGGCTTGAGTTAGAGTTAGGGGGCATGGAATTGAGTGGCAGGGTGTGGAACTGTGCGTAAATCATAGAAAATGAAAAAAGGTTTCTCATTGCTGTTGTGGGACTATTGTGCTGTTTGCAAAAACCACATGGTTTTGACCCAACCCCTTGTCAATTTCGAGATGCAATATCCACGCAAGTATGGGTAACAGGATTTCGTTACCATAGGTACGGGTGACGCTGCTGGAGCGAATTGAACACGCTGGTCTGGGAGTTGGCAGTATTTAGCAAGGGAGGAGTCCTAAGCCTGGGGGCATGTTGTGGTGGGGGCAAGCATCGGCGCAGGAAGGCTGCTTTGAGGCGCCCAGGGAAGGGCGGTCTGCGGGCCTTAGCTTTATAGGTTGGCGGCGTATGATGATTACTTACACAATGCGGGATAGTATCTGCATATGAGTAATTTAGGTCCTATCGGTACCTTTGGAATCTAGTGGACGTTGGGGGCCAGGTCACGGTTGACCCATAGCCGGCAAGGACTCTGCGATAGAAGGCCCTTCGTGTAGTGTGCAGTAGAGGATGCACTACATAGTGTAGGGGGACTTAACAGGCTCACAGCTTTTCTGCAATTTTAGTCACCTGGCAAACCAAACACTGAGAAGGGCTCGGTGTCAGGCCTTTAGCCCTGTCAAAATGGGGCTGGGATTCATGGTGTCGGAATGAATTCCGGTTTCTGCCTTGTTAGCTTTCTGGAGTTTTGATTCAGAATCCTTTTTAGCATATACAGGAATTGTAATATTACAGACTCAATGGAGCGCACGGTTTCATTACTAATATTCACATTTCCATTCGCCGCGGGCCGGACATGTGACTGTCTTTGCCCAAGCGTGACTTGCCTTTCAGACGGAATTGGCGTTCTTAAAATCTGGCCTTTCTTGCTGGGCAACCCGCTTTCGGGTGCGTCGTGGGGGCGAGCAGTGCTTGGTGGCGGTGGGGCTTTTCATGGCGGACAGGCTCTGACACGGTGACACCTGATCTGGATGACTTCTTTCTGGTAGGACGGCCGGGTTCGATGGACTGTCGGTTGCGGGCCTCGTGGCTTGCCGGGGAGTGCCCCTGGCGCCAGAGAAGACGTACGGTCCCAGACTGTGCTGTCCTCGCTGGGTGTTGAGCTCAACTCCGGGACATGGAACCATGCCCGCCGGAGGCGGGTGGCTGCATGGTTGGCGTGGGGGGCGACGGGCTGCACAGGAAATGTCGATTTAGGGTGCGCGGTGTGCGACGTTCAGTGCTTTTGCAGTGGGTTTTCCTGGCGGACAGGCTCTGGCGGTGGCGCACTATCTGGTGACTTTTGCTGGTGGGACGGCCGGGTTCCGACGGACTGCCTGCGGAGCTGGACGGTTTTACGGGCCTCGAGGTTTACCTGGAGGTGTCCAGGGCGCCAGAGAGGAGGCACGGTCCCAGTGGTGCTGTCAATCGTCGGTACAGAGCTCGACTCCGTGGCCATGGAAGCACGCCTGCCGGAGCTATGACCGGACAGGGGAGGACTTGCGGCGGTAGGGGGTTGACGGGGTGACGATTCGTCGGTGGGGGACATAGCGTTTGGCAGTGTGGGCAGGTTGTCTCGTGGTCATGGGCAGGGAGAAGAGGTGGACGCTGGCACGAATTATTCCCGGCTTGGTCTGAAGGGATATAGGGGGGGTGTGTGCCGGCCTTTGACGTGCATAACATAAATAAATAAATAAATACATACATGAAGAATGAAAATACGGGGTGAGGGCCTGGGTGGGGAGTCGACGCAGGGGGCGGGGGGCTTGTCAACTGTTGGATTTTAGGTCAAGGGCATTGGGGTAGGGGGGTTGGAAGGCCAGCGGCAATAGTGGGCCGGGAGGAAGTTTAGTAAAAAAAACAACAACAAAAAAAGTACGTTTTGAGGGGTAGGACGGTGTTGACAGGATGGGGCACCCGGAGATTGGGTATGGGGCAGTGTCTTTTGGGGTACACCTGCCGCACGGAGCGGATCTGATGTGGTACACTTGCTGGAGGCTCTGGAGCAAGGCGTTGGTGGGCGCGGGTGCCAGAAGGTGTAGGAGTCCTAGGGGGGGTCGAGGGCCGTTAGCACGTCCCTCGAGTGGCGGTTTTTCCTAAGATAGGTGGGAAGTGTAGGAGATCTGTTTGGATTATCGGGGGTAGGTCAAGCACAATAAAGTGTGTAGCCAGGTGGAGAGGCAAATTGACGTTTTGCTAATTGTTTACTGTTGCGGAATGGGGGAACCAGTTTAGGGGAGGGGGTGGGGGGGTGTGTCAGGAAATTGCATATTTAGTGAGGCCTAGCTTTGTGCGGCGCAGGTCAAGGAATTCATTGTGTAGGATGCACCTGCTTCCAATAAAGCGGCCTTTATCACACTTAATTGGAGTCTCTGGTCGGTGTTTTGCCTCCCCCCCTCATTCCCCAATGGGCCCCAATGGGGCTTTGGGGGGGCGGCCGACCAGCGGGAGGCCTGCCCCTCCCGGGGGATTTTGGGGCCGGGGAAGGGGGGGGTAGTGCCAGCACCGTCCGTGGGCTGGTTCTGGCGGGTTGGTGCTTTGGGCTGGGGGCGGGGCAAGTTTGGTCTACTTTTAGGCTGGTGCACCATTAAAACCGGCCATTTCATTGTGCAGACTACCATTTCGTCTGGGTGCCCCAGCTGCCAGGCGGGGGGTGGTGGACAAATTTATTTTCCCTCCCTCCCTCCCTGGTTTTTTCTGACAGTAAAAGGGGGAGGGGGCCCAAGGGCGAGGTGATGCCCCTTTTTTCGGGGTGGTTTGGATTGGTTGCTGGGGGTTTTCGGGGGAGCATTGGGAAGGTTTATTGGAGGCCGGTGCAATGGGGTTTGTTGATGGTTGTGGGGTCGTCGTGTCGCTGGAGCAGGTGTGGTTGTGATTTCTGCCTCAGGGGGCGGTTTTTCCTAAGATAGGTGGGAAGTGTAGGAGATCTGTTTGGATTATCGGGGGGTAGGTCAAGCACAATAAAGTGTGTAGCCAGGTGGAGAGGCAAATTGACGTTTTGCTAATTGTTTACTGTTGCGGATTGGGGGAACCAGTTTAGGGGAGGGGGTGGGGGGGTGTGTCAGGAAATTGCATATTTAGTGAGGCCTAGTTTTGTGCGGCGCAGGCCAAGGAATTCATTGTGTAGGATGCACCTGCTTCCAATAAAGTGGCCTTTATCACACTTAATTGGAGTCTCTGGTCGGTGTTTTGCCTTCCCCCCCTCATTCCCCAATGGGCCCCAAAAAATCCAAGTGTTGCACACAAACCAAGTGTAGCAAACGCACCCCAGTAGCTGTGCGTGCAGGGGTGCATTTTGTAACACACTGATCTAAATACATCACAAGCAAAAATGTGCTGGGGTGCGGTCTCTTCCGGAGAGCACAGTTGTGATTGAATAGGCATCCTAAATACCCATAATACTTTGCGGCGCAAAAATGAAACGTGTGAAAATAAGATTTCGGCACGTGTTTACCTTTTTTGCTTAAGATGAGTAAACCGCCTTGGTTTGTTTTAACACTATTACAACATTTTTTCCTTCGCACTTCACAATTTGAAAACAATGCAACTCATTTTTAATTTGTTTGCTGCTATTATATTTTGAAATATGTTTAGTTCATTTACAAGCATTTACATTGTGTTGTTGTGTGTTAGAAAACATGCAGCCTTTCCTGTCACACTTCCTGCGCCCTATCGAGATTGTCACTCGGTTCACACATCACAAGAGTCCAAATACAAAAGGAACGGGGCAGTAATCAGAAACCTTCATGTTAAATAACCAGCCGTCTGGCGCTCTTTCTCGCTGTGCTTATGTTTATTTTACAGTATTATTTTTCACACAAAAAATCCAGATTCGTGTTTTTTGTGTAATTTCACTATTTAAAAAAAAATAATAATAATAATTCTTATTATTTAGCGAACATGTAAAGGCATAACAGAACCAACATACGTCACACTCCAGGCCTATGACATCACCATGCATAGAATGGGAGCACACATGCCTCATTTTCTATAATCAGAGCCTGTGCAGTTCTGTGCATCAGGGGTGGCCCCGGTATCCAGACAGTCAAGTGCATGGCTGGGACCCCATGGGTTTAGGGTCATCGGACCCTTGCTACAGCTCTGGCCAGCGTCCACAGACAGTTTTAGGATCAAACAGTGTCTGTATATTCACTTCATTGTTATCACACCCAGAGATTTGTTGAGGGCACCCCCGGGATTGGTATATGGCCTCTTCCGCATGCATGCACCGGTCCATATTTTGGGTTCACCCCCGGGATTGTCCCACTGCCCCATAGTTGTACAATGTCCCTCTTGGCCTTCATCAGTGCAACCTTGCAGAAGGGTGAAGCATATCTTGGGATTGCTGTGGGGTGAGCTTTATTGGATCCCCCATGATGCGGGTCAGTAGGTGTCCTACCCTTGATCAGAAGGGCTCCACCATGGGACATTCCCAAATGGTGTAGACCAGGGTCTTGGCTTGTGACCGCAGTGAAGGCATCTGGCACTGTCCGTCCTTCCGCTTCTAAGCAGACGTGTTCTGGTGAAGTATGACCTGTGGAGGACCTTCAGTTGGTTGAGTTGGAAGTCTAAGCTGATCGCATCATCTCTCGGGTATCCACTGGCCTCCTCCCTATCCCCGTTGACCAACGCCTCTAGTTCCACCTCCCATTAATGCCTGAGACCCTCAGACGGGCCATGACTCTTGGTGATCGGTGTCCTATAGAATATGGCTATAGAATGTTTTCAGAGTGGTGTCGTCAAGAGTTTAAATCCCAGACGACACTCGTCCTCTGGGGACTCCACCAGGGGCCAAGACCATTTGGTCAGTGTATGCTTAAGTTGTGCGCAGAGACCATACGCTGAGTGTCGGCAACTCATATTGTCGTTGGAGTTCATCGAAGGACAAGAGGCCTGTGGGGACCCACACGTCCCCTGACTTTGAAATGCCCAGCCAATCCAATTTGAAGCGTCATTAGTAGAATCTAGCTCTACCTTTCAAAGGTAGGGGGAGTGTCTGAAGGGAATATTAACCGTCTGAGTTTCATCATTGCAGACCGCAGCCCTCAGGCACAGTTCTTTGACCAGAATAACCAGAGTTTGGTTGTTTTGCTCCCCAAATTCAGTCTTTGAAAGCTTGCCTGCAACACTTTGCAATACACTATGTTTTAAACAGTTGGCCTTGATTAATGCAAGCTATTTGAGGTGGTGAGTGCTTCACCTGGCGTGGGTGATTGACTGTCATGGCATGCATCTCACCTATCTCATAAAACTAATGCTTGAGAGAATGATTCACCGTCTATCAAGCAGTCACTCTGGCTGAGTAGCCAAGCGTAGGAACCGCCTTTCAGGTTTCAAACATTGAGGGTGGATGAAAGGAGATGAGGAGCTTCCTAACTGTTGGATACAGAGCAACTACAGAAGCAGGAAACTGTCAAACGACCAATCACCAGCCGAGATCAGAAGGCTACCCTGGAAAATCCCAAATAATACCTGGGAATAATCGATTATGATACTGGGTTCATGACAAGAGGGCGCTTCAATAATAGACTTCAAAATCAGTTTAAGTGTATCGTGGAAAATTGGGAATGTGAGGGGAGGTTGAAGAAGAAATCTTCTTTATTATGCCCCTTACAAAGATGCCTCAAATCACGTAGACAGTGTATCTTTGAGAAGCTGGCTTGGTATATGGTGCACACTTATGTAAGAGAGCACCCTGCACAAATCCAGACATCCCTTATGCTGATTTTTGTGATCTTAGACAACCTTAGAAGCTCTCTAAGTTGTTGCCAAGTGGAGACCAAACATATGCAAAAATAGTGGTATGCGAACCACGACTCAAGTCAAGACTATGCCTAGAAGACGTAGAAGTGCCGGGGACCCGAGAAACCACCTGAGGTAAGTAACCAGGAACCCCATGGAGGCCGTGCACAGAGTGGGAACAGGAACGCGTGATCAATGCAAGTCAATGGGAAATCGCAGTTGCAAGATTAAAGAAGAAGGACCCTTCCCAGTGGACCCTGGGGACACCCTATGGAAGACAGTAGGTTGGAGAGCCAGCCCACCTGTGGATAACCTCGGATTCAGGATACCTACAACCACTGTTGAGCACAATCGAGGACTTCAGGAAGAGATTGCTGTGGCAGATGGATGAAAGAGTCTGTTTGAACCCCGGCGCAGATTCGTGTCGTACAGTATCTGACAGCAGAGGGTACAGATTCTTTGCCACACCAGGATGTCCAGGAGGCATGAATGATGAAGACCCCTCAAGTTCAGGGAAAAAGGTCAAATGAATAAGAGGCTTCAAGTATGGGTACACCGACTGTAGCTCGACCTGTGCCACTGGGATTCTGAAGATGACAGGGTCTGTCCGTCCAACCAACCGCGTCAGCACCCGTCAGTTATAGCAGGGACAGACTCATCAACAGAACACTTCAATGCGCCCGACTCCGTCAGTGTGATTCGTCGTAGTAACCCTTGCCATTCCCGCATGAAGGAGTACTGCAATGACACGGTGCACATGGGATTTGGTTGCAGTGCGTTCTATGAGGTATGCTGGCCTTAACTCGACGAGAGGCCAACCCAGGCCTCGAGGGAATACAGAAACACCACCTGTATGCTGAGCCTTGGAGAATCCGGGGAAGCCCAGGTGTAGCAGACCGGTCGATCTTGCTATGGTGCCTGAGGATGTAGGGGAGTGGCTCCTTCACTCCAAAGGAGATTCCTTTGGATGTCTTTATATGTACACAGGCCCAGGACAGAACCTGTATGGAGCACAGGCACTGATGGTGCAGCAGATGTGCAGGACTACGAGGTTAGGAGTAGTCAGTCTTCTCAGTTGCAGTCTCGGTCCCAGAGCAAAGGAAGATGCGATCAGTTTGGCAGTTTCTGTACGACTCGGCCAGGATATCCAGACGGTCAGAGTTGAAGAAGAGATGAAGATTATTCAAATCCAACGCCAAATCAGGGGACCCATTCAATGGTAAGCCTGTAAGTACCATAAGGAAAGGGTTGGGACGATTCAAGGTTCCCTCCCAGGGGAGGAGTTGGACAGTGGGGGGGATGCTCCCATGTCCTTTGTCCAGTTTCACAAAAGAGCGGGAGGCAAGAACTCCCTGAGCTGGTTTGAACTGGACTATGCAAGAAGTGCACCCAATGTGCCCCTCAAGCAGACTGAGTGGCACTGGCAAGTGCCCCCACCTGGCCCCAATACACTAAACCCTGTTTGGGAAGTTTTCACACCTCCCTGTGAGAAGATACCTATTGTTCTGTCTTCCCCTGCTCGAGCTCGGCTCAGCAGCTGGAGGACAGAATCATGTCTCAGGTCAGCAGCAGCCGTGTCATGCTGTCCTGGTCTAGAAGACTGGTACAGAGAGTACTGAGGGCCACCTGGAGGAGAGTTACAGTGCATTGAATCATGGTAGTACCAAGCATAACAGGGATTATTACAGCCAGTTTAGAGATGGTCATCGCGTATTGAGGCATGGCCGCTCTATGTATCGTAATGGCTGATGCACTTACAACCCGGGAGAATGGAAAACGAAGGTTGTAGGGGTGTCCTCCTCATGCATGTGCACCCTAACTTCAGGATTGAAAGGCCTGCCTTAAGGGTGACTTATAGGTTTTAAGTGCCGTGACCTCATATATAGGGACTACTATATCTGTTGTAAGTGGTGCTAGCACCAGCTTACACAGGCAGCAGTGACAGTCCCATAGTTACCATTTGAGTGGTCTCCGATGGGTGGCTTAGTACATGCTTCAGCCCATGGCGGACCCCTGGGGTACCAATGTCCTGGGTACCTCAGTACCATTTACAAAGGACTTATATTGATACATCAGTATCCAACGTGGATGCACCTAAGTACTACCATAACCAATTTAGGGGAGAAAGCACAGAGGATGGGGTCTTGAAAAGCAGGATCCCAGTTAGAGTGGTCTGAAACAGCACAGCAAAAGGCAAAAAGTGGGGGTAACCATAACAGCAGATCCTACTTTCCTACAGTATCCATGATAGAAAGTATGTACTATGAGTCGACAGATGTGATTTGAGTAAAAACTGTTACATATGACCTAGAAGCTACCTAATTGTTAGTCTATCCCATGACTAAGGCGGGTTTACAGGTGCCGTCGAGAGTCCATTCCATTGCACAGAAAGATATTATATTGTTGTATATTCGTGCCTGGAATTATGTTTTAATGTTCGACACTGGAGCCTGGAATGGTGTTTTATTGTTGAACATCGGTGCCTGAAATGGTGTTTATTGTTGAACATTAGAGTCTGGAATTGTGTTTTATTGTTGAACATCGGTGCCTGGAATGGTGTTTTATTGTTGAACATTGTTGTACATTGGTGCCTGGAATGGTATTTTATTGTGGAACAGTTGTGCCTAAAATTATGTTTTATTGTTAAACACTGGTGCCTGCAATGATGATTTTATTGTTAAACACTGGTGCCTGGAATGTTGTTTTCTAATTGAACATTGGTACCTGGAATTGTGTACTATTGTCTAAGAGTGGTGCCTGGAATGTTGTTTTATTGTTTAACGTTGGTGTCTGGAATGGTGTTTTATTGTTGAACAGGGGTGCCTGGAAAGATCTTTTATTGCTTAATGGTAGTTCCTGGAATCTTGTTTTCTTGTTGATCACTGGTGCCGGGAATAATGTTTTATTATTGTACATTGGTGCCTGGAATTATGTTTTATTGTTGTATATTGGTGTCTGGAATGGTGTTTCATTGTTGAACAGTGATGTTTGGAATGGTGTTATATTGTTAAACATTGGTGCCTGGAATGGTATTTTCTTGTTAAACATTGGTGCCTAGAAATGTGTTTTACTGTGGAACATTGGTGCCTGGAATGGTGTTTTATTGTGGAACATTGCTGCCTGGAATGGTGTTTTATTGTTGAACATTGCTGCCTGGAATGGTGTTTTATTGTTGAACATTGCTGCCTGGAATGGTGTTTTATTGTTGAACATTGGTGCATGGAATGGTGTTTTATTGTTGAACATTGGTGGCTGGAATGGTGTTTTATTGTTGAACATGGGTGGCTGGAATGGTGTTTTATTGTTGAACATTGGTGCCTGGAATGATGGTTGTTGCAAGGTGAAAGTATTATGTGATATGGAAGGGTGCCTTGCCATATAATACTCAAAACACAAAGATGGACCCACAAGTACTCGCTTGTATAACTTCTCCTGGACCGGTTAGAGAGGCTAGAAGCAGACAGGCTACTTAGAGGAACAGGAGTTAAGCATTTCACATCATCAACATGAACAATAAGTAATTGACACAGCTTGAAAGAAATCCAATACCAATTTATAACAATAGCTTTGAAGTTTATATATTTGTAGCCACCAGAACCAAATCGATTCATACCGGACAACCAGTGTTATCACTTTCAAAGCTTTAAATATATCAGTACTTTGTAGTGTAAAAAAATTATAACGTTGCAGACAATGGGAAAAAAACATAAATGAAATTGGTTACTGAGAGAGTGAGTTCAACTGAACCCACTCTCGGTTAAGGTCTTGTGATTCCCTAGACTAGTTCTTAAAAGCTTGGACAATTTTAACTGGCTCAGGGGAGCAGGGTGCAGAGGTTCTCTTTAGCTGTCAAATTGAGCTGTCAATCAGGCTTGTGGTCTTTAAATCGCTACCTTAGCAAAAAGCTACTTGTGGTCTGTGTTGAGCAAAAACATTTGGAACTTAAGCAAGGAACTGGCACTGGACCAGGAGCCACCAGGCAGATCCCCTCTACCTGGTCTGGCGGACCCTGTCATAGAGGTGTAGTTTAATCTTTCCTCTTGAAGTGCCAAGTAAAGCAAGTAGTAGTCGGATTAACAACCACCAAGGGCCATATGTATGAAAATGTCCACTTGCGATTCTCAAATAGAAATGTTTTGTGAAAAGCTATTTGAGAATCGTAAAACGCTACGTAGGATTTGCAATACATTTTGCAAATCCTACATATTCCTTAATTGCGAATCACAAATTGCGATTCGCAATTAAGGGATACCTCCCCATTCATTCCTATGGGCCTGGAGGTGAATGCAATTTCAAGGGTGCCAGGGTGTCAAAAGGACACCCTGTTGCACCCCTGAAATGAGCATGGGTACAGATGTGGCACACATACTTGCCCTAAGGGCATGAGTCACATGGCACTTTCAAAAATGCAATAAAGGGCATTTTTCAAAGAAATCACAAATTACCACCAACTTGAAGTTGGTGTTAATTTGCGATTCCTTAAGTCCAAATTGCACTTTTTCTGTGCTTCTTACATTGCATTTAAGGAATTGTAATGTGCGATGCCTTAAATGCAATCGCAAAATAGGGATTAGCAAAATTTGCGATTCCTTATTTTGCGAGGGGTGTTTTGTGTCATACAATGGTCACTGCTGATTTGCAAATGCCGAAATTCTGTGAATTTCTGCATTTACGATTGCAAAATTGCCTTCATACATGTGGCCCCAAGTCTTGGTTTCTGCAAGCACTGCGATTGAGGAAATTTCCTTCCAGAGGACCAGGGTCACAGTGTAGGAAACTGAGCTTTGCAGAGGGTCAGGGCTACAGTTCCAAGAAGCCACATGCACACTGACTTTGAGCAGCAATGCAGGATAGCTCAGAGGACAGTACTTCAAGTTTGCAGACTGCATGGGTCTAGTTCTTCGAGCCCAAGAAAGTTCTTGTGAAGTCTGGAGTTTGCAGGGGGTCTCATGCCTTGATTGAGTCGCAATCTAGCTGGTGCAGGGTGGCTGCCACTGGTGCAGAGCTTAGCACCTCTTTGTGGAGTCCTGCCTTGTTATCATGCTGAATCTAAGGTTCTGGTGTCTGGGGTGCCCCTTAAATATTGAATTTAGGGGGGGGGGGTTAATTGGTTCAACAACTAGTAGCAATGGGTATCTAGCCTTTCTGCTTATCTGCCCCAGTAGTGATCATATCCAGTGGGAGTATGTCACTAAAACTAGTCAGAACCTGCTTTTTAGCATAAATTCAAATTGTGGTGGGGCATGCTTCCTGCATAGTGAATTTCCCACCGGCCCGCAAAAAAACAGTGGCTGGAACAGTGGGAGGCGTTGTCCTCGAGTGGGGGACAAGTTCCTTTGTTCCATGGTGTTGGTGAAACCTTTGAGGATCGCCACCGTAATGGTCCATTCACTAGCTATCCTTTGTGGGCAGAGGTGCCACCTCCTGCGCACACAGGTCCTTTGTCTCTGGCCTCTGGGAGTGGCACACACTTCCTAGCATGAGGGCAAACTTCTGTCTTGGCGGCTAATCCTTGGGAAAGCTTGCCAAGGCATGAGAACACTGGGTTAACTTGGTGTTCACTGTCTAAAGGGTCACCTAGGGACATGCTGCTGTTCCGCAAAAGAATTAAGACCTGGGTCTTCCCTAGGGTATAATATGTTTCTACTTGAGTGTAGCAGTAGATTTGCTGGATGGTAGGCCCTCTTTTTCATTCTGCAGCTGACAGTTCTTGTGCCGGTTTGTTCTCCTAGCACCAGAATGCCCGCTGGGCTACAGTGCGCTCTATAAATATTAATAATAATATTAATACTGATTAAACCTCAATACCACCATCATGTCAGGGGTTAGAAAGCACAGTGTTTGATACCAAAAATAAAATAAATCAACTATTCTGGAGCTGGACATCTGGGGTGTGTACAATGTCCAGTTCATATTATCCTATGGGAGGTCGGTCACTTGCGGTAGAATTACATTTAGAATGCTACCACAGGGCAGATATATTTCCACACATATAATATAATGCACCCTGCCTAATGGGCTATAGGAGGCATACCTTAGATGTGAATGACATATATTAAATGCAGTGAAGTGACCCTGTCACACATGGTGTGTTCAGTGTTGAACTCGAGCAGGCAAACTGCTCGTGCAGATTTGACATGGCAGAACTGCAGACTTACTTTACTTTACTTACTCAGGATGGTACAACAGGTGCTGCAGCCCTGGTACCCCTTTTGCAGCCCTGCCTTGGGTTTGTCTGATATCATATACCAGGGGCTTACAGGGGAGTAAAATTACCTGCCAGTTGGGTATACCAACTCTCACTTACAATTTAAGGGAAAGAGCACTGGTGCTGGACCTGGTGTAAATGTAAATGTAAATGTATGTGAGTGAGTGGGACCCAGCTTACTTTCAGGTCAATTTCCACAGCTTCTAGCGGTTCAAATGGGGGCAAAAGAGTGTGGGGGGGGGGGGGGTGAATCTGAAAGCTGCCCAGTTTGTTACAATGGGTTTTGGGTTTGCTGCCCAATTTGTTACAATGGGTTTTATCTAGAAGTTGTTTTAGTAATGATTATTTTTGGGACGGTGTTTTATAGTTTATAGAATGTATCTAGAATTGATGTTCATTAATAAAGTTCTGTTTCTGTTTTTGGGTTTTATATCTGGTTATGGCTTCCTTTAAAACTGAAAAAGTTCGCTGATAGTTTACACAGCTTTATAAGTGATGTAATGAGCCATGTGCTCTAAAGTTCTGTTTTCCGATACCTGTGTGTCGGGTGATTCTCACGTTTTATCTGACTTCAGGTATCACTGACTTGAGGAAATATAAATTTTATGGTCAAGAAATGTTCCCTAACGTGTACCCCACCGTCTCCATGTACCAGCCTAAAGTGCATGTAACTTCCCTCCGGTGCCAGCTATGAAGACGCAAATACATTTGCGTCCAACGTTAACATGTCCTCTTTCAGATCCACCCTAAATGGGTTGAATATTCCGTTCCTAAGTATGCCATGCCAACGTCTTTTTGTGGTGTACTTTACATGTTTTTCAGCTCTGGCGAAGTAGGCCCTGTATTCTGCCATCGAGCCTTTCCTGCCTTCTGACTCTGAAATCCTCAGCCCAGGCTGCCTCTGTACCCGTGACCCCTGCCTTACTCCCTGTGCGGCTAACGGCGCGTAGCTCAGCCTGTTGCCTGCCAACACCGTATTCAACCTTCGAATTATCTGTTCCGCTCCTCAAACATACATTCCTGCCTACTAGTTCAAGTAAACATCTTCCAGCTGCAGAGCAAAGGGCCCGGCCTCACTGTCTCCGTGCAAGTAATTCATAGCCTCTGTTACCATGGTAGGCCCATGCCCCCTCACATCCCATGCAGACACTTAGACGCTTATACACGCACTCACAGTCAGTATAGAATAGCTTCTGCCCCAGAGACCTTTCCCTCTAGATAATATGGTTCCCAAACATCAGATATCAGATATGATAGAAGTACGAGTTGATCTGACATGCCAGACTTCTGTCTCTTTCCGCAAGTGTAAATGTCAAGTCCCCTGCACCCTCCAGTTTCACGTCATTCACGCGTCATGCAGCTGCGCGCGCATCCAGGCCTCAGATTTCTGCTGACATTGCAAAACTCTGCCAAGTACCCACCTACTTGTGACACTTACATATGACGTTTTCTAGCACACACCTCTATGTTCACGCCTAGTTTACGCCTTCTAATTACGTATCATTACCACGTGTATGCTGTTATCTTGTTTCTCTCAGCTGTTACGCCTACTGTATTGGTTTCTATAATGCGACTTAAGTATATAAGCTATGTATTGTCAATAAAATAGGGCTCTATCCCTTCCTGCACCCCTGTGGTGGCAGGAACAAGATATCCGATCTGGTACCATGACCATTCCTTTTTAAGGAATAAAACCCCTAAGAACTCTAACACCACAACATTCCAACTTCATTCAAGATGTTACACTCTTTCATCACTTCCGATAGGTGCTAATTTACATGATGTCAGGTGCATGATTTACATTTTCAAAAAGTGAGTGACTGCACTCTGTGCCAGCACTGAGAGCCACTCCCATGAATGTAGATACAATGCGGGTGTGTCTTTGATGATCGCCTGCTGTGTGTACATACATACATATGCATATATAAACTTGGGACCACACACTACACTTACTTGTGGATACATTTCTGAAGCTACTGGACCTGCTATTTGTGGAGTGTGGATTTTAGGCAGACAAGGAAAGGATTCAGGAGCCATGACCCGGGGAGGGCGAGGATCAAAAGTCCCCTCAGTGGACATCCTCCTGCTGCTGCTGGCTCTACATCTTCACATGGCAGGTAAGAACGCTTCACTGCTTAAAGTGCTTTCCAACTAGTACATTAGTTGCCAGCAATGACTTTAAATCCCGACAGTTAACCTCAGCCTTTCATCATTTCAAGGTCAATACATTGAGTGCCATTAAGCTGTGTGCAGCAAGGGGATTTGAGAGTTTGATGATGTCAGCTCAATCAAAGAGTCCAGCTGCTAGTATCTTCTCTTAAATAACTGACAAAATGATGGAACATTAAGGATGCATCTGAAGTCCCAGTAGGATCCAGATTTGTATTGGTGTGAAAATGTTGCACAATTTCCTTTTGTGTGTTTATGTGAAACTACCCAAAAATAAGTGAAATTACACAAAAAATGCCAATATGTTTTTTAGTAAAAAGAATACCCAAAAAATCCATAAGCACAATAAACAACGGTTGTTCATGTTCTGTTAATTTGCCTACAGTGGTCTCACAGTAGGATTTTGTCTCGGTTTATACAGGCGTCGCCAGTACGGGTGGCGTGTGTGGCGGGCAGCAAACACCAGCCACTCATGTTCTGAAAATTCAATGTTCTTCCAGTGGTCTTGCAATATAATTTTTACCTTACATACCTTCCCAGTATGGGGGGCAGGGGTGGGAGGGCACTATCTCCTGAGCCCAAATGCCGCTGTCAGACATTAGGCTGCAATACTACCAAGAGTGGTATTGCAGCCGTCAATACTACATCACTAATGTCAGAGGGATCATAAAAAATCCAATTCAAACACAAAAAATAGGTGGAGCAAAAGCACCTCAGTAGCAGTGTGTTCAGTGGCACATGTTAGAACACGCTACACGAAATAAATGACCAAGCATGGTGTGCTGGGGGGCTGCCCTCAGCCGAGAACACATTTGGGATTCAAATGGCCTCTTAAAATGCCCACTAAACCTATTCGGTGCACAAATACGTTTGATAATAAGATTTTGGATCATATTTATCTTTTTCGCATAAGACAAGTAAACTGCCTCAGTTTATTTTGTCACTATTAAAATAATTTTTCCATCACACTTTACAATTAGAAACAATACTGGGCCTCATTTCAGGTCTAGTCTAGGCAGAGCGCATGGGCTGCCCGTAAGACCTGCTGTAATCACTATGTGGAGTGTAATCCCTCCCGCTGCTTGCCGTTGGTTAACACCTGTGTCGCTCTTATTTGCTGTTTCCTGATTTGTTTTTGTCTCCAATACATCACTTTATCTCCAAGCAGCACCGCTCAAGTACAGATTACTTTATTAGTGCCCCTTAGCTGGTGCAATGCAAGTACTATTTTTTTGCATTTTGCACGTCTGTCCCTTCCCCCATTGCTCCTTTTCTCAATCGCTTTTACACGCTTGTTTGAGCTTGATGGATGTTGTTGTTTTTCTGTTGTTTACGTTAAGTTTGATTTGAAATTGCACAGCTGCCTCTGCGGTGCAGACGCAGCACCCCACTGTCCCACTGACATGTTTAATGGGTGAATCATACAGCTAATTACAGGCTTTGCCCTGCAGTCAGTTGTGATGTGCTCCACACTCACATTAGAAAACAACAAAAGAGCCCAAAACACCGGAACCGCGCAGTCCAATTCATACAGTGCTGTCCTGACCGCTGCCTTGGCAGGAGTTTTGATCGCAGCTGCTGGCTTATATTTCCAGGACACTTCAGCAACATCCAGCCACCAGTAACAGCAGCTGCAATCCCATTTTGCCAATAAATTACGGCTATATGAGACCAAGGGCAACACGCTCAAGCACTTGAATGACGAGAGAAGCCAACCATCAAAGCCCAGCACTGCAGCCAAGCGATTTCTAATTCTGTTCTGAAATGCTGTGAGCAGCATTCAGATGTGGAAGAGGAGAAAGTTAAAACAGACTTTGTCAAAAGAAAAAGTCTTTACTAGTGGCACTTTCTTTGTGATCAAAGAGAGCACATGGGGTTCTTGGGTTTACTGCATATCACTTACCCCTGTGTCTCTCATATAGCCTGTACTTGTGTGCTGAAGGGCCCAGTCAGGAGGGGTTCCTGCTCAGCACTTTCCTCTGCCTCATGACACACATACTGCTGTATGGAGGCCCCAGGTCAAGCCCAACTGAAAACATGTATTAAACATGTAGATCCCCCTTCCCCCAGCCTGCTGCTCACCTCACCGCCTTCATATCCAAGCCGTGCTATATTTACTAATGTCTCTTTCCGAACACTCATACTGTTAGAGTATTACTCTTGGCTCCATTGCTAACTGGACTCTGACTTTGCTGTTGTCTCTTCTCTCCTGCCCTTGTGTATTGATTTCCTCTGGCTCTTTCTGTCACTTCCTACCCCCTGCTTTCATCATTTTTTTAACCTACTTCATTTTGTCCGAAACGCCCCTCCGACTCCACTTTATCCACCTTTAGCACCAGTTCTCTCTCACAGTCTCTCATTTTCATTTCTCTGCACCTTCTCTGCTCACCAGTCCTCCTTTTCCTCTTATGTAACGGTATTCTCCACCCTACTCAATCTTGATTCCTCCCCCAATTTAGCATGGAGACCGCATTCTTTGAAGTTGTGGAGCACGTCCAGAGCTCCCTTGATAGGGGAGGTAAAGCCATGCTGATACTGCTCGACCTTACAGCGGCATTTGACAGTGTGCCCCACCTCAAACTGCTGGAGTGCCTTCACGAGATAGGGATCAGATCCCGGGCCTTCAGCTGGTTATCATAATTCCTGGACAGACAGACTCAGGAAGTCTGGCTGCCACCATATACAGCTCAAAACAGACCCCTGCCGGTGGGAGTTTCGCAGGGTTCGGACCTCAGTCCTACTCTGTTCAATGTATATCTGCCACCCTATGCTACTCTCACAGAGTCTCTTGGTGGTAAAGACATCTCGAACAGAGAGGACACGCAGCTGCTGTTTACATGCGAGAAAGGCTCGGACTTAGACGGTAAGCTGATTTCTTGTTGTCTTACCAAGGTTTTTTAGTGGCTGAAGTTGCACCATTTTAAACGCAACCCAGATACAGCAGAGATTGTGACCTTTGGAGTTGTCCCCCATAACTTTGTGGAAGCCTGTTGGCCGAACAACCTGCCGCACCCTGGCCCCCCGCAAAACTGTGCCAAGAATCGTGGAATTGAAATAGATAGTGCCCTCTCCTTCCTTCCGCAGATTCTGGGTCCTGCTTCAGCGTGCTTCCCAAGCTGATAAAAATTCTACTGCTTTTACCTGAGGCTGCTGGCAGAAAGGTGGTGCAGGCTCTGATTACGTCTAGATTAGACTATGGGAATGAACTGTACGTAGGCCTCCCTGACTACCTCCTCAACAGACTACAGGTGATACAGAACTCCGCAGCAAGACCGCTGATCAGACTTCCTGCCAGGTCCCACATGACCCCTCACCTAAGGGCCCTGCATTGGCTCCCGGTGAAACAGAGAGTGGCGTTTAAAGCCATGGTCCTTATATACAAGGCCTTGCAAGGGACAGGGGTATCATAGCTCAACAAAGAGTCCGTGCTTACACTCGGCCCGCAGGCTTCGCTCTTCTCGGCGCTCCTTATTGTCCACATCAGAATGGACAGGGTTTTTTTTTTTACCTATCTGGGTCCTCTCTTTTGGAACAGACTTCCACGAGATCTTCGGCTGATTGACAGCCTTGATTTGTTTAAGAACAAGCTCAAAACCTGGCTTTTTAACAGCTAAACCCTCGGTTTGCATGTTTACCCTCTATGCCAGCGTCAGGACACTCTTGAGTAGCTGTGAGTTTTAAAAATTAATATCCATAACATCTGTGACAGCCCCTTGAGTGAAGGCTTCACACCAGTTTGGACCTCTGAAGCAATCATTTCTCTAGGGTTTGTCTTCTGCAAGGCATGTCAGACAGCACGAGAGCTGGGCTTCTCGAGAGAGAGCCATGATTTGTGCCCAGCTGCACGAGGCATGTGCCAGGCTAGCTCAGAGCTATCGGGCACAGTGGCAGCTGCACAAGACGAGCCAGACTGCTGCAGCCTGAGTGCTGTCCTTCCAACAGGTGTGCCAAGCGGCATGAGAGCTGTACTCAAGACACTGGGAGTTGTGTTTGATTGAATAAGACGTGTCTGTGTCACAAGAACCTTGAACTTTGTCGAAGAATTGAGCCCTGAGAGTTGACAGGTTTTAGCAGAACTTTGTCAACTTCCAGAGAGCTCTCCCAGAATATGTATATTTTTTACAGTTTTATATAGTGCAAACTCGACCCGAAGTTATTGGAGCGCTCCATTGTTTTGACACCCAAGAGATTTGTTGGGGGCACCCGCGGGATTGGTATATGGTCTCTTCCGCATGCATGCACTGGTCCATATTTTAGGTTCACCCCCAGGATTGTCCCACTGCCCCATAGTTTGACAATGTCCCTCTTGACCATCATCAGTGCAACCTTGCAGAAGGGAAAAGCATATCCTGGGATTGTTTGATCGCTTAAAATCCCAAGGGGCACCAGCTGTGGGGTGAGCTTTATTGGATTCCCCCATGATGTGGGACAGTATGTGTTCTACCCGAGACCAGAATGGATCTACCATGGGGCATTCCCAAATAGTGTGGACCAGGGTCTTGGCTTGTGACTGCAGTGAAGGCATCTGACACTGTCGGTCCTTCTGATTCTAAGCAGACGTATTCTGGTGAAGTATGAACTGTGGAGGACCTTCAGTTGGATGAGTTGGAAGTCTAAGCTGATCGTGTCATCTCTCGGGTATCTGCTGGCCTCCTCCCTATCCCCGTTGCCAACGCCTCTAGTTCCACCTTCCATTAATGCCCGAGACCCTTCGGCGGGCCATGACTCTTGGCGATCGATGTCCTATAGAATAGGGATATAGAATGTTTTCAGAGGGGTGTCGTCAAGAGTTTAAATTCCAGATGACACTTGTCCTCCGGGGACTCCACCAGAGGCCATATTTGGTCAGTGTAAGCTTAAGTTGTGTGTAGAGGCCGTACGCTGAGTGTCGGCAAACTCATATTGTTGTTGGAGTTCATCAAACGACAAGAGGCCTGTGGGGACCCACATGTCCCCTAGCTTTGAAATGCCCAGCCAATCCAAATTGACGCGTTATTAGTAGAATGAGCCTTACCTCTCAAAGGTAGTGAGAGTGTTAGAAGGGAATGTTTAACCATCCTGTTTTCATATTGCTCAATAAGGACTGCAGCCCTCCGGCTCAGTTCTTGGACCAGAATAACCAGAGTTAGGTTGTCTTTCTCCCAAATTCAGTCTTTGAAGCTTGCCTGCCACAGTTTTCATTATACTTTGTTGTAAACAAATGACCTTGATTAATGCAAACTAATGCAAGCTATTGAGGTGATCAGTGCTTCACTCGTGTGTGTGATTGATTGTCATGGCATGCATCCCACCTGTCTAATAAAGCTCATGCCTAAGAGGATGATTCACTGTCTATCAAGCTGCAATCATACTGGCTGAGTAGGCAAGCGTGGGCACCGCCCTTAAGGTTTCAAACATTAAGGGTGGATGAAAGTAGATGAGGAGCTTCCGAACTGTTGGATACAGACCACCTTCAGAAGCTGTCAAATGAACAATCACCAGCCGAGATCCCAAGGCTGTCCAGTGTCATATACATCCTCTAAATCTATATGGGATCTGCGCGTTTAGACAACACAGCTGTGGGATCGGTTTTCAGACTGATTCTGGACACCCCCACCAGATATGTTTGCCTGTATTCCAGCTAGCACACAGTGCCACCATGAACTCCTCTTACCAAGGACCAAATAGTTTCCTGCAACTATCGTACATGACAACCCTGACCCCTCAGGCTCATGGAAACAGTACAGTACTTTTTGCTCAGTTTGTGTCAGAGAGATGCGCAGAATAAATGGTTGGGACGTTTTCAATAAGCATTTATTGAACCAGCATCATTTTAGATTAAAGTTTGTGTGCTGCAACAGATATAAACAATTATAAGCACCAACAGAGTAAAAGGATGGTATATTTCTACCATTGTGCTAAATCAATTAGTATATGCAGGCATATAAATGCATGACAGTAATAATGCATACTCCTATGATGCAACCCTAACTAGGTGTTCCTAAATGTACCTAGAATGTATGTAGGTGTTTAGCCAAGAATTCCCCTAGAACATAAACAGCCCTATTACCTGGTGTGAGAGAATGAAGGAGCCCGTCTTGGTCTCGAGATGGACACCCTGCGAGGGATGTCAGACCATTGCGAGCTGGAGTGTCTGCATGCAGGAATCTCAGTGTCTTGCATCAGTGTGTCAGCATGGAAGTCTTTCTCCTCTCTTTGCCACAGCAATGATATGGTTTTTATATACCCAAAAGGTACCCTCAGGGGTTCTACCTTGCTGTGTCATGTTGGCCGAGGATGACGAAAGGGATGACCCTTATACATAGTTATTGTATAGAAGTTGTTAATCCTGCTGTGATTCTGAGGATAGTCATGCATAATTAAATTAGGCTAGATTTTGGAGTAAAAACACACACTTGAAACTTCTGGGCGTAGATATGATTTGTGTGACCTCTCTAAAATTAAGACACCTGAAAGGTTTCAAGTTCTTGATCTGCACTCTCCTAGTTATTTACAGGACTCATCGGATTTACTATTCGGTGGAGGTGAGCGCCAGGATCGCAGACAAGGTGAGACCACTCAGCAGAGAAGTGATCCTCCACCCTAGTTTGATGTTAAAGCCAAACCGGAGGGACTACCTCCTTTTTGAATCCCGTTTCAGAAAAAGAAGGTTGCCGCTTTAACAGCGAAGTATACCTCAAACGGTGAGAACCCTGCTTTTTGATTAGAGATGGGCGCAGACACTCCTCAAAAGCGTGGCAGAAGTTACCATAGTGCGGGGGGCTCTCCATCCTTGTCTGGAGGCAAGAGCAACTGATACTGTCATCACAGTGGAAACAGTGACACACGAGTTGCACCCCCTGATAGCCTTTATGAAATAGACCTCCAAATTGAGGGTGATATAAAGCATACCATTAAGGGAGTCTTTTTCAAGACAACCTTACATCCTCTTATGAGATTTTTTTGGCGGAGAAAGACTGGCCTCCCCATTTGTATTGTCTTCTTCCTGAGAGGAAGACATGATGCTCCCGAGTTTTTCCCTTTACGTCCCTGAAGAGACTAAACTTGCATACGCTGTGGAATGGGCTTTGGCGTTAGCGCCATCTGTGTTTCATAATCAGGTGGGCTGGGATATTGATTCGCTGGCATATGAAATACCTTTACAGTCTTTGCCACAGCAGCTGGATCAATATCTGATCAGGCGTAAAGCAAAGACTTCCGTAAGTGAAATTCTGACCCAATTGGAATATCAGGGTGTCATTGAACCCTGTGTTTCATCCATGAATAATACTCTTTTTCCGATATCGAAACCGGATGGTTCATATCGTGTAATTTTGGATTATAAACATTTAAACAGTCTTGTTCGTACATTTGCAGGACAAAACACACACAGCTCTTCGTTAGTGAATAATATAGTTAGTAAGAAATACAAAATGACACTGGATATTTCCAATGGTTTTTACAGTCATAATTTGGCTCCAGGTAGTCATGACTTGACCGCATTTACTATGGTTGGCAATCAGAGGCTATTTACATGTTTGCCTATGGGCTATAAGAACAGTCCCGGGGCTTTTGCTGCAGGTGTTGGTCCCTGTTACATGACATAGACCCTGATGTGTTCTCATGTTCTCATACGTCGATGACATTTATTTGACAGACAACTAATTGATCCAGCTTCTTGTGTAGAGAGGATCGCATCATCCTCTCTTCTGTGGACTTGGGTTACAAATTTAATTTTGCCAAGTCACACATCGCTTGTTTAGCTGTTCTCTTTTTGGGCTATGAGCTCAATATTGAAGGTCGGTGTTAGCCCCCACTTTCTGGAGAAGTGTGCACAATTGCAGCCTCCATCTTCATTGAAAAAATTAGAATCTTTTCTGGGATTTTTGAAATTAGGGAGGATCTACATTCCTGATTATGCCCAGTGTATCAAACCGCTATATGCTTTGATATAACCCTCTTGTTCGTCTGCCAGCTGGCTTCCGGAACATACCACTATTCTTCGGTCTTGGCAATCAGATCTGCTTGCGAGCAACTTATTATTAACACGTGATGATTCTACAAATGTGGTCACATGAACCTTTTCTGATATTACTATTCCCCAAGTATTTACAAATACTTTCACTAATGAAACTTTTCTTTTGCATGATATGTAAAACCATTAAAAAAAGACAACAACCCATAACCTAGTAATACTTAAGACTAGTGATATTTAGGTGAGGGATGGTATGTTTAAGTCCACATCCCATCCATTCATCCAAATATACACTATTCATGCCAAAATGAATGCAACAGCCTTACCAATGGTAAACAGTTAACTCCCAAACATTCCTCAACATATTCTGAATTTTTGTCAGTAATAAAAGCCAAAACCTTGAATAAAAGCCCTAAAAAAGTGAATATTGAGTTTGAAATATCAATGATTAATACCATTACTAAAATGTATCCCACCACCCAAATTCAAGCAAGTTTTTCCCACTTTTCTCTGGCATTTTGACAACAAATCCAAAAAACATCCTCAGTTAAGGATTATGTGTCTAATAGTAAATTGCAATTCAGATTACGTAAAGTACCTGCCTTATGCTTCATACCACCTGGAGGTGTAGGCGAGCTATACACATCCATTACTGAATCAGAGTATTACACACAAAATGCAGACAAATTGGCACCCTTTCTCAATTATTTTGAAGACATCTGGATTGGCCATCTAAGTAGGTTGGGTCACAAGAGGAAGACAAGATTCCCTATTGACTTGTGGAACTGCTATGCGAATGCGACCTGCTCAGAGGGTGGTGCCAAGACTAACAATGCCATTGAGTGATGATACAACTCCTTCCTATTGGCAAATATCACCCACATCTCTATTTCTTCCTGGAATTTTTGAAGAAGAAGCCAAGTATGCAGGAAATGAGACTTACACAATCTTTTACAGGTAGTCTTAATCCCTGGGTATCTAAAAGGAGTAAAGAAATGTCAGAAATACTAGTGGCAAAAAACAAAGACTTTTCTTTGATGGGTGCTCCAGACTACCTGGAAAATATTTCCTATTTTGCACTACTAACATCCTCTAACACTCTGTCACATTACTTGACTGTTTTACAGTTCTCAGATTTAAATTGACACTTAAAAAATATATTTTGTTCACAAATCTTCCTACCTGAAGATGTCTTTTTTTCCACTCTTGGCAATGATTTAACTCCACCTGTCACCAAAGGTTTTTCATGTTCAAATATCCAAATAAGTCTTCCACATCCAAACCCAATAGCATGATTGTGAAAAATGTTTCTGACACAAAAAGTGAAATCCCAAACCAGAGAAGAATAACCATCTTCTTCTATGCACAAAGGTCATCCAAAAACAGGCTCTAAAAGCTTCTACAGAGCAGAACTCATCTCCATGCTAATGTCAAACTCCATTTAAAAATGCCAATAGCCATTTCCAAAAAAGTAATCCATGGTCGCATAGAAGACTTTTACAAAATGTAACAAATTCCCAAAATGTTTCCTTTCCTTCCAAAGGGTAATCCGTTACTTAAGATGCAGTTCCAAACATCCTTTTTCCATGTGCTCGGTCCTTCTTCCACCAAGTATATGCTGTTTCTTCGTTATCAAAAAATACAGCACGAAAAAATGTAAATGTTATTTTTTTTAAAACATGTAAAAAAGCACTTACTTGTTTTTTGCTATTTTAAATGTGTTTTGGAAACAAATACAACCAACAGATGCAGGCATACTACTGTAAACTATATGGGAATGGAATTGTGTGTTAAACATTCAAACAATACAACATTAATCAACTCCAGTGTTACATAACTCCACCCCTTCTATCCTTACAATAAATGTCACATATGTACATCTAAAATATAAATAAAAAAGAGCAAATCAGATCGGAGACTGAACTAGGGAGGCCCTTATCACACAAAGAGTGGGAACACATTTTTTTTCTGAGCGCATCACACTGCTTCCAATACCGCAGGAGCGGACTCTGCATATAAAGTGGTTACTTACTGGTATTATCCTCCAGTGCGCATTAAGTCAGACAGGTCCAAGTCAGACCCCTGCTGGCGGGGGTGTGGCCTTACTGGTACCCTGGTGCATTTGTTATGGCACTGTCCGAAGCTGGTGCGCTACTGGACAGCAGTCATTGATGACGTTGATGCAGCATTTCAGATTACATTGCCACGAGCTCCCGAATATACACTGACGGGTCTTCCCCATTCTAGATCCTTCCCGCTGAAATCACTGAGGGGCAGGCAGATCGCCTTGGCACTACTTGCAGCGTGGCAGGTGCTCTTAGTGCATTGGGGGTCCTTGATAGTTCCAGCCCCTCGAGATTGGATCCAGACTCTGGCAACTCTTAGCAATGGAACACCTATCGCTTAGTGTAGATGGGAGAGGCAAGGAATTCGCGAAATTATGGGCCCCATTCTTGCAGATTCTAACCAAAGATATGAGGGAAGTAACGTGCCCGAAATATCTGCAAATCCTACAGCTCATACCATTAGAACCACCTGGTGCATCCACTGATTGAATTGCTAGATGATTGAACATTGTTTAGTGGCTGGGGTGTGACGGAAGAGGTGGACTCGAACTGATGTGGAGGAAGGGTGGAGGGTGGATTGAGGGGAGGTGGGGTTATTTCTTTGTTTAGTGGTATCTTCGCTAGGTGCCTTAATGTTTCACTAAGGCTTATCGCACACAGCCTATTATGGGGACCAGCACCAGCCTCCATGGGGTTACTCCCGTGAGGCTCCACCACTCCTCTTCCACACTTTTTTCTTTCTACTTTTCCTCTCCGCTCACTTAAGGTCACTCTTTGAGGGAAGGGAGGGTTGAGAAGAGGATGAATCATATTGGATAACAGCGCAACCGTTTTTTAATGAATCTCTTTTGCGAAATGGTGACCCAGATCCAGTAAAGTGAGATGGCAATTTGATAGCCGCCGCTCCATCTATATAATGTTATTAGTTGGCAAGGATTAGGAGGTGTATATTCACCGCAGGAACAGGTCCCGAGTTGTATATCATAAGGTGGGTGTGGGCACAGGCCTGATGGCAGTTGTAGTGGCAGCAAACACTTCTCCTCCCACAGAGCCAACAAGGCCACCTGTAACTATGCTTTCCTCACTGTGAGTGAAAATGTACTAGCAAGATGGCTGCTCTGGGGACAGGATCCTCTGTGACCACTCCTACCTCAGCTGACAACACCCAGCTGATCCCTACCCTGATGGACACAGCAGCCTGAGCAACCACCGACAGCACAGCAACACAGAGCACTCTGGAGTTGGCAGACAACAACCCCCTGTCAACTAGGAAAGAGGCTCAGGGCCACTACAACTGGGCCTGCTTGGGTGGGTGGGGTGGTGGGAGGGGCTGTGGGAATATGGGTCATCATGCAGATGGTGCGGCTCTCCTGGATCCTCAACACTTACGAGGGTTGCCAGGGAGAATTTGGCCAGGTCGTCAGGATCCTCAGGAACATTGAACAGCTGCAGGCTGCTCAAATTCAACATCTGAACACTTTCATATCTAAAATTGACGACCTGACTGCCGTGCACTGGGACATTGTCACCTTCCTCCGCCAGATTGCTAACAACATGCCAACACCTCCCTGTGTGCCCACAACATCCGGTGCCTCAACATCTGCAAAAGCCACAGGGAGGGATGTGGACTCTGGCGGAGAGTCCCCAGTACCGCAGCTACCTGCACCTGAGGGTCTTGGGAAGGGTCGCACGAGGAGGAATCCCAGGGAGACAGATTGCAATGCATCACACCCAGGAAGTGACAAACTGCCCCTGATATCCTCCATTGTATGCCAAGCGTTCACTTTGTGGACTGTTATTGAACTCACATCAGTCGTAGTTGAGCATATGATTTGTGGGTAGGTTGTCAAGTATGCATGATTGACAATTGGGTCCTTTTGAGCTACAGTTGATGTTCTTACAGATCACACAGATTGAACTAGGAGTGCTGTTTTGTCTGTTGGATAGTCCTGCGTGCATTGGTAAGTTGAGCGGACTGTGAGTGCACAGAAGTGTTGTAGGCCTGTCTGCTGTGCAGATGCTACAGGAGTCAGTGTCACATCCATGCTCTTAGTTGCCACACAGGGGAGGAGGTGGAGTTTGGAATGTGAGGACTAGCTGCAGATGAGTTTTGCAAGGTTAATGTTGCATGTATGGTAGCTTAAACAAGGACAGAGGTGAGAGAGACTAGTGTTTCCAATTTTGAAATGTAGTGGAGACTCATATGTAATAGGGGCAGGACAAATTTAGAGATTGTCAGAGAGTTTAAGGTAGGAGTTAAGTTCATGAGCAGTTCTTGCGGAAGAGACATGAAGTATCCACATTGTTCCAATGTGAGTTGTTTTAAATGTGGGAGTGTGAATCAGGGTGTGCGAGCCTGTAAGACTGGTTAAATCCTGTGCAGGGTATGCTAGGAATAGGTAGATGTGATAAGGGTATAACTAGATAGACAAGGTTGGATTCTGGCAGGAGATGAGAGCTGTAATTTTTGGCACTACGGTGAGAGATGACTGTAACAGGGCAGTTTTAATGAGTGAGGATAGTTGTTAATGTGCATAAGTCAATGGGGGTATAGAGCATGGAACTCATGTGGATGTGACATGGTCACAGTGAGACAGGTTAAACTTGTCATGTGTAACAAAGTGGATAAGTGTATGTAAAGGGTATACACCAGTTGTGTAATTTAGTGTGCTGTATGGTTAAATGTTGTCCAGTTGATGTTCATTGTGTTTGAATCTGTGGATGCATTTGTTTTAGAAATGACAATCTGTAGAACTTAAGCAGAGTAGGATGGGTGTATGGTGATATGCGAATGACTGAGAACATATTCATTGAGCAATGTAAATGACTTGTTGAGAGATGTGGTGATGTGTTAAGTATGCCTGCCAGAGTGGGCTGTGATGCTGCACATTGTGATATGGGTGCAGTCCAAGACATTACTGAGGGTGCAGCTTGTCATGAGAGTGGTTCATTTGACATGTTACGTTTAACGTCTGATGAGGCGGTTAACATTACACTATTGTGTACATGTCATGTATGTGAGAGGTGTTGTGTACATTGTGATGAAGAGTGGTGCTGTGAATGTAGGTGTAGATGTAAGAAGGGCAGAGCCAGTGCAAGAGTTGAAGAATCGTGTCGGAAGACTTTGCATACAAGGCTGGAGCTTGTAGGGCAGACATGCTTTTCTGGCTTGCTGCACCAGAGGGGGCTTATGACGTGCTTCTGTGTGTATGATAGTTTTGAGAGATGAGCATGTACCTTGAGGTTGTTGTGAGAGGGGTCAAACCTGCGCAAGTAGTCAAGTCAAGTCAAGTCAAAGAATTTATATAGCGCGCTACATACCCAGAGGGTCTCAAGGCGCTTGAAGAAGGGTGGGGAATTACTTGTCGAATATCCAGGTTTTAAGTTGCTTTCTGAATGCTAGGTGGTTCTGAGTGAGGCGAAGGTGAATGGGAAGTGAGTTCCAGGTTTTAGCCGCCAGGTAGGAGAAGGATCTTCCTCCCATGGTGGTTTTGTTGATGCGAGGTACAGCAGCAAGGGCTTGATTGGAAGAGCGTAGCTGGCGGGGGGTGTAGAAGGAAAGTCGTGTGTTGAGGCATTCGGGTCCAAGATCGTAAAGTGATTTGTGTGCGTGGGTTAGGAGGCGGAATGTTATCCTCTTATTGACGGGGAGCCAATGGAGGTCTTTCAGGTGACCAGAAATGTGGTCTTTACGCGGATGTCTAGTATGAGTCTGGCTGATGCGTTCTGGATGCGTTGGAGTTTTTTCTGAAGTTTTGCGGTGGTACCGGCGTATAGGGTATTTCCGTAGTCCAGGCGGCTTGTAACCAGTGCGTGGGTGACCGTTTTTCTAGTTTCGGTGGGGATCCAGCGAAATGTTTTTTTGAGCATGCGAAGAATGTTGAAGCAAGACGAAGAAACGGCGTTGACTTGTCTGGTCATCGAGAGTGAGGAGTCCAGGATGATGCCCAGGTTCCGTGCGTGGTCCATCGGGATGGGTGCTTTTCCAAGGGCCTCTGGCCACCAAGAGTCGTCCCAGGCGGAGGGGGAGGTACCTAAGATAAGGACTTCTGTTTTGTCTGAATTCAGTTTCAGACGGCTGTGCTTCATCCACTCGGCTACTTCTTTCATTCCTTCATGTAGGTTGGTTTTGGCGGTTTTAGGGTCTTTGGTGAGTGAGAGGATAGGTTGAGTGTCATCAGCGTAGGAGATGATGTTGAGGTTGTGTTGGCGTGCGATGGTCGCGAGGGGGCTCATTTTTTTTTTTTTTTTTTTAAATATATTTTTATTGCAGGAATTAGTAAATCGTTACAAAATCGACCAGCATTATATCACAAGCAATATCAACTAAATACAACCCTCTGTCCCCGCACCTTAAGTTCCGTACACAGCCATCCAGCCCACAACCCTGGGGTCGGGCGGCGAAATTCAATGGGGGCTCAGAAGGATGTCAGAGCTGGTCCGGATGATCCACTGTCCGTCATCTGCTTTTCCAAACAAGTCTATAAACCCAAAAGAAAAACCCCCACCCTCAAAATACTACTAACCAAAGTAAACCCCACCCAACCCCGCCATCAGCGCCTGGGAACTACCGCAACAGGATCTGCTATGGGACCCACGGGGAAAGCAACAGGACTAATGGTGCAAATGTTTAACGGGACTCGGGGCGAGTCGCTTCTTCACCTTCAGAGTCGCTGGGGGCGCAATAATCCCTGAGGGCCTGTACTAACATTTCCCACTCCAACGCTGCCTCCTGCGCCTTCTCATTACGCTGCCTCCAGGCCAGTTGGTATCTCAGTGTGCTCTCCCCCGCCGCCCACTTCAAGAGCTCGCTGTGCCATCGGCTTCCTGTCGGACCAACTCGTGCCTTCCAATTCCTGGTCACCTCTCGCTTAGCAAGGAGGAGCCCTAGGTCGATAAATTTGCTGGAAATTTTATTCTTGGGGGTATGAGGGAACCAGTGTAGGAGTCCCACCGCCGCATCAAATGATAGGGATCTCCCCGTCACCTCCTCCAGGGTCTTCCCCACTTCCACCCAGTAGGATGATAATCCCGGGCAGGCCCATAACATGTGGAGGAGGTCCGCCTCCTGAGCTGGGCACCTAGGGCAGTCCGCCGAATTCGTGGCAAAATATCGTTTAATTTTCACTGGGGTCAGATATGCTCTATGGAGAACGTAATAATGGACCAGCTGAAAACGGGCGTGGCGTGTGCCCTTCCAGGCTCAACGCACCAACTGGGACCAGGTCGTCTCCGGTATCTCCCTGCCAATGTCCTCCTCCCAGCGGTTTCTCAAAGTAGTGAGAGGAGCCAACCCTTCGTTGATCAATCTACCGTAAAGGCAAGTGACCGCCTTCACCGTGCCCGCAGACATCATCACGTATTGGCACACCGGAGATAAGGCGGGTTCCTCCTGCCCGCTCTTCCAGTGTGCCTGGATCGCTCGGACAATGGCCGAGTGCAACAGAAAGTCACCACGGGGGATCTCGAAGCGGTCAATAAGATCCTGGAAGGGCAAGAGCGCCCCATCCTCATACAGATCCCCAACTAGCTGTAAGCCGGCGTCCTCCCAGGCCGCCAATCGTGACCAATCGCCTCCATGGGGGAGGGCCGTCAGCATCCCCAAAGGTATTTCGGGCGCATATGGTGTTCTCAGATGGCCTCGGGCGTGAGCTCGATTCCAACACAAGCGGACGGTCCGCTCCTCCAGCGACAGATCCCGCAGGGCCAAACGTTGGCGCAGCGCTATGAAGGAGAGAACATGCCTGGCCATGCCCGTCCCCCTTCTGTCTTCCGGGCCCCGGAATTCTCGGGCGATCTCCTGGGTGAAGGTCTGGAGCTGCGCCGCCAGATAATATTTTTCAAAGTCCGGCACCGCTAGCCCCCCCTCATCTTTCGGCCTCATCAGGGTATTGAGGGCCACCCGACGGCGGCCCGAGCCCCAGAGGAAACCGACCATCATAGACCGTAATAGTCGAAACGTGGCCGGTGGGACCCAGATCGGTAGTGTCCGGAAATAATATAATAGCCGGGGAAGCGCCACCATTTTAAGCAGAGCGATCCGACCCGCCACCGAGAGCGGCAGCGTGGCCCAGAAGTCCATGCAGCCTCGAAGTGCTCGAGTGCTGCGGGCAATGTTCCCATCCAGGAGGTCGGATGGGTCGTGATAGACGAATACCCCCAGGTACTTGAAGCAGTCGGGTTCCCATCTAATCTCCCTACTTAAAGTAGGGGCGGGGGCACCCTTACGAACCGAGAAAAGACAGGTCTTGGACCAATTCACCCGGAGGCCCGAAACCTCCCCAAACTCCGTAAGTGCCGTCGCCGCTCCATGTAAAGCGTCGAGCGGGTCCTCTAGGAAGAGCAACAGATCGTCTGCATACAGCGAGACGTAGTGCGGGCCCGAAGGCGTCCATAGGCCCATATAGTGGGCTCCCGATCGAAGATGCAGCGCGAGTGGTTCCACCGCCAGCGCAAAGAGAAGTGGGGACAACGAACACCCCTGCCTCGTGCCGCGTTCTACCGGATATTGTGAGGAAATCAGTGGTCCCGCCCGGACCCTGGCCGATGCAGAGGCATAGAGAACCGCGGTCCATCTGATGAAGCCCTCACCGAGGCCGAATCTCCGCAGCACCGTGTAAAGGTAGTCCCACTCCAGGCTATCAAAGGCCTTCTCTAGGTCCACCGATAGGACTACCGGGGACGGGGCATCCACAAACGGTTCCCCTAGCAAACGGAGCAACCTACGAATGTTCATAGTCGTGTTACGCCTTGGGATAAAACCCGCTTGGTCCTCATGCACCAGGGAACTCATGTGTCCCAGCAGCCTCGAGGCCAAGATATTGCTCAGTATTTTATAGTCCACCGTCAGCATCGATAAGGGACGGTAAGACCCCGGGTCGGACGAGTCCCTTCCTGGTTTGAGGAGAGGAACCACCAACGCCTCACACATCGAGCTCGGGAGCCGCCCCAGCCTCTTCGCCTCTCTGTAGACCACCAATAACCTAGGGGCTAGGAGGTCAGCATAAGCTGCATAAAACTCCACGGGCAGGCCGTCTAGGCCCGGGGTCTTATTTCTCGCCATCCGTTTAATGGCACCGCGGATCTCCCCTAATTCTATGTCAGATCCCAGGGCTTTCGCCACTTCTTGCTCCACTGTTCGGAGCTCCAGTGGGCGTAGATAATTATCGAGCCGGTCAGGGTCTCGGGCGGAGCGACTGCGGTACAAGCGTTCGTAATAATGCCGGAAGCAGCTGAGAATCTCCGGTTGAGTGTATACCTCGGTTCCGTCTGCCTTACGCATACTTGTCGTCAATGAGGACTGACGCATAGGGTTGGCCAGCCATGCCAGCAACGCGCTCGATCTGTCCCCCTCCGCGATGGACCGGACCGTATAGGCCTTGTAGTCAAAACAGCGAAGCCGTTCGACCTCCGCCGCCACCTTCTCCCTCGCCTCCGCCGTGTGTACCTGTAATTCCGGGCGCCCGGGGCGGCGAAGTTCCAGCTCGCGGAGTTTCCGGTCCGCTGCATCCAGGTCAGCTAGGATAACTCGCCTCATGCCCACCTTTTTAGAAATGCAGTAGCCCCTCACTACTACCTTAAAAGCGTCCCACTCTAACGCTCTCGTACTCGCGGTGCCGCCGTTGGACGCGAAATATTCCGACACCTTATCCCCTAGGTCCGCCTTGAAAACACTGTCCTCAAGAATCTCGGGTCGTAACTTCCAGGTGGGCACCGCCGGCGCCCCGGGGAACCAGCGAAGGTCCAGCAGGAGGGGGTTATGGTCTGAAATGGTTCTGGACAAGTACTCAGATCGGACCGCTGCCGAAACCAGTTCGGGCGAGCCAAGAAATCCATCCAGTCTGACATGCAACTCATGGAGGCTCGAGAAGTATGAATAGTCCCTAGACGTGGGGTGGTGCGCTCTCCAGATATCCGTCAGACCCCAGTGGGTCTGCCAATCCTTACGACCCTTAGCCGTGCGACGAACCGGAGAATCGGGAAGGGGCGGATGTGAGCGGTCAGTGTCTACGTCCACTACTGAGTTGAAATCTCCCCCGAGCAAAAGGGGCCCGGAGAAGAAGTGGGCCAACGAGCCCGATAACCTGGAAAGGAAGGCAGTCTGGTCTATATTAGGAGCGTACACACAGCAAACGTTCAAGTCCCTCCCTCCTAAAGTGCCCGAAATGGCCACGTAACGCCCCTCTGGATCTACCACTGTTTTCGTGACTTGGAAGGGGACCCCAGCTCTAATCCATATTAGCGCCCCTCTGGCATACGCGGAATACGATGTGTGAAAGACCTGCCCCCTCCATCTACGCTGTAGCGCCGCCCCTTCCGCCCTGTTCAGATGAGTTTCCTGCAGCAGCGCCATTTGCACTCCTCTACGCACTAAATAAGCGTGGACTTTGTGGCGCCTGGACATAGTATGAAGCCCCCTCACGTTCCAAGTAACACATTTCAAGTTAGCAACATCAGCCATTGTCCCATATTGTTCTCGCACAGTCTCCCCATCCGGGGCCCCACAAAAAAGGGGCATCATTCATCCCAGCACTGATGGCGGCCATTTTCCCCAACCAAAACCAAACAACCCAGGAACGAACCAAACCCCCACCCACCCTCCCCAGAACAGGACCCAAACAGCACCATCCAGATCCCATCCAAACCTTGCCCTCCAACAACCCAATAACCCCTACTAATCCTGCGGTCGCCACCGTAGGAAGGCCTTAAGGGCCAGGTGCGGGCCGGGCGGAGGCAGCGGGCCCTCGACGCTCAGGCTACCAGGACTAAACCAAGCCCAAAACAGTGCCGAAGACCTCCGGGGCAAAAACAGGGGCACCCCACCCTCCCCATCCGCGTTGGCAGCATCAATTGACGGCAACCGCCTCCCCCCTGCCGGGCCCCCTCCCAAAATGAAGTAGCTCATCCCGTTACCCCTGTCCATCCAGAAGGTCTTCCACCGATTTCGGTGTGATCACCGGCGTATGGGCGCTATCAGTCACTGAGTCCTCGGAGTCCGATGGTGCCCCCTCGTCACCCGGGTCTGCTTCCTCTTCAATGGCATCGTCTCGTGCGCCAGATAACTCAGATAACACCTCCAGCACTCCCTTCCGCTCCGTCGACGTCTCTGCAGTTGAGGGCCCCCCGAGCGGCCGCGGCGATTCCTAATCCTCCTGGATCGCCGTCTCTGTTCCGGCTCCTCCGCCTGTTGGGATGAGGAGCCGAAGCCATCTTTCCCTGCTCTGTAAAGCTCAAGCCAGGCACAGACATCCTCCGGGGTGTCGAAGAATTGGGTCTTGTCATCGACAATGATACGGAGCCTTGCAGGATAGAGGAGCGAGTACTGGATACCCTCGCTCCTGAGCTCGCGCTTGACCGCCAGGAAGGAGAACCGCCTGCGTTGAGTTTCGTAGGTGTAATCCGGGAAGATGTTCACCTGACTGTTCGCTACTTTGAATGGACCATTATGTCTGGCGGCATTGAGGATTAAGTCTCTGTCCCGAAAGTGCAATAACCGCGCCACCACTGGTCTCGGGGCACGTCCCTGCTGCGGTGGCCGCGCCGGGACTCTGTGGGCACGCTCCAAGGTGTAGAAGGAGGATAGCCCCTCCGGGGCCACCGTGTCACGGAGCCAGGCCTCCAAGTATGCCACCATGTCGCCATCCTCGATCTTTTCCGGAAGGCCCACCACACGGATGTTGTTCCTCCTGTTGCGGCCTTCCGCATCCTCCGCTCTCTGCTCTAGGGTCGCAATCCGGGATAAGGCATCCTTCATAGTCGCAGCCAAGGTTCGCTGCGCCGGCTCCAAGATTTTCACCGAGCTCTCCACTTCCTTGACCCGGTCCGAAAGTTTGCCGTGGTCCGCTCTAAGGAGACCTAGGCTCGTCGCCACCTGGGCAATGTCCTGTTGGAGGGCCGATCGCGTGGTCGCTATCGCCTCCAGGACGCGGTCGAACTGTTGTTGCATCGATGCACCACCAGAACTCTTTGGGTCCCCATGTTCCTCTTTGTCCTGGGTCTCCGAGTCTGAGGCGGTTGGGGTGGTCCCCTTGGCTGCTCTAGGTTTCCCCATGTCGCCGGGGGCACTCCGTGATGGTCCAGGAGCAGGCGCCTCCGGGTGCAGATGCCGACCACGACCCTCCCGGTTACTGGACCTCAAATCGAGTATCGGAGACCTCCTTCTCCAGGGCCTATGGGGACTTCTCCGCTGCGGCTCGCGCCACCACCACGGCGTCCGAGGGCACCGATGAGGGGGCGGAGACACCCGCCGCCAGGTCGGGCAGGCCCGCACAGCCGCTAAAGTCCCGGGGTGAGGGTCACCTACTCCACCGGACGATTTGTGGCGCCAGAGTGTCGCGCCTCCCATGGAAGTGGACTGGCCAGGAAAATGTAGCTAAGTGCGGTGTCGTGAGTGGGGCCACCGCCTGGTTCACCAGACGTCCGCTCACGGGATCCACTATAACGTGGGCATCCGCCCAGTCACCCAACCGAGTGCATTCTCGTTGTAGAAAGTCCGATACAACCGATATCTAGTGCACAGATCAGCAAGGGATGGCGAAGCCGGGGGCGGGACGCCGCCGGCGACGCTCCTCCAGTTCAATGGATCCGGCCAGGGGGACGATGAAGTCCGGGCGCCATGTTGGGTCGCACTCCGCAACTCCGCAAACTTCGGTTTTACGCCGGACCACCACTCGTCCGAGCCCCACCAAGGGCCCCGGCGGGTCTTCGTCGGTCCATCCAGCAGAATGCGGGGTCTGGGGTGCCCCGCAGCCTCCGATTTCCAGGATAATCACGGGCTCAGTCCCGGAGCCGAGCTCTCAGGCGACCATCGCCATCGGCGCCCAAGCCACGCCCCCTTCGCGAGGGGGCTCATGTATACGTTGAAGAGGGTGGGGCTGAGTGAAGATCCTTGTGGCACGCCGCAAATGACTTCAGTGGCCTCTGACTTGAATGGTGGGAGGCGGACTCTCTGAGTTCTTCCGGCAAGGAACGAGGTGATCCATTCCAGTGCTTTTCCTTGGATTCCGATGTTTCTGAGGCGTTGTAACAGGGTGCTATGACAGACTGTGTCGAAGGCTGCGGAGAGGTCGAGGAGGATGAGGGCGACTGTGTCTCCATTGTCCAGTAGAGTTCGAATGTCGTCTGTTGCAGCGATGAGTGCGGTCTCAGTGCTGTGTTTGGCTCGGAAGCCGGACTGTGAGGAGTCGAGGGATTTGTTGGTTTCGAGGAAGGTGGCGAGCTGGTTGTTGACAGCTTTCTCGATGACTTTGGCCGGGAATGGAAGGAGCGAGATGGGGCGGTAGTTTTTGAGTTCGGTGGGGTCAGCTGTGGGTTTTTTCAGAAGGGCGCTGAGTTCGGCGTGTTTCCAGCTTTCCGGGAAGGTGGCGGAGTTGAGGGAGCAGTTGATGACGTCTCGGAGGTGTGGTGCTATGATGGAGTCTGCTTTGTTGAAGATGTGGTGGGGACATGGGTCTGTGGGGGATCCTGAGTGGATGGAGTTCATCAGGCGGATGGTGTCCTCAGTGGAGATTGGGTTCCAGTCATTAGGGATGTTCAAGGGGGGTGAAGGGTCAGCAGAAGGTTGGGTGGGTTGGACTCCGGGTTGGTTGTCGAAGCTGTTGTGGATGTCTACGATTTTGTCGTGGAAGAACGAAGCTAGGGAGTTGCAAAGGGTTTGAGAGGGAGTGATGTCGTTGGAGTTGGCAGTGGGGTTGGTAAACTCTTTGACGATGTTGAATAATTCCTTGCCGTTGTGGGCGTTGTTGTCTAGTCGATCTTTGAATGCGGCTTTCTTTGCAGTCCGGATCAGTTGGTGGTGTATGCGGGTGGCGTTTTTGAAGGCGTCCCTGGTGCTGGTGTTTGGGTCTTTTTTCCAGGCCTTCTCAAGGGAGCAACAGAGTTTCTTGGATTTCTTAAGATCATCGTTGAACCAGGGGGCGTTTTTGCTGCCTAGTTTGATTTGACGTTTTTTCAGAGGTGCTAGGTTGTCAGCGCTGTTGGTTAGCCATTGAGTGAAGTTAATGGCTGCTTGGTTGGGGTTTGAGGAGTGGGCAGGGGGGTTTTGAAGAAGTGATGAGGAGATCTGGTCGATGGTGATTTTGTTCCAGTTTCTTCGCAGAGTAGGTTGAGGATGGTTGTGGGTTGTGGTCTTTTTGTAGACAAAGTGAACGCAGCTGTGGTCCGTCCAATGGAGAACTGTGGTGTGACTGAAGGAGATATGTTTGCTGGAGGTGAAGATAGGGTCGAGTGTGTGACCTGCGTAGTGAGTGGGGGTATTAACAAGTTGTTTGAGTCCGAGGTTGGCGAGATTGTCCAGAAGGGTGGTGGCGTTGCTGTCGTTGCTCTTTTCCAGGTGGAAATTGAGGTCTCCCAATAGAATGTAATCCTCGGAGGGGAGGGCGTGTGGGGTGATAAAGTCAGTGATGTCTTCACTGAATTGTGCACGGGGTCCTGGTGGCCTGTAGAGGAGGGTGCCTCTGAGTGTGGTCTTGGGGTCGGTGTGGATCTGGAAGTGAAGGTGTTCGGCGCTCGTGAGGTTGACGTCTGAGCTGGTTGAGATGCGGATGGAATTCTTATGGACGATGGCGATGCCTCCTCCTGTTTGTTTGGTGCGGTCCTTACGGATGATCTTGTAGCCTTCCGGGATGGCAATGGTGATGTCTGGGGCTGAGGAGGCGTTCATCCATGTTTCTGTTAGGAAGGCGACGTCCGGAGAGATGGTGTCTAGTAGATTCCAAAGGTCAATGGCGTGTCTGTGGACCGAGCGGGTGTTGAGCAGGATGCATTTTAGGTGGTTGGGGTCAGATCTCTGGTTGGTGTTAGTGGATGAGGAGTGGGTCTTGGTGCCGTCATACTTGCAGGAGTTGCATGTGAAGGGTCCATGGGTGTGTCCAGGAGCAGCTTGGGCGCAGTTGGGGAGGCGGCCGGGGTTTAGGGCTAAGAGGGTGGAGGCGTCGTATGTAATGCGGGTGGGGTGGGTGGTACGGAGGCCAGGGGGTCTGGCGCTGGGTGCGGTCCAGGCGCGGACGGGCGTAGACGGGCTTACCTTTGGCGCACCTTCAGCGCGGCCGTAGCGCATGGACGCTGCGCGTTGGGACATCTGCCTTTAGTGGAGAGTGGAGGGGGGCAGAGCGTGGGAGGGTCAGCCGGGAGGCGGGAGCGAGGCGGGGGAAGGGCCAGGGGATGCACACAAAATGGCAGCAACAACAACAAGGCAGCAACAACAACAAGCTTTGTAGCAGGGGAAACGGAGGCGCTTTTAAATAGTCAAGTATCTCTAACAAGCACAGCCAAGAAGTGCGCGCTAGCGATATGAAAAGCACTAACAATGCAGGCACTATGATTTAAATAGAGACAGTGCAGTCAAGCGCTACTAAATGGGAAATGGTCTGCACTCAAGCGCTACGATAGTAATTGCAGAGGCAGAGTCAGGCGCTACAATCACAGGTTAGCAGTCAGCGCTACGATGAAATTTCAGCAGAGTCAGGCGCTACAATACCAGGTCTTCGCAGGAGGAGGCAAGGGGAGCGACCGTTCGTGTCCAGGACAGGACGGTCACAGCTCAAAGAGGGTGCGAGGATGGCCTATGGTTTCCGTGGGTGGGAGGGTCAGCCGGGAGGCGGGAGCGAGGCGAGGGAAGGGCCAGGGGATGCACACAAAATGGCAGCAACAACAACAAGGCAGCAACAACAACAAGCTTTGTAGCAGGGGAAACGGAGGCGCTTTTAAATAGTCAAGTATCTCTAACAAGCACAGCCAAGAAGTGCGCGCTAGCGATATGAAAAGCACTAACAATGCAGGCACTATGATTTAAATAGAGACAGTGAAGTCAAGCGCTACTAAATGGGAAATGGTCTGCACTCAAGCGCTACGATAGTAATTGCAGAGGCAGAGTCAGGCGCTACAATCACAGGTTAGCAGTCAGCGCTACGATGAAATTTCAGCAGAGTCAGGCGCTACAATACCAGGTTTTCGCAGGAGGAGGCAAGGGGAGCGACCGTTCGTGTTCGTGCAGGTCATGAGGTAATGTTGAAATGTACATATGTGTAGATTGTGTGTATGTAAGTAGGCAAAAACAGATGCCATATGAAATATGAAGTTGTAGTATGTGTTTGCTGTAGCTTGCTGTCTGCCAATGAATGTTGATGACTGATTGTTTTAGTGGCCACTTTGAGTACACTGGCATATGTAAAACCTATAGGCATCACAGGACGAGTTGCCGCCACCTAGCCTTGCCTTGTCCGAGTTGTGTGTGGGCATAAATGGTGAGTTAACCTTTGTAGGTAGTTGTTGTCACTGATTGGTCATTCTTGACCCTGGATACTGCCCTGGGATGGCAGTGGTGAGTGCTTATATTGAAATGTCAAGATGCAGAATCTTTGGATGGCAGTCAATATCTTAAAGGGCTATAGCCCCCTCAAGTGAAAAGCCAAGTGTGTGTTGTTGTGCCACCTGGGGTCAGACTACTCCAGAAACCCATTCCCACACTTCCGAGAAGACTACAAACGCATGGGTATTAATGGCATTCTGACTTTGAATGTCCACGGTATGGGTACACCAAGGGAGGTGGACTTGTTGTGATGATATCCCAGGTTGTGCAGATGAAAACACAATGCACTGTAAGCAAACATACATGTGACACTAGAACAGTACACCCAGTTCCATACGTGTTTGCATTGTCAATATTTTTTAACCTATAATCTGGTTTGGCAAGGGTACCCCTTATGTGTGTCAATAAGGGCTCCCATTTTGCCAATTAAACACTGCTCTAGAGCCTGAGGGCAATATGTCTTTGTTGAAGGTCTCCTTGACATTTTCATAAATTCTGAGACACTGTTTCAGTGCCAAATGGTGACAAAGCGGACTTCATTCTGCATATATCCATCATCCTCACAAGATGTACCCATATCCTCTGGCTTGAGGATGGCTATGTCAATTGTGTTGGAGATGTCTATCAAAATTAGGGAGGAGGAATATGTGTCCAGTCGTTTCCCCAAATACAATATTCACTATCAAGAATTAGACTAGGACACTTGTAACTACGTTACATGGAGTGGTATAGAGAACCCTCATAAACGCTATGATTTATCGTGAGTGCGGTATGTTTTGATTCTCCGCCCCTCATAGTCGTTTGGCATTCGTCATTGGGTAATCTATTCGTGCAGCATGCCAGCCTCAAGCCTGAGGACCACTCTGGAGCAGCGTAGCAGTGTCCAGAAATGAATTTGGCCGTTACCACTTTGGTGAGTGTTGAGGGTAAAATTATATTAAAAGGCAAGTCAACACCTATGTTACTATTTTATTCAAAAGAGGTGTGATTTGCATTTAAAATGTGTGGGGTATACTGTCAGATCAGGTTACTGGATCTAGGTATATCTCTTAAAACATACAGTCGACATGTTTCAGCTCCGTATTACCCAGCCGGGTCTGTGGAGCTTTCGTCAGGACAAAAACAAGGATAGATATACTTACACTATTTGTGTAGTATAGAGGTGGATTGTATTGTACCCACCGTGTTAGGTAAACAAGGAATGAATTTCCTTCTCATTCACGAGGTCAGGTCTCATCGGGGTTATTTTAAAACAGGCCGCAGTATGGAGAGTCTCCGACGTCTTGTGCTGGCGCTGCCCCCGGACACCATTGTCCGGGGGCAGCGCCAGCACAAGACGTCGGAGACTCTCCATACTGCGGCCTGTTTTAAAATAACCCCGATGAGACCTGACCTCGTGAATGAGAAGGAAATTCATTCCTTGTTTACCTAACACGGTGGGTACAATACAATCCACCTCTATACTACACAAATAGTGTAAGTATATCTATCCTTGTTTTTGTCCTGACGAAAGCTCCACAGACCCGGCTGGGTAATACGGAGCTGAAACATGTCGACTGTATGTTTTAAGAGATATACCTAGATCCAGTAACCTGATCTGACAGTATACCCCACACATTTTAAATGCAAATCACACCTCTTTTGAATAAAATAGTAACATAGGTGTTGACTTGCCTTTTAATATAATTTTACCCTCAACACTCACCAAAGTGGTAACGGCCAAATTCATTTCTGGACACTGCTACGCTGCTCCAGAGTGGTCCTCAGGCTTGAGGCTGGCATGCTGCACGAATAGATTACCCAATGACGAATGCCAAACGACTATGAGGGGCGGAGAATCAAAACATACAGCACTCACGATAAATCATAGCGTTTATGAGGGTTCTCTATACCACTCCATGTAACGTAGTTACAAGTGTCCTAGTCTAATTCTTGATAGTGAAAATTGTGTTGGAGAGCCACAGACTGAGCCACCCCCCGGCATCCTCACCAGGGCTGGCAGCGTATTTTACACAATAGGCTGTGCACTAGACCCTCAAACACTGTTGGTGGATACTACGTCCTGAGACTCATGCATACTCCTACTACTCTGCATAGCACAATCTGCACATTCAAAATGGGATTCTTTTTTTGTGGCACACACTACACCTGAGGATCTAGATGCTGAATTGCTGTGAATGGCATTCTCTGAAGATGACCCTGTACACATACATATTGGGTGTTGTGTGCAGCGCCCCCAATCCACACATGGTGACTGTATCCTACATTGTTGTTGGCCCATACTTCTTTCAAAATCCAGATAGATTTAGTCTACAAATATTTAAATGACATTTGTGACACAACAACTTCTAGGTTGTTGTAGTGGGAGGCATTGAAATCAGTACTGAGTGGCTGGTTCTGAGGCCTTGTATGGTGTCTGAGCCAATATTCTCAGGGCTTTACTGTACACAGAGGTATCACAATGTTATACTTTTGTGAGTACATTGGAATTCTGTTGCCCTGCGATTTTTCAGTGTGTGTTGTGGTGAACTCATGCATTTACTTTGTGATACGTACATATATGTGGTTAAGGCCATTCCTGTTCCAAAGTCAAATTTTGTTTCTCCTAGTATATAGCGGGCTAACTGTACCTACCTGATGCTGACATTCACTCATTGGACATTCACAACATGCTATGTAACCATGGTCGGATTGGGATCACAACAATGCTCGGGCACTCAGAGTAATTGGCACACATTCCGTGATCTTTCTTTCATTGTACCCTCTGTGCTTTTACCTTTCTAGGGAGGTTTCAAAAAGCACACTGCTGATAATCAAGGGGGGACTGGCCAATTGAGATTTGCCTCCCTGCAAGGCCCCTACATACCACGCAACCTCCTTGCACCTGCCATGACCTAAAAGTCATGGGGGTTGATGGAGATGACGCTGCTTCTGACAAGGCACGCGAGGCAGGGCGCCAGGGTGAATATGCTCCAAAGGCTGGCCCCCAGTCTCAATTTGCAGCATAGCTGGTGAGCGTGCAACATTCTGGCACCACATTGCAATGGCCTGGTGGGAACTAGGGAAGAGAGTCAGTCTCATGGTGTGGTTTACAAATGCCCCAAAACCATGGTCCACAAGTTACCCTGGTGCACAGGCCCATTGACCAATGCCCAATTGCCCACAATGCCATTCCAAGCCTATACAGAACACTTTCTGATTGAACTCAACACCCATATAGCTCTATGGGCTTTAGACCCCCGTCGTGTCTGTCAGCCCAGGCTGAGACAATTCCCCACAAACAAATACAGTCCTTGGGCTGCTGTGGGGGGGCTGGTCTGTCGTCTTTGCACAACAGCGCCTGAGTATTTCACAGGTTTTTAAGGGACAATTTACTAGATGATTAGGCAGTGTGAGAATTCATTTCCTGCAAAGTGACCTTTGGCTTTGTTTTTGGGGAACTTTTTGCAGTTTGTACTCCCACCGTAGGTATTGAGGCACTTTGCATGAGCACCAGTTACATTGTTCAAGTACACATTGTTCGGAGTGTTTGCTCCCCAAATTCACCAATTGGGGCCGCATTGCTGGGTGTGTTTGCCCCCCAAATTCCCCAATTGAGGCTGCATTTCTGGGAGTTTTAGCCCCCCAAATCCCCCAAATTGGCTCTTCCTTGCTGGGGCTATTCGTCCCCCACCCCCAAATTGGCTCTAAAGTGCAGAGGGTATTAGCCCCGACCCCCCAAATTGGCTCATCATTGCTGGGGGTATTAGCCCCCCAACCCCCAAATTGGCTCTACATTGCTGGGGGTATTAGCCCCGCAACCCCCACATTGGCTCTAAATTGCAGGGTGTATTAGCACCCCTCCCCCCAAATTGGCTCTACATTGCTGGGGGGATTAGCCACCCAACCCCCAAATTGGTTCTACATTGCTGGGGGTATTTGGCCCCACTCCACAAATTGGCTCTACATTGTTGGGGGTATATCCGCTCACCCCCCCCCCCCCAAATTGGTGCTACATTGCTTGGGTTATTAGCCCCCCCACCCCAAATTGGCTCTACATTGCTGGAAGTTTTTTCCCCCTAAATTTACTTGTAGTTTTGCCCCTACTTCCAATCATATTGTCTTTCACAGTATAGTTGCGTTATGGTGTAGGGGTAGTTCTCAAACATATCGTCTGCAACATCCGCATCAGTTGGAATTGAAGTATTTATCATAGATGTACAGTATAGGGATGACATGCGCGATGGGATGCATAGCTGCACAGTCTTAGTCGCAGGAATCGTGTTGTGGCACGATTCCGAGCTGAAATACTCCCCTTCCATCCGCTATGACGTGTTGGTTGGGCCGACCTATTCAAGGCGCTTTGGAAGTATGCATCGTACTTGGGCGGTGGGACTCGGACTCAGAAGTGCCTCTGAATGACTCCATTCTGCGTTTCCAGAGGGTTCTCATGAGGAAAACCCAGTCGGATTCAGAGTATCCGAGTCGTTCGGTAAGTGAAGGTTTTGGGCATAGTGATGCGTCATTTGGGAAAACTGAATCCCAGCACGAGTTGGTCGGAAGGTCCTACTCCAAAAGGCTCTAGGATGGCCTTCCAGAAGAGATCCTAATCGACCCCCTATGTTTTTTATTAATTGGGTCTGGCAGGAGGCCCAATAATATCTCCCTTGGGGTACTATCAAATTCCCACCCTATTGTTCTTTTGAGTGTACCTAGTATCTCCGACCTGTATTGTCTTAGTACATATGCAACCCCAAACTACATGTAGAAAATCTGCCTCTGGATTACTGCAGCATGTGCATTCATCTGATCTGGTTGGGTAGATATCATGCAGAGTCTTAGGGGTGAGGAAGAGTTGTTGAACAAAGTTAAATCGGATTGATGTGATTTGGGAGTTCAAGATGATTGTACGTGTCCCCTTATGAACTTTCTGCCATTCTCATTTAGTAATGTTCTCTCCAAGACCATCCTCCTATCTTAAGTGTGCTTTTGGGGAAATCCTGGGGGCATCCTCCTTTATGGCCCTATATAGATGGGTAATGAGCTCTCAGCCCTCTATCATGTCTAGCAACCTAGTCAACATATAGGAGGGAGTGGGCTCCTCCGGGAAGTTTGGCCAGATGCTGTAGCTAATATTTTGTCATATTGCAAGTATTGTCCTGTACCTAACGCAAAGGAGTCAATGGCATCTTCTCTAGTTATATTTTGACCTCCCAGGTAAAGGTCTCCCAGGACCCCGCAGCCTCTAGATTTCCATTTGGTCATGGACATGATATTTTCAATGTCCTTGAAGGGTTTAATTATCCATATAGGCATATCTCATGCGCATGAGGCTCTACGAAGGACTGTCGTGATCACCCTATCCCACATGTCGCCCAGGAAGTGACGCCCCCCCAGGGGCGGCTCTAGGCTCATGGCGGCCCTGGGCAGGGAGCGTAGGTAGGGGGCCCCGGAAGAGGGCGTCTGGGCGGGGCACGGAGGCCAATGAAGAGGGGGGGGGTCAGGGTGTTTGGAAGTGGAACAGAGCCGGATGCCGCCAAATCCCTGCCAGGGGCCACCACGCAAATATGTATCCATCCTCAGAGGATTAATATATTAAGGATATATATTGGCGCGGTGGCCCCTGGGGTTTCGTGGCCCTGTGCAGGTGCACAGCTTGCACATGCCTAAGGCCGCCCCTGTCCCCCCCCCCCCCCGTGCGCCGCTACCAGGCTGGAAGGGGGGGACTCCACTCGAGTCCCTGCCGCTGAAGGGGGGTGTGGGGTGCCCAGGCGACACTAGAGAGCTGACCTCTCTAGTGGCTCCCTGTGGGTGCCTCGGCCAGCTGCACATGCTTCTGTTGCACAATTTTTTTTATTCTGCAAGACTGCCCGAGCAAGGTTTGCTTTTCTGTCTTAACAATACTTTGCATTAACCAGGATCAACATGCCAAGCTTCCACCGGTGTGTAGTGCAGCCAAACTCTGTCAACTTTGCATTCCTTGTTTCTACAATTCAAAATAGAAATTCTGCTGTGTATTGCGGCCCGTGTCGCAGCGGCTCATGCTTCAGTGGGCCCTGCTTCAAACTGTAACAACCCCGATGAAGCACAGCCTTGGAGGCGCTCGCTGCGACCCGACAGCGAATGACAAATTTAATACAAAAACAGGAAAAAAAGGTCCCGGCTCTCAACTCGCATTGGTTAATAAACTGCCGATTGAATGCAACAAACCTGTACCAGCTGGTTCAATATTAGTGCCTTCCATCAACTGGTCTTGAGCGCCATCGTATGGTTTTTCTAAGGAGTTCTTCAATTTTAAAATTGCTAAAAATCCAATGGTTGGATTATTCCATGCCTTGTCCACTCTCTACTTTCAAGCACCATTCAATTACTGTTAGTGTCATGGTTTTTTCACTGCTTTTCTATTTCTTGTTTTAGGAGCATATGAAAAATGGGAGTGCTTTACAGCAAACTCCAGAAGCCCATCACCAAAGGGGACGACTTGAACTTTCCGTTTATTTCCAAGCTCATTCCAAGCTTCTGCTTGGGCCTTCAGGTTTCCCCTACAGACATGACTGCATGCATGAAGAGCAAGGGACTCTCTAGGGTGCAAACTTTCTACATATGAAGACCATGTAATTTTTTTCGAAAATCAGACTCGACAGCTCCGGAAAGAGAAACCCTTAATCTGAAAAAGATGATGCATGTAATTGTATTCTGCGATCACCACAAGTATTGCTACTATTCCTTGTGGATTAGATATTTCTCAGTACAAAATTCGACCCATACTTCACCTCCGTCTGATGGCTGTGTACCATCCGCTATATTGTACTACAGCACACTTCAGAAAAACATAGGCAGCATAGTACGGCACTGTGACAAGAAAAATACTGCATTTCACTATATTAGGTGCACACCATACAAACTATATCATCTATCTACCTGTCTACCTGTCTAGTCTCTGATCTATCTATGTATCTACAGCAGCGGCCCGTGCAGGTTGGAGCGGTAGGGCCGGGCAATTGTGGGGTTACAAAAGACGACGAGGGAAAATTGATGATTTATTTAATTTTCCCTTGTCGTTGTCTGTCGAAATCCCCCCACCCAGTGCCACCGCTCTTACCTGCATGGGCTGTGGCTGTCTATCTACCTATCTTTCTACCTACCTATCTATCTGTCTATCTACCTATCAATCATCTCTGTCTGTTCTCTATCTTCCATCTGTTATCTGTCTAACATCTATCTGTCTGTTATCTATCTATCTGTTTATCTATCTATCAATCTGTTATCTATCTGTTTATCTATTAATCTGTTTGTCGATCTGTTATCGTTATGTTATCTATCATTTATCTATAATCTATCTAACTGTTACCTATCTATCCACCTGTTATCTATGCTCCCGCTAACAATTTTCTTTCCCTCGTTGTGCTTCTTGCTCTCTCCGTTCTATATTTATTTAATCCCTCTTGTAACAAACTAGCATTCCCATAGGGTGCAGTTTCCTGTAATCACATATGGCAAGTTGGTATTCATCGTCCAACCAATCACAACCTACCCTGATGTTATTGTTGCAGTCTTTTGAGTCCCTACTGCTCTCGTACGCTTCTTTATATGATGGCTCCTATGTGTTTATTATCCAGCACTTGGCTTCTGTGTCGGTGCCTTTCCAGGCTGCTTACATGGATGTGTAACCCCACTGACACCGCGCATTATCCATATTTCATATCTCAGCGTACATGTGTTCTACATTGTTGAACAGGCCACGTGAAGGGCTTGCTCCCTCCCCGCATGACAGGGCCCGAGCCACGGCCCTCCAGGTGTTACCCACGGAAGCGACCCGCACCCCGTCTCCTACGGGACTCCTGACCCCGGACATCTCCGTATCATGGGGCCGAGCCACTACCAGCTCCCTTGCCCGACCCTGCCGCCATCTTGGACACTGCACCACGCGGCCGCGTGGCCTCAGCTCGACCCTAACCCTGGGCCTGGCCAGGCCCCGACATCCCGGCACCACCATCCACCCAGGAGGTGCACGGACCACTTGGCAGGTCAATGGGAGAAAGAAGTGTCGATGGCTCTCCCCCGCCAGGTGCCGATCGCCCCCAGCTCCCCCGGGCGCTGGCTCCACCCCCCTGCTGGGTGTCTGGACTCCCTCATCCTGGACCTCCCGACCTCCAAGTGCGAGGGTCCGGACATCAAAGGAGGCCAGACCTATAACTGGGGCAGCTCCAGAGCAGGAAGGCAGTTGTATCCTGGAGTCGAGAGACACCGAGAAGAACTCATCCTTGACGAACTACTGGCGCTGCCGTAGCCTTGCCTTGTGAACTATTGTCCTGCCTGCCGGCGCTGCCGCAACCTTCCGCATCCTTCATCCTCGTCGGGACCTGGTGGCGCTGCCGCGGACCGTTGTCCTTACCACCTTCCCCGGGACCTGCTGGCACCGCCGCGGACCGTCGCTACCTACGATCATCTCGGGACCTGCTGGCGCTGCCGCGGCCCGTCCATCTAGAACGCCGAGCTCGAGGATTGTGAGCTATCCATCATATCATCGCATCTACCAGATTGGTAACAAGACTGTCCCGCTACCCCCAGTCCCATCCAAGAGACTAGAATCGAGGGGACCCCTGAGTCCAGACCTCCTTGTACCATCTTCTCGTGCCTAAAGATTACTTATAAAGAACGCTAAACCTTATCTTTGTGTGGTGTACGTCTGTGGGGGGGAAGTTACTCGTCTGTACGATCACTGGAGACGGCTCTCCCCGGAGACCTCTCCCCTAGTCCTCGGCCGACCCTCCCGGTCCGTCTAACATACATCAATATATTTTTAGCTTAATCTGCAGTTACAGTGGCAGTGGCAGTTAGGAAGTTTTCCATTCGATGCCTAAAGCAAGAGACACCAACAACACACCTAAAATAAATAGCTGCTGTGTTCTGGATACTGTGCTGCATGTCTAAACACTTATATGGACCAAAAGGTGAGACCTATTGGCTATGCCAGTGCTTGTTTTGATTTAGTTTATGTATAGAGGGGCCGTCATCCTACCCGAGGGGGTCAGAGTGCGCCTCATATTGGAGGGATACCTTTGAACAGAACCAAAGTATAATACAGACATGCTTGCTGGTCTCAAAATTATAGTTGGTCATAACCCTTGCAGCCCCACGTAAAACAAGCATTTGCAATGCAACCGGTTTCTCCTTTGGGACCTTACACGTTTTTAGCAATGCAGCATATCCTCTTGGGTGCTTAATAACGAAAGAAAGACATTGACAGCACTAGAGACCTCAAAGACTGCAACAGCAGAATATAGAGTTTAAGAACACGCCCAGTTGGATCACTAAATTCACCTCTTTCGCAGCAAAGAAACAAACAATTACATTTATCACCACATGTAGGTTAGACTATGGACATCAAATTTCAACTAATAGGCAACACCAGGGACGCCTAAGGTATTACACCCTCTGGAATGTCAATGGGTCTAAACGCTTGTTTTGGTTATCAACAGCCACCAAGGCTAAAGAGGTTGATAAATTGCGCCCAAAGACTGTGTTCCAGTGCAGGCCGCAGAAGTTGGATAGGATAGCTCCTTCAGGACAGGGTTACACTGACTTACCTGCAGGAGAACAGGTTGATAGGTTCACAGACAGAAGAATTAAACGTGGTGAAAAAAAGGTTGGTTTGGGCTCACAAATTAAAGGTTTTGTTTCAATAACGGTGCCTTTCTGCTGAACGGCAGAGGCATCCCTCGATCAAGCCTAGTTATGAATAAAAAAATGCAGTTGTGTGCAGTCAGATCTACATGATGTGTCAAAACTGGACACGTGAGCTGTCCAGGATGTAAAACAAGCACCTGCAGCTCTTGCGGTGGGGGGGGGGGGGGGGGGGGGGGGGGGGGGGGGGTTGGGGAAAACTTTCAGGAGCCACTTTGACCCTTTAGGGGGCCAAATTCAGCTGAAGGCCAAGTAGTATCAGTGAGATGAGGGAGACTAAGGGACACCTCTTCACATTCTGCAGGGGAGGCGGGCATTATTTTGCATTAGGCCACTGGAGCTGACCCTGAGTGCACTTTGCAGACACATTCTGAAGGACAGAGTGCCATATAATATACTAAACGTGCTTTAAAAAGCAGTAGTATAACAAGCACTAGTGTTATTGTATCCACACATCTCAAAAAGAGCGGGCCAGGATTTGTGGGAGGAGTAAATACTGAACACTGACAACAAACCTAGCACAGCAGAAGGCAGCAGATTTTCAGGATTAAGCTGAGAAATGACAGCGCTCAACTCACAGGAACAGGGTACTGCAAAGAGGTCCGAGGTTTGTAACGGTTCAACCGCATGACAACAAATAATAGCTCCCTCGCTGTAACCTCCCCACCCCCAAAACGCCTGCCATAAAGTAATAATCCAGACATGGGGACAGCATAAATTAATGCTGCAAACTATAGCACAGGTTGCCAGGACAAAATAAATATTCCAAACCCTCCTGTAGGGAAATCCGTCGTTTATTTTCCCTGCTGCCTACTTTATACAATATCCCTACTTCTTATAGTAGACCATAATATTATAAACGAATCCCTGATAACAAAGTGCTATCAGGTTTGTGAAGAAATCAAATGTATTCTTAAAGTTATCTCAGCTGGGGACTTCTTGTATTTGTATTTATCCTTATACTAGCAGCCCGCCCCAGCGTTGCCTGGGGTAGAAGGGGCTGGGGGCTGCATTTCAGGTTTGCGTGCTCTCCCGCCCAGGCCCCCGCCCGCCACGACATTGTCTGTGTCCCGGACAATGTTGTGGCGGGCGGGGGCCAGGGTGGGAGAGCACGCAAGCCTGAAATGCTGGCTTCCCCTACCCCCGCCTGCCCTGACATTCCCCAGCAGCCTGTGCCCCCACCCGCCCGCCCCGACCCTGGCTGCCACGGATTCTTACCTTGCCTCTGATGCTCACACCGCCGGCCCATATTTCATCTGTCTACCTATCTATTTATCTAACTCTATCTATCTTTCCTTCTATCTATCTTTCCTTCTATCTATCTTTCTGTCTACCTATTTATCTATCTCTCTCTATATATATAAATATATATCTATCTGTCTGCAAAAAAAAAATCAGTTACTTGCTCTTTAATACAAATGCCTCGATGTAGTAATAAAAACTAAAAGATCCGTCCTTTCAACATATGAAAAAGTGAGCGAGGTATGAACCAACATCACTTCTTGAATAAGAGCGTCTCTTTTTAGAGTATAAAAGCTGATCTCGAGACACTTCAAAGACAGACGCGCGGCTAATGATCCGGATAATGTTGTGGGCGGGGCCGCAGCGGGCGTGGCCGGGTCCCACCCTGTGGCAGCCGGGATAAATAGTCTGTTTAAGTGTCTGGGGAGGCAGGGTCCGGAACCTAGGATGAAAGGTTCCAACATGCATAAAGATGTGTTTGTAGTATGATGCACAGTGAAAGCAGGTGACGGTGCAGCGTGGATATTTTGTTAACTCACACGTGGGTGGGTATTCAACTATGTCTACATGACACACCATGTTGTGTTTTAGTCCACTCCCTTCTAATCAGTACGGGTTTGAAGCCAGGGATGTTTACACACGTGCATCAATGTAATACACCACGTAGGCACGACTCTCATGTTGGTGAGCGTCATGGCAACATGTTGGGGGGTGAAAGCCTATGCATTATAAATGTATATATTCAGAAAGGGAAAGTAAATGAATATAAGGCAGACTTGGAACACTTAAAAACTGACCTAGATGGGGTGTGTAACCGGTTTCCAAAGGATGTGCTCGTAATATTGGGAGACTTCAACCATAAATTGAATCCTAAATCAATGGATTCCTGGTTGAAGGACTTGTTGGATGCATATAAAATAGAGCAGGCACAATTCCCCAGCTGTGAAACCTCAAGTAAAGATGATAAGCTCGGGCAACTGTTGGGGGCTATGGGATTTGTATGTACCAACGGTAGAAAGGAAGCAGACAGGCCTGCGAAGCGTACCTTTAAGGTAGGGCAACAAATGTGCCCCATAGACTATGTATTCATACAGGCCTGGCATTTCCACCTTATCAAACAGTTCGAAATTTTGGGGGTGGAGGGTAGTGATCACTATCCACTGCAAGTTGAACTTCAGGTAAATAGCCACCCGCAAAGACAAAAAGTGTTATCAGTAGATGTAGAATACCCCAAGCGGTTAACAACACGAATCACCGAGGAATATATACAGAAACTAAGTGCATATCAGCTAACTGTGAATTTGGGTAACCTTGTACCAGAAGGAAGTATAGCCTGGTATGAGGGCATAATAAGGCAATTGGTGGAATGCCTCCGGATTAAGTTAAAGTGCAATAACCAAAAACCAGTAAATAATGCGACATTATACCCTAATAATAACAAACACTGGTTTGATGCCGAATGCCGGAAATTAAAGGCCGGAATTAGGAAACAAGAAAGACGACTCAGAGGTAACTATAGTGAGGAAGTGGTATCAGATCTTAAAAAAATGAAGCTAAAATATAAGTCAGTTATTAGAGATAAAAAAAGGTGTTTTAAGGACAAATGTTGGGATAATTTACTCGTGACAATTGAAGACAAAAATGTGAAAGGCTTTTGGAGGCTAATACAGGACTGTATGGGGAAAGCACAAGGGACCATGCAGTGCGCAGTACCAGAGGACAAGTGGCTGGCCTATCTAGAGGAAATTTACGGGAAATGGCCAATGAGGGAGGGAATAATGGTAAATGCCTGGCCAGGAATAAGTGAAGAATTAAAAACCCATTTTCTCCCAGATCAAATTAGAACCATAATATCTAGACTAAACCTAACACGGGCAGCCGGCCCTGACAACCTGCCAGCTGTCATAATAAAAACAAACATAGAGTGGTGGGCAGAGTTCCTTTCAAATATGTTTTTATGGATCCTAAATTCAGGTGAATTCCCTGCAAACTGGAAAGGGGCTATTGTTAGGCCAATCCATAAAAAAGGTGATGTAAACACCCCTAAAAATTACCGCTTAATAAACCTCTTGGATATAGGCGAAAAGGTATTTTCTAAGGTAATCCTAGGGATTCTAAAGGAGTGGGTGGAAGACAAACAGATAATACCCCCAGAGCAGGGGGGGTTCAAAGAAGGCCACTCAACGATTGACCATTGCTTTGCTCTGTGGTCCATCGCACGGAAGTCGATTGATCAGAGGAGTAATCTATTCTGCTGTTTCGTTGACCTTGTGGACAGGGATCAGCTGTGGTCAACACTAATAGGGTATGAATTACAGGATGACCTGCTGGCCCTTGTCCAAGCATTACATACAGAAAATTGGGCACAGATAATATTGGACACGGATGGAGGACTGACCAGGAGAATCCCTATTGGAAACGGCTTAAGACAGGGGTGCGTTCTAGCCCCCCTGTTGTTCGCCCTGTTTTTAGCTGACCTACCCCAAGTATTAAGAGATGTCAGAGGGGCGAACCCGAAGTTGGGAGGAAGGCACATATCGTGCCTCCTTTATGCCGATGACCTAGTAATAATGGATCAAACGGAGATAGGCCTCCAGAGAAAACTCAATAGGTTTAAAGATTACTGTACGGGTAAAAAACTAGTGGTAAATATGGATAAAACCAAAATAGTATGTTTTGGGAGAAGGAAAGTGAAGTTCTCGTGGTATCTTGGCACAACCTTGCTTGAGAGGGTGACCAACTATAGATATTTGGGAATGTGGTTCTCAGGTAACCTGAAATGGCATACACACCTGCAAGCATTAAAAATAAGGGCACTGGCGTCGGTCAAAGGCCTAAAAAGCTTTAATAACACCTATGGTGAAAGGTCAGATAGACCGGTCTTAAAAGCTTATCAAGCAATGGTTCCCCCACAATTTCTGTATGGAGCCGAGGTTATTTATCTCAGTGGTAAGACCTCCTGGGATAGTGAAGAGGGAAATATATTAAAAAGCTTATTCGCTCTGCCAAAATCCTCTATGGTGCAGGCAGCACGACTGGAGCTGGGAATAACCTCCTGGGCTATTACAGTTTGTATGAGCCTTGTACGCTTCTGGCAGCGGTTGGGAGTAGGGGAAATTGCTAAAATCTCCCAATGGGCTAAGGAGGAAATTATCAATAGTGAGCTCCCCTGGGCAAAAGAGGTAAGAGCCTCAATAAGCAAGGCTTATGGGGTGCTAGATTTGAAGGTATGTTTGCCGCAAGACCCCATAATATTTGGGAAAAAAGAATTAAAGACTCAGGGGGTCAATATGTCCCGTAGTTATGACCGGGAATACCTTGCTCAAAAGACCTCGGTAGCACACATGAAAGTGGCTTGGGAGAGCAGTCAACACTTCCCTTACGTGGACCGGTTACCTAGCCATAGTCTGAGGCGAGAAGTCCTGAAAATGCGAATTGGCATAAACCCATGCTATGCAAATAACGGGGTTCGAAATTTAATGATAGGAAGTAATGGGAAATGCACTTGCACTTTAGGAACCACCTGTGATATGTTACATATTTTATTAGATTGTACGAGATTTTTAGACTTTCGAAAGGAGTTTTTATGTCCGATTTTTAAAAAATATAAGATTACGCACAGAATGCAAGCTGCCACTCTTTTGGTGGAAATGGAGACTTTAGATATAGCCTGCGCGTTGGGGAAATATATGAACTAAGTTAGGTGGTTCCTCAAATGCGCAGAAGAACATGTATAGTGTAGCCCTTATCCCTGAATAAAGGTAGAGATACTAAGGGATAATAGTAGTAAAAACTGCATTTTGAAGAAGGTATATATAGGAAATTTTAGCGATTTTAACAAATAAATGTTATAATACTCCGTTTTAAAAGGAACAAGAGAAGTTAATTTTTAAGTATCTTGAGGTGTAATTGTGGTTTTAATATTATCTTGTTATGCTGCTGCTCTTTTTCCTGTTGAATATTACTATGTTTTGCTGTTGTCCTTTCTCTTATCACGGAATGTGGAATGTACTTTTAAGGTTTTAACAAATCAAATAAAGTTTTGTTTGACTGACTGACTGATAATCAGTACGGGTTTGAAGCCAGGGATGTTTACACACGTGCATCAATGTAATACACCACGTAGGCACGACTCTCATGTTGGTGCGCGTCATGACGCTGATGGAGCAAAGTTGTAATTTATTCTGTTTGTGTTGTGAATCTGAAGCGACATTTTACGTTTTATATCAAAGCGTGCCTACACTGTAGGTCTGTGGCACAGGCCAGGATAAAGGCGTTTTAAACCTTATCATTATGGAAAATAATTAGGAGCTGTACAGTTATTTTTTTGTCCTGGTTGTTACATACCTCCGTATGCCTCCCAATCTGTGGAATAATGGGGCCTGTCTCTCCGCGCCATGTCCGCCGCTCCGCTCCGCCGCTGGCCTCACTTCACCGCTCCTCCCCTGCGCGCCATGTCCGCCGCTCCTGGGACGCTGCTCCTCCCCTGCTCGTGACGTGACGACGCAGGTCGCGGCCGGCGCTACTTTGGGGGAACTACTTTTTGTAAAAATGTAACTTTTTATATAACGTTTATTTTAAAAAAATTTAAAGCCTATGACCATCTACACACCCTGCCGATTTCAACGGTGTATCGGGTGTGTAGATTGGCGCTGTGGTTCCCGAGTTTACCTGGCTCAAAGGTGCAAGTTCTCTCTTTATAATAGTAGTATAGATTTCCAGAGGGTTAAAGGATTTCCCTACTAACAGCGTGATAAACCCACATGCTGGCAGACATGGTTTTGGGTGGAAACGTGAAGCAAAGCCCTTTTTACAATGACTACTTGCTCATAAGTCTACTAAACCTATTTTGTTTGGCTTACCACACTAAGCAGTACTGTGGTGCGATGGAGTTGGGATTTAGACAAGTGAAAGTGAGTTTGCTGCCCACTTTTCTCGACCCAGTGGGTACGGTTAACATCACCCCCGCTCCAGCTGACGAAGCGTGGGGTTGACGACGCTAATGAAACATGAACCATCTATCTGCTTAGTGGCTGGAGGACAGCTATGGTCGCGGCGTGTTGGGCTTCCATGAGGCGTTCTTCTGCTGAGACATGCCGCTCTCTCAGCTGTGGAGCGCTGCAACCAAAAGTGAAAGTAAGCCGAGAACTCACCTTTTGTCTTCTGCTACGTACAGCAGGGGCGGCTTTAGGCTCATGGCGGCCCTGGGCAGGGAGCGTAGGTAGGGGGTCCCTGAAGAGGGGGTCCGGGTGCGGCGGAGCCCCCTGAAGCTCAGGAAAATACCAGCGGGCCAGCAGTAAGTAGGGAAAAAAAGAAGCCAATCATGAACCAGGAGGAACACAGGCGCGGAGGCCAGTGAAGAGGGGGGTCAGGGTGTTTGGAAGTGGAACAGAGCCGGAGGCCTCCAAATCCCTGCCAGGGGCCTCCACGCAAATATGTATCCATCCTTATTATATTAAGGATATATATTGGCGTGGTGACCCCTGGGGTTTGGTGGCCCTGTGCAGGTGCACAGCTTGCACATGCCTAAGGCCGCCCCTGCGTACAGCGGAGAATACAGCTCATCTGGGGATGGACCAAGTGCCTGGAACTGTGGAGAGTAGCCTACGTAGAGCACCACACTGGAGCACTAGCTGCAGCAGAATACACATTTGCAGCCAGCTTTGGGATTGTAAATAGCAGTAGCACAGGTAGGACTAATACACCATTGTGGTGGTAGCTAACCTGGGGAGAGGTCTGCACAGAGGAGCATCCTACACATGAAGAGAAGAGTATAAGGGGGAAGCTGCCGGCTTTGCACTGGGAAAGGAGGTTCGAGTGCTGGCCTTGGACCAACATCCTCCCATCTTAGGCAAAATGACTTCTCACCCATGCTAACGAGAATCTAACTGTGTGTTGTAACCTGATGCTCGTGTAGAGCCCTTGAATGTCCTTGGGCTAAGCTCGCGCTATACGTGCATTGCAAAAACAAATTATGTAAAACCACATCGCCGACAGCACAATTGGCACACCGATAAAAAAAAAATTAAAAAGACTGTCCCCGACAGGTAGAGCGATTAGAGATGCAGCTCCCGGGTGAGCCAGGAAATCCACGAGCGTGCTGACTTTTGGCGCATGCGTGGAATACAAGGCAGTGTTAGAGAGCTGTTTATATTGCACATGTCATTAGGAGAGGCCAGGCAAAATATAGTGCAAAGTCACCAACCAATTACGAGACAAACAAGCATTGAAAATGCAATAGGACTCGGATTTACCTGAGTCCTATTGCATTTTCAATGGATTGCAGGCATGAAAGAAGGCACGTACTGGAGGGGGTGGGAGTTAGTTGCGATACAAAAAATGACAGATTGTGGGAGGGAACAAGGAGAGACATAACTACAAGCAAAGACCAAATCCATGTAATTTGACCAGGTTTTAATAGTTTCAATGTGGAGGGAGTAATCTCATGAATTTTGTGAAATAAAGGTGTGCCACCGTACAAACGCCCTCTGTCAGGAACAGAGATATGAAATGTAACGAAGACATTCAAAACAACGAGTGACTGGCCATAGCGGGAAACGGTTTGTTAAACAGTCAACGAATGAAGAACAATAAATGTGACTGGAATGAAAGGAGCCGCGGTAGACAATAAGGCGGGCAGGAGGGAGGGTAATTCTATGGCAGGACGGAGGCTCTGATTATGCTTTCTCATTTCTTTACTGCCAAAAAATACAGCAGCCAATCAGAACACAGTAAAGAAAATAAGCACTACATATCCCATGAATCCCTGGGCAACCATAGAGGATATGTACTATAAAAGGAACCATAGAGGGCAATACTCCCTCTTTCTTTGCTGCTTCCTCAGCCAGTTAAGTGCCTTTACTCATTCTATTGCTAGTTATTGTTGCAAATTTGTATCTGTTTATAGCTATTGTACTTATTATACTTGTGCGCTACGCGCTGCTTTTATTACCGCTTTGTGCCCTGTTGTGTTCGCGCTCGCCTCGGCTCGCGTGCTTTGTTTTGCCGGTTTCGTTCTCGCCGGTGAAGGGAGCGCGTGGTCGCCTCCCCGGTTACGGCCGCTTGTGTCCCGTGCCGTTTTTGCTTTGTGGAGCGGGAGTAGGGGGCGAGGGCATGCGCGGTTAGTTTGTTTACATTCCCCGCATTCCAGGCGGCACGCTCACACGCTTGAGCAGCGTTTCCTCGGCTCTGCCCACAGCCTGCCAGGTTTTTCTGCCCCGCCTACGCCCTTCTAAATGTACTTGGTGGGGCTGTACAATAGAGCATAGGCATTGCCTAGAGTGGTTTAAGGCAAGCCCTCCCTCCACATTTGAACTTGGTTTTTTGTCAGGCTCTTTGCCTGCTTCTTCACTGGCTTGCTTTGGGGTTTTTCCACTCCCCCTGACTTGGCCTTCAGGCTGTTAATATTGGTTTTCCTCCCTCAAAGTGGGAATATTTACAACTGTGTTGTACCATGGGAGATTATTATGAGGAGGGTGCTTATTATTATGATGAGGAGCCCTCGGGCTCAGTGGAACATGACTTGCTGGATCAGGCTTTGGTCCATGCCATCGCTCCTTTGAAGCGTCATTTGTCAGACTATGGTGCGCAACAGGGTTGGTTGCCTCAATCTTCAGGCTGCACTAAGAAGTCTCCCAAGAATCTGCATCACTCAGATTTTGTAAAATTGGCTAAGTCCTTTTCTTCCAAGCTGGCATCTGACAGATCCTCTAAGTCGGTGCGCTCGTCTCCTGACTCTCCGGCTGATGGTGGGGATACCACCTCTGATTCCTCATCCTCTGGTCCTGTGAACCCTCCACCGTCCCAAAAAGTCCGTAAGGAACATTTTGTGGACGCCCCTTCCACCCCCCAACTGCTTACTTTTGACCCCTCGGACATTGTTCATCCGAATTCGTCCTCTTGGCTTCCCTCTCCGGAGGTGGCTGATTATGTGCAGACCCACATTCTCCAGCCTTTTGAGAAAGATGTTCGAGCTCGACTGCGGTTGGACTGTCCGCGTCCGGACCTCTCAGACAAGCTGGCTGATTCTCCCGAGGTCGATCCAACCATGGTGACGTACCTAAAAAAGTACGCAAAAGATCCCAAGAAAGGGTTGGAAAGGTCCTGGCGTTCCTGTCAGGGCAAGTTATTGGATCTTTTGGGTCCCCTGACAAAAATTTTGGATCTGGGCTTTCGAGCCAAGGAGTCGGGTGCTGGCATTGATCCTGATGAGCTGGTCAGGTGGTCCCAGAGGGCCATTTGTCTGCTCGGTAACGCAAATTGTGCAATTTCCTGCGAGCGTCATCGCTCCATTCTTCTTAAACTTGACCCCAAGCTTTCGGATTTGGCATCTTCAGATTCCGGTTCCCTGGCTCAGGGTTTGTTGTTCGGCCATCCTTTCTTCAAGGAGTTGACTAAATTTGTGTCCACCTTCAGTGGGTTGGACAAAGCCCAGGCTTCCCTCCGGCAGGCCTTCCGCCCGGTTTTTGGGAAGGCCGGACGACGGGGATGCTCGTTCGGCTGAGGTTCCAACCAACAGTATCAGCGTGGTGCGCAGTCCCAGAGAGGTGGCAGACAAGATTCCTTCGGCTCCACCAAGTCCAGTTTCTATCCCTCCCGTAAAGGAAGAGGACAATACAAGAAAGGTGGCTACGGAGGTAACCAGGGAGGTCGTCACGACTCCTCTAACTCAGGTGAGTTTGATTCAAGCCTCAGAGGTTGTTTTGGGTGGCAGGCTACAATTTTTTTCTCCACAATTGGCAATTGCTCTCGACAGATGCCTGGGTGTTGGAGACGGTGCAGGGTTACAGAATAAAATTCTACAGTCGCCCTCTCTAACCTCACCTGCCTACACCCCTAGTTTTTTCCCAACAAGATCATGTGTTCATTTCAGAGGAAATAGAGTCTCTTCTGGCCAAGGGGGCCATAGTGCAGACATGTCGTCATCCGCAGGGTTTCATGAGCAATGTGTCTCTGGTTCAGAAAAAAGGAGGCGGTTCACGCTTGGTCCTCAATCTCAAAGACTTTAACGGCGGAGTGGTGTATCGACATTTCAAGATGGAGGGCATCCATATTCTGCGGGACCACCTTCAAGAGGGGGACTGGATTGTCTGTATGGACCTGAAAGATGCCTACCTGTCCGTTCCAATTCACGGCCCTCATCGGCGGTTCCCTCAGTTCCTGTGGCTCGGGACTTGGTACGAGTACACTGTTCTCCCCTTCGGTCTCTCGTCCGCTCCGTGGTGCTTCACGAAGCTTCTGCGCCCGGTGATGGAGTCCTTGCGAGCACACGGGTTTGCCTGATTGTATATCTCGACGATATTCTTATCATGGCGCAATGCCCTCTTCTCTTGCAGACTCATTTGCAGTGGTTGATAGATCTGTTACAATCATTAGGATTTCTGGTGAATCCTCTGAAGTCCACCTTTGTTCCATCTCAGTCCATGGACTCCTCGGGTTTCGGATCGACTCAGTGTCCTGTCAACTCCTCTTGCCCGGTCAGAAGATCAGATCTATCAAGAGGGGTTTTTTTTTTAATCAAATTCTTTTTTTTCAATTGTATATATTATATTATTATGTATGTTTAAATTTTATTGTGTTTTTAATTGTCTTTTATGATCTAAAAAATCGAAATAAAGACTTTAAAACCTGAAACCTGAGTTGCAGTTAGTCTTGTCCAGTCAGACTGTTTCCTTGAGGTCGGTGGCTCGGATTGTGGGCCTGCTGTCATCTTCGATCCAAGCCATCTTTCCCGGTCTGTTGCATTATCCTGCTCTACAGCGTCTCAAGATCAAGCACCTTCAGAAGGGCCTGAGTTATTCAGACCATGTTCCCCTGTCGGAAGACACAAGATGGGAAATGTTATGGTGGCTGGAGCACATGGAATCCTGGAACGGCCGTGCCCTATTCGGGAAATCCCCAGATGTGGTGATAGAGTCCGATGCCAGTCTGTGGGGTTGGGGAGCCCGGTGCGGCCCGATCTCGACGGGGGGTCGTTGGTCCCAATCGGAGTTGTCTCTTCCCAACAATTGCTTGGAGTTGCTACCCGGCTCGTTTGCGATTCGTTGTCTAGCCCCTCAGGAGATGAATTGTTGCATACTCCTCCGCATGGACAACGTCTCAGCGGTCAGATATGTCAACAAGTTGGAGGGGACCAGGTCCAGACTTCTGGCGGAGATTGCAAAAGACTTCTGGCATCTTTGTCTGCAGCGTCGGATCACTGTTATTGCAGAGTATCTCCCAGGTCGCGACAATGGTATAGCCTGTAGGAAAGTGGATATCTGACTATGGTTACCCCCAAACTTTTTGCCTAGTGTTTAGCTGATTTTTGACATAGTTGGCCTGGGATCCTGCTATTCAGGGCCCCAGGCTAATTGCTCTCTCCTTAAAATGGACTCCATGTACCCTAGGTGCATACACAATTGGAACTGGTTCACCTTATAGGCCCCTGTAACAGTGTACCATAGGTACCCGGGGCATAGGTGTAGCCAAGGCCTACCAGGGGCTGCAGCATGTATTGTGCCACCCCTGGCCTGGCATCCATATTTGACACAACTGGCTGATCACTCAGCTGGGGTAAGCTGGTGTAATCACCTCTTACTTAGATATAGTATCCCTATAGCTGACCTTAACTGGACACATGTTAACCTATAAGCCACTCCTATGGAAGGCCTCTGCAATCCTGGAGGCAGAGTGCGTGGTTACATGTGAGACGGTGCTCTAGCATGAGCTGAGCCTGTCTGCAGCTGTCGGGAACAACTCCCTTAGCTGTTCCGGAATACTGCCATACCATATACTCTTAAGCGCACTATAATCCGCGCGGTTATATGCTAACTTTGGTTTGGCTTTATCAAAACATGTCGAGTAAGGTGTCATACGAATTGGAATACTATCCCCTCGACAGTTCTGTCGACGGGGATAGCATTCCACCCTTCTAGAGGGACACGACATGTACATAACCTGAACCCCGGTTAAAGTTAACCAGAGCCTCAGCATCACAAAATGGATGCTGCCACCACAGACACAAGTCTGACCTCCTAATGCTGGGAGTCCTTCCAGCGAGGGAGGCTTGGACAAAGGGTTTCCTGCCTTGGGAGGTGCGAGCACCAACCCAGACAGGATTTTGTGTATTGGGTAGGACAGGGCTGAATAGAATCAGAAATGCCCGGGGCACACAAGGTGTCCTCGTGCATAAGCCAGTCCAAACCGCTGCTGGAGCCTTCCAGCCCCAGTCCTGGTGCGGCGCTGGACAAAGGAAAGGGGGTGTAACCACCCCCTTCCTGGTCCCACCCAGAGGAGGAACCTAGCAGGTGATCCACCCCTCAGATTGGGAATAAGAGGGAGAGCAGTGCCATAGCACCTCAAATCATCCTGAATCAACTTGAAACTAAGAAGACAACTGGACTTCAACATTCTGCTGCACAGAAGACTGAAGAGCATCTCCCTTGTGGCCTAGGAGTGGCCACCCTGTGAGCACAGGCACCATCCAGCAACTCGACGTCTGCTTTGCCTCCGCCTCCTGCCGGAGCCCGAGCCCAGAGCCTGAAAAGACCCAGACTCCCAGACTTCTCACCGCCCGATCCACAGTCCCTGCAAAGAAGGGACCCGTGGAGGCACCGAGAGACGTGGGACCGGACATCTTGAAAGACCCCCAAGAAGCTGACTGCACAGCACCCAAGGTACCCTCAATGCTGTGCTTTAGGGATTAAGAAGCCTTACAACCGAGCAGCCCTTGCACCGAAGATCAGCCCCCCAGCATCTCCACGATCTGCGTGGGGCCCTTTTGCATCGTGCCACTCGACGCGCCATCCTGGCCACTTGCCACGTGGTCAGCGGCCATCTTGGCGACAAAACCTACAATTTACACTGCCGGTCTGGTTGCTCCAGATTTGCCCTTGCTCCTGTAAAAAGGAGCACCCCCTCTGACCTTGCTGGTCCGAGTGAGAAGCTTGCATTGATTCCTGCATGGCTTGCATTAGCCAAGGCCTGTTTGCTCCAATCAAGAAGCCGACACCGCCAGCAGCTAGAGCCTTTGAGAGACAGCTCGTGACCAACGCCTGGACATCCTCGACCTCTTCGTGTCCACGTGGCTGCAGAGACAATCTTCACCTCATCGCCTGTTTGCACCCGACATCGCCTGGTTCCATCCTGGTTCCACGGTAGTCACTGGCTAGTGACTTTGAACATTGTCCCCTCTGCTTTCAGGTCTTCACCACTTCAGATCCACCCTTGGATCCACCGGAACTCTTCACATCGAGCCGCCTGCAGCATCTTCAGCTCCAAGCACCATCGACCTGCGTGACGAAACCCGACACTACTTCGCACCTGTGCACCCGCTTCCTGTGGGTGAGGTAACTCAGCAACGCCGGTGTTCCTACACTGGTACACACCTCTAGTGTCTTTGTCTAAAGTTTCATTATTCTAGGTCACTCGGAAGGTTCCTTAATAACTAACTTTGTAACTTTTACGCACCATTGACTTAACATTGGTATATGCGTGCACTTTCCGCACTGCACCCAAGTCCCGCGGGCCTTTCCCGACTTCATCACTGTTAGTCCCGAACAGCTCCAGCGATTCCCCAGGCCCTAGGCCTACTTCCTTTCAGCTAGGTGGTTCTTATACCACTATTTTAGTATATAGTTTAGGTGGCCCCTAGGGCTCATCCATATTGTGCAACTTTTGTATATTTAAACTGTGTTTTGTTTTAACGCATTTGCTTCTGTGCTCATAAAGAGTATAGGGGAGTTTGCAGTAAATAAATATATATATATATATATTTTCAATATATATCTGTGTGGTGTCATTTCATTTGGTATTCAAGGGGATTGTGTATGGTAAAACAGCTCGCTTCACATGCCTTCACAGAGTTTAGCCTAAGACTGCTTTGTCCACGCTACTAGGATAGCTGGTCTATAAGGTTGACTTACAACCAATCATCATAAGGGTTGCTTGGCATGATACAAGGTGATCACTAGAATTAGTGAGCATCACATACCAGGCCAACTTCTCACATTGGTGAGCAGCGGTTGGGATGTGAGCTTGCTGTTTGTTTTACCATTACAATCTTTGAGAGTATCATTTGAAAGATCATACAGGTATCTGCTAGGTACATATAAAACAAGACTAGTATACTTAAGTTCTACTGAACTTAGTTGTTGTAGAGGATAGGGAGTAGCACACCCTGACTACAACTACTAGATAGGTTTAGTAGGTAAACGCCAGTGTAGGTAGATTGCAACATATCCACCCACACTAGAGCAATGTCTAGAGCAGAGGGTTCCACTGGGAATGTCTCTGTTGAGAGTGACCCTCCAAGGGCACCATCCAAATTTGCTATGCTTAATTTTAAGGAATTGAGGCAGCTTTGTGCCTCAAGAGGTCTCAAGACAGGGCCAACCCCTACTACAGACCACCTTAGAGAGCTTTTAGACCAGTCTGAAGCTCTGAAGACCTCTAAAGCAGACCCCACAGGGAATGCTGAAGGAGGCTCTCCCACTGAAGATGACAATACTGATACCCCTGTCCCCATAGTCCAAGTAGATGAGGATGACCAAGTCACTGGAGATATTCAGCCTGATGAGGAGGAAGAAGAAGAGGAGACAGAAGGGGGGAGCAGTGACTCTGATAATGGCAGAAATAGTCAGGTGCCAGCCAGCCGGCTTACCCAGGCTACCTTAAGTGTATTTGGGACTGAAGTAAGGATGACCTTACCCAGACACCCAAGTGGACTTAACCAGGAGCAAAGGAGGAGAAGGAATCACTCAGGTGAATCCAATACCTCCCAGGCTTCTAGAGGTTCTCATGGTCACTCCAGAAGGGGGATGACTAGCCCTCAGAGAAGGGAACATGAGGCCAACATGAGAGAGGCTGAGCTTAGGATCCAGAAGCAAGAATTAGAAGTTGCCCTGGCCCAAGAGGAACTTGCTAGAGCAAGACAGCCTAGAGAGAGTGGATTAGGACCCACTGGTGGCAGCATTATCCCAAAGGATAAAGACAGGTCCTATGACAGTAGAAACCTGAGTAAGATTGTGCCCCCCTACAAAGCTGGGGATGATATCCACAAATGGATGACTGCACTTGAGAGAGCCTGCAGAGTACAGCAGATCCCTCAGGAGCAGTGGGCAGAAATCTTGTGGCTCTCCTTTGAAGGTAGAGGCCGAGACAGGCTCCTCACAGTTAGTGATGGGGATTCTAGAAACTACCTGGTCTTGAAGAGTGCTCTGATTGATGGGTTAGGCTTAACCACTGAACAGTAGAGGTTAATGTTCAGAGATACCAGGAAGACACAGACTCAGGACTGGTCTGAATTTGTTGAATGTGGCACTAAGGCTCTGGAGGGATGGTTGCTGGGAAGTAAGGTTACAGACTATGAAGGATTGTACAATTTGCTTATGAGAGAGCAAATCTTAAGTAATTGTCAAAATCAGCTTCTACATCAGCACCTGGTTGACTCTGATCTGACCTCTCCACAAGAATTGGGTAAGAGGGCAGACAAATGGGTCAGAACCAGGATCAGGCCTTAGAACCAGGGTGGTGACCAAAAGAAAGAGACTACCAAGCCTCAAGAGAAAGGTGGGGATACATCCAAAGAGAAGACTTCCCCAGGGCCCCAAAACTCCAATGGAAAGGGTGAGCCCCAGAACACTTCCTCTACAGCGAAAAAGCCTTACTGCCATGCCTGTAAACAGGTTGGACATTGGAAATCAGACAGCTGTTGTACCAAGAATGGTAATAAGGAAAAAATACCTCCAAGTAAGGCTCCAACACCTCCTGTCACTGTTAGCAGTGGTCCCCCAGGTGGTGGGAGCAACCCCAAGAATTTGGGTGGGTTTACTTTTGGAGCTCAGGTGGATTCTGGCCTGACCAGGTCCCCACCCTCAGATACTCCTGTCTATGAAACTGGCATGGGGTTTGCCAATTTCACTGCTTGCCTAAACACTTTGAGCAAGTATAGACAGGAGCCCCTCATCAATGGCTTGAAAGTTGAGGCCTTCAGAGACACAGGGGCTAGCATCACCATGGTGGCTGAATGTCGAGTCCCCTCAAGGCAACTTTTACCTGATGCCACATATCAGGTGACACACATTGATGGAATAGAAACCAAACATCCCATGGCAGTAGTCAATCTTAGCTGGGGAGGTGTTACTGGCCCAAAGAGAGTGGCAGTGTCAGCAAACTTGCCTGTAGATTGCCTACTTGGTAATGATTTGGAAATCTCAGCCTGGGCTGAGGTTGAACAGCAAACCCATTCTAGAATGGTAAATCTCCATGGAAAGGTTAGTGGGGCTGTGATGGCCACAGCCCCAATCCAAGATGTCCTTCCTGAAAAGGTTGGTAGGGCTGAGCAAACCTCAGCCCCATCTTTGGCTAACTTCCCTCCTGAAAAGATTAGCAGGGCTGTGATGGTAACAGCCCATACCCAAACTGAGTCTCCTCCTGAAAAGGTTGGTGGGGCTGTGATGGCCACAGCCCAACCTCAAACTGATACCTGTGTTGTAAAGCCTGAAATGATGGATCACTCCACACAAACAGAGAACATGGAGGAGGAAGAGAAATCTCCCCCTCACCAGACTTTAGGAAAGGATCAGCCTCCTCAGGGAACTGATCTTACCCCTGATGAAGGAACTGTCCCAGAGGTTGTTAGGCCTGGCCTGACAGAGCCTCTGATGGCAGTGGACCCTTCTCAGGTGGGACCCAGTCTGGAGCAGGTAACCTGCCCCTCTCTACCTTGCCTTCCTCAGCCCAGGGCTACAGAGGACAAGAAGGACAGTGAGCCCCAAAGGCCCCCCTGTCAAATAAAGCACCCCCATCAACAGATTAGGGGCACCGAAACTAGTAGCCCTAGTGAGGTGAAAACTTTAAAAACTCCTGAGGGAGCCCCCTTAAAAGTAGTTAGGGACCTCCCACAGGTGGATTCTGTTGGGCACAGCCAAACCTGGGGCCCCAAACCTGACCTGTCCCTCCAGTAAGCCAAACAAAGGGACCCAGCCTCCAGCTGTAGGCAGCCAGAGGTTGACCCTGAGAGCACAGTGCAACTCAGTCAAGGAAAGAAAGGCACACATGGTGGAGAGTGACTGGAGGAAGCTGAGTCCTACAGAGGAATCTCACTTCAGTACTCCATCTCAACACCAGCCTTTTACTTTACCACAAAACACCACAGGTAGAGATTCCCTATGGTGGAACCCTCTGATACCCTTAGGGTGAGGGATTGCTTAGTGGACCATGAGACAGGGGGTAACCAAGCCAGAGCTGGTACTTCCTTATATGGCCACTTAGGCAATATAGGCTTACCTGGACAAGGATAGCCTTATCTCCTTTCGTTCGGGGGGGGGGGGTTATGTAGGAAGGTGGATATCTGACTACGGTTACCCCCAAACCTTTTGCCTAGTGTTTAGCTGGTTTTTGACATAGTTGGCCTGGGATCCTGCTATTCAGGGCCCCAGGCTAATTGCTCTCTCCTTAAAATGGACTCCATGTACCCTAGGTGCATACACAATTGGAACTGGTTCACCTTATATGCCCCTGTAACAGTGTACCATAGGTACCCAGGGCATAGGTGTAGCCAAGGCCTACCAGGGGCTGCAGCATGTATTGTGCCACCCCTGGCCTGGCCTCCATATTTGACACAACTGGCTGATCACTCAGCTGGGGTAAGCTGGTGTAATCACCTCTTACTTAGATATAGTATCCCTATATCTGACCTTAACTGGAAACATGTTAACCTATAAGCTACTCCTATGGAAGGCCTCTGCAATCCTGGAGGCAGAGTGCGTGGTTACATGTGAGACGGTGCTCTAGCATGAGCTGAGCCTGTCTGCAGCTGTCGGGAACAACTCCCTTAGCTGTTCCGGGATACTGCCATACCATATACTCTTAAGCGCATTATAATCCTCGCGGTTATATGCTAACTTTGGTTTGGCTTTATCAAAACATGTCGAGTAAGGTGTCATAAGAATTGGAATCCTATCCCCTCGTCAGTTCTGTCGACAGGGATAGCATTCCACCCTTCTAGAGGGACACGACATGTACATAACCTGAACCCCGGTTAAAGTTAACCAGCGCCTCAACGTCACAAAATGGATGCTGCCACCACAGACACAAGTCTGACCTCCTGCTGCTGGGAGTCCTTCCAGCGAGGGAGGCTTGGACAAAGGGTCTCCTGCCTTGGGAGGTGCGAGGACCACCCCAGACAGGATTTTGTGTATTGGGTAGGACAGGGCTGAATAGAATCAGACATGCCTGGGGCACAAAAGGTGTCCTCGTGCATAAGCCAGTCCAAACCGGTGCTGGGGCCTTCCAGGCACCAGTCCTGGCGCGGAGCTGGACAAAGGAAAGGGGGTGTAACCGCCCCCTTCCTGGTCCCACCCAGAGGAGGGACCTAGCAGGTGATCCACCCCTCAGATTGGCTGAGGGGTGGATTTCAAGATTTTGAGAGGTATAGGCCCTGAAATTATGTCCAGCTTTCTTTCTTTCTATGTCCCTTTGCGCACCCTCTGTTCCCAAGGCCAGGCCTTTGCTGTGGTTCCTAGATACAGGCTTTGCCGTGTGGGGGGACGTTCCTTCAGCGTCAAAGCTGCAACAACTTGGAATTCTCTTCCGGTTGAAATTCGCCTGCTGGAGGACCTCACGGCTTTCCGGAAAGCCATAAAAACCTTTCTGTTTTAGTTAGCACCCTCAAGTTCTCTGTCTAGTTCCTGTTATGTTATGTTCTACCTTGTCAATGCGCCAGGACGCTCCTTAGCTGGAGTAGCTGTGCGCACAACAAATAACAATAACATAACATAACATAACAATAAGAGTGGGAGCAGTGCCATAGCACCTCAGATCATCCTGAATCAACTTGAAACTAAGAAGACGACTGGACTTCGACATTCTGCTGCACAGAAGACTGAAGAGCATCTCCCTTGTGGCCTAGGAGTGGCCACCCTGTGAACACAGGCACCATCCAGCAACTCGACGTCTGCTTTGCCGCCGCCTCCAGCCGGAGCCCGAGCCCAGAGCCTGACGAGACCCAGACTCCCAGACTTATCACCGCCCGATCCACAGTCCCTGCAAAGAAGGGACCCATGGAGGCACCGAGAGACGTGGGACCGGACATCTTGAAAAACCCCCGAGAAGCTGACTGCGCAGCACCCGAGGTACCCTCAATGCTGTGCTTTGGGGATTGAGAAGCCCCACAACCGAGCAGCCCCCCAGCATCTCCACGATCTGCGTGGGGCCCTTTTGCATCGTGCCACTCAACGCGCATTCCCGGCAACTTGCCACGTGGTCAACGGCCATCTTGGCGACGAAACCTACAATTTACACTGCGGATCTGGTTGCTCCAGACTTGCCCTCGCTCCTGTAAAAAGGAGCACCCGCTCTGCCCTTGCTGGTCCGAGTGAGAAGCTTGCATTCATTCCTGCGTGGCTTGCATTAGCCAAGGCCTGTTTGCTCCAATCAAGAAGCCGACACCGCCAGCAGCTAGAGCCTTCGTGAGACAGCTCGTGACCAACGCCTGGACATCCTCGACCTCTTCGTGTCCACGTGACTGCAGAGACAATCTTCACCTCATCGCCTGTTTGCACCCGACATCGCCTGGTTCCATCCTGGTTCCACGGTAGTCACTGGCTAGTGACTTTGAACATTGTCCCCTCTGCTTTCAGGTCTTCACCACTTCAGATCCACCCTTGGATCCACCGGAACTCTTCACATCGAGCCGCCTGCAGCATCTTCAGCTCCAAGCACCATCGACCTGCGTGACGAAACGACACTACTTCGCACCTGTGCACCCGCTTCCTGTGGGTGAGGTAACTCAGCAACGCCGGTGTTCCTACACTGGTACACACCTCTAGTGTCTGTGTCTAAAGTTTCATTCTTCTAGGTCACTCGGAAGGTTCGTTAATAACTAACTTTGTAACTTTTATGCACCATTGACTTAACATTGGTATATGCGTGCACTTCCCGCACTGCACCCGAGTCCCGCAGGCCTTTCCCGACTTCATCACGGTTAGTCCCAAACAGCTCCAGTGATTCCCCAGGCCCTAGGCCTACTTCCTTTCAGCTAGGTGGTTCTTATACCACTATTTTAGTATATGGTTTAGGTGGCCCCTAGGGCTCATCCATATTGTGCAACTTTTGTATATTTAAACTGTTTTGTTTTAACGCATTTGCTTCTGCGCTCATAAAGAGTATAGGGGAGTTTGTAGTAAATAAATATATATATATTTTCAATATATATCTGTGTGGTGTCCTTTCATTTGGTATTCAAGGGGATTGTGTATGGTAAAACAGCTCGCTTCACATGCCTTTACAGAGTTTAGCCTAAGACTGCTTTGTCCATGCTACTAGGATAGCTGGTCTATAAGGTTGACTTACAACCAATCATCATAAGGGTTGCTTGGCATGGTACAAGGTGATCACTAGAATTAGTGAGCATCTCATACCAGGCCAATTTCTCACATAGCCGATTGGAATTCCCGTCATCTGAAGGACTCCAGCGACTGGAGGCTTCATCCTCGAGTTTTCCGGACCCTGTCCCGGATTTGGGGACGTTGTCACATAGATCTCTTTGCGTCTCGCCTCAACAACCAACAACGTCCACAGTTTTACAGTTGGTGTCCGGATCCGGAGGTTCTCTCCTCTGCTATGTCTTTCCTCCCTTTGTGATGATTCCCAGAGTCTTGGCCCGTGCAAAACTCTTTCTGTCGGAGCTCATTCTCATCACTCCTCTTTGGAGGGCTCAGGCTTGGTTTCCAGTTCTTCTGGAGATGAGTTGTTCAACGCCGCTCCTTCTCCCCCACAGGTGGAACCTGCTGCTGGACCCTCTTCTCACTCCTCACCCCCTTGTCCTGTCGGGCCAGCTCCATCTGGTAGCGTGGAGGATTTCGGGGAACGCTGACAAATCCCAGGCTTATCTAACAACGCTGCCAGATTCATCAGTGAGGCTTGGGCCCCCAACACACACAAACATTATGCGTCAGCTTGGAAACGGTGGTGTGATTGGTGTTCACAACGGGAGGTGGATCCCTCTTCGGCAGATATCGCTTTGATTATCAATTTTCTGACCTCCATTGCTTCGTCTGGTCTGGCATATAGGACTGTCAATAAGTTTGTTCTCCCATTTCAGCTGGGCATGTTCCTATCGATGGCAAACCCGCTGGAGAGCATCCTTTGGTTTCAAAATTACTCAGAGGCATTCGGATGGTGAAACCTCCTTGTCCTAAGTATGTGGCCTTATGGGACGTGTCTGTGGTCTTGCGTTTTTTGGAATCTTGGCCTTCCAATTCTTTGCTGTCCCGCAAACAACTCTTGGCTAAGTTAACAATGTTATTGTGTCTGGTTTCATGCAAGCTGGTTTCTGATGTTCGGGCCTTGGACCTTGCGGGTCGTACAATCTCGCCTGAGGGTGTTACCTTTGTGGTCTCCAGACTTACTAAATGCAATACGTCTTCCGTGACTTATCCGTCTTTTCCGCATAATCCACAACTATGTGTGGTCCAGTGCATTAAGGACTATGAGGTAAGTACTGCACCTTTTAGACAAAATGTAAATGGTCAATTGTTGATTGCTTTACAGAAGCCTTTCAAGCCTGTGACTCCTGCTACATTAGCACGTTGGGTGCGCTGGCTGATGCTGGAGGCTGGCATCGATGTTTCCCTCTTTGGTGCGCATTCTGCGAGAGGGGCAATGGCTTCTAAAGCTTTTTCCATGGGTGTCAGTTTGCATGATATCATGAAAGCCGCTGATTGGTCTTCTGACTCTGTGTTTAAGACTTTTTATTTCAAACCTATTGTTGATATTTCTTCTGTTGTGGTGGCTCAGCTTTGAACAAGCATAATCGGAGTCTCTGTCCTGCCATAGAATTAAAAATGTGCTAACATTCGTGACAAGAATTTTCAATTCTATTAAGGACAGGAGGCGAAGATTATCCCACCCTTGCTCTATGTCTAAATATCTAATGTTACTTGCCTTGGCTTTCTATGCAATTCTACATTACTGTCTCATTATGCTCTTTGCAGTATTTGTTCCCACCCTTTCTTGAGACTTTCTATGCTTTAACTCCATTGTGGGTTTCGTGTATCACGCCTTTGCTTTGTATTTTCAGGTTCTGATCCTAAATGAGGTTCCCACTGTGCGTTCTCTGTTCCTGAGGAGTGTGGTTTTTCCCCGGAAGACTTTCAGCTGCTGTTCCTTCGTTTCTGCCTTCCGGTGGTCTGTTCAGCGTGAGGTTCTTCTGGGTCCTTTTCTTCATTTGGAACTTTGACTTTGATGTTGAACTGTTATGGACAAAGAAAGAGGAAGTGTTTCCCTCTATGATTCCTTTTATAGTACATATACTCTATGGTGCCCAGGGATTCATGGGAAATGTAGTGCTTATTTTCTTTACTGTGTTCTGATTGGCTGCTGTATTTTTTGGCAGTAAAGAAATGAGAAAGCATAATCTTCGCCTCCTGTCCTTAATAGAATTGAAAATTCTCGTCACGAATGTTAGCAAATTTTTAAGTGTGCATTATCAAAAGAAAGGCGCTATACATTAATGAGATCCTTGAGACAAAATGAAGAACTGTAGCTGTCACAGCACTTCCAATGGCATAAATGCGGCAAGCAGTGCTGGATGAAAACGTATTAATATCATTTATTTTCGACTGGAGAGTTTCTGCCATTTTTAGGTCGAGCCCGAGACCGCTCATGCTCTGCATACGCTTTCGCTTGCAAGACACTATTGTTTACAACAAGCATTGGCATAGCCAATAGGTCTCACCACTGGGACCTTATAAGTGTTTAGCCACACAACACATTATCCTGGGTTTTGTGCCACCAGGGACTGAAGAGCTATAAATTACTACTCACTGGGACTTGCAGTCCTATTCAGGAACACATGATTGCCTCTGCCATGCACTTCTTCTTCCTGTGTTGCATTTGCAAATTAAAAGCAACAACAGAATGGAGGGGGGGGAGCCACACGCGGGACCAAGATGGCCGCGTGAGACCATAGCTCCGTAGAGCCTGCTCCTCCTTTAAGTCTATCCTGTCTTGATCCTGCCACCCGAGAGTGAAATTCGACGGTTGAGTCGGAAAGATAATAGTAGGTGAAAATTGGGACGAAAACTGATGTTTCTACCCCTCCGGAGCGGCATCAGAAGACTCGGGCCTGACACCTTTGGAGTCCGGGAGCTGTGGTATGCCTCTGAGCCGTATGTTAATGCAACAGCGGCCTGCAACACCAAAAGCTCCGGCTCGGTACGGGCGTCGACCTCACTATCGCCCATTCGAAAGTTGCGACATAGGAGAGGACCGACGCTGCACCACCGATACGGACTGCGTATTGTATGCACGACTGCGGTGTGATACACGATCCAATCCAAGGTGTGAAGTCCTACTTTGGAACACAAAAGCAGCGGCCATTGCGATTTCGTTAATGGCGTCGAAACCGGACAACGAAAAGGCCCCCTCGCGGGGTGGAAGAGGGTTGAAAAATGTACAGTCCAATAAGATGGACAGATACGCATAGGCCAAAGGTTCGCCGGTGGAACGGAGGAAATCTCTGCCGCTTGGGGGAGACTCCTTGGGGGAGGCAGTGGAGCCCACGCTGGCTGATGTCATGGCCGCCGTAACACATGGACACAGTGAAACTGGAGTTTAACCTACTGAGAGCTGACCATGCCAAGACGAGCGAAAAGGTTAAATCGCTGGACATCAAGACATCCAGCCTGGTGGACGACATGGCGGAGGTGCAGCGAGAGGTCCGGGCCTTGCAAGCGGCCCGTGAGGAAACGCGTCTGAAGTTGGATGAGTATGAAGGGCGTAAAAGGAGGAATAATATCCGAATCCTTGGAATACCAGAGAAATTGGAGGATCAGGCCCCAGATCTATTTGTAGAGAACATTGTGCTGGATCACTTAAAGCCGAAGGGCCTCAGTAACTTTTTCTCGATTGAGTGAGCCCACAGAGTGCCAGGTGGACAGCCGAGACCCGGGGCGCCTCCTCGCCCTATGATTGCTAGAGTGCTGAACTACAGAGACAGGGATGTGATCCTGCAGGCGGCACGTTCGGTGGACCCGCTTCGCTTTGAGAACATGACTTTGTCCTTCTTTCCAGACTTCACCCAGGCGGTACAACGGCAAAGACAGAGCTTCCTTTCCTGTTAAAAGGAGACTGAGGGAAAAGGGAATGCGCTATTTAATGATTTTTCCAGTGAAGATTCGGGTGGAGGTGGATGGGAGGGCATGGTTTTTTGATCATCCAGAGGCGGCATTGGACTGGTTGGACAGCACCGCACGGCCTCAATCAGAGGAAAGACATGAGGAGGCTGCAGAGGAACAGTGAGGCCAGAATTAGCTGATTCACGACTGCCACAGGGGGAGAGGGGTTTTCATATGAAACTTATACATTACCGTGAATCGGGTGGTCCTACTTGGAGGGGGGGAGAAGGGGCTGAGGGCTGGGTTCCCTCTCGTACTATCTTTAGTTAATTTGTTAGGGTCGGGTGACGGGCACACTGCGAGTTGGGGTTGGGCATTGTCCTTATGCAGGGGTGCAGGGAGGGGGGAGGTGTAAGGGGGGAGGGGGGATATATGTTTGTTAGGGATGTTGACTTTTTGTTTTGGTTTGAGTTGTGTATGTATGTGCGTTTTTTTGACTCAGGTGACTATCCAGTTTTGATTTTTCTCACATATGGGTTCGAAGGCACGTGAAAAAAGAGGATCAGGGATGCAAGTGCTGAGCTGGAACGTGAATGGTTTAGGAGATAAGATCAAGAGGGGGATGGTTAGCCAACTCATTAGGAGACACTCCCCGGATGTAGTGTTGCTACAGGAAACCCACCTAATTGGTAACAAATGCATAGCTTTACATAGAGGGGGATACAAAATGGTGATGCATGCGGGTTTCACATCCGGTTCCAGGGGAGTGGGTATACTGATCAAATACTCCTTCCCCTTCTCTGTAAAGAAGACTTGGATTGATCAGCGGGGTAGATACGCTGGCGTCACTGGCCAGCTTGGGGGACATACGTTTACTCTTCTGTCCATATATGTGCCGCCGGCCCTTCAGTCCGAGACGTTCAGAGGCTTGAGTAACATATTCCTTGCGCTTCCCCTGGAAGGGCTAGTATTGGGTGGAGATTTTAAATCAGTGCTTGATGGTGAATTGGACCGCAGTCCGCCCCGGGTGCTGGCGCAATCACAGAGATGGCTTCCGGAGTTCCTATGTACTTTGGGATTGATTGATAGCTGGCGTGCGCGCAACCCGAGATCCGTGCAGTACTCCCATGTTTCGGCCGCGCATAGGTCCCTGTCCCGACTTGATTATGTCTTAATTCCAGCGGCGGCGGCGCCTTCGATTGTGGAGGTCAGATACTTGGGGAGAGGTATATCAGACCACTCCCCGCTATGGCTTAGTCTCACGCTTGAACTTCCAGCAGCAGGTAGAGTGGCTCCTATTGGGGCCTGGAGATTGAAGGACCCACGGTATGGAAAGAAATTCTTAAGGTGGCGGACAGATACTTCCTGGAGAACAAGGGATCGGTTGAATCTGCCGGATCACTTTGGGAAGCTTATAAAACTGTCGTGAGGGGCGAAGTGTTGTCTATTGTTTCAAGGCGGAAGAGGGAAGAGCAGGCGGCGATTATCAGCAGGGAGGGAGAGGTCACGCGTCTAGAGAGGCAGTTCACAGAATCACCTACAGTGGTGGACCTCCACCTGCTGAGGCTCCGGGAGGAAGAATATAGGACTTTGGCTAGAGAGAGCTCTGTGGTGCAACATAATGCGACACAGAGCCGTATATATGAACATGGCGATAAGGCCAGGAAACTGATTGCTTGGTTGGAGAAGGGGGAGCGAGCGTCTAGGTTAGTCCCGGAATTGGATGGTCAAGAGCGAGGTTTGATTAAAGACCCACAGGCGGTGGCAGACGAATTTGGAGAGTATTATCGGGGGTTTATGAGGCCGGGAATGATTTCACGGAACAAGACAATGGAGACATGATTAAAGATATTGTCATGCCAAGCCTTTCCGACGAGGATAGGAGCTTTCTCGACTCTGCTATTACAGATGATGAAGTCGCCCGGGCTATACGGCAAGTTAACTCCGGAAAGGCCTCTGGTCCGAACGGAATACCTATTGAGCTGTATAAGTTGAATGCCAATAGAGTAGCACCGTATCTCCGCGCCATGTTTCTCGAGAGTCGAGAGAAAGGAGAGCTCCCATATGATCAGCGAGTGGCCAATATAGCTGTTATTCATAAGCAAGCTAAGCCTAAGACGTGTTGCTCCTCCTACAGGCCCATATCGCTCCTCAATGTAGAGCCCAAGGTCCTGGCCAAGATCCTTGCTACCAGATTAGTTAAGGTGATAACAACCCTGATCCATACAGATCAATCCGGTTTTATGCCGCGGCGCAGCACAGCGTTGAATCTGCGTCGGCTGCATGGAGTACTCTGAGGGGCTTCAAGGCTAGGGGAACCAGCGGTTCTGGTATCCTTGGATGCCACAATGGCATTCGATAGAGTGGAATGGCAATACTTATTTGCGGTCTTGAACAAGCTGGGTTTCGGTGATGAGTTTGTGAACTGGGTGCGCTTACTGTATACTAAGCCACTGGCGAGGGTAGTGGTTAACAACTGCAAATCCCGGAACTTCTCCCTTGGAAGAGGTACCAGGCAGGAGTGCCCTCTGTCGCCGCTGCTCTTTGCATTGGCAATGGAACCGTTGGCGGCGTGGGTTCGCTGGGACATCACTATAGGCGGATTGCGCTGGACGCCGGAATGGGAGGACAAAATATTGTTATATGCAGATGATGTACTGCTCTATCTTACTAAACCTAAGACCTCCTTCCGATATTTTCTGGATGTGCTTACTATCGTTGGGAGATACTACGGTCTAGCTATAAATTGGAGCAAATCAGTAATTTATGTCCTTGCCGGAGATTCCCCAGAGGTCCCACATACATGCCCCATCCGTATAGAGAAGGACGGATTTAAATACTTGGGAATTTATGTCTCGCTCGATCCAAAACGGCGCTATGATAATAATCTTGTATCTCCTCTGACTCGATGCCGAGGGGATGTGGAGCGCTGGAAGACTCTCCTGCTGTCATTGCCCGGCAGAGCAACCCTGTTTAAGATGATGGCACTGCCACGATTCATATATGCGTTACAGAATGCAATGGACCCCGTACCAGCGGTTTATTTCAGAGAGATAGAGGCTCTTCAGCGGCGCCTCTTGTGGGATGGTGGGGCTCGTATAGCTTTTAACAAATTGACTCGCTCCTGGTTTGATGGTGGTATAGGGCTGCCTGACTTGCGAAGGTATTACTGGGCATCACATCTAGCCGCGTTGAAGCACGTTGTATACGGAGTCCCCGGAGATCCAGGCTATACTATGGATAGAGGTCAGGCCCCGGGTGGCAGGATAGATAGAGCGTTATATTCTAGACTGGGTAGGTTTCCCCTTACGGGTCCAACGCACATTCAGTACGAGTGTGGCACACTGCCACCAAACGTTGGGGCTGGGAGGGCAGACTTACATTGGCCACTCCGTTGCTTAATTCTGAAAAACTGGGTAGCCTATGGAAATCCAAAGGGTTTGATAAGTGGGACCTCATTGGAATTACTCAGATTAAGGATGTGTGGGGGAAAAATTCGATACACACGTTTGACTCACCTGCAAATCAATATAGTCTCCACCAGAATGAATACTTTCGATATTTGCAGGTGAAGCCCTTGTTGTTAGCCCATATTCCTGAGGGAACGGAACTCCCTTAGGCGTCCCCTCTGGAGGACCGGATCCTTGATGGTCATATCCCAGACAAGACTATCTCCCTGATATATCGCAAGTTAATTAACAACGCAGAAGACCCACTAGTTAGGCTTAGGTCACAATGGTGTGCGGATGGCCTTGAAATGGATGATGAGGACTGGACGGAGGCGCTATCTTCACCCAAGGTAGTCGCTGTTCAGATGAGGCTTCGCCTGGTCCAACTGAATGTGCTCCACAGAGTTTATGTTACTGGGCCACTGCTAGTGCGAATGGGCAGAGCGCCTAGCGCAGCATGCAGGAGAGAATGTGGAGAAGTGGGCACATTGATGCATATTCATTGGCACTGCACCTTCGTACAAAATTACTGGGAGAAGGTTCACGAGAAATTGAGAGTTGTGTTGGGGTTGGAAGTACGTATGGAAGTCTGTAGATGCCTCTTGAATGTATGGAAACCGACGGATCTCAATGATTATCAGAATCAATGGGTGACGTTGGCGTGCATGGTGGCCAAGCGAAACATTGCGCAGTTGTGGGGCGCCCGCCAGCCGCTTCAGGTGCACAAATGGGAAGAAGACCTTGACTGGTGTATGATGAGAGAACGGGCGGTCTATGTTGCCAGGGGCTGCCCCCAGAAGTGGGGGAAGGTGTGGGGGGCTTGGAATCAGTATCGTGGAGGCCTTTGTGAAGCTCCCGGGGGAGATCCGGATATTGCAGCACAGGAATCCCCATGATCCCGATGTTTCTTTTTCTATTAATTGCTTGATCCTGCATAGTGCCCAATGAACTGAAGTGTTGTAAATTGATTGCATTCACCTGAGATCTTATTATTTCTTTTGTTTTGCTTATTTTACAATAAAAAGAGTTTCCAAAAATAAAGCAACAACAGAAGGGTGGGGTAAATTAAAAACACCTATGGGAGGGTAAGAGAGAACTGAAAGCAAAGTTGGGAGGATGAGGGTAATTGAAAGCAGCAATGGGGTGTTGGGTCAGCGTTAAAAAAGCACATTAGGAGGGTGGGAAGGTTTGAAAACATGATTCCTAATGGTTCTAGCCTGCAGCAGATCACAGGAGCATCCGGGCAATCTTGTGATTCGCAGATACTGTGTTAGCAATTAGGGCGGGGTATATAGTATAAAAAATGACACTCTCTTCCATTCTACTGCCTCTGGGCTCGTGGTGTAACAGAAAGCATGTCTCTGCAACTGTAACCACACACAACCTCAGCATTGTCCTACCCTCAACACACTTCTCCAACTGCAGTCAACAATTCCAACAAGAGCGTTACTGTTAGGCTACCCATAATGCCGGCTTTACCCACTTTTTGCAGTAACTAGTACGTTTTCACACATTTTGGTATACAGGATAAAACTTTGAACTGCGCACCCATCCGACCCATGAGTCTGTGCTGAAGTCACTCTTAGTGGGTATATCCTCTCTAGTGACTCAGATTCAGAGATCGAAGCCAGCAGTTTTGGGTTCAAATCGGCACATTCTCCCTTGATCAACCCGTAAGGCGTTAGGCACAAGGAGCGCTCTTCACATGGCTACCAAATATTCAAGCCTGCCGTCAGGACCACTGGAACTATGTAGAGATGCAGTGTGGGACCAAATAATGCAGCACATTGACTATATTATGCATTGAGAAGGCAAATTATGTGGTGTAATGTGGCACATTTTCTGATAATATTACTACATCATTTTGTTATTTTTTACTTGTGTCAACACTGTCTGGGCAAAGGTTTCACCTCATTAGTTCCAGCGTAACACCCAAACACAACAATAAGCAACTGACAAGTCATCAGCCAACCTTTGTGAAGTACCTTCCACTGTCCAGCAACAGGTGTTATGGCGTTTTTAGTATCTTTTGATCCATTTGGGCTAGAAGCAAAAGTTTTTGTGAAAATCTGCAGATTATGCAATGTACAATGGATTATGTAGTAAATCCATAATTATTCAGAAACGCTACAGTACAAAACAACCTAATTCCAAGGCCCTGCCAACAGTCCATTTAGTTAGATATGTTAAATAATTGCTGATATAAACTTCTATAATGATGATCAGCACAGTTACACCTTCATTTATTTGGGTCGTGGGAAGGAGACCATATGTTGCGAGGAGTAGAGGAGTACGCAAACCCTGCACGATTGATTCTCTTTAAAAACATAACATATAGGAAAATGAAAGGGTGATGTTTATTGTGACTCAAACCGTAATGGCAGCTAAAACTTTCGGGGTGGAAAGGCTTAAAACTAGACAGAAGCTCATTCTTCTTTGGCGATTCGTCTCACAAGTTGCAACCCAATCCCCGAACAGGAAAACAACTACAGTCCGGTTACAGTAGCCTTGAAATCGATCAATCAAAGTATTTGTAAAGGCGCTACTTACCCATGAGGGTCTCAAGGCGCTGAGGGGAGGTGGGGTGATGCTACTGCTCGAAGACCCAGGTCTTGAGGAGTCTTCTGAAGGCGAGTAGGTCTTGGGTTTGCCGTATGCGGGTGGGGAGGGTGTTCCAGGTCTTGGCGGCGAGGTAGGAGAAGGATCTGCCGCCGGAGGTCGTTTGTTTGATGCGGGGGACAGTAGCGAGGGTGGGGATGGCAGAGCGGGGCTGGCGGGTGGGGTTGTAGAAGCTGAGTCTGCTGTTCAGGTAGGCTGGTCCGGCATTATGGAGTGCTTTGTGTGCGTGGGTGAGGAGCTTGAAGGTGATCCTCTTGTTGACGGGGAGCCAGTGTAGGTCTCTCAGGTGGGGGGTGATGTGGCCGCGGTGGGGGATGTTGGCGATCAGTCGGGCGGAGGCGTTTTGGATGCGTTGTAGTCGTTGTTGTCTAGTTGGCGCCTGATGTCGTCTGTGGCTGCGATGAAGGCTGTCTTCGTGCTGTGGTTTCGTCTGAATCCGGACTGGGACGGGTCCAAGATGTGGTTGTCTTCCAGGTGGCGGGCCAATTGCATGTTGATGATTTTTTTGATGACCTTTGCCGGGAACAGGAGCAGGGAGATGGGCCGGAAGTTCTTGAGGTCCTTGGGGTCCGCCTTGGGCTTCTTAAGGAGGGCGTTGATTTCGGCGTGCTTCCAGCTTTCCTGGAATGTTGCTGTTTCGAAGGAGGTGTTGATGACCCTCTGTAGTTGGGGTGCGATGGCTGCGCCTGCTTTGTTGAATACGTGGTTTGAGCGCGGGTCTGACAGAGATCCTGAGTGGCTGGAGTTCATGACCTTGTGTTCTCGTCGTTGTTGACGATGGACCAGGAGGTCAGGCGGTTGGCGCTGGTGGTGTTCACGGAGAGGTGGAGTCTTGCATAGCCGGGGCGGTTGTGGTGTTGAAGCTGTCATAGACGGCAGCGATCTTGCAGTGGAAGAAGATGGCTAGTGAGTCGCACAGTTCTTGTGAGAGCAGGATGTTGTTGGCGCTGGCGCTGGGGCTGGAGAGTTCCTTTACGATGCTGAAGAGCTCTTTGCTGTTGTGTGCATTGTTATCCAAGCGGTCTTTGAAGGAGGATCTCTTGGCTAATCTGATGAGGTGGTGATGTCTGCGGGTGGCGTCCTTGTGGGCTGCATGGTTGTCAGGTGGGCGTTTGAGGAGCCATTTCTTCTCCAGTTTTCGGCATGCACGTTTTGAGGCCTGGAGCTCGTCGGTGAACCAGGTGTCTCTCTTGCTGGCGTGGCTGTTGGAGGGTTTCTTGAGCGGGGCGAGGGTGTTGGCACAGTCATTGGTACTTTGAGGTTGTGGGCTGTGGCGTCTGAGTTGGTGGGGTCAGTGGGTGGGTTCTGGGCGGGGTGGTGATCAGCTGGTCATCGGTGACTTTGCTCCAGCAGCGGTGAGGAAGCTGTTGGGTGTGGTGGTGCATGGTTGGTTTCTTAAAGGTGAACTGATGCAGCGCTGGTCGGTCCAGTGGAGTTCGGTGGTGTGGTCAAAGGTGACATGGGTGCCTGTGGAGAAGACGGGTCCAATGTGTGGCCGGCAGCGTGGGTGGGTGCGGTGACGAGTTGTCTGAGCCCGAGGTTGGCGAGGTTGGCGATCAGGGTGGCGGAGTTGGCATCGTTGTTGTTCTCGAGGTGGAAGTTCAGGTCCCCGTGGAGGATGTAGTCCGTGGAGGCGAGAGTGTGGGTGCTAGCGAGGTCGGCGAAGGAGTCGCTGAACTGAGCCCGGGGTCCGGAGGGGTCTGTAGATGAGTGTTCCTCTGAGGGTGGTGTTGGGGTCGGTTTGGACCCGGAAGTGCAGGTGTTCGGCGGTGTTGAGGGTGTCATCTGCGTAGGTGGCGACCTTGAGGGTGGATTTGTGGGCGATGGCTATTCCTCCTCCGATTCCGTTGGCGCGATCCCTGCGGGAGATCTTGTAGCCGTCCGAGATGGCTATGGCGATGTCGGGTGCAGAGGAGTCGTTCCACCAGGTCTCGGTCAGGAAGGCCACGTCTGGAGCGGAGGTGTCGAGCAGACCCCAGAGCTCAATGGCGTGTTTGCGTGCGGAGCAGGTGTTGAGGAGTATGCAGCGGAGGTGGTTGGGTCCAGTCCTTGGAGGTTTGGTGGCTCTGTCGCAGGTGAAGCTGCAGGTGCGGCAGGAGAAGGGTCCGTTTCGGGGCGGCCTGGAAGCAGGTGTGGTTCCGGCCGGTGTTGAGTGCTTGGAGGGTGCTGGCATCGTAGTGGAGTCTGCTGTTGTGGCGTTCGCAAGTGAAATCCCAAGTAGTGGAAAGCAGACCTCCAAGCGCTTCAAAGTTAGAACTTTGTGTGTAATGAAAGCGGCAGAAAAACAAGTCCACAAAAGCCAGACATGGTATGCAATGTAAGTGTAGTCTTTCTGCTACAATCGGGACCCTGCATCTCAATAGTGCATTCCCCTATAAAGTTCTCTGCATTGGTGTTCTTTGTGTGAGCTTTATTTTCTGCAGTGGCCAAAACACATGCAGATGATGTATGGAATGCAAAGGAAATCAAACATTCACCCCTAGTCAATAGATCTGGTTTAAATCCATTGGTCTTTTGTTCACCATGCAACCCCAGTTTAGACCCAGCCATACGAAAATCAGTCTTGACTCTGTGCCTCGTGGGATCATTCCAGCCCAAGCTGCCAAGGCAGGTCCTCCCTGGACCAGAAACAAGCATCCTGGGACCAGTTTCGGGGCATCACCTCTCTTTAGCTAGGCTAGCTTGAATACAGTGACACCTTGAGCCCGGGAACCGTGTCTGGGCATACCCGGTGCACTGATGGCAAGAAATCAAAAGACACCCAGTTGATGGATGGAATGCAGAGCAAATAAAACGTTCACCCCCCAGTCAATAGATCTGAGTTAAATCTATTGTTCTTTTTCTCACCATGCCACCCATGTTTAGACCCAGCCATATGCAAAACAGTCTTGACACTGTGCCTCATGGGAAGATTCCAGCCCGAACTGCCAAGCCAGGTCCGCCATGGACCGCAACAGGCATCCTGGGACCGGTTTCGGGGCAAAACCCCTCATCAGTCAGGCTAGCTTAAATCCATTGACACAGTGAGCCCGGAACCCACATCTGGGCATACCCGCAAATTGGGATCAGAAAACAAACAACAAACATGATGGACGGAATGCAGACCAAATCAAACATTTACCCCCAGTCAATAGATCTGGGTTAAATCCATCGTTCTTTTTCTCACCATGCCACCCCAGTTTAGACCCAATCATATTCAAATTAGTGATGACCCTTTGCCTTATGGGAGCAGTCCAGCCTGAACTTGAAGGAAGGGACCCGATTAGGGCCACCGGGTCACTCTCGACCACCTCTAGCCTTCCTCTAATGAAGTGCCGATGACGCATTAGAGAATATAAGCAAACTAGTTTATTCACAAAATACACTGCAGTGGAGTCCAATCTGACCAGCCTCCAACGATGGCTGACGAGGGACTGCCTGAAAAAAGCACAAAGTTACATTAGGTATGTTGCAGAGCCCACAAAGATCCGCCTATTATGGAAAACACTGGAAGCTGTCGTAATACAATTAGCAATGGGGGTAGAGACAAGAGGTTTCAATTCCTCAGCATGTTACAAGTTATCTACTACTCAAGGTCGTCTGGCCTATCCTCCCTTCTAGACAGGTGGGAGAAAGCCTCCATGTAACAGAAAGGCATGCGTTAATGAGCAAGATTCAACATTGGGGAAACAAAACTTACCAAGGGTAATTTCTCGTAAATGAGGAAATCCTGATTGACCGGCTGATTAAGAATGGTGGATTGCACTTCATTCTTAAAACCAGAAATACGCAGCCATGCATGTCTGCGTAGTAGGACGCTAGTGTTGATAGACCTAGCTGCTGTGTCTGCTGCGTCAAGCGCGCATTTGATGGAGGCGTTTGTTATGAATTTTCCCTCTTGTATAAGATCCTGTGCTTGTGCTTTGAAAGGCTCAGGTAGGTGTTGCATTAGGCTTTCTAGCTGATCGTAATGTGCTCTGTCGTAACGAGCTAGTAGGGCTTGTGTATTAGCAATCCTCCATGAGTTGGAGGCTTGTGCTGCTACCCTTTTGCCTGACGCCTCTAGTATCTTTGACTCCTTATCGGGGGGAGGTGCTTCCCCAGTTGTTTGGGAGTTGGCTCTTTTCAGTGGGTTGGCCACTACCAGGGAGTCCAGTGGTAACTGCCCTCTGATGTAAGTAGTGTTTGTAGGAGCTGCCCTATACTTTTTTTTCTATTCTGGGGTTGATTACCCGTGCCCTGGCTGTATCCTTAAATATGTCAGGAGCATGTTTTAGAACTCCCTTTAACATGGGAAGAGTTTTGACACATTTTTCTGATGTAGGGAAGGTGTCAAACAATAAGTATTCCTCAACAGGGTCGTTAAGCATATCTACGTTGTGGAATTGTGCAGCCCTGTCTATAAGTTGATTAAAGACTATGGTGTCATCATTAGGTGACGGCTTAGTAGGGTAAGAGGGTATATCAGGGATGGGATGGGTGTTGTAAGGGTCTGTTGGCTCTTCCCATGGTTCCTGTTGTGGTTCAGGATCTTGTGGGAAGTCATATTGAGGCTGTGGTTCATCCCCCGTGTCACCCTCATTGTCCCTGTGGTGAGAAGGAGAGTAAGGAGAGTAGGGAATAAAAGGCGTAGTAGGCATGATAGGCTGAAAAGGAATGACGGGTCTAGCGGGAGAAGTCTCACAGTCCTTTTTCTTTAATGGAATAGGGGACTGCGGTTCAAAATCCAAAGGCCTCTTTTTTCTATGCAGGATGGTAACTTTACCAGTCTCTGGGTTAATGTATTTCTTTGCCTGGTCGTCAGAGGGATCTGGGTGGAAGAGTTCTTCCTCTACAGTCCTGGGTAGAGTGTTAGATTTTGGTTTTTCGACGACTTTTGGCTTAGTAACAGATTTTTTAGGCTGGGGGCCTTTTTTCAGGTCGACCGGAACTTTCGGTTAGACGCGTGTCTTGTGCTCCGTAGGTTTCTTTGGAGGAGTGTCCGAGTCGATGTTCTTTTTTGGACCGACTGCTGACTTTGCTTTTTTGGGTGAGTGTCCTTTCCCGAGTTGATGGTATTTTTCGGATCGACTGGTGTTTTTGGAGCCGTTGTCTTCGGGTCGACAGGCTTTTCCGGCCTTGGCGCGGGTTTCGGTACGGCACCCTTTACCGGGTCGACAGATTTTGGAACAGTAGGCTTGTGCGGGTCAGCGACCTTTTTTGGTTCGACGGCCTTTAGTAGTGTGCCTTTGTACGGTTCGACAACCTGTTTCGGGTCGACAACTTTTGGCTGGGCGGCCTTCTTGGGGTCGACAGTCTTTTTCGGCTTGACACCCTTTGGCTGTACGGCCTTTTTCGGATCGACGCCCTTTGGGTTGACGACCGTCTTTGGCTCTGGAACCTTCTTTGGAACGATGGTACTGGGCCCTGGGGTCTCAGAAGGTTTCGGTTTCGGAGCGGAGCCGAATGGCGGGGCTTGCGAAACTTTTTTGTGATCTTGGCTAAGGCCTTTTGGCGATGCCTTGACCGGAGCCTTGGATAACTGGGTTGTTGGTGTTGGGGGCAGGGTACTCACGATTTGCCCCTGTGGGATGTCATCATCGGAGTCCGAGTAGTCCTCGACGGTGACGATTTCTAGGTCCGACTTGGGAGCTTCCTGTAGATCCTGGTCATCATCAAAGATGTTGTCCGGTTCCGGTGCCTGTCGCTGCATTTCTTGCCTAGCGGCCCGTCGGTTTCTAATAGTTTTCTTCGATCGAAACTGGGTGCAGGCCGGGCAGGTTTCTTCCTTATGGTCTGTGGAAAGGCACTTGTTGCATACTGAGTGCTTATCAGTATGTGGGAATTTGGAGTGGCATTGTGGGCTCCTTTTAAACGGGCTTCTTTCCATCGACGATCGACTCACGTGGCAACGAAAAGGCCCAACGGCCCGCGTCGACGACCAATTCGAGATGGAAGGCTGGATCGAGTAGAGAGGTACCGAGCGAGAACAATACCGTCGAATCGAAGGCCTTTTGGCCTTTAGAAAAGTTTAGTTTTGATTCCAAAGTCGGAGTATAGGAGTTAGCATCCGAACCCAATGGCGGAAAAAAACAATATGAGGATGGAGAAGATGCCCATGCGCACTGTAGTCCAAGGGAGGAGTCACCTATCTTGTGATACTTCGAAGACTCTTCCAAGACAACAAAGTGCAATCATCCGGACCCAACACTAGGCGGCGATCTATGCACAAGATATGAATTCAGCAGCCCACATGTCTCGAACACTCAGTTCGCTCGGCGATATCGGCAGGGCATGCGCCTGTGGATGGAGCTCCCCTAGGGGAGCATCCCTTCGTTTGTAAACTTCTCAGAGGGATCAGGTTATCACTCCCTCCGGAACCACTGTATTCAGTGTTGTGGGATGTGAATCAGGTGTTGAATCTTTTGCTGACTTGGCAGCCCAACTGGTTCCTGGATAGGAAAGAATTGTCGGCGAAATTGGCAATGTTGTTATGTTTGGTGTACTGTAGGAGCGTGTCAGATGTGAGGGCAACAGATATCACTGCAAGAGTTTTTTCTCCTGAGGGAGTTACTTTTACGGTGAGTAGACGGACCAAGTCTCATACCCGCACGATCTTCTACCCTGCTTTTGCGGATACGCCCAAACTTTGTGTGGTACAATGTCTAAAGGCATATGAGGAAGCCACGGAGGAAGTTCGCCCCCCGGGTGAACGACAACTCCTTATAGCCCACAAAAAGCCATTCAGAGCAGTGTCCTCTCCCACCATTGCCCGGTGGGTGCGTTGGATCATGCAGGAAGCAGGTATTAACATGAGGGCGTTTGGTGCACATTCAGCTAGAGGAGCGATGGCCTCAAAAACCTTTAGCTTGGAAGTGCGGTTGGAGGACCTCATGAGAGCAGCGGACTGGTCTTCGGACTCTACGTTTAAGAGGTTTTATTTCAAACCGCTGCTGAATGTGGCTCAAGTTGTTATCGATAAGCTTTGAAGGAGCATAATCCTCGCCTCCGGTCCAGACATAGAATAGAAATTTGCCTAGCCTACGAGATGGTAAGTTCAATTCAATTAAGGACGCAGAGGCGAGGATTATACCTCCCTGCAAGCACATGGTTTGCTGGTCCCGCCCCGTATGATCGTAAGTAATCGGTTTAGATTTTGGGTGGTTAAGATGCGATTGATTGTATGTCCAAGATTTGGATTGTTGTCTAATGCCCATGTTAAGATCTTTTCAAGTTTAGGAATGTATTTGTCACGCTTGTCTGGCGTTGTAAGACATACAGGTGACTGTTGTACTCTCTTTCAGGAAATGAGAATCAGAAGCAGTCCGGTTGAAGGGGAGAGAGAGCCTCCAGCGAAGAAAGAGGGCGGGCAGGAAGTGACTACGTCTATTATGGCCTGATGTGCTATGGACAGTGTTAAAGGACTCAAAGAAATGTTGTTTCTTCTTTTCCCTGGTTATGGGAAATGAAGTTGTGGTTACAATTTTGATGAGCTGCTGTGCTGGAATTTGTTGATAAAGCGAAGAGAGAAGTGAGCATAATCCTCGCCTCCGCGTCCTTAATAGAATTGAAACTTACCTTCTCGTAGGCTAGGAAAATTTCTATTATTCTCTTTAGAGCCAAGAACTCCCACATGTAATCATGCATAAAATGATGCATTCCATCTCGCTAACTAGGCTTCAGTTCATTATCACTTTCAACTGTTTCAGCCTTGCGAAAAACCTTGAGTTGTAAGAGCATTCTCAGTGTCTGCAACCCAGTTGTAGATCTCCTTCTCTCTACAAATTCACTTGGACTCCAATCTTCTAAAGCTTAGAAATGCATTAAGGAGGTTCATGTGTGAGTATTACTAAATGAAGAAAAGTTTCAGCTTGTACCAGTGATGCCCTTACTCAAATAGAAACTTAGTTGCATATTGTTGGTGGGCTGTGAGGCTTCTAGAGATTTCTTTGCAATGTGTTAGAGTCATACATGATTAGAAACATTAAATATTGAAGTTGAACGGGAAATAAATTGAAGCATTAAATAAATTAGACCTGAGATTTGGCTGAGGGGCGGTTAGCAGTCAAATATAAGAACCCCAAGGAATGAAATGGGGCACGTTTTCAGTGTGTGATGATTTACGAGTCTTACATCTTGATGTCAGTTATTATCAGCGACTTGGGACATCATTTTCTGAAACCGCAGTAGACTAATTCCAACCTGCAGAAACGTGTCTAAAAACTGCAGATAAGACATATAGGGCAGTCTTAGGTCTTTCATCCACACTGAATTGATAATGAGTAATATATATGCAGCAACAAATAACCTTTATTAGGAAGTGTTTAGAGACATTTTCTATTTGAGGTGGGCTCTGTAGACCTGTAACAATAAATCAACATGGAGATAAAATCTTCAAAAGCACAGTAGATCATCAGTACAATATAATAAATGAAGAATTAATCAACTCAGTACCTGGTGATATCTTCTGTCAGATTTGAGGGATCAAGCGGATAAAACTTCACGTTGAAGCCAAACAGCCAGGGGAGACCTGAAATTGTCAGCAGGAATTGATCACTTTTTAAGCCTCAACAAAAATGACAACATCAAACCAGCCAATTCAGGTTAATTATAATTTTAATGCTGATTTTAGTTCTACGAGTATACGTCATTCAGATTCTAAAATAAATACTGCACTCTGTATACAAAATGTAATTTATGGTCAGTTTTTGTTAAATTTGCACACGAGGCAGACTAATATCTGAATCTTTCCAGCAATGCCAAAGCCATAGTTCTGGCTCTGCATTATAGTGCATCAAGATATGCATACACACCGATACACATGAAGATACCCAATCACAGACACGCAATCACCTATACACACGGTGAACATGTGTACAGGCACATATGCGTGGCTCTTGGGATCACTGAACGATGTGCCTCTAGGTAAAGCTGCCCAATAAATTCTGGGCGTGCTGGGTGATCTAAATCGGGGTCCACTTGTTTACAGGCCTCTGGGGAGAACTGGGCGATGTGCCCAAGAAGTGCAATGGATAGTGTGTCTTAAGGATACACTTGGCAGTATGAAGCAAGGACACTTGGAGGTGGGCAACTGGGGATCACTGGGAGGTGAGCTTCTGGGGATCACCGACATGGTGAGTCTCTGGGGATGCACTGAGAGGTGGGCCTCAAGCGGCTGTTGCGTGTTCCGAACAATCTGGGGATCCCCAAGCGTTGGTCATTAGGGAAGCACTGGGGGTTGTGCAGTTTAGGACGGTATGCAGCAGGGTGCATAAGAGGAACTGCTACAATGGTTCAATGCCACAATATCGTGGTAAACAAGATCGCTGACAAAGGTACTGGGCCCGGTTTGTATGCCGGGCGGTAGGGTCACCAACAGGTCATCGGTAGCAGTGCGAACACCAACATCTTACAATGCTGGTGGTCGGACCCACTTCTGTATGACGCAAGACTGCCACCTCCGCCAGGAACAGAGATCCCAGAAAGAAGGACCGCACTATGGTGCCACGTGCCGATGTGCTGCATGCAAATGTGGCAGTGCCATCATTAAGAGGGTAAACAATAGTCTTCCTCCCCACTAACAGGAGACATGGGTACTATGACAAGCTTTCCCAAGATGCAGGCATGCTTCAAGAGCACACTCATTGCTGAACTTGACAGGCCTGCTGTGTTGCTAACAGTTTGTACATGGTTGCTGACGGAACCTACGTTCTCCAGCCACTGCTGGGACCAATTTATAATGTGAATGAGCAGGTTATTTTTTAGTCGAAGGATGATCCTTTCTTTGCCATTCCCAGCCAGCCAGTGGGGAATTTGTGCCTGCTGGGGTCGGGAGGCCTTGATATGCATACAAATGATGGGCTCCTCTCCAAACTGAGAAGAAGCTACTGATTGGCACAGGCACTCTCCCGGCACATGTGGTTTGCAACCAGTCATGGTGTCGTCTATTTCAGGGAAACTGAGACCGTGAAGTGTACTGCCACTTACTGTTGGCATCTTCACACTTCACAGGGGTGTCAATGACACGAAGAGGAGTTTTGGCAGAAGGAAAGGGAAACCACTCCTTCTACACTTGGAAAGAAACTACAATGTGCCATGTGCTACCCACAGGCTCAAAGATGGGCTCTGACTATGCTGCACTAGCTGTATAATGTGTCCGCCACATTTGCCATTCAGCCGAGCTAAGAAATCACCCCAGATCATAGGCTTAGTTGCTGGTGAGGGCGGTCATGCTAGGGTCCAGTGGCGGCCCTTAATGCGTCTGAGCATGGGGACTGGCCACACACAATCACACATACATATATACCCACACTCATCTACATGCAGACTCATTCATACCTATCCATTCACATGTGTGGACACATATACCCCGAAATACAAGCTCATCACACGCACACACCCACTCACAACACGCAGGAGCACATACACATACTTTCATGTATACTTACACGAACCAATATAAAAAAAAAATACTCGTCAAAGAGTGGGAAGGGGTCCGTAAGATTTCCATCCCTACCCCACTGATTGACAGTCAGTCCTGGCCACTTCAGGGCTTAAAACTGAAGTTCTACTTCCAAATCTATTGGTGATATGTCCCATGATCACGGGAGGAAGGACTGCACAGTGCTTTGCTGGACTGAGGAGGCCAGTTCCTCAGGGGTCACTGAAATCTTCAGCTGGGCAAAGTTCAACTCGGGAAACCAGGCGCCTGTGCATTTAGTGCATGGACAATGCCATGTTGCCTGACTCGAACATAAAGACTGCCCGTCAGCCTGACCTTCATTAGCCTGATAGACATTCTTCAAGCTTTGGAAAAAAGGTGGTGGGGAGGGATCCTCCGCCCTTAATGATGGGCTGCTTCTGCTAGAACCTCACCATTAATTCCTCTTCCTGCTCAAAACAGAGGGCTAATTTACAGACTACAGATCAGTCCCTGGAAGTCATTATGCGAGTTAAAAAAATATGCTCTGGAAAGCACAGACAAAGAGAAAAATGTGCTTTTATGCAATAGTGTGTATGAAGCAGTAGGAAAACCACAGTTCCATTAAGCAGCCAGAGCGACTGAAAGTGTTAGTAGCATTTACAATTTCGATAGAGTCTGATTGACACTCAGTCCTGGGCACTTCAGGGCTTAAAACTGAAGTTCTACTTCCAAGTCCATCAGTGATATGCCCTCTGATCATGGGTTCTCTAGGCACTTTTTCAGCCATTAAATTACCAATTTCCAACTACATAAATTGTGGTGGATACTAGTTACCATTATAATCAAGATCAGATATGACATGACAAGACTGGGTTATTACTACTGACAGGGTGCAGACCAAACATGTCCAGAAGTTCTCCTTGGTGGGATGTTGCAGCTGCATCCAATGGATTTGGGTTGTATGACTTGGATATGTTCATCTATGACTGTAAGATGGATACTGTGAACTTCATTAGAGGAGGTTACACAGTTCTGCAAAACGTCTGGTTAGTGCGGATTGAGTTCATGATTACGGTGGCCTAGTTTAAAAAAGGATCATCAACTCTATTGCATATTTTATCAATCTGATCTGCATAGCTAAGGGAATTTATTTAACATTGAATCTTACTGAGTTAGACAGTCTCCACTTAGTAATTCTTTAAAACTTGAAGAAAGTGCAGCGACATTTTACTGATCCTATTTAACCATAATGGACAAGATGAGCTGGATTGTGGATCAAGGAGGAGTGTGACCCGGATATGCTTAGATCTATTGGCGGCCTTCAACGCCATCTAGCATAAAATCTCACTCTGTAGGGTATCAAATTCAGAGAGCGTCCTGTGTCTTGCTTTACTGAGCTTTTATCTCCAGCACTGTATCCACAGAAAAGACTAACTCAGTCTATTCTGAGGTTTTTCCAGGTGAACATGGAATTCCTCAAGAGTTGCCTTTAAGTCAGGCTCTTAAACATCTATTTGACCCTTGCTACTTCAAATAATTTGATCGATTTGTAATACCTTTGCAATGTATGCTTACACCACTCAGCTTATCATAAAGCTAGATAGGGATGAGATGCAGAGTAGTCTAAAATTCAAGGAATGACACCCAGCATCAGCTATCTGGAAGCATAACAACACACTAACACAGACCTCTGGTAAGACAGAGATAATGATCTTTGGACAAATCAAATTAATCTAGTGAGACAATTACTGGCCAAGAGAGCCCGCCTCCACTCTGTTACCAAAACCATGAATGAAGAATCTGGAATTATACCTGGATGATAATTTATCATTTAGTCATCAGGCCAACAAAACAGTGAATAGTGGCTTTTTATATCACAAACCTTTAAAGAAAATCTGTCCTTTCTTTCCCACAAATGTTGGTTACATAACCCCGAATTGTTTCAAGCATTGACAACTGAAATGGTCTTGAACTGGGTACCTCAAAAGTCCATAAAAAAAGACTACAGGTAGTGCAAAATTTGGCACTCCATCTGATCTTTGGGCACAGACGGCAAAACCACATATCAGCCTGCAGACAGGATCTCCATTGGCTTCCTGTACAAAAGAGAATCTAGTCTACTTAGGCCATGAAGAGGTTCAAGAAACAAGGCCATCCATCTGTAGGAGAAAGTTCACAGATAAATCCAGAACAATCACTTCGATCAGCCCTGGTCATCGACCGTTTAGGTAAGCCCTGAAGACTCAAATACCAAGCTGAGATTGTTGCCTTGTAATGTTAATTACCTTCAGCACCAGAATGCTCTTTTTTGATAAACAGTTCCACTGTATAAGTTCCTATAACATTACATAAATCCTGTAATTGTCCAAAGATTTTTTTTGTTGCAATTTTATAGCGCACAATTGGCACAAGGGCATTGAAGTGCTATTCCAGATTATGTTACACAAGGTCAGATTCCTCTTTTTCATAGACAAAGGGGGATTAGGCAATTTCCCCAGAATCACAAGATGTAGAATTGAATAGAATATGCTCTTGTATAGCGTATGGCTACCCAAAAGTATCCCACGGCTGTGGACGTGCAAGAAAACCTGGTTCCCCAGTTCAAAAGTGTAGAACTCTGGCCATTAGGCTACATCTTCTGAAGCTTAATTTTGACAAGGAAGGACGACATTCCAGTGTAAAATGGAGCCATGTAATCTGGAATTCTGCTTTACCTGAAGGATGAAAAGTCAATGTTGCATATCTTTCAGAAAAGTCGGGAAACTAAGCTGGAACTCTAAGGAGTACATTTTAGGGGGGTGGGGATTACATGCATATGACTTAAGGTCACAACAATATCAAATGCCCGAACAAAAATATTTTTCAATAACTTTGAGACCTTTATTCAATGTTGCTACAGTTAAAGCCTCCAATATGCCGGTGAAATAAAAGCCCTCATTGTTAGTGTACTGCTTTAACATGTATCTTAAGACACCTGACCATCTTGCAAGGGGGAGAAAACGTTGCAACAAAAGGAAAGTAAGGCCTTCCTGAAGGGCTATTCAAGACCTTTACTATATAAGCCCTACGGGGCGTGGCAAACAATAGAGCAGCAGGTGCTGGCCCAAGCCGTGTAAGGGGCCTACTTCACAAAATGAGTATCTGTTTTTTCTACTGAAGCTCCTTACAATCAGAAATGATAGTTAGTATTGTATTTAATGTTATGCCTACATGCCACAGGATCAGGGATGTAGCATACCAAAGACATGAAAATTAAGCATTAGATCTGCACCAATAAGACACTTAGCATGGTCTGTTGCAGAGTGACACATTTAAAATAAAAAGTGACATTCAGCATTTTATGCCTACAAGAGTTTATTTTCTTCTTATGTTCAGTAGTATGCCGTGGGCAATGTCAAGAATGTGTCTAGGCTCCTCAGTACTTCAACCAAACATTACACACATTCTTGACGAAAACAATAAAATTACTAACACACAATAAAAGTAATTCAGGCGGTCACTGCTTTCCCACTGGGGAATGTCTGAGACGTTTAAAGCATGGCTTGTACCATTCCCTTCTAAAATACTCCTTAAGTGTCAATTAAGCACTCTGAAGTTCAGAGTGACAACAGTTCCAGTCACAGATGCCAAAGTAGATATGAAAAAAGAGAAATCCGAAAATGCCCATGCCAACCCAACTATCATAAAGAGCATAGTCTGCTGTGTGAAGTGTTTTGCTATATTATTATTGAACTTTAAGACTGCATGTCAAAAACAGACATGAATGAATGCTGTCTTAGAGAACGGAGCAAATCTGATCTAATGAACTGCAACAGACACATAAGCCCGTCTTGCATGGGGTTGCTGTAGGAAAGACAGGGAAGAAAGAATACTAGTCCTTTGCAACAACAAGAACTGGCAAGGCCAATAGTCTTGTCTCTGGGAGGTTTTTGCTGACAATAGTTTTTAGCCATGCTGTAGAGTATATTCAATGCTTTACAGCTTGGCTAAAATATTTTAAAAAATCATCACGCATGTGTGTATCTACAAAATGACGTATTTTATTTATTGAATTTCTTTTTGTGGGATAGTGGAGGGCTTTGTGGGGCTTTTTTCGCAACTGTGGCAACAAACCTTTAACATTTTTTTTTTAAATATTAATGGAATTTCTTGTAATGGTTTTCCATCTTCTGATTCCTAATCCTGAGACTCCAGGCCCCAAACAAGATGTTGGTCTTGCACTCCATGCTACGAAGTGCAAAGATGCGAAGGTCTGTATTACGTTCTTCAGTTTGCTGCAGCAACTGTTCAGGAACGTTTTATGTTTTTTCTGTTTCCTGGGTAGCTGATTTCAGGTTTATCTTTTTTGGTTGTCCAGGAACTTGTGGAACTCCCTTTTGTTGTGCAACTTCAGGTACTGTCTCATCCACGAAGAGCCAAAACAGTGCAGGCCTCTCTCCTATGTATGATTTGTCTTTACAGTTTGAATATGACCTGCCTGGAGCTTAGCTTCTTCCCTCTATGGGGATGTGTGAAAAATTCATACTCAGAGGAACCTTCAATTGATTTTCTCCCTCCATTGTCTCCCCAGTACAGATAACTTTCTATTCTTGAGCTTCAGTTCGTGTCAGCTGGATCAGCCATTCTTCAAAGTTAAAATTATCACTATCTCTTTATGTGAACTGAACAGGTGCCCTGCTCTTCGCAAAATTGTGACTGTCCCTTCTGTTGCTAAGAAACAGGCACATTTTGATAAAGTAGAAGGATATAACAGCTTTCAACCAATGCAACATCAAAATGCTCTATAACTTGCAAGGAAGTCAGCGTATTCGAACAATAGTAGGGACAGCCAATAAAGTCCCACTCTTGTTGCTAACAATAGGGCACATCACCATGCTGGTGGGACCCCCACTGACAGGCCATCGATGGTGGTCCCACCAACAAACAGCTCATCAGGCAAACCACTGCATTAGGATGCAGGCGTTTGGACATTTTTCTGTCGGGGGCGGGCCGCCACCTCCGCCAGGATCTACTGATCCCTACGGGGAGCGATCGGAATCGTGATCCTGAATGGAGTAAGTGCCTGATCAGGCAACGTCGTCAAGATCACAATGTCAATTTCCCACAGCCTTTTTCATGGCAGTCCCACTGCCATGAAAAGGTTGTCCGAAAGGGCCTTTTTGGGCCCCAAACAGGGACCCCGTCCCCTGTGGTCAATGCTAAGTGGCCAGTGGGGCACATGTGGTGCTCCTCAAAACATCCATGCACCATGAGCCAGATACCACATGGTGCCTGGCACCCAGTACATGAATGTTTGAAAAATACCTTTTGTCTACTGCAGCTTGTGCTGCAGCCCTTTTCCATGTCGCAGCACAAACTGCAGTACAAAAAGGCTGTTTCCGACTGCCTACATGGCGGTCTGGTCAAAATATGGCAGGTGGGACTGCAGCCTCCTTGTCGAATGGACTCAATCCCGCTTTGATGGTGGTCGAGCACTTGCTTGACTGCCATAGTAATGAGCATCAGTGTTAAGTCTACAGTCTAGAAATTGTGTTCATGGATTCAATTAATTCAGAATGACCATCACAGTACTCAAACTCAGTACCAAGACCGTGGTCTGTGGAAGGGGACAAAAATGGGTTCTGAGAGTCACGATCTTCAGTCTTGGAACTGACACCCTAGACTTTGAAACGCAAATGCAGGGGGCTATTGCTTGATGGAGTTCGCAGACCCCATACACTAAAGTTGCGTTTTGTTTGTGACGGGGACCCATGCCCAGTATCCTGCAATTGAAGCTGAAAGAGAACATTTTAAGCCCAAAATTGAATGATGGGAGGAAACAAATCTCCATCGTTCAGTGTTGTGTAGGGCTTCATTTTTTAAATGTGGGTCTAAGAACTGCCCTTGAACCAGTGTTGATGACTTTTTGTGTACCAACAGTCCAAATATCTCTGACTTTGAAGATTACCCAAGACATTTTTGTAATATAAACACTAGTACCAAATGAATCCTGAAATTGGATAGAGAGGAATGAATATCTCAACCCGAGAAACACAACCAAGACGTCCCTCTGCTATGTCAAAAGAGATAACGTCTTTACTGATGAACTGCAGGTCGATTTGGATGTGTTGAAGAGCTTTCATTATCACTGCGCTGCGGATAGCACCCAGACTAACCTGAACTGACACACAGAGATCTGCTTTCAGGTGAGAGTAGATGCTGCAAAACAGGGTGTCTGCATAATGTAACACAGGGCATCCCATTGCCTGTGCCTTTATCTGCATGCTCCCTAGAACTACAATCTCTCCCTACACAGTTCTTTCAAGGTGCCTGGCACAGTCCCCTCTGTCCTTCCTCTTGCAAGTCTGCACTGTCCCATCTAGTGCTCTCACATATTTTAACCTCCAATAAGTATGAGACGGGCATCGGTTCGACCGCAGGATGAATGGTATGCCTGTGTTGGTTGAAGATGACACCTGAACACTAGGTTAGAGGTAAAATAAAAGCAGTAGATTAGTAATATGTGCTTCCTTTTCCTTTGTAAGATTAGCTGGGGTGCATTTCTAAAGTTTGTGCTCATTATTACAAGCATTTATTCTAGTGTTTTGAGAAGGGTAATTGAGGTGTATTAGTAAAGGGAAGATGTCAGGTTACTGGGCGTGCGGCACATGTGGAGGGTCGGACTGGGAGAGAAACAGGTCAGGGCACCAAAATAAAACTGGCCCCAAAAATGAGTTATAAAGCTAAACAACTGACTCAAATGTCCAAATTGAACAGTTTTGAACTTGTAAGGACTCGCTGTATACGTGCTTTACAAAGTATGGAATAGATTTGAGCTTGCTGCAGATAATTTTTATTTTAAAATCAGGAAAATCAACTGTAAAAAAACAGCCATCAGAAAATACAATAGACTCACAGGGAGCCAAAAAACCAGCCCACACACTGACTTTTCAGAACAGTCCATTGGGCACTGCCTGATTGCCCTAAAATACCAGTCCAGGTCACTGGACTTGTGCACCTGTTAGTTGTATGAATTAGTAAGGAGGAGGGAACAGTTTAGAATGATATTTAGGAGTCCATAGCAGTCAGAAAGGTTTGTGATGAGTCAGAGAGTGGAGGGAGGACAGGCAAAGCTGATTAGGCTTGTTTTTGTTCTTGTTTTTTTATTCACAAACAAATGTGTATATGCATGTATACAGACATAACTACACATTTAAATATATAAATGCACACATATTTTACACTTTGTAATTTTTGGAGCTAGGCGGAGCACTCCCCCCCGTGGAGTTGTAAATGGCCCTAGGGACTGCCATCCCCCAGGGCCAGCTCCGGCAATGTCACGGAGTGCCCATCCAAGGGATATTGCAGTTCGCTACTAAATGGAGGAAGCATTGCCCCCTCCAAAAGTTAAAATAATAATAAATAGAGGGCAGGCCCCGGGGGATGAGGTCCCTGGACTGAAAAAGGCCTGGGAAGGGGGGCTGTGCTGCTTAAAAAAATAGAGTGCAGGCTCCGGGGGATGGGGTCAAAATCAGCCTTGGGAGGGGGGCCGGGTGGCTTCCCTCCCGTTTTATTACTAAAAATAAAAAAAAACATTTTTAAAAAAGTAACGGTTTTGATTATAATACAAAATGGCGTCTTGTAGGACTAAAATGGTGGCACAGTTGTCAACATAATAAACGTAACAGCTGCATTTACTAATAGCTAATACATACAGTATGCAAATATAATGATTTAACTACATAATGCTACATAATGCTAACATAAGAACTGGGTAAAATACGAGTAATATGGCAACTTTACGTTTCAATTCTAACAGAACCTCCTTTTATGTGCTAAATACGAGGATGTATGACAGTACAACGCGATCATTTTGATCACAGTACTTTACATTGTGTTTTTTACAACGCAAGTTATTAAAACGACTTGCATTGGGGGCGCTGGATTGAGGATTAATATGATTTTCTATTCCAACTCCAGCCCACTTAACAGTAGAAAAATGGTGTTGGAATAGAAATCACGCTATTCCTTAGCCTAGAGCGCCATCTAGCACAAGTCATTGTAATGACTTGCGTTGTAATTGCTGCGTGGTAAAGGTTGTGCGGTGTAAACACAGCATTGTAAACAATGTTTCCCAAATATGAACACCCTTATTGTTGCTATCAGTTTAGAGTCTTTACATTTCTAATAGCAGAAGTGGAATACAGTCATTCAAACAGTAATATGTCCAATACGAATATGTATATATGCATAACTACAAGCGACTGATGCTTATTTATAAAAAAAAACTTACATCTGCTCAGTCCTCTTACTTTGACGAAAAAATCAGGGCATCTGCTAACTCCTCTAGGGAGACGTTCAATATTGTTAAAACCCTTTTAAAAATACCTGACTCTGCCACCCCCGTGGAGCCTTCGGTCAGCCGTTGTAATGAACTGGCTATATTTTTTGACACTGAGATCAAAAATATTCTGATATCCCTTCCATCGCTCCCCCCAGAGACTATTGAACCGCGTGAACAGGCTGAAGTCCCACCCCAAGAACAAAAACCTAAATTAGACCGGTTTGCCCTGACAACAGCAGACAAACTCTTACCTGTCCTCCAGTCAATTAAAAGTGGTTCCCCACTGGACCCTGCCCCTTTCAACATCCTTAAATCAGTCTCCCTGACCATTTTGCCTCACTTGGTCGACGTGATCAATCTGTCATTCTCCCTTGGAACAGTCCCTCCTAGCTGGAAAAGGGCAATTGTTAAAGCTCTGATTAAAAAACCAAAGCTGGACCCCCTTGAACTAAATAATTACCGCCCGATCTCCCTCTTGCCGGGTGTCAGCAAAATTGCAGAAAAAATAATTAATCAACAGATCTCCAACTATCTAGAGATGAGCAGCCTACTTAGACCCTCCCAGACAGGCTTTAGGCCAGGCCAAAGCACGGAGACCGCTATGGTGGCGGTGGTCGAGGAAGCCAGAAAGATCATGGATGAAGGAGGGTCAGTGGCAGTGATCCTCCTGGACCTCAGCGCGGCATTCGACACCGTCAACCACTCTCTGCTGATCCGTAGGCTTAAGGAACTGGGTATCACTGGGGTTGCCTTGGGATCAAGCTGCTCACCTACGCTGATGACACCCAGATGGTAGTATCCCTTAACCAGCCCAACCACTCCTCTCCTGATCTCTACACATGTCTCGGAGAAATCACCAAGTGGATGGATAGATCCCACTTGAAGTTGAACAGTGGAAAAACTGAGGTTATGGTTTTGGGCAATAAACTTCATTTTCGCCCAGAGTCTCTCTGGCCCCCATGTATGGGTCCCCCCCAATTCCCAAATGTGCCATCAAAAGCCTGAGGATCTGGCTAGATGAAGGACTCACCTTCTCCACCCAATCACCGTCAACCACTCTCTGCTGATCCGTAGGCTTAAGGAACTGGGTATCGCTGGGGTTGCCTTGGGATCAAGCTGCTCACCTACGCTGATGACACCCAGATGGTAGTATCCCTTAACCAGCCCAACCACTCCTCTCCTGATCTCTACACATGTCTCGGAGAAATCACCAAGTGGATGGATAGATCCCACTTGAAGTTGAACAGTGGAAAAACTGAGGTTATGGTTTTGGGCAATAAACTTCATTTTCGCCCAGAGTCTCTCTGGCCCCCATGTATGGGTCCCCCCCAATTCCCAAATGTGCCATCAAAAGCCTGAGGATCTGGCTAGATGAAGGACTCACCTTCTCCACCCAATCACGGAAAACCGCGGGTATCTGCTATGGCCTATTATGGACCTCCAGGAAAATTCTTCCGCTGCTCCCCCCTCAGTCCCAAAAACTCCTGATACAGGGATTAATATTGTCCCACCTGGACTATGGCAACGCCCTGTACCTTGGAGCCCCTAAAAAGGTGATTTCACAACTCCAAGTAGTACAAAACAAGGCTGCACGCCTTCTTACGGGAACGAGCAATTATTGCTCGGCCAAATCCTCCCTCAGGTCCCTTCATTGGTTACAGATTCAAGAAAGGGTGCACTTCAAGGCTCTTTGCACCACCCATAAAATCTTGCACAATAAGGCCCCTCCTATATTGAAGGATCTCATCACTCCTCACACAACCAATAGAGCACTCCGTTCATCCCACCTCCACCTCACTTCCATACCCAAGATCAAGAAAGCTCGCTCAGGGGGCCGTCATTTCGCCTACAACGCTTCCAAACTGTGGAATTCCCTCCCACTGAACATTCGAGCCCAACCTGACATCCTTCCCTTTCGGAAACTTCTCAAGACATGGCTGTTTCCTTAAGTCCCCACTTCCCTCTTTTCTTCTTCTTCTGCACTAGCGCTGGGACGCTCACGGGCAGCCATGCGCTCTACAAATCTGTAATAATAAAAATAACCAACGTAAAGAAGAAAATTACACTAAACATCATCAGTAAAAGTGACATCAGGTGTTGAGCCGGCAAGAGAAATAGTAGACCCCCTCGTCAATCTGAATAATGGTATCAACATCCTTTTGGAGCATTATAGTGGCTTTTGTATCATGAACTGAAATCCGTTTGCGAGCGAGATAAGTAACACAGTATGAGCAGTATAAGGGAAGGCACTGAATCAAAACACAGCAACAAATTAAAAGGACAATGAAATAGATCACCTTTTCTAGAATCCAACCCCACCCACCAAATAAGGACCAGCTCTAATTACCTATCTTCATCCCTTTAACATTTTCCAAAATATCTAGAATATGCTGAGTGATATTCTTTTCCATATTGGCGGTACCGACTAAACACTGCTCTCCTATTATTGTGCATGCACCACCATTCTTAGCTAGAATAAAGTCAACTGCATATCTCGTTTGTTTGAAGTATATGTGCCTACTTTCCAACTGAGTGGTGATGTCCCATAAAGCTGCCACTGTAGAAATGGATACAATTTGCAACTTACAGCCAAAATACTCTCTAGCTCGTTCACCCCTGGCCAGAGTGATACCACCAAATGTAATAATAGAGGAAAGGATATATCCAAAAGTGATACCATCACTATTATTATTGCCTTTCAAATTGGTAACGCCCTCACAAAATTCCTTGGTTAATGTTCTTTTTACCCATCTTATATTTGTTCTATTGAACTTGCAAGGCATCTGTACCATTATACATATTAGTATATGTACCATTTGATACAAAATAAAAACCTGGATGTGCATAGAGCGGACCTTGATAGTCTAATGGAGAATATTTAGTACTCCTTCCCTTCATAGTGGGATCATTCTTTCTTCCTAAACGCAGTATGTCCTTGTACACTACTTCTCCATAGCAATTGATATACAGGTAAGAATCAGTACTATTTATTACAGTACAACATGCGGGATAAATACCTGCCTCTTGAGTGACAGTCAAATCTTGGTAGTGCCAACCTGTCAAGGTAATATTTATTTTATTAAGATACAAATCACTGCAATACATTTCGGGCATACAGCCAGGGTACCCTGCCCCTCGTGGCTTTCTATATTATAAGCATTGTCCAGGATATCCCAGGCCAAATGCACCTTTTACCTCTACAAAATGGGGAGGGCGAACATAGGTATAATTGATTAATGACAGTGGATAAGCTGTTCAGAAACTTGTAACAGAATCAGTGGGGTAACAAGCTGTATTGTCTCTCAAAAATTTCCAGTGGGTGTCTAAGAAAACATTGCTATGTAGTGTTCTCCTACTTCAATTTGAGGAAACCACTTGATATAAAACACATGATGAGGTAGTCTCAGAAAAACATTCCAGTGCCCAGAACAGCCCCCCTCCCACTAGGAAAAACAACAGTATGACCACAGCCCAAAAACATTTTCTACCTCAGCAACCTTTCTAAACTAATCTGCCCGTCGCTGGGCAACAAAAACTTGCTCATCTTCTACACGGGGACGACCAAAAAGATACATGTTTGCTAGAGATTTACAAATGAAAATAGCAGAGAAAGAGGCATTATATAATGGAACCAATGGTGGAAAAGACAGAAAAAAGTAAAAAAGTAAAATAAACAGTAAGAAGTTCATGGTCTGTTGCAAATCTCCCTGGCAGGCTTCTATTTTTCAATCCTCTGTGGTGCTACTGCGCACTTAGGCGGTGGAGCCACACTGTTGCAGCCCATCAGCAAATGTTCACTGTTCTCAGCATAAGTTCAAGTTCAAGTTCAGTATTTGTATAGCGCCCTATATACCCATAGGGTCTCAAGGCGCTTGAGGGAGGGGGGTACTTTACTTATCGAATATCCAAGTTTTCAGTTGTTTTCTGAAGGAGAGGTGGTTCTGTGTAAGGCGGAGGTGGGTGGGGAGAGAATTCCAGGTTTGGCCGCTAAATAGGAGAAGGATCTTCCTCCCATGGTGGATTTGTGGATGCGTGGGATTGCGGCGAGGGCTTGGGTGGATGATCGCAGTTGGCGGGTGAGGGTGTAAAAGGACAGGCGCATGTTGAGGCATTCGGGTCCTAGGTCGTAGAGGGCTTTGTGTGCGTGGGTGAGGAGACGGAATGTTATTCTCTTGTTGACGGGGAGCCAGTGGAGGTCTTTCAGGTGGCCGGAGATGTGATCTTGGCGGGGGATGTCAAGTATGAGTCTGGCTGAGGCGTTTTGGATGCGTTGGAGTTTTTTCTGTAGTTTGGCTGTGGTACCGGCGTAAAGGATGTTTCCGTAGTCCAGTCAGCTGGTGACCAGTGCATGGGTGACCGTTTTTCTTGTTTCGGTGGGGATATAACAGAAGATTTTTTTGAGCATGCGTAGGATGTTGAAGCATGATGATGAGACGGCGTTTACTTGTCTGGTCATCGAGAAAATGCTCCATAACACAAGGTTCCACAGACCCACTGAGTAAATCGAGAAGGTGCCGCTTTTACCAAACCCCCCCAAAAAAACTCATCTGGTGCACACAGGTCAAACAAGGTTATTCTCCACTGCTGACTCCAGACCATACAGTCAAATCCAATGACCACTAGACAAGGAGCCGCCCGATTAGATGATCGGGGCAGCTGCGAGAACGAGGCTCGGTCATTTGGGGTACCCCGAACAGCCCTTCCGACCGGACGCAACCCCGACCCCACAACCCAACTACAGGCAGGATGGGCCACCTGGTGGGGTTCCTGTTCGGTGCCAACTGAAGGAAGTGACCCGATTAGGGCCACCCAGGTCCCTCTTGACCTCCTATAGCCTTCCTCTAATGAAGAGTCAATGACGCAGTAGAGAATACAAGCAAACTAATTTATTCACAAAATACACTGCAGTGGAGTTCAATCTGACCAGCCTCCAATGATGGCTGACGAGGGACTGCCTGAAACAAGCACAAAGTTACATTATGTATGTTGTAGAGCCCACAAAGATCTGCCTACTATGGAAAAACACTGGTAGCTGTAGTAATACAATGGGGGTACAGGGCAGAGGTTTCCATTCCGCAGCCTGGTACAAGTTATCTACTACTCAAGGTCGTCTGGCCTATCCTCCCCTCTAGATAGGTGTGAGAACGCCTCCATGTAACAGAAAAGGCATGCGTTAATGAGCAAGATTTAACATTGGAGAAACAAAACTTACTGAGGGTCATTTCTTGTAAATGATCAAGTAACCGTTTCGATTATAATACAAAATGGCGTCATCGAGAACTAAATTGGTGGCACAGTTGTCAACCTAATAAATGTAACGGCTGCATTTACTAATTGCGTATACATACAGTATGCATATATAATGATTTAGCTACCTAATGCTAACATAGGAACTAGGTAAAATACAAGTAATATGGCAATTTTATGTTTAGATTCTAACACACTGCTAAGCCAGGTCCTCCCTGGACAGGAAACAAGCATCCTGGGACTGGTTTTGGGGAATCACCCCTCATCAGCTAGCTTGAATACAGTAACGCTGGGCATACCAGGCGCACTTAGGGCTAGAAAGCAAAAGACACAACTATAATGGACGAAATGCAGAGCAAATCAAACATTCACCTCCCATCAATAGAGCTAGGTTAAATTTATCGTTCCATCATTCTTTCGCTCACCGTGCCACCCCAGTTTGAAGTTTTTACGGTTTACATCTTTTTATTGTGTTTTCAGAACAAAGACCACCACCTTCATCCTACAGGCTGGTGGGGAAACATAATAAAATAGATGAGGAAAAATTGAGATTTTGACTAGAAAGAGAAGGAAAGGGAAAGAAGGAGGGTAAGAAACACAACGCTGGCTATTATCGTTTGTCGCTAGCGTACATCGTCTTATGTCTTAAATTGTTGTGAGGCTATCTTTTGGTCTTGGGAGAAATCTCTAGTCAGTCCGAGCACTCTTAAAAACGTGGGACATGTAAGTTTGTTCAATTCAGTTGATAACAACTCCAATGTGGATCAGCAGGGGGTCTACGTGATATACTAGCTGTTATCTTTTCCATTCCTACTACCTCTCGTAGCTTATGCAACCAATCCAACCTGGTTGGGATGTCCTCCTTGCCCCATGTGGCCAATATCACCTGTTTAGCTGCCCCCAGAGCCAGTGTAATAGCTCTTCCCCAGCATGATCCCAAGGGGTATGTTAAAACGTTAGGGAGGCCAAGGAGTATGTAACTTGGGAATCGTGGCAGGTTGGTGTCATAAGAAGTGTTTATGACTGGCAGTATGGAGGCCCACAGGAGCTGTATCTTGGGGCATTGCCACAGCAGATGGGTCAAGGTGCCTATTTGGCTGAAGCAGAGCCAACATTAAGCGACCTCATCCCCCCCGGTTACCAGCCCGTCACCCTGTCCGGGGTATAGTACCAATAATACGCTATCTTGAGGAACATCTCCTTACCTGCCATACTGCAGGAGGAGGCTCTAGCTCTGCGTACTATGTCCTTCCACTCTTTTGGAGAAAAGTTCAGCGCACAGTCTGTCTCCCTTCTTACGATATTAAAAATGCACATATGTCTGACAGTAAGAGTTTGTCTGAATGTCTAGTTATGAGCCATTTTTCAAATTTAGTTAAGGGGCGTCCTGCATGTACACTAATATGCGGTAGTGTGACCCAGTGCGTTCGGGCAAGTACTCTGTTTTAGGGAGACCATAGCTCGCTGACAGCTGTAGGAAGTCCATTATCCCGTTTTCATCAAAGAGATCACCCACCCTTTTGCAGTTGGCTTCTTGCCATGTAAGGTAACCTTGTCTAGAGCGAGCCGGCAGAAACTCCTGGTGACCTAGGGGTCAATGGGGAAATTGGAGTAGATAGACCCTGAGCAACCTGAAGCTTATCCCATGCAGTCATCGTGGCCCTCAACACCAGGGAAATGCAGACTCCCACTGGGTGGTGTAGTCTGGCTAGCCATGGAACCTTCCACATATGTATGCCCGCTAATGCCCGATCAACGAAACACCAATGTTTTTCGGACATTTGCCTGTACCATTCTACCATCCTACCATGTACCGCAATAGGGCCGCTTGTTAGTACTGCACTAAGTGTGGGACCCCAGCCCACCATCCGCCTGTTTCAAGTATGTTTGTTGGTGTGCCGTACGAGCTTTTTTCCACACCCCAAATAAAATACACCAAAAGGTGTTGCAGTTTGGCCAATACCTGAGGGAGGGCTGCAGTGGCAGAGTCTGCATTACATGCAGTTTGTGGGGCAGTATAGTCATCTTTACAGCCAGCCCCCCAGGATAGCATGAGTTGTCTCCAATACTGGAGTTCTGCCCAGGTGTTGGTCAGTAGCATGCCGTAGTTTTCACGTGTCGTACGATCAAGCGTGGAGAAAATTTGCAGGCCTAGATAGGGGATGCCCACCCAAAGGAAAAGTCCGCTTTTAGCCAGCCTACTTCGGTTTTGGGGGTGGTTACTATAAGAGCTTGTGGGGCAGATTTACAAGCCCCATGCGCCACATTTACACCGCTGTTGCGTCACTTCTGTGATGCAGCGGCAGCGTAAACCATGTGCCACGTTACGCCTTATTTACAATGTGATGCATCTAGGGAAATGCATCACGTTGTAAAACCCTGCACCACATGAAACCTGCGTTAGGGTTCATGTGGGCGTTCCGACGCAGGGTGGGCGTTCTGGCACAGGAGCGCCTCGTAAAAGTGACGCACTGAAATCTGCAAGATTTCACTGAGTCCCCTTTATGTCCATGCTACGTCAAAACCCTGCGCCTGCTTGAAGAAGGCGTAAGGAGTGACGCAGCATGTTAGGCATAGGGCGCCCATGAGCATTGCTGGAGCCGAGTCGCGCTTGCGACACGACTCCAGCAATGCGCCGCCCTTACACCACAGGATGCAACATGCATTGCTCTATCCTTGCGCCACGGTGCGCTGCATTGTAAATGTGACACATTTGTGGTGGCGCAGGGAGGGAATTGCGTGTCGCATCTTTTCTGGAGCATCCCTGCTGATTTGCAGAGATGCGCCAGAACCCGTAAATCTCCACCTTCGTCTTTTGGATATTAATCTTAAAGCCTGAGACCCAGCCAAACTCGTGAGAATTCCTTCCGGAGTCGAGGTATAGAGTTGGTTGGTTGAGTGAGAAAGAGTACCACATCATCAGTGTAGAGGGAAATCTTGAGTTCCCTGTCCCCCATATAGATCCCGGTGATTGCGGCGGGTTGCCAGAGGCACTCCGCAAAAGGCTCCATGTACAGAACAAATAGTTGGGGTGATAAGGGACACCCCTGCTGGGTGCCTCTCCAGATTTTAAAGGGTTGAGACTTGACTACATTCACACTAATTCTTGCCTCTGTTGCTTTATATGTGCTATTGAGTCACTGTAAGAATCAAGACCCCAGGCAAAACCTCGCCAAAACCAATTGCAGGTATGGCCACTGGACCCAATCAAAGCCTTCTTGGCATCTACTGACAGAAGCAAGGCCGATTTCTGGGAGCGCTGGGGCTTGTCAAAAAGGTGTCACAACCATCTGCTATTGTCACTGCAACCTCTTTTGGGTATGAATCCTGACTGATCAGGATCCACCAGCCCTTGCATGTGTGGTGCTCGACGGGCCGCAAGTATGCTAGTGAAGATTTTAAGATCTACGTTCAACAAAGAAATAGGGCAGTATGAGGCACACTTCTTCATATCCTTGCCCGGCTTTGGCAACTGTGGCCATGTGCATGGAGGAGGGTATGGTTCCTTCTTTGCTGAAGGAATTAAAGAGTCGTGTGAGTAGCAGGACCAAGCCCATCGCAAACGTCTTGTGAAATTCCAAGGAAATCCCATCCTCCCTTGGAGCCTTGCCTGACGCCAGTCACTAGATTGTTCTCAGTATCTCGTCTGGCCTGACATCCGCATCTAACTTGTCTGCCTGCGCAGTAGGGACAGAGGCGACCTGTGCCTGAGCTACGTATGCCACGGCTGCTTCATCATCATCTGAAGAGTTAGGTCATCTTCTTGCACTGTATTAGTGTTAAGCCTAGGAGAAGTTCGCAGAGTTTTGCTAGGTGGAACTCTGCGAAGTTACAAAAAAACTCAGCAAAGTTACAAAATAACTCTGCGAAGTTCCGCAAGTGGTGGAGTGTAGAAATTCTAGCCGAGCTGCAGCTCACACTCATGAACCTAGGTTCAGGAGCGCAAGTGTGGAAAAAACTCTGCTGCACTACGCTAAGCTGAGTCATTTGCACTCCGCGAGCTCTGCAGAGCGTTGAGTTCAGCGAACGGAGCAGAGTTTACCACCCAGGCCAAATTACATGTGGGGTTTCGATCTCTACTATGCGGCGTTGAATTATTTGGGAGGGTATCTGGCATGTAAATAGCTTCCCTGCCTTATTCCCCCGTTATAAAAGCGCTGCTTGGTGCCCAGAAGGGAGTATTCCGCCCTATCGAGGTCCAGTGCTTTCAGCTGCTTGCGAACATTTGTAAGTTGGTGGCATGTCTGGACAGCGCCTGTACGGCGGTGCACCATTTCCAGTTTTTTGACCTGACCCTCCAGATGGCCCTATTTTTCCTTCCTGTCCCGGTTCATGTAGGAGAGTAGGATCTGCTTCTTATGTTTACCTCCACTTTTTGCTGTTGTATCTCTGTTTTTGACTTAGACTGACTGGGATCCTGCTATTCAGGACCCCAGTCTATCTGCTTTTTCCTCTAAATTGATTGCATGTACTTTAGGTACACTCCAGATTGGATACTGGGGTACCCTTATCAGTCCCTAGCATATGATGCACCATGTACCCAGGGCATAGGTACCCTAGAGGGCTCCCAGGAGCTGCAGCATGTATTATGCCACTCCTGAGAGACCATTCAAAATGGCACCACATGTCTGCTACTGCAGCCTGTGTAAGGTGGTGCACATGCACCCCTTACTTAGATATTGGTTACCAATATCTATTCTAAATCACTGCACAAATAAACCTGTCAGTCACCCCTATGGCAGGCCTTATCAATCCTGAAGGCAGGGTTCTGGGTTTTATGTGAGAGGGTGCCCCTGTATGAGCAGAGACCCTTTGCAGTCTTCGGAACCTATTTTCCGGGGTTGTCTGTGATGCAGCCAACCATATATATATTTAAGTGCAATATAACCTCGCGGTAAAACTTTAAAACGGCTACTTAGAAATATGTTGCATTTGGTGTCAAACACCTTGGAATTATACCTCCACGCCAGTAACTGGCAGTGGAGGTATGATTCCACCCTTCTAGAGGGACTTCTGTGAAACACCGGTACACCCTGTACCAGCTCTCTTGACCTGGGCATCACAAAATGGATGCTGCCAGCCACAGACACGAGTCTGCCCTCCTGCTGCAGAGCCAAGCTTGAGCATAGGAAGGCCTGATGATAGGTTTCCTGTCACAGGGAGGTGTGACCACCTCCCAGACAGGCTTTAGTGTATTGGGGCTGGGTGGGTGCACTCTGAGAGTGCCAGAAAGTCTGCACTGGGGACACATTTGTGTCCCTGTGCATAGTCCACCTCAAACCAGTTACAGGAGCCATTTGCTCCTGCTCTGGCGTAAAACTGTACAAAGGACATGGGTGTAGCCACCCCTCTGTCCTGATCCTCCCATAGGTGGGTCCCCAGAGTATGTCCAACCCTTTCCTTGGGTATAAAGTAGGAACCCTGACTACAGGACTTTAGATTTTACCTGGACTAAACTCTGCAAGCAGAAACCATGTACTTCAACGGTCTACACTTTGTTGGACGACAGAAGAATCTCCCTTTGAGTGAAGGAGTTATTCCCCTGCAGCAGCAGACACCTTAACGCATCTGAACGGTTTGCATCATCCAAACTCCTGAGGACTCCAAAGACTTCTGCAACACAGGAGGTGGGTTCCCAAGCGTCTCTGAGGTTGATCTGCTCTCTCAGCGATTCTGAGACCAGTATCCCTCGTGGGGACCATGCAATCTGAACCCCTGTGCACTGTGTACTTTTGCAGCAGAATATGTTCTTGGATGATCCCTGAGGCTTTGCTTTAGGCTACATATAGTTCCAACCCCAAGCAGTATTTCCACTGAAGATTTCAAGCCTACACTCCACGAGTATTCAGTGGGTTGGTATTTCGTGATTCAGCTCGAGGTTCCTTCGCAATCCCTGGTCTGTTGGCCTGTGGGTCCCTGTGAAGGTAACTTTGACTTTCCTTGGGCTTCCCTGGTTGCTCCATACGTGCCCTGACTCTCCATTGCTTGAAGAGTCCCCAGGACCTTGCTGGTCCTCACCGTAACATGTTTCCTCTGTCCACGTGGGTTGCCTTTGCCAAGGCTTGTTTGTGTTCAATCCGGACGCTGAACCCCCAGCACTCAAAATCCTTTGTGGAACAACTCACCTCCGGACTTTGATCATCGTCGCCATCTCCTGATCCCCGTGGCTGCAAAGTCAAGCATCCTATCTTCTCACCTGAACCACCCGACATCGGTGGGCATTCGTCTACCGAGCTCCTGGTCACCCTGAAGTGACCCAGACTCTGTCCCCTGTGCTTTCAGGTTCTTCTCACCTCAGATCCAGGCTTGGATTCCACAGGACATTTTTCATCCTCCCGGCAGCAGCACTTCTTTGCATCACGCCATTCAAAACGACAAGGGTTTTCGACACCACATGACCCCAAAGCACCCGGCTCCTCTGGGATAGGTAACACAGGTACCTCGGTTCTCAGAAGGGTGCTGGCATTAGAACCTTCTATGTTCCAAAGGGTTTGCTTAGAGTCCTCTCCGAAGTGTCCTTAAACTGTAATTTTCCAACCGTGACTTTCCCTTAGAGTTGTAAGGAGCTCGCTTCTGTGTTCCCACACTGCACCCGTCCTCCGTGCGATCCCTGTGTCACTCCTTTCGGTGGTTCCTTGGGGTGAAAGCGATTCTGCGTGATCTAGGCACTGTGTCTAGTGATGTTGTTGTTATTATACCATTTTTTTTAGTATATGGATCGGTCTCCCCCTGGAGCCCGGTTTGTATTGCGTTATTTACTGTTGTTCTATTGATTCAGTATTGTGCGCCTTGTGCTCTAATCTCATAAAGATGTTAGTAGAGAGTGTTTAGTAATAAATATATATATATATATATATATATATTCTATATAACACAGGTGTGGTTCTCCTTTCATTTGGTCATTCAGAAGGTTCTGATCTGGTAAAACAAGCTGCTTTACATTCCTTCGAGACTTAGCCTGAAAGCTGCTCTCCACAGCTACTACTAGGATAGCTTTCTATAAAGGTTGTCTTTAACCTAATCATCAATAAGGGTTTGTTTGGACTGGTACAGGGTGCCTGCTTTAACTAGTGGACAGCATATACCAGGCCAACATCTCACATTGGTGTGCAGCGGTTGGGATTCAAGCTTGCTATTGTTTTACCAGATAAATCTCATTGACTGATTAACTGAAAACCACTAAAGGTATTAGGTACATATAATACATCAAGACTAGAATAAGTAAGTTCTACTGAACTTGGAGTTGGGTAGTTAAGGGTCTAGCACACCCTTTCTCCAACTCAAGAGAGTTTAGTTCCCACTAGGTTAGGTAGGTGCCTATACCACATAACACTAGTATGTCTTCGAAATGAGATGTCAGTGGCTCTCTGCCAACTAGATATGATAATCTCTCATTTCAGAAATTGAGAAATATGTGTATATCTAGAAAGCTGAGGATAGGGAGAAGTTCAAGCACCCAACGTCTCATAGAGATGTTGCTCGTAAATGACCTCAGAAAGACCCCCAGGGTCTGATGAAGTAGAAAGAGTAGGAAGGACAAGAGATGAGGACAGACCAGGAAGTTAACACTTCTTCTTTGATATGGACTCGAATCCTGGCTGCCAGGAGGATCAAAATTATTCCAACCTGGAAAATCCAACTCTTCCTTTAGGTAGGGGAGAAGGCCCCAGTGGCCCTCCCTTTACTCCAGCAGGGAGAGTACAAAGTTTACCTAGAAGATCAAGATCTCCCTCGGAGGAATCTAAACATTCAGGTATTCCGGTAGGGACCTCAGCTTCCCATAAAAGAGACTCCTCTTATGATAAGAAGTGCCAATTAATAGAGTATGAAAGAATCAAACTCGGGCTCAAGAAGGAGCAATTGGCCTTAGACAGGGAATCCAGAGAGCTTCCAGAAGGTTGGGGCTAGAGCCCCACGGTGGCAGCAACAGTGTCCCTAGAACTAGAGAGTATACTCATGATCATAGGAACCTGAACAAGATAGTCCCTCCCTACCAGAGTGGGGATGACATCCACAAATTGATAGCTGCGCTTGAGAGGGCCAGTAAAGTACAGAGGGTCCCTCAAGAGTAGTGGGCAGCTATCTTGTGGCTCTCCTTTGCTGACAAAGGTAGAGATAAGCTCCCCACTGTAAGAGAAGAGGATGCTGATGATGATTACAGAGTCTTGAAGAGTGCTCTCATTTATGGGTTTGGCTTAACCACTGAGCAATACAGGATTAATTTCAGAGACACCAAGAAGACACTGACTCAGGACTGGGTTGACTTCGTAGATTGTGCTACTAAGGCTCTGGAAGGCTGGTTACTTGGCAGTAAAGAGTGTTATTTTAAAGGATTGTACAATTTAATTATGAGGGAGCAGATCCTTAATAAATGTCAAAATCAGTTGTTGCATCAGTACCTGGTGGACTCTGGTCTGACCTCTCCCCAAGAATTGGGAAAGAAAGCAGACAAATGGGTCAGAATGAGGGTGAAGCAGAAAACCCAGAACCAAGGTGGCGACTCTAAGAAGCAAGATTCTAAAATCTCACATAAGGGTAGGGAGAAAGGTAAAGAACAGAAGTCTTCACAGGGGCCCCAAAAGTCTTCATCTGGGAGGGGTCACAATCCAATCACGCTAAAGGCAAAAAGAAACCTTGGGGTTATATCTGTAAACAGAAAACCCATTGGACAAATGATGCTGATTGTCCAAGGAATCTAATCCATCCACCACTGCCCCTAAGGCAACTGCCCCCCCCTAGTTCAGCTCAAAATGGTGGTACACATAATAAGGGTGTTGTAGGATTAACCCTGGGATCCGACTCAAGCTGTGTTAGTCTGTAATGGAGGCATGGATATTACCTCCTTAATTGGCAGTCCCAGTAATCTGGGAAAATAGAGACAGCAGCCTTTGATTAATGGTAAGGAGGCCTTGGCATGCAGGGACACAGGTGCAAGTGTCACAATGGTGACAAAAGATCTTGTAGCCCCTGAACAAATTATACTTGGTGAGATGTACCAAGTGACCAATGCAAGCAATGTCAGGACAGACCATTCCATGGCAGTTGTGAATTTCACCTGGGGAGGGGTAACTGGCCCTAAGAAGGTTGTGGTAAATGCAGACATCCCTGTTGAATGCTTATTGGGCAATGATTTGGAAACTTCAGCTTGGGCTGAAGTGGAACTTAGGACACATGCAGAAATGCTGGGCATCCCTGCAGATGTGTTTGCCTTGACTAGGTCACATGCAAAATGTCTTCCACTGAACAGGCCCTGGATCCTGAAAAGAGGGACCAGGTGCCTTCCAAGAGAAGGAGCAGAAGGGGTAAGGCAGTGTCTCCCCCCCTGCCTCAGAGTACAGATCAGTCTCATGAGGGAGATGATCTTGGTCCTGAAGAAGGAACTGTCTCAGAGTAACTTGAATCTGATCAGGTTGTGTTCTTGGGAACAGGGGGCCCTTCCAGGGCAGATCTGAGCCAGGAGTAGCTGAGCTGTCCCTCTCTTGAACCCCTCAGACAGCAAGCTGTTGCTTAGGCTGCTGGGAGTGCCAGTGGATCCCACAGGATCTACTGGGAGGATGGACTTCTGTATTCAGAGGGTAGAGACCCCAAGCCTAGTGCTATCAGGAGGGTGGTTTTACCTCTGAAGTTTAGAGGCTTCCTATTAACACTGGCACATGACATCCCATTAGCAGGACACTTAGGCCAAAGTAAGACCTGGGACAGGCTTGTCCCTCATTTTCACTGGCCTCACATGTCAGAAGACACAAAGGAGTTTTGTCGCTCCTGTATCACTTGCCAAGACAGTGGTAAGGCAGGTGGTACTAAAAAGGACAACTTTCAAGCCCTGATCTATACACAGGGGTCTAAATTTGTTTCATTAACTTTTATAACAATAACTTTTTGACCTAGACAAATATAAATTTTATAAATTTGTTTAACTTTGTTTCTGATTTACAAAGTCAAATGGTGTCCACAATTTAGCTGGAATCTGCTTGGGTGGTAATTTTAACGCTAGGCTCTCCAGGGCAAATGAATTAGTTACTGTCCCTCCAGCTCATGTGTACTTGTGTGAAAGGGGGGTAGAACTGCTGGATCGTTTGTCTAAACACCATTTATTAAATGTGATGGATATTGCGGCTGTACAACATAACAATACTTCTTTAATTCCAACATATAGAGGTTGCGGTTGTGTCTCAACCATAGATTATGTTTTTACATCTGCCTCGTTAGAAGACTTTTTATTAAAGGCTAAGGTCATATCTACCATTCAGGGCGATCAGAACCCAATATCGACTACAATCAGGTTTGCTCTGGATTTTGTCAAAGAGCGTGGGGCTAGTAATTTAGTACCCTTGACGGATAATCTGAGAGCGATCTGCAAAGGCATTGATAACAACAAATTGTTTTCTAAAATGATAGCAGCATGCCCTTTACCCATTGAGATTTGTCTGTCGTCTCTTAACCCCAACCCTGAGGCAATCAATGCTTTCAGCCATCTATGTGCTGGTATTAAACAACTGATTTCGAGGCCTGCAGTTGATACTAACGAGAAACCAAGATGGTTCAAAAAAACTTGTTCATGAGCAAATAGAGAGCTCTGTGTAGCACTTGGAGCGGTACGAAGGGATGCAACTCTTGTTATATCCCTGAAGCGAAATTATAAACAAGCGGCCAGGCAGGGAAAAGATGAGATCTTAAAAGAACGCTGGGACAACCTTGCTTGTGCTGCTGACTCAATAAATGGAAACAGTTTTTGGGCAGCAGTCAAAGACAAGAGATCTATAGGCCTTACACTCACCCCCTTAAGCTGCAACATAAATAGTGAAGCCTGGGAAGCCCGCTTTTCTAAAATTTACACAGCTCCATCTCAGAGTGAGGATCACTTTGACCTTCATGATGCTTCGCGGACCCAGATATCGGTGTCAGAAGTCGAGGACGCCATTCACCAAAGCCTAGGTAATAAGGCCCCAGGCCCTAACAGGCTCTCCATTGACCTTATCAAGCATAAACCGGAGTTCTGGGCGCCCCTTTTACCTAATGTTTTTAATAATTTAACAAATACTTTTATTCCTAGTACATGGTCTACCAGCATTATCGTTCCGATTTTTTAAAAAGGGGACCGATCCAACCCTAGCTGTTATAGACCGATCTCCCTGATTGATAACGCACTTAAGATACTTGGAAGGATCCTGCTTAACAAAAGTAAGTCCTGGGCTCAGGAGGAACACATTTTAAACAAGCACCAGCTAGGTTTTAGAAGCAAATTGAGAACTGTGGAACAATGCCTAAATCTCAATCTGATTGTTGGCAAATACACTATAGCTTGGCAATCTCCCATTTACCTGGCTTTTATGACCTCACCTCAGCCTTTGATTTTGTTAACAGGTCACGTCTGTGGTCAGTCCTTTTAAAATATGGTTGGATGAGGTTCTGGTTAATTTTTTTGCTTATTTGCACAGGGACTTGAAGGCACGGGTGAGGATTGGTAAGGATGGGGAGGTTTCAGGAGACATTATTATTGGCAGAGGGGTCAGGCAGGGGTTTGTACTGGCCCCCTCTCCTATTTATTTTATACATTAATGATTTACTTTACTTTGTAAAACTTTATTTCAGTCAATTTGACCACAAAAGCATTTGAACAGAATCTAACATTTCATTTATATTAAAAATATATATATATATAGTCATCCTATGGCATTGAGTACTAAATACAAATTGTAATCTATATTGCAATCAATCCTGAAATCACGATCTGCATTTAATTACGTATACAATGCATAAATCAATTTACAATATTGGGATATTTTTCTACTCTTGCTCTCTCTCTCAGATCAACTATTCAAGCGAAAGTATATGTGTTTCTAAAAAGTGCTTGTATCAGTCAATAAGGAGATTATTAGCATCATCACTGGTTACATTAAAATGCTTGTGCAATATATAATAAGCAATTTACAATTCTACTTCTTAGTAGTCCTGCTCGCCGAAGTAATGTACACCATGATAATAATACATTATTAAATTAATGCTAAAATACACATTCAATTCATATAAAATTCCTTCAGTTAAAAAGGGATGTACACAGATTTAATCGCCATCTTTGGGGGAAATTTTTAGGAAAACTCTACAGGGACACCACATAGAAAATAAGGAGCCTGCCACTGAAAGAGCTATAGGGAGACTAGCATCATATTTCAGTAACCTGAAAGCCTCTGAACATTGCCTAGTCCCAAATTTCTGCATATATGGACCAGCCATCATTTTCTTGCTTTTTTTTATAGCCAGTAAAGAAAAAAATCACGTGGTATTCAGATTCTTCTGTGCCATTGCAGGCAACCCAATGTTTGTAGCCACCCCCATTTCTTAGTAAAAACACGCCGTGGCAATAACCCATGCCTAAATTGTAAGTAGAGCTTCCTTGTGTCAGCCGGCTTGATGTTATTAAGAGCCGGCTCTAGTATGTACTGCTCTTTAATTTCCATGAAGGCTACTGTAATCTTTTCTATTGAGTGGTTCCCCTGTAGTTTGGCCAGTTTATACTCTCAGTAGCAAACCTTTAAGTCTTTCCTTGACACTGTGGGGCATGTAATTTCTGAATTTTCCCACAGATTACCCCGTCCCATAAGCGTGAGGGTGTTCCTGACGTAGGTAAGCCATGGTAGTCCCTTGCACCAGGTAGATTCATCACCTCTCTTAGCTTTTCTCTGTACTCAAACAATTCTGGAGTAACCCACAAGCTTCTCCAGATCTAATTGTACCGGTATGAGTGTGTGTAGTACGGGGGAGACCAAACAATTGTCGAACAAAGGAGTTTTCCGTTTGTGTTAGGTTATCAATGCAACAGTGGCCCCATATTTCTGCTCCATGTAGAGCAGCACCTCTAGCTTGAACCTTGTATATTTCTAATACTGAGCTCACCGGTTTATCGCTAGAGTTTCGGAACACCCTGGACAAACCCCCTGTTGTTTGTGCCAACTTTAGGGTGTTTCTTTTAATTTGTACCCCGAGTCCATTTTTTTCAGTGATTGTAATGCTGAGATAATCAAAGAAAGATACTCTCTCTAGGGGTCTGCCATCTAAACATGGGTTTGGTCCGGTACTTTTTGCTGAGCTAAATAACATGAATTTTGTTTTTTCAGGTTAATCTCAAGCCCCCTTTCCTTGCAGAAGGCATCACATTTATTTAGGACCCTCTGTATACCTATTGGAGATTTGGATAATAGCAAAGTATCGGCTGCAAACATCATGGCCGGGATATTGTGTGCTGCCAGCTTGGGTGCATCTAAATCCTTCTCAGTATTTAAAAAGTTAACTAACCTGTTTATAAAAAGACTAAAAAGGGTTGGGGCATGAACGCAGCCCTGGCGTACTCCTCTACCTATAGGGATCGGTGTGTTGAGTTTCCCATGTTTGGCAAATCTTATTCGCACGTAGTTTCCTTCGTGTAGCTGCCTCATGATTTGACACAAACATAACGGGCCCCCATCTCTAGCAGGACTGCCCACAATGCATCTCTTGGGACCAGATCGAATGCAGATTTCAGGTCTACAAAAATTAGATAGAGGCTGCCACCCTCTATACACACGATCTTCCAGTGTAATAATGTTAGCCTGAAAATCTGGTCCAATGTGGAAATGTTTTCTCTAAACCCTGCTTGGAAATGGCTAAGAACTTTATGTTCCTCCATCCAACTCTGCAGGCAGTATAGCAACACACGTGCAAAGATTCTTTGGCTAATGTCTATAAGGCATATGTGCCTATAATTTGTGGGTGACATTGGGCATCCCTTTTTATAAACTGGTATTATTTCAGACCCCGGTCCAACTAGTAGGGATTGCCATGCCTTGCATGACGGCATTAAATAAAATCCAAAAATATGGAGCCCTAGGTTTTAGCTCATTTTTTAGCTGATTTGCACAGGGACTTGAAGGCACAGGTGAGGATTGGTAAGGACGGGGAGGTTTCAGGATATATTAATATTGGCAGAGGAGTCAGACAGGGGTGTGTACTGGCCCCTCTCCTATTTATTTTATACATTAATGATTTACACAATGTACTGTCTGAACTTACTAATGACATCCTGAGAATCAATGGTAATATACTCCCCATCCTACTATATGCTGATGATGCGGTTCTAATGGGCCGCACTCCGAATGCACTACGCACTTTAATTAGGGGTTTCATAGATTTTATGGCTGGCCTAGATCTTTGCACTAACTTTAAAAAATCATTCATAATGAGCTGTGGCCCCAAAAATCACCTCATTAATTAAATTACCTCAGGATCTGAACGCTTGTTATGCACTCGCACTTTCCCATACTTGGGGCTAGTATTTTCAGACAATGGTTCTTGGGCAGCCCATTTAGCGCATAGCAGGAGTAAATTTCTAAAAGCCACCAACTCAATTTTGTGCCTCCCGCCACCTAAAAGAACTGAGGTAGTGCTATCTATAACTAAAATTTATAAAACACAGTGTACCCCCCGCAACATACGGGGCTGAAGTTTGGGGTTTTACAAAATGTAGTAGCATTCAGGGAGAAGAAAACAGATTTTGTCGTAAACTCCTGGGGGCTCCAATTTCTACTTTTTCATTTTGTTTGCCATAAGGAATTAAAACTGACTTATACCGAAGACTACATTAGGTCTCGCCCGGGCACATTTTGGCTAAAAGTTTGGCAAAACTCGGCAGCGACCTTAACAAGAGAAATTATAGCGGACTGCCTTAAATGTGATAAGGGTGGGGATATTCCGTGACTTGCCCCGTTAGAAAAAGCTTGATCAGCGTGAATCTCGACCATATCTTTTTAAATCCAAGTGGTATGGAGGGCATAAACAAAAAGACCCTCCAGGAGGCCCTTACATGAACGATATAGCGACTCAAGACATGCAATAGAACTGTTGAAATCATCAGTTGCAAGGTATATGTCTTTGGTGGATGCTAATTGCCCCCATCACATTTGCCATCCAGCTATCTTTTAAAGAATATAAGTCGCTTGGAGTGAAGTTTGCTCTTCCGCCTTAGGACAGGCACCCTAAAATATTTACTGTGCTTCCCTATAGGCTTTAACATCAACTTAGAGCAAACGCCCTGCCCCTGTGGCAATCCCAGCAATCAATCGATGTTACATTTTTTTATTCCTTTGCCATTTTTATCAAAAATACACCAAACAATTCTTGATTCCTTTTTTCAAGGCAACTGCCACTATTGATTTTAGTATAGCCTATATGGAAATTCTTAAGCTTAGGAGAGAAGATTTGATTTTTTTTTCCTGAAAGTGGCAGTCCGGTCATGTGCCTCAATGAGTATCTTATAAAGTATTTGATTGCATTTAATTACATTTTGCTGGTATTTGATATGGGTCATAAGCTCCAACTCTGGACAGTGTTCTGTAGAAATTGTTACCCTGCATATTATGGTCCTTGTTTGATTTGGGGTCTCTAGTTGGGAAGGATAGGTAACTTTTACCAAATAGGGACCCTTGCGTCTAGTCAGGGTAAGGGGCTACACTCCTAAAATAACCTCTGCTCACCCCCTTGGTAGCTTGGCATGAGCAGGCAGGTTTATCTCAGAGGCAGTGTGTAAAACATTTGTCAACACATACAGTAATACAGTGACAACACTACAGATGGACACCACAGAGGTTGTATTATAAAAATGCATATTTTTATATAAACTTAACACAAGACCAAACAGCAAAAATCCACAATACTGGACTTAAAAATAGTAGGAAAGCTCAGTTCTCTAAATTTGTAAATGTGACACTTTACTCTCAAAGTACCTTGGATGCGTAACGTAAAGCAAACAAAAGAGGCGCAGGGAAGGTGATGCGTTGGTTCTTTACACTCAGGGGAGTGGATGCGTTGGTTAATTACTGCTGCGCAGGGGAGTTGATACTGGCTTCCTTACTGTGTGGGGAGGTGATGCGTTGGTTACTTACTGCTCTCCGGTACGATGCGACAAGATGGCACCTCAATGCGATACTTCTCTCCGGTGCGATGCGACAAAATGGCGTCTTGGTTACGATGCGACAAAGTTGATGCGATGCGTGTACGCCCAACGGCCGTGCGGTGACTCGATGATCTTTGGTTCCGCGACAGGCCCTGCAACATGCTTCTCCAGTGATGCAACGGCGACCTCTACGGTATACTTCACTGGTGATGCGACGCGCTTCGGCGATGCGATGGTGACAGCGGCGGTTTGCTTCATCCGCGATGCGACGACAACTGCTGCGGCGGCAACACGCTTCTCAACGTTGAGTCGTGCTTCCAGCTCCCAGCGACACGCAGTCTCAGAAGGCCCAGTGCAACAGCAGGCACTTCAATTCCCAGCAAGGGAATTCAGGGGCAGCTGGTTGGTGAGGGCTTGTATCCCTGAGACTTCAGGCAGAAGGCAAGCTCAAGTTCAAGCCCTTGGAGATTCTTCATCAAGTTGATGAAAAGCACGCTCAGTCCTCTTCTCCTTTCTTTGGTAATGAAGCAACCACTGCAGGCCAACCCTCATACACACAGCACAGGGGTAGTCTCCTACTTCAGCTTCCTGGTTCTTCTCCTCAGCAAAGGTTTGTCTTGATTCCCAGAAGTGATCTAAGGTTCTGGGGTCTGGGTCCCCCCTTTATACACCAAAATCTTTTGTCTCTGAAGGCAGAGAGTGTCAGGGAATGTATCAGCACTGAAGTCCAGAACATGTTGGAACTGGGAGCGCTTGAGGCCTCAGACAGCCCTTGGGCTACTTCAGTACCAAAACCTCACACCCAGGGTGGTAAGAGATAGATGAGGTTCTATGTTGACTAATGGGGACTCATTGCAGTCACTAGGACTGATGCGTTTCCAATTCCAAGGGTAGATGAATAAATTGAAACTCTGGCCTCACCCAAGTTCTTAACTACATTTGACCTAACAGCTAATTACTGGGAAATCAGTTTAGCAGAGGATACAAAACCAAAAACAGCATTTTCCCCCCCCTAGCGGGCACTAACAATGTGTGGTGATGCATTTTGGCTTGAAGAATGCACCTGCCATGTTTCAAAGGCTGGTGAATAAAGTTCTCACAGGTCTGGAAGCCTATAGTGCAGCTTATCTAGATGATATTGCTGTATTTAGCTCCACCTGGGAGGATCACCTGGTCCACCTGAGAAATGTTTTGGAGGCCCTGCAGAAAGCAGACCTCACGATCAAGGCCACCAAGTACCAGATAGGGCAGAGAAAGGTTGTATACCCAGGCCACTTTGTAGGTGGGGGACAGGTTCAACCATTGCAGATCAAAATCCAAACCATCATGGATTGGGTTGTTCCAACCACCCAGACTCAGGTCAGAGCTTTCTTGGGCCTGACTGGGTACTGTAGGAGGCTTGCCAAAGGTTATGAATCCATAGTGACCCCTTTGAATGATATAACTTCCAAAAGAATGCTTAAGAAAGTTCAGTGGGCAGTTAGCTGTCAAAAGGCATTTTATGACATGAAGCAGGCCATGTGCACTGCTCCCATTCTGAAAAGTCCTGCCTATTCCAAACAATTCATTATTCAAACTGATTCATCTGGGTTGGGGGTAGGGGCTGTGTTATCACAACTGAATGAAGAGGGTTAGGATCAGCCAGTAGCTTTTATTAGCAGAAGGCTGACCCCAGAGCGAAACGTTGGTCAGCTATCGAGAGGGAAACTTTTGCTGTGGTTTGGGCTCTGAAGACGTTGAGGCCAAACTTGTTTGGCACTCACTTCATTGTTCAGATATACCATAAGCCCCTCTTATGGCTAAAACAGATGAAGGGTGAAAATCCCAAACTTTTGAGGGGTTCCATTTTCCTACAGGGAATGGACTATACAGTGGAACATAGACCTGTGAGTAACCATGCCAATGCAGAGAACTGTGGCTCACTGGTTAGAAGCGGCAGACCCTGAAGCAGAGATCAGGCCCGGGACCAGGGTTCAATTCCCGACGCGGCAGGGTCTTGGGCTTAATGTCCGCGGACTCGATAATTCTCTCGCCTCGGCGGCTACTCTAATCATGGGCCCCATGCTGCAACTCTGGGCAATAGCTTGCTTAATCTCCACAACGACCCCTACAACGCTGGGATGCCTGGCTTCACCTTGGGGGTGCCCAGGAGGGGCATCTCACAGGTAGAGCCAGGAAGGGTTCCACAGCGTTATACAGCGCCGGGACGCCCCGTTGCTGGGGCAGCTGTGCGCTTTACAAGTATACTACATTTACATTTACATTTTACATTTACAGATGGACTCTCCAGATATTTCCACTTAGAGCATGAAGGCTCAACTGGTCATGGTTAGTTTAATGTCCTTATGTTTTGGGGGGTTTGTGTAGGAAAGTAGTATCTGCTTCTTATAGTTACCCCCACTTTTTGCTGATGTCACACTTTTTTTGGCCTAGCCTGACTGGGATCCTGCTGTCCAGGACCCCTGTCTATCTGCTTTCTCCTGTAAATTATTATACATGTATGTTAGGTACACTCCAGATTGGAGTACACCATGTACCCAGGGCATAGGTACCCCAGAGGCCTCCGATGGGCTGGAGCATGTATTATGCCACCCCTGAGAGGCGATCCAAATTGACACGACCAGCCTGCTACAGTAGAACGTGTAAGCTGGTGCTTGCACCACTTACTTAAGATATAGGTTCACTATATCTATCTAAATCACTACACTTAAATACCTATCAGTCACTCCTATGGCAGGCCTTAACAATCCTGAAGGCAGGGTGCTGAGTTTTACATGAGTGTGACCCTGCATGAGCAGTAGCCCCTCTGCAACCTTCGGAGACCATTCTCCAGGGTTGTCTGTGATGCAGCCACACATATATGTTTAAGTGCATTATAACCTCACGGTAAATGCTAACTTTAAAACGGCTGCTTAGAAACATGTCGTGCTTGGTGTTAAACACCTTAGAATCATACCTCCATGCCAGTAACTGGCATGGGAGGTATGATTCCACCCTTCCGAAGGGACATATGTTGGTCAACGGTATACCTGGTAACAGTTCCTCAACCTGGGCAGCACAAAATGGATGCTGCCAGCCACAGACACAATTCTGCTCTCCTGCTGTTGAGCCAAGCTCACGCAGAGGAAGGCATGACAATAGGCATCCTATCACAAGCATGTGTAACCACCTCCCAGACAGGCTTTAGTGTATTGGGGCTGGGTGGGTGCACTCTTAGAGTGACAGAAAGTCTGCACTGGGGGCACATTTGGTGTCCCTGTGCATAGTATAGCTCAAACCAGTTCCAGGAGCCATTTGCTGATGCTCTGGCGTGAAACTGGACAAAAGACATGGGTGTAGCCACCCCTCTGTCCTGCCCCTCCCCTAGGAGAGTCCACAGAATCTTTCCAAACCCTTCCAATGGGTATAAAGTGGGTTACCTTGCTACAGGACTTTAGATTTTACCTGGACAAGATTCTGCTAAGAAGAAACTGAGTACTTCGACTGCCTGCACGAGTCTGGGCGACTGAAGAATCTCCCTTAGAGTAAAGGAGTTACTCCCCTGCAAAAGCAGGCACCTAAATGCATCTGACCAGTTTGTTTCTTCCAAGCTCCTGAGGTCTCCGAAAATTTCAGCAACACAGGAGGTGAGTTCCCGAAGGTCCCTGAGGTCGATCTGCCCTCTCAGCGGTTCTGAGACCAGTATCCCTCGTGGGGACTGTACATTCCGGACCCCTATGCACTGCATACTTTTGCAAGTTCCTGTGCTTAATGACAATTCCTGAGCCTGTGCTTTGGACTCCATGTAGTCCTGACCCCGAGCCGAATTTACACTGAAGATGTCCAGCCTCCACTCCACGAGTGTCCTGTGGGCTTGTGCTTTGCAGACTTGCTTGAGGTCTCCTCGTGAACCCTATTCGGTTGGCCTGTGGGTCCTGGTGAGGGTCACCTTGCTAATTCTTGAGCTTACCTGGTTGCTCCAGATGTGCCCTGACTCTCCATTGCTTGGAGAGTCCCCTGGGCGTTGCTGGTCCACACCGTAACCTGTTTCCTCTGACGGCATGGGTTGCAGTTGCTAGGGCTTGTTGGTGCTCCAGCCGGACATCGAACCATCAGCCCTCGACATCCATCATGGGACAGCTCACCTCCGGACGCTGGCCATCCTCAACATCTCTTGGTCCCCTTGGCTGCAGAGTCAAGCAACCCTTCTTCATCCCTGAAGCACCCAACATCGGCGGGCATTCGACTACCGAGCCCCTGGTCACCCGAAGTGACCCAGCCTCTGTCCCCTCTGCTTTCAGGTTCTTCTCACCTTGAATCCAGGCTTGGGTTCCACAGGACAATCTTCGCCCTCCTGGCAGCAGGACTTCTTTGCCGCCCCCCTTGAAACAATGAAGGTTTCTGACACCACTTGACCCCTATGCATCTGGCTCCTCTGGGATAGGTAACTTGGGTACTTCGGTACTCACTGGTTGCTTGGCCTTAGAACCTCCTAAGTTCCAAAGGGTTTGCTCGAAGTCCTCTTAGAAGTGTCCTTAACTTTTAAATTTCCCACTGCGACTTTCCCATAGAGTTGTACTGAGCACACGTCCGTGTTTCCTCACTTCACCCATCCTCCGTGGGCTCTCTGTGTCACTCATCTGGGTGGTTCCTTGGGGTCTTGGCGATTCTACGTGCTCTAGGCACTGAATCTATTGAAGTCGTTGTTGTTATACCATTTACTTAGTATATGGTTCGGTCTCCCCCTGGAACCTGCTGTGTATTTAGCTATTTACGAATGTTCTATTGACTTAGTATGGTGTGCTTTGGGCCCTAGTCTCGTGTAGAGACTAGTAGAGAGTGTTATATTAATCTATACTAATATAATAAAGAGAGAGCCCAAACCTTTGAGGCGGGTAATCTCAGGAACCACAGGACCAATCACAACACCCAATACAGCGTTGGAAAGGGCAGTTGCACCAGAAGGACATAGGCTATGCAGACGCCCACCATATACATTTAAAAGGTAAAAGAACCGTGCCAGCGTGGGCGTGTCTGCGTTGTGCTGTGGGCGTGTGCTGGTGCGTGACAAACGCTGGAGGCGTGTGGTACGTGCCGCCCTTCATGCCATGTCTCATATCGTGTGCTGTGGGCGTGTGCTGTGGGCGTGTGCGGGGCGCGGGATTACGGGGAAAAAAAAGCGAGCGTTGAGCCCAATATTTCATTGTTTTTTCTTCCCAGGTTCTGTACATTCCAGCTCCGGTTGTCCACCCTGCTCCCTTTAAATACCCCTGCACCCCATAATCATAACCCACCCTTACTCCTTAAAATACCCCAACACCCTTAAACACTAACCCATCTTAACCCTATAAATATACCCTATACCCCAAAACCCAAACCTATCCCGAAACCCTAAAAATACCCCTGTACCCCAAAACCCAAACCTAGCCCTGAACCCTAAAAATACCCCTGTACCCCCAAACCCAAACCTAGCCCTGAACCCTATAAATACCCCTGTACCTCAAAACCCAAACCTACCCATGAACCCTAAAAATACCCCTGTACCCCAAAACCCAAACCTAGCCCTGAACCCTAAAAATACCCCTGTACCCCAAAACCCAAACCTACCCCTGAACCCTAAAATACCCCTGTACCCCAAAACCCAAACCTAGCCCTGAACCCTTAAAATACCCCATGTACCCCAAAACCCAAACCTACCCCTGAACCCTAAAAATACCCCTGTACCCCAAAACCCAAACCTACCCCTAAACCCCAAAATACCCCAGTACCCCAAAACCCAAACCTAGCCCTGAACCCTAAAAATACCCCTGTACCCCAAAAGCCAAACCTAGCCCTGAACCCTTAAAATACCCCTGTACCCCAAAACCCAAACCTACCCCTGAACCCTAAAAATACCCCTATACCCCAAAACCCAAACCTAGCCCTGAACCCTAAAAATACCCCTATACCCCAAAACCCAAACCTATCCCTGAACCCTAAAAATACCCCTGTACCCCATAACCCAAAACTATATCTGAACCCTTAAAATACCCAAACACCCCAAAACATATACCTCAGCACCCCAAAACATATACCCCTATACCCATACTTACCTTATCCAAACATTTTTTAAAAAAACATGCTTTTACCATGCATGCATTTACAACAAATTTCGTTGTAAATGTATGTGTGGTAAAAGCATATAAAATGTAATGCCATGCGTTATAATGGCATTGCGGAGTTATGGTACTTTCGTAATGAAAGTATGCGGAGTGATGGTATGTGGAAAGAAAGTTGCGGAATAATGGGTGTTTACCCTCCCCCGGTAAGTACATTGGTGGCACGGCGGCCCACATCTCCAGCAACATACTCATATTTTTTCACCACCGATTTGAAAAATGCACAGGTCTCTCTCATTGATGGCCAGCACCGAAATACACTTTTAGACACACCTTCCGCCACAAGTTCTAGAATTGCGAACTTTAGAGCTGGGGAGCTACGTTTGAATCTCAGCATCAGCTCAACATCCTGTGATTCCAGGCAAATCGCTTTGTCTCCCCGTGCCTACCACAAATGAATGTGTTCTTCTGTAATGTAAATTGTGCTCATGCCATGTTGTCGAGTTCGCGCTATATAATATTGCAAGGAAAAATAAAGTAGGGAAACTCGAGTTCACACACTACTGAACGCGCACTCTTAAGTGCATCAGCAGTGCACTGTGAATCGGAGCGTTTCACAGGCCTGTCACAGATAAGAAATGCTATCAAAACGAAATCCTACAAAACAATATACTACTGGCCGGCAACAATTCATACCCGGACAACGTCCGGAAGGGCTGCTAGTAAATACATATTTTTATATAAACACTGTGTGGTTCTCCTTTCATTTAATCATTTAGGAGGTGATATTCTGGTAAAACAAGCTGCTTTACATTAAGCCTGAAGGCTGCTCTCCATAGCTACCACTAAGATAGCTTTCAATAAGGTTATATTTGACCTCATACATCAAAATGGTCATATGGCCTGGTACAAGGTGCCTGCTTTAACTAGTGGACAGCATATACCAACCCACTTTCTCACAAGTGTGTCGTAAATACCACCGCTACACCTGTTTTCTTCCCTGACATGGATGAAAAGAATTGGGGATCAAATCAGCGAAACCGAAGGCGTGTTTAGTCTGCACGTTTCAAATTAGTTTCTTGCAGAAAGCATATATCGCATCTAATTTCTTTGAGGTATGTCACGAGTGCCAGTCATTTTCCTGGAGAGTTCAGGCCCGGACGTTGAGGCTCACTATTAGGATGCTAAGGGGCACCATGGGGACATTGTAGGTGTGTGTCCATCAAGCTAGGGTTCCCTCCCCTCCCGCCAATCAGATGCCCTGTCCGCTTGGAGTCCTCCTGGTGATGGTTGTTACTCGGGTCTTCCCAATTGGGGAATTCCCAACCTTCTTCCAATAAAGTATCTGTTTCTCCCCTTGTGTTGCATAGGGAGTGAGAGGACCCTATTTCTAGCTGTGTTGGCCCCTTATTGGCAGATTCTCCCTCCCATGCCATATCCTACCCATGTATGTACGCCTGGGGCTTATAAGGAAGCCCTGCGTAATGTCCATCCAGAAATCCCCTTTCAGGGTCGCACCCAGTCTTATCAGCCTCTCAAAGCGTATATGCAGCCACAAGTTATCCATGTGTTCACAGTTCTTAGCTGGTGGGGTTGCGTCAAAGGGACACAAGAGAGGGAAGAAGAACAAGAGATATCTACGAAAGGTGAACTTATAAAGTACCAACAACAAAAAGACTGCCCATCCTTGGGAACCTATGGGGCCATGATGCATGGGTCCATCTGGCCGGTGACATTGCAGCGCCATCTATTCGTACAATGAGTGTGGGGCGGGCTCTGCCCACGATGGCCATTCTTATACATCGTCCTGGTTTCACCAGCGGCCAACAGGTTTCTATGGTCTGGCAGATGTGTTTGGGGCACAATAATTTTGTTTTGTGGTCCCCTCCGCCATCCCTGGCCTGCAGCTGCTCAATGAGTGCCTCTCGCTCTTTCTGATTTTCCTTTTCTGAGGGTTGTGTTCGTGAGTCCTTTCCAGTGCAGCGTCCTCTTCTCGGCTTCAATGTTTGCTCAGCTGCCTCATCACTCAGGTGTTGATCCTCTGAATCACCGGCTGCGAAGTCAACCCCCAGGGCGGTCTGAGCTTCCTGTAGGGACCTCACTGCATTTGTCTCTTTATTCCATATGAAGAGCAGTCTAAAGAGATGGCCCTACCTGTAGCGAATCTCATGATCTAGTAGGAATGTGGTGACAGGGCGCAGGGTCCTGCTGTGCTGGGGTGTTAGCTGGGAGAGGTCCTGGTAAATGCCCACTCTTAGGCCTTCGAACTGGATATTTACGTTATCCCGGAGGCTGCCACAATAATTTCTTTTTGCTGACAGAGGCACGTGAGGATATCCTGGGACTGGCCTGGGTTTTTCGCTGGGCAGCCCGCCATGTGCGTGTGATCCAAAATGATTTCCTGGCCCTCTGAAGCCGGGGCAACGCTTCGTAAAAGCCGGGTCACAAAGTCCTCCAATTTTCCTGCCTAGGCGCGAAGTGAAACACCTTTAATGCGAACATTAGAGCACCAGGACCTATTTTCCAAATCTTTAAGATGCAGGCATAATTCTTCATTACGGTTTCTTAGTCCATTAGCTCTCGTGCATGCGAGTTGAGTTCTTCCCCCCTACCATCGCCTGCCTCTTCCAAGGAATCCACGCGGTCCCCCAGCTCACTAATGTGCATTCTGACCTGTTTTAGATCCTTGGAGACCTCTTGGCGCAACTCTGCAAAGTCGTCCCACAGCGTCGTAAATGCCTTAGTGCCAATATCTGCCCACTCACCAGCCCTCTTGGAGCAACATACATGAAGCATAAATAAGCAGACAAGACAACTTTTTGTTGGGGGAAAATTGCTGCAGGTTTATTAGCATACACATATGCCAACATGGTGGGTTATCTTACAGGCAATCCAAAAGCAAGCCGCCCCTCGCGGCCTACCACCTGAAGGGCCAACTTGCATCGTGGCCTTAGCCAATCGTTGCTTAGCGGTTGTGGTGAGGGATAGCCACTTCCACTTCTAGTGAACCATTGGTCCACCCTCTTGCTCACGCCCCCCCCTCTACGGGGTCAAGCGACCCCCGGTTGAACAGGTTTCCAACCGCCCGTAGGATAGCGGGGCGCCGTCGCACCACAGGGTCCACCGCACAGACTTCCTGGGCATATTAGGCCTCAGCACCCTTTGTGCTCCTGAAGAGGGTACCCCTGAGTACCTTTCCGCCTGTGGATCGCCCTGTAAGTTCGCCACAGCCCTGGGTGTGGTGACGTCGCAGCCAGGGCCCCCCACCAAGGCCTGCATTCCTACTTACGTCCTGCTATATCTAGGGTCTCTCCCCTAACCAGCAATAATCGGACCATGTTTATACTGGGCAGGTGTACCCTTCGCTCTCAACACACCCTGTGAAATTGGCCTGTAGCACCCAGGTCTAATGAGGCCAAGTCTCCTCTGCCCAGTGATTTTACGAATAGCGCAGAACTTCCTGCGCGCAGGCTCCATCGCCTCCCCTGCCAAGCTCCCTGCCCCAGGAGCCTGGGGTGATTACCGACCACTGACGTTTACCTGTCCCCCACTGGTTGCTAATTTGCCCCGGGTGATCATTGTGGTCTTCATCCCTGGTTCATACTTTGCCACATAGACCAGACAACTTCATAGGTGTTTTCAAATTATCCCTGGTGCCCATAGCAATGGTGACATACAGGTTTGAGGGAATAAGTGTAAGGTGTCCAACAATAGACACTGCACCATAACGTGAAGTGCCAACCTACCGGTGCCCGGACCCCGTTATCCACCTGTGACCCTTGATACTTCTACCAGTCATGGTGTCAAACTACAAGATAGTGTGTCACATGTTTAGCGATAATCCTTTTAGGTGGATTTGCTGGCACACATCTGTGTCCCTGCCAACGCTCTATCACCCCCTACAGCCCTATAATGGCGTAGCCTGTCCCTCAAAGACCCCTACAGCCTGATACTTCCGCTAACTGTGAGGGGGTATCAGGGGACTGTGAGCACAGCACTCCCCGTCTAGGTTTCAAACCTTTTTCTCCCTTGCAGGCTCCACCGCCCTGGGAAAAGAGACATAGAATGGGTTTCCATGTGTCTGTGTTGTATCACAGGGGGAAACACATGAACGCAAAACACTTGACCCTTTTGGGCAGTCGGACCGCGAAAACAACCTGCTTCAATCATTGTAGCCAAAATATGTTCACCCCCACGTTCTCCTCAGGTTATTGCACCGCAACCCACAATTTAACTGGCAGCTACCACCACTGCCTAGCTCCCTGGCACTTGTGCAGGTGTTAATGTCTGTCTCGAATGGACTTGAGCATCCATCACTTGGAGCGTGCTTGCCCTTGCTGTAATCACCTTGGTTGTGCAGGTCTGTGCCTGGCCGCAAGCTTAACTAAGCCCCTGCGGAAATCACCTGCCTGTGTAGGCCGTCCAAGCTACCTCCCTTGGGATCCCGTCCCTGCAACACAATGCTTATCACTTAGGCATGTCACTAATTGTCTCCATCCTGCGTATAAGGCTAGTTAGGACCTACATATGCAATCTCCCTTCTAGTACACCGTGCCGAGTAACTACTAATGTCTGTCTCTTGACCAGTCACCCCGATAGGGCACTCGTTGGACCCAAGGCGGCTATTAACGAATGTAAATATCAAGTTGGGCAACTTGTGACACTATTATTTTCTCACTGTGTACTTCCCGGCGTGGAGATACTGCCTATGATCTCCCCACCTTAGGTCCTGAATACGACCAAATAAATCTGACTCAGGCCGAACGCTTACTAGTGCACCTAGCCAAGGGCCCTCCACTGCATGAGAATCCCAGCAGTTCGTTTTAAGATTGTGGGTATTACCTGCCCACATCTGGACCCTACAAGTGAAACACAGCCAAAACAATTGCAGGCCCTCCCGCTAAGACACAACCCTATCTGGCCGTAACGTGCCAATAAGTGTCTAAATATTCTGGGCACCAGAATTTACAACAAACCAATAAAGCCATAGGCAAAAGACACCAATGATCTTGACTTACCCCGAGGCTGTTGTAGCGGTCTTCACTGAAAGCCAGACAGTGCTATTTAGTGACAATCGAGGGACGGTGCCCCTGGAAATGGAAACTCGCCCCACTGTGTGCGATCCCAATAGTGTGTCACACGTACTGACCCTCAGATAACTTCAGGCAAAGACCCCCTAATAATTACCATACCAATCTTCTGCCAATCTACCTGTGTGGTTATCCCTCCTGTCATCTATGAGCTGAGGCCAGTGGCTGAAAAGGTAAATGAGCACCACTGAGCTGAAGTGTAAGGATGTCATGGCAATTGCTCAACCGCTACCCTTAACACTGCTTCTACTTCTCCCCTACGAGGAGTCTGAAACGAGTTGCCACCTTGCCCCCAAGAGCACTTTACCCGGAACAGCATTCAGGCTCCTGGCCCGGAGCACGCCCTGGCCAATCCTGTTTCCGTTCCCACCTGTCCTTCTCAGAGTGGTGCCTGTGTACTTTATCCGATTGTCCTGCTCCAAGCCCCGGCAGGCCTTTCTACTAGGCGTTGTTTGACCATTATGGGACGAAACCCATGCGTTTTTGGAAGAGAACAAATCCATGAAAAACGCCCCTAATCAGCATTGACCGGTACACACCCTTGTTTGAAGAAAAGCGTTCCAATTTTGTCACAAGGGATGCAAGATTTGCCCACACTCTGCCACCGCATACAGAGAGAAACCCCCCAATACTTGCCTAATACATCAACAACTTGCCCAGACTCATCAGTTGTTTTAACTGGGAAAACATCCCATTATTGCACAGGAACTACCTGCTCTCCTCAGACTCACCAATTGACTACCCATGTATTACTTCCATGGAGCGTAACCTGCGCGCCTCAAAATAGGGCAGTAATGACTCCTGGGGAGAACCTGGGTGTCACTGACCCTAGCTCACTGCCCACAGTGTGCTATGACCCTTCTACCTGTTGATAGTTCAGGCGGCCCCCTGAGAGAGGGCGGTTCTCCAGCGCGATTCCTGCATTAGAGACATAAAACAACCATTAGAAGCCCTGCCCCCCTTCCTAAACAATATGAATTTTTTACAATGAGACTGGGGCTATCAATGCCCCCCTGCTACCACGGCCAAGCCTGTCTGTCAGTTGCGAGAACTAATTAGTCCATATTACTGGTCTTGAAGCGCTACGAGGCCTCCGGGTAGTATGGCGCTATACAAGTACTCTTTCAATTCAATTCAATTCAACATACTCGTAGGAGTTGGGCTGGGCAAACATTTACGTACCTCCAGCGCCTGAAGCAGTAGTGTAGAGATGTGTCTTGCTGTAAGTCAATTATTCAAATGAGAAGCTGATACTGGCCATAGCACTTAGTTGAGTGTGCTTAGAATCACCTCATACCTCGTCCCCTTACCATTCTACCCGGAACACCACCTCATCCCAGGCCTACAAACTGTCCTCGCTGTTCTCCTCCTTGAAAGGCACTGCCAAATTCCATATATGCCCTCTCTTTTATCTGAAGGAAGACCTTTCGTTATAGCAAGTTCTAATCTCCTTGACTAGGGAGTGTCGTCCTAGTGTGTTCTTGTGTTTGAGAGTGTGCCATAGATTGCAGAATATCCTTCTACCTGTGATAGGAACTCTTATGTGACATGCGCACGTCACTTTACTCTTGTAACACACTGTATGCAACCTCTACATTGTTTTTGTCTGTTTGTCAGTAACGAGAACTAGTTAATCCATATTACATTCCCGGAAGGAGTTGGGTGGGGCAAACACTTGCGTAGCGACAGAGGCAGTAGTGTAGTGACGTGCCTAGAAACTAAGTCAATATTCAGGTGCAAAGTCTGATTATGACCATTGCACTCTGGTGTGTGTGATGAGAAACACATCTAACTCGTCCCCTTACCATGCTACCTAGGAACACCTCCTCATCCCTGGCCTTCAAACTGACCTCAAAGTTCTCTTCCCTAAACGACACTTCCAAATTCCATACATAGCCCTCACTAGTATCTCAAGGAAGACCTATATATAAAGCAAGTTCTATTCTCCTTGACAATGGAAGTGTCTTCCCAGAGTGTTCCTGAGGTTTGAGAGGGGCATTTATTGCAGTATTATCCTTCTGCTTGCATTTGGTACGTTTATGTAACATGCACACTTCAAGTATATCTGTAACACACTGTTTGCTACCTCTTACACGTGTTTGCGTCCGGTACGCGCACAAGTAGCACAATTGCTTACGTGACGTTTGTTCTTGTGTTTAACTGTCTGCCATGTATTGAAGGCTATACCTCTACTTGTACTTTGTAACGCAGCGGGATGCGGAGCGCCAAAAAAATACTTGAACCCGCTTCCCCTGCAACAAAGACGACCGCTTATGCAGACGGCCCCATCATCTTCCCATAACAACGAGTGCCTAAAACGCTGCCCTGTCTAGTCCAAGTGGCCTCTCGGACACTAGCTTGCTGGCTAGAATACCATAAAAGACTTGCCTCCTTTGCAGCCAGGCACTACTGATGCCGCTGGCACCTGCCTGGTCCAACTCCCGCCGCATAATTCAAATCAGGGCCTCCGTGACTGCCTTATCCCAACCTGGCTGCAACCCGCTGCCGTACTGAGAATTAAAACACACCCGTTGCGCTACATCTTCAATTACCGAAACCAATTATACAACATCACAGCCAGACCAGACCTCACTCTGCCTTATTACAATAACTTCCTTATGATCTAGCGCTTGCTACAGTTTCATCTTTTCACAGTGCCGCAAACAGCATGCGATAATATCACCGGACACAATGTCACTTCATATAACGATTTCAGATGTTTTATGGAGAGTGAGCCCCCTCGGAATAAAACCCATTGTGCACCAAATCTTCGGGCATGGGGGCGGGGGGTGATTTGCGTGAAGTTCAAATGCAGCCACAATCATAGCGCCGGAGCCTGTTGCCAAGTGCTAGAAACCACCAGCACGACCTATGCGCTCCGAAAATGGGCGAGGCAAACGCAGCTCTTTGTCTACCCTTGCTACAAACGTGCATTCACGTGGAGACGTTAACAATTGCTGTGCCCATGACACACATTATCGGCAATTCGAAAGAAAGGCAGTAGTGAGGATGATTAGGAAGGAATGTCAAGTGACAGCGTCCGCAACAGGGACGGCTACAAAGGTTGAGTGCAAGCCACACTTTGGAAACACTTCAGACCTGACCCTTACGGCAGAGGCTCGGCCCACTGGCTCAATAGCCCTGCTTGTCCCCACCCTCCCGAACCTCACACAGTGGTGCCACTTGAGAACAAGACGAACAAACCCAATTGGCTATATAACAAGTGACGAGTTAAGATCATCGACCGCCTCGAGACCGGGTGCGTGCTGGTGACCCTGGGGAAACAACAGCCAGCCCGTGTCCAACCAACGCTGTGAGCTTTCCACCCCCGTGACCCCAGCGAGACACCCGCATCCGAACCACACCACTATGCTTCTGACACTGCCCAAGCTGACCACCAGTCAGCAAACTTCAAGTCGCTTAGCATGTGCGAGAGCCAACACTAGGCCCAGGGGAGTCAAACACCGCACCTCCCCCCCCACGGCAATGTAATTCCATTCCTTCGAACAGGCCAAGCTTTACCCGTCTTCGCTCTCATTGATACCCTGCGAAGCCCAAGGCTAGCCCCCACCACTATGCTTGAGTCAGTATGACTGCATTTACATAAAATAAACAGCGTAATCTCTCGCAAATGTAAGACCTATTGTACCCTACTCATACATGTCAACCAAAGAGGGAGATTTTTTTTAAAAAATCGGGCGAATGGGGCCTTGAATCGGGTTACTGGCATGTATGGGCTTTGGAAGTGTGCCGCTGCAGGATTGGACATTTTAAACACAAATGCACATTTTTTTCTTACCTTTCAGAAGCATGGAGCGCAATGGGAGGCATAGAGCGGGTGATGCAAGTGTTGTGCACTGGCAGGTTGCTGGCAGTGCATGATCCCCCCCACCCCCCTGTGTGACAGCCCGGGCTGTAACAGCTTCGTGTGCACACACACAGCCACAATCCCCCCACCCCACCAGTACTTCACAGGTCTTTAAAAGACCATTCCCTTGTTAATGACGCTTTGTTTGTTTTTCACCCCTTCTAGAGCCCCTGCATGGCCACTCTGACTATTGCTGGAAGAATTAGCACTTTACACAATACCGAGCCCTGTCAGCTGAAACCCCCGAGGAATCGGGTTTTGGCTGGCAGGAATCGGGAGGCGGGAGACTAGCCTTCAAATCGGTAGTCTCACGCCTGAATCGGGAGGGTTGGCATGTCTGCCTACTGGACGAGCTCAGCAGACAACAATTACTACCACACACACACACACACACACCCAGAGCCGGCCACACACACACACCCAGAGCCACACACACCCACACACCCAGAGCCACAAACACACACACCCAGAGCCACACACACACACACCCAGAGCAACACCCACACACACACACCCAGAGCAACACCCACACCCACACACCCAGAGCCACACACACCCACACACCCAGAGCCACACACACCCACACACCCAGAGCCACACACACACCCAGAGCCACACACACACCCAGAGCCACACACACCCAGAGCCACACACACCCACACGCCCAGAGCCACACACACCCACACACCCAGAGCCACACACACCCACACACCTAGGATGCAATGACAGAAACAGCAACATACAAGTCGGGTGGCACACTATGTTAGGGCAGATTTTTATTGTATATGTTTTTAAGCCACGCCCTTAATTACACTGGCCACGCCCCTTGTAGAGACCCTCCAGTTTTTCGTCCCAGTTAAAGCCCTGCTGCTCCCTACGTGTTCCTCCATACACGGCAAACCCTCCCCATGGCCCACACATCTCCCCATATCACAGCAGTGATCTTCGGTGCCCTTCACCCCTCCTCCTTGTGCTCCTCGCGCCGCACTGGCAAAGAAACGTCTCATCATATTTGTTGCTATAGTTTGGTGCCTTTTAAAGACTGGGGTGTCTGAGGTGTCGACGGGCACCCCTGGCAGTACCAGCGCCCCGGCCCTGCTGGCCTTCATGGTGCGCTCCTGCCCGGCTGACTCTGAACAGCTCCTTAATGTTTTTAGAGGCAGCGCCGCGGCCCGTCCCTAAAGCGCCACTGCGGCCTCATTTGCATGCAAACTACCCGTGAGGCTCTGCGCAACGAGGACCACGACTGATTTCCATACAACCTGCCGCTGCCAGCCTCGGCAATTAATTCTCGTTTCTTAATTGGGAACAATTCTTCTTTCTAATGTTGTAAGGTTGGAGAAAGCCTGACGGATGCCGGCGTGGACTGCAGCAAGCCACGTCCACCCAGTGTGACTCTGACCTGGACGTGTCGCCCTTCGAGCACTCACCACTCCTGACCCCACTGTTCTCAAGGTCACCAGAGCAAGGGCCTGCCACAGGTCCACCCCACACCTAAGGACTCCTTAATACTGACCCCACCCTGGCGCGTGGCACCCCACCGGACCTGTATACTGCAGTGTACCACGTGGTAGCATGCCACCAAGGACACAATGCTATACTCCTGCGGTGTGTTTTAAAACCCCAGTGCATTCTGGGGCTTATAGGACTGGTTCAGTTCCGTTGCTCCAAAAGAACTCAACTCACCCGCCTGAAAACAATGATTTGTAAAACAAAAGCCCAGGACTCTGGCATTGCGTCCTTGAGAGAAGGCGTCCCCGGGACACCTATCTGCCCTTGTGGGACAGGCAGGGCGCCTGGAATTGCCGATTTATGTAGGGCTCCAACATGTCTAGAAAGGATCTTTCCACCCTGAGGTGTTGTCTCCCTCTTGCGTTGATCAGTGCTTCAATATCATTTTGAAAGGCTGGGTACTGAAGCTGTTACCTGAGCGTTCACTTCGATTCAATTGCTTTCTGCTCCACAGGACTGGAGACGAGGCTCTGCCCTCCTCCTTGAGGCATTAAAAGCCCAGTACAACAAGACGGCACTGCGGAGCTTCTCAAGTAAGCTACTGCCCGGCCGCCATCTTCTGAGAAATAACCAAAGCAAACATAAAAAAAAATAATAATAAACCACCCCCCACCGCCGCATGAGGTTTTAAAAGGGGCGGATAGGGAAAAAATGTATGGAATGCCCACGAATCGCCTCGTACAATGACGGACAGATCTCTCTTCCATGGAAGAGAGAGCCGGGACAAAGCCACATGCTGTTCTAACCTAAGATTTCGCCTGCGCGAACGCTGCTGTGCAGTGGACGCCAGGCGAAACGTAAAAAGGGGGACGGACGCCCGACGCCATTTAAGCTTCCTAAAGCACCAAATCATCTATGCGGCCACGACAGGTCAGAGTTCCGCGCGAGATTCCCCCTCAGGCGAAAAGGGGGGGGCGCTTACAAGGGGTGTTAAAATTGGTAAAATCGGTTGCAGAGGCCAAAAATCAGTGTACATGCCCTATGTCAAGACAAGCTTGTAAAACAGGGAGAGGAAAACAAGACACATCGCTCTGGCCGCGTGTTCAAAGGCAGCTGTACAGGCAATGCAAAAAAGAATAACGCGTGTACTATCTTTTGACGAGACACCCTTTCGCGCCACAAGTGAAACCCCACCAGGGTGAGAGCTTACCAGGCCCAACAATCGCAAGCTATATTCCCCCTAACTCCGGCCCGTGAAAGAGAGTCTGATGGCTAACCACTCGGCATCCTCTTCTGCCCTTGAAATACATGCGAGCCATTGCAGACAACTGAGAGGGCATTCAATGCGGTAAACAGCTGTTTCTGAGAAATACACATATTTCCTGTGTAACACTACGCCAGATCCCAAGCATAAACAAGCGGGTTGCCAATGACCCTAAAACGGACGGACTCTCCTACATAGGCAGTCGGAACATGTCGGGACCTCCCGGCGGGTGTTTCCGAGGTTTGGAACTGCCTGAATAAGCAAAAACGGAGGTGGACGGAGCGGACCTCGGACGACCTCCCAAAATGGCGGTGACCGCGCTATGAGGTAACGGACCAAACGAGCATCCCATGGGCAATATCTGCGCCCTCTGGTCATCAGGGAGGATACAAGAGGTGTCCGCCAATAATGTGGCGCGGAAAATCGTGTGCAGACCTAACAGGCAACGGACCGTGAGTAAATTGCGATATGCGTTCCACGGAGCGCAAGATGGCGGCCAGCGTGAAACGCACAAAAGTAAAGAGCTCCGTGGCAATGTACGGACATTAGATGTGTGGGTCTCCTGCAACTAAACTAGCGACTACGATGATCTGCAACTGCCGGCAAGCCCAGCACCCGGGTCAAACCCTTCTCTGGGGCGCCTGCGACTACCGACTGTGTGTTTGCCCACAAGGAACCACGGAGTACGGCGGCGGCTTACTCAGGCACGCATGCTAGAGACACAAGAGACATTGCGGTGCTGCTGTGGAGCGAACTGAGGGTTAGCAGCCATTAGGGACGTGATCGAGCAGTGTCAATGTGGCGATGTTGGACAATGCGCGGGGAAGGTCGGGAATCAGTAACATCATGCGTGGTAGCAATATGCGACCGTGGGCTGCCATGGGAGGTGAACCAATATTGGCATAGTAACCAACGCGCATCCAGCGGGCTGCCCACGCCATCCAACTGGGTTATGTATGTATCCTCACCTACCTGCTCCGGGGGGCCATGCATCCATTCTCCGCAACAGACGGGCCTGGGCCCGAGGTCAGAAATGTGCCCCCCCACCCCCCTTCACTGACCACGCTGCTTCGTGCAAACGGTGCCTGACTCCAAGATGGCGCCCTGGGGGACACGCTTCAGATGACCGGCGGACACAGGCTCCAGGGACACGAACGCATGCCAGGGGAAACCTTTGCTTCAAACTCTGCTGCCTTCCATCTCTGCCTGGGCGCCGGGGGTCTTTTTCCCCTGACCCTCCTCTGGTCTCCGGATTGAACTCCCCTGCCCAGCTCCTCTTGAACGATGAGGCTGCGACTTTGCTGCGGACTGCCTGTCCCCCTCTGGTCCTGCTGGCTATGCCAGCCTTCTTTTCTTAACCTTCGGACTTCGGACCTTCGCGCTCCCCGCCATTATCTCTATATGACGTGCCTCTTCTACTAACTTTTTCTTCCGTCATTTTAGTGATCTCTCACTGTCCTTTTGACTTTCCTACTGTCTCTCTTATTGCCTCTGACCAGTATAGGCCTAGAGTATATCCATATGTATCTCCTCCTCGTGTGATTCTATCTCTTGTACATTTGCAATTTTTTTCTTCTCTTTTTGCACCTTTTTGTAACGCGTGTAATCCTAAGTCAGCTGAAATTCCAGGAGCCTAGTCCCGACAGCTCGACGACTTTCGGAGGGCTGGATGAGGTCCCCCGCTACACGGCGGAGGAGGGCACTGGACATCGAATGCTGTCTTATGTAAAGCGCTCTGACAACCTAATCGGTTCAAGATCCTCAAATGTGCAACGTAACTGATTCTATGTAAACTTCTGTGAGAACATGTAACGGAACTGGTGCTATGTAAGGCGCTCTGATAACCTTATCGGTTCAAGTTCGCGCTATAGAAAACTCTAAAAATAAAATAAATAAATAAAATAAAGAAGACGAGAAAATCGCTATCAGAAAATGCCTAAAATGGCGCAACAAGACCCCTAAGTTGAATGTACCCCTGCTGAAAAGCACCAGAACCAGAAGGCCCTGCATACTTGCATATTGCTGTGCGGAAAATAAAGCAGGCAGATAGCCGAAGGGACTCACGTCGCGCTACAATCGAGGCTCGAACCCGGGCCCCCCGGCGCAAGCAACAGCGCCACCAGGTGGGCACGCCCTTGCTCTAAGCTCCTCATCCTCGGCAGGCCTCCCAAATGCTATATGTTGGACAGGCCACATGAAGGGCCGCTCTCCCCCGGCCCAACCAGGCCTGAGTCCAGTCCCGCAAGTACCACACACCACCATTGCACGTCCTCCGTCCCCTCAGGGACCCCTGCCCTCGAGCATGTCGACCTCGTGGGCCCGATCCACTGCCGGCCCACGCGCCCAGCCTGGAGCGCCATCTTGGACACTCCACCACGAGGCCGCCTGGCCCCCGATCGACCTCAACCCTGGGCCTGGCCCGGCCTCAGACATTCCGGCACCACCCTCCACCCAGGAGGTGAGCGGGCTACTTGGCAAGTCAATGGGAGAAAGAGGTGCCGATGGCTCTCCCCCACCAAGTGCCGCTCGCCCATCGCCTCCCCGGGCGCTGGCTCCACCCCCCTGCTGGGTGTCTGGACTCCCTCATCCCGGACCTCCCGACCTCCAAGTGCGAGGGTCCGGACATCAAAGCACGCCAGCCCTATAACTGGGGCAGCTCCAGAGCAGGAAGGCAGTTGTATCTTGGAGTCGAGAGACGTAAAGAGGAACTCATCCTGGACGGACTACTGGCGCTGCCGTAGCTCTGTCTTGTGCACCATCGTCCTGCCTGTTGGCGCTGCCACAGCCGTCGTAATCCTCATCACCTTCATCGTCGTCGGGACCTGCTGGCGTGGCCGCGGACCGTTGTAACCGTCATCTTCACCGGGACCTGCAGGCTCCGCCGCGGACCGTCGTTTTCCTTCGTCCATCTCGGGACCTGCCTGGCTCCGCCGCGGCCCGATCATCTAGAACGCCGAGCTCGAGGATTGAGAGCTATTTTCCACTCGTTGGTAACAAAGACTGTCCCGCTACCCCTTTCCTAAACCAGAGACTAGAACCGAGGGGACCCCTGAGTCCAGACCTCCTTGTATCCATCATCGTAACCTAAGAATTGCATATAAAGTCTCGTTAACCTTCAACCTTGTGTGGTGTCCGTCTGTGGGGGGGGAAGTTACTTATCTGTACAGTCGTTGGAGACGGCTCTCCCTGGAGACCTCTCCCCGTAACCTCGGCCGACCCTCCCGGTCCGTCTAACATTGGTGGCCAGCGGCGCGATCCGAATCACCGCATAAACGTACAGAGAGTAGCTCACCCCACGACGAAGTCACAATGACCACGAAAGAGAGCGGATCAACCGAGAAATTCCAAATGGAGAAATTGGAGGAGTACAACCATCGTGAACTAAAACAATTCTGCATCGAACTGGGTATCGCTACCACCGGACTGAGTACCAAGGACGATTTTAAGCATGCCCTAGAATCTTGGGCAGAGACCGGGGCTGCCGGAACCCCTGATCAAAGCACCGTAGAAAAAACGACCACGGCCCCTGAAGGACAAAGAACGGGTCTCTCGCAAGACGAGATCCAGGAAAGAGAAAGAACCCGACTACACGAACTAGAAATGGCCCGACTCAAAATGGACGTTGAACTTAAGTTGGCCGAACAAAAAATCAATTTAGAGCACCTGCGTCTCCGAGAAGAAAGAGAGGAGAAACAGAGACAAAGGGAGCTCGAGGAAAAGAAACTAGCGTACGAACACGAACGGAACCTAGCCGAGATCAACCTACGCAAGCAGAATAAAGAAGCAGGGGTGCCCGAGCGACCCCCCACCTCAGGGACCACAGACAAAAAGGTACACATCCCCAAAGATGTTGTCCGAGAATATTTCAGAGAGGACGACATCCAGCAATGGTTTAAAGCCTATGAAATCGCTATGACTGCACACCGGATCGATAGAAGCGACTGGGGAGCCGGTCTCTGGGGAAGATTCCTCAATGAGGGCCGCGACACCCTGCTACAGCTCCCGGACCACCAGATGACCTCCTACGACCATATGAAAGCGGCACTCCTCACCCGCTATGGTCTCACACCCGAGATGTACCGTCAGAGGTTCCGAGACTGCACCCGCATCCCGGGTACAACTTGGGTGGACTATGTAACATACTTTAGCCGAGCCTTCGAGGGCTGGATCCGAGGAAGCAACGTCACGACCTACGAGCAACTATTTAATCTGATGGTATGGGAGCATCTGTCGAACAATTGCTTCATTGAACTCCGCCAGCACCTCCTCGACAGCAAGTTAACGGATCCCCGGCAGCTCGCAGCCGAAGCTGACCGGTGGGAGATCACCAGAGTGGGCCGGAATGGGTCCTACGAACAGAACCGGAACAACAATGGTCAGCACCGACCCAGAGGAGGAGGAGGGGGCCAAGGGCGAGGAAGAGACAACGCCCCGGTCGCCCCCACTACCAACACCACCCCCCCGGCCAACCGGGGCAGCACCCCAGCGCGACCGGGGTACAGAGCCAATGTCACGTGTCACCGATGTCAACGAGTCGGCCACTATGCGAACGACCCAAACTGCCCGCAGTACCAGAGCCCAAGACCCCGCCAAGTGGCCGCTGCAGCCCTAGGGGAAGAACAGATCTCCGAGGAGCAGGAAGAGTACGAACAAGAGCATCAAGAGTGGGAGCCAGCCGCCATGGCTCTAGCCTGCTTAGGGGGGAAAGACATGGTCCCGCGGGTCCCCCTACCCGCTAACACCCAGAAGTACAGCCAATGGGTGAGCATCAATGGACACCAGGCCGAAGCCCTTCGTGACACCGGGGCCAGTGTAACAGCCGTCCGCTGTCACCTGGTGGCCCCAGAACAGTATCTACCGAACATTCTCTGCCCTGTACGATCAGCCGATAACTCGGAAAGCCTGTGTCGGATGGCCTGCGTCCCCTTCGAATGGGGGGGGGTCTCCGGCATGTTGAAAGTAACGGTCCGAGACGATGCCCCCGTAGACTGCCTCCTGGGCAATGACCTGGAAAGCTCTCCGTGGGCCGCCGTGGAGAGAAAGGAACACCTGGGGATGTTGGGCGTCCCAGACTGGGCGTGCGTCACCACCCGTTCCATGGCCGCCCGTGCCAACCACCGGCCAGAAGAACCCGAATGGCCGGCGCCACCGCCTCCGGTCGCCCCAGCCGAAGACACCGACCGCAACATTCCCTCCGAACCAGCCCAACCTACCGACCTCGCTAACCTCGACCAGTGGCCTCAAGAAGGGGGGCCCACGCAAGAGCAATTTCGCCAAGAACAGAAGACCTGTCCCTCCCTCGAGGGACTCCGCCAGCAAGCGCTCGCCCAAAGCGCAGGGGATACCTCCGGAACTCATTGGGTCTACTGGGACAATGACCTGCTGTACAGCGAGCAGAGAATCGCCGAGCTGGGGAGCAACCGAGTACTAGTGGTACCCCTCCGTTTCAGAGACTTCCTGTTAAACCTGGCCCACGATGTCCCCCTGGCAGGACATCTGGGACAAGATAAAACCTACAGTCGCCTAGTGACCCACTTCTTCTGGCCCAAAATGAGGAACGATGTGCACCAGCATTGCCGATCTTGCCCCACGTGCCAAGCCAGTGGAAAGAGCGGCCGCAAACTAAAGGCCCCCCTGCAACCTTTTCCCGTGGTCACTACCCCGTTTGAGAGAGTCGGAATAGACATTGTGGGGCCCTTGGACCCACGCACAAAACAAGGCCATCGATTCATCTTGGTGCTAGTGGACCATGCCACCCGCTACCCTGAGGCTGTTCCTCTGCGAACTGTGACAGCCCCGGTAGTCGGCCGGGCCCTGATGGGGATCTTCTCCCGTGTGGGCTTCCCCCGAGAAGTCGTCAGCGACAGAGGCACGAACTTTATTTCCAAATACATGAAGTCCCTCTGGCAACAGTGCGGGGTCACCTACCGATTCACAACCCCCTATCACCCTCAAGGGAACGGACTCGTTGAGCGGTTCAACCGCACGCTAAAGGGAATGATCGGGGGGTTGGAAGAGCCCCTCCGTCGCCAGTGGGATGTGCTGCTGCCGTGCCTCCTCTTCGCGTATCGAGAGGTCCCCCAGAAATCCCTGGGCTTCAGCCCATTTGAACTGCTATATGGACACCCAGTGCGAGGGCCGCTCAGTCTCGTCAAAGAAGGCTGGGAGATGCCTCCGTTAAAGAACCCTCCAGATGTCTTCCGGTACCTCCTAACCCTCCGCAACCAGACCCGGCGGTTCAGGGAACTGGCCAAAGCCAACCTAGAGGCCAGTCAAGAGGACATGAAAAAATGGTATGACCAGAATGCCTCATCCATTGAATTCGAACCTGGCCAACAGGTATGGGTGATGTCCCCCACTGAGCCATGCGCCCTACAAGACAAATGGACGGGGCCCTTCAAAGTAATAGAGCGCAAGGGTCCTGCCACCTATCTCATCGACATGGAATCCTCCCGGAACCCCCTCCGGGTCCTCCACGCTAACAGACTAAAGCCCCACTTTGTGCGAACAGAGCTCAGCCTCCTGATGGCCACAGACACTGGGGTTGAAGAAGACTCCGAGCCTCTCCCTGACCTCCTACGGACTCAAGAGCAAGACGGCTCCGTGGATGGGGTCCGGCTCTCAGAGGCCCTCACCAGAGAACAACGCCAAGAGTGTCAAGCCCTCCTATCACAGTTCGCCAGCCTGTTCTCCCTCACCCCAGGTGTCACTTCCTGGTGTGTGCACGATGTGGACACCGGGGACAGCCCCCCTATCCGCCACCGGGCCTACCGCGTGCCAGACCGGGTACGGGCCTGCATCCAGGAAGAAATAGCCAAGATGCTCACGCTCGGGGTCATCGAGCCCTCAGACAGTCCCTGGGCCAGCCCTGTCGTACTGGTCCCCAAAGCAGCTGCCCCCGGCACCACACCAGAACTCCGGTTCTGCGTGGACTACCGGGGTTTGAATGCGGTCACCAGAACAGACGCGCATCCCATCCCCCGGGCAGATGAACTAGTCGACCGAATGGGAGCTGCCCGCTACCTCAGCATCTTCGACCTGACAGCAGGCTATTGGCAGATCGGCCTCACACCCCGGGCGCAAGAACGTTCTGCCTTCTCCACCCCCGATGGCCATTACCATTTCACGGTCATGCCCTTCGGCATGAAGAATGCCCCAGCAACATTCCAACGGCTCGTCAATCAGGTCCTGGCGGGGCTCGAAGGATTCAGCGCCGCCTACCTAGACGACATCGCTGTATACAGCCACCATTGGACCGAGCACCTCCACCACCTCCGAGCAGTGCTGCAAGCCCTTCAGCGAGCTGGCCTCACGATCAAGGCCAGCAAGTGTCAAATTGGGCAAGGGTCTGTAACCTACCTCGGACACCAGGTGGGAAGCGGCCTAGTGGCCCCTCTACAGCTGAAAATTGCTGCCATCCAGGCCTGGCAGCCCCCCATCACCCAAACCGAGGTACGAGCCTTCCTGGGCCTCACGGGCTACTACCGAAGGTTCGTGAAAGACTATGGTACCATAGTGGGGCCCCTCACAGAACTCACGTCAAAGAACCAGCCCAAGAAAGTCACCTGGACCCCAGAGTGTCAAACTGCATTTGAACAATTGAAGGCCGCCATGTGTTCCGCCCCTGTGCTCCAGGCCCCAGACTACAGCCGGGAGTTCGTAGTCCAGACGGACGCCTCCGACCAGGGCATTGGGGCAGTCCTGTCTCAAGTGAACACCGAAGGCCTTGATCAACCGGTGGCCTTCATCAGCCGGAGACTCCTACCACGGGAGCAACGCTGGAGCACCATAGAGAGGGAAGCCTTCGCTGTGGTATGGGCCCTCAAGAAGCTCCGGCCCTACCTTTTTGGCACCCACTTTCGGGTGCAGACCGACCACCGACCCCTGCAATGGCTGATGCATATGCGGGGGGAGAACCCAAAGTTGCTACGCTGGTCCATCTCCTTGCAAGGTATGGACTTCACAGTCGAACACCGGCCTGGGCCAGATCACGCCAACGCGGATGGCCTGTCCCGGTTTTTCCGCCTCGACGAGGAGAGTCCCCAAGAGGATGGGTAACTCTCCCCGCCTTCAGCTGGGGGGGACGCATGTTGGACAGGCCACATGAAGGGCCGCTCTCCCCCGGCCCAACCAGGCCTGAGTCCAGTCCCGCAAGTACCACACACCACCATTGCACGTCCTCCGTCCCCTCAGGGACCCCTGCCCTCGAGCATGTCGACCTCGTGGGCCCGATCCACTGCCGGCCCACGCGCCCAGCCTGGAGCGCCATCTTGGACACTCCACCACGAGGCCGCCTGGCCCCCGATCGACCTCAACCCTGGGCCTGGCCCGGCCTCAGACATTCCGGCACCACCCTCCACCCAGGAGGTGAGCGGGCTACTTGGCAAGTCAATGGGAGAAAGAGGTGCCGATGGCTCTCCCCCACCAAGTGCCGCTCGCCCATCGCCTCCCCGGGCGCTGGCTCCACCCCCCTGCTGGGTGTCTGGACTCCCTCATCCCGGACCTCCCGACCTCCAAGTGCGAGGGTCCGGACATCAAAGCACGCCAGCCCTATAACTGGGGCAGCTCCAGAGCAGGAAGGCAGTTGTATCTTGGAGTCGAGAGACGTAAAGAGGAACTCATCCTGGACGGACTACTGGCGCTGCCGTAGCTCTGTCTTGTGCACCATCGTCCTGCCTGTTGGCGCTGCCACAGCCGTCGTAATCCTCATCACCTTCATCGTCGTCGGGACCTGCTGGCGTGGCCGCGGACCGTTGTAACCGTCATCTTCACCGGGACCTGCAGGCTCCGCCGCGGACCGTCGTTTTCCTTCGTCCATCTCGGGACCTGCCTGGCTCCGCCGCGGCCCGATCATCTAGAACGCCGAGCTCGAGGATTGAGAGCTATTTTCCACTCGTTGGTAACAAAGACTGTCCCGCTACCCCTTTCCTAAACCAGAGACTAGAACCGAGGGGACCCCTGAGTCCAGACCTCCTTGTATCCATCATCGTAACCTAAGAATTGCATATAAAGTCTCGTTAACCTTCAACCTTGTGTGGTGTCCGTCTGTGGGGGGGGAAGTTACTTATCTGTACAGTCGTTGGAGACGGCTCTCCCTGGAGACCTCTCCCCGTAACCTCGGCCGACCCTCCCGGTCCGTCTAACACTATACAAGGCTGTCGGACTCCGGCCTGACCAGGCCGCGGGCCCCCACGAAACCGCTATCAACCCTTGGGCAGGCCAAGCAACCTACTTCCATCCAGCAGCAGCAGCCAGTTGACCCGCCCAAACGCTCTCACAAAAAAGGGTCGGATCCCTAGACACCCTCTGCCCCCAGTCATCCAACCGCACGGAGCTGTCTGCCCAGGCTGCCCCACATTGGAACCCCTCGCGACAACTACCCCAGGCAGCAGCGAGTGTCCAGGCAAACCGGGGATGTGCGGGGCAAATCCCAAGGAATTCCCCCCCCACGCACAACACACCGCCAGGCCAGGCGGGCTCAGGGACCGCATTACCCCGAACCCCAGCCCAGCGTCACCCGGCTCCAATACGCGGTCAATCAAAACCATCCAATTACCAAAGGGATACGAGTTGTGTGGGGGGGACGGGCGACAATGCCCAAACACTCAGCATACAAAACCGACGCCAGACCAAGGAATCACGTCGTCAACAGGACGACCAAATGGCGACAGGGTGAGGGGACAAAGAGGCCGCCAGGTGGGCGGGGAGGAATTTATACCTCTCCCCCGCTCCCAACCTGGCCGGAAGTGACGTGCGGGACCCGGACAGGGGCCGCGGAACACTAGGCTGCCCCGTGTGCCATCTTGTGGCACTAAGGGGCCCGCCCTCTTATGAGTGTCCCCTGCGGGGACGTGTCGGTCGGCCCGCATTCTCAGTGTTGCTGCCCCCATCTGGTGCTTCAGGACTAGGGGTTGCAGCTACTGTTGGTACACTGGGCTCCAGTGACTCAAGGGGCCTACTGCACCCAATTGCGGCAGCTTTCTACTGCTTAACAGGGGTGCACAAAAGACCTGTTCCTTGTTGGCATCACTGCCCAGGAACTCTTGCTATCTCACTGCTCAGGACACCATGGGACCCAAAACATATTTTCACACTCAAGTAGCTTGAACAGCGAATGTCTGTGCCCTAGTCCTTCCTCGTCTTTTAGCGGCTTGTCAGACATCTCCCACTTCTTCCATAGGCCAATATGCTTGTCACGTCAGCAGAAACCAGCTGCACCATTTTAGTTTGGCAATAACTCACTTGCATGCGATTTGCACCCCTTGTCCTTGTCCAGTGGTGAGCAGCATGAAACTCAAAAGATGTGGAGCCCTGTATATTTTTGGTCAAGATCAGTTACCCTCAGTCGTGCTGTGCCTGAATGTGAACTACGGTAGACAGCAGGATGTCGAGCCCCACTTTCTGCTACTGATTACAACTCCTGTCTGCGGATTATATTTTGAATACTTACAGTAAACTCTGTGCGTGTTAAGAGCACTTGGCTATGACGAAAGGGCATTGATAGTTGTCTCAATGGGTTAAATAAGCTGGAAGATATTTTACTCCAGGTTGTAATCCCTTTTGCTGACATCACCTCACTCACTTCATGTTCTCCAAAAGAAAAAAACACTGTAAAGGATATATACCATGAAAGCAAGTGACACACTTCTTTAAGTAGACCAGATGCACACTTGTATGCACAGCGGCAACGGCCTGTCAGGGGTATCAAGATCTATATAAAGACAATTATAATACAAAACAATAATACTATACATACATGAAACACTCGACCCTTTTACCCTCACACACACACACACAATAAAGCAAATACACAGGTGCCAGCAACTCCATTGTAAGGATTTTTTGACAGGTGGACAAAACTCCATTTTGTTGCGTGAGTGCCCCCTTTCCCTGGCATCTGACCGGAGCCTGTTGGTGGCCATTTGTAGCTAAGTGGCGTCCTTCTGAGGACATTTTTAGAGCAACCTTCGGATAGTTGCTTACAGCTGTCTTAAACTAAACCCCGGAACACCAAGTTTGAAAAAATGTAAAAGAGTGAAGGACTCTCAAAGGGCCATAGAAAGTGGTCACAGCCAGTGTAGAGCCGGTGACTGAAGGAGATTCGCATCAACTTTGATACGTAGAGAAGGAAGGAAAGAGTGGGTCAGGGGGTCCTTTTCCTGCCATCACATTCCATGTAGGCATGCAGAAGCACAGGCACTTAGTATGCGTCTCCCTCAAGAAGTTGCAGGATGTGACAGCTGCAGCACAAAGGGACCCTCAAGTTTTAATGTTTGAAGCTGTAATGTAATTATCGCCACTTCATATAGTCATTTCAAATATTTCCATACAGGAAAAAGCATCATACAGGGACATAATAATATACATGATTTTTAAATAATTAAACGAATTTCGTATCTCAAGCACTGTAACCACACGCTCTGTGTTCCTTCGCTCTTTTTCAGCCATCCTGCATGACTTTATTGCAGAAGTAAACTAGTACACCAATGGCTGGTGGAAGCTTCATCAATATAACACATGAAAGCGACACAATGCGAACACACACAGTCACAATTAAAGGGAACCACGCACCAGCTGTAAAAAGATCATGATCCGATCAAACGCAAGCATTTACACCCACACAACAGCCACCCGCACTGGAATAAATAGAAAAACACACAAGCTGCACAGAGCAGCACATCCAGGTGTGCATGCACAGCTACACTAGGAAAGAGCTGCCAGGAACACGCACAGACACAATTAGATGTACTCATGTTTACACCATATGTACACAGACGTACATTAGATCACCAGAAATTAATGGAGTCACACTTTTAACTTGTGTGTTCTTTGATCAGTTTGATGCTGCTTTTCTTTCTTTTTACTTCTATTCTTGATTTGCTTGTACTGGATGGCACCTTTGTAGGTCGCGCCTACACAGCATGTGCTGTGAGACATATTGCTTACAATTCAGTTGGCTTCCAATCCGCCCAAGGCATTCCATTGGTTGTTTCATTGTTACTCTCATTTGTAATATTTCGATTGCTTAGCTCCCATAGGCTTCTCTTCTTTCTTGAATTAGCTCCTCCCTGGAGCATGGACCAAGTACATGTGTTCTTCCTAATATTTTTAAAACACGCATTTTTAAAAATATTTTATAACCATTTCAGTATTATTCCTAGACAGGCAATGTAAATGTGCTTTCCTACTTTTAACACAGGTATAAAGCTTCATATTTATGATGCATTCACCCTATCTGCCGTCTTGATTGATGCTTTACTTACAGCCACAACTGTACTACTCTACAGCACACTACTCTACGCCACTCTATGTCATTCCACTCTACATCACTCCATTCCTTCCACTCCACTCTATCCCACTCTATCCCACTCTACTCCATGGCACTCCATGCCACGCCACTCCTCTCCACTCTAAGCCACTCCGCTCAATGCCGTTCTACCCCGCACTACTCTACTCTACTCCACACCACTATACTTCACGCCACACCACTCTACTCCAAGCCACACCACTCTATATCATCTCATTCTAAGCCACACTTCTCTATGCCAATCTGCTCCACTTCAAGCCACTCCATCCTACTCTACACCACTCTACATCATTCCACTCCCTTCTACGCTACTCCACTCCTTTCTGTACCACTCTTCCCTGTGCCACTCTACTCCACTGTACGCCTCTCCACCCAACTCTACATCACTCCACTCTACGCCACATCACTAACTTTTAACTTTTAACCATGCTATGCTGCTGGACAATATAGCTAAAAGGCACTGGCAAAGACAATAGTTCTTACATAGGCGAGACCTATTGCGTTGCCGGTGCTTGTTTTTCAAGCCATATTACGTTAATCATTATATTCGTGGATGTACATTAAGGGTAAACTTTATTTGTTGAAAAAAGTAAACGTAAGAACAAAGAAAATAACATGAGAAAGGCCACTGAGGTCATAACAGGGCAAGATTAGAGCCAGCTAATTAGTTATTTTATAACCAGGAGGTAATCCTCTCACAAATCACGGGTTATCTCAAACAAAGCAAAGTCCAAAACAACGATGTTTGTGTCTGTGCGAGGCCAACAAAGGGGCAATCGGAGAAGCGAACACCCCGAGCAGAAGGAGCCAGGCCCAGGGTCGGGGGCTCTTGCTGGGGAAGCTGACCCCCGAGCCATGGGGTATTTATTATCCGTCTTTGTTCGGGAGCTGCCTGGCTGGTTTCTCTTTGGTGGCATTTTCCTGCCAGTCACCCTTCTGTTGCTGCTGCTCATTGCCTTCTTCCGGATCAAACTAATGGAGGGTGAGTAGCGTCACGTGCTCAATCAGGAGGGCTACCAACATGTTATAAGGCCACGTGACCTATATTCGGTCCGCGGATAGCTGGGAAGTATTCTTTTGAAATTTCACTCAGCGGTGTCACACAAGACCAGGGGAAAGGAGACGGGGGGATAACACTGAACGTTAGGTAAAAGTAAGGTGCATGGGAGAGGGAAGAGCTGGAGGCGCCGGACCTCGGGATTAAATATAGGATGCAGGGGTCGCGGAGGTTCGCTCATCATTCTGGCTTCCGACATCTAATCTCGGAATCAAGTGGAAATCAGGATTTAGGGCTCGGGGACTGACCTAAAAAATAAGGCTTTATATGGTTTTGTATGAAGTAAACCGCCAAAGCCCCCGTGCAGGTGATGTTAGAGGCGACCGCCTCTGTGTCCGGTACACGGAAGGGGCATTGGATCCGGGGTAAAAGCTGCAAGTGACCTGTGCCCCATTTCAAGGATGCCCTCCTGCCTTCCGGGTCACTAGCACCAAAACATTCATTAGTAAACAGTAACGCGGCACTAACTGCAATCACCCATTTTTCCAAATATAAATAAGTATTAAAGGGATTTATTCTGCACGTCTTTGTAGTTCTGCAGGAAGATGACAGCACTGCCCTTTTAAAAGTATCCCCGATCTGTAAATCAGATTTAAGCAGAAAATACACGATATGTGTTGTCACTAACAACCTGGCGATAATTACCCCTTTAAAATCACTGGCTTTACTGACTGCGTCAAAAACACAGACTGAGGGCATCATCATTTTAGAACGATTATTTGAGGGAAACCCTGCAGTTTGGGCTTGTAATGCTGCCACTTTGGGCCTCACACGAGGTTTGGAAAGAGCTATAAAAATACTGAGGTCCAGCTTTACTAAGTTTTCATGCAAAGCAGCGCAGGGTCCAACTCTCCTGCACCGCGTTGTGAAAGGGAAGAAACACAGTGCAGAGCCATGTCCAGCAGTAAGAATTGCCTCCAGCGGCTGCCGCTGTTATCCGCGGTGCTGCTGCGCTAGTAAAGGCGCCTCTGTGGGACACACGGCTTCATTCAATGATCCGCAGTGGCTGTGAGCAGTCAGGCATGGATTCACACTGGAAGCATGCCCTTCCTGCACCCATTCCTAAGTCTAGACAAACGCACTGAAGGACATATTTACTAAGTTATAGTGCTGCGTCATAAAGTGACGCATATCAAGGCTAAATCTTTTTTTACTAATTTACTTTCCAGGACTAAGCTTATTTCAAGCTGGAAAATCAGTTGAAAGTAGCACAAAGCACAGCATAGCATAGCGCTGCTATGCATTACTTAGCGCCAAGGGGATGAACCATGGGTGATGCATGGGCCTTCCAATGCAAACACCCATGGTTTCTGATGCTAAACCCTATTTACTTAAGGAGACACCGTTTAGTGTCAGAAAATAGCGCCCACTTCAACCAGGCGCTATCATGGAGAAATGCTTTTATTTCTCCTTTCTTTTCTGACTTTACATTTGTGCTGCCCTGTACAGCACACCTGGAGGGTGAGAAACGCTTCAAGGTTAGTCTAAGCATAGTATTTTGTACTGGAAGGGTATCCTTCCGGTACAAAACTGATGCTAGTTTTACATAAACCCCCTTGCACTTTGGTGCAAAGGTGTGTACGTGGCACACAGCAGCACATATTTGAACCAGTGCTAGGGAGAGGGGAGAAGAGTGCTATATTTCTGTAAATTTGACTCTCTCCTGCTCTCTTTCTCATGCAGCGCAGCATTTGCAGCACTGAGCTGCGTGTTTATCAAGTAAATGTGGGCCTGAATGTGTACCCTGCACTGCATCATACATGCAATTGGTCATTTTTTTCGACATGATTATATTTCCTCTTGCCTGCTTCAATCAGGTATTCATTTTTAATGCAAACCCCGGTCCGGCTAAATTAGTAGTAAATCAGGCGTTGCATTAAAATAATGCATGTTTGCAATGATCCACCCTAGCACCGGCCATCAGCGGAAAGTGTGTTTTGCACTGAAAAACGGGGTCATTCCAGACCTAAACACCTTTTGTGCTGGAAAGTAAATATCATGAACCATTTTGCACCGGAACAGGGATTTAGTTACTCTGGATATAAGGGGATAGTATACCTCTGCCGACTGGCAAAGATAAAAACGCTTGTGATGCTCTCTACTCTTTCAAATACTGACTTATCAGAACCAGCTGAGACTTCCAGCAGTGGTGCTTGCAAAATGCATGTAAAATACAGTGCTTTTTTGATCGGATGAACTTGTTCACTGTAAATTCACCTTGACAGAATGCTTGTGCATTAATTGCATATATGTAGGTACAGAAGTTATGATAATTTTTCATGTACAGTCTGGCAAATTGCAAATAAAGAAAGGGATGCATGAATAATGTACCTTGCATATTGCACATAAATACTATGAGAAGGTCTTTTATCTGGCTGATGTATCACCAAATGGGTCATTTTATAAAACATACGCAATAACCGTAATCCAATGGCATGAAAAATTCATTCTAATATAGATACAAACATGATTAAAACAATCACCCGTAGAATACATTCAATCTCTTTTATAAAATTAGATAGGATGGCAGCCGCAATAAAAGGATCCATTAATTCAATAGACATTTTTACATTCTCAGTGCCGATTTTAAAAATCCAACCACAAATAAAGTACATTCGGGTTTTAGCATTTGCAGGATGCAGAGGGCTGGACAGACCTGGATAAATTTCATCTTTTTTAAAAGGGGCTTTAAAAAGAACCTCTGGGGAGCATCATAATAGTGGCAGAAAAACATGAAGTGTGACAAATCCTGTGGAGATGAATCATCGCACCGACAGGGGGGCAACACCTGACCTCTATGGCTTCCCTTTCGGGACAGCAAGTAGAAGGTGAAAGTAATCTAGCCTAAACCTAGTTAATAGTAACCGCTCATGAGAGGACAAAGGCCACATAAGATATGGTTCCAATGATGGTGCACTTCTGAGCACCATAAATTTACGTACTAGGTTTTACCAGGACTGCCCCATCTCTATTGAATTTTTTCCATAGGATAAAAGTCTTTTTTACATACACCACGTCCCCAGCGGTAATCATATCAGGACTTGAAAAAAGGTCCGGGCGCCCCAATTCATTAAAACAGGCTTTTAAATATTTTAACCAGGGGATTTTGAGCATATTATCCAAGGACAGGGCTTCTTTTAGTAACTGGTGATTAAGGTTTAAGTCTTTATTTAACCAGCACTTAAGCCAAAAGAGCAGAGGACGCATTTCTAAGATGTCTCCAATAAATGGGAGACCGGTTTCTTCATGTGTTACTAGATTTGAAGTTCCTTTGGGTACTCCCAAGAGCTGTTTTAGGAAATTGTTCTCCGCCACCTGGATGCCCTTGGCTGTTACATAACCCTATAGCTCACTGCCATAGCTGGCAATTGCAACACTTTTCACCTGATATATCTTCAGCATTGCAGCAATTGGGCGCTTGCCCATTTTATCTGCAAAGTTGAAGATAGCGGTGTTCGCACGTACAATCTCTCCTCTTTTCCTCTTGACTAGAGCGCCCCAATTTAGCTGGTCATCGAATAGGACATCCAAGTAACAGAAGGTTGTGGTTATGGGCACTTTCTCTTCATTCACCATAAAAGGATAATGAAGCTTCGATCGAGTCCCAACCTGCATTATATAAGATTTAGTACTGTTTATGGCTAGATCACGATCAGCCATAAAACTAAGAAAAGCGTTCAATAAGGACTGGAGACCTCTTGTGGTTCTAGCCAGGAGGACTGCATCGTCTGCATAAAGCAGGACGGAGAGGCTCCTGCGCCCAACTTATGGGACGTCCACCGCAGTTTCAATCAGGGTCTTATACAATGCGTTGATGTATAAGTTGAAAAGAAAAGGGGCCAAGATGCAGCCTTGCCTTACTCCCCGGTCAAAGTTAAAATCTCTTGATACTCCAAGGTCCTGGGAGAATCTAATATTCGCCTTGGTATCCCTGTGCAGGTCCCTCAGGAAGTTGACCAGAGTGACCTCCACCCCCATGGCGCACATGGACTGCCACAGTTTCCCCCGATTGACACAGTCAAATGCGGAGGAAAGGTCCATGAACGCCATGTAGATGGTGTCCTTACGGGCAACGGTATACTTCCCGAGAATCATGTACAGGTTAAGGGATTGTGCCAGGGTTGAGTGCCCTGGGCGAAACCCGTATTGGATATCAGAGATGACCCTGTTTTCTTCTGCCCAGGAGGACAATCTGTTCAGCACTACTCCGCCCACCACCTTAACCACAGAGTCGATAAGGGAGATCGGTCTGTAACAACTAGTGCTGTTGCGATCTCCCTTCTTAAAAACTGGCATAATCGTGGAGGTACCCCATGACTCTGGGCAACCTGCCGCCACCGCTGCGTTAAGAACGGCCGTAAGGACCGGGGCCCAGAGACGCTGATTTGATTTAAACAGGTCCAGGGGCAAGCCATCTGGGCCAGGGGCTTTGTTACAAGTCAGGCCTGAGATACCTTTCTCAACCTCACACAGAGTGAACGGCGGCAAGGTTTCGTCATGCCCTCCCAGCTTGGGGCATATCTCAGTTGTGGTGCTCTTAAATATGGATCTGAAGTTTTTTACCCATTCATCTTCTGTAATGTTGGTACCAATGACATCTGCCCCTTCCCTCTCAAATAGGGGTCTGTTAATTAATCCCCAGAATTTCAAGCTGTTACCTAGAGTGCTTGGGTCTAGGAGTTCTTTCTAAGTGGCGTCCTTTCTTCCAGATTTCCAGTTTGCCAAGGCCCTTTTATAGTTAAGGCGGAGAAGCCTAATCCGTGATTGATCTCTTGGGCTGGCTCTCAAGGCTGCCTTTAACTCCCTTGCAGCTTTCGAGCATACACAATCAAACCATTTAGGGTCTCTGGGCATCAATCTTTGTGCGGGAGCAGTTAATAAAGCCCCCACCTTAACAGCAATTCCATCAAAAGCCTTGAGAACATTCCCAGGAGAGGAATCAAGGGACACACATGAAGCTAGTTCAGCGGCACAGGAGTCACGGACGTTATCATAGAACAATTCTGGGTTCACCTGAGACCACTTGAGGCGACGCCTACTGTCCGTGAGTTTCAGCACACCAGGTACTACCTTCTTCCTCTGGGAGTTCAATAAGACTTCACCAAGATGAACACACACGGGATTATGATCGCTAAAAATACTATTTAGGATTTTAGATCCCAGGAGTAAAGATTGTAGGCCAGCTAAAATCAGAACATGATCTATAAAGGACCCCCCGTTGTGGCCTTTAACCCCTTCGATGCTGGTGACGGAACCATTCCGTCATCAGTCACAGTTGAGCTGTGCTGATGACGGAATGGTTCCATCACGACCACACCCATTATCATTGGGGCCCAGCACGGTCGAAAAATATCAGCCGCAGCAATGTGGTTAAAAGAGGGGACAGACTGTTTACTGGAGTCATCTACAGTAGACATAGCCGAGATCAAGTCTAGTTCATTAAGTAGATCGTCGAGTGCGTCACCCTGTGGTGAATGCTCGAAATGTAGTCCCCCTATCCTAGCGCAGTCCATTTCTCCCATGCAAGTTGTTACCGGATCAACACGCAGGTGTAAGTTGAAATCACCATTTAACATAAGGCAATGGGAAACATGACCACAATGCTGCTTAACAAACTCGCCCAGAAAGGCAATCTTGCAGGACCCCAGGGCATTTACTGCATTATAAAAGTTGATCAAACACAGGCTTGCATTCCCTTGCTTTAGAACAATAGCTTGAAGATCACTATGGGGGGAGGGAATTTCCTTGATTCTGCATTTCAGGGCTAAAGCTATATAAATAACCAGGCCACCCCTAGCTCTACCCCTTGGTGAAGGCAAAACCGGAACAAAGAAGGCTTTATAGCCCTCTAAAAATAGATTGCAGTCCACCATCCAGGTCTCTTGTAAGCAGATCATGGGGTATTGCCTAATAAACAATACCCACTTGGGGTCCAGAAACTTCCCTGCTAAGCCTGCGATATTCCAGGAAATGATGTTATAAGATGCTTGCTCTGGGGGGTCCCCCAGTGAAGTATTCAGTTGGGCCTCTGTTAACAAGGGGGTAAACACCCTTAACACCGGTTGCCTAACAAGGTCCGCACTACAATGTGAGGGGTGAGTTGGTACCTGAAGTTCCGTGGTTGAGGCATTAGGTTCTAGGCTTAAGCTCAGTCAATCACAGTCCTCTAGCCTCGAGAGGGTATCACCTTTTAGCTTAATATTTATTCTTATCATATGTCTCTTATTTTGTATTTTTAATGGATAATTCACATTTGTTCTACCAGCTTTCCTGATTCCAGACCAGTACTAATGAGGGAGCCTTACTGGCTACATTTCACCACAATGTGAGCAGGCATGTACCCCACAGTTGTTAGAACTAACAGTCTCAGGCACTGGCAGAAGGCCCGACCTCATTGGTTATTGGAGTATTCTGCCAGCAATGCTGAATTCTTTTTTTCCTGAATACCATACGAACGAGTCTTGACTACATCTCGTACCTCCTTCTTCCACTACCATATTCTTCATGTCCATTTTTCTCTTGCAGGTTCTTTTTCATTCCTGCTTTCTCCTGTTGTCCTTCGCTTTCTCCCTTTTCTGCCTTTCTCTCTCTTGCTCCGGCCCATATCAGATTATGAAAAAGAATTCCTAGTCACCAAAAATGAGTGTCAGTGCCACCCACCAGCAATTACTGGCATGTTAAGCACAGCTGGTATGCGAATAGTTCTGAGGGAAGCTATCACTATCATCTAGTGCTTTTCTGGTTAAAATTCTGACTGCAGCTTCTTTTCTATGTGCTAAAACCTTGATCACCTTTAGCGCTGCTGGTGCCCGGTGCAACATTGTTTGCTGGAGCCCACCTCACAATTCTCCACAAATTCCCTCACTATCACCCTCATACAGTGCCCCTTATCTCTCCATAGTCCCTCTCTGACATACATTACATTTTTTATAGCACTACTCCTAGCTCGCAAAAATTACATTCTGTGATCTGCTTGATACACGTTCTATGCAGAAGGCATTAACCCTCTGCACTACTTTATGATGAGTCAAAACCACCACTAGACACAACTCCAATCTCTCACCAGCAAGAACATTAACCACCAGTGTTATCTTGACATTTTTATTGTTGCCTGAGAACTGCTGGGCACACGAGAAACTCTGCAGCACGTGCTTTCAAATCTATGAGTTGACAGGCGGAGCTTGAGCAGTTGGAAATGGTTGCTCTCAGCTGAGGATCCGAGGAGGAGTTTGAGGCCTGAGCCTTTTCTAGGATTCCCCAGCGTGCCTGATCACGCTGTGACATTGGACAATCTCTCCGGATGTCTTGTTGATCCTGATGCAAGCCTTTTCTCATATGAGAGTGTGCCCATTGTACTGATATTCTGGTTTTATGCATACGGCAAACGATGAGGAGCCGGGGAACGCGGGTCTGATCATCCCAATGTGAGGGTGATCACTGGCAGGGAGATGCCGGAAACCTCCACCATGCAGTGGGAGAGCCACAGGGCAGCAGCTCTGAGGTATTGTTGAATGCAAATGGACCTCAATGAATCGTAGTGGATTCACCAGAGTCTTGCTCCATTGAATGCCAGCAATTTAGAACATGCGCTCCTCCCTGGAAACTACCGACAAAAAGGAAATAGCACACGGACGAAAGAGAACATCCCCTTATCTCCTTTTTTACTTCCCAATATAGTTCTAATTAAAACTCAAAGAATGTTTTTTCCCCTCTCCCCCATTTAGCTTACAGCCGGTCTCCTTAAACGCAGAAGTCTCATGGGGCCTGAATAAAATCAGCTCAGTTGGAAAATATACTGATCTAAAATAAAGTGAGAAAGGATAAGGAAAGACAGGGGGGGTGACAGGGGTTATAGGGGATGGACTGAGAGGAGAGAGGTGCATGTAAGGAGAATTAGAACCATCAGAGAGAAAGAGACAGTGAGAATTGAGGGATATAAATGAGAGAACAAGGACAACGTCAAAAGTATCTAGGAACTACAATCTTTGAGTGACTGTTTCCTTGAGGTAGTAACCACCTTTGGTTCTTTCATCAACAGCTTTGTTGAAATGGGACTTACCACTCAACTGATCTTGCATCTTTCTTCAATATGTTTGGTCTGGTTTTAACGTAGGGAAGAGGATCATTTCCATTTTCCATTTTTATTCCCATGTTAAATTTTAAGCACATTTGACATCTGTCATATAGTGAAGCCTCAATGACAGACCCAACTAACAAAGACTCTCCTTCCTTATCTTATCTTATCTTAGGTGCCATTTGTAAAGCGCACTGACGCCGAAGCTTCCTGGCGCTGGTAGACAGAGTGGGTGAGGAGGAAGCGCAGGAAGCGAGAAGCCTAGCTGAGGGGGGGGGAAGAGATGGGTTTTTAACAGTTTTCTAAAATTAAGAAGGGAAGAAGAAGGTTTGATAGAAATAGGAAGGAGGTTCCAGAGCACAGGAGCTAGGTAGGAAAAACGGCGGCCGCCGAATTTCTTAGTTTTGTTTTTGGTAGTGACTAGCAAGTCACGGTGAGCTGATCGGAGGTTGCGTGTTGGACAGTGAGGATGGATGAGGGATTTAAGGAACCCAGGGCCAGAGCAATGAAGGGCTTTAAAGGTGAGACATGCCACCTTGAAGGCAGCCCTTTGGTCTATTGGGAGCCAATGAAGGCTATGGAGCAAAGGCTTGGCTGATTGCCATCTGGGGGTTCCATGGATCAAGCGGGCCGCTTGATTCTGGACGACTTGAAGGCGGTGTAACAGAAATTGTGGGAGACCGTGATAAATGGAGTTGGAAAAGTCCAAGCGGGAGAGCACAAGTGAGATGACAGTTTGAGTGAGTGCCGCGGGGGGGAGAAGGTGACGGACTTTGCGGATCCTCCGAAGTTGGTACATGCAAGATGAAACTACCGCTCCAACTTGGGCTTTGAGGGAGAGTTCGGCGTCAATGATTACGCCCAAACTCCTTACTGTTTTTGCTGGGATAGGGGGAGAGCCGAGCTCCGGATGGCCAGTACTGTGGGCCCCAGTGGGCGTGACTGAGTCCAGGGAGAAGGAGCTCGGTTTTGCCGGGGTTCAGCTTCAATTGATTCTGGTTCATCCAGAGTTGGATATGAGTCATGACTGCGTGGAACGTATTGATGGCATGTGGTGAGTTAAGTGAGAGGATGAGTTGCAAGTCGTCGGCGTAATTATAGACTATGATGTCCCATTTCAGAAGAGATTGAATCAGTGGTCGGAGATATAAATTAAATAGAAGTGGGGAAAGGGAGGAGCCCTGGGGGACACCACAGGAGGTGGGGGATTTTTTGGCGGTGTAAGGGCCTAGGCGGACTGCCTGTGTTCTTCCAGTGAGGAAGGACTTGACCCACTCAAGAGCGGTGCCCTGGATGCCTGCCTGCTCGACACGATGGAGGAGGATGTTGTGATCCACCGTGTCGAACGCGGCCGACAAGTCCAGGAGGACGAGGGCTTGGGGACGCCCCGCGTCCGCGCTGCTCCTGAGTGTGTCAAGGACTGCCAGGATGACGGCCTCTGTCGAGTGGGCAGGTCGGAAGCCAGCCTGATTAGGCTCAAGATGGCAGGAGGATTCAATGAAGTTTGACAGGCACCGGGTGACATGGGCCTCCATAAGTTTGGAGAAGTAGGGAAGGAGGGAAATGGGGCGATAATTCGACGGCTCTGCAGGGTCGCGCTGGGTTTTTTGAGGAGGGGTAATAAGATGGCCTCCTTGAAAGAGGTAGGAAAAATGCCACTGCTAAGAGATCTGTTGAGTAAGTTTAGAATACAGTCTGGCAGATTGAGACATATACTCCGCAGGACAGATGGTGGACAACAGTCGTTAGGGGAGCCAGATTTCACACGGGTGGCAAGTTCCGCTAGGGAGGTAGAATCCAGAGCGGGGAAGGTGGTGAAGGTCAGGGGGTTATTCCACCATGGCAACCTTTCAGGATATCTGACAGCAATTGATACTTTACTAAAAAGAACTTAAAGAACTGTTAGACATTAAGAATTTGATTGCCTCATTAAATAATGCAGTATCTGTGAATACCCTGGAAGTACAGCCTTGTAGAGGGAAAGTTGACCAATTTCAATCATACATGCAGAAAATTGATGTTTACCTCACTGAAGTAGAAACGTGAGTTGACAAACCTCCAAAACACAGTCTAGACATTTGGTCCCCCTTACAAAAAACGATTGACTTAGAAGATCGTAGTAAAAGGGATAATATTAAAATTATTGGTCTTCCGGAACACCTGGAAAAGGAGGATAGCCAACAATTTCTGGCTAACCTATTTCCAACTCTCATGAAACATACTTTTTCTCCACAACTCAAAGTTCTACATGTCTATTGAGTACGTTCCAAAAACTCTACTCGTACTTCTCAACCTCCCATATCCTGACTTGTTGCCTACATCATCAACAGGCTCGATAAATCATAAAGGAGGCAAAAAAACAAGCAGACACACCTTTTACAAAGCACAAATTACCATTACTGCAGACTTCTCTGCCTCTCATAATCTCAGGTGGAAGCAACTTTTGGCTCTCCGCCCTATAAGGGAAAAAAGTGAAATTAAATATGGACTTCTGGGAATGGCAACTATGATCATAACGTGTTAAGGAAAAACCAAGGACTCAACTCACACTATTTGGAAACCTTCCTAAATGACCTGGATGAAAAATGAATCAGAGATGGAGTATAAGTCTACTTCTCCTTCAGCTGCATATAACCCGAAAAGCAATACTTATTCAGACTCAGACTAATGTGGTACATTGGAAACAGTGACTCGCAATTGGTCTCATGGTGACAAACTTAAAGCTTCGAAGGGATAGACATCAAGACATAAATCAAGATCACCACTAAAAGCATGAAAATGGACATCTTTTATATCCATATTGTTATCCTTCTCCATGAATCACTAACATATTTTCCATTTTTTCTACTTTTCTTCCTTTTCTCCATTTTCACCTCCCCTTGCATCACATATCTGAATGTTATTTTACGCACATCCTTTTTTCTTATTGTTTATTGTGAAATGGTTTACTTGTATACTGTTTGGAACAATTTCTTCTGAACAAGCACACTTTATAACTCAGTTTATATATGGGGTATTGTTAATTGACCTTCATTAAGCTGATGATCTCTCTTACTACTACACCACATCGTCTTATATGCACCTCCCCAGTTAAAAGTTTGTATATTGTTGTCCGAACATTTGCTGGTGGACACATAACTACTTATCAGTAGAATATTTGTTACTTCTATTATCGTCAGATCATTTATTCTACTAAGTACCTATTAGTGAATCATCTTGGAATTAGAATCTATTGTCTTACATCAATAATATACTCTGCATTATTCATAAACTCTTTTTGTACACATTTGTAATTCCACACTAACGTCTACATTTACAATATTAATCTAACCTGTGCAGTCAATTTACACAAGATTGTTAAAAATTGTCTCCCTGAATGTACATGGTCTGACACACTTTCCCAAAAGGAAATAAATATTTATATTGGTCAAAGAAAACCAGATATTACATTATTACAAGAAACCCACCTCACCTCACAGGAAAGCAAAATGTTAAATCAAGATTTGGTTGGCCATATCATAAATGCAAGTATTACTTCCAAGAAGACTGTTAATTAATCCGAACTTCAAAGGAAATGTGGTGTTGCCATTCTGTTTAATAAACACTTGCCCTATACAATTTTACAAACATGGGAAGACAAAGAGGGACATTATAGTTTTGATAAACTCCAAGTTCGTAACAATATTTTAACTCTAGGATCAATATATGCTCCTATGGACTATAAAATTAAATTTTTATCGGAGCTAAACAGATTACTGACATCCTTTGGGCCATCACAAGTATTAATAGGGGGAGATTGTAACATCACTATTGAACCATTTATTGACTGATTAGGCAAACCTGACATCCATCATAATAAAGATAAACATATGCTTTTGGATTTAATTAGCAATCACTCATTGCAGGAATGCTGAAGACTGTAACACCCAAATGAGAGAGACTATACCTTTACTTCATGCTCCCACTCAATATGTACAAGAAGCAATTACCTTTTGGTCTCCTCTCCTGCTCTGAAATTGGTAACACACGCAAACATAATTCCCTGTAGTAAATCGGATCATGATCTTATTGATATTCGCATAGATTTAGGGCTCTCCTAGTCCCCGAAATCCCCTTGAAGGCTCAATCTCTGCCCATATGAGACTCACCAAGAAAAACTCCAATTATGTCTGTGTATGTGGAACAGTTCCTAAAGGATAACGAACATTCAGTCTCCAATCACAAACACTTTGTATTGCTCTAAAAGCAGCACTGTGAGGTTTGCTAATGAGGGACACAGAAATTATTAAAAAACAAGCAAAAACTGTAGGAATTAATCTCAAAAAGTAAATCTCAACTCTTATAACCACCTAGTCTCAAACACAATCCCCAGACATATTAAATTAATTTATATCTGCAAAAATTGCCCTAAATAATCTTTACACATGTACACAGAGACATGTTTATTTTGTATTCACCAACAACACTACAAATGTGGGCAAAAGGCTGGGAGACTTCCAGCTTACCAATTATGACAACAAAAATCCTCTAGAGTGGTTCCTCCTATTAGATACTCTAAAAGTGAACTAATTACCCATCCCTCAGAGATTCTATCCCAAGTTCAGAGTTATTACGAAACACTCTACACATCCATAAACTGCTTAGATCAATCAGAAGATGCTTTCTTTTCCAAACTCAATATTCCCAAATGAACACAGGGACAGAAGGAGGAACTAGAAGGAAAAATCACAAGCAATGAGATAATAAAGGCAATTGATGGGGGTGTGGCTTAGCACGCGATGCGAATGGTCGCCTGCGGGTAGAGCTCCGTGCCGAGCTCCCCTTCCCGGCGCTTTTATCCTGCACTATCCTCGACGGAACCTGCCGAAAACCACTAGCGAGTGCCCCGCAGGACCTGGTACGGCGCCTGCCCAACTTTGGCGCCGATCGGACCTGCCGCACCGCACCGGAGGGAGCTGGCCACCTGCGGCCGCGAGCGCCGACTCCAGACCCGGCAAGAGCCCAGGAAACGCCGGGGATCTCGGAACGGCGGAAGGCCCAAAAACGCGGCCCACACTGCATGCGCACAGACTGCGCACTCACACAGCGGGAACCGTCCACCCCCCGCGGCGGGGAGGCGACGAGGAGTGACAACCACAGCGGCACAACCTGGGACCCCACATCCAAGCCGGAGGGGGTCGGCGGGTGCACCCCGAAATTGGCGGCAACCACTGGACCTGCACGCAGCCTCCCCGCAACAGGCGCTTCATACACTCAAGCATGCGGAGGAGCACAGAGGTGAGCAGCCGGACCCTGGACGCCTGGGGGCCAGCAGACAGCGGGGGCCGGAGCGTGCGACGCGACGAGTGCCAGCAGACAGCAGAGGGCGTAAGTGCCACGGCGCACAAAGCGTGAAACCCTTGCCGCCAGCAGCGCCTATGAAACACTAAGCACCCGTGTACAAGCGCCGAGCCCTGGCGCCCCACTGCGATGTAGTTTTCAGCTTACCGGCGAAACCCAGGACATACGCCATAGCAGCAACACCATCTATGCACACGGGGCCGGGCAGGAAAGCGCCGCGCTGACGCGCCCACAACACAGCCACAGGGGTGACAAGCCACATCACCCGCGCCTCGAGAGAGGCCAGACACCAGACGGCTACCTCACGGACACCCGCCAAGCCGCCACCTGCCTGCACCGACCCACCGCCGTACTCCCGCCGACGACCAGGCTGGACGGATCAAGGCCGCGCCTGAAGGGCACACTGGACCCCCTCTACCAGAGGCACTTATAGGAGGGACACACCGTGATACACGAGGCCGAAGAGTGGAACCGGCCAGACCGCAGGGAGTACTTGGGAACGGACCAACAGAAGTGTTTATTCGGACCCGATCCGACGCCACGTGTCTGAGCACGCGCCCCGCTGACCGACTGCGAGAGCCTCCCCCTCCCCCCCTCTTTCCTCGGAGCGCCCGGCCCCGGTTCCTGGCTCCCCGACAGACCTGACACTCAGACTACCCACCGACACCCCCCTACTGCGGGCCTCATCGGGGGCGCCGAGCACTGCTTTGAGCACTGATGTCTGGCGGGACCAGGGCGAGGACCGGCACTGGGGGCGCAATAAACAAGGGCAAAATGGACAAATCTGGCAAGGTCACCGACCAGGACCAGACAGCAGCAAAACTCGACACCATGCTTGCAGCCATGGAAAGGCTGGAGGAGTCTATCCAACTCACACGCACCTCCCTGGCCACTAAGATCGACAGCGTGGCCATAGACCTCACGCACCTGCGGGCAGATCACAAAAATCTCGCAGACCGCACTACGTCTCTGGAAGGCACTGTGAAGGAGCTCCAACCCCAAGCTAGCCAATCGCACAAACACATACAGGACTTGCTAAATCGAGGGGAGTTCCTGGAAGATAGGGCCGAGGATGCGGAAGGCAGGGCACGAAGGAACAACGTGCGACTGGTTGGTGTTCCGGAGAAATGGGAAGGGAAGAGACCGGAGGAACACATGGAACACTGGCTGACGTCCATCCTGCCAGAAGGTTCACTCTCGCCTCACTTCGTGGTGGAGCGCGCCCATAGAGTCCCCACCAAGCCCCTGGCGACAGGCTCTAACCCGAGGCCCATGCTTCTCCGCATACTGAATTACAGAGACAGAGACTCGATACTCCGTGAAGCACGCAAACTCAACGAAGTGAGAATTGATAATACAAAGGTGATGTTCTTCCCGGACTACACCATACAAGTACAGAGGCAGAGACACTCTTTTTTAGCAGTGAAAAGACGTCTGCGTCAACAAGGCCTACAGTACTCCTTGCTATTTCCAGCAAAACTGAGGGTGATAGCCGGTGAGAGAACACATTTTTTCACGGACCCAGACGAGGTGGAGGCATGGCTAGATAATGGCACAGACTCAGCCCCCAAAACGCCTGCAGAACGCACTGGCGGACGCCAATCTGGCGGGAACAGGAGGCGACGCCGCCCTCGGCAACGGGCACAGACAGGCGCGAGCGGTATGCAGAGGACACCTCCCCCCGCGGACGCTGCGCAGCAAGAAAAACAAGATGCCCTCCGGCTTGTGATGGAGCTCAGTCGCTCCCTGGCACTGAGCGAACCAACTGAGAGCGGCAGGCGGGACCCCCCCAGCGACGATGAAGCTATATACGGACTGTCGGACTCTCCTGCAACGGAACCTGGACCAGACGTCACCCCTCAAACGTCGGATTACATTGGCTGACTGACTCCTGGAACACGTCCACCATGAGCCCCTCATGGATGCTTGGAATATCACCCGCGAGGAGGTCGTGGACCCGCACTGAACAGAACTAGCTAACCAGGACCCTCAGACTGCTGAGTGTTGCGAATCGTCCTTGCGGTACTCCGGAGGCCACTGAACAATCAGCCCATGGCTCCTGTGGTCGCCTGATCCACTGCAACCTGACCAAGACACGTAATGTATGGGGTTTAATGTTTATTTACCCCGACTCCCCATATACTATGTATAGCCTGGGCATCCATGTACCCCCCGGGAAGGGGAGCGACCCTCATATGAGGACTCTGAAGACACTTAATCAGCCGCTACTGCGAGCACTGCATAGCAGCCCCCAGAACTGAACTAGACTTTGTTACTCTCCTTGAGAGCATGGACGGGAGCACGTTTGCCCTCCGACCTTTTGGTATTTCACATGTTTGCCTTGTTAATTGGCTAAATGTTACATTAGTCATGTTAATTGCCTTCTTCCCCCTTTACAGTATTGCTATGGCGCGTGCGACAGACTGTGCTCCTGACGAACAGTGGGTGGGTTGGTGGTGTTGCGGGAGAGATAAACTGGGGAGGTCGTTAACGAATTGCAATGTCTGCGAGTAAAATTTGTACCTGGAATGTGAGAGGGATGCACACACCATCTAGACAGTATCAAATATACTCGTACCTCAAACGCCATCATATACAGATTGCCCTCTTGCAGGAGACACACCTCTGTGAGTCTGAGGTCAATACCCTACGTCGTAGATGGAGGGGTCAATTGTATGCCACACACCACTCTTCCTATGCTAGAGGGACACTGGTATGGATACGCCCGGGCACCCCATGGGCCGCGTCAGAAACACTAGTGGATCCCGGGGGGAGGTATGTAGCCATTAAAGGCAAGCTAGATTGGAACCCAATAGTGGTGGCCTCGATTTATGCACCCAACACGGGGATACAGGATTTCCTAGCACATCTGTCCAACACGCTAGCGCCCTGGCACGGCATCCCGTGGATACTAGGAGGGGACTATACCTGCACCTTGGACCCCACCCTGGACCGCTCCCGCCCCCCCCCCCCCCCCCCTACCCAATTCCCCAGCGAATCACACGGCGCGAGCCCTCCTGGATTGGTCTACACAATGGGACCTACAGGACGCGTGGCGCAGCCATAATCCAGCCACTAGGACCTACTCATTTCACTCGGGGGCACATGACCTATATGTACGCCTTGATAGATACATGGTTTCCAGGGACCTGCTGCCAGCGATCAGGGACACGCAATACATGGGCCGCACGCACTCAGACCACAACCCTCACCTCATGACTCTGGCCTGGGAACAGCCGAGACCGCCGATTCCCACCTGGAGGTTACAACCTGACCTCTTGCTGGATGACGCATTCAGAACCTCGATAGGAGCGCAGTCGGCACAATACTTTGAGGACAACAATGGCACTGCCTCCACGCCCCAGCTGGAGTGGGACGCATTCAAGGTGGTCCTAAGGGGGTTGTGCCTCGGCACCCAGGCACACACTAGGCATCAGCTAGAGGCAGACCTAAAACGGCTAGAAACGGATCTGCTACGAATAGAAAGGGAAGCATCTGAGGGTGATAATGCAGGGCTGCTAGAGGCGAAAGCAGAGCATGACAGATTAATGGGCAGGCTATAACATGTCAACTTCACCGCACACTCAGCACGCACACACCGCTACAGCGATAAACCAGGAAAGCTATTAGCCTGGCTGATACGGCGGGAAGACCGTTCTGCCCCGGTGACGGCAATCAGCCCCTCTGCCGGCACGATGGTATATACCCAGGCAGACATACACGCTGCCTTCGTGACACATTACAAGGCGCTGTACCGGTCACAACTGAGCAACCCGCAGCCGGACATCCAAGCATACCTTGAGGAGATCACGCTCCCCACTCCGACTGACAACCAACGGGACGATCTCGGATCGCCGTTGGTGGCGGATGAGCTGCGCGATGCCATCTTCGCCCTCTCCAATGGCAAAACCCCTGGCCCAGACGGGCTACCTGCCAAATATTACAAAGCCTACTCAGATATTCTCATACCTGAACTGCTCAGAACATACTCGGCAGTGCTAGATGACTCATCCTTACCCGCATCCATGAACGAAGCAGTGCTGGTATCGCTCCTCAAACCGGGCAGGGATGGGATGCTCCTCGGCTCTTACAGACCACTGGCTCTGCTAAACGCAGACTACAAGATCCTGGCATCGACACTAGCCCGCAGGCTGGCGGCCCTGGTACCCGCCCTAGTGCACAAGGATCAAAACGGGTTTGTCCCGACGAGATGCACCTCCCAGAACATACGGAGGCTATTCCGAGTGCAGGAATATGCAGTCCGGGCATGGCCGAGATCGGGTTGCCTGGTGCTAGACCTAGAAAAGGCGTTCGACTCCGTCGAATGGCCTTATCTCCTGGCAGTACTGCAAAAGTTTGATTTGGGTGACGACTTCATTGAGCTGGTGGGCTTACTGTACGGGAAACCCGAGGTAAGGGTACGCACTGGAAGACTGATGTCTGAGGCCATCAGAGTTAGACGGGGTACCAGGCAAGGTTGCCCGCTCTCCCCACTACTGTTCTCGCTAGCAATAGAGCCTTTGGCTGAGCGGCTACGTAGCTGTGGTACGCACTGGGGTATTCCACTGGCAGATGGCACACACTTTGTGTCATTGTACGCGGACGATCTGCTCCTGTACGTCAGAGACATCGACAATATTCCACCGGGACTGTCGGACATCTTCCGCACGTTCGACCTAATGTCGGGCCTAAAGGTCAACTGGGCCAAATCGGGGGCATACTCGTTTGCTCCTGACGCCCCAGACCCTGAGCTCTACATCAATGGCGAGAGGCTACCATGGTATCAAACCACGTTCAAGTACCTGGGTATCCACATCTACAGGGCCCCCCTAGACATTTTAGATGGCAACCTGACGCGAGCCATAACATCCATCAGAGCACAGATCGCCTTCTGGAAAACCCTTCCAATTAATGTGCCGAGTAGGGTGACCTTAACGAAAATGATCGTACTTCCCAGACTCCTGTACTACTTTGCTAATATTCCACTATACGTCCCTGTCCGCATCTTCAGGGAGCTGGAGTCCATGCTTAGAGGCCTGATCTGGAATACGGGCAGACCGAGAGTAGCATTAACAAAACTATATACTCCGGTAAACGAGGGCGGTATGGCGGTCCCAAACCTGGAGCTCTACTATTTGGCAGCGCAGATGCAGTGGGTGGTGGCCTGGATCTCGGGCAGGAACCACGAGGACACAGCCACGACCACGAACTCCCTCTCCCTACTGCAGATACACTCCCTATTTCACCCACTGACGAGCCCTAGGAGGCACTCGCAACTGCACGTAGCAGTAGCCGTGAAATGCTATGCTAGATGTCTGCGACTCACCAGAGCCACTACCCCGTATGCCCCGGCGCTGCCGCTTCTGGGCACCCCCAAGGCCGCATCGGTTGTAACGGAGGCGGCACTGGAGCAGTGGACACGCTCAGGAATAGAGACGATGGCGGACCTGTACGCAGACGGCGTCCTGCTTCCCTTCGGGACCCTAGCTGCCGACACGGGACTGCCTGCATGACAGTTCATACAACATGCATCCATAGTAGGGGCATTCACACGGAAATGGGGAAACATCACTGACGAGCCACCTGCACACCAGCTGATTCAGTGCATGCACGTCATGGGCAATGGGATACATGTGGTACACTGGCTGACCCAGGCACTGCTCTCACACACGCAATGCACCCTACAGCCACTACGAGATAAATGGGCGGCAGACAGAGGAAGGCCATGGACAGACAAGGAGTGGGCAGTGATACTAGCGGGTCCCCGCAACATTCCCCGTAACGCACGCTTCAAACAGATACAGTTTTATATCCTGCACCGAGCATACCTATCCCCAGACAAGATAAACTCATACTTTCCGGGCGCGACAGCTGAATGCCCAAGATGCAACGCAGAGGGAGCAGACCTCCTACACATGCTGTGGCAATGTCCCCAGATCCAAACGTATTGGCAGTCGGTGCTACCACGGCTGGAGCATAGCACAGCGATGCCGATCCCACTCTCATGGGAAGCGTGCCTGCTGGGACTCTTCCACAGGACCAAACATAACAAGGTGCCCTCCCGCTTCTGGGACCTAGGCCTCATCACAGCAAAATGACTTATCACTAAGCACTGGAAGCGGGCGGCGCCACCCGCAGTGGAGCACTGGTGCGCCTCACTGGACAACTGGGCAACGGCGGAAAACATATCCCTGCATAACGAGGAAACGGCGGGGCTGCGCAAATTCCCCATAGCGGCGCTCTGGGACGAAATGCTCCGATCCTTCCACAACGGACCCCAGACGCCAGAGCCATCCGAGGGACAGGCCTCCCCAGGCAGGGAACACAGAGATAGATGCCCTAACCCAGGCGCTGCGGACACTGAACAGGCTGCCCATGCACCAGACACATAGCGGAAACGAGAACTGCCCCACTGCGCGCCCTTCCCTCCCCCTTCCCCTCCTCCTACCCACCCCCCCCCCCTGCTCCACCTGCACGCTACCATTGCCGCCAACTACCACGTTGACATTGTCATTTCTAGGCCTGCAGGTATAGGCACGAGCTGAACGGGACACTGCCGCAGAGCTCCCCCCCACCTTCCCCCCCCCCACTGTAGGATCCAGTATTCATCTCGCCACACGCCATACGACCCCAAGTTAGATACCCCTGTTCCTCTACGTTCTTATTATCCTTACTTACCCAACACAAAGCGGAAACAGGAATGGCATGATTGACCAATGCTTTAGCCTTGAATTTATTTGTGCAAATTTACAATGTACCTTGTGTTTCGCTCCGCGATCTATGTATACACTTCTTCGTTTATTAAGCCCTAATGAACCAATACTCTGTATGACTCATGCTTGCTATACCCTGTGAACTGAATAAAGGATATATTTAAAAAAAATAAAAATAAAGGCAATTGACTGTTTGGCCACTGGTGAGGGCTCTGTGGAAGATGAGTTTCTTACTGAATTTTTTAAGATCACCAAAAATTACACTGCCCCGATCTTAAAATCTGTCTTCAATAAGGCACTACATTTGGGACATCTACCGACTGATTAGTTAAGGGTCTGTATTACTGTTATCCCTAAACAAGGTAAAGGTTCTTTAAAGTGTTCTAGTTATAGACCAATTTAATTAATTAACTCAGTTGTTAGAATTCTAGCCAAAGTTTTAGCCAATCATCTTAGCTCGGTTATTACCTCTTCAATACATTAATTTCAAGTTGGGTTTGTCCCAGGTTGATCCTCTACTCACCATCTTCATACTGTTTCACATTGATTGACCTTCTGCAATATAGGATGGGGCTATCTGGCCCTGTCTTAACACCATCAGTGCTGCAGCAATTCATCCAGGATGCTGCACTTTCTTGAATCCCATTGTTCATGACGAGCTGAGCTTGTCATGAGCACACAAGCAGTGTACTGCATGACGAGCTGAGCTCGTCATGAGCATCAAAGGGGTTAAACTGGTTCTCCTCCTTCCTGCACAATCGAACGCAGCGAATCAAAGTCAACCAATCTTTGACTGCAAGCACCCCGGTCACTATCGGGGTAACTCAGGGATCTGCTCTCTCGCCCACGCTCTTCAATCTCCTCATGGAACTGCTAACTGGTAACCCTAGCAGGGCTTCCTAAAGCAAGGTTAGCGCCACTAAGAGCTACTCTGAACGCCTCTGCCAGACTAATCACAGGCTCCAGAAAGCATGATCATATTACACCTGACCTAGTTCAACTTTACTGGCTTCCCATTGACGCAAGCATCCGCTTCAAGATTGCTTGTCTGACACATAAAGCTATTCACCGCAATAGCCCCGTTTACCTGGCAAAGAAACTGGAGCTCTCTGGTTCCAGTCGAAACATAAAAAGCTCGAATACCCTACTCCTGAAACCACACTAATTCAATAAAAAAAGAACCTACAATGGCACCTTCTCAGGGCTGGTGCCATGAATCTGGAATGCCCTTCCAACGGAAATCAGAAACAACCCCTCACTACTTCATTTAGAAAACAAGTCAAATGGCTACTTTTGGAAGAACTTCAACAGTAATAGTAACCTCAGCATAATCTCCTACGCCGACGACACCCAGCTGATCCTCTCCCTGACCAACGACCCCGCCGCCGCCAGAGCCAACCTGCACGAAGGGATGAAAGAGGTAGCCGAGTGGATGACGACCCACTGGCAAAGAAACTGGAGCTCTCTGGTTCCAGTCGAAACATAAAAAGCTCGAATACCCTACTCCTGAAACCACACTAATTCAATAAAAAAAGAACCTACAATGGCACCTTCTCAGGGCTGGTGCCATGAATCTGGAATGCCCTTCCAACGGAAATCAGAAACAACCCCTCACTACTTCATTTAGAAAACAAGTCAAATGGCTACTTTTGGAAGAACTTCAACAGTAATAGTAACCTCAGCATAATCTCCTACGCCGACGACACCCAGCTGATCCTCTCCCTGACCAACGACCCCGCCGCCGCCAGAGCCAACCTGCACGAAGGGATGAAAGAGGTAGCCGAGTGGATGACGACCAGCCGCCTGAAACTGAACTCGGACAAGACGGAGGTCCTCATCCTGGGCCCCTCTCCCTCCGCCTGGGACGACTCCTGGTGGCCTCCCGCCCTGGGCACCGCACCCAAACCGACAGACCATGCACGCAACCTGGGCTTCATCCTGGACTCCTCCCTCTCCATGACCAGGCAAGTCAACAACGTCTCCTCGGCATGCTTCAACATCCTACGCATGCTACGGAAGATCTTCTGGTGGATCCCCACCGAGACCAGGAAGACCGTCACCCAGGCCCTCGTCACCAGCCGACTGGACTACGGCAACGCCCTCTACGCCGGGACCACCGCCAAGCTCCAGAAGAGACTCCAGCGGATCCAGAACGCCTCAGCCAGACTCATCCTCGACATCCCACGAACCAGCCACATCTCCGGACATCTGCGAGACCTTCACTGGCTCCCCGTCAACAAAAGAATCACCTTCCGCCTCCTCACCCACGCACACAAAGCCCTACACGACCAAGGCCCGAGCTACCTCAACAGCCGAGTCAACTTCTACGCTCCCAAACGCCACCTCCGATCAGCCAACCACGCCCTCGCCGCCGTCCCCCGCATCCGAAGAGCGACTACAGGAGGAAGGTCCTTCTCCCACCTGGCCGCCAAGACCTGGAACTCCCTCCCGACCGACCTGCGCCTGACCCAAGACCACCTCTCCTTCAGGAAGAAGCTGAAGACCTGGCTGTTCGAGCAGTAGCGGCTCCCCCCCCCCCCAGCGCCTTGAGACCCCACGGGTATGTAGCGCGCTTTATAAGTGTCACTGATTGATTGATTGATTGAACTGCTATTTTGAATGGGTCAAACATTCAATACCATATGTACGCAGACGATACACAACTGCATTGGAAGATCTCCTCTCCATGGAGTGCTCCAAAAAACTCAACAATGGCTAACACATAACCATCTGTTACTAAATGCACTAAAAACTGAATTTTTCCTGATTACACTCGCAACCAAGAGACCCTAATGCAAAACTGGATCAAAGATATCTCTGCACTCAACTGCTTCCCACACGTGATGGACTCAGTTTGCTCTTTAGTTGTCACTCTTCACACATTTCTAAACATGCAAGGACACATCAGGGCCACTACTAAGAGTGCGAACCATCAGCTCAACACTCTCAGGAAAATAAAACCTTTCCTACCTCCTGAGGACGTCCAATCAGCAGTCCAATCACTTGTTATCTCGCAAGTTGTATATGACTTGGTAACCCTAGCAGGGCTTCCTAAAGCAAGGTTAGCGCCACTAAGAGCTACTCTGAACGCCTCTGCCAGACTAATCACAGGCTCCAGAAAGCATGATCATATTACACCTGACCTAGTTCAACTTTACTGGCTTCCCATTGACGCAAGCATCCGCTTCAAGATTGCTTGTCTGACACATAAAGCTATTCACCGCAATAGCCCCGTTTACCTGGCAAAGAAACTGGAGCTCTCTGGTTCCAGTCGAAACATAAAAAGCTCGAATACCCTACTCCTGAAACCACACTAATTCAATAAAAAAAGAACCTACAATGGCACCTTCTCAGGGCTGGTGCCATGAATCTGGAATGCCCTTCCAACGGAAATCAGAAACAACCCCTCACTACTTCATTTAGAAAACAAGTCAAATGGCTACTTTTGGAAGAACTTCAACAGTAATAGCCTCTATGTTCGTGTGATAATCACTTCCCTTGAGTGCTTGACAATCTTTTTTACTTTGTGTATTGAAATGTGTGCCTGACAATCTTTCTCCCTAATATGGTTTACATTTGTACTCTATTCAAAATGTACTGTATCATTCTTGGGGTGTAGTGCTCTACTTAAACTGCACAGCCTCTTCTAGTAGGCCGTTCACCTGGTCCTGCCTATGCTACCTTTTTTTTTTTTTTTTTTTTTTTTATCCTCATTTGCCGTCTTGCCGCCCATTCTTCTTACTGATCCACCTCTGGGCTGTTTTTATCTCTTAGGCTGGATTAGAATAATGGGGCATAGACAACACATATTTTTGGGCCTGGCCTTCCTCTAAACTATCCTTCTTGACCACCTGACCCAACATGTGTGTCCTCCACCATCTCTATTTATCGTCCTGGGAAGGTTCATATACCAGCGAGACAGGCACGGGCTTAATCATTGGACTTAAACATAAATATAACTTTAACCAAAATTTAGCAGGAAGGGTATCCAAAATCCTCTATTTCTTTTAGATCGGTCTAACATATCAAGTTTAGCCATGTACCTCATAGCTAAAATCCAGTCTAATAAAGTGGGACTAAGTGGTGAGACCCATAATTTACATATCTCTCGACGTGCCTGCAACATAGCATAAAAAATAAGTCTAACATTGTTATTCAAAAATCTATTTTGTAAATCATATCTCCCAGTAATAATTAATTCAGGGCTTACCTCAATAGATTGGTTCAGGGATTTGGAGAGAGAATTACTCACGTCAATCCAGAATTCCTTGATATTTGGGCAGGACACAAACATGTGTAAGTCATCAACATTTGGAGCTTTACATTTTGGACATCGAACAATCCCTCCATCTTTAAATTTAGAAAGCCTATACGGAGACCAGTATGCCCTGTGAATGGTAAATAAAAGGTTTCGCCTTAGGTTTGCAGGTTTGACAATTCTATATAGCATGCACATAGTTACTTGCCATTGATCTTCTGTCGCGATCCTTGGCAAGCTGTCCTTCCACAAGGTCTCTGGTAGGTCAAATGCTCCATCTTCCATATCTAGTATTCGCCAATACCAGAAAGCTACCTCCTTCTTGAAGGCCCCTGTCTCCAACTTTGACTCGAAGTCATTTTCCACTCCAATCTCTGATTCCAGATGGTTTGCCCAGCTTTGAATCTGTAAGTATTTATATTTTGAAAAAACTGGGCCCCACTTTTGCTGGCAAATACCCCAAGAAATTAAATTGCCGTCTTGAAACAAGTGTTTCCACCTTTGCAAATCAGGTTCCTTTTTCAAGTTTAAAGCTAGCGCATCTCTTGTCCAGGATGGGGCTCCAGGAGAATCCCATATTGGGCCATTATAACTAAAATACGGGAGCTTTGATAGTTTCCTGATCTTATACCATATCTCAGCCAAGTCTCTCAGAGTCTTGAGTCTCACCTTTTTAAAAAACTTAGGGTCTGCAAACTTATACAAAAAACCAAACTCATAATATCCTGATCTCTTCAGCATTATCTCAAAAAGTCCTCCGATCTGAGAATTAACAGGGGTACCCAGCAACATCCTACAGTTTTTTAAACAAAAAGCCCATGCATATATTCGTATGTCAGGAGCCGCCAATCCTCCTTTTTCTATTTTCCTCCTTATTTTCTTCCATGAGATTCGGGAGGTCTTTGACGCCCAGATAAATGATGTTATCATGCTTTGTATCTTCGCCAGCCATTCCTTTTTAAAGCCCAACGGAATGGTCTCAAACAAAAAAGTGATTTTAGGTACAATCACCATCTTTACAAGATTAGATCTACCATATATTGACAGGGGTAGATTCATCCAGCCTTTTAACGTATCGCCCACCTCTTTCTTAACTCTGTCGAGATTAGTTTTTGCCAAGTCTTCAATTTTCTGAGTAATCCTAACTCCCAGGTATCTCATTTCTTTTGTAGTTTTTACCCCTTCAGTATTAAGATTCCAAGTCATTATTTCAGTTTTATCTTGGTTTAACTGATATCCAGAAATCTTACCAAACTCCTTTGTTGTCTTCACTAAATTTTCCAAAGATCCGACTAAATTAGTAGAATAAACAATAATATCGTCCGCATATAACCCAAGTTTCTTCGACCAGTCCATCACAACAAAGGGGGGTATCCCTGCTAAAGCTTTAATTTTGCATGCAAGAGGCTCTATATATATATTGAAGAGCAGGGGTGATAGGGGGCATCCTTGTCGGGTGCCCCGCATAACTCTAATAGGAGACGTAAGAGTTCCATTTACCAGTACTCTTGATGTTGGTGCACAATACAAAGAGAAGATGGATTGTGTAAACTTATCACCTAAATTGAGATAGTGCAAAAGAGTTTTTAAATATGCAAAATTTACTCGATCAAAAGCCTTGGCAGCGTCTAACGCGATCACTGCCAAGGGATATTCATATTTAGAGGCTAAATCTATCATACCTATCAATGAAAAGGTGAGATCTTTTAAGTATCTCTTCTTAATAAAACCTCTTTGATCTTCATGAATCAATTTATGGATGATTTTACCAAGCCTGTCAGCTAAGATTTTGGAGAAGAATTTGTAATCACAATTTAACAGTGAAATCGGCCTGTACGCATCCATACTTTTTGGAGATTTCCCTGGTTTAAGTATTAAAACGATAGTTGCCTCATTCCATGAGCTTGGGATTGCCACTTCCCCTCTAAAAATTTTATTATACAAATGACACAAAGTGGGGACCACCGTATCTCCTAGAGCTTTGTATACTTCTACAGGTAGGCCGTCTGTCCCCGGGGCTTTCCCTTCTTTTACCTTCCTTAATAATTTTCCTCAGCTCTTCTTGGGTTATTTCCTTATTTAAATCCAACATATCCTCAGCTGCAAGTGGTTGTATTAGAGGCAACCAGGTCTCAATCTCCCCCTTATCTGGACAAAGGTCTTCTGTATAGACATCTGCAAAATATTGCTGAAACGCTTCTAGAATCTGTTTGTTTTCTGAAATAATTTGATCCGTGCCCGGTTTCTTAATCTCCCTAATTTGATTCCGTGTAACATCCTTCTTGGCTTTCCACGCTAGTAACTTGCCACATCCCTCTCCATATGAGAAATGTGCCAACTGACTAGCTTCCCATCTCTCTTTAACTCTTTGGGTGAGTGTTGCAGTGAGTTGGACCTTTAAATCTAAAAGTTTTTTCTCGCATAGACCATCTGAGATAGTAGATACTTGGGAGATTCGAGTGAATTCACACTCTCGAATCTGTTTTTCTAAATTAGAGACTTGACTGTAATACAATCTTCGTTTTTTTGCACCTAGAGCTCCCATTCTACCTCTCATAAATGCTTTGCATGATTCCCACACTATGTCTTCTCTAGCTGAACCCACATTTATCTCTAGAAAAATTTGTATCTCTTCTTTGAGATTTCCTAAAACATCTACATCAGCTAAAATTGTGCGATCTAGTCTCCAGACCGAGCTCGTCTCTTCTAATTCCAAACTTAGATTTAAACTAACAGCAGAATGATCTGATAGATGTGCCCCTATATGGTCTACCTTAATAACTCGCTCTTTCAACCTAGTGTCTATCAGAAAGAAGTCAATCCTTGAATTATGTTTGTATTTTTTATTATAGAACGTGTAATCTGGCTGCTGTGCTGCTTTAAGTCGCCAAATATCACACAATCCTAGCTGAACCATCACTGACTTTACCTTAGCCGTCATTTTACTATTCACTATCGCCCTAGCATTACCAGTTCTATCCAGCTTGCCATCTAAGACTGTATTAAAATCTCCCGCCATGACAATTTTACCTGGGAATTCCAATAATTCCAATTCAATTTTCTCTAAGATTGTAGGATCATCTGTATTTGGACCATAATACCCAACTACCACTAGCACTTCACCCGACACTCGTAGTTTACAAATCGCCCATCTTCCTCTACTGTCTACTAAACTATTTTCGACTACTATATCAGAACCTTTTCTAATCAAAATAGCCACTCCCTTTGTAACCAAGTCTTGGGATGTAAAAATAGCATTTCCAATCCACTTTTGAGTACTAAATATCTCATTACATTCCTCTTGTGTTAAGTGTGTTTCTTGCAAGATAATAACCTGTGCTGGTGAATCCTCTAAGTATTTCAAAATTAGTAATCTTCTTGATTTGACTCGAAGCCCATTAACATTCCAAGTGAGGAACCTTAGCTCCTTTTTATTAACCCTGCTCATCATACTTATTGTGTACTGCCCAGATTTGCCTTCTAATTAGAACACAGCAAGATAGCTCATGAGGAATATTTTTTTTTTCTCCCTAAACCCACTCCCTCCCCTCCCCTCGCTCTCAATTCCCTCCCCGGAAAACCCAACCATTACTCCCATGGCCTAGGCCAGTGGATGTCTCAGTGGTGATGTCACTTATTCGTTTTTTACATATACCTTGGTCAGTAATCTATTTCTATGCTACTTGAGTAACATCCAGAAAGGCATCTACTTCATCAACTGTACGAAATGTGTACATCTTGTTATGCCACATGACTTTTAGAAAGGCAGGGAATTTTAACTGGGCTGTAGCTCCTATCTCCCTTAAGGGTGTCAATTGTTTCCCCATCTCCCATTGCCTATTCGCTGTAGCTGGTGACAGATCCGACCTGATGTCTACTGATACTCCATCTATCAAAATAGACTTTTTCTTTAAAGCAAGTTGCCAAATTTTTTCCTTTAGTGAGTATGTTGCAAAATTAATCAGAATTTTTCTTGGCTTTACCCGGTCTGAATTCAGCCTAAAGGGGTCACGATGTACTCGTTGAATATCTTGAGCCAACATCTCCTCGGTTTCAACTAGTGATAGCTCTTTCTTTAGCATCTGTACAACAAAAGACTTTATATTTGTCCCCTCTTTCCCTTCTGGAAGTTTAAGAATTTTGAGGTTGTTGCGTCTTTGCATATTTTCCAATCTCTCTACCCTTTCATCTAATTCTCTATCCTTAGAATATAATGTCTCTATCTCTTTGCGGTTGTCCAAAACTCTTCCCTGCATCATTTTCATCTCGGATTCCATCTGTCCCGCACGTATAGTTAATTTATCGATCTTGTCCTCTAACAGAGTACATGTGGCACTAATACGCTCTTGATTCTTTTTAGAGGCTTCAAAACCTAGATGAATATCCTGCTCCAATTTCCTTAACAGTTCCATAACAGACAGATCTGCCGAGGCAGATCCCACTTGCACTTGCTGAGTTGGACCAGTTTCTTCAGAGGAAAAAAAAGTTTTTTTCCTTTCAACCGATATTTCATCTTTCTTTGTAAATATGCCCTCTCCCGCATTTTCTCCCCACTCAGCAGAGACAGGATTTGAACTTTCAATTAATAAGTCTGATGTAGTCGATTGAAATATCTGGTTGGTAGATGGCTCTGATGGCTCTACGTCAAGACTAATAGCATTTTCTACCTCCATCTCTGTGTCCAAAACCTGAAAGGGGTTAGGCGTTAAGAGGGTTGACCAGTCCTGTTCGGCTTCATCGGCTACCTCTTCAGTCCCAAGATGAGACTGAGAAGTGGACCCAGGTTTTAACACCAAAACTTTAGGGACAGGCTTAAAGTAAGAATTAAGCGAAGGAGTTATTGGGGTCCTAAATCCAGCCTTTTCTTTTTTTTGCCTCTTTTTTTTCTCTTTCTTTGCAGGAGAAGCCTTAGATTTATAGAAAGTGGGCTTAGAAAATAATTCACCTTTTATCCCCTCACTTTCAGCACCCTTCTCACACTCTACTGAAAGAGAGGATGGACCCCCTTGTGTTTTGTCAGAGTTATTCACCCCCACCAGTCTGCCCTGCTTCTCTGGTCTATTGCTCCTCAGCTGGTATCTTGTTGTATTTCTGCCCTCATTCACCCCCTTGCTTACTTGCTTAACATTCAGTTTGGCTCCTTCAGCGCGAATACTGCCACCCTGCTGCGGGGGGCTGATTGTAAGAGCCTCCACTCCTCTTCCCCTGCCTCCACTCGTCGGTGTCCCAATCTTTGCCAGCACTCGCCGCCCTCTGCTGACTCCTAGTGCCGCTCTTCCCCAGCTCCCAGCCGGTGAATGGCGTGACTCCGCCCCCTCACTCTCGGCGGTTTGCAGCGCCGAGCTCTCCGCCATCCGCTGTTGGTCCTCCAAATCCAGCCGACAAACGGCTTCCAAAATTAACCGGTAGCTCGCCGTGTTGTCCGCAGCGTCTCCGCACACAGCCAGGTACGTGCAACCTCGAAATTGAGTGAAAAACTGACCGCTCCTCTCAAGCCGACATCACCACTTCCTCAGACACCCGCGACCCGCTTCCTAGCCGGCCGCCATGTTTCCCCCCCTGCCTATGCTACTTTGTTGTATTGTAATTTTACTGTCTCCCCATGGCAACGCTAATTGTCCTCTCTGTACAGCGCTCTGATACCCGTTCTGGGTCTAGTCCACGCTTTATAAAACCTTTCAAATAAATAAATTAACATCTACTATAGCAACTGTGAAACAATAAAGAAGAGAAAGACAGTCTCTCTTTAGATGCTGAAAAAGCCTTTGATAGGGTAGAATGTGGCTATTTATTTTGCCATATGGCGAGATTTGAGTTTGGTAAAGATGTTATCACCCTAACTAGTGGCATGTAAAATTCACCCATGGCGGCTGGCACCTGTGGTGGATTCATGTCCCCATATTTCAACATCTAACGTGGTACCAGGCATGGTTGCCCGCTCTCACCATTGATGTTCCTGTTAGCTTTAGGACCAATAGCTATAGCCATAAGGTCTAACGCTGATATCAAGGGCATAGACACTACCGCTGGGGAATCAAAGCCCTTTACTATGTAGGTGATATTGTTTGGACTCTCTCACATCCAAATGATTTGCAACCTCTTTAATTTCTCAATTAAATGCATTCTCAAATAAATTTCTCTGATTATAAAATTAATTGGACTAAATGCAAAGCCCTATTAATAACTCCCACTACCACTATAACGTCTAATAACTGACTTATTTTTAAATGGCTACACTTGAAACTAAAATCCTTAGGGATATACCTTAATGGTGGTCTGAAGGATATGATTATAGATCATTTAAATCCTATAGTTGATCAGATGAAATGAGATTTTCAATGATGGACACTTCTGAATTAACCACTTTGGGACAAAGTACAGATTATAAAAATGAATACAATTCCTAAATTAGTCTATATTTTTGGAATGATTCCACTTTCTATCTAAAGATCTTTTTTCAAAACAATGACATCCACTATATCACGGTACATATGGGGTGGTGATAAATCTCCTTTTAGTGGTTTGAAGTTACATTCTTCCTCAGCAAAAGGGGGCTTATGTCTTCCTCATCTAGAAAATTATTGATTGCACAAGAACTAGCTCACTCTATTTATATGTTACCCACCCATAGGAATACTCCACTCTGGGTTCACATCGAACAGTCCCTACTCCAATCCAACCCGGAAATTTAATATATTAAACATCTACTGTTTACAAACTATATTAACTCTATCATTTACTTCTCAAAGCTAGCTTGGCAGAAGGCACATACGCTTACGAAATCTCCCATTCTTCTACATTCCCATGGGCCACCTTGGATTAATGCAGACATGACATACAAAGGGATTGAATTCAATTGGAGTATTTGGGCTAATCATAAAATATACAGTATTGCTGATGTGTTCACACAACAACATCCTTTAAAATCATTCACATGTTTAAAACAAGGATTCAACCTCCCCGCATCACAATTTCATAGATATTCACAATTTTCATCTTTCCTTCCTTTAAGCATGACAAAAGCTCATGATATTATATCACAATCCCCAATTGCACAGTATATTCACACCTAAAAAAACTTAAAGGGTACTGTCTCTGGTCTTCATGCCAATCTAATCTTTTCCTTGTCTGCAGAAACTTCTAATAACTTTAGGCTGTGGTAGTCCTTACATTTGAACACCGAGTTTAGAGACAAAGACTGGGATACGTCATTGGAAAACTATAACAAAGGGTTCAGAGATTCCCATCTTGAATATAACTACTTCAAAATACTAAAACCATTGGCACTGATCCCTGGCCAAGATATACTCAGACAAACTTAGTCACAAATTCCTCTGTTAGAGATGTAGTGCACCAGATTGTGACATAATTCATATATTAGGTAATTGCCCAAACATTCGCATGTTTTGGCTTCAGATTGAAGATTACTTCAAGGAACACTCTTCTATTAATCTTTCTTTCAAAAAGAGTTTATCATTTTTACACCACACTTCAGAATTACCCCTTCTGAACATTTATACCTTCAAATGGCTTTCCACTGCTCTCAGGTTAGCCAAAGGTAATATATTACATTTCTAGAGGTCTTGGTCAAGGCAGAGAATACATTTATAAGGGAGCTAGCTGCCCTACCGGTCTCAACCCCACTGAAACCACTGTACCTGGATAGCAAACGCACTATCTCAGATGTAGTTCATTTGCGTCCGTTGCTGTTCTGGGTGCGCCTAAGAAGGACCCCAGAGCTAGCACATTATGCCCTGGTGTTGGATGAATTGATCGCACTGAATACCGGTGGCAAAATACCCTGGGTAAATAAACTTAAACAGATGGTTTTGAAGCTGGGTTTGATTGGATCCTGGACCACCCAGTCCCCACCCCCAAAGCAAGTAATAAAGAACATTTATTGGGAGTGGGTGGAGGCACAAGATCAGAGGAACCCAAGTTGGCGCACTTTAACTATGCAGTTCATAGAACATAAACCAATTAGGAAGTTGGAACCCTTTTTAGATCTCATCAGAACACCTAGAGATAGAGTGATCTTTTTAAAGATGAGGTATGAAATTTTACCACTTAATCATTTCACTAAAGGTTGGAAAGGCTCAAGGGCACCAAACGGTGCATGCCCTTGTTGTCCCTGAAAAACAGAATCCCTTGCACATTTTATGTTTGGCTGCAAAGCCTATAAGAGGGCAAGACAGAGATGGCTTAGACCAGTTTGTAGGGAGCTGGGGGTTAGAGACTTCCGGGTTGCCCTCCGCATTATTACAACTAATACGTCCCCACTTTTTATTGTTTGTGGTGTGGCTAAATATTTATCAAGTGCTTGGCTCATTCGCACAAGGATATGTAATGCTATTAACCCTTAGACCGTATGGATACTGTTATCAACTAATAACATTTTTAACATTGTGATACTTAGTATTGTCATGTAACTTTGGTATGAATTATGTTTTAAATGTAAATAGTACTTTTAACAAATTTTAAATGAAATGTACTTTTTAACTCCAAATGTTTTTATGATCAATGTACTTTTATGATATGACAATATAGAATAAAGTATCAATCAATCATTATTTCTAGAGGATCAATATTAGTTCAATGATTCATTTGTGGCTTGAAAATATGTATGAAGTGGCTACATTTGATTAAATGATTTATAAATTAAAAGATAATTTACCACATTTTGATCATATTTGGGGCCCTTTTCTAGGTTTATGGCAATCCAGACTTTTATTATACACTTATTATTGTTAGATTTATACCTATTAAACCCCTTCAGTGCTCATGATGGAATGATTCTGTCATGAGCACAAGTGCTTGTGTGCTCATGACAAAGCCATTCCATCATGAGCACACCTCCACAAAATCCCTCTGCTGTAAACAGCAGATTGATTTCTTTTTTTGCCTTGGGAGGTGGGGAAGAGCTTCCTAAACTTCCTGAGGCATACTTTTTGTTTTCGTTGTAATGATGAACCTGTGCATAGCGCGCTGACGTCATTACATGGAAAACAAAACTGAAACGTAGTTTCAGTTTCACTGTTTCGGTGCTCGTGGGGGTTTGTCAGCCCCCCGAACACCGAAACACATGGGAGAGGTATTGTTGGAAAGGGGGTAATCTCCTCTTTCCAATGGTACCCTTTCCTAAGGGATCCCTGATTGGGTATTGTCCCAGGATTGAGTTCCCCAAGCAGGGATCAACCCACTAGGCACCATGGAGGGGGAGCAGCCCCTCAGGCAAGGGCCTTAACTCCCCCATTAAATTATGACATCATCAGTCTTTCTGCCCACCCTCCTCCCCGGGCACACTAGATATGAGGGATTCTTTTTTTATAGGCCATGGTGGGGGACTGTCCATCATTCCTCTTAGTCTCCCAAGTAAAATGATATCTCACTTGTGTGGCTGTCCAAAACAAAATCGTCTTAACATGCATTTTTTTTAAATGCAGTGCTTACACTTTGCTGTGCTATACCCTTAAGCCCCTATGTTTCTGGCCCTTCCCAGTCACAGGCCCTTGGCCCTCCCACCCAAGTGAGGTTTCAATTTTACTCCGGAGAACAAGGGGAATGCTGGGTGATAGGACATTTGTGCCGGCATGGTGATCCCACACAAAAATGTGTGAAAAAAGTGTTTTTTTCCAGCAAAATTTGAAGTTTGCAGGGGATTCTGGGTAGGGAATCGTTGGGGGATCCATGCAAGCCATACCTCCCTGGACTTCCCCGGGTGCCTAGTTTCTAAAGATGTCTGGGTTTGGTAGGTTTCCCTAGATGTTCAGGGCCAAAAACCAAGGTTACTCTCCCTTGCAAAACCAGGAGTTTTGAGATAGGTCATTTTGATGTCTCCACAATACATGTTGGGCCCCTGCCTGTCACGGGTATTTGGCCCACCCACACAAATGAGGTGTCTTTTCTATTGAGAGACTATGGGGAATGCAGGGTAGGTGGAAATTTGCTAGGTTTCCCTAGGTGCCGGCAGAGCTAGGGTACAAAATCCACAGCCAAGCATTTTGTAAAAAAAGGTTAGTTTTCACTGTAAAAATGTGGTGTGTTCATTTGGCCCGTTTTCTGTTGTGAGCACTAGGCCTACCCACACAAGTGAGGTACCATTTTTATTGAAAGACTTTGGGAATGAGGGGCTGGTGGAATTTTGTGGATCCACGCAGATTTCAGAACTTTCCATCACAGAAATGTGAGGATTTTTTTTTTTTTTTACAAAGTTTGAGGTTTGCAATGGATGTCTTGTTTTTAAAAATGTATACATTCACTAGGTTTCCCTTGGGCAGGCAGAGCTAGGGTTTAAAAGCCACAGCAAGGCACTTTGCAAAAAAAAAGGTCTGTTTTCGCTGTAAAAATATAGTGTGCCTACATTGTCAAGTCAAGTCAAAAGTTTATTGTATATGATTACTTAAAATCGTTACAATTTACACTTTAAAAAGTATACACTTAATCTTCCATTAAATATCATTTATCAGCAATACGCTTGGCAATATTAAAATCTGAATAACATTAATAAAGCTCGTAAAATATTGGGTAACTGGTTAAACAATCTGCAAAAGTTCTATTGTTCACAACTTTCCAAAGAGCTCAAATGACCAAAATTATCCAAAGGTTACATTATTTAAGATAAAATGTCCATATAAAATGCCAAACTTTCCAATAAGGTTTGGTCAGCTGCCGTTTTTCTGTATTGTTCCTGTTATCTTGTGGAATAGGATCCCATACCTTGTTCTACTTGGGCTAGTGAAGGAGAGCCATATTTGAAGCCCCTGACATCCTTATTCATACTTTATCAATGTCCTCTAAATCGGCTTGCCTTAGAAATTCCCTTACTTTTGCCAGATATTTTACCCACCGGCATGCCAATATTATAGAGGAACCTTCCAACCAACGAATTATGGCTTGCCTGCCCGTGCGAATGGTCAATTCGTTAAAAATCGGTTTTAAAAGCCCCCTTCTTACCTCCTTAACTGCGGGACAAGCACACAGAAGGCGAGTTAAGGTTTCATTCCAAAAAAAGCATAGTCGACAGTGTCCTGCTTGTTGGTTGCTTTTCCAGGATGGTTGTAGATCTTTTGAGTCATGCAAGCCCAAATGGTAATTGGTGAAACTCTTTTTTAACTCCACACTGCAGTGAGTTACTAAGTAGGCCTGAGGCTTTGTTGATATGTAGGAGTTAATCACGGTCCACCCATGCCTACGTTTCGAGGTTGTTATTTTATCTTCTAAGAAGGACTTCTTCTTTGCCGTCTTATTTGCCAATTTGCCAAAAGCTGCCCGGTCTATCTGGCTGTCCCATGTCGCTTGTTTATCAAGTTTCGCCAATTATTTTTTCAGATAGGCTCCCTATGAGTGTGGAATATCCTGATCCATCTGGATTTTGATTTCTGTCCAGCATAGTGTTCAATGTCCCCAGTTCAGATGCATGGAAATTGTGGCACAGTTTCACGAAGCCGCTCATGCTCCAGAATTTCCGATTTTGAAGGCCAAATTCCAGCCGGATCTGAGCTGGGGCAGTGGACCTTGGTAAATTAAAAACAGCTTTATAAACCTTCATCTGAAGTTCGTTTAGCAATTCCCACAATGCGTTTTGGGCCGTTTCCTGTCGCGGGCACAAGGCCTACCCACACAAGTGTGGTACTATTTTTATCGGGAGGACTAGGGGATACATAATTTTAGAGCAACTGTTATTACCTATTTGCTTTCTATGCATTTCTGCCTTCCATGAGTACCCCCAATTTCGGAGATGTTCAAATAGCTACTGCTTGTAAACTCTATATTTTACTCCCATTTTGGAAATACATAGGTGTCCTTGTTAACAATTTTTCACTCTTTATATTTTACCAAATGAATTGCCATATACCCGGTGCACTATAAAAAACCATTGCAAGACGCAGCTCAGTTATTAACTCTGAGGTCCCTGGGTTCTTAGCTAACCTACAAGTCCTATATATCCCCACAACCACAAGGGTCCAGCAGAAGTAACGGTATATTGCTTTAAAACAATTGTCATACTTAGAAGAAGTTACAAGTGAAAACGTCGGCACAAACAGCTGTTTTTTTCAACCAACTTTAAATTTTCCTCATTTCCAACGATTTGTTTCTATACCAAAACCTTGAAGGATCTGCTAAATTCAGAATTTTGTGTACTTTTCAGAAATGTATAGCTGTCCAGGATCCATTATTGTATTCACTCCAATTTCTACCACTAACTGGAAGGAGGTTGGAAGCACCAAAAGTAGCAAAAATAGGTTATGTCCCAGTAAAATGCCAAAACTCTGTAAAAAAAATTGGTTTTAAAACAAAAGTCTCCCTTTCCCTGACAGATGGGAAAATCGTGATTTCAGCACCACAACCCTTTGTTGATACCATTTGCAAGGAAAAAAACTGACGCCTTCTTCTGCAGCCCTTTTTCCCTGTTTTCCCCCCAAAAACAAAGTTTAGCTGTATTTCGGGCTAATTTCTGAGTTCCCACCAGGGCCATCCACAAACCCTGAGTACCTTTAAAATCCCCATGTTGTTTGAAGAAAAGAACGCAAATTTGGTGTGGATACCTTATGTGGACAAAAATGTTACGGGGGCCTAAGAACAAACTACTCCAAATAGCAAAAAAAAGGCTTAGCACAGGGGGGGCCTGGCAGAGAAAGGGTTAAAGTATGATGTTTTACAAAAGCTCCTTTTTTGTTGCATACATTTCTATATTGCTGAGACATTCTATCAATTATTTATGTGAATGTGTCACTTAAAAAAAAAATTCTGTTACTTTCCTGTTACTCTTTAGCTAATTCTTTTATGTATCATCAGTACTTTATGTTTCTATGATGGCATTTGACTACTGATCTTTATTTGTCTTGTTTGAAAAATTGATAAAAATGTTAAATATAAAAAAATAAATCCATGTTATTTTTAAACACAATGCCCTCATTATACCCATCCCCACTACCCCCTCTCCAAAGTCAGCTCTATGTATGGCTGCACCAATCACATCGTCCTAAAGCCGGCCCTGGCTTTGATCTCAGATTTTGGAGATATGGGGCCACTGTGAGGAAGACGGACTGACTCACATCAATGATCAGAGACAATCTGTAGCTAATCACACGGTAAATGTGTCTATGTTCATTCTTATATACAGTAAAGTCTGCATGCTGAGTAGCGTCTAGATGGGCCTAAAATGTGGGCATAAAAAGCAACTGAGGCATGGAGCCTATGAGTGCCATTTAACCCACTTGTCTATCCTTATGAATACTTCACCTATGAAAAGACTTGTTTGCATCATACAAAAAGAGAAACGTCAGAGAAGGAATGAAAGGGGATATTCTCAAGAACGTGTGATAAATATGGTAAAATTCACTTAACGCAACTTTGCATAGCGCAGTCTATTGCAGGAAAACAACGCTGTGTCGATGTAGTATTTTCAACCTGGTGGCACCAAACAAGAGTCTCACGATAATGCATGAAATGACCGTGTTAAAATCGACGCAAGCCCGAAAAAACACGAAACATGAACATGAATTAAGCATTAATGTGGCCCATCGTGACACAAAAATCAGCGATAAGCAGCGACAGGCCTGCAATTCCCATGCGTCATGCGGGAAAATTCACCATAAGAGCAGAGTAATAAAATGGTGAGATGACAATGTACGAGTACAACCCCACATCCGTGACGTAGAACAAATGACCATTGTCCCACATCAAATAGTCATCTCCTCACAAACACTCACAATGTACATTGACATGCAGTCTGCATGTAAACTGCGTCAATGTGGAAACATACATGGAACACACTGTGAAACCGCATCTCCCCTTCACATTGCAGAGGGACAATCAACACCTCCTTCACACAGACGTGTCATGCCCATGATCAATCAATTATGAAATCATGGACGAATGTAGGGGCAGTGACTCCCCCTTACGTACATGTTGCTTATGTTGTGGGAATTGAGTCACAGGGTGCATCCCTGCATCATGGTGGTACATATTTGACCCCAAAAGAAGCCCTGTTGTCACTTGTAGGTCACAAATGACAGCCAATATGTAATGATTTGGGACACGTGTGAAACGCCGAAGAGTGAGATTCCGTACTATCTGCGACACAGAACTGGCAGTTCGGATATGTGACACCCTAAACAACCTCTCAGTACAGAGGTCACACACCCACCATCTATCAACAAATTATGAAATTGTGAGAACTACATGTCACACTCACACTTGTCTGAGTGATGTAACTGTACAGATGAGTGACATGCACTCAGGGAATGTGCTCGGAATGCATTTATTTGCACATGCTGTGCCTGTAGTCATTTTGTACTGCCTCATGATTGCTAAGGACTGTTACAATGTGACGTGCTCATGTGAAGATATTGTCAATGATGGTGTTCCTATGGGCTATTCCTGCTGCGGCTGCAGTGGGGTGTGGTCCATCTTCCTCATCTTCCTCATCATCGTCCGGTGCATCTGGCACGTGTATACATGGGGCATTGGTGCGTACATATACGTTGTGCATCACACACCATGCAAAGATCATCTTGCACACAATGTTTGGCCTGTACAGGAGCCTTCCACCTTAGATGTCCAGGCACCTGAAAGGTGACTTCAGCACGTCAAATGGCATTCCACGATGCCCCTGGTGCATTTGTGGGCCGCATTGTACTGCCTCTGGGCCTGTGTATTCGTGGCTTGGAGGAGTGTCATCATCAAAGGGCAGAGTGCATATCCTTGATCACCTGTGACAGTGCAGAGAGACATGAGTCAATACTTCGTTCTGCATGATGTGTTGGCAGGCTCACTGGCTCATTGGTGTGTGATATGTGTGACTTAGTAATTCCTGTTTGACATATACTGCTTGTTGCAAATGAGCGGCATCAATGTGTAATACATAGCCTCAATGCTGCTCCTCTCTCCCCCGAGCCTATTCACTAGTGTGCGCTGCGTGGTTTCATCACTTGCACTCTTACGGTACACCATTGTCATGCCTGTCTGCGCATGTCCACAAGCCTGACAACGACACATTGATGTTGTGCGCTGAAGGTGGGCGGCCAAGTGTGTGTAGGCCTATGGCAAGGACAGGCACAGATGCAGAGTTCATGGCTGGCTGAACTTGCCATGTGGTTGAGGGTAGAGCTTTGGCTTATGCTGCGATAATAGCTCCACACACACAACAGTTGGCTTGTCTGATCCCTGACCCAGAGCGGGCTTGCGCGCCCTCATTTACCCCTTCGGCTGAGCCCGCACTCCAGGGGCATGCTACATAGCCACATTGTCCATTGCGGGACAGTGGTGCAGACACTACAACAGAGACACACACATTAGTTACTTCCTTGGCAAGGCCTAAACTTAACCATGCCACATGTTGATTAACCACACCCCTACGCTGTACTGTCATACGCCGGTCCACTCCGCTTATGCTCACAGGAGGGTACAACACAGCTACATGTCCCAGGTCTACCCCACTGCCTGAGGTGACATGGTTGCATCCTCTGTACACAAACACAATGTAATGTGGTAGGGACCAGGGCCCTCATGCATACATAGTGACCGAACGGGCACACAGATAGTTTCTGGAACTGGCTACTGGCACGTGTGCCCAGCATCTTTTATTGCCAGGGGCACATGTCCAGTGATGCCTGTGCTGCATGGGTGTTGGGGAGTGTAAGCCACCCCTCAGGGGTTGGTTGGTCTGGCTACAACTACACCCCAAATCCAGGCGCACAGCGCTGGTCATTGTAAATTACACATTTGTTTACTTTTTCTACGTTCCTTTCGCTAATGAATTCAATTACTCCGTGTTTTGAGTTGTATTATTTCTTTAATGTCCACACATGATTAGCCAATGTTATACGACTCTTCTCATACCACGGATATGCCACAACAGGCCTTTTTCCGGGCACGCGTCAAACATGTAACATCCTTAATCTACAATGATGGTGTCACCCAATGCATTTCAAACTTTTAAAGTTCTTCCTCAGGGGCTCACTGTAAGATTAAAAAAACGTTGCTATAAACATATTTGCATAAGTGACAAATTTTAAATACAATTCATAACCCGATAACAAAATTAAACTGCTTTTGGAATCTCCCCGTGGTTGTAAACGTTGTTGGCGCTACCCTCGGAAAAAACGGAGCAAAAATGCTACCGTAATTAAATTTAAAAAGAATCCGCTAAACTAACTCCCTTATAAACCCTCCATAACCTCACACACGGGACCCAATATGCCACCCAGTGGTCTTCGTTATTTATCCCCTCATTCTTCACCCAAAGTTCGCTAACTAACCGTACCTGTAGCGTTATGTATCACTTGTGCACACGATGTCGGCGTTTAGTTACACGCCGTCTTCTTCCACGGTTTTAACTGCTAAGATGGTGCCCCGCCTTTTCTCCCTCGTGTATCACAACCTATCCTTATCGTCTACACTATTCTCCTACAACCCCCATAGTGCCTCTCTGCATAAACCCGGTGAAATCTACCCGTGCATACTTATTCTGACAGATTCTTTACTATCCCCCGCCCACCCTGTTGATCTAATCATATGCACCAAAAAGCGTTAAGTTGTTCATATAATCAATACGGTACATTTTACATTGGACAAGTACTCGAACCACATTCAAAGCAATAATTCATAATGTTCATGCTCATGTATTGTTTGTAGACACTAAAACAAAAATGCTTCCGAGCAGGTTTCTTCAACGTTAAAGGTGTGCTTTTCACATGCGTTTTTCATAACGGAATCTGTTGATCAATAGTTTATGTTGTTCCTTCTCTTAGTGGGTGCTACGTGCGAGTGGGCAGGAGTTTTGAAGAATCATAACACGAGTTGCCGTGCACTCCATGTTTTTGGCTGTTGAACCTTTGTACCCTTTGTTTCGCGATTTTAAACCTCTTTGCGTGCTCTCTGGATGACGTGGTTTGCCCTTTGCCACGTGTCCACACATGATTAGCCAATGCTATACGACTCTTCTCTTTAATCTTACAGTGAGCCCCTGAGGAAGAACTTTAAAAGTTTGAAATGCATTGGGTGACACCATCATTGTAGATTAAGGATGTTACATGTTTGACGCGTGCCCGGAAAAAGGCCTGTTGTGGCATATCCGTGGTATGAGAAGAGTCGTATAACATTGGCTAATCATGTGTGGACATTAAAGAAATAATACAACTCAAAACACGGAGTAATTGGATTCATTAGCGAAAGGAACGTAGAAAAAGTAAACAAATGTGTAATTTACAACGACCACCGCTGTGCGCCTGGATTTGGGGTGTAGAGACGCCCCATCTATGCTGTTATATCGTTTATTCCCACGTGGCAAAGAGCAAACCACGTCATCCAGAGAGCACGCAAAGAGGTTTAAAATCGCGAAACAAAGGATACAAAGGTTCAACAGCCAAAAACATGGAGTGCACGGCAACTCGTGTTATGATTCTGGCTACAACTACAACAGTGATTAGACAATCAAAAGTTAAACGTTCAAACAGCAAGGGTCCATGACTTGAGCTGCACAGAGCTAGTGGCCACGGATGCACTGCGGCCGGCACAGGCAAACAGCCACGGGGCGGTGACTTGTGGTGCACTGACGTAGGGCCACACGGGCTGAGCGGGTCCTTGTTGATGTCCACTGTGAATGTCGCGGAGTGTTACGGGGGACAGTGGAAGGCATCCTTCCAGGGCTTGATGCAGAGGGCAGAAGCAAGCAGAAACAGGCAAATGGATGAGTAGAATGCTACAGACTCCTTTTTACCACCAAGTCAGTATCAGCTACATGATGATAAAGACAACCCCCAATCCATAGACTCTGACGCCATCAAAGTTCAACCAGAAAGTGTCCATGACTTTCGGGGCACAGAGTCAGTGGCACCAGAGCTAGAGGGAAATGCAGTCTGCGATGATGTCTGTACAATGATATAAACTCTGCCATGAAGAAATCAAGACTCAGTTCAAATTATGTGACCTACTCGACCGCAGTGTGTGCCGGAGGCAGCGGTCAGCAGGGGCCAACAGCCACTCGTCGTCGACTTGCGATGCACAGAGTTAGTGGCTCCAGGGCAGTTGTTGGTAGTGTTCGATCACCTCCATAACGAAGATCCTTTTTTCCTCCAGACTGAACCGCGTCTTCCTCTTAATCCTCTCCTTGCGTACAGTGATATGAACTCTGCCATGAAGAAATCAAGACTCAGTTCTAAATGTGTGACCTACTTGACCACAGTGTAGGCTGGAGGCAGAGGTTAGCGCGGGTTAACCGCTGTTCAGCCAGCTCCTCCTGGAACTCTAACACACAACGTTGAATGTGGAGATGGTTTGGGGTTGATGGAGGTAGAGGCACCAGAGCTGTACGGGTGTGTAGCCTGAAAAGATGCAGTGCCCTGCCTGGTATGGACTGGATGGGATTGGTGTGAGTCCTGCTGGATTGCAGTGTAGGCTGAAGGCAGAAGTCAGTAAGGGCTCACAGACATGTGTGGTTGGAATGCTATGCACAGAGTTGGTGGCATCACATCGAAGGGGGTATAGTGATTTAAACTCTGCCATAAAATATGAACTTTTTCATTGTGTAATCAGACTCAGTTCCAAATGTGTGACCTACTTGACCGCTGCGTATGCCGGTGGAGTACGTCAATGAGAAAGGAGTACTGCGAGCCTTGCTCGCGGAGGCCGTGATGGTCTGAGGAGGCTGACAAGGTCACGGGCCTCGGGCTTGGAGCTTGCACCGGCATGTGGTGGGCTCTCCGTGACACACGCCAGTGTCGGCAGGTGAGCAATTAGGCCTGGGTGCCTGGGCGGGCAAGTTGGTTCGGGGACCTGCGGCCCGGGTTGCGGCAGGCGCACAGGATCGCAGGCAATGCCACTCACGGCGTCGGCCTCGTGGCAGCGGGTCTGGGGTGGTGGCGGTGGGTGTTGTGGCCCTGTTGGGACTCCGAGCTGCATGATTAGTAGCTCCATGGCATATGTTGTTCTTCTGGTGTGGCTCTGGACTGGGCTTTGTTTTATGGTGCTGGTTGTCGTTCGACTTTCACCAGGTCAGAGAAGGTGTTAAATCCCTGCTGCTAACGCGCCTTATCACCTGTTTTGGGATCTTATCACAGATCTGGCTGGTCGTTGAGAATGTTACAGACTGTTGTTTTCGCGGCTTTTTGCACAGGAACGCCTACACTGCATCTCATTAGCTTTAGTTGCCGGGGTCATCTGTCACGATGTTTTTTTGTGGCTGCTATTGCAGGTAAACTGGTGGTATTGGCTGTTAGCACCAGCTTGTGAATGGTGCGATACATTTATCAACACCTTGGCTGCGATAAAGTGACGCTAACTCGGCGATGAGTCCTTGAGAATATGCCCCAAAATGTTTCAGACGTGCAAACTCATGTGGTTCTACTGTGCCTTACAGGATATAGGCTCTCTTCAGAACAGGATGAGGAGGCGATATCATACAGTGGCTAGGAAAGTAAGCTGGAAATCCCTTTAGTGGGTGGGTGGCTTGGTCTTAGACGGTCTAAGCAGTCAATGTCCTTTAGAGCTGGGGAAACATTCCTGGATATCGGCTGCAGCCTCACCAAGCTTTTGTTTTCTTTTAAGGTGGTGGTTGGGGGCAGAAGCACCTCTCAGATATTTTTCAGAATTAAGCCCTCTTTCCTCTAAGGACGCATATCCTTCCAACACAGTGAAATTGTTTTTGATGTTGACAGGTCTGGTGCTTTTGTTCACCAGACACTAATTTGTTTAATTATTACTCACATTTTCCAGTACAGTATCAAACCAAAACTACACAAAAGCCATTTAAACTAAATAAAGCTACCATCCGATTGAAAATGGCTAGAATTTTGTTTCACAGTTTTGATTCTTAATCAAATGCCAAAAGCATTGGTAACTTATGATAATGACACAGAGTGTAGATATCATATATATGCCGATGCACAGAGTGTGAAAGACATATTAGCATTGATGCATTTTGAGAGAGCCTAGGACTCACAATTGGTGAGGCGTCAAGATGCTCATACTTCCCCTCCTCCCTCAGCAATGGTAGTAAACAGCATGTTCCTCTCTCTGGATCTGCATACATGGTTCATGCCGTGCTATTGTTTAATGTGAGGAGTTGTAAAGATATTTATCCAGAGAAGGGGGACAAACAGTGAAATCCGGTCAGTAAAATCAAAGTAAGAAAGTCTTGTAAGGATAGGTAGAAATACTTTCCCCTGTAAAGCGATTGCAAAAAGGAATCACTGAAGGAGTAAGCATTGCTTTCCCCCGTTAGGCTTTCTATGGAATTGTAGTCAGTATTCAGTTGTTGCACTCTATGTGTGTTAATCTGTGTTCATTGCAACATTTAACCCCAAAAACTTTATTATTGGACCACATTTATTCTCACTAACATCCCTTGTAAAGCATCAAAACAGATACTCAGAGCACACTATGCTATTCATCACTCTTGTTGAGTTATTGAAGGACCAGATGCATTTTGAGAAGTAAAGCCTGGAGTGTGGAAGGAGGCCCTCCACTCCCCCGACATTGGCAATAAATAGCCTGTTTAAAGCAGGCATTCAACCAAAAAGCAGGATGTAAGAGGTTTTACATTTGTGAAAGAAGGTAACATATTAGCAAAGTTGTTTCCTTTTGGTAATATGCAGTCTCTGAGGCGGTAAACAGTATTTATGTGAATGTGTGTTCATTTATACAGTTGTCCTAAACAACGTGTTCTTGGCTCACCTATAAGTTCACTGTTGTGGTATGAATGTGATTATGTATAGGATAACATAAAAAACGTGAGTGACAATAAACATATGCTTTCCATTCCCCAGCTAATGCCGACCTGGCCAACATTTATGACACCAGGGATGACGTTATGGATTGCTGCTTCCACAGACCAAGACAATGGAGGAGAACAGGAGTCACCAGTTGAACAGTAAACTTAAAAAATTGCTGTACACCGGGAGCAAAGCAATTCCCTGGACCTCTAAACAGGGACTATAAAAAACTGCAAGACAAAGCCATGCTATAGACGTTACTCAGCTGAGGATAATAGCTATCAGCAGCATGTACAGTGGCATTGTGGCTCATGGGTGCCCTCTGCGCCCCCATTGTGCTGACTTTCACTCCTTAACCTGAGAGAAAGTGGAGCACATTTTACATTCGGGCGAATAGCATCCTTACTACGCCACCGACATAGCTGGAATCAAATGCCACAGGACAGCCACTGTTTATAAAATCTTCCTGGAGAGTTAGCGTGTTCATCAAGATCATGCACTACTGTTAAAGTTTTTTTCATTCACAATATGTTGCCACTCGTAGTGCTTTAATGACGTTTGCTGAGCTGGTATAGGTTTTAGACCCATAAAGATTGTGATATACCCATACATTGTAAAAATGTGCACAAAAGCACAGGACGATGAGTTGTACAAATACGTTATACTTTGAACTCCTAATTATTCCCAGGTTTTTGTACAGTATATGTCACATGCTCAATAAAATTGGCGGTTAGTCTATACATATATATTTTATGTATGGAACATTCATTGAACATGTTATGCATGAAATATCCTACGAAAGTACGGAAATGTATGAAATGCCTATCTTTTTTTTTTTTTAAACCTTTATTATATCATTCACAAAAATTACAGGAGTAGATCAACAACCACCAGGGCCGGACACTGCAGTTAGGAGATACGTATAAGAAGGTCAATAACACAGCTCTTCAGCCGGCAACCCTGAGGTCCGGCAGCGGTACAGGATATATGTTGCATTGAACACAGTGCAGATCGCATGTTATTCATAAGGTTTTCATTTTGCATTTAACCCCACCCTCCCCCCCAGAGACAAGATTAAGAAGAAGATACTGGATATCCGGAGCCACACATTCGAAGATATAATAAAGGTGGGTAGGTGAAGGAAGGTAGTCGCGGACCAACTTCAGGGACAGTAAAGACGCAAGCACTAGCTAGCTCAAGGAGGGTAAAGAACCAAACAACCGATCTCTCATCGTAGCCGCCCACCCGCAGACCCCGCCCACTTGTATACTCCAGGATGAAACAGAAAGTATTGCTACCGGACACTGCAAGAAGAAGAAAGGGACCATAGAACAAAACAAAGGCAAAATAACAAACCCCCCCCCCCACACCCTGCACCCCTGCAATGGCTACGGCCTACCCCACTAGCAGCGTGCCTGTCGCCCATAGGAATACCCTAAAAGAGAGAAAAAGAAAGAAAAAGGGGCCATAGAACAAAACAAAGGCAAAATAACAAACCCCTCCCACCCTGCACCCCTGCAATGGTTACGGCCTAACCTACTAGCAGCGTGCCTGTCGCCCAGAAAGATCCCTAAAAGAGAAGAAAAGCGGAGGAGGAGAGATAAAAGCACATTCCCGGACTCCTTTACCCTCCACCAGATGAAACCACCCCGAAACACGGTCAATATAGATTGCAGCAAAATATAAAATCAGTCCGGGGAAGCATGATACACACCACCCAACCCTTGTACAATACAGGTCACAATCCCAGCAGCGAGGTAAAGTATTATGCCAAACCCAAAAAAGACACAAGTTAACCCTGGCCGGTACGATTATTAACCAGAGCATTTATAATCCAGACCACAACGACAGTGAAAGCAGCAGAGCGTTCATAAAAGTTCAAGTCAGTACGAGCGAGTCGAAAAAAGGATAAAAGTGCATGGTATCCACAAAGCAAGTGAGAAAAAGCGTGGAAGGATAATGAAGCTCTCCGATAACAACAGGTGATCTTGTTGAGGCACTCAAGGTTGTCCATGTCGATGTTCAGTGGGTTATGGCTCAAGCAGGGGAAGCTAACAATGTTCACGGGCGCGCGAACCATCTTGTATGGATCAGCAGCGCACATGGAATCCGGCTTCTGCACAGGGTCCTCGAAGTTGAGCCCACAATGGTCCATGGGTAGTACAGCCGGCTGTAATAATGCCGAAAAGTCGCCGTCCGGTCTCCGGCAGATGTTGTCCATTGTTGCAGACAGTGTCTGGTATTGGAAGATGATCTGTGAGTGGAGCGCCCCAATGGCCGCCATTACCGCATGCAGCGATGGTGTGCCTTCTGTCCCCTCCATCTCCTCTCACGAAGCGACAGAGCAGGATATGAACCCCGGAGGTCGACTACTCCGGGGTAGCAGGCACAACCGGAGCAGACAACAACAACGGGTGCCCTCACCTCACGATTTCCACACCTTCGCCGCTAGTCAGGGCTCCGGTCCGTCACCCCCGGGAGGCTCACAGTGTCTCCAGGTGCCGAACACAGGACCGCAACAACCGAAGAGCCACGCTGCAGCGTCTGCGGTATAGACAATATATTAAATCGCCATTGGAAACGAGTAAAGTGTGTCTCCGTTCGAGAGACCGGACGAGTCCCAAAGTCCACAGCCGATGTTGTTCAACTCCAGCCCGGGTGGGTTGGAAATCGAGGCTTCCACGCTGAGTTAGGCCGAGAATGAAACACGGCGTATCTTCGTCACCCGATATGTTAAAAAGTTCGGGATTGCACCATCAGAGTCAGTAACTACTCGCATACACAGGAGTCAGGTGCAAAAGCAGGATAAAGTGCAGGATATACGAGCTGCTGGCGGAGGTCGGCGAAGCCGGGAGCTTATGCGGCCATCTTGGTTTCCTGCGTAGCTCCTCCCAGAATGAAAATACCTATCTTTAACCAGATTGAAATGACAACAGCAATAAATAGCTTACTAGACTTGGCACATACCAAGCAAACTTTCTGGACTGCACAACATTGCAAAAGGAAAACAGAGCTCAGAGCCGTATCTCCTGAGTGTGGCATGCCACCAGCGGTGGCTGGCAATATAAAAATATGGGTTGTACCATGCGTCCAACTCACCTGCCCGGTGCAGCGCTTCCGGTGATGGTGGTGTTACGTTAAGTCCATGAGCTGGAAAGAGAAGAACTTTCTTCCTGCCCAGTGGAATGCGACACCAAACTAATGCTGGAGCTGCTCTCAGCATGACAGCAGCTCCAGGATTGGTGGGAGCAGGCTAACTAATTTTGAGGCTGGGGCCTGTGCCAGCAATACTTCGACTGTTTATCAGCCCGGGGATTGCTTGATGTGCAGTGCACATGTCGGGCTGGGCTGCTCGTAGGTAGCCAGCCCGCCAACCCGACATGTGCTCTTAAATGGGCAGCAATAATACTGCAATAGCAAGATTCAGCCCCCCGCCTCACGCTCACGCTGTACGCAGCACGAGCTGGTGGCAAAATAAAACGACATTATTATGCCATTTTATTTATTAATGTTTGCCTGCTTGTAGAGAGCCACCCGGACTCTCTCCAACAATGTTGCGATACACTCACGCATCCATATACCCCTCGGGCGGGCTCATCCCGAGGGTATAAATCAGTGGGCCAAAGACTGCTCGTGGTCTGCCGGCCGAGAGTACAAGTACTGACTCTTGTGTCTTCATTATCAGCGCAGCTGCGGCCTATATGACCTGGGCCCTGCCGCGCTACAATGGCGACTAGGTCGGTCGCACCCCACGCATGCCCGCCCTCCTCGAGTGTTTCGTTCGCGAAGCGCTCGGTGTCCACCCGCGTTGCTCCTCTCACGCTGTGGCTGTTGCGAAGAACTGGGATGAGAACGACTGCGGCGCCCACCGGCATCGCTCTGAGCAGCGTGGTGTTTGCTGCCGCGTTGTGCCTGCCGCCCACTGGAACAACAGCTGCACCTTGGAAACAAAGAGAGAGAAAGGAGTTGCGTCCGTGGTAGCCGGACGGGGAATACTCCTGATTCCCTGGTCAAGGTATCAAAAGAACAAAATGGAGGAGTATTACCCGATGAGGGTAAATGAAGGCTTTTGTCCAAACTAAGGAAACACTGTTCCTTTGTTAGTAAACCCCTCACTCACCACCTGGTGGTGACCTGCTTCATCATCGGGGCCCACCCAAGTGGCCTAGCGTCACTTGGGTGTGCTTCAACACCTGAGTTACAGTGGAGCAGGTAGTGAAGTGTGGGATGCGAACAAAAAAAGGAAAAAAGTGTGAATGTTAAAATTGTCCTGGTTAATGCTTTTATACAATTTTTAATAAAAAAGTAACTGGACAATATTAAAAATGTGGGCGAGATAGTAGTAGGGAAGTTACGGCCTACATATCTCCGTTTATGTGTTGGTCGACATGTTTCTACCATATGGGGAAATCCCCGGTATTCCTCAGGACCAAAACAAGGAAGTGGGTGGTGTGCGCCCCCTAAAAGACGCACCCAGTCCTAATTCCTTGGTCATCCAGAAGAAAAATATACTTCTGGGTAGGCACTCCTAAGATTTAGGGTGCAGATAAAAACCTGTGGGGACGAAAGAGAGTAAATAAAATAATTACTATCCTGTAACGTAGTGCAGAATTAGGGTGCAGAATACGTGCAGTTATTCTTGCTTTCCACAGTGGTGAATTACACAGTGCCTTCATCAGTACAGAGCGTGTCTACAAGTGGTGTGAAAACGTGCTCATTAACGTGGGAGTAGTAAATCTATAGAGTAAGATATATCTGGCTAAGGGCTCTTGATTTTCGTCCTTAGTGCGTGCCTTAAAAGTACATGCTGGCGCCGTTGGTCAGGGTGCACTAAACTCGAGTGCTCATACTTGTACCGCCGTGGTTCAACTTGTGCCAGCTGGGTAGTTGTTATTTACATTGTAAATGTTCGAGAAAGTCCTAATCAGGATTTGTGGTCAACATATAAGGACAGACTAGACTAACATACACATATAACAAAGAGCTTATCACGACGTGTCACATGGCTGGAAAAGAAAAGGGCTTACAGGGGTGGAGCTCTAGTTGAGCTGCATCAAGCAGGGGGTGGGCGCTTCGCCGGTTACAACATGTTCTAATAGGAAAGGCATATGTTGTAAAATGAGGATTAACCTCCGTAGCGAAATAAGTCTACATAGCGGTTTTGTTGTTAAGCCCAATAGTAGTTCCTGCATGGGGAGGGAAAATAAAACTTACAGTTGGATGTGGCGAGCAAAGGCGGATCACCTACATCTCCCTGTTCGCTGCTTGGTAGCAACGAGTAAGTGAGGGCGTTGGGCGTATATGCGCCTGGCTGCTTACGGGGCGTGTCACGTGTCAGCTACGGCGGCCCGTGAGGAGGAGTGGTTGGCGTGGTAACCACTAGGCGCTGCGCCTGCGCCGTAGTGATCGTGTTGTTGGGTCACCACGAGGGGTGGTTGGCGTGGTAACCACTGGGCGCTGCGACTGCGCCGTAGTGATCGATTTGTTGTGATCACTGTGCGGTATGAAGGGTGAGCGCGTGTTGGAAAGGGCTTGGGACGCGCTTGTGCTGTAAATAACGGAATGGGGCTGGGTAGGCATAACAGAAGCCTGAGTGTTTTGATTGAGAGGCTTCGTGGTTTTCGGCAAAGTAAGGGATGTGGTGCATCCATAAGTAAGTGCTGACTATGTGGACCTAATTGGGGTTATCAAAAATGGGAGCTGTTACAGATAAACGAGGGGAACAGTCTGTGGTGTCAGACCGGCTCTACATTAGGGGATTAGTTTGAGAGCAGCGTGTCAGAGTTACTAGGAAAAGATGTTATTTAAATACAGAGTTCCACGGGATATTGTCGTTGAGCCCATGGATATGAGTGGAAAGTCTATATATCCATCTCTGTTCGTTTTCAAATAAACGAGCCTGGATGTTAGGGCCCGCTTGTAACTGTTCAATGACCGTCCACCTCATGTCATTGGTGGTGTGCTGGGCAGTGAGGAAATGATCTGTGAGTTTTGTCATGTTCTTCTTGCATCTTATTGTGCTCCTGTGTTCGCAAATTCGTTGCTTTATTTTGCGTGTCGTCATACCCACGTAGGGTTTTCCGCAGGTGCAGGTGATCAAGTAAATCACATTGTTGCTATTGCAATTCGTGTGGGATCTCTGTTCCCATGTTTTTCCAGGTTCCAAGTTGATGGTCTTGGTGTTTTCTGTTAGGTGACATACACTACAGTCCCCACACCGAGAATGTCCAGTGACTGGTGGTAGACCCCATATCTGTGTTAATGTCGGGTCACTGGTGTTGATGTTGTTTCTGGGTCTAGTGTTGACCAAGGTGTTTTTCAGACTGTTCGCTTTTCTGTATGAGAAGAGAGGTTTCTCCCAACTGAATGATCCAGAATTGATTATTGACCAGTGCTTTCTGATGCTTTTGCTCACTTCATTGGAAATCACATTATAGGTCGTCACACAGGTCAGTGGTATGTTTTCAGTGTCTTTTACGGTTTCTTCCAAAAGCGCTTGACGTGGTTGGTTTCTAGCTCGTTGTCGGCACTTCTTGGTGATCTTGGTTGGGTATCCACGTTGTGACAATTTAGTGGTGAGGTCCTCAGCTTGTTCTTTGAAGTCCTGAAGATTACTGCAATTCCTCCGTAGTCTTAAATATTGGCCATAGGGAAGATTCTCCCGTAAAGGTCGGGGATGAAAACTTTCAAACCTAAGGAGTTAAACCGTAAAAGACACTGAAAACATACCACTGACCTGTGTGACGACCTATAATGGGATTTCCAATGAAGTGAGCAAAAGCATCAGAAAGCACTGGTCAATAATCAATTCTGGATCATTCAATTGGGAGAAACCTCTCTTCTCATACAGAAAAGCGAACAGTCTGAAAAACACCTTGGTCAACACTAGACCCAGAAACAACATCAACACCAGTGACCCGACATTAACACAGATATGGGGTCTACCACCAGTCACTGGACATTCTCGGTGTGGGGACTGTAGTGTATGTCACCTAACAGAAAACACCAAGACCATCAACTTGGAACCTGGAAAAACATGGGAACAGAGATCCCACACGAATTGCAATAGCAACAATGTGATTTACTTGATCACCTGCACCTGCGGAAAACCCTACGTGGGTATGACGACACGCAAAATAAAGCAACGAATTTGCGAACACAGGAGCACAATAAGATGCAAGAAGAACATGACAAAACTCACAGATCATTTCCTCACTGCCCAGCACACCACCAATGACATGAGGTGGACGGTCATTGAACAGTTACAAGCGGGCCCTAACATCCAGGCTCGTTTATTTGAAAAAGAACAGAGATGGATATATAGACTTTCCACTCATATCCATGGGCTCAACGACAATATCCCGTGGAACTCTGTATTTAAATAACATCTTTTCCTAGTAACTCTGACACGCTGCTCTCAAACTAATCCCCTAATGTAGAGCCGGTCTGACACCACAGACTGTTCCCCTCGTTTATCTGTAACAGCTCCCATTTTTGATAACCCCAATTAGGTCCACATAGTCAGCACTTACTTATGGATGCACCACATCCCTTACTTTGCCGAAAACCACGAAGCCTCTCAATCAAAACACTCAGGCTTCTGTTATGCCTACCCAGCCCCATTCTGTTATTTACAGCACAAGCGCGTCCCAAGCCCTTTCCAACACGCGCTCACCCTTCATACCGCACAGTGATCACAACAAATCGATCACTACGGCGCAGTCGCAGCGCCCAGTGGTTACCACGCCAACCACCCCTCGTGGTGACCCAACAACACGATCACTACGGCGCAGGCGCAGCGCCTAGTGGTTACCACGCCAACCACTCCTCCTCACGGGCCGCCGTAGCTGACACGTGACACGCCCCGTAAGCAGCCAGGCGCATATACGCCCAACGCCCTCACTTACTCGTTGTTACCAAGCAGCGAACAGGGAGACGTAGGTGATCCGCCTTTGCTCGCCACATCCAACTGTAAGTTTTATTTTCCCTCCCCATGCAGGAACTACTATTGGGCTTAACAACAAAACCGCTATGTAGACTTATTTCGCTACGGAGGTTAATCCTCATTTTACATCATATGCCTTTCCTATTAGAACATGTTGTAACCGGCGAAGCGCCCTCCCCCTGCTTGATGCAGCTCAACTAGAGCTCCACCCCTGTAAGCCCTTTTCTTTTCCAGCCATGTGACACGTCGTGATAAGCTCTTTGTTATATGTGTATGTTAGTCTAGTCTGTCCTTATATGTTGACCACAAATCCTGATTAGGACTTTCTCGAACATTTACAATGTAAATAACAACTACCCAGCTGGCACAAGTTGAACCACGGCGTTACAAGTATGAGCACTCAAGTTTAGTGCACCCTGACCAACGGCGCCAGCATGCACTTTTAAGGCACGCACTAAGGACGAAAATCAAGAGCCCTTAGCCAGATATATCTTACTCTATAGATTTACTACTCCCACGTTAATGAGCACGTTTTCACACCACTTGTAGACACGCTCTGTACTGATGAAGGCACTGTGTCATTCACCACTGTGGAAAGCAAGAATAACTGCACGTATTCTGCACCCTAATTCTGCACTACGTTACAGGATAGTAATTATTTTATTTACTCTCTTTCGTCCCCACAGGTTTTTATCTGCACCCTAAATCTTAGGAGTGCCTACCCAGAAGTATATTTTTCTTCTGGATGACCAAGGAATTAGGACTGGGTGCGTCTTTTAGGGGGCGCACACCACCCACTTCCTTGTTTTGGTCCTGAGGAATACCGGGGATTTCCCCATATGGTAGAAACATGTCGACCAACACATAAACGGAGATATGTAGGCCGTAACTTCCCTACTACTATCTCGCCCACATTTTTAATATTGTCCAGTTACTTTTTTATTAAAAATTGTATAAAAGCATTAACCAGGACAATTTTAACATTCACACTTTTTTCCTTTTTTTGTTCGCATCCCACACTTCACTACCTGCTCCACTGTAACTCAGGTGTTAAAGCACACCCAAGTGACGCTAGGCCACTTGGGTGGGCCCCGATGATGAAGCAAGTCACCACCAGGTGGTGAGTGAGGGGTTTACTAACAAAGGAACAGTGTTTCCTTAGTTTGGACAAAAGCCTTCATTTACCCTCATCGGGTAATACTCCTCCATTTTGTTCTTTTGATACCTTGACCAGGGAATCAGGAGTATTCCCCGTCCGGCTACCACGGACGCAACTCCTTTCTCTCTCTTTGTTTCCAAGATTGAGGCAGCGCGCAGCTGCGAGAGTACAAGACATTCTTTTCTCTCAAAACACATATACAGGAGACCGACCACGACACAAGCATGGCAGAAAATCAGGGCTTATCTTTTTCCACGGAGGAAATAGACTCTATCATGAGCGACCTCAATGCCTTTGCAGATCCCAGCATCAGCAACACCATCTCACAGACATCGGAATGGGACAAACTCACTGAACTCAAACGCAACCGTATTAGAACAATACTGCATGGTACAATCCTTAAAGAGTATGTCACAAACAACATGGCCCCTAAAGGCTTACTAGTAACCAATGCCCCCCGAATTTTCCTAGAGGACGAGGAATTCAGAAGAGACTGGGCACAAATAGCGTGGCACTGCACGCATGACTGGATCATGCTGATCCTAAAAACAGCAATAAGACTTTCCGAAAAAATCCAGATTGAAATCCAAACTATAGAAGGCCAAATAAAAGCCACCATTACAGGGTACAAAAAGAAATTGGACGAAATAAATAAGGAGATCAATGAGTACAGGGAAAACCTCACACAACAAAAGGTCTCCAAATTCCAAAAAGATCTAAAGAAGTTCTCTTTTGTCAAAGCCTACCCATACTCTGACAAAGACTATAAAGGGACCACCACACAGGATCAAGATTCTGATGCATCCAGTAACACTTCCCACAGTTCCAACAGTAGTGGAGGCTCTAACAGCAGCACACCACGACAGAAAAAGAGAGGTGGATTCCAAGGAAACTATCAGTGGCCACAATATAACCAACCCCCCTTCAATCCATATCAACAACCACAACAGTTCCCCATGTATGGATGGCAACCCCCCTTCCAACAATATCCGTTTCAGCAAAATCAATACCGCCCTCCTTTTCAGAACAGAGGCAGGCGCGGAAGAGGCCGCAACAAAAGGGGCAATACCGTCCATTGGGAGGAAGACGATATGGTGAGCAGCAACACCAGGAACTAAACCGCATCCAACAAAGCAGGCCCCAGCAACATGAGGACCTAGTGACCAATCTATCGTCTCACTTCCTAACAGACATTGAGAAAAAGGTCCTCAACAAAGGACTGGGATTTGTCCCCACTGCCAACTTAGACAAGTTCAAATTACACTGCGAACTAGCTGCATTCTTTAGAAAACTGAAACTGAAAGCGTTTTTTGAAAAAACCAACAAGGAAAACATTGAGGAAATACCCAATGAAACTGGTTTAAAAACTAAATCAACGTTCGTTCCCCCACCACACGCCATCCCAGTGGAAATAAATACATTTGAACAAGCGGTATTCAATGATATACAATCCACCAGAATCCCCACACGGTATCAGAACATCAGTGGAGCCGAGAGGAAAGCTCTATCTGATCTGAAGGGAGTTGACAGAATCATCATAAAACCGGCAGACAAAGGCGGAGGCCTAGTTATCATGAACCGTACTGATTACCAACAGGAATGCAGACGATTACTTGAGGATCGGAAGAACTATCTCCCCCTCACCTATGACCCCACAGACGACCTGAAAAGAGAAATTATGAACCTGGTTGAAGAAGCGGAACACAAAGGTGAAATCTCAAAACAGGAAGCAGATATCTAACCAAATCAGAGGCTAAAATTCCTTATTTCTATGTGGTCCCAAAGATGCACAAGAACAGAACACCACCACCTGGTAGACCAATAGTATCCGGAATAGGTTCACTCCTCGAACCACTGTCCAGATTCTGTGACTACTTCCTGAAACCGATTGTACAGGGGACCTCAACCTACCTGAAAGACACAAAAAGCCTCCTAACACTCCTGGAAACCATCAGAATGGAGGATGACATGACCTTGGTCAGCTTCGATATAGAAAGCCTCTATACCAATATCCCCCAGGACGCTACCATCACTGTACTAAAAGAAACCTATGAGCACACCACGTGGGAATACAGAACACCCAAGAGTTTCATCATTGATTGTGCCACCTTGGCCCTCAAAAGGAATTTCTTTGAATTCGAAGGATCCCTGTATTTACAAATAGGGGGCACATCTATGGGCAGTGTTTTTGCGCCTAGCATAGCAGGACTCTATGTCTTTGAATTTGAGAAAAAACACATACTCTCACCCACCAACCCATATTTTGAAAACATAGTTTTCTGGCGCCGTTACATTGACGACGTGCTAGCAATCTGGAAGGGCCCGCAGGAAATTCTTACAGCCTTTATCGCTTGGGTCAACACACGTGATCAACATCTTCACTTTACCCACAGCATAGACAAAGAAAAAATGGTCTTCCTAGACATTGAGATTCTAAAGAATCAAGAAGCCCTGACCACCAAAACACATTTCAAGCCCACGGCAAAAAATAACCTCCTTAGGTTTGAAAGTTTTCATCCCCGACCTTTACGGGAGAATCTTCCCTATGGCCAATATTTAAGACTACGGAGGAATTGCAGTAATCTTCAGGACTTCAAAGAACAAGCTGAGGACCTCACCACTAAACTGTCACAACGTGGATACCCAACCAAGATCACCAAGAAGTGCCGACAACGAGCTAGAAACCAACCACGTCAAGCGCTTTTGGAAGAAACCGTAAAAGACACTGAAAACATACCACTGACCTGTGTGACGACCTATAATGTGATTTCCAATGAAGTGAGCAAAAGCATCAGAAAGCACTGGTCAATAATCAATTCTGGATCATTCAATTGGGAGAAACCTCTCTTCTCATACAGAAAAGCGAACAGTCTGAAAAACACCTTGGTCAACACTAGACCCAGAAACAACATCAACACCAGTGACCCGACATTAACACAGATATGGGGTCTACCACCAGTCACTGGACATCCTCGGTGTGGGGACTGTAGTGTATGTCACCTAACAGAAAACACCAAGACCATCAACTTGGAACCTGGAAAAACATGGGAACAGAGATCCCACACGAATTGCAATAGCAACAATGTGATTTACTTGATCACCTGCACCTGCGGAAAACCCTACGTGGGTATGACGACACGCAAAATAAAGCAACGAATTTGCGAACACAGGAGCACAATAAGATGCAAGAAGAACATGACAAAACTCACAGATCATTTCCTCACTGCCCAGCACACCACCAATGACATGAGGTGGACGGTCATTGAACAGTTACAAGCGGGCCCTAACATCCAGGCTCGTTTATTTGAAAAAGATCAGAGATGGATATATAGACTTTCCACTCATATCCATGGGCTCAACGACAATATCCCGTGGAACTCTGTATTTAAATAACATCTTTTCCTAGTAACTCTGACACGCTGCTCTCAAACTAATCCCCTAATGTAGAGCCGGTCTGACACCACAGACTGTTCCCCTCGTTTATCTGTAACAGCTCCCATTTTTGATAACCCCAATTAGGTCCACATAGTCAGCACTTACTTATGGATGCACCACATCCCTTACTTTGCCGAAAACCACGAAGCCTCTCAATCAAAACACTCAGGCTTCTGTTATGCCTACCCAGCCCCATTCTGTTATTTACAGCACAAGCGCGTCCCAAGCCCTTTCCAACACGCGCTCACCCTTCATACCGCACAGTGATCACAACAAATCGATCACTACGGCGCAGTCGCAGCGCCCAGTGGTTACCACGCCAACCACCCCTCGTGGTGACCCAACAACACGATCACTACGGCGCAGGCGCAGCGCCTAGTGGGTACCACGCCAACCACTCCTCCTCACGGGCCGCCGTAGCTGACACGTGACACGCCCCGTAAGCAGCCAGGCGCATATACGCCCAACGCCCTCACTTACTCGTTGCTACCAAGCAGCGAACAGGGAGACGTAGGTGATCCGCCTTTGCTCGCCACATCCAACTGTAAGTTTTATTTTCCCTCCCCATGCAGGAACTACTATTGGGCTTAACAACAAAACCGCTATGTAGACTTATTTCGCTACGGAGGTTAATCCTCATTTTACAACATATGCCTTTCCTATTAGAACATGTTGTAACCGGCGAAGCGCCCACCCCCTGCTTGATGCAGCTCAACTAGAGCTCCACCCCTGTAAGCCCTTTTCTTTTCCAGTCATGTGACACGTCGTGATAAGCTCTTTGTTATATGTGTATGTTAGTCTAGTCTGTCCTTATATGTTGACCACAAATCCTGATTAGGACTTTCTCGAACATTTACAATGTAAATAACAACTACCCAGCTGGCACAAGTTGAACCACGGCGGTACAAGTATGAGCACTCGAGTTTAGTGCACCCTGACCAACGGCGCCAGCATGTACTTTTAAGGCACGCACTAAGGACGAAAATCAAGAGCCCTTAGCCAGATATATCTTACTCTATAGATTTACTACTCCCACGTTAATGAGCACGTTTTCACACCACTTGTAGACACGCTCTGTACTGATGAAGGCACTGTGTCATTCACCACTGTGGAAAGCAAGAATACCTGCACGTATTCTGCACCCTAATTCTGCACTACGTTACAGGATAGTAATTATTTTATTTACTCTCTTTCGTCCCCACAGGTTTTTATCTGCACCCTAAATCTTAGGAGTGCCTACCCAGAAGTATATTTTTCTTCTGGATGACCAAGGAATTAGGACTGGGGGCGTCTTTTAGGGGGTGCACACCACCCACTTCCTTGTTTTGGTCCTGAGGAATACCGGGGATTTCCCCATATGGTAGAAACATGTCGACCAACACATAAACGGAGATATGTAGGCCGTAACTTCCCTACTACTATCTCGCCCACATTTTTAATATTGTCCAGTTACTTTTTTATTAAAAATTGTATAAAAGCATTAACCAGGACAATTTTAACATTCACACTTTTTTCCTTTTTTTGTTCGCATCCCACACTTCACTACCTGCTCCACTGTAACTCAGGTGTTGAAGCACACCCAAGTGACGCTAGGCCACTTGGGTGGGCCCCGATGATGAAGCAAGTCACCACCAGGTGGTGAGTGAGGGGTTTACTAACAAAGGAACAGTGTTTCCTTAGTTTGGACAAAAGCCTTCATTTACCCTCATCGGGTAATACTCCTCCATTTTGTTCTTTTGACAACAGCTGCACTGCCAGCTTGAGCCTGCACACGCGCCTCCCGTGCCAAAGGGGAGCATGTTCAGCTGGTGGAGCTGGCTGGCCTGGTGCCGGGAGGAAGGGGTGGTAAGTGCTTGCTGCCCCGCCAGCACGCCACTTCTCATCTGCGGTGGTCCCGCTCCTCGCGCCCCTGCGGGGCCAGCTCCTCGCGAGGCCCGCAGGCCCAGGCTTACTTGCATCGCCTGCCCCGAGCAGCGAGGCCCTGGCTCAGGGCTGCCCCTTCCGCTGCCTGCATCAACGGCTGTACCGGCTGCTTTAGAGAGCGCTCACCCTACTGGATCCTCGTGGGAGGGGCCCGTGTGGCACCGCATGAGGGTGTGCTGTACAATAGTGCCCCAGAGATATTTGGCAAACAAGCATTGGCAGCCACAAAGGAAACAAAGTGAAACTAAAAAAGGAAAGGTGGAAAAAGGGCATCTGCGGGGCCACAGCACTGAGGGGCCAAGTCTGCCCACATTCCAAATACACACACTGAGGCAACACATCACTCCACCTGTAGGCGCAAGGAGACACCCCACAGCCAGGGCGTCAAGGACACGTGTTGAGTCGCACCTCGGAATCGCATGTCAGCACGCAAGCCGCGCCCCTGCACCCACACACTTATGCCCAGCCGCAATGAGCAACACCACGCTGGTGGCAGGGGCTGCCGCCCAGCAAGATGGAGGGCGCAATCCAGCAGTCGCCACCAATCCTCCGCCACCAGTGCACACCCACACGGCAGTCGCACCACTACCCCCCTTCAGTGAGGCCGCAGACCCCGCAATGACTGCGCCAAGATGGAAGGCCTGGGTCGGATGGCTCAACCACTACTTCAAGGGGACCGGCGAAACCGATGGGACTGTCAAGCGGTCACTCCTCATCTTCTTCAGCGGTGCAAAGATCTATGATCTGTTCGAGACGCTCCCCAATACCGGAACCGATGATGACTACAGGACGGCGGTCGCCGCGCTCAACAGACACTTCGACCCACAGCTCAATCACGACTTTGAGAAGTTCAAGTTCAAGAGGGCGTAGCAAACTGAGACCGAATCGGTGGATATGTTCTATGCGCGTCTACGCTGGATGGCCAGCACATGCCCCTTCACGGACCAGAGGGACGAAATCCAGGACCAGATCATCCTAGGATGCTGTTCAAAACTCCTGGGGAAGCTAATCCTCCGGCAACCTGGAATCTCGCTGTAAGAGATCCTGGTCCTAGCCCGCTCCCATGAACCGTTGGATGCCAGGGCGGAGGAGATGGAAGCCACCCTGCACACACAAGTCACTGCATCACCGACGCCCAGGCACCCGCCAATCAAGGAGGAAAAGGTGGATGCCATCCAGTAACGGCCCAACGCCTCGCCAGGCACCTAGACCGCCACCAGGTGGACCATGTGGATACTGTGGGGAGCATCACCCCCACGACGGCCGTCTGTGGGGCAAAAGGAAAAACATGCTCTCGCTGCAGAAGGCTCAACCATTACGCCAGTGTGTGCCGCGGTGGGAAGTTCTGATCAACAGTGTCAAGGCCCAGAAGTGTGTCCCAGCGCGTTCACCAAATCTCCCTTGATGACCCACCGCCGGTGCCAGAGGACCAGCCCCAGGAGCGACGCCCCATGTATGAGGATGAGGATAAGGTGTTCGTGGTGTCATACGTCAGCCAGACGGGGACTCTCCGTCTCCATCGAAGGCACTGACGTACGAGCCCTCATCGACACTGGGGCCTCCGTCAATGTGATGGACCAATATGATCACCTATCACCGCGACCTCCTCTCACACCGTCCACTGCAAGGATCTACACGTATGGAGGGACAGACCCGCTCCCTCTCCGGGGCGTCATTCAGACCATGGTCGGAAGTGGGAGCTACTCCACCGAAGCGAAGTTCCACGTCACGGAGGGTAAGAAGGGGACTTTGCTTAGCTGCCACACAGCCAAAGACCTCGGGCTTGTCTTCTTCTCCAATCAAGTTCATGAGTCTCATGCGGAGGCAATGTTACAGGAGTTTCCGGCACTCTTCAAAGGACTGGGAAAACTCGAAGGCTGCAGGGAGTGATCAACCTCAGCGATGATATCCTCGTGTACTCCACCATGCTTGAGGAACATCACTCGCACCTCACGGCCACGCTGAAGAGGCTAGTGGACTGCGGGCTAACTCTGCACAAATACAAGTGCTTGTTCTCTCAGGAGAGCATGGACTTCTTTGGCTATATGTTCACCCGTGAGGGACACCTGGTGGATCTGAAGAAAGCAGAAGCCATCCGAGCGGCCAGCACCCCTCGCAACCCCACCTCGACATGGCCACATACTATGGACGGTTTATTCCCAATCTGGCAGCCATATCCGAGCCACTGCGTGCACTCACGCATCAAGACCACAAGTGGGAATGGACGCTGGCGGCCAACAAGGCTTTCCAAGACATCAAGGCGGGACTGCTGGACAAGACCGTGATGGTCTACTTCCATCCAAAAAGCAGAACGGAACTGGTCGGCAACGTGGGCCTAGGAGCGGTCCTTCTTCAAGGACATGGCCCGGAAGTGTGGAAGCCAGTTGCCTACGCCACCAAAGCCCTCACCGACACCAAGACCAGATACGCTCAAATCGAGAGGGAGGCATTGGCGATCAAGTGAGCGTGCCAGCATTTTCACTTGTATCTATGCAGCCAAATATTCAGTGTTGTGACCAACCACAAGCTGTTACTCCCGCTGTTTGCCAGCTCATCCGGATTAGCGCCCCCCGATGATCGAACGATGGGCCGTCCAGCTGCAAGTATACAACTTGAAGGTGGTTTTCCCTCCAGGGATGCACAACCCTGCCGACTACCTGTCTCGACACACAGAATCTCCGACACCTGTCGACCCGTCTTCATTATCAGTGCATCTGCGGCCTATATGACCTGGACCCCGGCTGGCTACACTGCTGTGCATGCAGCAGGCAGGGTGACCCTCCTCCTCCATTTAGGAGGAGCCGTCCCTGCAAGCTGCTACTTTCGTCCCCTAAGCTGGAGCTCTAATTAGACTGCTTTGTGCAAAGCATAGCAGAGCATCACGGTGCAGAGGTGAGTGTGCACAATTTGTCACCTTTCACTGCAAATTCTTATTCTTATAGACGTTAAAGAAGGATCCTAGGCACTAGATCTGTGGTGTGCACTGCAGCACATGTAATGCATGTTTTTTTTGGAGAAATAACAACATGTTCCCTTGTTAAAACCTGTTTCAAGGAGGAGTTTGTTTTTAATGGAAAGCCGGGTCGGGCTATCTTAGTAGATTGGGCTTTGTATGAAAACCTAAGGGTATTTGCACTTATCCACCCAAGAATCACTCCTTCGAATCAAATCAATGCAGGTATATCTACAACTAGAATAAGTTGCCTTTGTAACGCAAATAATTTGTTGGAACATTTATACCATTTTGTCACTTTTGACAATGCAATGCCTTGGGAAATCTGGGTCTTAGAGTATGAACACAGAAGAAGTAAGTAACCATGATTGGCTTCTACCAACTGTCACTCCTGAAAAAAAAAACTCCCCGACATCGAGCAAGCCCTCCATGCCTCACTTATTAAGATGTCTAAGCTTTTTTTTGTTGTTGAAATTTTCTTTATTGAGATTTGCAATGAACAGTCGCACTAATATTACTTTATAATATATAGCAGCTCAAATCGATTGAGTTAAATCAATGACAAAAAAGCATAACCCAGCAATAAACATGGTACAGGGAGCAACCTCCTGAATGATTGACAATAATGCTTGCAATGAATTACATCAAATGCAACTGTTTTCACAATTCCGGCAATGGATCAAGGTCTGACCTACATTTATAATGACTATTATCAAGCAACCAGATGAGATCATCTTACACTCTCTCCCAGTGCTCTATTCCGTTTAACTATGTCTAGATTTGCGTTTCAATCTCAGTCAAGGGGGTATGACAATAAGTAATTCTTCAATGGTTGCTAAATGTCTCGTGGGCGTGACGTGTGTGGTAACAGAGTGGCGTATACATCACTCATATTGTCACATTAAATCATGTCAAGGAGCCAGGCCCTCATAGTCGCTGTTTGTGTTCTGCCCCAATTTAAAGAAATAGGTTGCTTTGCGGTGAGTAAAGCCATTGCTGTGAACCTTCTGATTCTTTTCATTAAAGGCAGAACATACCCTAGCAATGCTATCAATGGTGTATGTTGTATAGTCTGCTCCACCATGAGAGATATCTGTCAAAAAACCTCCCCCCCAGTGTGCCTACACCAGTACGCAGTTCCAGTCAGGTGCGAGAAGTCAGCATCAGAAGCAGCGCATCTAGCGCATGCGTGCAAGATGTTGGGGTCCAATTTTAGCCAATAACCTCGGGGTTACACAAGCTCGGTGTATATATTTTAAATGTAATCATTTATGGTGATGGTTATTCGAAATGTCATATGTTTGTGCGCAACAATTATGCAATATGGTGTCAAATATTGGTGTACCCAGGTCCCGTTCGCAGCCAGCCCGTGCTTTGGTGCCAACCGCTGCATGGAGAGATACAGGCGTGAAACCAAGTAGGTACTGTCTGGGAAGGCTGTAACGAGTGTGAGGGGGGAAAGTCCTCTGATTCCGCCCAAGCGTCCCGCACAGCTCCAATTAGGGACCCACAGACCCTGTGAAGGAGGTATCTGTCCATGTAAGGAGGATCCTCGTAAGAAAGTAGTTCTGTCATGGTACACCGTCGCAAATCTTTAAACGGATCTCCAACCTTCTGGAGTCCATGTTTGGTTAATGCACGCTTGGTAAGAGTTTCAGTGGTGGGGGGTAGGCACGGATTATCTGTCAATGGTATATGTGCCAAGTAAAGAAACACATTTTGTAGATACCGCCGTAGTTCGGTCCATGCCCAGCACATTGTGGGCAGCATCTGAATGTCAGTGGGGCAGCGAGGCAGGCCTTGTGGTAATATAGTGGATAGCCAATTAGGGTATACTTGGGAGCGTTCGGGCTTGAGATACTGAAGTAGGGCATCAGGGTGATACCAGTAGTATGTAAAATGGACCTGAGATATGAGGTAATATAAAATAAAATCAGGGACTCAAAATTTCCCTCATTCATAAGGCATAATTAGAGTATTCCAGCTCATGCGCGGTTGTTTACCAGCCCAAACAAGGCAAATGAGTGGGGACCGGAGTGTTTCGAAAAAGATTGTGGTAAGCACAATGGGACTATTCAGGAAGAGTTCAAAAAAACGCTGCAGGACCACCATTTTCATTATGAAGATCCTACCCGCCATGGAGAGGGGAAGTTTGATCTTTTTTTCGACCTGTGTTATGAGGCGGTCTATTGCTGGATCGTAATTAAGGAGGATCACCTCAGATGCGCTGCAATGTAAGAAAATGCTGAGATACTTGGGGGGGGAGGGTTGACACCATTTCAGGGGGAACTAGAAATCTTCTTGGGTAGTAGCCAGTGTTAACGGGAAAAGTTCTGAATTGGCCCCTACTCCTCCAACCAGACCATGGCCACCTCTTGCAGATAGTCCTCAGGGCCGTCCCTCTGGGGGGTTGCTTGTTGTATATAAATGGGTGTAGTAGGTTAGAAAAGCGAAGTGATTTCCGTCCCCTTCGTCAATGTGGCATCAGTGTCCGGTTCAAGATGTGTGATGAATGCTGATTGGTATTGGAGCCAGAGAAGACAGGCAAAGGCATCCCATAGTATAGATTGTGAAGTCACTGTGCCTTCGTTTAACAAGAAGTACTCTCTGTGAAACACCGAGTCAGAGCTGAGGGAGAGAATCTCCATAAAGGCCATTGTTTTGGGATCATGGGGAAGTCAACCGAAAACAGCACAGGGACATGATCGGACAGTGTATGGTGGCAGATAGTCAATCGTCTGGACTTCCAATAGAAGCTGCTGTATAAGGTACCAATGGTCTATCCGGGACCATGAGCTATGAGAGGCCGAGTAGAATGAGTAGTTTCTGACCATTGGATGTTTAGTGCGCCTGGGATCCGCTAACAATGCAGACTTCAATAGGGTGAGAAGGCCCTGTGTTGCCTGCGGTTTCCTGATACATCCTGGGCCAGTAGTGCCTGCAATGGGGTCTAATGTGAAATTGAAATCACCACCCATAAGTATATTCCCAGAGTCAAGGCGGTCAATATGTGCAGTAATGTTGGGAAAGAAGTCAGAGTGTTTAGTGCATATACATTAACTAAGAGCAGTGGTTCTACTCCCAACAGACCCGATACAATAATATATCTGCCCTCGTCATCCGCCACAACCTCCGAGACCTGAAAAGGGAGAGATCGATGGACCAATATACACACCCCACTGGAATATGACCTATAGCTGGAAGAAAAAAACTGTGGCTGCCCCATGACGCCGCAAATCCATGCACCAGGAGCGGTGCATAGTAAGTCTCCTGAAGGAAGGCGATTTGAATAGTATGTATGGCCTGATAAGCTAGGACTTGATGGCCCTTTTTTGGGATTAGACAGTCCTCTCACATTCCAGGATAGGCATTTAAGGCACAGACAAGAACTGCGCTCACCATGGGAAGTCATCTAATCAATGCTAAGAAGTCCATTGCATCCTGCTAATATTTAAAAGTCACACCATGGGTAATACAACGAGGAGGGCATTGCTTGGGGCTGATGATGGAGGCCACCTGAATCGCGGGCTCCGCGACTGAGCCCTTAAACATCCTGCTATAACGACACTCCGGATACCCTACCCCGATGGGAGGATAGATGAAGGGACCGCGCTCAACCTGGCAGTACTTCGAAACCTAAACCGGACCCGAGACCCTGGCGCCATCTGTTCGCAAGCTGGCCGGTGCGGGAGTGACGTGCGGGCCCAGATGGTGACCGTAAAACGACACCGAAACTCGGTGCGACAAGGATTGTCGGGGAGGATGTGCCCTGTTGAGGACCCTGAGCAAAGGCAAGCTGAGTGGTAATGATGCTCAAGGAACCAGAGAACTTCCAACGAGAAGCGAGCGAATGGTGCGGGACCCCCTAGTGGTGCGGGTATTCTGGGTCGTTCCGGGATCCAGCTGAGCAATGACCGGGACCTCAATGGCGCGGTAACAAAGGTCACGGAGGACTTCCCGCAAGTGAGGAGGTTAGCGTGGGAGCCTGACCCGGCACTGCAGTGTGGAGTGGCTGGGAGCCGAGAGCAGCAGAGCCCTCGAGACCGAGGCGTGCTGAGCCCTGAGAAGAACGGACACAAATAAATAAATAAGCTGCTGGTCTTTGGGAGGTGATTTGCACGCATCGAATGCATGTGCCCTGTGTGCCCGCCGGGAGAGCACGGGGGGCTGCCACTGAGGAAATGGAGGCCTGCAGGTGGAATTAGTGAGGTGGCCCCAGCCTTGATGGTCCACAGAGTGGAACTAGGCAGTGGGTGACGGAGGGGAGAGCGCAGTACTTCCCCTAGTGTGAGGAACGGTGGGTGCGACTCTTGGTGTGGCAGTTGGCCCGACCGGTGATAGGAGGTATCATATCTGCAGTGCCACTTGAACTGCGACCGGTGGGGGTGACACTACCTTACCCCAGAGTGTGCGTGGCCTGGCCTAACACGACACAGAGAGGGAAAAGGCAGCCCCTTAAGACCTTGTCTGGAAATAAGGGGGAACGCTTGGAACCTTCCCCTAGAGCTGGTGTGGGCACCGGGACATCCAGAGGCCAGACCCACTTTCATGGTAGTATGCCCAAGCGACTATTCTCCCTTGCCCGGATTTAACCCCGACCTGCTGCGAGAAGAGCTGTGCAGCTGGGCTTGAAACTCGAAGGGGGATAGCGGCGGCCCTACCTGGATCAGGACTCCCAAACACTATCTGAACGGTGGGGCGGGAGGCTCTCCTTCTAGCAGCGCTTCACGATGGGCAAAGTGAAAGGTAAAAAGGACGGAGCTCAACCGGTGTCGGACTGTGAATTGTCTAACCGGGGGGAGCTAGATGAACCTGAGGAGACGTGCGGTCCCCACCTGCAGAACCAGCTGGACAAAATCCTAGCAGCGATAGCGGATTCCCGAGCAGCGCTGCAGCAGGATATAGCACAGGTAGCCACGGGGTTGGGCCTATTGCGGGCTGACCATGGTAAATTGGTGGACAGAGTCAAAACGGTGGAGGGAGCGATCCAAACCATTGAACCAGTACAGAATGACCTCAAGGCCACGATGACTGATGTTCTGGATTGCATTGGAGCTCTGGAGAAAAGGGCCGAAGATGTTGAAGGACGAAACCGCTGAAACAACATCTGCGTAGTAGGTCTACCAGAGAAAGCGGAAGGGACAGACATACTGCAGTTTCTTGAGACCTGGTTTAAAACAGTGGTGGCACCGGAAGGCCTATCCGCGTTCTACACTTTGGAACGGGCACATAGAGTACCAGCCAGACCGCCTCAGCAGGGCCGGCCCCCGCGACCGGTGGTGGCCAGGCTGTTGCATTTCCGTGACAGAGATTTGTTGCTCCAGAGAGCATGGTCGGACTGCCCCTACCATGTGGGGAACAGCAAGGTTAACCTATTCCCGGACTACACATATGAAACACAGCGACGCTAGAGTTCTTTCCTGGCTGCCAAGAGGGAATTGAGGGAAGAGGGACTTCAATACTCCCTATTGTTCCGGGCCAAGCTGCGGGTAATTGTGGACGGTAAAACGTATTTCTATGACAAGCCGGAAGATGCCTGTGCTTTGCTGGAATTGTACAGAGCTGGGAAAGACGGTGACGAACAAAGAACACAGCTTCTCGCAGAGCGTTTGCCTCAGAGGAAATCGAGAAGGCTTCGGAATAGACAGAGGGGTCTGAGGAGACCCTCGCTACAGCAGGCAGAAGCAGAACGCTGGGATGTGCTTGAAGTGATATCGGCACTATCGGGAGCGCAAGAGGTGCTGTCACCGGGAGTAACCGAATCGGAGAAGGACAGGGACCGATCCGATACCGAACGCTCAGAAGCGGACAGTGTGCGCCTGCCGAGGGTAACACCATCAACGGCAGACGTAATGTTGGATGAGGGCTGAGGCGGAAGCTGAACTGAACGAGACTCGACTCAGCAGCTTGCATGGACTTCCGGTAGTAGGTTTTTTGGTAGGAGATTAGGGGATGGGGGAAGAGTGCTCATTGCAGTTTTCATTTCTCCGGGGCTCGGTTCGGGGAGAGGTGCACGCAGAGGTTGGCCGGTTTTTGGCACCTAGTCCCCCTCATTGCCCTTACGGCATGCCCTCAGTGACTGCTGACGGGCTTAGACGTGTGTCAAAGTTTGTATTGGTTTGGATGGGAACTAGCGGTTCGTTACTAGGTCATGTTCTGGGGGGGTGGGTAGCAGGGGTAGTTGGGGAGGGTGTTGGGGGGAAAGTTCATCGGTGTGGAAGCGGGAGCACGTTGTGGGATGCAGATGTTACTTGTGGGGGATGGGAGATACCGCAGATTTACGATGTATTACCTGGAATGTGAGGGGCCTGCACACTATGACGCGACGTCACAAGATACATGCATATTTGGTTCGCAGATGGATTCACATATCACTAATTCAGGAGACTCATTTAACCAAGATAGAAGGCATAGCACTGCAGAGGCGATGGAGGGAACAAGTTTACAACACCACCTACTCAGCATTTGCACGGGGCACTCTAATTTGGATTAGAGCAAGGGTCCCTTTCCAAGTCACAATGCAGACGATAGACCCTGAGGGCAGGTTCGTGGCCATAGAGGGCAGACTCAGGGGCAGGGATATAGCATTCTGCAGTATTTATGCGCCAAATGTGGATCAGATGGGTTTTCTGACGCAACTCTCTGGTTCGTTGGCGTCCTATCTTGCGGGCTCACTAGTGATTGGAGGAGACTTCAACTCCATAACAGACATATCATTAGATAGATCACACCCCGCTAGCTTATTCTCCGATCCATAGGCTGACTAAAGGCAGGCTAGAGTGGCAGACTAGGTGGCACCTGATGGATGCTTGGCGTACGCATCATCCACTCGATCATGACTATTCCTACTACTCCGGGATGCATGATTTACATGTCCGGCTGGACACGGTGTGGTGAACCGCAGCCTTAAGGCCCGGCGGTGCAGGGTACAACTGAAATCCCCGGGATTCCCTTGCCTTGTCAAAAACAGAGACACAGACTCTTCGTCTGGCGTAGAAGATTGTATTTATTAGCTGCAGCTAGTACAGTGGTCTTAGAAGTCATTGGTATAACGAGGTTCAAAAGAGACTGCCACTTAACTCCGTGGGGCACAGGTTTATATACGGCACAATACAATGCAAAATGCAATCACACTAGAGCATGAGACATAGGCAAATGTTATAGACAATGCTTTAAATCCAAGGCAACTCAAGTTCCCGGTTATATTTGTCACTCGACCCCTTAAGCAAATTACAAACGAATCCACACAATTCGATTTACAAGTAGAGAAAACACAGTTGTATGCTCTAGAAGGACAGTCATAAAACAAGAGAATGCATGAGACGTGTAACGAAGCACAGCAGATAAGATAACTTAGAGAAAAGAATGGTGCAAACCAACAAATTTGTCCGGACGGGGATTAATCCGCTCAGACAGGAATTAGTGTACTCGGCCAGACCCTGACACTCGTTAGTAAACATAGGCGAAGAAGCCACCTGACACATAAATGCAGAAACGACAAAAACATCGCGTTCGCCGCGCTGCCTGAGTGAGGGCAACACAAGATGGCGGCGGCTACAAAATGGAGGCTGAGCACGAACGAATTCGCAATTTACAGAACCTCAGTCCCTCCTTTTGCCATTACTCAGGCAAAAACAAACCAACTCATGCTAGTCTGAGTCGGAATCAACATCGTGTTCATAAAATCCTCAAGCTGTTGCTGCACCATCATCCTAATATTCTCTGTCTTCTGAGTTACAGGTTGTGGAACACATAAAGTAGCCAGTAGGCCACAAACTGCAGGACCACATTGGACACACAGCCAACAAGAGAATATGATGGCCAAAATTGCTCCAAGGAAAGTTAGGATCTTCCATCCCCAAGTTGACAATCTTCCCCAAAACCATCCCATAAAAGACCAATCCCCTTCGTCCTGATGAATCGACTCGGAGATGGTATGCAATTTGGAAATGGCCTGGTATATTGTCGGAGCATCATCTGGAATATAGATGCAGCAGCTAGATCCGATCATTCTACAGACACCTCCTTGGTCTGCTAAGATCACATCTAGCGCAATCCGATTCTGCAACGTCATAAGACGGTCAGCCTGAATATCTGCCGTAATGTTACCTATCGCACCTGCAGTAACATTAATAGTGGTCTCAACCACACAAACCAATTGCCTGATGTTTCTGCTGTTGGCCATTGGGCCCCAAAAGGGAAGGAATCCTTTAAGGAAGTCTCCTCCCTCTTGTTTTGCCGTGTCCTTGGCATCGAATATACCTCGGCTATGTCTAACTCTGTGGTGGTCTGACGGAGCCGTATATGTAGGGGGAAGAAGGAAAGCTATATAACATGTTCCAGAAAAGTTAGAAGGGAGCCATGTATAAGCTCTGTCATTACAAACAAAATATGTTCCTTGAGACCGAACCAACGGAGGGAAATCTGGGGACGAGAAAATGTAAGTGTACAGACAACTCTGCTTGCTGTCAGTTTTCTTGCTATTGACTTGAAGACAAAAATTACCTTGATGGGGTACAGTCCATAGTGGAGAAGACTAACCCTTTCTAGTTTTGTCACCAAGGCTAGAAACATAGTGGGTAACATTCCATCCTTCATAAGCTCTCTTCTCGTCTAATGGGATCTTGTTCTTCTCTACGATCTTAGCCATCACCACTAAACCCTTAATTAAAGAGCTGTGGCTAAAATCCAATCCATTCCCAAAAGTTTTAGCAGGGCTTCTAAGTCTGTTGTGGTATGCGGCTGAAAACATAGTCAGATAGGCCCAAGCTGAACCTTCATATGGCATTCCCTTTCGTGTATTGTGTGGCATAAGTCTGCACACCCAACAGTCAGTCATATTAATAGCCAACTGATGTTGGTGCAACAACTGGACAAACGTTTTATTCATATATTCGGCTCTCCTTATCTGCTCATGCGGAGGTAGGTTATGCATTTTATGTGAAAGGACAGAAAGACGAGAAGGCAAAGAAGTTGTAGAATTAACAACATTTCTCTGCTGCAGAACATGTACAATCCAACCTGTGCAAGCTAATAAAATACACAAAAACATAAAAACACAGAAAGTTACACCAAATCGACTACGCAATAATTTACAATACTTCGATCTCATTTCCTGCTTCCTATTTTCCCTACCCATGGTTGTTGTACCATCCATCTTTATCTAAAAAAAATGTCGCTCACAGCAATCTTCCTCAATCACTCAGCTACTCACTTCTGTATATCCTAAGGCACTAGCCACTTGCTAAAAGAACAAAAAAAAACAGGTTACATCTGAGTCTCCTACAGTGACCCTGCGACGGAGACAGATGGCACATCTAATACTAAATATCACATAAAAAACAAGGAGGCAAAAAGATCAAAAAAATGTCTTTGGGTAATAAGGAAAAGTGTTCAAAGTGTTCAGTTCCTTTGGTCAACTCTCGGCCTCAGATCGTAGCGTGTTTTGCTCAGCACGGTCTGGTCCTTAAACAAAGTCTCTGGATTGGTAGTGTCTATTCGAAGATGCGCAGGCACAGTGGCTTGAAGAATGTCGTCATCCCCTTTCTCAGACCGAGTTCCATAAATTTGAGCGTCACTGAAAGGCACAAAACAAGGAATCGCTGCAGATTCAGATTCCCTTATTCCACTGTGGATCCACTGGTCGAAGGGTAATGGCAGTGGCACCTTTTTACAGTGCATGCCATGTATCCAATTTTTCTTCCCGACCACTTTCACAGCTGTGTGGGTGACGAGCAAGACTTGTCTAGGCGCAGACCAGCGAGGCTCCAAGTTCTTAGTCCGCTGAAAATTCTTGATGCAAACCCAGTCACCGGGCAAAATGGTGTGACCTGGGTCTGTGGAGGGCTCCGGCAAAGCGCTTTGTACCTGTTGGCGAATAATACTTAATTTAGCAGTCAAGGCATGCAGGTAGTCAGTTAACAGAGGATATGGTATGTCTGAATATTTCCTGGGACGAGGGACACCTCAAACATTAGCTGGGCGTCCGAATACCACTTCATATGGGCTAAGTCCCATACGAGAGTGCACAGTAGTTCTGGTTGACAAAAGAGCTAGGGGCAAGGCGTCAGGCCAAGCAAGGCCCGTACTGGCTTGAATCTTGGCTAGTTTAAGCTTGAGTGTACCATTATAACACTCAACCAAACCCGCTGACTGTGGATGGTTTGCCGCATGGAACTTCTGTCTAATACCAACACCAGAATACATTTTCTGCATAATTTGACCCACAAATTCACTTCCATTGTCACTCCAGTCAATTCGCGGCAAACCAAACCTGGGAAAGAACTCTTTAAGCAACACTTTAGCAGTTGACAGAGCAGTGTTATCTTTCAAGGGGTAGGCCTCTATCCAATGGGAAAAGGCACATACCACCACCAGAACATACTTAAGGTTGTTGCATCGATCCATGTGAATGTAATCGATCTGCAACACCTCAAAAGGATATGACGGGGGAGCGAAATGACCTGCCGGGGTTGGGGTACCCTTTCCTGGGTTGTGCATTAGACAAACAATACAATGCTTAACCACATTCTCTGCACATTTCGGGATTCCTTCATTCTGCCACACAGGAGCCAAGAGCTTACATATGCCTTTCGCACTAATGTGAGCTGGACCATGAGCCATAGTCACAACCGGCAACACATAAGCGCCCGGTAATAATCATCGCTGATGTTCCGACAAGTCCGTCCAACAACCCATCGAATCTAACATTCCCGTACTTTCTTTCCACGTATTCAATTCCTTCTCAGTAGCCTCTCCCTGAATCGTTTTCACACTCTCAATCGTGTCTTCACACATTCCAATTTCCCTAACCCAATTTGCAGCACCTGCCACATACATTCGGCTAGTGGTGTCTCTAGCTGTAGTTTTTGCTACCTCATCTGCAAACGCATTTCCACGACCCACATCATCTATAACTTTCCTATGCGCGCTGCACTTTATGATTGCAATCTGTGCAGGTAAAGTAAGCGACTCAAGAAGATCAGTCACCAACTGACCATGCTGGATCTTTGTCCTGTGAGAGGTAAAGAATCCTCTCTCCCTCCATAATTTACCAAAGCTATGTGCAACGCCAAAAGCATACTGACTATCAGTGTACACATTCACTCTCTTTCCCTTCGACAACACACACGCTCTAGTCAAGGCTATCAATTCAGCTGCTTGAGCTGAATTATGTCCGATACATGCCGTCTCAACAATTGTGCATAAGGTGGTGACAGCATAGGCAGAAGTAGTATCCCCATTTGGAAGCTTGAAACAAGAACCGTCCACCCATAGGATCCCATCCGGGTCCTTGAGCGGAGTGTCCTTCAAATAAATCCTACCCTTGTCTTCTTCTTCCGTTCGAAGAAAACAATCATGTTTTTCCTGAACATCTTTCTCATCTGGGAGTGGCAACAGTGTAACTGGATTTAACGTGTTACATCTTTTGATATGCACATGACTCGCCAGAAGTGTCAGTTCGTATCCAGACAAACGAGCACTCGTGAGATGCTGTGTTCTTGTTCTGTTCAACAAGGTATCCACTGCATGTGGAACCATAACAATGAGTGTGTTATCCAACACTAATCCAGCAGACTGTATAATAGAAATCGCCGCAGCTACTGTAGCTCTGAGACAACTGGGCAAAGCTTTAGCTACCGGGTCTAGTGTAGCGAAGAAATAGGCACATGGCCTCTGCTTATCTCCAAATTGCTGTGTCAAGACTGACAATGCGCAAACCTCTCTCTCGTGAAGGTACAGTCTAAAGGTCTTGCTATAATCTGGGGTACCCAACACTGGAGCAGAACACAGAGCAGTACGTAGGTCAACGAAACTTTTCTGACATTTATCCGTCCAAGGGAGTGGATGGGGCGTATCTTTCAACGTAAGTGCCAACAATGGTTTAGCCAAAAGTGAAAAATTGGGAATCCATTGTCTACAGTAGGAAGTGATACCCAAAAAGGCACGCACTTCTCTCTGCGTGGTATGTACAGACATCAGTGAAATAGCCTGAATACGTTCTGGGGTCAATCGCCTTCCCTCCTTCGACAAGAGATGACCTAGATAGGTAACCTCTTGGCGGGCATATTGCAACTTAGAGGGCGACACACCTTATGATGCAGAGCAGACAAATGATGCAACAACGCAACAGTCACACTCTTACACACATCTTCCGTATCAGCAGCCACCAGCACATCATCCACATATTGAATAAGCGTAGAGCCTGAAGGCAAGGAGAAAGCATCAAGTTGTGACTTAAGAGCCTTACTATAGATGGAGGGACTTTCACATTAACCTTGAGGTGCTCTTTTAAATCGAAAACTTCGGCCACCTAGAGAGAAACCAAAAATATACCTACTTTCTCCAGCAATAGGAATACTAAAGAAAGCATTCTTAAGATCTACGACTGAAAACCAAGCTGCCGAGGCAGGAATCATCGTCAACAAAGCTGTAATGTCCGGAACAACAGGAAACTGTGGCACAACAATTTTATTGACTTCTCTAAGGTCAATAACAAATCAATAAACAGGAGGCTGTGAAGGATCAGTTCTCTTAAGAATCGGAAGAACAGGTCTATTACAAACATTGCCTCTCGTTTCTTCGACCACGCCCTTCTGAATAAAATCATCAACAATAGCCAAGAGTGCTCTCTCACCATCATTAGAGATACGGTACTGGGGAATGCGTGGCATTCTAACATTTTCCTTCATTGTGACAACATACGGTGGGATCGTAAGACAACCCACATCATTTGGACCTGTAGCCCAAAGACTTTCAGGAAGAGAAAGCAACTCAGGTGGAAATTGATCTCGGGACAAATACATAGAAGATGTCAATTTCTTCCCTAACGTAAGATGCACACCAGAAGGAGAACAATACAATGTTGCATGTAGTCTTTTCAACAAATCCAGACCCAGCAGGTTCTCACCACAACCAGTTGTCAGAATAAGTGGAGCATCCAAATCATAAGGACCAATCGAAACAGGCAAGGGAGAAGAAACTGGATTACAGACTGGGGCGCCAGAAAATCCTACAGAAGTATTTATTAAGCAAGACAAAGGTGCCCCAGGGAGTTTAGAATGAATGATAGAACTTCTCATCGCACCAGTATCCAAAAGAAACGGTTCTGAAACACCCATTGCATTGACAGTGACATACGGCCCATTTTGATCTACTGGAATCGGCACAACTCCCTTACTTCGTCCATGGCTGTCCTATTCGGTATGAAAATTGTCGGCCCTATCTTCAACACGATAATCATCATTATAATACTGCGCAGACTGAACTCTCTGCTGATCAAAGACATTTGTTGTAGGTGGAGGAAAAGAACGCTGTTCCTGAAAGGACACACCTCGTCCTCTACCTCTAGATCCTGATTGGAAATTACCACGACCTTGTGGGGCAGACATCCCATTATTACGCTGTAATAAAACCAGACAACTATTCTTGAAATGTCCCTCTTCCTTACAGTATGCACATTGATTAGGACCTAACAAAGGTCGCGGTACAAAAGACTCAGGCTTCTGGAACACCTTCTGAAACTGTGTAGGTTGAGAAAACTGAGGCTGTGCCGGACGCGGAGGATAAGCCTGCTGTAAAAGAACTTCATTTTCAAATCTTTATTTTTCTTCTCTTGCTTCTCTTTCTCCTCCTTATCTCTATTCTCATAATACTGTGCAGTAGCCAATATTTTAGCAGGGGAAGAGACAGCCCATGTACGTTCAGAACTCTTTAATTTATTTGACAATTCGGGAAGCAAATTATATACAAACGTATCCACTAACAACCGCTGACCACCCTCTACACTCAAATCCTGACCACTATGGTCAATAAACATCTCTTCAAAACGAGTGAAGAAATCAGAGACGCTTTCATCTTACTTTTGCTTGCATGCGGCCAGCTTATCCCAATTTACTCGCACCGCAGGCATCATTGTCTTCATCAATTCAATTATTCTGCCTGGTAAGGCAGTAATCAGATCATCAGGTTTCGCACCACCCACTTGACCTGCATCGGCGGCTCTAAGAGCAGCCCAATCACCACCTAATTCAGCAACATGATTTTCCCTACGAATCCGCGCCCATAATGCTTGCGGAACAACATTTCCAAATAACATATCAACATCGGCCAAATTCATAATACAAGCCTCAACTGTTTGAGACAATTCTTTATAATATGGGCGGGATTTTAACGGGGTCCGGAAGAGTCTGTTTAAGTGCCAATACCTCAGACCTTTTCCAGGGTTCGTGGACCCATATACGCTGGAAATGAGCAGGGACAGGAGGTGAACCAAGCACCGCTTCTCTCCATACGGGAGGAACTTCACGCATCGGACAATTCTTAATGCCCTGTTTATTAACAGGATCAGCCTCGGAAAAAGTCAGAGATAAAAACATGGCTCGAAACGCAACGAGTTTATTCACCGCTTCTTCAACTCGTGGCCCTGCAATAAAACCTTTATCAAAATCAGCTTGTAACTTCAGCAGCTCCGAAGGAACTGTATCTAACTCCATATCTTCCCATCCTTTAATAAGAGTTTGACACATGACATTAAAAACGTCTCTCTGCGTGGGCTCTACCCATTGATGGAAGGAACTCATAATGTCTTCTGTACTATATTCTAGTCTATTCTCAATCCATTTACGAGCAAGGGAACCCAAAACTACTTTCTCGTCCGTAAGAGGAAGTTGACAACAAGATTGTCGTCTAGAGAAAGCTGGAGACAGATTCAAAGACCCAAGAAAAGGAGAAAAGAAGTTCGAGACAGCATCTGCTATTCTCCTATGCGAGGTAGGAGAATCCCTTAAGAGAACAGGAGGCATTACAGATGTAGAAGGCAACGGAGACTGAAACGTAGCCGACTGGGAAACAAGAGCAGGGGATTGTAGAGGAGGTGGGGGCTGAATTACAGGATGCAAAAGTGGAGCAGAGACAGGCAAAGGAGCATTAGTAGGCTGAGCCAGTTGCTGAACAATCGGCAATTGAGCAACCACTGGTTGAGCAATAGGAGGGGTTAACGGAGGTGCATTAGGATTTTGGGCATAGGGCGGAGGTGAATTCAATAAACAAGACATTAGGGAATCTTCTTCCAGTTCCCTACTTTTATCTGGAGTGGAAGTAGGCAGCATCGGAAAGCATCTATCCAGCGCCATGCGATGTTGTCTCTCCAGTATCTCATTCGCACCATCTACTTCATTATTTTTAAACTGCTGAGCAGCCTGTATAATTGACATGTCTTGCGCTTTCTTATCTCTTTTCGCTTGCTTAATTTCTTTCTGTTTGGCTTCCTTACGCCAAAGGCGAAAAGAGTCAAACATTGCCGGCCGGGCTTTTCTTCTAAACAGAATTGCTTCCAAATTATCTAGTATGGCGGGGTCAAAACTACCATTATGGGGCCATCTCAAAACTCTACTATTTTTCGTGTATCGGACCCATGTCTCGTTAAAGGTAATGGGACCAATACCATGTTTCGAATAGAGCTCATAAGTGGGAGTTCCAACTGGAGGAATCGGACATGAATCCTCTAACTGGGAATCCCTAGTACAACCTAAGCAACAAATTCTTTTAAACATACTCAGTCCAGGCATTGTTACTTCTCTAGACTGCTCACAAACAACAAGGGGTGTAAATCAATGAAACAGCACAAACGTACTCACCCCTTGGCTTCGGTTATTGCAATACCCGCATAAAACCCCCAAAACAAGACAAAACAAAGTTTGTGGGAGCGACCCACCAAATACTTAACTAAGGATCGTCTTACACCAGCGAAGGTCTGTCTATCTTCTCGCTTTACGAAACATCATCAAAGGGTCCAAGGCAGGGCGACAGTCAGGGCAGCAGTCGTCAGCAGCCGTCAGAAAGGAGTAGCCGCGCTGTAAAAGACCTTTGGTCCACTTTCGACATACAGGGGTCGATCACGTGGTGCGCTTCCTCCGGAATTTTCTTGTGGGGCTCCTCACGACCCTCGGGCTCAACCGCGACCGCTGAAGTCGCCCCACATTGGGCGCCAGTTGGAGAACCGCAGCCTTAAGGCCCGGCAGCGCAGGGTACGCCTGAAATCCCCGGGATTCACCTGCCTTGTTAGAAACAGAGACACAGACTCTTCGTCTGGCGTAGAAGATTGTATTTATTAGCTGCAGCTAGTACAGAGGTCTTAGAAGTCATTGGTATAACAAGGTTCAAAAGAGACTGCCACTTAACTCCGTGGCGCACAGGTTTATATACGGCACAATACAATGCAAAATGCAATCACACAAGAGCATGAGACATAGGCAAATGTTATAACCAATGCTTTAAATCCAAGGCAACTCAAGTTCCCGGTTATATTTGTCACTCGACCCCTTAAGCAAATTACAAACGAATCCACACAATTCGATTTACAAGTAGAGAAAACACAGTTGTATGTTCTAGACGGACAGTCATGAAACAAGAGAATGCATGAGACGTGTAACGAAGTACAGCAGATAAGATAACTTAGAGAAAAGAATGGTGCGAACCAACAAATAGTCCGGACGGGGATTAATCAGCTCAGACAGGAATTAGTGTACTCGGCCAGACCCTGACACTCGTTAGTAAACATAGGCAAAGAAGCCACCTGACACGTAAATGCAGAAACGACAATAACATCGCGTTCGCCGCGCTGCCTGAGTGAGGGCAACACAAGATGGTGGCGGCTACAAAATGGAGGCTGAGCATGAGCGAATTCGCAATTTACAGAACCTCAGGTGTTGTGATCCCCAACGGTACTGCCCTATGTGGTGCCGACCGAATACCTAACTAGGACGATTTCCGATCATAACCCGTTGCTGTTCACCATGCACTGGATGGTTGGGGTGTCGAGTATCCCCACTTGGAGGCTACGTCCTGAAACGCTGGAAGACCCGATTTTTCAGAGGGAAGTGAGCGAAGGGATCACTCAGTAGTTTGCGGAGAACGCAGGCTCGGCCTCCACGAGGGCGATAGAATGGGATGCCTTCGAAGTAGTGATTAGGGGACTATGCATTGCGAAATATGCGGGAGTGCGGAAGGTGCTACTCCATGACCTGTATTGAGCCAAGGAAACATTGCTTAAGGCAGAGTTAGTAAGGCCTACCCACCCTGAGCTGCAGGAGAAGGTCAAGACAGCAAAAGAAGAGGTCGCAGCAGAGGTGGAAAGGTTGCGCTGCTTTGACTATAAGGCCTGTACTGCGAGGATTTATGCAGAGGGAGACAAGGCAGGGACGCTACTGGCTTGGCTGGCCAATCCGGCAAAAAGAGGCTCCCCTATTGTGGCCCTGGAAAACGATTGCGGGGAATTGGTGTACACCCAAAATGAGATCTTGCAGCGTTTTTTTGCGGTATTATGAGAGACTTTACGAGAGTTCAATAGTGGCAGGGGACCCTGAAATTGATTCCTTTCTGGAGGGACTTGCACTTCCAGAGTTGAAGCAAGAGCAGGCAAAATGTTTAGGCCGAGATATAGAGATGGACAAAGTTAGACGTGCTATTAAGCGCATGGCCAGGAATAAAACTCCGGGTGTTGACGGATTGCCGATAGAGTTCTACGGGAAATATATAGATATACTGGCGCAGAGACTCCTAGAGGTCTATAGAGGCAAAGGATCTGGGCCGGTTGCCCACCTCCATGAGAGAAGCCTTAGTGATTCCTCTCTTAAAACCGGGGCGAGAGGGGACGAATCCGGCCTCCTACTGCCCGTTATCGATGCTGACCACTGATTACAAGATACTGAGCAGCATCTTGGCGACCCGACCCTGATACATGAAGATCAAGCTGGTTTTATTCCGACGAGAAACACATCCACAAACATTAGAAGGTTGGTGAGATTGCTTGAGGAAGATCAGCCAGAGGCACAACAGCCAATGGTGTTATCGATAGATATTGAAAAGGCTTTTGACAGCTTGGAATGGTCCTATTTATAAAAAACGATGGGATGTTTTGGCCTGGGAGCCGACTTTGTGCGTTGGACGAAAGTCATAAATACGTCAGCTGTAGCTAGAGTACGTGTTGGAACGCTGATATCCCCACAATACCTAGTGGCTCGTGGCACAAGACAGGGATGTTCGCTATCTCCTCTGTTGTTCGCCCTAGCAGTGGAGCCTCTAGCGGTGAAAATCCGATTGGGGGACCACTATGATGGTCTGTGGTGTAGAGGAGATCGGCGGTTCATATCACTTTATCCAGATGACCTGCTATTATTTCTTGATAACGCCCGCGGAGAGTTAGCGAGAGCTGGGGCCTTACTGTCGGAATTTGGCGATGTCTCAGGGTTGAGAGTGAACTGGTCAAAAATGTGGCTGTTCCATGGTGAGGCAGGGAGAGCCCCAGCCCACTACCAATAGAGAGGTGAGATGGGAACCCACGTGTTTGAAATATCTGGGAGTGCATATATATCACACGGCCGTCGATATGCTGGAAGGAAACATGGGACGTGGCATAAGAGCATTGAAAAGTAGCATGGCCTTTTGGGCCACGCTCCCCCTGTCGGTGACGGGTCGAATAGCCTTGTTGAAAATGATAGCTCTTCCTCAGCTACTGTATTTGTTTAGAACTCTCCCGGTTTGGATCCTGTGTTCAATGTTCAAATTGCTGAAATTGCTCATAGTGAGTTTCCTATGGGGAACATGTAGACGTCGGGTTGCGCAGGCAACGCTCATCAGGCCCAAAGCGGAGAGGGGATTGGCAGTCCCTGACTTCGAGCTATATTATTTACCGGCCCAACTCCAAATATTGCATCAGACTAACATTGGTTAGAACAATTGACATAGGTACTGAAGTGAAGACCCAGGCTGGTGATATACAAGGTGGATAAGCTTAACTACGTGTGTAGGAGGTACAATAGTCAATTGTAGGAGGCAGCTGAACATAGGTCAATGAGTGAAAAAGGGGAAAAAAAACGGAGGTTAGTTTACAAGGTTATCAGAATAGAACTAAGTGATTGGACGTAGTGTTCGCAAGCCAGTACATGATTGACATAGGTTAGAACAAATAGCATAGGTACTCAGGTACAGGGCCAGGCTGGTAGTATGCAAGATACATGGACTTGACTGAGTCTATGGGAGCACAGAGGGTCTGCAACGGGACCAGCAAACCTGGTTGTGAATCAAGGTACTGGTGGGTACATAAGGTTCATGGTATTACACGGTGATCGTACTATTCCACTCATCGAGTGTGTTGAGGCCATGTTTGACAGAGTTGACGTGTGAAATCCATTTGCATTCTGCTCTGTTCAACAGATTGGACATACTTCCGCCTCTGATAGGCAGTGTAGGTTTTTCAATGACCATCCATCTCAAGTCTGTGTCAAGGTGCTGTTTTTCGAGGAAGTGTGTGACCGAGGATAGAGCACTGTTGCCCTATCAGGCACTGCAGGAGAGCTACGACCTGCCGAGGGGGGGATTTCTATTACACGCAGCACTGACTGGAACACTCCAAGTATACTGGCGGGAGGGGCTAGCGGAACCTAAGACAACCATGGCATGCCAATATACCATGATTGCAGCCACACATACAGCGTTTTTGAGGCAGGCGGAAGGCACGCACACACACGCATACACACACAGACAGGCGCATACACACACAGACAGACGCACAAACACACCGCTGCCCCCCCACGCACACACACAGACGCATGCACACACACACACACACCGCCGCCGCCTCCCCCCACGCCCCCTCCCCACCACAATTAAGCCCCACTTACCGCATCAGCGGCCTCAGCCGCCACTCCTGACTTCTGCTGCCACCGCGGGGCTCTCCCGCAGGCATGGGAGCCCGCGTCACCACTGCTCCCGGGCCATCCACTCCGTGGGCGCAGGCTTCTCGCAGAAGACAGAAGTCCCGCCCCACGACAGGCGTGACGCTCCCAAACTTCTGGTTTCGGGATGTGGGCGCTCACGGCTTGTTCTTGTTTAGCATTCATGTGGATGTCACATTTTGACAAAGAATTATTCAGTTTAATTGCCAACTTCTTTAAGGGTTGAAGTTGTGAAGTTTATCATTGAAAATTGTGCCTGAAAAATCCACTGTATCAGCAAACGTAATGTTGTATGAGCAAACTGCTCCGTCCTGGTGGAAATGTAAGTATTGAGAAGCTTAGTGAACAGCGGACTTGAAGGGTGCACTTTTGTGTCACTTCTATGCACTTAATTATTGCTTTAGGAGTCGATGTAGTTAAGTAGTGTAGTTCGGCAGCAAGGCGTTCAACATTGTATTGGTGCAACTTTGATTATTGTACTTACGTATGATTTGAGGTGTTTCACTGAATATACAATGGAAGCCATGAGTTTCAAAAGTACGGTAAAACTGAGAGGTCAGGGTGAGGCATGTTCTTAATCTTCCCCTTTCATTTGTAATGCATCTGTGTCCTTGCTGGGGAAACATTCCGGAAGCAGTCACCTTTTTCTGTTATGATAATGCCTGTAATAGTTGCTTGGGGAGGAGCCGAGTTGCCTTGAAGATCCTCGATTTGCATACATACATCATGTACTACTTACTGGCTGCCGGCCGACCAGCAGATCTAGTCTCCAGCGGCTGCCTGGCTTGGATGTACCTGCTGGTCATTTGCCAGGCATCTTTATCAAGTACCTTCCCTATCCCTTTCTCCGAACTTGCTGGTTGACAGCCAGCATGGAGTATTAAAATGGATCTCCAGCCAGATTGGTCCGCTTTCCGCTTTTAGGACCCAGTTGAGAGAACGCCGAGTCTGTTTTATATCCAATTGTACATTCTTGAGCCTCAGTGCGAACATACCCTCAGTGTAATGTTTACTTGCGGAGAGTCAGGAGACCTTACAGTGGTGGAGGCGTGCTTGTGTATAGGCAATGTAAGTAAAGCACAATATTTGCCATTACCCCGGTCTCTAGCCTCTGTCTTAATTTGAGATCTGGTCCATCTCACTTCAGTAATGTCAGGTCTACTGGACAAGGCATTCCAGTTCCCCTCCACGGCTTGCTGCATAGTCTTAGGTACGTCATAAACTCTCTCTCTTTTGTTTTTACGGGGTTGAGGGTATTCGTTTTCTCTGGCATGAGGTAATGCTACACAGTAATGCTGTTGTCCTATGCCAATGTCAGTTTTTGCAACTTTGTACCTTAAACAGCAGGGGTGTTGAATACACACCTTGAAGTGCGCTCTAGGCAGCAGAGTAGTCTTTCTCAAATGTTGCATTTGACCTTGTTTTAAAATGTTTTCTTTTAAATTCACGAGGGCCCAGTAGTTTTCCCAACAGAATCAAACAAGCATTGACAAAGTCAGAAGTCTGGCAGCCAACACCAGACTATGCCAATGCTTGTTCCCATAGGCCCGCCTTTCTAGTTCGCGTGGCTCGCGCAGTCCGTCTCGCACATCCCACGTGAGTTCCCACCCAGTCCCGCCCTTCTCTTTTGGTCCGCCCCCTGCTCTCTGGCTCCGCCCCATAGTTCATGCCTCTGACCTCTCCGTCTATACTCCATGACTCGTTCCCTGGCCCTGCCTACGCGCCAACTGGTCCCGCCCCATGATCTCTAGCCCCGCCCCTCCTGAGCCTGGCCCGGCCTCTCTTTTAGGTCACTCTCTCATCTCTGGGCCGGCCCCCGGCCTGACCCTACGGTGCTCCAGCGCCGCCTGTTTACTTTCTGACCCCGCCCATGCTCTTTAGCTCCACCCCTGCTCTGCCTGGCACCGCCTCTCCCCCTATCCCCTCCCCTCCTCTGCCTGCCCTCGCAGCCTAGTGAACTCGTGCCCCTTCGCAGCTGCCTGCCTACCTCCGACTCCGATAAGTATATTGTGCCTTCAGCTGTATTTTAAATCGTACCCCTATAACATACTATTGCATCTTTTTCGTGCTCCTGTAGTATTGTGCCTGCGTTTACTGCCCCATATCATCCTCCGTGACCCTGTGTTTAGCGTGCCTCCATTTGTTTTCATCCCTCCTCGGCCACGCTTCCTGCCGCTGCCCCGGCCCCACCCCCGCTCCCCCCAGCTTCACTGCTACCATCCCCACTCGCCACCCCGCTCCCGCCTCCCAGCTGCTCCTCCCTCGCCCCGCCCCCCTCCACTCTCCATTTATGGCAGAGCAACTTACGCACAGCGGTCGCGCCCTATGCGCGCCGAAGACGCGCCAAAGGTAAGCCCGTCCGCGCCTGGACCGCACCCAGCGCCAAACACCCTGGCCCCCGCAAAACCAACTCCACCCGCCTAACGTACAACGCGTCAATCCTCTCTGCACTTAACACCGGCCGACTCCCAGACTGCCACCAAGCCGCCCCAGGACGCACCCATGGACCCTTCACCTGCCAATCCTGCAAGTTCTGCTGCATCAGGTCCCACACTGCAACCACTACCACCAAACAGAACCCTAACAACAATCACCTAAAGTGCATCCTGCTCAACACGCGCTCAGTCCACAAACACGCCATTGAACTATGGAACCTACTCGACACCACATCACCGGACGTCGCCTTTCTTACAGAAACCTGGATGAATGCCTCATCAGCGCCCGACAATGCCATAGCCATCCCGGACGGATACAAGATCATCCGAAAGGACCGCATCAACCAAACAGGAGGAGGCATCGCCATCGTCCACAAGAACACCATCCGCATCTCGACCAGCTCCGACGACACCCCCACAGCCGCCGAACATCTTCACTTCCAGATACACACCGATCCCAAGACCACACTTAGAGGTACTCTCATCTACAGACCACCAGGACCCCGCACACAATTCAGCGACGACATCACCGACTTTATCAGCCCAAACGCCCTCCCCTCCGAGGACTACATTCTCCTAGGGGACCTCAACTTCCACCTGGAGAAGACCAACGACAGCAACACCACCACCCTCTTGGACAACCTCGCTAATCTCGGACTCAAACAACTGGTAAACACCCCCACCCACCACGCCGGACAAACGCTTGACCCAATCTTCTCCTCCAGCAAGCATGTTTCCTTCAACCACGCCACAGGACTCCACTGGACAGACCACAGCTGCGTCCACTTCAACTTTAGAAAGACCACGACTCACCACCACCCACAACAAATCCCCAGCAGAAACTGGAACAAAATCACCACCGACCAGCTCACCACAGCGCTAAACCAAAACCCCCCCCATCACATCATCGGACCCAAAAAAAGCAGCCATCAATCTCGCACAATGGATCACCCACTGCGCTGACGAATTAGCATCCCTGAAAAACCATCACAACAACAAAGGTAACAAAAAAGCCTCCTGGTTCAATGACGACCTCAAGAACGCCAAAAAGAACTGCCGCACCCTCGAGAAAACCTGGCGAAAAAACCCAACCACAGACAACATGACCGCCCTCAAGGACGCCATCCGCAAACACCACCAGCTGATCCGATCCTCCAAGAAATCAGCATTCAAGGATCGAATCGACAGCAACGCCCACAACAGCAAGGAACTCTTCAGCATCGTCAAGGAGTTTGCCAATCCCAGCACCGTCTCCAATGACATCACTCCCTCTCAAGACCTCTGCGACTCTCTGGCCTCATTCTTCCACAGCAAAATCGCTGACATACATAACAGCTTTGGTGACCAGTCCACCCCCCTTACTACCGAACTGAATCCCCCCGCCACCACCCTTTGCGCCTGGAACCCGATCAGCACGGAAGACACCATCCACCTGATGAACTCCATTCACTCCGGATCACCAACCGACCCATGCCCCCACCACATCTTCAACAAGGCTGACTCCATCATAGCACCCCATCTCCGGGATATCATCAACTGCTCCCTCAACACCGCCACCTTCCCGGAAAGCTGGAAACATGCCGAACTCAGTGCCCAACTAAAGAAACCTACAGCAGACCCCACTGAACTTAAGAATTACCCGCCCCATCTCACTCCTCCCTTTCCCTGCCAAAGTCATAGAGAAGTCCGTCAACAGTCAGCTCGCCGCCTTCCTCGAGTCCAACGGCTCCCTCGACCCCTCACAGTCCGGCTTCCAAACCAAACACAGCACCGAGACCGCCCTCATTGCAGCCACAGACGACATCAGAACACTACTCGACAACGGGGAAACAGCTGCCCTCATCCTCCTGGACCTCTCCGCAGCGTTTGATACGGTCTGTCATAACACCCTGGTACAACGCTTCAGGAACACCGGGATACAAGGTAAAGCATTGGATTGAATCATCTCGTTCCTCGCCGGAAGAACCCAGAGAGTCCGCCTCCCCCCTTTCAGGTCAGAGGCCACCGAAGTCATCTGCGGCGTACCACAAGGATCATCGCTCAGCCCCACCCTCTTCAACATCTATTATTATTATTATTAATGACATTTGTTAAGCGCATGGTTGCACAAGGAACAGTGCGTCCCAGCGCTGAAAATCCCACTAATCATCTCTTCAGCTTAGCTCACGGAGGAGGAGCACTAGGGCCAGGGGAAACTAAACTGATTATGTCTTGGGGAAAAGATGGGTTTTCAACCTCTGTCTGAACCTTGCTTCAGACGGTTCCATCCTCAATTCGATGGGCAGGTCATTCCAGTCTTTACTGGCCAGGTGTCTAAAGGACCGTCCTCCCATCCTTGCTCTGTGGATCCGTGGAACCACTAATAGCATGCTGCCCATTGACCTAAGAAGGCGTGAAGGACGATAGATTGGAAGCAAATCCTGGAGATATGAAGGTGCTTTTTTGTGAGCTATGCGATGGGTAATGCACATAGTTTTAAATTTAATTCGTTCCTTTATTGGAAGCCAATGCAGGGAACGCAATGCATGTTTCCCAGAGGCCCTCCTAGGGAGGTTCAGGACAAGCCTGGCAGCTGCGTTCTGGACGCGTTGCAACTGCATTAGGCCTTTTTTACTGAGTCCACATAGAAGGGAGTTCCCATAATCTAAATGGGAGGTGACCAAGGCATGTACCATTGTTTTTCTGGTGCTGGGAGGCAGTAGGTCAAGGATTTTCCTCAGGACCTTCAAAATGCCATAGCATTTACCGGCAACATTACCAACATGATTAGTGTAGGCTAGATTAGAATCAAGAAGTATGCCCAGGTTTTTGACTGTGTCCACCGGGGCAGGGACATTGCCCAGTTCTATGGGCCACCAGGCAGATGTCCAGATGGAAGGACAGGGACCAACGATAAGAACTTCCGTCTTATTACCATTGAGGCGGAGATAGTTCTGCTTCATCCACCCATCAAGTGCCACCAAGCAGGCCGAGAATTTCTCAGCATCCACAACTGGATCACGGGACAGGTTGATCACCAGTTGTGTATCGTCTGCATAAGAGACTATGGCAACACCATATGACTCCACCAGTTTGGGAAGGGGTTCCATGTACAGATTGAATAACGTGGGGCTCAGAATCGAGCCCTGTGGAACCCCTTGTCTAAGACCTCTTATGCTGGATTTGCACGGTGGACAATGCACTTGAAATCTCCTGTTCTTAAGGAAGAAAACCAACCACTCATGAGCAGGACCGGTTATTCCCTTCTCACTCAGACTGTCCAGTAATACGGAGTGCGATACGGTGTCAAACGCCGCACTTAAGTCCAATAGGACCAGTGCGGCCGTGTGACCCTCATCCGCCCTACACCGCAACAGTTCCGTAGATAGAAGGAGGGCGGTCTCAGTCGAATGTTTGGCCCTGAATCCCGACTGAGACGAGTGGAGGAGCTTATTTTCCTCCACAAAGCTCACCAGCTGTCGGTTAACCAATTTCTCTACTACCTTCGCACAATAGGGAAGGAGGGAGATTGGTCTAAGGTTGTCCAGTTGTGTTATGCTAATGTGGGCTTTCTTTTTTATCGGGACAACTTGGGCCAATTTCCAGATGTCCGGAACTAGACATTCATGGAAGGAAAGAGAGGCCATGTTACCTATGTGCTCCGCTACCTGGGGAAGATGACTGCGAAGAATCCTCGCTGGGACCGCATCTAAGGGAGAGCCAGAGTGAATGTCCGATAAGATGTTAATTAGCTCCTCTGCTCGGGGGACCACAAACTCCCTAAGTTTTTTCATAACCTGTTTCTCACAGTTAGGATCTGGCGAATTTGTGGGTTCTGAGTTAATCTGAAAAGATGCGTAGGTCTACATGAGCCCCCTCGCATCCATCGCACGCCAACACAACCTCAACATCATCTCCTACGCTGACGACACACAGCTGATCCTTTCCCTCACCAAAGACCCAAACACCGCCAAAACCAACCTACACGAAGGGATGAAAGACGTAGCCGAATATATGAAGAACAGCCGATTAAAACTGAATTCTGACAAGACGGAAGTCCTCATCCTACGATCATCCCCTTCCGCATGGGACGACTCATGGTGGCCACCGGCACTGGGAAGTGCACCCAAACCAACGGATCATGCTCGCAACTTGGGATTCATCCTAGACTCCTCCCTCTCGATGACCAGACAAGTCAACGCCGTCTCATCATCATGCTTTAACATACTACGTATGCTCAAAAAGATCTTCCGTTGGAACCCCACCGAAACAAGAAAGACAGTCACCCAAGCACTTGTCACAAGCCGACTGGACTACGGAAACACCCTCTACGCCGGAACCACAGTCAAATTACAGAAAAAACTCCAACGCATTCAGAACGCCTCCGCCCGACATATCCGGTCACCCGAGAGACCTCCACTGGCTCCCCGTAAACAAGAGAATAACGTTCCGTCTCCTCACCCACGCACACAAAGCTCTCTACGACCTAGGACCTAAATACCTCAACACGCGCCTGACCTTTCACACGCCCACCCGCCAACTACGATCGTCCAATCAAGCCCTCGCCGCGATTCCACGCATACGAAGAGCTACCATGGGTGGAAGATCTTTCTCCTTCTTAGCGGCCAAAACCTGGAATTCTCTCCCCACCCACCTCCGCCTTACACAGAACCACCTCTCCTTCAGAAAACAACTCAAAACCAGGCTGTTTGACAAGTAGCGAGCACCCCCCCTCAAGCGCCTTGAGACCCTCTGGGTGAGTAGTGCGCTATACAAATTTTAACTTAACTTGACTTGACTTGACTTGTTTTTCTACTAGTAGGGTGCTTCGTCGCGGTTTTCCTTTTAATTGTGTTGTTTTTGTGACTCTTGGCTCCCGTTGGTCAAACTACTTCTGCATCTGCGTGATGTGTTTGCGAATCTGTGGCACCACTGAACGCCACAGCATCACTCAGCACCACTCAACGTAACAGCATCACTCAATGACACAGCATCACTCAACGACACAGCATCACTCAACGACACACTCAACGCCACAGCATCACTCAAGGCCACAGCATCACTCAACGCCACAGCATCACTCAGCACCACTCACCGCCACAGCACCACTCAAGACCACAGCACCACTCAACACCACAGCATCACTCAATGCCACAGCATCACTCAACGCCACAGCATCACTCAACGCCACAGCATCACTCAACGCCACAGCATCACTCAACGCCACAGCATCACTCAACGCCACAGCATCACTCAACGCCACAGCATCACTCAACGCCACTGCATCACTCAATGCCACAGCATCACTCAGCGCCACAGATTCACTCAGCACCACTGAATGACACAGCACCCCTCAGCGCCACAGCACCATTCAATGCCACAACACCACTCAACGCCACAGCACCACTAAACGCCACAGCACCACTCAGCGCACAGCATCCCTCAATGCCACAGCATCACTCAATGCCACAGCATCACTCAATGCCACAGCATCACTCAATGCCACAGCATCATTCATCACCACAGCACCACTCAATGCCACAGCATCACTCAACATCACAGCATCACTCAATGCCACAGCATCACTCAATGCCACAGCATCACTCAGTACCAATGAACGCCACAGCACCACTCAATGCCACAGCACCACTCAACGCCACAGCACCACTCAACACCACAGCCCCACTCAACACCACAGCCCCACTCAACACCACAGAACCACTCAACACCACAGAACCACTCAACACCACGGAACTACTCAACGCCACAGCATCACTCAGTGCCACAGAATCACTCAGCGCCACAGAATCACTCAACAGCACTGAATGCAACAGCACCCCTCAATGCCACAGCACCACTCAATGCCACAGAACCACAGTACCACTCAGTGCACAGCATCCCTCAACACAACAGCATCACGCAATGCCACAGCATTGCTCAACGCCACAGTATCACTCAATGCCACATCATCACTCAATGCCACATCATCACTCAATGCCACATCATCACTCAATGCCACATCATCACTCAATGCCACAGCCTCGCTCAATGCCACAGCCTCGCTCAATGCCACAGCCTCACTCAGCACCACTCAATGCCACAGCACCACTCAACGCCACAGCACCACTCAATGCCACAGCACCACTCAATGCCACAGCATCACTCAACGCCACAGCATCACTCAACACCACAGATTCACACAGCACCACTGAATACCACAGCAACCCTCAACACCACAGCACCACTCAACACCACAACACCACTTAACGCCACAGCATCACTCAGCGCCACAGAATCACTCAGCACCACTGAATGCCACAGCACCCCTCAAAGCCACAGCACCACTCAATGCAAAAGCATCACTCAACACCACAGCACCACTCAGCGCACAGCATCCCTCAAGGCCACAGCATCACTCAACGCCACAGCATCACTCAATGCCACAGCATCACTCAGCACCACTCAACGCCACAGCACCACTCAACGCCACAACACCACTTAACGCCACAGCATCACTCAGCGCCACAGAATCACTCAGCACCACTGAATGCCACAGCACCCCTCAAAGCCACAGCACCACTCAACGCCAAAGCATCACTCAACACCACAGCACCACTCAGCGCACAGCATCCCTCAAGGCCACAGCATCCCTCAAGGCCACAGCATCACTCAACACCACAGCACTACTCAACACCACAGCATCACTCAACGCCACAGCATCACTCAGTGCCACAGAATCACTCAGTGCCACAGAATCACTCAGCACCACTGAATGCTACAGCATCACTCAGCACCACTGAATGCCACAGCATCACTCAGCACCACTGAACGTCACAGCATCACTCAGCACCACTGAAGGCCACAGCATCACTCAGCACCACTGAACGCCAAAGCATCACTCAGCACGACTGAACGCTACAGCATCACTCTGTGCAACCATTCAACAACAACTGATTCTAATATGTTCTCTCAATGTTTCAAGCTTTATTACAAATGTCACAAAAAGATGTTAATATTTCACTTCTGTTCTTGGATTTTCATCACAATAAAATACACTGAACATAATCTTCCCAAAAGTTATTTACAAAACTTTAAGCTATTGTCATTATAAATTACAATGCCTTTTATATTAGTATTAATTATAAAAAAAGCCATTGTTATTTGTAATATTAATACATCTAAGTCATGTAAATACAACACATATTGCATTACAAATGCTATAGGTGTCACGTTTTTGAAAGTTAAAACTATTGGCATTGTAAATGACAAAGCTATTAATTTCGCTATTTTCAAAACCAACACAGAAATACAGAATTTGTCATTTACAATACCAATAGCTCAAACTTTCATAATGCGAGACCTATTGCATTGCAAATGCTTGTTAGATACAGGAAGCGGCATGCCCTTGATGTTCACGGGCAGGAGCTGATTTTGTGAATATGTTGTGGTCTCGCCCCGCGCTGGGAACCTACTGGGAGGAGGCGGGGGATATACTGAACACGATCACAGAGCGGCAATTGACCTTTGATATGGCCACTAGTATTTTACATTGATTCCCCCATACGTCGAAAAACAAGAGAACAAGCAAGTGTGTGGACATGGGACTACTACTGGCGAAACTGGAACTAACGAGGTGTTGGAAGGCGACAGTGGGGCCTAGCAGCAAGAAATGGAGGGCTGAGGTTGTAAAGTGGGCAAATAGTGAGAGTACAATTAGATTCCAACAGGCAAGAGGGCAGAACGATGATAGGGCCTTGGAGGCGGCGACGGCATGGGGCGCATTAGTACAAGCGTTACAGGATTGCCAGGCAAGGGACGAAAGAGATGAGATTGCACCAGTGGTAGGGATCCCGAGCTAGAACAGGTTTACCGAGAATCTGAGAGAGGAGTGACTCCTGTTCCCACAAGACAGAATAGATTGATGGAACAGTACACACCGATGATAAGGGGGTGGGGGTCACCACACCAGTTGGGGGGGAGTTAAAGACACGCAGAATATTGGGACCTGTTTTGATATCTTATTCCTATCACGCCATGGTAATTGTACTATGCAGAGTAAAAGGGGAAGAGAGGTGGAACCTTGGCGGGGGTTGGAATGTACTGCGGATTGGCAGGTTGCATGATTATGCATGACGCATGTAAAAACCCAATAAACTACGTTTTAAAAAGAAATGAGTAATACACTGAGATATTTCTCCGTACCAACAGAAACTCGAACAAGAAACAGCAAAAAATAACATGTCCCACTTGCTCCCAACCCACATAAGGTACACAAAAGGAAGCACCCAGTGAATTCCAATCGAGAAGTGATAGAGAGGGGGGTAAGGGGGGGGGGGGGGGGAGAAAGGTAGGAGAAGAGCAGGAAAACATCCTGAGGGGGAAGGTAATGCTCCAAGGGAGCCATCTGTTTGTAATAGATGTAATAAACTGGATCATTTCCACACAGCATATATTCCCACAACCCTTAGACCACGTGCAATGTCTTCCAGCAGCCTCAAACATAGTTCGACGTTCTTCTCTGTTTCATGTCGATAATTAAGAATGTTCCAAGCGCATTTCAGGTTACGAGGCGGCCACTAGCCATCAAGAACCATGGTCTCAGCTTTCTCCATGTACATCCAGTCTATCGGCGCTCTGCTACTGCTTCCAGAATTTCATAACTTCGTCAGGAGTGTGAATCTTCACATGTCTGCTCTTAACCTTTCTTTGCTTCCTTGTTGGTTTCAGTGTACTCGCACTGAGCTTTCACTTTTTCTGCTCTTATTCGGCTAGTGTTTTGCAGTTCTCTTGAATTGTGCATAGATTCTTGGTGGAGATCCATTCTTTATTCCGGTGTTTCTTGGGACCCAGTACCTCCCGGTTGGTTGATATCACTGTTTCTTTGATCTTCTCCCACCGATGTTCTACTGGCTCTCTGTTGCTCACTTGGTCTTGCAGGACTTTAAACTTGTTGCTGAGGGTGAGGGTGACGAGTATTTATTCCATTTCTCTGCATCTTTGAGGAGGTAGGTGTTATATTACTGGCATCGATTTGTCTGTTCCACTCTTGCTTTCTTAAGCTTTAGCCTCAACCTAGCCATGACAAGGTGATTGTCTAACACCATGTCTGCTCCTCTCATCATTTTCACATGCAGCAGAAACCTCAGGAACATCTTAGCAATGCAGACATGGTCCATCTGATTCTCTGTTGAATCGTCTGGTGACACCCGCGTTGATTTGTGTATTCTTTTGTGTGGGAATTCACTGCTGCCTATCACCAGACTGTTAAGGGTGCAGAAACCTTATAGCCTTTCTCCATTCTCGTTCATGACACCAAGAACATGGTTGCCCATGACTTCCTCGTATCTGATGTTGTCACTTCCAATCATGGCCTCCATCCGTATAGTGATGTCTCACTCAGGGCCTTTCTCCAGGATGGACTGGAGTCTGTTGTAAAAGTGTCCTTTTTCCTCTTTTATGCTGTCATTTATATGTGCATAGCACTGGGTAACATCTACGTTGATCCTCTTTCTTTGTGCTTTTGTGCGGAAGGTCGCTATAAGGGGAGAGGATGTGGCGCAGTGGGCGACGGAGAAGCTGGGGATTCGGGCTCGGCTCAACATCCTGTGTTTCTAGGCAAATCACTTCATCTCCCCATGGTGATGGATACCCCCGCCGGTGATAATCCTTGAGATACATATAACTTCCCAGCCGGGCCAGCAATTTTAATGAAATCAGACAGGTGCCCCCAGGCGAAGTGCACTCTCCATTGTGGTACAGGGAGTCCCTATAGGACCCAAGTGGCTTGCAGTGAAACATATGTCCAAAATTAACTTTTTCACTGCCAGTGTCCACAGTGTCTGTTGGAGATGGCCCTTTTTGCAAGGTTATCCAGAAACTTTTGCTGCTTCCTCCTATTTTTTTCTGATCTGCTGTTGTTGGTTTTAGGACTCTGGGCACTTTATCACTGCCGATCAGTGCTAAAGTGCATATGCTCGCTGGGTAACTTGTGTTATGGATTGGTGTTTCCAGGATTGGCATATTTGATTTACTTGTTGGTCCATAGTAAAGTGCACTGAGTGTACCAGGGCCTGTAAATCAAATGCTACTAGTGGGCCTGCATCACTGATTGTGCCACCCACATGAGTAGCCCTGAAAAGGTAACTCAGACCTACCACTGCAGAGTCTGCCCACAGTTTGTAAATGCCATGTCGACTTGGCAAGTGCACCCAGTTGCCAGGCCCTACCCTTCCCTTTTCTTACATGTAGGTCAACCCTAAGGTAGGCCCAAGGTACCCCTGTGGGCAGAGTGAAGTGTATGTGAAAGGTAGGACATGCCCTGATTTGTGTGTAATGTCCTAACCCCTTAACTGCTGGGCCTTCCCCTCCCCAGTGCTGAGCCCTTTTATGGCTATTTGGGGTAGTTCGCGATTAGGCCTCTGTAACTTTTTAAACACATAAGGAATCCACGCCAAATTTGCGTCCTTTCTTTTCCAACATCATTGGAATCCTAAAGGTACCCGGGCTTTGTGGATTTCCCTGGAGGGTACCCAGACATTAGCCAACATACAGGTACATTTTATTTTTTGGGGGAAAAAAGGGCTACAGATGAAATTGTGTTTTTTTCCCTACAAATTGTATCAAAACAGGGGTTGTGGTGCTGAAATCACCATCTTCCCAGCTTTCCGGGACAAGCAGACTTTTGTCAGAAAACCAAAATATTTTACAAAGTTTTGCCATTTTTCTGGGACATAGTCCGTTTTTGCTATTTTTGTGTGCTTTCAAACTCTTTCCAGTTAATGGTAGAAATGGGAGTGAAAGCAATAATGGATCCTGGAAAACTATACATTTTGAAAAAGTAGACACAATTCTGAAATTCATCAAGGGGTTATTTATGTAGATCCTTCAAGGTTTCTTTATCGAAACTAACCGTTGAATATAGGAAAAATTTAAAATTACTTGGAAAAAACAGACATTTGTGCCAACGTTTTCACCTGTATCTTCTTCTAATCATTACAGCTGTTTGAAAGCAATGTACAGTTGCATCCATTGGACATTTCTGGTTGTGGGGATATATAGGACTTGTAGGTTCACCAAGAACCAGATGAACCCAGAGTCAATACCTGAGCAGCGTCTTGCAATTGTTTTTTATTATGTACTGGGTATATAGCAATTCATTTGGGTAAATATATACATGGAAAAATCTGTATGAAAGACACCTATGTATCTATGAAATTGGTTATAAATAGAAGAGAGGGGCTCGTGATAACCCTTAGGGAAATAGAGCACCAATATACTGTAAAGTAAAGCCAAAAGGTTTTCCCTATGGGGGGTATTATTTCCTGCTCCTAAATCAGGACTCAAAACGACACACTCAATTCACACCATTCATATATCTTGCATCTTGTTGGATGGGAGAACACTTACCAGAAAGGAACACAAACAGTCTATTTTAAAAAAGTATACAATTTATTATAAATAAAAACATATGAATTCCAAGTTAAAAACACAAAGTACACAAATAAAACCACCTAATGTGGATGTAGAGAATTTTTTTTGAAAAAGACACTACTATCTGTCTTAGTTATGTCATTTCGGGCCCTCGTTTGTCAACATTGGGGGAATAATATTCCTTTAAACCAGGTAATTTGTTGGCAACACCGAATATGATTTGATGAAAGTGCGTCGACGCGTTTCGGAAGCTTAAGTTGATAATGGCTTCCTTCTTCAGGACAGTCTCTATATGTTTTCTCCACAGAATTGTATCATACCTAATGCACAAATAAAATATGGCTATTAGCTTCTGACTTTAAAATTGCTATCTACACATGTTTGAATGTGGTCTCATCGAGGTGGCTGGATCAAGTTAGGCCTTACATTGCCCATACTGAACTTAACCCTTACATATTTAAACATATACTCAAATCTGTATGGGGACACACAATTCTATATAAACACAATTATCTATCAACAAGGGGCCTATTTGTAATCATAGAAGGCCTATGTATAATCACCCGTCCTTTATATTTGCACATTCCTACAGATGCCAGCATCCTAAACACCTCAAGTCAGCGTCATACTGTTTCGTATAGCCATTTTACTTTTTTGGGGGGGAGAATTATATGGTACATTTCATTTCTACAAAAAAACATACATATTGAAGATGCTAAAAAACCATACATATCTAATTCGCTACCTATAGGTATCAACCATTTTCACATTATTCTGGAAACATTGTGCTTAAGCCAAACACCCTCTGGTTAGTGTTGTCCACATCCTTTCAAAACTCATTCAAATCATTCATACACCAGTCATATTGCATTTAGTTGTTACTGACCATTGCAGTTGCGTTGTATGAAGAAATCTACAAAATGCGTAGTATTCCTGTAGTGGCCGCCTATAAAGTTCGCAGACACCCACGGTCCTGTATATAATTAAGGAGAGTACAGCATTAAATGTTAAATCTTAGCGTACTCTAAATTACTGGTTAGAGGGCATTTGTTTTTTACCTCAATATGTAGGAGGCTTCTGTATCAAATCGGGCCTTTTTAGTAGCTTATTTAGATGTGATGCTATCCTCACATTCATGTATAGGTTAAAGGGTACGAGTTAGTTTTTAACATCGGGCGTTTGATAGATCATAACCTAGAGCTCAGCTGGTAATACAGTTGTAATGGCATGAGGATTCCCTAGCATGATTCTCGTGGGGCATAGATATTTTAAGGCCTCCCACCGAGTGCTTGTTCTATGTTGTATCCTAAAAAAAGTATATTTATTTCAAAGGGAGCATCCACTACCTTCATCGCCAAGTTGCATAGACATATAAACCGGTCCTTACCGATAAAAACGACACTCTGCCTCGAAAACGGGGGTCCTTTCACGCAGCTGAGTAATATTATGCACGTGGCTGCTTAAAGGTTAAAGTGTTCTCCCATCCAACAAGATGCAAGATATATGAATGGTGTGAATTGAGTTTGTCGTTTTGAGTCCTGATTTAGGAGCAGGAAATAATACCCCCCATAGGGAAAACCTTTTGGCTTTACTTTACTCTATGAAATTGGAACAAAATATAGAGTTTAGAAACAGTAGATAATTGCACATTTCCGAAACTGTGAGTACCCATACTAGCATGAGAATTATAGGTCATTTTTCAAAATGACTTCTTTTTTATACATTGTCTTTCATTTGGAAGGCAGAAATGCATCGAAAGTCAATAGGTCATAACAGCTGCTTAACAATTGTGTGTTACCCTAAGTCTTCCGATAAAACTGGTTCCTCACTTGTGTGGGTAGGCCTAGTGCCCGCAACAGGAAACGGCTCAAAACACAACGTGGACACACTTTATTTTTACAGTGAAAACTGACCCATTTTTGTAAAGTGCCTAGCTGTAGATTTTGAATCCTTGCTCTGCCGGCACCTAGGAAAACCTATACATTTTTTTAAACTAGACACCCGGGGGAATCCAGGATGGGATGACTTTGCTGGCTCTCACGAGTTTCTGTTACCCAGAATCCGTTGCAAACCTAAAAAACTGTCCCAAAAACCACATTTTCTTCACATTTCTGTGGTGTGTGTGTGAGACCCAAGTACCCGCGACAGGAAACGGCCCAAAACGCAACGTGGACATACCACATTTTCACAGTGAAAACGGACCCTTTTTTGCAAAGTGTCTAGCTGTAGATTTTAAACCCTACCTCTGCCGGCATCTAGAGAAACCTAGCAAACCTATACATTTTTTAAAACTAGACACCCAGGTGAATCCAGGATGGGGTGACTTGGCTGGCTCTCACCAGGTTCTGTTACCTAGAATCCCTTGCAAACCTAAACAAAAGTGTCAAAAAACACATTTTACTCACATTTCTGTGGTGGAAAGTCTTGGACTCTGCGTGGATCCACAAAATTCCACCCACCCTGCGTTCCCTCTGAGAAAAATGGTACCTCACTTGTGTGAGAGGCCCAAGTACCCGCAACAGGAAACGGTCCAAAACGCAACGTGGACACACCACATTTTCGCAGTGAAAACTGACCATTTTTTTGCAAAGTGCCTAGCTGTAGATTTTGAACCCTAGCTCTGCTGGCACCTAGGGAAACCTAGCAGACCTATACATTTTTGAAAACTAGACACCCAGGGGAATCCCTTGCAAACCTAAATTTTGTTTTATAAAAACACATTTTCCTTATATTTCTGTGGAGGAAAGTCTGGAATCTGTGTGGATCCACAAAATTCCACCCACCCCGCGTCCCCTAAAGTCCTCTGAGAAAAATGCTACCTCACTTGTGTGGGAGGCCTAAGTAGTAGCGACAGGAAACGGCCCAAAACGCAACGTGGACACATCACATTTTTGCAGTAAAAACTGACCCTTTTTTTGCAAAGTACCTAGCTGTAGATTTTGAACCATAGCTCTGCCGACACCTAGGGAAACCTATCAAACCTATACATTTTTGGAACCTAGACACCCAGGGGAATCCAGGATGGGATGACTTGGCTGGCTCTCACCAGGTTCTGTTACCCAGAATCCCTTGCAAACCTAACAAATTGTCAAAAAAACACATTTTCTTTATATTTCTGTGGTGGAAAGTTCTGGAATCTGCGTGGATCCGCAAAATTCCACCAACCATGCGTTCCCCAAAGTCTTCCGAGAAAAATGGTACCTCACTTGTGTGGGAGGCCCAAGTACCCGCAACAGGCAAGGGCCCAAAACGTATTGAGGAGACATCAAAATTGTCTATCACAAAATGACCTGGTTTTGTAAGGGGGTCACCTGGGTTTTTGGCAATGTGCTTGGCGGACTGCTAGGGAAACCTACCAAACCCACACATTTCTGAAAACTAAACACCTGGGGGATTCTAGGGGCGCATTGGTTGAGTATATCCCCCAACATTTTCTTACCCAGAATCCCCTGCAAATTTAGCTGAATAAATCACTTTTCTCCACACATTTTTATGTGTGAAAGTTGCGGGATCACTGGGCTGACACAAATTTCCTACCACCCAGTGTTCCCCCTGGTCTCCCGATAAAAATGGTGCCTCACTCGTGTGGGAGGCCAAGTACCCACAACAAGCTAGGGCCCAAAACGTATTGAGGGGACATCAAAATTGCCTATCACAAAACAACCTGGTTTTGCAAGGGGGGTTACCTGGGTTTTTGGCCCCGTGCTCGGCGGCCAGCTAGGGACCCCTACCAAACCCACACATTTCTGAGAAAGAGACACCCGGGAGGTTCTAGGGAGGTATGACTTGCGTGGATCCCCCAACGTTTTCTTACCAGAATCCCCTGCAAACCAAACATTTAGCGGAAAAAATCACTTTTCTCCACACATTTTTGTGTGGGAAAGTTGTGGGATCACCGGGCTGACACAAATTTCCTACCAGCCAGTGTTCCCCCAGGTCTCCCGATAAAAATGGTGCCTCACTTGTGTGGGAGACTCAAGTACCCGTAACAGGCTAGAGCCTAAAACGTATTAGGGGACATGAAAATTGCCTGTCAGAAAACAACCTGGTTTTGCAAGGGAGGTCACCTGGGTTTTTAGCCCGTGCTCGGCGGCCAGCTAGGGAAACCTACCAAACCCACCCATTTCAGAAAACTAGACACCCTGGGGGTTCCAGGGAGGTATGGCTTCCATGGATTCCCCAACATTTTCTTACCCAGAATCCCCTGCATAGCTTAAATTTAGCTGGAAAAAACACTTTTTCCACACATTTTTGTGTGGGAAAGTTGTGGGATCACTGGGCTGACAAATTTCCTACCACCCAGCGTTCCAAAAAAACAAATTTTCCTCACATTTCTGTGGTGGATGTTGTAATTTGACGGTGATCGGGTTAGCGTTAAGCTTCGCTACACGAATTCCCCTTATCTTGACTATGGTTGTCGGAAGCCATTTTTGAACACGCCGGCAGCCATTTTATATGAACGTGTTGCCTCGTGGCCAGCATACCCTTTTGTCCTTTCTCTGTACCACTGACCACTCAAGTTTGCCCAGCAACAGGCTATTTTTAGTATTGGTCAAGCTCGCACATGCGCAGTTAAACCCTCTGTACTAGTGGACAGTCATCACTTAGGAATGTCCCTCCAAACTGACCAGTGATGTTGTAACTCCTCCCATGAGTTGGCTGTGTTCCAAAAATGACCATATATGTACCTAAACTCTGTAAATGTGTTCCGCCTACACTTTTTATTACTGTAAAACTGTATAAAAGAGGTCTCGCACCGATGTTCGGTGTGATACTTCTTGCATTACCGAAGGGTGCTGTAGGAATGTACCACCACCCCATGGGGTCTTAATAAACTTGTCTTTTGCAGTTTCCGTGCCAACATCTTTTTATGGTGTAGCGGGTTTTGCGGAATATGTAGGCCTGGGGAACCCAATACCACAAATTGGCGACCACGAAGGGACTCATCGGCGACTCAGATGCCCGAAGGAGAGGTCGTGACGAAGGATTGGAAACTCGCCATGGACGCGTACGCTGCCACTGAGTGACCCGAGTCTTGGCACCCACGGTGTTTTCTTCCTTTCCTTCTGATCTGACCTTCCAGGTGGTGCCGGTCCTCGACTGAAATCCTGCTCGTTCGAGCTGTCGTACAGTGCCGGTTTGGCTGATTCGATTAAAGACCTTGGCAGTTGAAACCTGGATATCTGAGAATTTGGTAAGCTTGTGATTGGTAAGATAGTCTACGGACGCTTACTGTGGCTCTTTGAACATGTTTTGAGTTAGCTAACATTTGGTTCTATGATTTGAATTATATGTGCAGTGCACTTCACATAGGCGGGCATGTAGAGATATTTCTCTAAATGTGTTTTGTTTGAACGGCACATTTGTGTGGAGTATATTAAGTGCCATTTTTGTGATATCGCGTTTTTCGTGATATTTTTGACATGCCTGTTTTAAGCACACTTCGAGGAATGTGCTGTCTTGGAAATGGTACCAATTATCGATTAAATGAATCTTAGCCGGCTCCCCCAGAGGGGACTCCTAATCGGGAAATGTATATAAAATTTGGCCTTCCCCCTATATTATACAGTAAATTATGGAACAAGTACACAAAATCTGATCCCGAGTTGCAATGGCCACTACATGGGTCGTTTGATTTACGAAAGGTTCAGTATGTGGAGCAATGTTTGTTTCAGCGTAGGTCTAGAAAAGATATGTTTGATTGTGTACGAATGTGGGAGAAAGCAGTGCGCGAACGAATGAAGCGTGAAATAGCCTTGGCGGACAAAGAGCAGCGGAAGGCTGCTCGGGATAAGGCTTTACAGCTGGAGGAGAAGGAGTTGCAGGAGAAGAAAAAGAGGGAGGCACGGGAACGTAATTTGCAAACGAATGGTCAATTCCCTATTCGACGTCCTCTTTATCCTGTCCTTACTAATGAAGTTGATGATTTTTCATTATTAGATTGGTGCCCGCCTCCGTATGTTCTGCCTACGGCCCCAGATGAGGAATCGGATGGAGATGGTCAAGGGAGTAGTCGTGTCAGGTTAAGTGCTAGTGAGGCTGCGGAATTGCGCAGTTTTGCCCGTAAACTAAATTTGAACAAAATAACTATGTCAGAGATTAATGATGAAATGAGTAAGTGGTCCAAACGAGAACAGTTGTATTTTTTAAGTCAGTTTGGAGATGAAGTTGTAGAACGGTTTAGGAAAAATTCAACTGATCTAGAGCCTAAGGATATATCAGTTAATCGTGAGAATATGCGTAAAGGTTTATTTGTTATTGCAGATGCGGATCGGTTTTTCCATTGGTTGGTCCAGCTACGGGATGAGGCGTCAAGATTATGGGAAGCAAGAAAAGCATCAGATGTGCCTGCGCCGGGGTCGACGGAGATATCCAAAGAATGTTCTATCTTTGGAGCAGATAAGAGTTCTACGGTTCATGTTATGCCTATGCGTGAAGCTGCACCTTTATATGTCCCTCCTAAAGGGCAAGGTACAAGTGACGATAAATTGTCTGGGGATGCCAAGGGTTTTTTCGCATATAATTGGGTTTATACACCTTGGAATAGAGCGGATGTTATGGCACTGAAAAATGCTTTACCTGATCCCCGTAAAAATCCGGCAGCTTTCTATGAAGGAGTGGAAGGGGCTATTTCTTCATGTGTTATGACGTTAGTTGATATTGATCTTTTCTTTGGGTTGATATTGCCCCCTGATATGTGGAGAGCGATTCGTAAGTTCGACGATCAAACTATCTTGGGAGCGGATTGGAAAACTTTGGCTCAAGCTGATTTAGATAGGGAGCCTGCATGTAAGCCGTGTCAATTAATCTTAGATCTTCCGACAGCTATCTTAAACAAATTAAAAACACTTGTCCCCCCTAAAAAGATTGATTGGACTATTTTTTTTGTAACATCGTTTTTATTGCAGTACCAAAAATTTGCATAGACATTACAGCAATGAATAATAAATCAATACAGCGTGATGGCACACATTTATACCACTACCACCATCATGCTGCCCGTGCCCCCAGCCAGGAAGCCGAGCCGCGTCTATATTATGTCCATCTCCTGCTTCTTCTCCCAATGTCCGTTTCTCGAAAGTACAGGAGGACGTGGACCGCTTTTAAGTTTTCACCCCTCCCCCTATCAACCACCCCCCCCGTGGCAGCGCTGTTATAGAATCTCAGAAAAAGTAAGGTCTGGTGTGTGCAAGAAGGAATTAAACTTTCGCTAAAGGTGCGCCCCTGGTGCGTTAGTGGGGTCAACCATATCAGAGTCCGTGTCTTCTCCTTCTTCCTCCTCAGCGCCATCCCGGAGTGCCTGCACTATCATCTCCCACGCTGTTGCCCTCTCCAAAGCTTTCTCATCTGCAGTCCTCCTAGCCACCTGATACCGCAGAGTGTTTTCACATGCCGCCCACTTCAAACATTCACTAAACCAACGTTTGTACGTGGGCCCCACTTTTGACTTCCAATTCCTGGTTATTTCCCTCTTCGCCAGTATCAATCCCATATCTATGAACCTGCTGATCGTCTTATTTTTAGGCGTATGTGGAAACCAGTGTAGTACTCCCACTGCCTTGGTGTATTGTATCTCTCTATCTGTGGCGTTGTTCAGTGCCTTTCCAACCTCCTGCCAATACTCCCCCAGTTTAGGGCAATCCCAGAGCATATGTCCCAAATCCGCCTCCAGTGTACTGCACCTAGGGCAGGCCGCCTGTTCCACTCCAAAATACTGTTTTAGTTTCCCTGGTATAAGGTATGCCCTATGAATAATATAGAAATGTATGAGTTGGAATCTGGCGTTCCTCGTGCTCTTCCACGCCCTCCGCAGCAGTTGGCCCCAAGTGGCCTCAGGAATCTCCATTTGGAGGTCCAGTTCCCATTTAGTCTTCAAGGCAGTGAGCGGCTGCAAGGTTTCTCGCAACATTCGGGAATACAGACAGGTCACTGCCTTAAAGGTTCCCGCCGCCATCATCGTGTATTGACACGCCATAGAGGTAGCAGGTTCCTGCAGACCGTCGCCCCAGTGTTCTTGCATGGCGCCAGTCACTGCCGCGTGTAGAAGATAATCTCCTCTCGGCAGGTTAAAACGCTCCTGCAGCTCTTGGAACGGAAGCAAGGCTCCATCCTCATAAAGGTCGCCCAACATCTGGACCCCAGCTTCCTCCCATCCCAGCAATCTCGACCAATCCCCGCCATGCGGTAGGGCTGTAACCATGCCCAGCGGAATCTCCGGAGCATACATCCGACGGATTCCGGCCCGTTTACGCGCCCGGTTCCAGCAGAGCCGAAACGTCTGTTCCTCCACCGTCAGGTCCCCGACCAGTAGTTTCTGGTTAAGCGTAATATACGCGAGTACATGCCGCGGGGTACCCTCGTCCCTGCTGTGTTCCAGGCCTTGATACATCCTCGCGACCTCCTGTGCAAAAGTTTGTAGCTGTGCCGCTAAATAATAGCACTCAAAATCAGGCACTGCCATGCCTCCCTCATCCTTGGGCCGCAAGAGGGTGTCCAGCACTATTCGCCGCCGACCCGTGCCCCATATAAATGCTATGATCAGTGATCTCAGACGGCGGAAGATTGAGCCGGGTATCCATATCGGCAGGGTTCTAAAATAATGCAACAGCCTAGGGAGTGCTACCATCTTTAGCAAGGAAATACGACCCGCCAATGAGAGTGGGAGGGTGGCCCAGAAATCCATACTCCCCTTCAAGGCGTTAATGCACCGGGTGATAATACCATCCAGCATATCAGCAGGCGTATGATACACATAAACCCCCAGATAGTGCAGGCAATGGGGCTCCCATCTGAGCTCCTGTGTGGTGTGAGGGCACGGCTCTCCTCGTCTCAACGGGAACAGGCAAGATTTAGTCCAAATGACCTTCAGGCCCGACAACCGCCCGAATAATTCCAGCAAGCGCCTCGCTCCCAACAGTTCTTCCTCCGCATCCGCCAAAAACATCAACAGGTCGTTCGCGTACAGCGAGATGGCGTGCGGCCTGGCTCTATAAACCAGTCCCTTATAATAGCGTCCAGATCTGGCCTCCGCTGCAAAAGGTTCCATCGCTAACGCGAACAAAAGGGGGAAAGTGAGCATCCCTGCCTAGTGCCGCGTCGCACCGGATATGGGCTTGAGATCAGCGATCCAACTCGAACCCTCGCCGTGGCTTCAGCATACAGGACTTTGGTCCAGCTGATATAGCCCTCCCCTAGCCCGAAACGCCTCATCACTCCATATAAATACTCCCACTCTAGGCTATCAAAAGCCTTCTCGATGTCTATGGAGAACACTAATGGAGTAGCCCCCTCCGGCAACCGAGCTCCCAGCAACCCAGTCAGTCTACGGATATTATGAGTGGTGTTTCGCGTTGGAATGAAGCCGGACTGATCACGATGAATCAGGCCTGTCATGTGGGTTAACAATCTATTGGCCAGGATTTTGCTCAGAATCTTGTAGTCCGTCGTGAGCATTGATAATGGGCGATAAGAGGAGAGGGCGTCACTCGCTCTACCAGGTTTCAACAAGGGGACCATGAGGGCCTCGCACATTGAGTGCGGCAGTCTCCCTCGCGACTGCGCCTCATTATAAACCGATTGTAGTTGCGGGGCTAAGTACTCCATGTATTTACTGTAAAACTCGATCGGCAAGCCGTCGAGTCCCGGGGTTTTATTCCTAGCCATCTGTTTCACCGCGCACCCTATTTCCCCAATCGTTATAGCGCGGCCCAGCTCCTCCGCCTCCGAATGTTATAGTTGCGGTAACTGCAGCCCCCCAAGGAAGGCGTCCAGTTCCTCCACCCCGCCCGTCGGCCCGCTCTCATACAGGCTTCCATAATATGCCCTGAACCTATCCAGGATCCCGGCCTGGGTGTGGCAAAGCCCGCCTCCCTCCTCCTGAATGGACACGATTGGGGCACCCCGCCGAAGCGGATTGGCAAGCCAGGCCAACATTGTCCCCGCCTTATCGCCCTCCGCATGCGCCCTAGTCAGATAGACCTTGTGATCGAAACTGCGCAACCGTTCCAACTCCACCGCCATCGCTTCTCTGGCTTCACTAACCCCCTTCTGAAGCTCTGGATGATTTGGGCGCTTTCGTTCTATCTTCCTCAGTCGGCGCTCCGCACGATCGAGGTCGTCCAACAATGTCTTACGAGCCCCCGCAACGGTCCCAATACAGTGCCCCCGGACCACCACCTTAAACGCATCCCACTCCACAGCTCTGGTGGATGTGGAGCCACTGTTCTCCTCGAAGTATCGAGTCACTCGCTCTCCCAAGGCCTCCCTAAACAGCAGATCATCCAAAGTATCAGGCTGTAGTCGCCAAGTTGGGACACAAGAGACATCTACCATCCAATTCAGGGACAATAACAAAGGGTTATGATCTGACAACGTGCGGGCCAAGTACTCCGCGCCTCCTACCGCTGCAAGCACGGGTGAAGAGCACAAAAACACATCCAGCCTAACATGTAGGTCGTGTATGCTAGAGTGGAAGGAGTAGTCCCTCGTCGTAGGGTGCAGTGTCCTCCAGGCATCTCCCAGATCCCTTCTCTCCTGCCAGTCTAATCTCCGCTTTGCTACTCTATGTACCGGTGATGAATGTAATGGGGGGTGAGACCTATCCAATATAGTATCCACTACCGAGTTAAAATCCCCTCCCATGACCATAGGACCCGCCAAGTAACTCGCCAGTTTGCCCGAAAGCGCTGTCAGGAAGGCGGGCAAATCCACATTCGGAGCATACACACTTGTTTGGTGACCTGAAGGGGGACCTCAGCCCGTAGCCAAATCAAGGCGCCCCTTGCAAAGGCCGAATATGACGTATGAAACAACTGCCCCCTCCACCTTCTCTGCAGCGCCACTCCTTCCTGCTTCGTGAGGTGCGTCTCTTGAAGAAAAGCTATATGTACTCCCCTATGTTTCAAATAAGCATGGACCTTGTGTCTGCGCACCATAGTATGTAGACCCCGCACATTCCAGGTCACACATTTCAGAGCTCCCGTATTAGCCATACTCCCCTGCATCCCCAGACAGAACAATAACAACCTTCGACCATGCGCTCATGCCAACCCAATACTGCACCCACCACCCTCTCCAGACAAATGAACCCCCCACCCCTCCTGCCCCAACCTGAGCTTCCCCAACTACTCTCGGTTCCCACCCCCCCAGGACAGGACCCCCCTCAATTGGAAGAGAACCCATCCAAACTGTTGCAACTAAGTAATCCCCTCAAAGAAAAGACTACAATTCGCAGTCTCCACTGCGATGACCTTAAGGGCCAGTAGGGCGCGGTCCGATACCGAAGGAGTTCGTCAAACAAGAACAGTCCCGCACATCCCGCCCGTAATCCCCCCATGAAAACTCTCGAACTCCCACATAAACGTGAAGCTGCACTCACTGGCACATCGCCCCAGTGTCAGACCATCAGGTCATTCTCCAAAGCAAGTGTCTCAGGCCTCGACGATCTCTCCTGATGTTTGTGGCGTTACAACGGGGCCCTTGGCACCTCCGAATTCTGAGAGTTCTGTTTCCGACCCCGTACCCTGCTCCTCTGAGTCTGTGCCCTTCCCGGACTGGCTCCGCGGTGCACCTGATAGATCCACCACCGCCTGCAGGGCAGCCTTCCGTTCTTCCTCGGTCAGCGACACTGATGGTTTCCCAGTTCTTCGTCGATTCTTGCGAATACGTTGTGATTTCCTGGTCGGCTGTTTCTTTTGAGCCTCCTCTGCCCTGGCTCTAGCTCCGTCCGTCCCAGCCTTATACGTGTCCCACCATGCCCAAGCGTCTGCCGAGGTGGTAAAGAAAAGCGATTTGTCATCCACCACCACCCTTAACTTCGCTGGGAAGAGAAGGGAATATTTGATGCCCTCTCCACGGAGCTCACGCTTGAGCGACAGGAAACTGGCCCTGAGCCTCTGAGTCTCAAAAGTGTAGTCCGGGAACAGGGTGACCCTGTTATTGTCCACTTGGAAGGGCCCTGCCTCCCTTGCCCTCTGCAGTAACCAGTCCCGGTCTCTGTAATGGAGCAGCTTAATCACCACCGGGCGAGGGGGGAGACCAGGAGCTGGTGGTCGGGCCGGGACTCTGTGGGCCCGTTCTAGCAAAAAGAAGGGAGAGAGTCCTTCTGGCGCTACTTCAGTGCATAGCCAATTGTCGAGGTAGCCCACCATGTCGTCTCCCTCGTTTCTTTCCGGAAGGCCCACCAAACGAACGTTGTTGCGCCTACTCCTATTTTCAGCGTCCTCGGCCCTCCTCTCCAATATTTTCAGCCTGTCCAGGGCATCCGCCATCTGGCCCCTTAGCGTTTTGTGATCCGGGGTCAATTCTTGCAGGGATATCTCTACGCTCTTGACCCTGTCTTTAAGCTTATCATGTTCCCCTTTCAGGAGACCCAGGCCCGTCGCTACCTGGGCGATGTCCTGCTGCAGAGTGTCTTTTGTGGTTGTGATGGCCTCCAGTATGCGGTCTTGCAAGCGTTGGAGAGCAGGGTGATCATGATCCGCTCCGTCCAGCGCTTCTGGGTCAGCCGCTCCATCTCCCTTTCCTTTCGGATTTCCCATCTCGGCGACAACTATCGCTGGTCCCCAGGAGCCCCGACCAATCTCCCCGTGGTCCGTCAGCCGTTCAGGACCTCGCTTCCGGAGAGTTCCCTGAACAATGGGGCCGGAGAGCTAGAACACACGCAGGGCAATGAGCGCTGTCCAGATCTCTCTCGCGGGGTCGGTCCGAGTCTCGGAAGCAAGTGTCGATGATGGGGTCTCAAGACCTCGGTCCACACTCGGGGAGTGGCAATCGCCTCACAAAGCCGCCGCCATTTTGGGTCTACCTCAGTGAACTTTCCTGGTATCCCGCACCACCGTCAAATCGCCACCAAAGCGAGGAAAGGGTCACCCGTGCCTTCTCACAGGGTTGAGAGAGATCCTCCGGTCCAGCAATCACCGCTGGCACTGGGACATCAGGGGTACCGGGCCTCAAGTCACCTCCGCGCTCTGCGTCACCAGTCCAGGCCTCAGGGCGCCATCTTAGATTGAAGTCTATCACACCCGAGGCACCTGCTAAAGTTCGATTTTCATGGCGATAAGCAACCGTAGGTCGCCCACTCCGAGCGCCGTTGCTTCCGCGGCGCCTTCAGCCAGTGGATTCTCCAATTTTCGTTGGAATTCGCGTGGATTATCAGGATATCTGGGATCGGGCGCGGAGCTCCGGGCTCACGCTGCCTACCTCCTCGGCATCCAAGCCACGCCCCCAAGATTGATTGGACTATGCTAGCTTCTTGCAAACAGAAGGCGGATGAGTCGGTGTCTGACTTCTTCTCATGTTTTGAAGAAGCATTTCATGATTACAGTGGGCAATTATTAACAGATGACACGGGTAGGCATTTGTTTGTCGACAAGTACGTGGCTAATCTCCTGCCGGAGATTGCAAAACGTTTAAAGACTAGTGAAAGTTCCTGGACTACGGCGACCCCTGCGTCCTTATTGACTATGGCTCAGTATTATGAGCGACAGGAATTAGAGGCTAAGGAAAGTACTGATAAGAAAGCAAAGGAATTAAAGACGAAAGTGATGTTGGCTCAGGTTCGTGCTACACAGCCGAGAGGGAACGATAGAGGCAGGTGCGTCTTCTGGTCGTACCGACATTGCTGAGGATCAGTGTGCATATTGTAAAGAGTTTGGACATTGGGCTTCAGATTGTCCGGTGCTCCGTGAACAACGTAATCAGCGTGGTCGAGGAGGTGGAAGGACACGGAATAGTTATTCAGGAGTGAGGGGCGGAGCAAGTGATCGTGGCAGGTTTGAGGCGAGGGGTCGTGGTCAGGATGATCATAATACTTTTGATCGACTGAATCAGTATCAGATATCGGAGGGTGAGAATGTGGAGTCTCAGGACTATGTGCATGCATAGGATTGCGTAGGATGGGTTGTGGAATCGGTTGAAGTACCAGTAGATCAAAGAGGTCCATATGTATCAGCGGGCGTTTTGGGTTCTACTGATCAGTTCCTGGTTGATACAGGAGCTACTCGTAGTGCTCTGTCTAAAAACTTGGTTCCAAGGGCTCCCCTGTCTGGCGAAACGATTACATCTACAGGGTTCGATGGAACACCCTCTCTTAGCCTATTGTCACAACCCCTTACGTTTTACATTGACAAATTCTTTGGTCCGTGCCCATTTTTATTGTCGCCGAATACTCCAGACAATATTATGGGCATAGATTTGCTTAAATACTTCCGAGCAACAATACGCTGCGCTCCTGAAGGAGTGCAGGTTATCTTGAATGACAATTATCCAGATGTAGGGAGACTGTGCACTATGCAAGAAATTGAAGCACTAGCCTCTCTCCCACAAACGTTATGGGCTACTTCGGACATGGATGTGGGACAGATGCTTATTCCTCCTATTAGAATAACTGTAAAGGAGGGAGTGTCTTTGCCGCGTGTGCCTCAATATAAAATCTCCAGGGAAGGTGAAATCGCCTTAACGCACATTGTACATGACTTGATTATTGCAGGAGTAGTGGAGGAAGTTCCCTATAATGTCTGTAACAGCCCGATTCTTCCGATCTTAAAGAAAGATACTGATGACAAAGTCTATCGATTTATTATTGATTTGAGGGAAATTAACAAGATTGTAGTGCCCCAGTACCCGGTGGTGTCTGATATTACCACCTTACTTACTTTGATTCCGCCCACTGCTACCACGTTTACTGTGATAGACCTCAAAAATGCCGTCTTTTCCATTCCCATACATCCCGATAGCAGATATCTATTTGGCTTCACATTAAATAATAAATCGTATAGATTTTGTCGAGTTCCTCAAGGCTATACAGAAAGCCCTAGCATCTATAGCCAGGCCTTAAAAAGACAGCTCGATTCTTTTGATTTGCAGTCTGGAGTGGCCCTCATTCAGTATGTCGATGATATTCTACTTGCTGCAGATACGCATGAACAGTGTGAGGAGAGTACTCTTGCTTTGCTATCCTTTCTTGCTCAGAATAATCATAAAGTATCTAGGAAGAAACTACAATATTGTAGACCAAAGGTGACCTACCTCGGTCATCTTTTGTCTAAGGAGGGGCGTGCATTAACATCTGATCGAATTCAAGCAATTTTAGAAACACCAGTCCCCCGCACTCAGAGAGATGTGCGTGCCTTTATAGGTTTAACGTCTTTTTGCAGGCAGTGGATAATAGGGTTTTCACACATTATAAAACCCTTGTTAGCGTTATTGTCCAAAACTACACCAATGCCCCTTGAATGGACAGATGAATGCCAGAATGCTTTTGAACAATTGAGACAAGCTCTTTGCTCTGCACCAGTGTTAGGTACACCAGACTACACAAAGATTTTCACGTTGTACGTACACGAGAAAGATGGGTGTGCATTGTCAGTTTTAGTGCAGACACACGGGGATAAGCAGAGGCCCTGTGCGTACTTTTCGGCAATACTTGACCCTGTAGCACGAGGATTACCTGGGTGCTTTCGAGCAGTTGCAGCAACAGCAGTGGCTATACGGCAGAGTGAGGGAATAGTTTTGTCACACAAATTGCTGGTGTTAGTTCCTCATGCGGTAGATGCTCTGTTAAACCAAATAAAGACCCAGTATCTCACGAGTACACGTTTAACAGGATATGAGCTCACACTGTTGGAAGCATATCACACTAAAGAGATGTGCTACTCTGAACCCTGCTACTTTATTGCCATATCCAGTTGCTGAGGGCCAGGAGGAAGAACACCATGATTGTGTTTTCCTGACTGAAGAACAAACAAAGGGTCGTGTCGACTTACAGGATACGCCACTTCCAGATGTGGATGGGGAACTGTGGGTTGATGGATCGTGTTTGAGGCTGCCAGATGGTACAACTTCTGCAGCATATGCGATCACGACACTTAAGACAGTGGTAGAAGCAGCACGAATACCACAGAAATCGGCCCAAGCAGCGGAATTGATAGCCTTAACAAGAGCATGTGAATTGAGCGCTGGCTTGTGTGTGAACATCTACACTGATAGCCGGTACGCCTTTGGAGTAGCGCATGATTTTGGCCTACTCTGGAGAGAGCGAGGGTTTTTGACTTCACATGGAGTGCACATCATGCACGGAGAACTAGTGCTTGATCTCTTGAATGCGTTACTTTGTCCAAAGAAAGTGGCGATAATCAAATACAGTGCACATAAGAAAGTCACGGATAAAATGGGACAAGGAAACGCTTTTGCAGATAGCATAGCGAGGGAAACTGCTATGTTACGAAATGCCTCGCCAATGTATGTAGTAAAATCACAGGCTGAGCGATGGCATGATGCTAGAGAAGAGATACTAGACATTCAGAAATCAGCGTCTGAAGCAGAACTCGCAACCTGGGCAGCAGAGGGAGTGCTGGATGATGAGGGTTGTTGGAGAAGCAAAGATATGGAAAGATGGAAATTGCCTGCAGCTTACTTGCAGACAATGGTTCAAATGACACATGGATTGGCACATGTTGGAGCTCTTGCAATTACTCGATTGCTAACACGAGTTTGGGAGCATCCTGAGATTGCCAATATGGCCAAAAGAGTAGTGCAGACCTGTTTGATATGTTTACAGCACAATCCTGCCAAGGGGACCCATACTCCGAAAGGAGGGTTTGTTCCACCTACTGCACCATTCGAGGTACTACAAATGGATTACATCCAGCTTGAGCGTTGCAATAATCTTAAGTATGTCTTAGTGGTGGTGTGTGCTTTCAGTAAGTGGATTGAGGCCTTCCCCACGAAGGATAATACAGCGCTGACAACAGCTAAGGTTTTGCTCAAGGAGTACTTCCCCCGCTACGGTGTTTGTAAATTTTTGTGGAGCGATAACGGTCCTCATTTTGTTGGGAAAATTGTGGAATACGTAATGAAGGGATTGGGAATTCCGCAGAAATTTCATGCTGTATTCCATCCGCAGTCAGCAGGTCTCGTGGAAAGATATAATGCTACTCTGAAATTAAAGCTAGCAAAGATCGTGGCATCCACGTCTTTGAAATAGCCGGATGCTCTGCCTCTGGCATTGCTATCTATCAGATCAGTGCCCCATTCCCGAACTGGCCTCACACCTTATGAAGTGGTGTTTGGAAGGCCTATGAATATATGGGGAGTTCCTAAGCCTCGATTGTTACATGATGTGCCTTGCATAATGATGAACGATTATTTGGCACGATTAACAAATGATTTACTTTTCATTCATCAACAGGTTCGAGAAGCGCTCCCTGACAATTCCATTGGAGAGGCTCACAATCTTCGTCCTGGCGACCATGTGATGGTCCGGTCCTTTGAGAGAACAAGCAGCTTGGAGCCGAGGTGGCGTGGCCTTGAGCAGGTGCTACTCGCAACTCGAACGGCTGTGCGAGTTACCAACAGGAAGCGGTGGGTGCATTCCACTCACTGCGGTCGTGTCTCTCCGGATCTGGTGAACCCAACTGTGCTGTCTGATTATCGAGACATCTTGGACGAGGAGAAGAGCCCAGCTATTGCGTCTACTGTATCGGAGGGAGCCTTCCCGGACCACACCGTCTCTGGAAGAGAGAGATACAATCTACGACCAAGAAAAGCAGTTGTTTTGTGCGAGACTGGTTGAGTTACCGCTCCAGGTTTGTGAAACGGAAGCCAGGAATATCAAGGGGGGGGATCTGTTCTGCCAAGTGTAGCGACACCCGTCTTGAATCTCGGAGAAGAAACCAACGGCTACCTCGGAGCTCAGCACTCATATTTTTATTTTTTTAGTTGTTTTTGAGACATTTTGAACTTCTGAACTATGGCATCTTCTACAATGCGAAATAAGAGAATTTTTGGTGCAGTACTATTTGTTATGACAATTGTGGTGATAGCTGTGATAGCTTGGGTAGTAGAACTCCTGGTGCCGGCAAGAGAACATTTTTTGCCAACTACCCCAATTCCGTCTGAACATTTTCATTTTACTCTGCCTTATCATGAAGAACGACACAGACAAACTTATTTGAATAACAGCTTCATCCAGATTCTGCATCACACCCATAATATGACAAACACTTCGAACTGTTGGGTATGTGGGATGTTGCCTGGACATCAAAAGAAAGGAGGCACTCCACTTATTCCACTCCCGTTTTCCCATAATGGTTCTTGTAATGCTTGGTATACACTTTTATTTACTTTGCGATGGCCTACGAAAGGTGGACTACTTTTCCGACTTAACAAGGTCTGCTTTAATGATCGAGACGGCTATCCACAAGCTGAAGGAACTAAGTTCGAATGGGAAGAGTACAGACCTGATAATGTATCCTCGCCACGAATTTATAGCAATCAAAGAAGTGTAAATATGTCTAATCTGCACGTGATTACTGTTATCGATACGAAAGCCGATCTATGCGTTCGTAATAAAGGTACAATCCCAGTAGGAAGAAGTGAATGTAACACCACTCTCACCTTTGACACTCCAAATGGTATTACATTTGTGGCCTCACGAAATACGTACTTTATTTGTGGAAATAAAGGTTATCACGGTCTCCCTATAGGATGGTTAGGAACATGTTATATATCCTTTGTATTACCCCCTGGGTTTATTGCCCCGCCTATCTATCATAATGATTACGTGTTGTATCATGACCTTATATTGAATAGAGTGAAGAGAACATTAGTTCTCGATGATATCGACCAAACCGACACTTCTCTGCAACAGTATGTTGATTTCAATTTAGGCCTCTTTTCATTTGTTGGGGCTGCTTTAAATAGTCGAAAAATAAGACGACTGACACGTGTTGTAGAAGCTGTTGCTAATGAGACAGTCTTCGCCTTAGGAAACTTAACAGAGGAACTTCAGATTACCAGAATTGTAACGCTCCAGAATCGTATGGTTTTAGATGTAATATTAGCTGACCGTGGAGGTGCATGTCGCATTATCGGAAGTAGTAGTTGTGTATACGTGCCAGATAATTCACCTTCTGTATATGATGCAATATCTAAATTACATAAAATTGCTGCTGAGATACATCCTGATAATGGTACTTGGACATTCTCGGTGTGGTTTTGGATGTTACTTAGTACGTGGGGTTGGAAGTTGTTGACATTCCTATGTGTAATAATTGGAATATTATTCTTCCTATGTCTCTGTATTCAATGTGGCCCTATGTTGTGTTCTATGTGCCTCTCTGCCTGTATCCCGTCCAAACGAGCTATTGTAAAAAATGAACAAATGATTCATAGAGAAGTAGCGAAAATAATGTCCATTGATATTGAGGATGAATACCCTGACTATGTCCACTATGAGGTAGCTTCAGCTAAACGCTAAAAGGGTCGTCTGTCGTAATTTGACGGTGATCGGGTTAGCGTTAAGCTACGCTACACGAATTCCCCTTATCTTGACTATGGTTGTCGGAAGCCATTTTTGAACACGCCGGCAGCCATTTTATATGAACGTGTTGCCTCATGGCCAGCATACCCTTTTGTCCTTTCTCTGTACCACTGACCACTCGAGTTTGCCCAGCAACAGGCTATTTTTAGTATTGGTCAAGCTCGCACATGCGCAGTTAAACCCTCTGTACTAGTGGACAGTCATCACTTAGGAATGTCCCTCCAAACTGACCAGTGATGTTGTAACTCCTCCCATGAGTTGGCTGTGTTCCAAAAATGACCATATATGCACCTAAACTCTGTAAATGTGTTCCGCCTACACTTTTTATTACTGTAAAACTGTATAAAAGAGGTCTCGCACCGATGTTCGGTGTGATACTTCTTGCATTACCGAAGGGTGCTGTAGGAATGTACCACCACCCCATGGGGTCTTAATAAACTTGTCTTTTGCATTTTCCAGTTTCCGTGCCAACATCTTTTTATGGTTTAGCGGGTTTTGCGGAATATGTAGGCCTGGAGAACCCAATACCACATGGAAAGTTCAGGAATCTGTGTAGATCCACAAAATTCCACCAACCACGTGTTCCCCAAATTCTTCAGAGAAAAATGGTACCTCACTTTTGTGGGAGGCCCAAGTTCCTGCGACAGGCAGGGGCCCAAAACGTATTGAGGAGACATCCAAATTGCCTATAACAAAATGACCTGGTTTTGCAAAGGGGTCACCTGGGCTTTTGGTCCTGTGCTTGGCAGCCTGCTAGGGAAACCTACCAAACCCACACATTTCTGAAAACTAAACACCTGGGGGATTCCAGGGAGGTATTGGTTGTGTAGATCCCCCAACATTTTCTTACCCAGAATCCCATGCAAACCTCAAATTTAGCTGAAAAAATCACTTTTCTCCACACATTTTTGTGTGGGAAAGTTGTGGGGCTGACACAAATTTCCTACCACCCAGCGTTCCTCCAGGTCTCCTGAGAAAAATGGTGCCTCACTTGCGTGGGAGACCCAAGTACCCGCAACAAACTAGGGCCCAAAACGTATTGAGGGGACATCAAAATTGCCTATCACAAAGCAACCTGGTTTTGCAAGGGGGGTCACTGGGTTTTTGGCCCGTGCTCGGCAGCCAGCTAGGGAAATCTACCAAACCCACCCATTTCAGAAAACTAGACACCTGGAGGGTTCCAGGGAGGTATGGCTTCCATGGATTCCCCATCAGTTTCTTACCCAGACTCCACTGCAAACCTCAAATTTAGCTGAAAAAAACCACTTTTTCCACACATTTTTGTGTGGGAAAGTTGTGGAATCACCGAGCTGACACAAATTTCCTACCACCCTGCGTTCCCCCAGGTCGCCCGATAAAAAATGGTGCCTCACTTGTGTGGGAGACCCAAGTACCCGTGACAGGCTAGGGCCCAAAACGTATTGAGGGGACATCAAAATTGCCTATCACAAAACAACCAGGTTTTGCAAAGGGAGTCACCTGGTTTTTTGGCCCATGCTCAGTGGCCAGCTAGGGAAACCTACCAGACCCACCCATTTCAGAAAACTAGACACCTGGGGGGTTCCAGGGAGGTATGGCTTCCGTGGATCCCCCTTAATTTTCTTACCCAGAATCCCCTTCAAACCTCAAACTTAGTTGAAAAAAACCACTTTTTACAAACATTTTTTGTGTGGGAAAGTTGTGGGATCACCGGGCTGACACAAATTTCCTACCACCCAGCGTTCCAAAAAACCACATTTTCCTCACATTTCTGTGGTGGAAAGTTCTGGAATCTGCGTGGATCCACAAAATTCCACCAACCACGTGTTCCCCAAAGTCTTCAGAGAAAAATGGTGCCTCACTTGTGTGGGAGGCCCAAGTACCTGCGACAGGCAATGATATGTTGGGTTAAATGTCAAATCTGTCAACAAGGAGACATGAAAAAGAGTACAAGTTGATGCAGTTAACTCAGGAAAGGCATTTTGCCTGTTTCTTGAAAGAAGCAGTGGTAGGATTGGCTCTAATCTCAGTAGGATGAGCATTCCAAATTCTAGGAGAAGGAAAGAAGGCACGTTTGTACGTCCTTTTCTTTTTGAATTTGGGAGGTTTCAAGAGTAGGGTGGACGTACTTCTTAAGTTGCAAACCGAGCCAGAAAGGACAAGTTTGTTTGCCAGGTAGGCCAGGTAGGCTGGAGTGTTGTAATGTACAGTTTTATGTGTTAGGCAGGCTATTTTAAAAAGTATCCTTGTTTCAATAGACAGCCAGTTAAGTTGCAAAAGGTTAGGTGTAATATGATCGTGTTTTTTGGAGCCTGTGATGAGCCCGGCTGATGCGTTGAGAGTGGCTCTGAGCGGGCCAAGCTCGCTTTAGGAAGCCCTGCAAGGGTCACCAGACTTTATTCCAGTCGCAAGATCACCAGGGATTGGACTGCAGACCGTATGTCTTCCGGCGGAAGGAAATCTTGAAAATGAAAATTGGCACCCCTAATAGTGGCACTGATGTGAGCTTGCATATTGAGGTATTTGTACAAGGTCATGCCTAACGATTTAGCGGAGTCAACCACATGAGGGGTGCAGTTAAGGGCTGTGAGTTGTTTCAGTAGTTTCCAGGGTAGGTGCAGCGTGGTTGTTGGGGGCAATCAGCAGGAATTCAGTTTTGAGAGCATTTAACAAAAGATGGTTCTGGAATAACCATTGTTGAGTTTGCGAGAGAGCCTAATTTAAAGTTTTAATATCATCCAGAGAGGAGATCTTCAAGTAAAGTTGCGAGTCATTCGCATACATGTGGTAATGAATGTTAGAATGGTTCAGAATGACAGTAAGAGGTTACATAAACAGGTTGAAGAGCATGGCTGAGAGTGCGGATCCTTGCGGCACTCCAATCCTGGCCGGGGTACTTGATGCAAGGGACTAGTGGAGTTTAATCCTTTGTGTGCGGTTATGTAAGAAAGAGTTAAACCACTGCTGGAACGGGCCCGAGAAACCCACCCTATGTTGAAGAGATTAATCAGGTTTTCATGTTTGATGGTGATGAATGCAGAGGACAGGTCAAGAAAGATCAGAAGACAAGGGACATTTTGATCAAGGGATTTCAAGGTTTCATCCACAATATGAGTTAGTACATTGTTAGTGCTATGCCTTGCTCTGAAACCAGATTGATACAGGTCAAGTAGTTGAAATTTCTCTATATGGTTGCAGAGCTGCTTGTGTATGCATTTCTCGAGCAGTTTGGCTAGAGTCATGATGCTGGGGATAGGTCGGAAGTTGTTAGAATCAGATAAATCTGAGTGGGGCTTCTTAGGGATGGGAGTGACTTGCCCAATTTTGAGGCAATCAGGTATGCTTCACTCCAGGAGCGATTCATGAATGCTCCTCGACCAAAGAGGTAGAATGGCAGATTGGGGAGTAGTTCAGTGGAATCTGGCAAGATAAAGGAATTCCAAGAGGCGTCATTTTTGGGAGAACACTCAAAGAGAAAGGAGACTGCCGAGGGATCCACAAGCTCCGCTGATGATGTGGTGTAGATTAGAGGAAGTGCACTGAGAAGTCCCCCCGCTAGGAAGCGGAATCAAGGAAGACGTGATGGGTTGGAAGTGTGGTTTGCTTGCTGTTTGATGATATCAAATAGCATCTTGGGTCTGTTTTTTTAAACTTCCTACACCGTTTATATTGCATGCCTCTACAACGTTTCAAAACAGGGGTGATACCCGACTCCTGATGTCAGCGTTGTCACTCGCCACAGGCATTTCTCCAGTCGTTGATTTTTGGAGGGAGGTTTACACTATTGTCCACAAAAAGCCACTGGTTCCTCAGCCCCCCTACACCCCCATGGTTGGATTACTGGGATGCGTGAATGATACACTCACTATGCACCACCAACTAATGGCCATGTTGCTCCTATTGGTTAAATGCAGAGTGGCCATGCAATGGGGAAAAAAGCCAGCACCCTTCTGAAAAGGCATGGCTAAGCAACGTGTCCTACTGCCAGGAGCAACTAACTAACTATTGGGAACTTATGCTGACGATGTCATGAGTGATGTAATATGTGACGTCATCAGCAGTGCATTGCAGGCGCGCTTGTTATAGTGAGTCCAACTAACTAGAACGTTGGAATTTCTATGGTTTTATGTCAGTAAAATTTCCAGCTAACTATAACTGGTGTGAAACCTATGGTTTTTTCAGTGAATTTCATAGGTTTTTTAAATGCTAATTCCTAACTATATATAAGGCCTCAAACCTATGAAATGTAATATTTTTTATAATGAATCCTATATTGTATATTTATATAATATATATTTTTTTATGCCCTGGTGCGCTCCCGGTGCGCGCCCTGGTGTGCGCACTGGAAAGCGCAGTTTTCTGGAGCGCCCCGGGTCGCGCACCGGTGAGCGTCCCGTTAGCGCTATTGCCGCGAACAAAAACATCGTGACTTATCGCGTAGCCGCATCCGCATGATACGCACGGCGTAAGCGCACCCGGAAGTACTCGAGCGAATACGATCGCGCAACGTAAGCATCTGACGCGCTTACGTGACGCACCCCGTGGCGCGTCGCGTAAGCGCGTCGGGTCATATGACCAAAAAATAACACTTTTTATTGGTGCAGAACAGTTTTGGTTTCCAAATGATGAAAGCCCGGGTCATGTGACCTGAAAAAACACTTTTCATTGGTTCAGGACAGGTTTTTTTCCAAATGAAGAAAGCCCCCACCTTTTTTCCTTATTCTGACTTTGTCCTTTGATTGAGGAAGACCTGTTTGGAGATATAAGAGAAATATTTTGTACTTTAAAATGGCTACAGTAGCAGCAGCAGCTGGAGCATCTGCACCACCACCACCAAGAGGACCACCACAACATCACATTGGTGGTCAAGAAGAAGAGGAGGAGGAGGAGGAGGAGGGGAGAAGGTGGCTGCCAGAAGACAATACCCCATACAGGCCAAGGCAGCACATTGTATGGGAGTTTTTTTCTATCCCAGAGGGCAAGAAGAAAGTCAATGCGCCCAAGGTGACTTGCCAAATCTGTGGCATTGAACTTTCAAGGGGGAACCCTAACAAAAATTATTCATTTGGTAATAATACCATGATTAGGCACAGGCAGCGCAAGCATCCGAACAACTATGCTGCCGCAGAGGTGAGAGAACTGGCCAGTAACCCTCCCCAATCTTCAACCAGCACCTCCAAAAGAAAGCAACCCACTCCAACGGGACCAGAGACAAGGGAGACGATCCCTTGCATACAACCACGGTTTGGTGAATTCAGGATCACATGTATTTTTTGTGGTAAGACCATCTCCTATGGGGCGCAGAGCATAAAGCTCATCCTCCTTGCTGGTGACAACCACAATTGCCCCAAAAAACCCTATTTGTTTCCTGATTTTTTTTTGCTCCAGTTGATCCATTTTCAATTCCCTGTTTTTTGCTTCTCCCCATAAAAATAACAAAAAAAATATAAAATAGTTCATAAAAGCCAAAAAAAGTACAAAATGTTCAAAAAACATTAAAAAAAATATAAAACAATAAAAAGAAGAAAAAAAACAGTTCTTTTTAGAACTACCTCCAATTTATAAAAAAAGGCTACATTTTTTAAAAACTCTATCATTTTTTTTTCCCCATGGAACGCTTCCCGGTACGCTCCGCGGTGCACGTACCGGGCACTCCCCCCGCCCTTTTATAGCCCCCACATCAAACCTAGGGGGTCAAGGGGGATCTACTCTGCCCCCTATAGTCATTTCCCCCTTTGTTTTTGCCACCTCTTGTGTCTCGATCCTACCGAGACACAAGATGGCGGCCGCTCTGGACTGTTTGGAATGTTGACAGACACCCAAGAGCAAATCAGCTTTCCGCGCGCAAACTCGCGTTGCGCGCTGGTTAGCGCCCCGGTGCGCGTACCAGGGAGCGCTTATAGATATATATATTTTTTTTAACCTAAATTACTCAAAATCCACTGGAGCACATATCTTGAGACATAGCAAAGGCACATCGGGCTACCAGTCCCTACAAATTTGCCAAGTTTGGTGAAAATCCATTCAACCGTTCGGGCTAAAAGTGAGGTCGACCGCCCTATGGAAATTAACATGGGGAAAACACGTTTTGGGACCCCCCTTTTATCTCGGCCCCCGCTTGACAAATCCCCCCCAAACTTTCAGGGAAGGACCGGGGCGCCACGAGGCAATTTTGAGGAAATTTTCAGGCAGATCCCTCAACCAGCGCCAAAGTTATTCACAATAGAATGTTGAGATTTTGTATTGAAAATAATCCTAACTATAACTACCTACTGGCGACTCGGGGACCCGAGGAGGTATGAACTTTGGGAGGCACATTGACATTGAAGGTGTTTAACTTCGTGATGCCTTTTCCTCCCCCAACATTCTCAACTTACCTGAACTTGGCATTCTGGGACATGTAGGCGTTATTGAACTTGCCACAATTTGACTTACCATGGGGGCGGAGCTATCAACCACGCAACAGGATGCAGCTGGGTATTTTAAGCCGCGAAATGTGTCGCGCATCCTGTGAACACCTCAAGGCACTGAAGAAGGCTGTTGTGTATGCCGAAATGCATTTGCCGTTTTTGTGCTCCGAATAAATGCCTCCAAACGTCCCCGCCTGTGGTCTCTTCTTCTTCTGCTGGAGGAGAATATCTTGGATATATAGATATATATATATATATATATACATGGAATGGTATTTCACCGTAATGATGCATGTGAGAAGTTGGCCTGATATATGATGAGTCCAAACAACCCTTATGGTGATTGGTTGTAAGTCAACCTTATAGACCAGCTATCCTAATGGTAGCATGGACAAAGCAGTCTTAGGCTAAACTCTATTGGCATGTGAAGCCAGGTGTTTTACCACATATAACCCCTTGAATACCACATGAAACGACACCACACAGGTAGTTATGAAAATAAACAAGTATTTATTAACTAACAACACCTCTGAACTCTTTATGAGGTCAGAGGGCTAAGCACATGACAAACTCTTCGGAAAAATACACTCAAGTTGCACGATTTACAATGGTGCCCTAGGGGCACGACAAACCATATACTAGAAAGAATGGAATGCGAGGAAAGAAAGTACTGTACGAAGATCCAGAGGCTAGAGGATCGCTGGGACTACGCTACTGACTAGGTAAGTACAGAGCAGGAGGCCCACGGGACTCACGTGCAGAGTGGAAACTCTCACGCGGGATGCGTACCAACGTCTATGGATGCTACAGTTTACAAAGTTACGGATTCCGGACGAACCCGGCTGGATGGAGGGAAAACAACAGTGGACCTGAACACTAGGATAGTGAACACGAACTTCAGCACCTAGAAGCTTTAGTTACCTAACCCACAGGCTGCGGGTGCATAGGGCTGAAGTGGTGTCGGGTTTGCTGTGTTGATCCCGGTGATGCCTGAAACAAGGAGTTGCTGGCAGGCAGCCAGATGGAGGAGTCCGGTGGTTCCAAGGATGGAACTAGGAAGAAGAAGCCCTGAAAGGGAAGGGGACAGAGTCTCGGTCACTAGCCAGTGACAGTGCTGGAACCAGGAGGGAACCAGATGCTGTCGCCGCAGTCAGGTGGAGGATGGGACACTTCTCTCTGTAGCTGCGCGGACCAGGAGTTGTTCTCGACAACCAGGCTGGAGGCACGAGCTGTCCCACGTAGTCTGCTGCTGTTGGCGGTGTTGGATCGTCGATCTGGTCAACAGGCCTTGGCAAGTCCAAGCCACGCGGTGAAACAAAGATGGCGTCTGGTGCGGACCAGGAGGGTCCGGGGTGCTTCTCGTTCACAGGGAAGCAAGGGCCTGTCTGGGGGACCAGACCAGCAGTGATGAATTCTTCGGGTCGTCGTCTCAGAGGTCAAGAGCCAGCCGGCAAGTGACCAGACAACAGGACAAGCAGCAACCAGGCAAAAGGGCCCCAGGCAGATCTCATGGATGCTGGGGGGCTGGTCTTTGGTGCAGGAGCTGCGTCGGTGTGGGGCTTCTCAGACCCCAATGCACTCACTCGAGGATCCCTCGGCGGTCGTGCTGGAAGCGCTGTGCAGGTTTCTCAAGATGGCCGTCTCCAAGTTGCTCGTCGCACCCACGGGTCTCAGCTGTGCTGTGGATGTGGGTAGAGGTCAGAGGAGTCTCATATAGGTCCGGGTCTTGTCGAGCTGGGTCGTCGGGTTCCAGGAAGGAAGGACTTGCAGCAAACCGCACAAGAGCTTGATGGTGCCTGCGAAGCAGGATGGTCACTCCCTGACCATAGGGGAGATTCTTCAGTCTTCTGATGTTCAGGAGGTCGAAGGTCAAGAGTTCTTCATGGAAGTTGTCAAGATTAATCTAACTGGGAATGGGACCAGCTCCTACCTTTATCCAGCTAAAGGGGGCTGCACTACGACTAGGTCCCTCCCCTGGGTGGGACCAGGAAGGGGGGTGGTTACACCCCCAATCCTTTGTCCGGTCTTGCGCCAGCTCTGGGGCTGGAGTGCCCCAGGAACTGGTTTAGACCGGACTATGCACGGGGACCCTTGTGTGCCCCAGGCATGTCTCATTCCTTTCAGCCCTGTTCTACCTAATACACAAAATTCCGTCTGGGGGGTGCTAGCACCTCCCAAGGCAGGAAACCCTTTGTCCAAGCCTCCCTCGCTGGAAGGACTCCCAGCAGCAGGAGGTCAGACTTGTGTCTGTGGTGGCAGCATCCATTTTGTGATGCTGAGGCTCGAGTTAACTTTAACCGGGGTTCACAGTTACATACATGTCGTGTCCCTCTAGAAGGGTGGAATGCTACCCCCGTCGCCAGAATTGGCGAGGGGGTAGTATTCCAATTCGTATGACACCTTACTCGACATGTTTTGATAATGCTATACTAAAGTTAGCATTTGACCGCGAGGTTCATAATGCACTTAAGAGTATATGGTATAGCGTTATCATGGAACAGCTATTAGGACTTGCTTCCGCAAGGTGCAAACGGGCTCAGCTCATGCCAGAGCACCATCTCACATAATTCCAAGCACTCTGCCTTCAGGATTGATAAGGCCTGCCATAGGAGTGACTGATAGGAATATATGTGTCCATTTTAGGTTTAGATATAGGGAACTATATCTAAAGCAAAGGGTGATTACACCAACTTGCCCCAGCTGATTGATCAGCCAGTTGTGTCAGATTTGGACGGCCAGCTAGGGGTGGCATAATACATGCTGCAGCCCCTGGTAGGCCCTGGGTGCACCCATGCCCTGGGTACCTAAGGTACACTGTACAGGGACTGATAAGGTGACTCAGTATCCAACTAGATATGTACCTAGAGTACATGGAATCCATTTTACAGAGAGAGCAGTGGGCCTGGGGTCCTGAATAGCAGGGCCCCAGGTCAACTAAGTCGAAAAACCAGCAAAACACCAGGCAAAAAGTTGGGGGCAACCATAGTCAGATATCCACCTTCCTACAATGCATTATGGGAATAAGATGCTGGCAATTCCCCTATGACTAAGGCTATCCAGCTGAAACGCGTCAGAGACTATTTTGCATGTTGCCTCCCACAAGCATAATAAATGTTCTTTACAATGCTACCGGTGCCTCGGCTCTGTTCTTCAGTGTGTTGGTGCTAAGTTGCGGGATACTTCGCTCCTGTATTCTGCCGAGGCTGCCCTGCAGGGTCATGGGTTCCCTAAACGGAGCAACTCGTTTGGGAATTCTTTGAAAGGGAAACTGACCCGCTCCACATCCGGAACTCACAAAGAATCACTGGATTGTAAGAAGAGGAGCAAGGGAACCGAGACGGATATTTCATTGCGTCTTGCGAGTTTGTAAAGGGACATTTGCAAAGGTAATGCGGCAACAGATAAGAGCATCGCATTTCAAGTATTTTACTTTGAGAGACTTTTACAAACCTGAACATTTTGCATGGAATAGTATTTCACCGTAATGATGCATTATGGGAATAAGATGCTGGTAATTCCTCTATGACTAAGGCTATGCAGCTGAAACGCGTCAGAGACTATTTTGCATGTTGCCGCCCACAAGCATAATAAATGTTCTTTACATCGCTACCGGTGCCTCGGCTCTGTTCTTCAGTGTGTTGGTGCTAAGTTGCGGGATACTTCGTTCCTGTAGTCTGCCGAGGCTGCCCTGCAGGGTCATGGGTTCCCTAAACGGAGCAACTCGTTTGGGAATTCTTTGAAAGGGAAACTGACCCGCTCCACATCCGGAAATCACAAAGAATCACTGGATTGTAAGGAGAGGAGCAAGGGAAACGAGACGGATATTTCATCGCGTCTTGTGAGTTTGTAATGGGACATTTGCAAAGGTAATGCGGCAACAGATAAGAGCATCACATTTTAAGTATTTTACTTTGAGAGACTTTTACAAACCTGAACATTTTGCATGGAATGGTATTTCACCGTAATGATGCATTCAATCAATCAATCATGAAATTTGTATAGCGCGCTACTCACCCAGAGGGTCTCAAGGCGCTTGGGGGGAGGGGGGTCCGTTACTGCTCGAACAGCCAGGTCTTGAGTTGCTTTCTGAAGGAGAGGTGGTCTTGGGTAAGGTGGAGGTAGATGGGGAGGGAGTTCCACATTTTGGCTGCCAGGAAGGAGAAGGATCTTCCCCCCATGGTGGCTCTTCGAATGCGTGAGATAGCGGCGAGGGCGTGGCTGGTCGATCGTAGCTGGCGGGTGGGAGTGTAGAAGGTCAGGCGGTTGTTGAGGTACCTGGGGCCCAGGTCGTGCAGGGCCTTGTGTGCATGGTTGAGGAGATGGAACGTGATTCTCTTGCTGACGGGGAGCCAGTGCAGGTCTCTCAGGTGTCCGGAGATGTGGCTGTGTCGGGGGATGTTCAGGATGAGTCGTGCGAAAGCGTTCTGGATGCGTTGGAGTCTTTTCTGCAGTTTGGCGGTGTAGAGGGTGTTACCGTAGTCCAGTCGACTGGTGACGAGTGCCTGGGTGACCGTCTTTCTGGTTTCGGTGGGGATCCATCGGAAGATCTTTCGGAGCATGCGGAGGATGTTGAAACACGATGATGAGACGGCGTTGACTTGTCTGGTCATCGAGAGGGAGGAGTCCAGGATGAAGCCCAGGTTGCCTGCGTGGTCCGTTGGTTTGGGTGCGCTGCCCAGGGTGGGGAGCCACCAGGAGTCGTCCCAGGCAGATGGTGATGATCCAAGGATGAGGACTTCCGTCTTGTCTGAGTTCAGCTTCAGGCAGCTGTTCTTCATCCACTCGGCTACGTCTTTCATCCCTTCGTGTAGGTTGGTTCTGGCGGTGGCTGGGTCATTGGTGAGGGAGAGGATCAGCTGGGTGTCGTCTGCGTAGGAGATGATGTTGAGGTTGTGTTTGCGTGCGATGGCTGCGAGGGGGCTCATGTAGACGTTGAAGAGGGTCGGGCTGAGTGATGAGCCTTGTGGTACGCCGCAGATGACTTCGGTGGCCCTGGATCTGAACGGGGGGAGGCGGACTCTCTGGGTTCTTCCGGCGAGGAACGAGATGATCCAGTCCAGTGCCTTCTCCTGGATTCAGACGTTGCTGAGGCGTTGTACTAGGGTGCGGTGGCAGACAGTATGGAACGCTGCGGAGAGGTCCAGGAGGATGAGGGCCGCTGTTTCCCCGTTGTCGAGCAGGGTTCGGATGTAGTCAGTGGCTGCGATGAGGGCGGTCTCGGTGCTGTGGTTGGCTCGGAAGCCAGACTGTGAGTGGTCGAGGGAGGCATTCGTCTCGAGGAAGGCGGCAAGCTGTTTGTTGACGGTCTTCTCGATGACTTTGGCGGGGAACGGGAGGAGCGAGATGGGACGGTAGTTCTTGAGGTCGGTGGGGTCTGCTGATGGTTTCTTCAGGAGGGCGCTGAGTTCGGCATGCTTTCAGCTCTTCGGGAGGGTGGCGGTGTCGAAGGAGCAGTTGATGATGTCCTGGAGTTGGGGTGCGATGACGGAGTCGGCCTTGTTGAAGACGTGGTGGGGGCATGGGTTGGTTGGCGATCCGGAGTGGATGGTGTTCATTGTGCGGACGGTGTCTTCGGGGCTGACCGGGGTCCAGGCGCAGAGGGTAATGGTGGGGGGCGTTGGTTCTGTGGTTGGGATCGTGGTCTGTTCGCTGAAGCTGTTGTGTATGTCTGCGATCTTGCTGCAGAAGAACGAGGCGAGTGAGTCGCAGAGGTCTTGTGAGGGAGTGATGTTGTTTCCGGCGCTGGGGTTGGAGAGCTCTTTGACGATGCTGAAGAGTTCCTTGCTGTTGTGTACGTTGTTGTCTATCCGATCCTTGAATGCTGTCTTCTTGGTGGTGTGGATCAGCTGGTGGTGTTTGCGGGTGGCGTGCTTGAGGGCGGTCATGTTGTCTGTAGTCGGGTTTTTTCGCCAGGCTTTCTCTAGAGTGCCGCAGTTCTTCTTGGAGTTCTTGAGATCGTCGTTGAACCAGGGGGCTTTCTTGCTTACTGGTCTGTTGGGGTGGTTTTTCAGGGGTGCGAGGTCGTCAGTGCAGTTGGTGATCCACTGTGTGAGGTTGTCGGCTGCTTGGTCGGGGTTCATTGATCTGGCGGGAGGGTTCCGGTTCAGGGATGTGTTGAGCTGGTCGGTGGTGATCTTGTTCCAGCTTCCGCTGGGGAGCCTGTTGCGGGTGGTGGCGAGTTGTGGTCCTTCTGTAGTTGAAGTGGACGCAGCTGTGGTCTGTCCAGTGGAGTCCGGTGGAGTGGCTGAAGGAGACGAACTTGCTGGAGGAGAAGACTGGGTCAAGCGTGTGTCCGGCGTAGTGGGTGGGGGTGTTCACCGGTTGCTTGAGTCCGAGGTTGGCGAGGTTGTCCAGTAGGGTGGTGGTGGTGTTGTTGTCGTCGTTGTTCTCCAGGTGGAAGTTGAGGTCCCCTAGGAGGATGTAGTCAGCGGAGGCGAGGGCGTGTAGGCTGACGAAGTCTGCGATGTCTTCGCTGAATTGTGTGCGGGGTCCCGGGGGTCTGTAGATGAGGGTGCCTCTGAGAGTGGTCTTGGGGTCGGTGTGTATCTGGAAGTGAAGATGTTCTGCGGCTGTGAGGGTATCGTCGGAGTTGGTCGTGATGCGGATGGTGTTCTTGTGGACAATGGCGATGCCTCCTCCTGTCTGGTTGACGCGGTCTCTCCGGGTGATCTTGTATCCGTCCGGGATGGCTATGGCGAAGTCGGGCGCTGAGGAGGCGTTCATCCAGGTTCCGTGAGGAAGGCGACGTCTGGAGCTGTGGTGTCGAGCAGGTTCCATAGTTCCACGGCGTGTCTGTGGACGGAGCGGGTGTTGAGCAGGATGCACTTCAGGTGGTTGCTGTTGGTGCTCGGCTTGGCGGGTGCTGGTGCTTGTGCGGTGCTTGTCCTGATGCAGGTGAGCTTGCAGGATTGGCAGGTGAAGGGTCCGTGGGTGCGTCCTCGGGTGGCTCGGTGGCAATCCGGGATCCGGCCGGTGTTGAGTGCGTTGAGGGTGGCGGCGTCGTACGCCCGGCGGGAGTGATGGCATCTGCGGGGGCCAGGGCGTCTGGCACTGGGCGCGGTCCAGCCGCACACGGGTTTGCCTTTGGCGCGCCTTCAGCGCAAAGGGCGCGCCCGCTGCACGTACGTGCGGACTCCGCCATAGATGGCGTAGTGGGAGGGAGGAGCAGCTGGGAGGCGGGAGCGGGGTGGCGCGGGGAGGGGATCGGGTACTCGGCAGCAGGGGGGGTGGGGGCCGCAGGGGAGCAGCGGCAGGGAGGGCAAGGAGACAGCGAGAAGCCCAGGGAAGAACCAAGGCAAAAAACCAAAGAAGAACCAAGGAGAAACCAAAAGTCTAGAAACAAGCTCAGGGACAGAAGCACTGGGAGTGAGCAGGGACAGGCAGGTGGGGGCACCGGGCACACTCATGGGGAGGCGCGCAGCGGGTGGAGCGACCGTCCCCGACCACAGTCAGGTCAGGTCACCATTATGGGAATAAGATGCTGGCAATTCCTCTATGACGAAGGCTATGCAGCTGAAACGCGTCAGAGACTATTTTGCATGTTGCCGCCCACAAGCATAATAAATGTTCTTTACAAAACTACTGGTGCCTCTGCTCTGTTCTTCAGTGTGTTGGTGCTAAGTTGCAGGATTCGTGGTTCCCGTATTCTGCCGAGGCTGCCCTGCAGGGTCATGGGTTCCCTAAACGGAGCAACTCGTTTGGGAATACTTTGAAAGGGAAACTGACCTGCTCCACATCCGGAACTCACAAAGAATCACTGGATTGTAAGGAGAGGAGCAAGGGAACCGAGACGGATATTTCATCGCGTCTTGTGAGTTTGTAATGGGACATTTGCAAAGGTAATGCGGCAACAGATAAGAGCATCGCATTTCAAGTATTTTACATTGAGAGACTTTTACAAACCTGAACATTTTGCATGGAATGGTATTTCACCGTAATGATGCATTATGGCAATAAGATGCTGGCAATTCCTCTATGACTAAGTCTATGCAGCTGAAACGCGTCAGAGACTATTTTGCATGTTGCCGCCCACAAGCATAATAAATGTTCTTTACAACGCAACCGGTGCCTCGGCTCTGTTCTTCAGTGTGTTGGTGCTAAGTTGCGGGATACTTCGTTCCCGTATTCTGCCAGGGCTGCCCTGCAGGGTCATGGGTTCCCTAAACGGAGCAACTCGTTTGGGAATATATATATATATATATATATATATATATATATATATATATATATATATATATATTCACTGAAAAAACCATAGGTTATAGACCATATATAGTTAGGAATTAGCATTTACAAAACCTTATTTTACTCACAGAAACCATTGAAATTCGCATATATAGTTAGTTGCACTAACTATATATCGCGCACCCGCAATCCACTGCTGATCATGTCACATATTACATCATTCATGACATGGTCAGTGACATCACTGATGACATCACTGATGACATCTCAAATGACATCACTGATGACATCACTGATGACATCACTGATGACATCTCAAATGACATCACTGATGACAGCTCAAATGACATCACTGATGACTTCACTGATGGCATCACAGATGACATCTCAAATGACATCACTGATGACATCACTGATGATATCTCATTTGACATTACTGATCACATCACTGATGACATCATTCATGTGATAATACGATGAACCTCTTCAGACTCTAATATAACCTTAGATACACTCAGTGTAAACAGACACTCACAGACTGTCACTCATCCATGGAGTTACTCACACACCTAGTCAGTCATGCAAAGAATCAATCACACCTCCATTTCCTCAACTATACAGTTTTACACACCTTACTTATTCAAACATATACTAACACATATTTACTCTCGTATACAATCCCTGATACAAGTTCACAATGATCCATAGAGCCACTCACACATTCACTGGCTCTTATGGACAGTTATTTATATATGTCAACTCTCACATGTACTGTGTTTTACATATGTACTTACTTTGACATGTAGCACTGAGATATCCATTCACTCACCAATACACTCATGCACACAGTCAACCGCCCATACAGCTGTTTCCACATGCACTTTTGAACCCATACATCTAGTGAATCAACTGCTCACACATCTATGCACAGTCATACACCTCCCAGCCACCCACACACACACTCAGTCTCCCATACAAATACTTGGGCAACCTATCAATAACCCATATAGTTACTCATATAGCTACTGATCAACACATGCAGCAGTTTACAGAACAACAGACATAATGATGCACACATTAAGACTGTTTAGTCACGAACCCATGCACTCAGTGAGACACATTTAATCACTCACTCATACAGTCAGTCATGCACCTACTAAATCCTTCATCCAGACACTTATACATCCACTCATTCTTCAATATGTAAGACATATTTTAACTTTACAGAAACATACAGTCACTGGATGTTGTCATCAGTGATGTCATCAGTGATGTCATTTGAGATGTCATCAGTGATGTCATCAGTGATGTCACTGACCATGTCATGAATGATGTAATATGTGACATGATCAGCAGTGGATTGCGGGTGCGCGATATATAGTTAGTGCAACTAACTATATATGCGAATTTCAATGGTTTTGTGTGAGTAAAATAAGGTTTTGTAAATGCTAATTCCTAACTATATATGGTCTATAACCTATGGTTTTTTCAGTGAATTTTCAAGGTTTTGTAAATGCTAATTCCTAACTATATATGGTCTATAACCTATGTTTTTTTCAGAGAATTTCAATGGTTTTTTAATAGCAAATATCAAAAGCTGTAAAATGTATTCTTCTTTTAAAGGAAAAATATATTTTATATGTATTTATTATAATTTTTTTATGTTTATACATTTTTTGAGGGAACGAATTTATCAACTATCATGCTGAAGAAGAGTGTGGGGGAAAAAAACCAAAGAGGAGGACTAAGAGGAAAGAACAATCAGTTCAAAAATACAATTGCTTTAAAGCATGAAGTGCTTTTCCACACATTTACATTTAAATAACCCATATTAGAACATACAAAATATCTACAGAGGAGACGGTGTACATTGAATTTTAGACTCTTCATTGGTACCTACATGTTGGTACTTACATCACCCACACAACACAACAGCTCTATTCAGAGCTACCCTACCTCAAAGCACTCTAAAATATTATTTTACTATTTTCCTTGGTTTTCCCCTTGTTACGCTTTCCGGAACGCTACCCGGTGCGCGGACCGGGCGCTAACCGTGCGAAAATTTGAAAAAAAAAGGTGGTTTTTTTTTCACATATATGGGCCTCCTCAGCCACCCTCAGAAAACCTAGGGGGTCAGGATATGTCTCCCGTGCCCCCTTATACCCATTCCCAACATTGTTTATCCTCCATCTTGTGACTAAATTCGTCCGAAACACAAGATGGCGGACTCCCGTTGCGCTACCGGTGAGCTACCCGGTTCGCGTACCGGGTAGCGTTTCCACCGCGAAAAAACAAAAAAATTATTTTATTTTTTTGCCCCGCGGGGCCCTTTAATAGCCCCCACATCAATCCTAGGGGGTCAGGAGGGGTCTACCTTGCCCCCTTTCATTCATTTCCCCCTTCGTTTATTTCCACCTCTTGTCTCTCGATCCTACCGAGAGACAAGATGGCGGCCGCTCCGGACTGTTTAGAATGTTGAGAGTTACCGGAGAGCCAATCCGCTTCTCCTCGCTAAGTTCGGTTACGCGTCTGGTACGCGAACCGGGGCGCTAACCGGGACGCTGTCACAGATATATATATTTTTTTTAACGTTAATTTCTTAAAATCCACTGGAGCACATATCTTGAGATCTAGCAAAGGCACATCGGGCAAACAGTCTCTACAATTTTGCCAAGTTTCATAGAAATCGATTCAGCCGTTCGAGCTAAAAGTGAGTCCAACCGCCCTATGGAAAACTCAATGTTAAAAACACGTTTTGGGAACCCCCTTTTTTCTCGGCCCCTGCTTGACGAAACCCCCCCCCCCAAACTTTCAGGGGACGCTCAGAAACAAAATGTGCCATTTTCCTGAAAATTTCAGCCAATTCCGTCCATCAACGCCAAAGTTATTCAACATAGAATTTTCAGAAATCCCTATTCAAAAAAATCCTAACTATATATACCTACTGGCGACCGCCAGTAGGTAATATATATATATATATATATATATATATATATATATATATATATATATATATAAATAACATTTCTATGGCAAAATGAAACCCCTCATTTTGTTCCTTTTCAAATTAAATGTATTAAGTGTTACCACTTTATTCCAATCAAGAGGACTTCAGGTGTGCCATACTTTTGTCATAATTAAGACTGTTAGCGTTCTAGTTGTTCTTTAGAACACTCTGGGACATTCTGTCATTGGACTATAGTTGGGCTACATCTGGCTGATATTTGGGCTACATTTGGGCTCTTTTGTCTCTGGTGGCCATCTTGGGAGACTACATATCAGAATTTTTTTTAATGAAATATAAGAGGATTTGAGAAGTCACTCAAAATGTGCCCTAATTTTTCTTTCTTCAGCACTAATCATAATTTCTATGGCAAAATGAACCCCCTCATTTTGTTCCTTTGCAAATTAAATGTTTTAAGTGTTAACACTTTATTCCAATCAAGATGACTTCAGGTGTGCCATACTTTTGTCATAAGTAAGACTGTTAGCGCTCTAGTTGTTCTTTAGAACACTCTGGGACATTCTCTCACTGGGCTATAGTTGGGCTACATCTGGCTGATATTTGGGCTAAAAAAATTTTTTTTGTCTCTGGTGCCCATCTTTGGGCTACATTGGGCTACATTGGGCTACATTTGGGCTCTAACATATATATATAGCCCAATGTAGCCCAATATATATTTTTCAAAGTTAATTTTCGTAAAAACCACTGGAGCATATATCTTGAGACATAGCAAAGGCACATCGGGCTACCAGTCCCTACAATTTTGCCAAGTTTTGTGGAAATCCATTCAGCCGTTCGAGCTAAAAGTGAGTCCAAGCGCCCTATAGAAAACTCAATGTTAAAAACACGTTTTGGGACCCCCCTTTTTTCTCGGCCCCCGCTTGACGAAACCCCCCTAAACTTTCAGGGGACGCTCAGAAACAAAATGTGCCATTTTCCTGAAAATTTCAGCCAATTCCGTCCATCAACGCCAAAGTTATTCAACATAGAATTTTCAGAAATCCCTATTCAAAAAAATCCTAACTATATATACCTACTGGCGACCGCCAGTAGGTAATATATATATATATATATATATATATATATATATATATATATATATATATATATATATATATATATATACATATATATTTTTTTCAAACAATGTGGGTTACATGCCAGGCGCGCTCAATGCGGGAGCTCGCAAAGGGCTTCACCCTAAAGCCCTGGACAATTTGTAGTTTACAAAATACGCTGCACTCAGTGATTTCAGTAATCCAGTTTTAATTCAAACCCGCCCTACTCCACCGAAGTAGCACTGGTTTGAATTAAAACTGGATTACTGGAATCACTGAGTGCAGCGTATTTTGTAAACTGTATATATATATATATATATATATATATATATATATATATATATATATATACATACTCACACATATATATCTGTATGCATATATATATATGTATATATATATGTATGTACATATATATTAATTATAATAAATAATATATTTAGGAGCTATTTTCCATAGGAAGTCCGTAACATTCTATTTGCAATAACTTTGGCGCCAGTTGACAAATCTTCACGAAATTCCTAAAACTCGTGGGGCGCTCAGGTCCGCTCCTATCCTGAAAGTTTGGGGGTGATTCGTCAAGCGGGAGCTGAGAAAAAAATGGGGGTCCCAAAACATGTTTTCTCCATGCAATTTCCCATAGGAACATTTAGTCGCAGCTACATCCCAAACTGCTGAAGGGAATTACACCAAATTTGGCAAAGAGGTAGCCCTTGGTTCAGACTCATGCCTTTTTGTTAAATTGTGTAAATCTGTTCAGTAGTTTTTTAGATATTAAAGGAAAAAAGTATATATATATATATATCTGGGCGGAGCCTAACAACACATCTCATTGTGAGATCTGATTGGCTGTCAGCACTTCATCCAAGAAGTGTTGGCAGCCATCTTGGGACCAGCATACAATCATACCTCATTAAAAAGCATTGCAGTTAATAGAAGGTTTTAAGACTTTAGTTACATTATAAATCATGTGTTGATGGTACCATACTCATTTTAGGAATTGTGGTGTGTTCTAAGGTGATTTTACCATGTGAAAAAGCCGCTTGCGGGGATATCATGAATCATATTTGAGAGAAAATTATTTTCCCATGCTTTTCCTACAGAGGTTTGGAAGGTGATCTATAACTAAACTGAGAGCATATTTTCTGTAAATTCACAGTGTCATTCTCAGTCATGTGAGAATGAAGTCTGACATTCTCAGTAAAACATGTACATCCAACAAGGGCAGAGACTGTCAGTTGATTCCTTTGTGTTCTACTGCATCTTCCCAGTGTGTTTTAAAGAACAACTAGAGCGCTAACAGTCTTACTTATGACAAAAGTATGGAACACCTGAAGCCATCTTGATTGGAATAAAGTGGTAATACTTAAAACATTTCATTTGCTAAGGAACAAAATGAGGGGCTTCATTTTGCCATAGAAATTATGATTAGTGCTGCAGAAAGAGAAATTAGGGCACATTTTGACTTCTCAAATCCTCTTCTATTTCATTAAAAAATGCTAACATGCAGATTGAACCATGCACTTTGAATACCAGTAGCTTTACTACAGTGATCTAATGAGCAACTAGAGTGCTAACATTCAGAATTTTTCGCAAATGTGTGACACATCCTAATGCCTTCTTAATGGAACCAAAGTAAAAAACTGAAAGTATCCCCTACTAAGGAGACTGCAATAAAGGAGAAAATTAGGGAACTTCGTAACAAATAAGACTCCCAAGATGGCCACCAGAGACAAAAGAGCCCAAATGTAGCACAAATATCACCCAGATGTAGCCCACATGTAGCCCAATGACAGGAGTGTGGAAAACACTTTTTATTATTTGTTTGTGCAGTTCTATATAGTGCAGACTTGTCAGGTATTTGTGTGCTTTACATGAGCATTGGTTACATCACACAAGAACACATTCATTTTGGTTTTAGACATGGGGAGATTAAGTGATTTCTGGTAACATGTGGCATAAGCAAAAACAACAGTTGATGGGCAGAATGCACAACAATGTCATACATTCACCCAGGTACAGAGATCTGGGCCTAAATCCATCGTTTTTTTGCTCACCATGCCATTCAAGTTTGAACCCAGCCATATGAATTGTGTGCATATTACCATTTGTTTTCTTTTCTTTATTGTATCAATTCCTGAATTTTCACATCGTGATCAGGGCAATATGGCCGACAGCTTTTACAACTAAAGTAATATGTAGTCCTTTGTTAATGTTGGCAACTTGAGGCATTTGTACATTTAAATAAGGATGTTACAATGACGTCTTGTATCGTTATCAAGGTTTGGACGAGCCGAAACTCGTGGATCACGTCCTTTGCAGATTAAATACTTCCAAACTACAACCTGAGTCCTTCCTTGTAAGAGTGAGAGTGAGAGGAGATTAAATAGAAATATATAAAACTAGCAGCCCGTCCTGTAGTTGTCCGGGTATGAATTGCTGCCAGACAGTAGTCTATTGTTTTGTAGGATTTCGTTTTGATAGCATTTCTTATCTGTGACAGGCCTGTGAAACGCTCCAATTCACAGTGCACTGCTGATGCACTTAAGAGTGCGCATTCAGTAGTGTGTGAACGCGAGCTTCCCTACTTTATTTTTCCTTGCAATATTATATAGCGCAAACTCGACAACATGGCATGAGCACAATTTACATTACAGAAGAACACATTAATTTGTGGTAGGCACAGGGAGACAACGCAATTTGCCTGGAATCACAGGATGTTGACCTGATGCCGAGATTCGAACGTAGCTCCCCAGCTCTAAAGTTTGCAATTCTAGAACTTGTGGCGGGAGGTGTGTCTAAAAGTGTATGTCGGTGCTGGCCATCAATGAGAGAGACCTGTGCATTTTTCAAATCGGTCGTGAAAAAATATGAGTATGTTGCTGGAGATGTGGGCCGCCGTGCCACCATGTACTTACCGGGGGAGGGTAAACACCCATTATTCCGCAACTTTCTTTCCGCAGACCATCACTCCGCATTTACAACGAAATTCATTGTAAATGCATGAATGGTAAAAGCATGTTTTTTTTAATGTTTGGATAAGGTAAGTATGGGTATAGAGGTATATGTTTTGGGGTACTGAGGTATATGTTTTGGGGTGTTTGGGTATTTTAAGGGTTCAGATATAGATTTGGGTTATGGGGTACAGGGCTAGTTTTAGCGTTTAGGGATAGGTATGGGTTTTGGGGTACAGGCGTATTTTTAGGGTTCAGGGCTAGGTTTGGGTTATGGGGTATAGGGGTATTTTTAGGGTTCAGGGATAGTTTTGGGTTTTGGGGTACAGGGGTATTTTAAGGGTTCAGGGCTAGGTTTGGGTTTTGGGGTACAGGGGTATTTTTAGGGTTCAGGGCTAGGTTTGGGTTTTGGGGTACAGTGGAATTTTAGGGTTCAGGGGTAGGTTTGGGTTTTGTGGTACAGGGTTATTTTTATGGTTCAGGGCTAGGTTTGGGTTTTGGGGTGCAGGGGTATTTTTAGGGTTCAGGGGTAGGTTTGGGTTTTGGGGTACAGGGGTATTTTAAGGGTTCAGGGCTAGGTTTGGGTTTTGGGGTACAGGGGTATTTTAGGGTTCAGGGGTAGGTTTGGTTTTTGGGGTACAGGGGTATTTTTAGGATTTAGGTATAGGTTTGGGTTTTGGGGTACAGGGTATATTTATAGGGTTAAGATGGGTTAGTGTTCAAGGGTGTTGGGGTATTTTAAGGAGTAAGGGTGGGTTTTGATTATGGGGTGCACAGGTATTTAAAGGGAGCAGGGTGGACACCCGGAGCTGGAATGTACAGAACATGGGAAGAAAAATCAATGAAATATTTGACACAACGCGCGCACCGCACACGCCCACACCCCCAGCACACGATATGAGACATGGCATGAAGGGCGGAATGTAAAAACAACAGTTGATGGACAGAATGCAGAACAATGTCATACATTCACCCCAATACAGAGATCTGGGCCTAAATCCATCATTTTCTTTGCACTCCACATCACCTCAACCTTGACCCTGTGCCTCATGGGAACATTCCAGGCCTAACTGCCAAGCCATGTCTTTCCTGGACCAGACTCAAGCATCCTAGGACCGATTTCTGGCTATCAGCCGTCTTCAGCCAGGATAGCTTGACTCCAGTGGTGTGGAGAGCATGGGACTCACGTCTGAGCATACCCATCCCACTCGGGGTGACAAATTTCGCCCGATTTCTCTCCTCCCTTACATTAGCAAACTGGCTTAGAAGCACGTAAATACCATCCTTTCCGATTTTATCGAGGCGACAGGGGGCCTGGACCAATCACAATCTGGGTTCAGGCCCAACCACAGCACTGAATCAGCCCTTCTCTCTGTGACGGATCAGATCAAAATGTCACAGGATAGAGGAGGCTCCATGATTCTAGTGCTGTTGGACCTGTCTGCAGCCTTCGATACCGTGGATCATAACATCCTTCTCGGCCGGTTGCAAGGAGTAGGAATCGAAGGCCTAGTACTATCATGGTTGGAGAGTTTCCTTTCCGGGAGATCACAATCTGTCAGCCTGGGCCCCTTCCGTTCCATCTCCAGGGGGCTCACGAAGGGGGTGCCACAAGGCTCCTGCCTTAGCCCTACATTGTTTAATGTATATGTGGCCCCCCTTGCTGAGATTGTGCGGAAGTATGGGTTCACACCGATCTCCTATGCTGATGACACCCAGCTCCTCTACCCTTTCAGCTCCCTTGACTCTAAAGTCAAAGAGAACTTTGCTGAGGGTATGAGGGCGGTGTCACATTGGATGGCGAAGAACTGCCTCCAATGTAATGTCACAAAAACTGAGGTCATGCTTTTTGGCAAAGCAAGCATTCTTTGGTCCCCTGACTGGTGGCCAATAGATCTTGGCCCAGTACCGTCATCTAAACATCATGTGAAGAATCTTGGGGTGAAACTGGACCAAAAGCTGACCTTGAAGGAGCATACTAATTACATCGCAGGATTATGCTTCCACACTATTGGCCTGCTTAGACGTGTCTTTCCGTATCTTCCTGCTTCTTACAGGAAGACACTTGTGCAGGCATTAGTGACCAGTCGTCTGGACTACTGCAACGGCCTGCTGACGTTAGCAAATGCTGACGCAGTAGGTCGTTTGCAGGTGGTCCAGAACACGGCAGCAAGACTGGTTATGGGGGCACCAGCTAGAACCCCCTCCAAACCCCTGCTCAGGGAGCTGCACTGGCTCCCAATAAGACAGCGCGTCGATTTTAAGATCTGCTGCATGGTCCATAGATGCATCTATGGCACAGGTCCTAAATACCTGTCTCAATCTTTGGTGCCATATCAGCCCAGTAGGTCCCTTCGTTCAAGCAGTCAAGCCTTGCTAAAACCCCCGTCCACAAAGAAGTCCAGACAAGGAGACCGGGCCTTCTCCTCAGTCGGACCTGCCCTATGGAACAGACTGCCCCTCGAAGCCAGAACAACTACTAATCACCTATCCTTTAGGAAAATACTAAAAACTATCCTTTATCAAGAGGCATTTCTGTCCATCTAATTAATGTTCCTTATTCACCGATTGAGTTTCCTACTGCTGGCACAGCGCGGAGATACCCTTACGGGATTGATTCCTGCGCTCCAGAAGAATTTAAAATAAATAAATAAAAATAAATGCAAAAACAACAGTTGATGGACAGAATGCAGAACAATGTCCTACATTCACCCAGTACAGAGATCTGGGCCTATATACATAGTTTTATTGCACTCCACACCACCCCAGTACAGACATGGCCATATGCAAATCAGCCGTTTCACATTGTTTATAAGTAGCTGCATGGGTTGGTGACTGACTCACTGTTTGTATGTGTTTTGAAGACAGCATATGTGCAGGACTGTATGGGTGGATGAGTGTGTATATGTGTGTGTTAGTGAGTGAATGACTGTCTCACTATTGTGTTTTTTAGTAACGACATATATTATATTTTATTCTAGTGTATGTGAGTTTTGATGTATATAAGTGAGTATATGTTAGAGTAAGAGATTGTAAGAGTTCCTGTTTAAATAAGTATATGTTTATATAAATGATTGTTTAAGAGAGTAAGTATGTGTAAGTTTCCTTAGAAGTAAAGAGGTAGTGTGTGTATAGTTTTATATGCAAATAAATGGATGTTCAATAATTTATTTGCATGTGTGAGTATATTTGTGAGTAATTTTTGGATGACTGCCGGTGTATAACAGGATGTATAGATGTATCACTACATATGATGAGTGAGTATATGTATGAGTGACTATATAGAACTGTTGGTAAATGAGTGGATGTGTATAAAGATGGTGGAATTACTGAATTGGTTGTTGTAACTGGTATGGGTATCCATTTTTTTGAAAATTTTAGTTTCTATTTTTGAATATCTATTTCAAGGGTTACATTACACTAAAAGGAGGTCTGTCACTCTGTCACAAGGATGGTGTCATAAGTGATGTCACTGACAATGTCATGAGTGATGTAATATGTGACGTCATCAGCAGTGCATTGCAGGCGCGCTTGTTATAGTGAGTCCAACTAACTATAACGTTGGAATTTCTATGGTTTTAGGTCAGTAAAATTTCCAGCTAACTATAACTGGTGTGAAACCTATGTTTTTTTCAGTGAATTTAATAGGTTTTTTAAATGCAAATTCCTAACTATAACTGGTGTGAAACCTATGGTTTTTTAGTGAATTTCATAGGTTTTTCAAATGCTAATTCCTAACTATATATAAGGCCTCAAACCTATGAAATGTAATATTTTTTATAAAAAATCCTATATTGAATATTTATATAATAATTTTTCTTTTTATTTTTTGCCCTGGTGCGCTCCCGGTGCGCGCCCCGGTGTGCGCACTGGAAAGCGCAGTTTTCTGGAGCGCCCCGGGTCGCGCACCGATGAGCGTCCCGTTAGCGCTATTGCCGCGAACGAAAACATTGTGACGTATCGCGTAGCCGCGTAATACGCACGACGTAAGCGCACCCGGAAGTAATCGAGCGAATACGATCGCGCAACGTAAGGATCTGACGAGCTTACGCGACGCGCCCCGTGGTGCGCCCGGGGGCGCATCGGGTCATGTAACCTGAAAATAACACTTTTTTTTCCCAAATGATGAAAGCCCCCACCTTTTTTCCTTATTCTGACTTTGTCCTTTGACTGAGGAAGACCTGTTTGGAGATATAGGAGAAATATTTTGTACTTTAAAATGGCTACAGTAGCAGCAGCAGCTGGAGCATCTGCACCACCACCACCACCAAGAGGACCACCACAACATCACATTGGTGGTCAAGAAGAAGAGGAGGAGGAGGAGGAGGAGGAGGAGGAGGAGGGGAGAAGGTGGCTGCCAGAAGACAATACCCCATACAGGCCAAGGCAGCACATTGTATGGGAGTTTTTTTCTATCCCAGAGGGCAAGAAGAAAGTCAATGCGAGCAAGGTGACTTGCCATATCTGTGGCATTGAACTTTCAAGGGGGAACCCTAACAAAAAATATTCATTTGGTAATAATACCATGATTAGGCACATGCAGCGCAAGCATCCAAACTATGCTGCCGCAGAGGTGAGAGAACTGGCCAGTAACCCTCCCCAATCTTCAACCAGCACCTCCAAAAGAAAGTAACCAACTCCATCGGGAATAGAGACAAGGGAGACGATCCCTTGCATACAACCACGGTTTGGTGAATTCAGGATCACATGTATTTTTTGTGGTAAGACCATCTCCTATGGTGAGCAGAGCATAAAGCTCATCCTCCTTGCTGGTGACAACCACAATTGCCCCAAAAAAACATAATTTTTTCCTGATTTCTTTTTGCTCCAGTTGAGACATTTTCAATTCCCTGTTTTTTGTTTCTCCCCATAAGAATAACAAAAATAATATAAAATAGTTCATAAAAGCCAAAAAAAGTACAAAATGTTAAAAAAACATTAAAAAAATGTAAAACAACAAAAAGAAGAAAAAAAACAGTTCTTTTTAGAACTACCTCCAATTTATAAAAAAAGGCTAAATTTTTTAAAAACTCTATCATTTTTTTTCCCCATGGAACGCTTCCCGGTACGCTCCGTGGTGCGCGTACCGGGCGCTCCCCCCGCGGGCCCTTTTATAGCCCCCACATCAAACCTAGGGGGTCAACTCTGCCCCCTTATGGTCATTTCCCCCTTTGTTTTTGCCACCTCTTGTGTCTCGATCCTACCGAGACACAAGATGGCGGCCGCTCCTGACTGTTTGGAATGTTGACAGACACCCAAGAGCCAATCAGCTTTCCGCGCACGAACTCGCGTAGCGCGCTGGTTAGCGCCCCGGTGCGCGTACCGGGGAGCACTTATAGATATATATATTTTTTGAGCCTAAATTACTCAAAATCCACTGGAGCACATATCTTAAGACATAGCAAAGGCACATCGGGCTACCAGTCCCTACAATTTTGCCAAGTTTGGTGGAAATCCATTCAGCCGTTCGGGCTAAAAGTGAGGTCGACCGCCCTATGGAAATTAACATGGGGAAAACACGTTTTGGGACCCCCCTTTTATCTCGGCCCCCGCTTGACAAATCCCCCCCAAACTTTCAGGGAAGGACCGGGGCGCCGCAAGACAAATTTGAGGAAATTTTCAGGCAGATTCGTCAACAGGCGCCAAAGTTATTCACAATAGAATGTTGAGATTTTGTATTGAAAATAATCCTAACTATAACTACCTACTGGCGATCGCCAGTAGGATATATATATATATATTTGAATTCAATTGTGAAGAGCCACATTAATGGTCATTATTTATGCACAAAATATAAACCTGAAAAAACTTTTTCACAACAGTTAGCACTAAAGTATGAGCGTTCATTTAATAAAGAGGAAAGCCTGTATTTAGACAGCTTTTCTTACCTTGCAATTCTTGGGTTCTGGACTTGTTTAGAAGGCTGGGAAGGTGCACAGTATCATTACCGGCATCCGAGAAGGACTTTCACAAAGAAACGTAAGAGCAGGTACCAACTGGTGAAGAAAATGTGTATTCATAATATGCATTCCAAATACGTGATTGGGACTTCTTGTGTTTACAGGCTGCACATGCAAATTACTCGCAAGGGGTGTCACTAGATAAATATGTCCTACACACAAATCAAACAACCTTAGTGGTAGTCAGTTTATCTAGAAAAAGGCAGGCATAGCTGCCAAACAACAAGATCGTTTATTGGCAATCAATGTAGCCTTAAAGCTGAATATATACTGCAGTCTGAAACCGCAGAGTTGGGGGGAGGGGAAGGGGGTGTGGAATTAAATGGGGTCTCTGGCACCTGCCCCAGTGAATGTTCCAGGTAGAGGGAAGTTACAATGGTCTTACCCGTTCAGGTGAACCATCATTTTGTGCTCAATGCAGTACGTCCGTATTGAGGACACCAGTCCTACCATAAGCAGCGCAGCCTTAATATACACAACGCATGAGCCTATGCACAGACAGGCGTTACACAATACGTATCCCACAATATACAGGGGCAGAGTTTTAAAACCATGGAGGGGTAACTCAGTGCATTTTACCAGGGCACAGCAGTCTCTAATATGGGGTTGGTTACACTTTCGGTGCACACTGTGGCAAGGAAACTTATTTAAGAACAACATAAACAGGAAACACTGTATCAGACTGTTGAGCTGATGGTGGGAAAACAAAATAGAATGCTAGGAAAATCCGAAAAACTGATGGGATGTCACAGCTGCCACTATAATATGCACCAGTCATTTTACAACCTACTTGTTGTTAAAAGAGTTTCTTGAGAATAAGAGGGTACATGCATCAAAATCAAAAATAGCGATTCCTAAATTACGAAAATAAGGAGTCGCAATTCAGAAAAATGCTATCCGCAATGCATGAAGCCATATGCACAAATTTACCGATTCACAAAAATTTGCTAATGAGAATTGCGAGTTCCCAAAAGAAGCGAAAAATCCGAAAACTACCATTTGAGATTTCGCATTTTGCGATATCCAAATAGCGAAATCGCAAAAAGCGTATCGCTTTGGAAGCATGCTGATGACATCACAACCAGGAAGACAGACAGACCATGCTTCACTCAGTGCCCAGAGGAGGTGAGAGGAGGAAGCGGAGCACTGGAGCTGAGCTGAGACTTCACCCAAGTCTGTTTCCTGGAACTAACTGTGCACTAGGATGGAAAAGTCCAGATCAGGGGATAGTGCCACACCCGGAAAGGGGAAGCTGAAATTTAGCGAGAGAGAACTTGAGAATCTCATTGAGGAGGTGTCCGAGAACCATGACAGACTCTTTGGAAAAATGTCACTCAAAGTGCCAGAGGCAGAAAAAAGAAGGATATGGCTGCGCATAAAGAGCAAGGTAAATGCTGTGGGTGTCACACACCACAGCATAGATGAACAAAAACAAAGGTGATACGACCTGCCTAGCCGTGTAAAGGAGCGTATCGCCACAAGGCTGAAGGAGGCAAGGGGCAAAGGAGGGGGCCCATCTGTAGTACCCAACAACACAGCCCTGGAGGACCTGGTGGAGGCAACAATTCAGCCTGAGGCAGTGGTGGGAGTGACCCAGCTGGACACATCCGGCGTGACAAGTACCTCAGAAGGTAAGATGCATGTAACCATACACTTCTACGTAATGTTCAATTGTGCACATACACCCAGGCCAACCCCAGTGTACCGGTCAGACTCCAGTCAACGTTTTCTCTCATACACCCAGTGCATTATGGGAGTTGTAGGCGTGTCAGTCAAGTGGGCATTCCAACAATGGCAAGCAAAACTCGCTAACACTGCATGGCAGTCAGTGATTTAATGTGAGCCAAGTATGCATTATGTAACACAATAGTAAGATTAACACAAATTAACATTGGACGGTTTCACATCGCAGCTGAGGTAGACACAGAAGACAGTGATTGCCTACACATCTCCGAGACACCTGCTGAGACTGATTTGGAGACTCCTGTTGCTGCAGCATGCACACCACACCTGCAGCCACCAAACGCATGGCCCAGGTACTTACACTGCAGCCCATAGAATCAGAGCTGGCTCCTGCACCCACCCCAGAGACCAGCCAGCCTTGTGTGACCACACCACCTACACCACAGGCACAGGTCCAACATGGACGGAGGCGCAGTTCAAGGGCCCATATTGCTGCTCAGGAAGACCAGGCTCCTAATGTGTTTGGTGGAGTCGAGTCCCAAATGTTGCGCCTGCAAGCAAGAAACATGGGCTCAATACAGCTACAAATTTCTAAACTTGCCAAGAACATCAGCCTAATGACAGACAGTGTGCGTGAACTGACCACAGTGGTTGTGGAGGGGAATAGGCAGACCAACTCAAGCTTGCAGGAGCTCACCAGTGCAATGCTTGTGGGCCAAAGCACAAAGAGGAGAAGGCATCGCCAGAGCATGATGAGCATGTCAGCCTATACTAGGAAGAATACCCAGCTCTGCAAAACCACTGCGCTGCTGGCACGTTGCTCCTTGGCCATGCAAATCGATCTGGGCCATTACTGTGGGGATGTTGCCAGGGTCCTAGGACAAGTGACCACTTCCGTGGAACAGATCCAGATTGGTACTGTTGGTGGCAGCAACTTGACAGGGGGGGAGGGGAGTGAGGAGGCATCCAGTCTTATTGCCTGTCGGTGCCAGTGACCGCTGCCAGGAGATGCAGTTCGCGCAGCACAACACCTTCTGTTGCACATCAGGGTGATGTGGCCGATGCAGGCAAAAGGCGTCTGGGGGTGCGTGGCAGGAAGAGCTAGCCAGGCATGTCCTCCTTTTTGTTTGGCCATGGTGATGTAACCATGGTAAATAACATCCTAGTGATTGATTTCCAAGGCGTGGAATTTTTCATTTAACTTTAATCTTCTATGCAATCACGGGTATAATTTGCTAAAATCTCTGTGTGGCTACAAATTGATACATGGGCTCATGTTAATAAATAATTTTATGTTCACCATTTAGGTGTTATGTCTCACTATTGCCTATAATGTAGGGTGATGTCTGCACGTCTCCTTTGCCCTTCTGCTGAGTTTGCCACATGCGCTTGTCGGAGTTGTGCGAGTGGTTCGTTGTCCCCATCAGACTCACTGTTGGACATTTCGATGTGTATGCCTCTTTTGGTGGCAATATTGTGCAACATGGCACATGCAGCCACGATCCGGCAGCAGGTCTCTGGACAGTATTGCAACGCTCCACCAGTTTTGTGTAGAACGCAAAAGCGACTTTTCAGTAGTCCAAACGTGCATTCAATCATATTCTGTGTGCTGATGTGTGCAGCATTGTACCTCTGCTCATGTGGTGTGGCTGGGTTGAGGTATGGTGTCAAAATATAGTTCCGCACGGCGTATGCTCTGTCACCTATGTGGTGGAAAGCAAAGGGTTAGCCACAGTTATGCATTGACATTTATTTGTTTAATGTTGCAAATAAATATATATGTGTACCAACTAGATGTCCTGCGCCAAATTCACCCCTGAGCAGATGCGTCTATATGCCACTGTGACTTATTATATAGGAGACATGGATGCTTCCAGGGATTTGTGCCACACTGTCCGTTATATGCTTTGCATTGCACACTACTTGCACATTGATTGAGTGATAGGACTTCCTGTTCCTGAAGATGCATTCATTCACTGCTGGGGGACAAATAGGGACATGTGTACAGTCTATGCAGCCGATCACATGCTCTGTCACCTATGTGGTGGAAAGCAAAGGGTTAGCCACAGTTATGCATTGACATTTGTTTGTTTAATGTTGAAAATAAATATATATGTGTACCAACTAGATGTCCTGCGCCAAATTCACCCCTGAGCAGATGCGTCTATATGCCACTGTGACTTATTATATAGGAGACATGGATGCTTCCAGGGATTTGTGCCACGCTGTGCGTTATATGCTTTGCATTGCACATTACTTGCACATTGATTGAGTGATAGGACTTCCTGTTCCTGAAGATGCATTCATTCACTGCTGGGGGACAAATAGGGACATGTGTACAGTCTATGCAGCCAATCACATGAGGGAATTGCACTACCTGGTAGAAGTCCAGTTTTGTCTTATTCAAATCCTGTGGGGTTGTGGGGAAAGTGATGTGGGTATGGATCCTGGTCACCATGGCGTCAAGGAAGGTTTTGAAGAAGAGGGAAAGTAAGCTCTGTGATACCCCTCCAGCTACTGCTACTACACCCTGGAAACTGCCTGAGGCAAGTAGGTGCAGGCAACATAGGACCTGTACATGTGCGGGGATAGCATGGGTCCTACGGGTCTGGCGCTGCATTAGGGGGTTCCAATTTTGCTATTAGGTGTATGATCATTGCACCGTTCAGCCTGTACCTATCGTAGATTTCATCCTCTGTTTGTCCCAGCAATGTGATGCTCACTCTGAAAATCCTCTCCTGTATTCTCCTTCTGCACTTGGCTGCTGCATGGATCCTCATCCTCCTCGCCATCACGTAGAGTGCTGTCATTGTGAAAGGCTTTTGGGGCCTTCCGAGTCTGTTTTAAAGGGTTTCTGATTGGTAGTACCTGTGCAATTTTTTTTTTTTTTACTTTACCAACTGATTGTGATTCCCCTTATTCTGCACTTGCTATTTTGCGATTTTCCAATAAATCACTAATTGAGAGTTTACATGCATTAGATTGTGATTCTTTAATTGATAATGGCTATTTGTGGTGCCTATTGTGAGATTAACTATTAAGGATTCTTCAGGGCACAAGAATCCTCCCTGGAAAAAGCAGTTTATGGGAGTCCCTACCCTGCTGTTATTGAAGGCCAGAGACCTGTAGCCTAATCTGTGTGGGTACCCGGACTGGCGCAAGCCTGGGTATCCACACAGATTAGGCTACACAGCGGGGCAGGACCCTTGATGAATGTGTGACTAAAGGGCTAACCCTCATCGTGAGGCCCCCAGTGGCGCAGAATCTCTCCTAAAGAAGGATGGAGATTTCACTTTAGTATCAGATAAATTATCTGTTTACTCAGTTATAAGGAGCAGCTATCTGCCCGTAAATAACAGCAGGATAGGGACTCCCATACACTGATTTTTCCAGGGAGGATCCTTCTTGTGCCCTGAAGAAAGTCCGGGACCTTTCTGGCCTACACAGGACTGAAACATGTTGGCATTAGGGTCATAGGACCATAACACTTCCACTGAAACTTGCAAAATCCAATATCAGTTTAGAGGTCACAATCCTTACCTCTTTTTCCACTCCTTTTTTTATTTTTTCAAAGGAACATTTATTTAAATTGCAGAGTTGGCAACAAGTTTCATTTATACAAATACACAGACTATAATACTTCAATACTTGCATTTCCATTTTACCAATCAATGCATTCAGTCAGTGGCAGTCTTTGGTTTCTTCAATTGGATCAACACACTGGATAGCCATATTTTGCAAAACGAAGGCCCAGGACTGGATGCACAAGTTACTACTTGTGTAACAATATATCTGTAAGAGACATTAGTTAGTGATAGATTCCTTACCTTAGAATATCCCCAGGCGTCAACACTGGATCTGGAAACTTTTGCATAGCAATACCCCTGCGCGTCGGCAGGCGTCGTCCGCGGATCCGCGTCCGTCGTCGGCGTCGATAGCACCGGAATGACGTCGTTGGAGTACTTAGACGCCGCCCATGTGCGCTGACGTCAGTTCTGATACACAGCTTTTCCGCGCCAGATACGCAGAGCCATGATAGAACCAACACTGGTGCCATGAAACTAGGGCCCTGAAAGGGGATGACCTTAACCCTAGATATCGGTTCGCAGAACGGGGAGGATGGGTGGGTCGGTAAGGAATCTATCACTAACTAATGTCTCTTACAGATATATCGTTACACAAGTAGTAACTTGTACATCTGAAAGAGACACGTTAGTGATAGATTTCTTACCTTAGAATAGATACCCCAGCAATACCAACCCCGGTGGTGGGTCTGCGAACCAATAATCACACCAGAAAGTCCTGGAGGACGGAACGGCCAAAGAAGCCATCCCTCCGGACTTGGCTGTCCAGGCAGTAGTGTCTTGCAAATGTGTGCAGCGAGGCCCACGCAGCTGCCTGGCAAATGTCCTGCAAGGGCACTCCTCGGCCCAAGGCAGTTGTAGTCGCCGTGGCCCGAGTAGAATGAGCCCGCAATCCAACAGGGGGCTCCTTTTAGCCAAGGAGTAGCATGCCTGGATACACAAGATGATCCACCGCGAGATGGTCCGCTTGTGCACCGCCTTTCCCTTCTTCGCGCCCACGTAACCAACAAAGAGTTGGTCATCCACCCGGAACTGGCGTGTGCGATTCAGACAATAAGAGAGCGCATGTTTTGGGTCCAGACGGTGGAGCCTCTCTTCCTCTTTCGAGGGATGCGGAGGCGGAAAGAAGGTGGGCAAGGTAATGGACTGTCCGATGTGGAAGGCTGTGACAACCTTGGGCAGGAAAGATGGTCTCGTCCGCAACACTACCTTGTCTGGATGGACAGAGAGGAAAGGAGGTGTAGAAGAAAGAGCCTGGAGCTCACTCACTCTCCTGGCAGAGGTGATGGCCACCAGGAAAGCAGTCTTCAAAGTAAGAAGACGGAGAGGACAGTTATGGAGCGGCTCAAAGGGAGCACACATTAGATAAGTAAGTACAAGATTCAAGTCCCACTGGGGCACCACGAAGGGAACAGGAGGGAACATATGAGTGGTGATGCCCTTCAAGAATCTGTTGACAATGGGGGACTTGAACAAAGAAGGCTGATCAGGTAGCCTTAAGAAGGCGGAAAGGGCAGAAAGGTAGCCCTTGAGAGTGCCCAGAGCAGAGCCCTGCTGGGCAAGAGAAAGAAGGAAGAGAAGAACCTCAGAGAGAGGGGCAGAGAGAGGATCCACAGCCTTTGCTGTGCACCATGCCACAAATCTGTTCCACCTGCAGGCGTATACCGACTTTGTGGAGGGACGCCTGGCTGCCAGATTGACATCACAGACTTCGGGAGGGAAGTCAAATGGCCTCAACTGCCGCCGATCAATCTTCAAGCTTGTAGGTGGAGACTGGACAGGTTCCGGTGCAGAACCGTCCCCTGCTGCTGCGACAGATGGTCCTCCCGAAGAGGCAGACGAATCGGTGGATCGACAGACATGCTGAGTAGCTCGGGATACCAGTATCTTCGTGCCCAGTCCGGAGCCACAAGAATAACCTGGGCCCGGTCGCGCCTGATCATCTTCAGCACTCTGGGCAGAAGTGGTATAGGCGGAAAGGCGTACAATAGACCGCAACTCCACTCGCAACGAAAAGCATCTCCAAGCGAGTGCCGCCATGGAAATTCCAACGCGCAGAACTGATGACATTGCGCGTTCTCTTCTGTGGCGAATAGATCTAACCAAGGCTCTCCCCATTGCTGAAAGAGGCCTTGCGCCACGTCCGAGTTCAGACGTCATTCGTGATCCATCATGCACCGACGGCTGAGTTCGTCCGCCCTGGCATTCAGAGAACCTGCCAGGTGTTGAACCACCAGGGTCATGCCCTGATGTTCCAGCCACCGCCAGAGGCAGAGAGCCTCCTGGCATAGGGTCCACGACCCCACCCCGCCCTGTTTGTTGCAGTACCACATGGCAGTGGTGTTGTCTGTGAACACCTGCACTACACTCCCCCGGATAGAGGGGAGGTATGCCTAGGGTGGTAGTCGGATCGCCCGCAGCTCCAAAAGGTTGATATGGAGCCGGGACTCCGCCGGAGACCAGAGGCCTCTGATCTCCACCTCTCCCATGTGGCCTCCCCAGCCCTGGAGGGACGTGTCCGTCACAACCACGTGCTCCGGGTGGGGTAGGGAGAGGGATATGCCACTGACCCAATCGCGGTCCGTGAGCCACCACTGCAACTGTCTTGCAGTGCCCTCCGAGATCAAGACATGATCGGACAAGTTGCCCTGATGCTGGGCCCACTGAAACTTCAGGTCCCACTGCAGAGCCCGCATCCGCCACCGGGCGTGATGCACCAGAAGGATGCAGGAGGCCATCAGCCCCAGAAGCCGCAGCATCAACCTGACCGAGACTCGGGATAAAGGCTGAAAGATCGGAATCAGAGCCTGAATATCCTGGAACCCGCTCGTCGGGTGGATAAACCCGAAACTGTGCCGAGTCTAGAACCGCTCCGATGAAGAGGAGCTTCTGAGAGGGACACAGGTGCTACTTCGGCATGTTGATGGAGAACCCCAGCAAATGCAGGAGGTTGGCCATAGTCTGGAGGTGGCTGAGGACTGTCTGGGGCGAGCCCGCCTTCAACAACCAGTCGTCGAGGTAGGGGAAGACTGACACCCCTAACCTGCGCAGATGAGCTGCGACCACCGCCATCACCTTCGTGAACACCCGTGGGGCGCTGGTAAGGCCGAAGGGGAGCACGGTAAACTGAAAGTGCTCGTGGCCTACCGTGGGCCGGCAGGACGGGAATGTGAAAATAAGCGTCCTGCAAGTCCAACGCTACCAGCCAGTCTCCAGGGTCCAGGGCAGCTAAGACCTGAGCCACAGTCAGCATCTTGAACTTCTCCTTCCGGAGGAAGCCGTTGACGTTCCGTAGGTCCAAGATAGGGCGTAGGCCCCCTTTGCCCTTCTTGGTTACCAGAAAGTAGTGGGAGTAACAACCACACCCTACTTCTGGCCCAGGAACGCGCTCAATGGCCCCCTTGGCCAAGAGGGCCGTGACTTCCTCTTTCAGAAGTTGCAAGTGAACCCCCGACACTCGGTGAAATTGCGGTGGCATGAATGGAGGGGTCGCCTCGAAGGGGAGGGAGTAGCCCCTTCGGACGATCTGCAGCACCCACCTGTCCCATGTGACAGTGCGCCAGTGGGAGAGGTGATGGCGAACCCTGCCCCCCACTTGCGTCACATGGGCCAGAAAACTCAGACTAGGAAGGATTTGAGGCAGGTGCTGCGGAGGGAGGTGTGGACTGGCCTCGCCGTTGTCCCCGACCGCTGCCACGGCGGTTTCCACGGCTGCCACCACGCTGTTGAACATTCTGTGGTGCGTGGCTGGCAGCACGTGTGGGGGCGCCCCTTCCGTGGCCACGAAAGGAGCGAAAGGCACCCGTTTGCTGGCGTGTGGCCGAGAGGCCCAAGGCCGAAGCCCTGGAGTCCTTAAAACGCTCAAGCGCATGGTCCGCCTTGTCGCTAAAGAGGCGACGTCCATCGAACGGCATGTCCAGAAGTGTGGCCTGGACATCGGCCGAAAAGTTGGCGGACCTCAACCAGGCGTGGCGTCTAACCGTTACCGTCGTTGCCATCGCCCTGCCCAGTGAGTCCCTGGTATCCAGCCCACACCGGATGGAATATCGCGCTGCATCTCGGCCCTCCACAAGGGCTTGGGCGAGTTTAGCCCGGATCTCCTCCGGACATTGTGGCAGCCCGTCCGCGACCGTGTCCCACAGGGTGTGGGTGTAGCGGCCCAAGAGACACGCGGTATTGACAGACCACAGCCCCAAACTCAGGGACGAGAACACTTTCTTCCCGAATTGTTCATATCTCTTGGATTCCCGATCGGGCGGAGCCGTCGGGAATGCAGTCTGGGAAGTAGAGGCCTGGATAAACAGGCTCTCGGGCGTAGGGTGGGTGGACAAAAAGCAAGGGTCGCCCGAGGCCGGGCGGTAGCGTCTGGCCACGTTCCTATCCACAGGCCTGTGGTGGGCTTGGACCAAGTGCCCACAAGAAAGTCATACATACATACACATACATACATACATACACACAAGGCCTCATTGAACGGCAGTAGAGGCTCACTGGAGCTTGCCTGCGGTTTGAGTACCTCAGTGAGGTTAGTCCTCACGGCCGCGACGGGGAGCTCAAGGTTTAAGGCCTTGGCCACCCTCGTCAACACTACACTATAAGCAGCCCCCTCCTCCGAAGCCACGGTGGGAGTGGAGACAAATCCAGTGTCTGGCGAAGTGTCAATACCACTGGCCTCCCCAAGCTCATATGTCCAGTCCTCTTGAGACTGGCACTCCAGTGCCAGAGGGTCCTCAGACCCCTCCCAGTCACCCTCGTCACCCGTCTCCTGTAAAACAAGTGCAACAGACGGGGCCTCCTCATGGAAATAAAAATCTCCAAAGGGCGCCAGAGTCAGACTGAAGGGAACATTGGGGACGGCGTCCACAGTGGGCGCCGGGGGCGACACCCGCGGGGCCGGCGCCGGTGAGGTCGACGACCCGGATCCGGAAGCGGATCCGGTGAGGTCCTGTGGCGCCGGGACCGAAGTCGCCTGCGGCGTCGGGGCCGAAGCATCCGACGGCGTCGGGGCCGAAGCATCCGACGGCGTCGGGGCCGAAGCATCCGACGGCATCGGGGCCGAAGCACCCGACCAGCTAGAGCCTCCAGTCGGGACCGTCGGGCCCGGAGGCACCGTGGAACCCGACTGAGGATGGAGGGACCTCATGGCCATGAGGTACCGCTCGATCTCCTGCGGTGACGGGCCGTGCCCAGGGACCCGAAGGTGTGGGGCAGGCAGCGACGCTTGCGACTCCGTCAGAGCCGCGTGGGTGGGGTCACCTGAACCCCCGGCCGCATTGTGCGAGCGTCAGGGTAGGTCGGAGGAACGATGACGTCTCTCCGACCTCTCATGCCTCCTACCTGAGGACTTGGATCCTGACGACCGATGGCCACTCCTGGAGCTGCGATAACTCCTACTCCGACCCCGCGACCGGTCCCTCGACCTCCCGTGGGACCGGGACCTGGAACGGCGTGGGGCCGACTGCCGGAGCTCGAGTCGCTTGTTGGACCGCTCCCGCCTAGCTTTAGACGTCAGGGCCCGGCAGTAGGAGCAGGTGCGGTCGTCGTGGTCGAGGCCTAAACACTTCAGGCACCGGCGATGGGGGTCAGTAACCGACATCAGTCGGTCGCATTTCGAGCAGGGTTTGAACCCGGACATCCGTACCGGCACCGTTAGAGTCGAAGACTCGAGGAGAGAAATGATCAAAAAGATCAAAAGGTTTAGTCAAAAAATGACTAGGGGTAGAGCTTCTCCGGATCTGCGCTAGCTGGCGCGGAAAAAAGAAGAACTGATGTCAGCGCGCATGGGCGGCGTCTAAGTACTCCAACAACGTCATTCCGGCGCTAACGACGCTGACGACCGACGCGGAGCCGCGGACGCCTACCGACGCGCAGGGGTATTGCTACGCAAACATTTCCGGATCCAGTCTGACGCCTGGGGATATTCTAAGGTAAGGAATCTATCACTAATGTGTCTCTTTCAGATACATGTAATGCAGGGTACCTCAAGTGAGTGTGCAGCTTTATTTGTAGCAGTTGTTAGTCCTAGATAAAGCGGCGTTATGTACGACAGTGCAGCTAGGCAGCAGGCACTGAGTCGGCACTCCAAAACTTTATGTTCTTAAAGGAAGAGAAATAAGCAGTTTCTTAAAGACTTGGGAAAGTAAAAGTAAAATATTATTTTAGTTGCCAATTGTTTAAGTAGGAGCTGTCATCTGTATTTATGTGTGTGGATAACGATGCAGGACATACCTAGCCAGAGGCAATGGAGCACCCAGATGTTTCGGGATCTGGTTTTCGGTGGCATTAATAAATTGTGGTTTTCTGATGCGACACTTCAGAACTTCCTAACCGGTGTTGGTACAACCTAGCCCAACAAGGCTATCAACAAGTTTGGTTCAATGTGTACATCTATAATTTGGCTGAGCTCTGCAAAGATCAACTCCCAATAGGTTGGTATACCAGGACATATCTAGAAGACATAAATTAAGTTTGCCCCGAGTACCAGTATTTCATCTGTCCTGGTACTCGGGTGGAGAGGCGTGTTTTCGGTTTCCTGCTTGGCACCAACTGTAGTTCTGCATTATGAGCGGACTTGCCCTGTTTCCTTAATTTATTTCAAGTATAAAATAAACATGGATACTTGACTAATAAATGGAGGAGATGTTGTTAATTCTATAACACTTTGATGGAACATTTTAAAAAGATTAATATTCGGATTGATGATTGGAATAGATGGAACTAACAGGTTGTCGTTGTAAGAGTGGATTATCCGAAAGGAATTCTCCACTTTTGTTGTGCCCTGAAGAAGTCCATTGGTATATGGACGAAACGCATTGGCTAGTTTTGCTGTGTCCATATGAAGCAACTTTAAGAAAATGATTATAAAGAGAAAAATGTTAACGATTTCTGAACTCTGTGAAAACATTTATTAATTTTTGCAATTGTTGCAAATATGGTGCACCTCTGGTTTTCATATTTATCAATTCTCCCTAGTTTAGGGCGGCACATTAGGCAGAGGGTTCTTACAGGAAGTGCACACACTGGAAAATATATTTTGAACCACAGACAGATGTCTTGAGAGATAATTGTTTAGGTGTGGCAATCTTCTTGGTCCATTGCCATTTGTCTTTTTATTTTGACAACAGCTGCAGATTTGTTAAGTTGGCTGCAAGGCTTTCCTTCCAGCATCACTCTGAGGTGAGCAGGGTATACCTCTTTTTCCACTTCTTCTTGTATTAAGGTAGATCCACATAGTTTTGGTATAAATCATGCCTTTATACTCTCCTAAACTTCTAAATGTAATAATCCTATTTACTTCTCGCAACACTTGTAATTCTTTCGCATATTCTGTTCCATGCAGATTTTAGCACAATTGTATTTTGATTATATTGGTTCTTTATGCTTGGAAACAGGAGGAATTATGATGGCTGGTGTACTTACATTTTGATTTCTTGCATTAATGACACCTTTCCAGGTCACACCACCATTATTCTAAAACGGTTTATGATCCACTTTATGTACCTCTTGCTCTTGACATTCCCTACCCTTTTGATGCCCCTTAACATAACTTCTCCTGGGGGAACGCCGGATTCCCCCTCCTCTTAACTAATACAGGCCATTTAGACACAAAGTTGAAAATTACTGTTTTCATTGAGGAAGACAGTAAACCTGCATCCTTTTCAGCTTCCACTATTACCTTTAATGGTACAGGTATTAGAAGAGAAGGCATACAGGAATTACTCTCCTTTTATTTCAGAGGCAATTTTACTTAAATAACCCAAGTGAGTTTATAATGTGTCCTTATTAAACATCAAGGATTCAATATTTTCACACAGAGTTTGCTACAATAATATCAAAATATCCTGCATTGAGGAGGTGAATGTCTCAAAAACTGACAGCTACCTTTTGTTCTCCAGACTGGGTTCCTCAATATTCTCCAGACATATCACGTTCTCCAATTCACTACTTACTGAGATCCCTAAAACATTTCTATGATGGAACATGGATACCCTTTGTTTCAAGCCTCCCAGAGAGTCTCCATCTAAGGGATTACTATTATACCTCAGACAGGGAGACGATGATATGCATGGATCCAGATAAATGAGCTTGGAATATGAAACAAGTAGCGAATATACAGAGGACAGTTTGAATACCAGGTCTTCCATTGAGCCTTTCTCAGTTATCATTAAATTATGAAGTAAGTTATCCTTTCATGTTACTTTTAAATGCTTACCCACAAAGTCTCTAATCTATTGTACAAATGCAAGGGAAGCAGTCCATCTTAATTAGGGATCCCAGTTTTATGGTATTTATTATTTTAACATTTCCATCTGTATTTATCCATATTCATTATTTGCTCATCTAATTGGTACTTATTGATATTTGGTTTGTGTTTTGAAAATAAATGGAGCTGTGAAATGGTATATATTAATTTATTTAATTGATAAACATGCACTCATACTTTGCTACCTGTCGCCAATTTAGCCAATTCCATGCGTGCGACTGCTGGGAGTCATCCCACACCACAGAGGGCATGTCCGTTGTACCACTCCAGGTCGTCCTGACACCCACCCACGGGGAGCTCTGGCGCTCCCTCGTGGGCTATCCTTAGAGTTGCCCCCACCAGGGAAGGCAGCGGAATCCCTTCCGCTGCCCCTGCCCACCTTACACGTCATCTAATGATGGCAGTGAGCACCGCACAGTGACATCATTACATGAAGTCGGACACCCTAGAAGCCATTTCTTCCAGCGAGTCCAGGAGAAGGAGGTGAGTTTCTCCTCGGGGAGGAGGGGATTTTTTTTAAAAAGGCACGGGGACAGGAAAGGGTTTTCCTTTCCTCTAATGTCTCTTTGGAGCATTCCTGTTACACTATTGCACATGGAGTGCGATAGTGCACCAGGATTGGCCACTAGACACCAGGGATTTTTTTCCATCCATTTCGTGATTGCAGGGAGCGGCCCCTGGGCAAGGGTTGCTCACCTTTGGTGAGCAAATATCTTAGCAAACACAAGGAGATGATGGACGGAGCGCTGAAACTTTTCAGACACTCACCCCCACTCACAGATCTGGGATGAATTCATCATCGTTCTTTAGCTCACTTCGCCACCCTAGTTAAGACATAGCTATATGCAAATCAGTCTTGACCCTGTGCCTCATGGGAACAGTCAGGCTCGAACTGCCAAGCCATGTCTTCCCTGGACCGGAAACAAGCGTTCTGGGACCAGTTTCAGGCTAACAGCCCTCATCAGCCAGGCTAGCTTGAATCCAGTGGCAAATTAAGCAAGAGACCCAAGTCAGGGCATACCCTGCCAACTTAGGGCGAATAAAGCAAACATAAGGAGATGATGGACGGAGTGCTGAAACTTTTCAGGCACTCACCCCCAGTCACAGATCTGGGATGAATCCATCATCGTGCTTTAGCTCACTTCGCCACCCCAGTTCAGACATAGTTATATGCAAATGAGTCTTGACCCTGTGCCTCATGGGAACAGTCCAGTCCGAACTGCTAAGCCAAGTCTTCCCTGGACCTATAAACCAGCATCCTGGGACCGGTTTCGGGCTAACAGCCCTCATCAGCCGGGCTAGCTTGAAACCAGTGGCAAAGTGAGCATGGGACCCACGTCTGGGCATACCAAGAGGGTATGGAGGCAGATAGGCCTTATATTTTTAGGACCCTTGGCCCCAAAGAGGGGCAGAAGCCAGTAGACACCAGGGATTTATTAATAATCAATTTCTGCGATGTCAGGAAGCGGCCCCCTGGCTATTCGTTGCTCATCATTACTAGGCTGATTATTTTGGCCGTTTCTGCCGCTCTTGGGGGCAGACCAGCCTCATGTTTTTAGGTACATCTGCAGAAGCCACTAGAGGAGAGGGACTTCTTTTTTAAAAATCAGTTTTGGCGATGTCCGGGATCAGGGTCGCTGCTCTTTATTGGGGTGATTTTTGGGGTATTTCTGCCTCCTTTGGGGGCAGATGAGCCTTATGTTTGTAAGCCATTTTGCCCCCCAAAAGGGTCAGAAGCCACTAGACTCAAGGGATTTCTCTATGCATCAAATTCGGCAATGTTGGGGAGTGGCCCCTTCGGCAAGGGTCGCTCCCATTACTGGGGTGATTATTTTGGCCATTTCTGCCCCTATTGAGGGTGGATCAACCGTACGTTTTTAGGTACTTTGCCCTCAAAGGGGGGGTGGGGGGGCAGAAGCCACTAGACACTAGGAATGGCTGAATGTTGCGGTTTGGGAGCTGCCCCTTGCGCAAGGGTCGTTCCCCCATCAGGGGGTGATTATTTTGGCTGTTTCTGCCCCACCTTGGGGGCAGATCAGCCTTAAGCTTTTATGCCCACTTGCCCCCAAGGGGGGCAGAAGCCAGTAGACAGCAGGGACGTTGGTTTCACTAAGTTGTTTTGAGGGAGCGACCCCTTTTGGAAGTGCGTGTTTTGGCTTTATTGTTAGGCCCATCTGATCCCCAGCTTGGCTGGTAGATTGTGTGTGGACCGTGCATTATTAGCATTTGTGATTGTAATGTTTTAGTTCTACTTTTTATTCCAGTGCAAAGCTTTTGATTCCTGCTTGTGGTTTCGGCAGTGGTTGATCTGCAGTTTGCTTAGTTGCAGGTGTTTGGTAAAAAAATATTTTTTGTTGCGTTTACTTCAAATGAGAATTATTTTGTAAGTGGTGTCATAATAGCAGCGTATTTTGCTTAGGTTTTGAGTGTGAAATTGTTTTTGGATTTGTGCACAATGTGTATTGCGTTGTCTCATGTGTACTTTTCTTTTTTTGTGTGCAATATTGTTAGTACTTGTTGTATTCGTGCAGAGTAGTTGGTGGTGAGTCTAGGTGTTTCTGGCAAGTGAGTGGTATCTTTAAGACTTTGTGATAAAGCCACATTTTGTTTATTACTTATTTTACAGAGTCTTCGTGTTTAACTTGATTGTTAAATTAACTTTATTAGTAAGGATTATGGCTAGACACAGGATTACTGCTAAGCAGGTGGTTTGTATGCTTTTTTAATCATCTTCATCTGACCATGATTATGAGACTGACAGTGCATTGGAGGCAGAGGAGGAAGAGCAACTGCTGTTCGTGAGGCTTACATTTGATATAAGAAGTTGTCAATTTAGCAACTTTTAATGCTTTTGTTGTGTTCAAGGTGTGTTCTCCAGCATCAAGGATGACTTTTGTTCAGTTTCAGAAGTCTGTGATAGGCAGCCTTGTTGTAATGGAACAGGCACGTGTTCCTAGAGTTGGAGTGGTGTTGGATGTGGCTAGATTGGAAGATCGACACTTTCCCGATTTCATTCCTCCCACGGCCTAAAAAACCCTAAAACTCTAAAAAACCAATCCCTGTAAGAGATGTAGAGTCTGTTTGTGAAGAGGTATGAGGAAGGAGAGTTGTATGCACTGTGCTGTTGTCCTTCTAATCCTGGGCAGTGTGCGCCCACATTTTTCATATTGTACCACACTCAAGAGTTTTTGGGAGCAACTGCGAGTCTAACAGTCAACTACCTTGCCAAGTCCGAAGTGCTCTTTTATGGCTCCTTCCCCCCTCATTTAAGAGCACACTTTGGCCCTCTAACATTCCTTGCCCAATAGAGATGGGGAGACCAGCAAAAAATCTGGGCATTTGGTTTACGGAGGATCTCAGATTTGAGCATCACATCAAAAAACTCACAGGCACCTGCTTTGCCACTCTGAAAATGCTCCGCAAATTCTTCCCCTTGCTCCCTAGGGAGGCCAGAGAGTCGGTTGCCAGAGCGCTCATACTGGCTCGCCTCGACTACGCGAATGCACTGTTCAGTGGCATTCCGGCATACCTGGTCAAACGCCTCCAAATTATTCAGAACGCGGCTGTACGCTTATTATTTAACATCCCCAGGTGGAAGAGCGTTCGCACGGAGCTGCGCTCGCTTCACTGGCTTCCCGTAGCGCAACGTATTCTGTTTAAATCTTTGGTGTTGGCGTTTCGGGCAATTCATGACCAAGGCCCCTTGTACCTGAGAAAGAGATTCACAAGGTACACTCCGGCACGCACCCTGAGATCTGCCTCTCTGTTTAAACTGTCCCTTCCCCGTTTTAAACGTGCCAGACTGGGCGGTCAGTCACTGTCTGTTGTTGTGGCTCGGGCCTGGAATGCCCTCCCTCTCTATCTACGCTCCACGCCGACAGTGACTGCTTTCAAAAAACACCTGAAAACTCATCTATTTACGAGTGTAGGCTAGGAGGATCCCCCGTTGTCTTGTTCTCTGCCGATTTGTCCCTTTCCCCGCGCCAGGATACTCACCAGTAACAGAGCGCGTTACAAAACGGTTTATAACATAACATAACATAACATATATTTTTAAACTTCTTTTTATCAAACAGTCATCAGTATTAATGTACAGCATTACAAAAGGCAATGGTTGATATTACATACATGTTTAGCTCACATTACATTGACAGACGGACGTGTGTGAAGTAACCAACAGTTCCAGCATGTTACCACCCATAATACCCCTGGTCACCCACCCCCTCCCGCTTTTAGCAATCCGGTACCCCTCAATTACCCCTTTACACTTCCCACTGTTGCCATACTTTTTCCCATTTCTTGGGACAGCCCCTGCTCTCATAAATTGTTTTTTCAGCTGTGCAGAACCAGTCCATGTCCATCTTCCATCATACCACTTTCGGCGGTTGAGCGGCCCCGGCAATATTTCTCTTGGCCTCCATTGCAGCCACTAGCAGTCAAATCTTTTGATAACTAGGCCATATTTGTTCCCCAGATAAACATAAGACATGCCACCTGGCATCCACGGGAACTTCCTGCCCTCCAACCTCCAACATTATCCGTGTCACCTTCCCCCAATATTGCTGTATAATCGGGCATTCCCACAGTATATGATAAAGAAGGGACCTCTCTGGTTACAGCCCCTCCGACAATCCTCCGTGAGTATGCGCCCCAACTTGAACATGAGCGTGCTAGTGGAGGAAGACCTACGCAGGATTCTCAGTTGGACAAGCCTGAACCTTGCCCTAATCGCCACTTCTCTCGGGCTTTGTACTGCCTCCACCCAATCATCGCCCTCCAATAATCCCACGTCAGATTCCCATGTCTCCCATAGCTTTGTGAGGAGATCCGGGGAGTTATTAATAATCTTCTTATAGGTGCAGGACATGATGATGGAATCACCCCAGTCACAGATCTGGGATAAATTCATCATCGTTCTTTAGCTCACTTCGCCACCCGAGTTCAGACATAGCTATATGCAAATCAGTTTTGACCCTGAGCCTCATAGGAACAGTCCAGCCAAAACTGCCAAGCCAGGTCTTCCCTGAACCGGAAACAAGCATCATGGGATCGGTTTCTGGGTAACACCCTTCATCTGCCAGGCTATCTTGAATCCAGTGGCAAAGAGAGCAAGGGACCCACCTCTGGGCATACCCTGCCAACTTAGGGCGATCAAAGCAAACACAAGGAGATGATGGAAGGCTAGAAATCGATTGGCTGTTTATGTGGTGGGATGTTTTCATTCTTCCCTTAACCATACAGTGCAAATAGATATCCTCCTGCCCCCATCGGCCAGTGGTCTATCCTATATGCCGGGTCATTCCTGTCAGTAAACACCCAGTCGTTAATTACCATTAGATGGGAGGGCCAGTAATATTTTTGAAGGTTCGGAATGGCCAAACCGCCTTCATATACTTCCCCTTGTAGTTTGGCCAATGCGATCCGTGCGCCTCCCCCATCCCACAGTAGTATCCTAAGCTCCCTGCCCACGTCCTTAAAGAATTTGTCAAGTATGGGACAAGGGGTGCTTTGCATGACATACAATATTCGTGGTAGCGACATCATTTTGAAGAGAATAGTTCTCCCCATGAGGGAGATCGGGAGAGTCCTCCAGTGAGTGAAGTCTTTCTTTAAACGTTCCATCTGTGGCTGTAAATTCCCCCCCTCAATGTCCCACTTCTGTATTGGCAATCTATGTCCAGATATTTAAAACTATCCTTAACCTGCAATTTGTTTTCTGCACCGAGTATCGGTGGTGGTCCTTTTGATAACATGTACAGAAGTGACTTATCCCAGTTAATATGGTCTCCTGAGTTCCTTCAAATAGCTTAAAAATCTGCAATAGCTGGTTTATTGTGAACCGTGGTTTCGTCGCGTACAGGAGGACATCATCAGCATATAGCGATATTCTCTCTTCCCATTGTTCCCCCATGTAGATGCCCAAGATCACCAGGTCCCCCCCTCACCCATGCCGCAAGTGGCTCGAGTGCTAGTGCGAATAAAATCGGAGAAAGAGGGCACCCCTGCCTTGTGCCCTTATGAAGTGCAAAGGAGCGGGACACTGAACCGTTCACTCGAACCCTAGCCAAGGGATTGGTATATAGCAGCTTAATCCAGGACTGGAATTGAGGGCCCAAACCGCTTCAGGACCTCGAACAGGTAGTGCCAGTCTATACCGTTCAAACGCCATGCGGGCAACAAGGGACAATAGCACCGCCTCCACCCCTGGGTTGGTCTGTACCAAATACATCACCCCGTATAGCCATCAATGATTAAGCCTAATGCTTCGGCGGGAATAAAGCCTGATTGGTCTGGGTGTATCAGCGTTGTGATTGGAGCTAGGAGACGATTCATCAAGACTTTGGCCAGTATTTTTACCTCCATGTTCAACAGGGATATCGGTCGGTCCAAACTACACTGATCAGCTGGCTTGCCCGTTTTGGGGAATTACAACAATGGTTGCCGTTCGCTGATCTACTGGCAAACACCCCTGTTCTCTCGCTTCATTAAACATACACAGGAGATATGGGGCCACAATACGCGCCATGCATTTAAAGAGCTCCACAGGCAAAGCCTTTGGTCCCAGTGCCTTCCCTGCCTGCAGATCCTGTATGGCGCATACTATTTCCTCCGTCGTTAAGCCCTTCTCAATGTTCTCTGTCTTCCTCAGACAGCACCGGCAGTCTAATTTCCTCTAGCAGTTCGCAATAGTCTGGGTCTGTTGTATTGTTTTATATTTGAAGTTCTGTTTCACATTTGGCATTACAATGATGTATTTAGTTACCCCTGTTGTGTTTGTAGTTATAGTTTTGTATCTAGTTCCAATTGGTTTGTTTTCTCTTTCTTGTAAAAACAAATTGATGACGGTGGGCGTGGACTGGCGTTTGGCATGGTGGTGTGCATGGACTGGTGCTTGGCCCGCGTCGTGCGTGGACTGGCATTTGGCTGGCGGTGTGCCTGGACTGGCACTTGGCTGGTGGCGCGCGTGTACGGAAGGCACTTGGCTGGCAGTGTGTGGTGACTGGCTTTTGACTAGCAGTGTGCATGGATTGGTGCTTGACAGGCAGTGTGCGTGGACTGGTGCTTGATAGGTTGTGTGGGTGGACTGGCGCTTGACTGGCAGTGAGTGGGAGCTAGCTCTTGGCTGGCGGTGTGTGGGCTGGCTCTTCGCTGGCAGTATGGGTAAACTGGCGTTTGGCTGTCAGTGTGTGTGGACTGGCATTTGGCTAGCAGTGTGTGTGGATTGGCATTTGACTGGTGGTGTGCGTGGGCAGACGCTTGGCTGGCAGTGTGCGTGGACTGGTGTTTGGCTGGGGGTCTGTGAGTAGTAACTTGCTGCTGGTCGTTACACACACTGCTAGCCAAACGCCACTGCACACACTACGTCAACTGCTAGTCGGTGCGACTGCTGTGTCAGTCATGTGGGAGTATGAAAGTGATGGGGCCTTGAATGGTGCTGTCTGTTGATGTGTTGTGTATCGATTTAGATTCCGTATGAACTTCCCAATTCATGCCCTTATATAGGTACATTTCACATTGCCCTTATATAGGCATAGAAATCCAGTCCTTATTTAGGCATTGTCCATGCTAACCAAATACAGGCATGGCTACTTACATCCGTTCATCTCCGTCATAACGAGTTCCTGGAAAACCAGAGTCTTAAGCCTTTAGGACTTCCCCTTGCTTGAATATTGATTTCTCCAAGAACTCATTTTTTATGCATGAACATCTATTCCTCAGGGGTTCATTCATGACGTTCATATACCCGACTTCTACGTCAATACTGGCATTCCTAAACACCTTCAAGGTATAAATATATCTTCACTTGCTATGGCAAGGCACGGTGCGGTTCTGCTACCTACTTGCACGACGCGGCTCGCCACAGCGAGTCCCGAAGGAAGATATCTCCCCAACTGACGCACTGACCATGCGCTGTCATCCTCCTTGCCGAGAATCCAGCCCCAGTGTTTCTGACTCCCCTTGCGGGGTGTTAGAGAATCGAGTCCCGGAAAAGAGATACCAACCTCTCTCATTCTAAGGTATGGAGCTGATTAGAACCTAGAGAAACTTTTGACAATTCTAGGCAAAACTAAACTAAACTAAACTAAACTAGACTATAGCTAAAACAGCACCTACTTTTTCCCTCATACTACTTAGGTTAGGTACACTGGGGTAGGGTTATTTTAGAAGCACCAGTTGAGTATTTTAGCCTGTGTTATTTAAGTATGTATTTTTATATATGTCATTGCAACAGACCATGCTATTACAGTATTATTTTATATTACTGCTTACGCTGTACGCATTATACTTCGCATTCTGTCTTATGATTGTAACATTGTAGCAGTTCATATCTCTTGCATGAGAAAGAAAACTGTTCAATAAACATTCTTTTATTAAAACGCCCGTCTCTCTATTTCTGTGCAACTCTGTAGAAACAAAGCATGCACGATTGACTGAGTCAAACTGTAATCTATTGTTTCCAAGACTCTGAAGATATTGTTGCGACTCCAAGGGAAACAAAGTAGGCATGTTTATGTGGTTGTCAGAAACTAATCCCTTCTTGTTCATTCAAGAAAGTTTCTGGTGACCACTGAGTTAGCTGGCACACACAAGTAATTAATTTAATGTACTCGATAGAGACATACTGACCTCTGTCCTATGTCAAATCTATAGTGTATATTATTACAATGCGCAGAGCCTATCAAGGATATAGGAAGTACACTACATGGCGCCCAACGGTTTGGTAAGGCACTCATTTAACGCTAGATACTGAAGTAACTCAGTGGTGCTTTTCTCAGAGACCCCTTTACTCATAATACTCCAATAGACGTCTGGAGTGGGTAAGGGATAATATCCGCCATAGCTGAGTAGGATGAAAAATCCTATGTATTAGCTTTTTGGTTTGTTCAACGTTGAAGGATACAGTGTTCCAAAATATTGTGCACCTTATCTTTGTTCCCTTGAAACTTACTCTACATTTTTCATTAAACAAAAAATGTCCCTAAACAGGGATAATAACACCGAAGCCGGTGGAGCTACAGGCGACAACGCCGAAGCAGCTTTTAACTTAACAGGTTTCTGAAGAAACCAACGAGAATGCTATAATCATTCCTCCAAATTTAAGGAGAGCCATCACTCTAAAACTTATAAAACATGGCCTATCATCAAGAAGTGGTAAAGCAGTTTTTGTGATAGAGGCACATGAATATCACCAGACAGAGGTATTCTATTCATGGATAGTATTCCCTGAATCTAATCTAGTAACACATATGTTTCACTTCTACAAAGAAGATGATCCACCAGAGGAATATATTCCTTTTGAGGATATTGAAATTCCACTCGCATAACAGGAGCATAATCTCTGGTTTAAAGGCGCCCAAAAACATTTAAATCGCATTACCAGGCTCGGTCCACTAGTTAGACCAGGAGTAACATGGCCGGTTTTAGCAGGTTACACACCTCATCCTGAAATTAAAGACATGACAGACGTAGAATTACTTGCTCAACTCAAAGAGTTAATCACAATCTACAGACAATTAGTTCAATATGTCATGCAGACTCTCACAGTCCAACCTCCAGTAGTTATTCCATAACAAACCTATCACCAGGGGAATACACACAAAATGACACCACAGACTTTACACACAGTCATGGGTAAATTACCCGCAAAACGTGAACAACTTCCGTTCTGGATAGCCCAAAAAATGACTCAAATCGAAGCAGTATTTCCAAATACTAGCCCTCATGAGAAACACAACATTTTAACAATCTGTTTACCAATGGGGATCACACCACATCTGAAAGACTTCACCACTTGGTGTACAGTCTTCGCTGCAATCTACAATAAAACACATGGTGTTCAGTCTATGGCGGTAATACCAGACATCCTGAAACAGATTCAAAACGAATACGGGGCAGAGCCTGCTCTGAATTTAGGTATGAAGTTACTGAAAATTTTTAACCAGGTCTCATCAATAATATTATCTAATATTAAAGGAGAAGAAGCATCAGTGGCGATCCGCCAGAAATTAAGGAAATTTGATGTAACAGAACAACCACAAGAACTAGCCAGAATAATTGAAAAATCCTATGAAGAATTAGGCAGAGACAGTCTGGGTGGGAAACCAGTGAAACCACAACTGTCTGAAAGTCCTGAAAAGGTCTTTACTAAAAACACTCCTACATCTTCTAAAAAGAAGTGGGAAAATAGCAAACAAACTTCGAAAGAGAAGCGTTCTCATTGCCGAGGTAGGTCTCCTCAAAAGGAGCCTCCTAAAAGGAGGTATAACCTCAGGAATAGGTATAATTTGAGAAAATCTGACAGGTATGAAGATACTGATACACATTCCTATCGTACCTTTCAGATATCATCACAGACATCCGAAAGACTATCAACACGTTCAGAAAAGCAAACCAAAACCTCAATACACCAAAAAGGTAGCAGGTCTAAAAATCATACATGCCGAGGATCTTGAGGACACAACTCAAGAAAGGAGAATGGGCTCAGACAATGTTGGACAGCGCAGCAGAAGTAACAATAGCTTGTCAGAACCTGAAGGGACTTCTGGAGACAGTGAACTTGAATGAGGACATTCAAGTTGAAACTGTAGATACCAGGGTTAGTTCTCTGCATAACAAGAAAAGTGAAAGCACTCTTTTGGGAGCGACTTTCTAAAGGCTAGGATATACTATTGGCTGAGCAAGACTGGCCACCAGAATTTGTCAGGGAGTGCCTACATGGCGAAGATCATCTCCATCATATTCCAATACATTTGAAATATACGTATGCCAGGAAATGGGCAGTTTCCCAAGCCCCAGCATTATACAAACATCATGTAGGATGGGATGAGGATTCTCTTCACCATAACATCCAGTGGAAAAATCAACCAACTGAACAAAGGCAGTATCCAGTTAAGCAAGAAGCTAAAAAAAAAAAAGGTCAGGGAGATCTTAGATCAACTTGAATATCAACAGGTGATTAAAACATGCACCTCATTAATGAACAATCGTTTGTTTCCTGTTTCCAAACCAGACAATACATATCGTCTAGTATTGGATTACAGACATCTAAACTCTTGTTGCAAACATTTGCAGTGCAAAATGCACACAATACAGCATTAATTAAGACAATTGTTCGTAAAAAACATAAAATCACATCAGACATTTCAAATGGTTTATTTTTTCAAAATATTGCACCTGAAAGTAGGTATTTGACTGCTTTCTCAATAATGGGGACACAACGTCACTTCTGTCGTCTCCCTCAAGGATTCAAGAATAGTCCTGGGTTATTCTCAGCAAGGGTAACAGAGTTACTACAAACTTATGGTGATGAGGCATTGTCATATGTCGATGATATCTATCTGACAGACGATGACTTGGATAGGCACTTGAACAGGGTGAACACCATTATACTGTGCTTCGCTCTGAGGGGTATAAATTCAACTTTTAAAAATCTAGAATTACCAATCTCAATGTCCTTTTTCTAGGATAAGAACTATCAAGTGAAGGCAAAAGCCTGGCAGCCAACATTTTAGAAAAGTGTGCGCTGCTCCAACCTCCAAAAATGCTGGAAAACTTAGTTGATTCTAGATTTCCTGAATTTCGGAAGAACTTACATTCTAAACTACGCAGAAAGGGTTAAACGTCTCTACAAATTAATCAAACCTGATTTTAAAACAGTACATTGGACACAAAAGCACACAGAAATTTTGCGGTCACTCCAAACAGACATGTTAGCAACTAAACATTTACAAACACGAGTAAATGTACGCAACTTACTGTTCCGAATCATTCCGGGTCAATGCGGATTCACCTACTTAACTTTTAACAAAGGTGAAAAAGTACAAATTGTATACAAATTACATTTGTACACACTTCTACAGAAATAATTCTGACAGCAGTTCAAACCGCTGTAGCAAAAGAAAGAGCTCTAGCACAGGGGAAAGGCATAATGGTCTTGCTTCCAGTACCTGCATTAGAGGCAGTGACAAAAGAGAGCATTCCAAATGCCAAAGCTTTACATCCGAGATGGATACAATGTGTTAATTCTTTTGCTGCAACTGATGTTGAATAAGTTTGTGATCCTTATTTGAAAACACAAGCATTCCTGCCATACGAACAAGAATGTCCTCTGCCTACTGAAATTCTACTTCTAGACCAGTATGAATGTATAATTTATACTGACGGATCTGCACAACCCGCTACGGGGGTAAACAAGCTTATAGTGTAGCATGCACAATCGTTAAAGGTCGTATGCGCAAGGGCAAATTTAGACCCATGGTCATAAAACGCAATCTCTAGGAGATTGTACAGCTCAGCCAGCTGAACTACAAGCATTCATAATGGCACTTGAAAATAAGGATTGCGAGTTCCCCACATTCATAGTGTGCGATTCAGTTTACTGTGTACAATCATATAATGAACATTTAAAGAACTGGCTTCAAAATAGTTTCAAAGATGCAAAAGGTGGCAAAATAAAGCATAAAACGCTTTGGGAACAAGTAGTTCAGTTGCGAAATGGACTACAACACACTCATGTGATACACACGCTGAGTCATCAATGTGATGGCATTCACGTTGAAGTGAATTCATTGGCTGATGCAGCTGCGAAGGGGGCTGTGCAATCGGCTTCCTTAGCTGCAATCACTCGTTCAAAAACTAAAAGAGAGTGAAATAATGCTGGCTGTCAGTGCGACAAGCAAAAGCAGTGGTGCAGCGTTACCTAAGAAGTTTCCACTCAAATACTCATATAATTGATGCAAATAGCGTTCCGTTTGCTCGAATTCCTGGAGTGGGGGATAGAGTAACATATGGGAGGGGGTCTGATACATCAGGGGATCACTAAAACAATATTAACTGTAAAAGAGATGTGCTGGTGGCCAGGAATGAATGCACACATTCACACGTTTGTCATTGACTGCAATAGAGATCACAGCTTTGAAAACCGCCAGATACCTGACTTACAGCCAGATTCATCAAGCGAAATGCGCTCACAAAAGGGCCAGATTCTGAGAATCTGGCCCTTTGCGAGTGCAATTTTTGCATTTGGGATTCATCATCCCAAATGCAAAAATCGCTAATAAAGAATTCGCAAATTTGCGAGGATTAGCATTTAAGAAATCTCTATTAGAGATTCCTTAAATGCTATTCATGAAACATTTAAAAATTGCGAATTCGCAATTTAGGACCGCTATTTACCACAAAGTCAAACCTCGTGATAAATAGTGAAAACGTAGAAAAATGCATTTAAAGGCATTTTTCTAAGTTGCATGTTACACACACACACGTCCTTTGGACATGTGTGTGCACAACATCAGTGTAAATTCACATATCAGGGGTGCTACAGGGTGTCCTTTGGACACCCCTGCACCCTTGAAATCGCAATTTCATTTTGCGAATCGCTATTTGCGATTAGCAAATTGCGAGTGTCTTCCCATTCAATCCTATGGGCCTCTAGGCCCATAGGAATGAATGGGGAGATATTCCTTAATTGCGACTCGCAAAGCAATTAAGAAATAATTAGAAATCGCTATTTCTTGAGTGATTTCTTGATGAATAGCATTTTGCTATTCCTTAATAGCGAATCGGTAAATTTCGCTATTAAGGAATTGCAAAATGTGTTCTTCATGAATCTGGGTGTAAGGTATAGCCAGCCCAGTACAGACACCATTGTTAGTCAGAATTAGACTATCTAGATGCAGGCGTCCTTATGGACGAATGCAGTCCCACAAACACTAAAACTAGGATCCTTTGGATGTGGCCTCAGCGCTCGGCTGACGCTCGAAATGTTATAAAAGATCTGCAAGTCTTTATCGGCACATACACGATTGGCAAGCTACATTCTGACCAGGGTCCGGCGTTTCACTCTCGGGCTTACAAAGAAGCTATGGCCAGTTTGGGCGTAGCATTGCGGTACTCTTCTCCATTCCATCCTGAGGGAAATTCGGTTATGGAAAGAAAAAAACGGGACATAAAGCAGTCTATAACAGCTAGGGTATTAGGTTCAGGTGACGGGTGGGTCAAACATCTAATTGGGGTTCAACGTAGTCTTAACAACTTGCCAAGAAGTTCTCTAGGGGGTGTCACTCCATACGAGGTCCTATTTGGAACAAGAATGTTGGTCCCGGACCTTGAATGTCAGACAGCGGTGGTGGAAACTAAGAAATTTGATATCAAAGATTGTTTGGCTGTTTTACAGGACTTAATGAACTAAGAACGAAACAAAGCAATGTGTTCCTGAAGCCAACCACCACTGGGGAAAAAACCAACCGTCCCAGCAAGGCCTGTCTGGATCCCAAAGCTTGGTAATCTAAGTCAGAGACAAGATTGCGGACAAGAAGGAATTTGGGCCTTACAGTAATACTGCCGCCCCTTGCTGGTAAAAAGGAGAACCGATTTGTGTCTATTGACCTGATCAAACCACACTATGTGGCCGAAACTAAGCAGTAGGTCAAGAGGACTCCGACAAGGTAGCAGACGCACTCCTCTAGCTACAATCCAAGAGGTTCAAACTGAGAGACTCATCACCATTGAGGAATCTGCAGAAATAAAAGAAGGACTAAGCAACAAAGATAAGGAACTTGTACCTCTTGAGACCCAAATAACAGTTCTGTCTACACCTGTCTACAACGAAGTAACAAGTGATCAAGTCTTTCCAGCGATTTCAACAAATCCAGATGCAATCCCCACCATTTACAGAACTGCCTCTGGCTATTTCATTAACTTTGATATGTTTTCTGAGGACCCCAGCAAACCTGAAACGACGCCAGCAAAAAGAACTTTCAAAGAACAAGCAACTGACCTTTTTCATCACTTGGAAAAACGTATCTGGTTTCACCATGGATTGAACTTTGGCTTGTGTTGGGAATATTTTTTCTTCTACTTTGGTTAACTCTAGTACTAACTCTGGGTATGCTGATAAATGGAAGACATGTCAAAATGTACGCAGCAAGTAAGAAAGTCAACTTACTCCTCAAGCCATACAAATCATCCCATCGTGAACAAAGAGACTTTTCAGCAGTGAACATCACAGCCGTTCCGATACCTGATGGTATAGCTTGGGACAAAACAGAATATGACATTTTTGGCCCGTCGGAGCTGTTGAAGATTTCACACTCATTCAAGATCTCAAAGATCTCATGATGTGACTTTATTACCTCTAGTACCTTTTCTGATGATTGGGACTTTGAGACTGTTAATAATATGATGTCTGATCTAGAGATGTCTGCAGTATTCACAAATCATAAATATTTAGAGGGTTCATCAGACTATGAACAAATATATTGTTATAACCATTATGGTCATAATTTCTAGCACAAATCTGCAATGCCTAGAAATGTATATATGTATAACCAATGGGAACATTGTCCTACACCTCCAAAGGGTAGCTCAAAAACTTTTGCGAATAAGTTTCCATATTTTTCAGGGTTCAATGTATCATTCAGCCAGTTAACAGTACTTTATTCGGTTCATATTAAAACCATAAAATCATACTAAACATTTCATATCAAAGAAAGTTTTTTAAAAGGAAAAAAAAACAATAAAATTACAATAAGGCTAAAGAAGCTTGAAGTGCATACAGTACCAATGATTATTTCATTTAAAATACTTTAAAAAAAACATATTGCCTTTTCAAAACGTTCTTAGATTCAGTTAATTCGGACAAATTCATGCCGTTGGCTATTCCCATCTAAATTTCTTTTTTAATCTAACAGCCGCAGTGAGAAAATTAGCAATATTAAAAATCTCCCACACATTTGAAAGCAGCTGCAGATAGAGGAGGGCTGGTTTAACTTGCATAAAGCCTTTGTCTTTTAAAATGGGAATAATAACGTTTCCGAATATGACGTAAGTGCTCACAGAAAAAAATAAAGTGCATTGTATCTTTAGCAGAAAAGCCATCACAAGAACAGATCCCCAAATCTTCCTCCCTTTTCCACCCCGGGGATCCAGCGAGGAGAAGATGAAATTGATTCAACCTGAATCTGAGTAATAAAAAACGGTGGTTTGAATTGGTGACAACGTTTAGGTATGGCTCAATAGCACATGATGTTTTTAGCAATTGGTGGGCTCTTACGGTTGGCTTGACCAGCTCTCTTTCTTCTCTACCCATATCAGCTAGTAACTAATAAGATTCCTTGACCCACTTAAAATCCCCTTTCACCAGCTTCTCAGGGGAGTAAAACAACTCTGGACGCCCCAGTTTAACTGATAACTTGTACACATAACTCAGCCAGGGGATACAGGACCCAAAATCGAGCGCTAAACAGTCTCTGAGGATTTCCTGGTTCAATTCCAATTCAGGGTTTAGCCAGGTAGAGATCCATTTTAGAAGTGGTGCAATAGCTATTTGATCCTCCACAAAACCAACTCAACACTCCTGATAGACAATATAACCGGATGTGGATTGAGGGACAGATAAAATATTTTTCAAGAACTTATCCTCCACCACTTGAATTGCCTTCACATTCTTAACGCCCCATAGGTCTGCCCCATACATTGCAAGAGAAATGCATTTTGCACCATATATCTTTAGGAGCGCTTGCATTGGTTTGGCTCCTAGTTTACGGCCAAAACCCAGGACGGCTGAAGTGGATCTGGCCAAAACATTTCTTTTTGCTGATATTTGGGGTGACCATGTGCCTTAATCATCAAATATGATGCCTAGGTATGGGAAAGTGGAGACCCTAGACAACACATTCCCTTCACAATGCATGGTTTTTACCCCTTTTCCTTTTGTGCCAACCATCATAACATGCGATTTAGAAAACTTTACAGTAAGATCTATAGATTTCATAAAAACAGCAAATGAGTTTAAAAGGATTTGCAACCCAACAGCTGTACGTGCTAAAAGGGCGGCATCATCTGTGTACAGCAGCGCCGGAATTAGTAGTTTCCCTCCCCTTGGTATATCCTTGCACACGTCGGATAAAACTGGACCCAAATTAATAATGTAAAGGGTGAAAAGCAGGGGGGCCAAAATGCACCTCTGCCTAACACACTTTGGTAATGTGAATCTTTCCTGTACAATTACCCATATGGTTGTATCTCACGGTGGCAGGTAGATCCCTGTGCAGATCAGCAAGGAAGTACACAATATTTTTATCCACGCCAAGATGGAGAAGCATCACCCATAATTTGGACCTATTCACTCGATCGAAGGCCGAGGAAAGGTCCATAAAAGCTAAATATAGTGTGCCCTTTTTCGAGACTGTGTATTTCCCGATAAGGAGTTGTAAGTTGAGGCATTGATCGATTGTGCCCCAGCCTTTCCTAAAGCCAAATTGTAGATCTGAAAGGGCTTTGGTTTCAGCCAACCACCCCGTGAGCTTACTTAATACCACCCTTCCAAGCACCTTAACAGCAGAATCAATAAGGGAAATGGGTCGGTAACAACTAGGGTCCCCTCAATTTCCCTTTTTAAAAATGGGTACTATTACTGATTCAAACCAGGTGCTCGCCAGTCCTGATTTGCAAGCCTTATTAAAAACATTATACAATACTTTAGACCATGTTTTAACATCAAATTTAAAAAGGTCAGCTGGGACGCCATCCGGTCTCGGGGCCTTGTTACAGGTCATCTGGTTGATGGCCTCTGCCACTTCTAATTCTGTGACAGATAAAGTATATGCCTCGTTCACAAATGGAGTGTTGACAACCCCTTCCGGGTCCGCACCTTCATATACTGACTTGAAGTGGGTACACCAAACCTGCTCCCGAATACTACAGTCAAGTTTACTATTGAAGGAATCTTGGAAGAAAGGTTTATTAACCACTGCTTGAAATTTAAATATGTGTTTAAGAACATCAATGGATAGTAGCTCATTCCAAGCCTCAGTTCTGATTTCCCTTTTTCTCGTTTCTAGGGCCGCTTTGTAGGCTTTCCTTAGGACTACTACAATAGGCTTGTCCACCGGGTTTTGTTTCAACGCCGCCAACAATTTCCGATGGGCTAACGAGCAGTTATGATCAAACCATCCCTCCCCAGATTTATTCTGCACCCTACAAGGCCGTTTAAGATCAGCGGCGACCTGGGCACAGATTTTAGTGTAGACCTCTAAGTCGTCCTTATCCCCTGTGTTTTCATTCATACAAATGCGCATATCACAACCAACCTTGGTTAGTAGGTTGGCTTGAAAATCCTGTGGCACCACAGACACCATTTAATTCTGCGGGCCTGATCTATGGGCCGAATATCAAATTTACACACCTTCCTATTACAAGTTTCGGGTTTCTTAATAACATCCACCAAGGTCAAAACCACGGATTCTGGTCACTGAACGTAGACCAAATTGCCGTGTAACCGCAGACCCTGGTAATAACATAGCATTAATAAATATATAGTCAATAATTGAAGGTGTACCATTCCCTTTAAAGGTAGGTACAATGCTAGCCCCTTTAGATATACAAGGATATATTAGGCCATTTTCTGCCAACAGCACCTCCAAAAATTCACCCTGCGTTGAATGCTTGAAAATGGGGTTCCCCTTGATCTGCTGGGCCTAGACTATCCCAGACATGACAATTCTCATAACAGCTATGTACATTAAAGTCGTCTAAAACAATAACCGAATAAAAATCTGTATTATCCTCTTTATATGAATCAAGACAATGATACAGACTGACAAAGTGTTCATTAGGAAAGACTCTACAAAAAGAGTTATAAAAATGTACAATAAGAATAGTACCAACATGGGGGGAGGAGCCAAGCCAGCGACCCAGATGGTCGTGTGAAAACTCGGCTCTGCCGATCTCCGCTCCTAAAATTAATATCCTGTAATATATCCTATTGAAAATTGCCACCCTCTGCTCGGTACAGGTGAGCGACACCTCTGCCCGCTCTCCCGATCCATCCACGAGTCTGGAAGAACAAGTTACTTACCTTCGGTAACGATATATCTGTAAGAAACATTAGTTAGTGTTAGATTCCTTACCTTAGAATATCCCCAGGCGTCAGTCTGGATCCGGAAACTTTTGCGTAGCAGTACCCTTGCGCGTCGGTAGGCGTCGTCTGCAGGCGTCCCCTGCGGCTCCGCGTCCGTCGTCGGCGTCGTGCGCCGTGATGACGTCGCTGGAGTACATAGACGCCGCCTCCGCGCGCTGACGTCAGTTCTTTGTACACAGCTTTTCCGCGCCAGAAGACGCAGAGCCATGAGAGAACCAACACTGGTGCCATTTGAAACTAGGGCCCTGAAAGGGATGTCCTTAACCCTAGGTATCAGGTCGCAGAACGGGGAGGATGGGTGGGTTCGGTAAGGAATCTAACACTAACTAATGTTTCTTACAGATATATCGTTACCGAAGGTAAGTAACTTGTTCATCTGAAAGAAACACGTTAGTGTTAGATTCCTTACCTTAGAATAGATACCCCAGCAATACCAACCCCGGTGGTGGGTCTGCGAACCAATACAATACTACACCAGAAAGTCCTGGAGGACAGAACGGCCAAAGAAGCCATCCCTCCGGACTTGACTGTCCAGGCAGTAGTGCCTCGCAAAGGTGTGCAGCGAGGCCCACGTAGCCGCTTGGCAAATGTCCTGCAAGGGGACTCCCCGGCCCAGGGCAGTAGTAGCCGCCGTGGCCCGAGTGGAATGGGCCCTCAGCCCAACAGGAGGCTCCTTCCGAGCCAAAGAGTAGCACGCTTTGATGCAGAGAACGACCCATCGAGAGATGGTCCGTTTACAGACCGACCGTCCCTTCTTCGCACCCACGTAGCCAACAAACAGTTGGTCATCCACCCGGAACTGGCGTGTGCGATCCAAGTAAAATGAAAGCGCACGTTTTGGGTCCAGACGATGGAGCCGCTCTTCATCCTTTGAAGGATGCGGAGGCGGGAAGAAGGAAGGGAGGGTGATGGACTGCCCGATGTGGAAAGCAGAAACTACTTTGGGCAGGAAAGAAGGTCTAGTCCTCAGAACCACCTTGTCAGGATGGATGGACAAGAAAGGAGGTTGGACAGAAAGAGCCTGGAGCTCACTCACTCTCCTGGCAGAGGTGATGGCAACCAGGAAAGCCGTCTTTAAAGTCAGAAGACGGAGAGGGCAAGAATGAAGGGGCTCAAAGGGAGCACACATCAAGAAGGTTAGAACCAGGTTCAAGTCCCACTGAGGCATCACAAATGGAACAGGAGGATACATGTGTGTGATGCCCTTCAAGAATCTCGTTACAATAGGGGACTTGAACAAAGAAGGCTGATCAGGAAGCCTGAGAAAGGCTGAAAGGGCCGAAAGGTAGCCCTTGATAGTGCCCAGAGCAGAGCCCTGCTGGGCAAGAGAGAGAAGAAACAGAAGAACCTCGGAAAGAGGGGCAGAGAGAGGATCCACAGCCTTTGCTGTGCACCATGCCACAAATCTGTTCCACCGACAGGCGTATACCGACTTTGTGGAGGGACGCCTGGCTGCCAGAATTACATCACAGACTTCAGGAGGCAAGTCAAATGGCCTCAACTGCCGCCGCTCAATCTCCAAGCATGGAGGTGGAGACTGGACAGGTTCGGGTGGAGGACCGTCCCCTGCTGCTGCGACAGAAGGTCCTCCTGAAGGGGCAGGCGGATCGGGGGACCGACTGACATGCTGAGTAGCTCGGGATATCAGTACCTTCGAGCCCAGTCCGGAGCCACAAGGATAACTTGGGCCCGGTCGCGCCTGATCTTCTTCAGCACTCTGGGCAGAAGTGGTATAGGCGGAAAGGCGTATAACAGACTGCAACTCCACTCGCGCCGAAAGGCGTCGCCGTGCGAGTGCCGTCTTGGAAACTCCAACGCGCAGAACTGATGACATTGCGCGTTCTCTTCTGTGGCGAATAGATCTAACCAAGGCTCTCCCCATTTCCGAAAGAGGCCTTGCGCCACGTCCGAGTTCAGACGCCATTCGTGATCCATCGAGCACCGACGGCTGAGTTCGTCCGCCCTGGCGTTCAGAGAACCTGCCAGGTGTTGAACCGTCAGAGTCACCCCCTGACGTTCCAGCCACTGCCAGAGGCGCAGAGCCTCCTGGCAAAGGGTCCACGACCCCACCCCGCCTTGTTTGTTGCAGTACCACATGGCGGTGGTGTTGTCTGTGAACACCTGCACTACACTCCCGTTGACAAAGGGGAGGAATGCCTTTAGTGCTAGACGAATCGCCCGTAGCTCCAACAGGTTGATATGGAGCCGGGACTCCGCCGGAGACCAGATGCCTCTGATCTCCGCCTCTCCCAAGTGGCCTCCCCAGCCCTGGAGGGACGCGTCCGTCACGACAACGTGCTCCGGTTGGGGAAGGAAGAGGGATCTGCCTCTGACCCAATCGCGGTCCGTAAGCCACCACTGCAGTTGTCTCGCAGTGCCCTCCGAGATCAAGACGTGGTCGGACAAGTTGCCCTGATGCTGGGCCCACTGAAACTTCAGGTCCCACTGCAGAGCCCGCATCCGCCACCGGGCGTGATGCACCAGAAGGATGCAGGAAGCCATCAGCCCCAGCAGCCGCAGCGTCAACCTGACCGAAACCCGGGATAGCGGCTGAAAGATGGGAATCAAAGCCTGAATATCCCGGACCCGCCGTTCCGGAGGATAAACCCGAAACTGCGCCGAGTCCAGAACCGCTCCGATGAAAAGGAGCTTTTGAGAGGGACACAGGTGTTATTTCGGCACATTGATGGAGAACCCCAGGCCGTGCAAGAGGTCTGCCGTCATCTGGAGGTGGTGGACGACTGTCTGGGGCGAGCCCGCCTTCAACAACCAGTCGTCGAGGTAGGGGAAGACTGAAACCCCTAACCTGCGCAGATGGGCTGCGACCACCGCCAACACCTTTGTGAACACCCGTGGGGCGCTGGTAAGGCCGAAGGGGAGCACAATAAACTGAAAGTGCTCCTGGCCTACCGTGAACCGCAGGTAACGCCGGTGGGCCGGCAGGACAGGGATGTGAAAATACGCATCCTGCAAGTCCAACGCTACCATCCAGTCTTGCGGGTCTAGAGCAGCCAAGACCTGAGCCAAAGTCAACATCTTGAACTTCTCCTTCCGGAGGAAGCCGTTGACGTTCCTGAGATCCAAGATAGGACGTAGGCCCCCTTTGTCCTTCTTGGGCACCAGAAAGTAGTGGGAATAGCAACCACGTCCTACTTCTGGCCCAGGAACGCGCTCGATGGCCCCCTTGGCCAAGAGGGCCGTAACTTCCTCCTGCAGAAGTTGCAAGTGGTCCCCCGACACACGGTGGTTCTGCGGTGGCATGGCTGGAGGAGTGGTCTCGAAGGGGAGGGAGTAGCCCCTTCGGACGATTTGCAGCACCCACCTGTCCGATGTGATCGTGCGCCAGCGGGCGTGGTGATGGCGAACCCTGCCACCCACTGGCGTCACGTGGGCCTGAAAGCACGGACTAGGAGGATTTTGAGGCAGATGCTGCGGGGGGAGATGTGGCCTGACCCCGCCGTTGACCCCGACCGCCTCCACGGCGGTTTCCACGGCCGCCACTGCGTTGAAATGATTGCTGCGGTGCGTGGCTGGCAGCACGTGTGGGGACGCCCCTTCCGTGGCCACGAAAGGAGCGAAACGAACCCGTTTGCTGGCGCTGGGTCGAGAGACCCAAGGACTTCGCTGTGACCCTGGAGTCCTTGAAGCGTTCCAGCGCGTGGTCCGCCTTGTCACCAAACAGGTGACAGCCATCGAACGGCATGTCCATCAAAGTATTCTGGACATCTGCCGAAAAGTTGGCGGATCTCAACCAGGCGTGACGACGAATCGCCACCGTCGTGGACATCGCTCTGCCTAGCGAGTCGGTCGTATCAAGACCACATCAAATAGAATATTTAGCTGCATCTCGGCCCTCAGCTACAGCTTTGCCGAGTTTTGCCCGCACCTCCATGGGGCATTCTGGCAGCAGTTCCGCGACCGTATCCCACACAGAGTGGGTGTAGCGGCCCAAGAGGCAAGCGGTGTTGCAAGACCGCAGTCCTAAACTCAGGGACGAGAAGACCTTCTTGCCATACTGGTCATACCTCTTGGATTCCCGGTCGGGCGGGGCCGACGGGAATGCGGACTGGGAGGTAGAGGCCTGGATCACCAGGCTCTCAGGGGTGGGGTGGGTGGACAGGAACTTGGGGTCGTCCGGACAAGGACGGTGGCGTCTGGCCACGTTCCGATCAACAGGCGCACCTGAAGAGGGCCTGGACCACGTGCCCAACAGAACGTCTGATAAGGCTTCGTTAAACGGCAGCAGAGGCTCCTGTGGGCATGACCGCGGTTTGAAGACCTCAGTGAGGATGTTAGGCCTCACGGCCGCGACGGGGAGCTCAAGGTGCAAGGCCTTGGCAGCCCTCATCAACACCACTGAATAAGCAGCTCCCTCCTCCGATGCCACGGAAGGAGGAGAGACAAAACCAGGGTTAGGAGAGTCATCCAAACCACTGGCGTCCCCCAAATCACCTGTCCAGTCCATGTCATACTGGCACTCACGTGACAGAGGGTCCTCAGACCCCTCCCAGCCCTCACCGTACTCCACATCATCACCATAGTCGGTGTCAACCATGTAGACCGGCTCCACGGGGTCGACAGGCCCCATCGGCGTCGAGCCCGGCGTCGAGCGACGCCGGTCCGACTCCGCGTCCGGATTCGGTGAGGGTATGGGGACGGCGCCGTCCGGAGCCGGCGCCGGAGCCCCGGTGCCACCCGAAGCCGGCACAGAGGAACCGGCGTCGCGCGGGGACGGCGTCGGGGGCAACCCCGATGGAATCGGCGCCGGAGATGTTGGACGTCCATCCGGCGTCGACCCCGAAGGCCCTAGCGGCGCCGGGATCGGCGCCGTCGGCGGCGCCGGGGCCGGAGCACCCGACGGCGTCGAGGCAGGGTCAGCTGAACCGCTAGGGCCCCCGGACGGATTCACTGGGCCCGTAGGCGCCGTGGAACCCGCCGGAGGAGACAGGGCCCTCATGGCCATGAGGAACGCCTCTACCTCCTCAGGCGTCGCACCTTGCCCAGGGACCTGAGGGTATGGGGCAGGCCGCGCCGGCAACTCCCGCGGAGTCGCAGGGGTGGGGTCACCCGAACCCCCGGCCGCATCGCGCGAGCGTCGGGGGGAGTTGGGGGTACGATGACGACGCCCCGACTTCTTGTGTTTCTTACCTGATGAACTCGACGAGTGACGCCGACTTCCGGAGCGCTCGGCGCGGCTCCGCGACCGCTCCCTCGAACGCTCCCTGGACCTCCGGCCGGACCGAGACCGTTCTCGACGTGGGGCCGACACCCGGAGCTCGAGTAGCTTGCGGGACCGCTCCCGCCTAGCTTTGTTAGTCAGAGCCCGGCAATCGACACAGGAGTCGACGTCGTGGTCGGGGCCCAGGCACCGGAGACAGAGTCGGTGATGGTCCGTGACCGACATCGTGCGGTCACAACTGTCACAGTTTTTGAAACCGGGAATCCTACCATGCACAAAAGATAGATATAAGTTGTAATAAACTTGGTCAAAAGACCGGGTACCGCTCTTCAGATCTGCGTCCACTGGCGCGGAAAAAAGAAGAACTGACGTCAGCGCGCGGAGGCGGCGTCTATGTACTCCAGCGACGTCATCACGGCGCACGACGCCGACGACAGACGCGGAGCCGCAGGGGACGCCTGCAGACGACGCCTACCGACGCGCAAGGGTACTGCTACGCAAAAGTTTCCGGATCCAGACTGACGCCTGGGGATATTCTAAGGTAAGGAATCTAACACTAACGTGTTTCTTTCAGATTTTGGAGATAGCTCGCCCGGAAGATCGGGGCCTGGTCCAGACTGGAAGCCGGGACCTCGCGTGAAGGTGGAGGCCGGCTTCAAAGTGAACAACAACGGGACAGCGAGTCAAGTATCCTACATCTGTGAGACAGTTCATTTAGCTAGGGGCATCTCTGACCACTCTTACTCTGGCTTAGGTTTCAAATCACACCCTATTCGGCAGGTAGAATTGCCCCTATCAACCCATGGTATTTTTCGAAATCCCAAGACCCGTGGGGACCTTATGAAGGCTATAGATAATTATTTTGTAGAGAACGAAGGATCGGTAGCCTCTATGGTGTCCCTTTGGGAAGCTTTTAAAATGGTGGTTGGGGGCCATGCTTTGGTGTTGATAGCCGGAACTAAAAGGGAAAAGAACAAAGAAATATTCGAGGCAGAGTACGAGATTCGTAGATTGGAGGAGGAATTGGGGAAGGAGGTGACACTGGCTCGCCTACATGTTTTGAGCCTAAAACAGCATGAATACAACTCGTTGGTCACTGATAGAGCCAGGGCTCTTGATAGGGAGCAGAAGGGAAAATTATACGATCTTGGGGATAAGGCAGGGAAACTAATCACATGGCTTGACAAAAAAGAACGGGCTGGGCGTGTGGTCCCAGAGATGCTTACGGATGACGGAGAGGTGCTCACAGACCCACAGAGTTTTGTGGACAGCTTTGCTCAGCATTTCCAATCTATTTATACCTCGGTTTCGGATCGGCCAGAAGAGGATTCACATCCCTTACTTCGGGATATACGCCTTCCTTGTTTGAATAAGGAGGATTTTCAATTCATGGATAGTCCCTTAACCATTGACGAAATAACACTGGCTATCCAATCGCTGAACTCAGGCAAAGCTTTGGGGCCTAATGGACTCCCAATTGAATGATACAAACTCAGACCGGATAGATTGGCTCATTAGCTAAAATGTATGTTTGTTGAGGCCCGGGAAAGAGGATGCCTACCCAGAGAACAGAGAGTGGCATCGGTGGTAGTGATCCATAAGGAAGGTAAGCCCAAAAATAGATGTTCTTCGTATAGACCTATTTCGGTATTAAATGCGGAGCCTAAAATATTGGCCAAGATCCTCTCAAATAGACTGGTTAAGGTGATCAGTGGATTGATTCACCCGGATCAATCAGGGTTTATCCCCCACAGAAATACTGCTTTGAATCTGAGGAGGCTACATGGCGTGATAGCCAGAGCTCATACTCTGCTAGAACAAGCTGTTGTCGCTTCCCTTGATGCTACCATGGCCTTTGATACAATTGAGTGGCCCTATTTGTAGGCGGTCCTGGCTAAATTTGGATTTGGACCTGAGTTTATTGGTTAGGTGCAATTATCATATACTGAACCGCTCGCCCAGGTAGTGGTTAATGGACGAGTATCGACGCCCTTCCAGTTGGAACGGGGCACGCGGCAGGGCTGCCCTCTCTCTCCTCTCCTTTTTTCCCTGGCTTTGGAACCCCTGGCGGCATGGATCCACTGAGAACCTTCAATTCGAGGAATTCGATGGTCCCCTGACTGGGAGGATCGAATTTCACTATACGCGGATGATATTCTGGTCTATTTGACCTCCCCTTATGGTGGTCTGTGATGTCCTGGCTTCCTTTGGTAAAAACTCCGGACTTTCTATTAATTGGGGGAAGTCGTTATTAGATGTCCCTAGTGGAGAGACCCCGGTCCCTCTGCAGAATTGCCCCATCCAGATTACTATGAATGGATTTAAATATCTCAGTATTTTTATCTCCTTGGACCCAATGGCTAGATATGTTGAAAATCTTCTTCCTCCTCTGAGTAGGCTTAAAAGTGACTCCGCTCAATGCCGGTGGCTTCAGATTTCTTTGTTGGGCCGGGCGGCATTATTCAAGATGATGTCTTTGCCGCGGTTTTTGTATGCCCTTCAGAATACATTGGATGCAGTGCCTGCCAGTTATTTTCGCGAGGTTGAAAGGATACAAAGTAGTCTGCTCTGGGAGGGGAGACTCTGTGTTGCCTTGCCTAAGCTCACGCTCCTGTGGTACGATGGTGGTATCGCCCACCCAGATATTAAGCGCTATTACTGGTCCTCTCAGCTGGCTGCTATTAATCATGGAATATATGGTCCCGGCGAGGATCCCGGATATGCCATGGATAAATGGCTCCTCCCGGGGAATGGCTACAGGAGGGCACTGTACTCTAAACCGTTGAGATTCGACCTCACGGGACCGACGAAACATGCAGTTAAAATCTGGCATGATGCCTTGAGCTCACTGGGATGAAAAGACAAATTGCGCTAGCTACCCCACTTTTTGCAGCGGAAAGATTGGGCAAGCTGAGGAACACTAAGGGCTTCGATAAATGGGAACTGATAGGGATATCAACTATAGGGGACGTGTGGGGTAAGCGGCGGATAAAATCATTCAGAGAAATGCAAGTAGAGTTTGAGCTTTCCGACTCTGAATGTTTCCGCTATATGCAAATCCGACATTCATTGTCGGCTGCCCTGCCTGCAGATGAAGAGCTACTGGAGGCCTCGCCTCTGGAGGACAGGATTCTTGATGGCCATCTCCCTGATAAAACAATCTCCCTGATTTATAAGAAACTTATCAATAATAGGGCTAATTTGCATGAGGAACTTAGGGTTAAATGGATGCGAGATGGAATAGAACTAGATGATGAAGATTGGCAAATAGAGGTGTCCTCCCCATAGGTGGTTGCAATTCCGGCAAGATTGAGGCTTGTACAGTTAAAAATACTACATAGGGTTTATGTCACCGGCCCTTGCCTGGTACAGATGGGGCTGTTGGGGGATGGACTATGTAAACGTAAGTGTGGATTGATGGGTACCTTTTTACATATTTGCTGGGAGTGCCAACATATGACTGAGTATTGGGGTAGGATTCATAATATTATTCAGGAGGTCACTGGTGGCTTACTGTTACCGGAGGCACGAAGGTGCCTTCGCAATATATGGGAGCCCACTGATTTTAATAATACGCAAATAAAGTGGATCGCACTGAGCTATATGATTGTAAAAAGAAATATTGCCCAAAAGAGGGGTTCTGATCTTCCTCCCATTATCGAGAACTGGAAGAGGGATCTAGATTAGAGTATGTTTCAAGAAAAAACTGTCTTTATTGCGAGAGGGCGTCCCAAAAAATGGGCCGAAATTTGGACTCAATGGAATCAGTAGAACCGCCGCCACTGCCAAGAGTCAGCTTAACTTACCTGCAACGAGAGGGTGAGCCAGAGGACGCAGCCCACATTGCCACATCGCCGCCACCGCCGCTAGGAGTCACGAGGCACCGGACTCCGCGCCGCCGCTCCGGGAGACTACAAATCCCGGCAGGTACCGCGGCGGCGCGTCGGAGTGACGCGGCAGCGCCCTGAGAGCGCCAACGAGCACAGATTAAAGGCGGAGCACCCCGGCAGAGCGGGGGAGACCGCAGTAGAACCGCCGCCACTGCCAAGAGTCAGCTTAACTTACCTGCAACGAGAGGGTGAGCCAGAGGACGCAGCCCACATTGCCACATCGCCGCCACCGCCGCTAGGAGTCACGAGGCACCGGACTCCGCGCCGCCGCTCCGGGAGACTACAAATCCCGGCAGGTACCGCGGCGGCGCGTCGGAGTGACGCGGCAGCGCCCTGAGAGCGCCAACGAGCACAGATTAAAGGCGGAGCACCCCGGCAGAGCGGGGGAGACCGCAGTAGAACCGCCGCCACTGCCAAGAGTCAGCTTAACTTACCTGCAACGAGAGGGTGAGCCAGAGGACGCAGCCCACATTGCCACATCGCCGCCACCGCCGCTAGGAGTCACGAGGCACCGGACTCCGCGCCGCCGCTCCGGGAGACTACAAATCCCGGCAGGTACCGCGGCGGCGCGTCGGAGTGACGCGGCAGCGCCCTGAGAGCGCCAACGAGCACAGATTAAAGGCGGAGCACCCCGGCAGAGCGGGGGAGACCGCAGTAGAACCGCCGCCACTGCCAAGAGTCAGCTTAACTTACCTGCAACGAGAGGGTGAGCCAGAGGACGCAGCCCACATTGCCACATCGCCGCCACCGCCGCTAGGAGTCACGAGGCACCGGACTCCGCGCCGCCGCTCCGGGAGACTACAAATCCCGGCAGGTACCGCGGCGGCGCGTCGGAGTGACGCGGCAGCGCCCTGAGAGCGCCAACGAGCACAGATTAAAGGCGGAGCACCCCCGCGTCGCGGGACGCGAGCGGGACGCCCGGGGCGAAGCCCGGGCAAAGGGCGGGCCGTCTGAGGCCGTCCGAGGTTGGCCAAGGTTGGGTTGGGCCAGGACCCCTGCCTATTCTGACACAGGTCTAGTGACTCACGCTGCGTATCCAGCTTATCGTCTGACAGGTAACCTGCTTATTAATATTCCACGCTACCCTGTGCTTCTAGTCATCTGCACACATGCCTGGTTTGTCTGGGAAAAAGCTAACGCCTGCTACCAACACCATGGAGAACTATTTAGTACAGGTAGTTGCGCAAATAAATAGCAACAGAAGGTCCTCCCTTGGTATGGAGTCTTCCACACAAGCTCCACTAATAGATATAGAAGCTGAGGATCTTTTTAACCTAACAAACACTAGTCTCTCCGGAGTGGCACAAGTTCCCTCACAGGATACAGCTACCATTCAACCAAGTGGCATAGTGGCCAGCACCGATGAAAACAGTGATAGTATCGTTATGCCCCTGAGCCCCATGATCTGCGAGCAAATCACTCCTTCCATTGTTCCAATTCAAGTGCCAAGGATTGTAGGGGTAAAAAGAAAAGCCACACAAAAACGTCCGGGGCTGAGGTCATCTAAAAACAGAACCACAACCCCCCCAAGGAAAACTGCTTGTGTGGAGGAGGACGATCTCTTGGGGGAAACATATGAAACCTTCTCTACTATTTTACTTCAGAAATTTTGCAGTCTGATGGACATAAAAATCAAAGGCATTGTCAAACCACTGATAAGCAAAATTGATAAGTTATCCGCTGAAGTTACTAAACTGGAAGGTCTCCTTGGCAAAACGTTGGGTGAAGTAGAGAAACTCCCAGAGGTCATTACATCAAATGTACATCCTATGGTTAATGATATCTTGGCAAATAAATTACCACCAACTTTTATCCCTAACCCCCCACTGGTCTCTATGACGACTCCTCCGGAAACTAGTTCTGGTGTTGCACCCCCTGCTGTCTCATTTGTTGACCCCAACGCAGCGAAAAGGTCATTTGAATTGGTGGTGGAAGCCTCGCCATTAGTACTTGTTTTGGCAAACGTACCCCCTCTGGGTGCCGGTGAAGTGGAATCAACAGCATCGCTTATGAATAAATCACTATCTTGGCTTACCAACAACATGGCCATATCTTCGTGGGGGAAACAGCAACTGGCTGAGGAATTGGTAAATGCAAGAAGAGTGGAGTGGATTGGGAATAGAGAAAAAAAGTTTAAGGGCGACTGCGTAGTGCTCAATCTATCACATCCAGATGCACTTCCAAATATTTTGCCTAATATTTTCCCGCCGCAGAGACGCTCCACTTCTATTGTCCCACTGACTCTTGACTTCTTCTACCCCCGAAAAGACAGAGGCCCCAATCCAAGCACCCTAAGAACAAAATGGAACATAGTAACTAAAAGGGCTAGTAAGAACCATGGGCCCGTTGAGTGGGGTCTAGGTTTAGAAAACAGATTCTCTGCTCTTTCCAATTTAGATGCTTGTGATTGACAAATAACCAACTGTATGACTAAGCTGCAAATATCTCCGTTGCTGTGTACAACAGGGGGGCAGAATGAAGATATTGGCTCTTCAAATGAGCCATGTTTTTCTGATACCTTAGTAGGATTAACAAACCCAACAGCTGATGCTAATGTTATTACTGATGCAAGTATAAATAGGCCTGCTCCTAGCCCTGATTTTTGCGGGGTGGGTGCTCTTGGAAATCTCTTATCTTGGAATATAGCTGGACTATGTTCTAAGATGGCTTGTGGAGAGTGGTTAGAATTCATTCGCAAGTATAATGTTTGTATTTTCCAAGAAACTTGGGCCTGTGACCCTGTTTATGCATTGGGCTATTTGAACTACTATGTACCGGCCACTAAAGGTGCCAAGGGGAGACCAATGGGTGGTCTCACCATATGGGTCCAGCAGTCCCTAAATATACAGGTAAAAAACATAGAGCTAAATCATAAAGACATCCAGCTCATTCGACTATTGAGGGATTCTTCTACTCCCATTGACATTTACAACTTATATGTTAGAGGGGGAAATGTTGGTAAATCGATGGTATTATCCTCACTGTACAGTTACTTAGATATCCATTCCTCTGGGAACAATATCATACTGGCTGGTGACTTAAACCGCACCTTTGAACCCCTTGATACTGGAGAGGCTTTTTTAGGTGCAGAGGAAGATACTTTGTGGGAAATCCCAGCACTTGAACTAACCCCTTTAACTCGTTGGTCGGAGGATATCTTAAGCTTGAATGCTATGTGCTTGGAACATAGCCTACGGGCTCTGAATGGTCGCACTAAGACAGATAGAGTAGGAGCCATGACCTTTGACAATGGAAGATCTAAGAGTCGTATTGACTATGTGATATGTTGTATGGCCCTGTGGCCTTCTATTGTTGATATGGAGGTCAAGGATCGGCTCGAGAGTGACCACAATCCTCTTTGCGTCCTCCACAAGTGGTGGCAGTCTGATGAGCTTGCTCCTAGTATTGCTATCGACCCTTTGCCCCCGTTGTTGGTTCCTACTAATGATTTACGCAGGCTGAAGTGGACCAGTGTCAAAACAGATGCGCTGGTTATGGAAAAAATCAACACGGCAACTGACAAGGCTATCATGGCCCTTGAGGGTGAAACTGGGCATCTTTCCAGTGTAAACCACGCCACTAGGGTACATGAAGCTCTTTTCACAGAAATTAGAGGCCATTTCTTGAAACCTGCAAACAAAAAGAAGCACGCTCACAGACCTGCACGCTGGTACAATCATGAATGTAGGATAGCCAGAACCTCTTTGGGTGATGCAATCAAGATTAAGAACCTAGAGGCAATTAGATTAGCCAGGAAACATTATAAACAATGTATAACAAAAGCAAAAAAAGACTGGGATGAGGCTCACTGGAACAATTTGAAAAATGCTAGTGATCGTAAAGATTCCAGGTTATTCTGGCATATAGTCAAATGGGGACATGATAGGATAGATGAAGCATGCACTAATAATGTCCCCCAGGATGCCTGGGTAAAGTTCTTTAGTGAGCAGTATGCCTCTAGAGATCAGGCAACGGATAGAAGGTGTATGTTGGGCCAACACAGTGGGGATGACGTCTTCACTAAAAATGAAATACTCACTGCCTTAAAAACTGTCCATGGTGGGCGGGCCCCTGGTATTGACGGGGTGCCGGCAGATGTCTTCTTGAGTGATACTGATAGATGGTGCAGATACATACTCTTGTTGATGAATTTGATTACAAGAGGGGTGGATATCCCAGCGAGTTGGAAAGGTGCTGAAATCATCCCAATATATAAAAAAGGAGACCGGGCCCAGCCGGGAAACTATCGCCCCATTAGTTTAATAGACACCATCCAGAAAATAGTGGGCCGAGTAGTTGTCAACAGGTTGCTGGATTGGGTTGATGATCATAATATCTTATCCCCATTTCAGGCTGGATTCCGTAGGGCAACCAGCACGGTTGATCAAGTCTTCCGCTTTCGCCTAATACAGTGGAAGACCGTGGTGCTGGGGAGAGGCAGCCTGTACGCAGCTTTTGTTGACTTGCGGGCTGCCTTCGACCTAGTGCCAAGGGCGAAGCTGTGGGAAGTGCTTGAGACTCTAGGGGTCCCGGGAGATCTGTTGTTTTTAATTATGCGATTGCACGAGGGCAACTACGCCAAAATTAGATGGGGAGGATTCGGGAACAACACTGCCGAATTTCCTGTTGAGCGTGGGGTTCGGCAGGGTTGCTCAATGGCCCCAACCCTGTTTACTCTATTTATTAATGGTGTTGTCTCCCGCATGCAATCCCAGTCTGTGGACGCACCTTCTCTTGCTGGGGAGAAGGTCCCCATTTTAATGTTTGCCGACGATACCCTAATTTTATCGAAAACGCCCAGCGGCTTACAAAAAGCATTGGCAATATTTGATGGGTTCTGTGCTGACCACGGTCTTGAGGTAAACGCAAACAAGACAAAACTCATGGCTTTTAACCCACACAGAAATTTTAAATCGAATATCACCATGAGTGGCCGTACTTTAGAAGTTGTAAATTCCTTCACATATTTGGGGATCATGATCTCCAACGACAATAAGTGGCAGCGACACCTTAACATCGCCACATTACGGCACAAGCAGCTATCTGGGGTAATAATTAAGGAGCAAAAGAAGTCATTGTTTAAACCAATCAAACCACCATTGATAATCTACGAGGCTAAAGCTATTGCCTCTGCCCTGTATGGTGCAGAGCTATGGGGGTACGAAAACCTCAATGATCTCCAACTATCAGAAAATAAATTTTTGAGGTCATTGACGGGCACCCCACAGAGCAGCCCACTATTACCCCTACGCTATGAGTTAGGCAGAAGAGAGCTCATGGAAAAGGCCAAACTGCGCCCGTTATTATACTGGCGTAGGCTTTGGACCACACCTGAACTCGTGCATTATGCGCAGGGGTTTTCTGATGTTATTAAGGCTGATCTCTACAACAAAATCAGGTGGTTTAAAACATTAAAGATTGAATTACTCAATTTAGGACTTCAGGCCTTATGGATAGATCCTGCTGGGGCTCCATTTCCCTCCAAAAAAGTGCTAAAGGATATATATTGGGAACATGTAGCCAATACTAGCTTACTCAATAACAACAGTGGGACTATGACCTCTGTATACTTAGAGACTAAAACGTTCCCCATTTATGAAATGTACTGGGACTATATAACGAACCCCTTGGATAGGAAATTGCTATTCCAAATGAGGGTAGGCTCGCTCCCACTCTGTACCCTAACAGCCAAATGGAAATCAGGGGGAGCTGTAGTATGCCCTGCCTGCGGGGTAGGTAAAGAAACATTAGGTCATTTCCTGTTCTGTTGCCCAGTGTATGCTGCTCCAAGACAAGCCTGGTTGGCGCCCATGTGCAGGAATTTAGGCACTAAAAGTAGCATGGTGGCATTGCGTATAGCAAAATCCACCACGGATGAATGGATCAATATTGCAATTGCAAAGTACCTGGGATGGGCGTGGGTTTTAAGGATGAGACTGCTGGCATGCTAAATATTGCCAGTAGTCACCCAGAGATTGCTAGACATTTGTCTACTCTCTGTAATCATTTACGAGTCAGAGACTGCTAAACGAACGTTTATTCTCTGTAAATTTTATCTGACCAAAGACTGCTAGACATTTTCGTCTATTCTTTGTTTATGAAATTTGTCGTCGGCGTATAACTGTCTTTTTTAATGAAATGAATTGCTTTTTTTTTAACGATTAATCACCTGGGATGACTAACATTGTTACTTTAACCACTACCCTCTGGTCTATATTTATCGACGGTTACGTTCCTCTGCACCTGCTTATATGATGTACCACTGTTTTTTTTAACTTGTAAAAATATGTATGTGCTTGTTCGACTGTTCATGTAAATTTAATGGTTTTTTAATTGCATGTATGTTTGTCTGCTTTTATGAGTAAAAAAACTCGAATAAAGCATTTTGAAACTGGAATCAGTACAGGGGAGAAATTTGTAGTCCACCTAAAGAGTTAGTGTATGATGTTCCTTCTTCCCCGTGATACTGCTAATGTGTATATATTTTGTGTTTTGTCTCCCCCACATGTTATGTTATGTTATGTTATAAAATATTTTATTACGCGCTCTGCTACTACAGAGTATCCTGGCGCGATATGTAGGCACTAAACTGACCCAGTCCAAAAAGAAAGAAGCAGAGAACTAGATACTAAGATTAAAAAGATGGGTTTTTAGCCCTTTCTTAAATCCTGCCAATGTGGTTGCTGATCGCAGAGAGAGCGGCAAGGCATTCCAGGCCCGTGCTGTTTGGACTGAAATTGACTGACCGCCCAGTCTCGCATATCTGATTTTAGGCATAGACATCAGACGAAGATTGGCCGATCGAAGAGCACGATGAGGCGTGTAAAAGGAAAACCTCTTGTGCAAATATTGTGGGCCTTGCTGGTGCAGGGCCCGAAAGGCCAAAACCAGTGATTTAAACATAATGCGATGCGCCACAGGGAGCCAGTGGAGCTCACGAAGATGGGCACGCGCACTAGTTCTTCGAGGAAGATGGAACAGAAGTCGCACGGCCGCGTTCTGAATGATCTGCATTCGCTTTACAAGGTATTTAGGGAGACCACTATAGAGAGCATTGGCATAATCAAGCCTTGACAGAATCAGAGCACGCAAAACAGTCTCCTTCGCCTCCCTACGGAGAAGTGGAAGGAATCGCTTGAGTGACTTTAGGGTCGCAAAACAGGTTGCAGTAAGTTTTTTTAGATGGGCTTCAAACTTAAGATCCTGTCCAAACCAGACCCCCAGGTTTTTGGCCGGGCCTCCATGGTAGCTAGGGCATGCAAAATCTGTCGGCCAAATAAGCTCTCTAAAATTGGCCGGAAAATTGCCATAGAATAGTAGCTCAGACTTGTCCTCGTTGCATTTAAGCTGGGCTGAGACAAGCCAACGGAAGACATGGGTCAAACAAGAACAGACCGTCTGAGCGTCTAAGCAGTCCTTAGGCCAGGTGAACAACAGCTGCGTGTCGTCAGCGTATGACATTATTTTGGCTCCCCACTGCTCAGCCAGATAGATCAACGGACTCATGTAAACGTTGAACAGCAGTGGGCTCAACGTCGAGCCCTGTGGTACCCCGGTGGTGAGCTTCTTGGGTGATGAGGAAAAAGGAGGCAGCCATACCTGCTGCGACCGCTCAGACAAAAACGAGGACAGCCAGGCCAGAACCGCACCCGACAGCCCCACCTCTGCCAGCCTAGTCAGCAACTGGGCATGGGGCACCGTGTCGAAGGCGGCAGATAAGTCTAGCAAAACTAGGACCGCTCTGCCGCCTCCGTCAAGACACTCCCTAATGGCCTCTGAGACTTCCACCAGAGCCGTTTCAGTACTGAAAGAAGCCCTGAACCCTGATTGAGCCGGGTGCAGGGCGTGAGAGGACTCGATGAAAGTATTCAATTGCCTAAAAACTACTTTTTCGGTCACTTTCGCTAGTGCCGGGAGCAGAGATATCGGACGATAGCTGGAGGTAGACAGGGGGTCCAGGCTGGGTTTCTTCAGCAGGGGAAGAAGCTTCGCCTGTTTCCAACAAAGAGGCACTGAGGCAGAAGCCAGAGACATGTTAACAACCTGGGTAACCTCCTGATACACCAGACTAGCCGCTCCCCCCAGAACCCTAGCAGGGCACGGGTCAGAGGGTGAGCCAGACTTTAGCGACTCCAAAATGGCCAGCACGTCAGCTTGCTGAGCAGGCTCAAAGGTGGAAAATTGACTAACATGTTGCTTCGCATCCATAGCAATATTAGGTGGTGAAAGCAGAGGAGGACTATCAGAGTTTAAGAGCTCCTCTAGAATTTTTTTGATCTTATTATCAAAGAAACATGATAGTTCCTCACAACACAAGTCGGAGGCCGGGAGAGCTGGGGAGACAGCGCATGGAGAGAGAAAGCTCTGAACAATGGCAAAGACTTCTCTGGCTTTGTTATCCGCCTTCTCAATCCTTCCTGAAAAGTAGCTACTTTTAGCGGCCTTGATTTCAGCATAATAAACTTTCTGCGCCTTCCGCAGCTTGCTCTTAAGTTCAGGACAGAACTCAAGGCGCCAGGCTCGCTCCAGCTTTTTGCACCCTAATTTAAGTTCTCTAAGCGTATGAGAGAACCAGGGTTTGGAGGGAGACGACCTCGTCCGCCTGCTACCACTCTTGTTAGTATCTCCCATTTTTCTATTGTATTGCAGATTATGTGATTCATCTGTATCGTGTCTTTCTGTTTGATGCCTTAAGTGAAATAAAAAGAATTATTTTAAAAAAAAGAATAGTACCAACATAAGTGGATGCGATTTGCACAGCTAAACAATAGGGTGAGCCTGTATCCAGTTTAGTATGAATACCCGCAATGTTTACAGAAATCAGGGTCAATAACCCGCCCTTCGCCCTCCCCATAGTTGAGGCTATTGTTGGGAGAAAATAATCAGTATAACCAGTTAGGCATAACAAGTTCTCAGTATCCCATGTTTCCTGCAACCCGATGATATCTGCTTCACATAAAAAATTTCTCCATATAACATCATCTAATTTATTTTTTAAGGCCCGCAATATTCCAGGTAAGAATCTTCGTACCCTCGATAATCTCAGTAGGGACTACCCTTTCATCAGTAGAGGTGCCCAACACTGGGATTTCTTTTATATGAACCATACCCCTGTGGTTAGCAATATTAGGTGATCCTGGGGTGGCTAGTCAATCAATTTCTTTCAGGCTTGTAAATACCTCAAATCTGTTTTGGGTGGGTACAGTAAAATCATAAGGACACTGAGCCTGTGTTAAGTGTATGCCTTCAGGCCTTCCACTTGACATTGGTAGCATATTTCGATAAAAAAAACCCTAAGGGGACAATGCTAATGCCATCCTCTCTAAAGTGCCTAGTTCCAGCCCTATCCACAATCAATTTGACAATCTGCGGAGACCCAAAAGTCAATATCACACAGTCCCCTCTATTGGTTTTGATGGAGTTCCCTACCCAGGTAATCCTACGAGTCATTTTAAATTCTTTAAATAAACGACTACCTAGTCCTGTCAAGTTATCTAAATTGTGCAGAGCCTTGTTTCTAAGAGAAACCCAATGTTCCTCCACACCACTCTGCAGGGGGAGAACATTTGTCAAAATGACGGTGTATGCGGTCGCCTCAGGGGGTAGATTTAACCTATCTGCTCTGTGTTGGTGTGGATGATCACCCCGGCCCAGGACATTATTTGTGTCACTGCTAAGATCATTCCTTAACCTTTTGTTAAAGTGTGGAGCATGCTTGCAACCTGTATTAACTGCAGGGGCTTGGATGGTAGCAGTACTGCCCACATCACCCACAATTGGAGTTCGGTTTGACACAGCCCCCAAAATCCCAGTCGAGGTGAAAGACACGCTAGGCCCTCTGTTCAATGGATTACATATAGAGGAAAAAAGCTGATTCTCAATTATGCTCAACCTGGAATCGATATCTGAGAGTTTAGAGGAAATAGATTTCAGTAATTCCAATAATTTTTCCTCAAACTTAACTAAAATTCGGTTTTCCAGGTCGCATAGCACCTGCTCAGACCATGCCTGTGAGCTAGTATCCGCCAGACTAGGTGTACTCGAGATAGCAGCCTTAGGCACACACCCTATCTTTCGCCATGTACCTCCCCTCGTTTTCAACACTACTGGCCTGTTGTGAAGTAGCCGGGATACTACCCGCTTTCCTTTTTTTTGCTGCAACGATGGCCGGACACTCTCCATTTCTAGCATAGGTTAATCGTTGTTGACGAGTCCAGATGTTAAGAGGGGAAGGACAGGTAGGGGATGGTGCCCCAACTTTATGAGAAGCATCCTCTGATAACTCTGTCAATAATGATAGTCCCTGAAGCTGCGGTGTTTCCACCTGGCCGTTTGATATATCAACTGTACCTGCTGACTCTAACACCAACAACGGGCCAGTTAAGGGAACACCGATAGAGGAACGACAATAGTCCATTGACAGTCGCCTTTGGGTTAGTTCAATCTCATGGCAGAGAACCAATTCTGCTCTCATTAGAAACACATCAAGGGTTCCCACTACCCCTGAACCCCCTGCCCCCTTACCACGGCCCTTACTCATGACCGTGGGTGACTCAGAAGTTATACAACTGAGAATTACACAAATATCAATGACAGATGCACCACAAATAAAATATGAAATCACTAACCGAGTCATAAAAGGGACTAAAATGTAAATGTAAAGGGGGTGGCCCAGCCCAGCCACCTTCTGGCTTAGACGGGCCCACCGCGGGAGGCGCAGCGGTGATTTGGGCACTTTGGGCTGACGGCGATGGTATGCGCGGCCCAGGGGGTGCTGGGAGTTGAAGTCCCTGATGGCTGTGACGCCCCTCAAGCAGACATCATCCACGGCGAAAATACAGGCGAAGAATTAGGTGAGTTGAGCAGCATCCAAGGTCTGGCAGCACGTTATTCAACTCCCCAGCAGCAGGTTAGCCAGCAATAATTGTGAAATGCGTCAATGTATCAAATGCAGAAACATTTTATTTTAGAAACGTGAACAGAAATGTAAAGTATGTTGACCAATTCAAAACAGATTTATTCTGCAGCCTTTTATGCCCAACTGTCTAGACGGGGTTTCGACTTTTGGAAAGACAACATTAAGACAAAAACTGTCTGGGGTTCAAAAAAATGGCAAGTGCAGGGGGTAGAAGCTTTGTTTAGAGCATGTATCATCCCTGAGCAAATTATGTTTTTGAATGACACTTTCCAACAAACGTCTTGCCGCCTTGGGGTAGCCAAGATCAAGGACATGAACACACTGACCATACCTATACCTGCGAGTAATAGCTCTACACGGGGGAAGGTCGACATACTTATTATTTTGCATCACAACAGATCAGATCCAGATTGGAACAAATGGTTGCTCTGGCCCACAGACACAAATAACTGTCAAGATCGATTCCTGAACAAAACTCAAGGTTTCAAAGTCAATAGGCCGGACCCAAGGTATGTTCAAAGACAGCATCCTGGAGTAATAACAACATACAGTGTAGGGAAGTTATGCCTTGATTGGCTACTGAAAGCTACACTACAGGATGTAAAACAACATGTATCTTTACTTAAAGATGGCGCAGACCTTAGGGAATTCTTGCTAGCAATAGAAAACCTCGTCAAAAACGTTTCATATATGCTGGTATATATGCTGCATATAACGATTATGCAAGCAGAGACTACAGAACGAATACGATAAATTGATTGTATTAATTTAGAGAAATCTCTCTCTGTAGTTGACAATGGGTTAACGACCTTTGTCCAGCATATATTCATTGGAAAGCATTGGCTTCTTCCATAGACATCATGGAACAAGACTTGGTCATGTTGCAACATGGTCAGGCTCAGCTACGTTCTATCATGCTATCAGGTTGGACGCTCCAAAACTTGCGTTCAGGCTATGTGCCTCGGCGTTTAATCAATACTACGTCACTGTTTTCAGAATTCAATCTCACTGATAAACAGATCAAAGTGGCACAAAGAGGAGCAGACTATACGATGCTGAGCATTGAAAAACTGGAAAGATTACCTTTCACAGTGGCAGAAAAACCAGCTACAGAATGGATAATACATGGAACAATCACTCTGCCGGTTACAATTTTCCATTTTCAGTATTGTCTAAAACATACCAGCAGGCAAATATGAAAGGTTGGGTGAAGAATATATCAAGACATCCTGGGATTTACCACACACACACAGATATTGGAGTGGGGGGCGTGAAGTGTTTCTTAGCGGTTCAAACTGTAAAAACGCACTAAGCGGTTCTCTCCTTTGTCAGGGTATTAATTTACACGGGGCCTGCGATGGTTCCTCGAACAACTTTTCCTGTCACCTGCAAGGTTCACCAGCCGCTGATTGATCCCATTTTTAGACAACTTTCAAATTGAAGTTACCTTATGTTGAACGATCACAGCTGCTGTAGCATTTTGCCAGGTATTCCGTAACTAGTAACTGTGTCATCCAGGGTCACTTGCTGTATGCAAGTATCCTTTCCACAAACCAAGACAGCCAGGGAGTCGCCTTTATGGCCTTCACTGAACATCTCTTCTATACGAATGGGTACTCTAAGCAGAATGAAAGTCATTCTTTTGCAAAAAACGGTGCCACCGAGCTCGGCCAAAGAGAGCTATGATCTTCTTCTGCAGAGGTACATGCCCTTTTGAATACAAACTGCCCTATACATTTCTCAGAAATGTTAGGTCGTATCTTAACCATGTCCGATACGAGCGGTATTGTACATGTATTTAAGTCCGTGTTTTCAGGACTGTTAGCACCTTTTAAAGCAGTCCTCTGTATCATTCCAAACTTTGTGCACTCTGTGTTTGGCGGACTACCCCTCCTTTTGGGACTCATTGCAGGGATACTATTTTTCCTCCTACTGCTGCGATATGGCAAGCCAAATCACTAGCGATACCCAATTTGCAATGGAGAGAGCTCTGCAGGAGATGAAGTGTCGTGAGCGCATCGTTCAAATTCTGGGGTTACCTCATCTACGAGAATTAAATAACACGTTTTATGTCATTCAGACCAATCTGGCAAGATTGCATCTTACCTGTTCTAAGCTGCCTGCTATGCGGTGAAGCATGCGTGCTAGACATCTATCTAACACACCCATCAGTCATGCCAACGGATGTTGATACTCTGCTGAACCCCGTCAAGGCCCATGCTCAGTGTGTCCCCAGCGCCTACCAATTCTGATGACGGCATTCATTGAGATCTCACAGAAGCAAATTGCAACTGCTGAGGTAAGAGAGGAACCAACAGGCGCTCAGGAAACATCCGATTCGAACATTGCTGATGCGACCAATGCTGTAGGCGATGCTTCTCATCTATGTACAGTTAGTCTTCTAAACAAGGTGATCCAACTTTCACCTACGATGGTAGACGACTTTTTGTCTACGGATATAGAAGATTTCATGTTTTCTCCAAGCCCTAACACTGACTTTTGATGTTGGCACACAGTGTTCTGAGAAACTTTGAATTTGACCTTCATTTTTCAAAAAACAAGGTACTAACTTTGGAAATTTTTCCTGATTCATTTTTTTTCTCCATATTTTTATTTTTTATTTTAAAGCACAAAGTAATCTGCTTATAGTAGAACTATTCTGAGAGAACAAGAATTCTTTGAATACTTCCAGAGACAGTATATGACCTTGTCCACATACAAATAGTTTTATGTAATCTGACATGAAATGGTTTCGGCCCTCTTGTCTTCTGTATTTACGAGCCATTTCATAAATGTATGTTTTCATGATTCATTCATATTGGCATTTCAAATGTTGAATATATGCTTTGAATGAATAACTTGCTTTAATGTGTACAGCACCAATGCAATTTTATGCTTACAACAAATTTGGATACATTATTTACAATGTGTTTGAAACATGCTTTTAGCACTTTGTGGTGTGTGTAGATATATTTTAGATGTTATGTTTAAAATTTAGTAACCTAGTACATAATAAAGTGGAGTGGGTGTTGTGTATTTATTTAGATTCTGTATGAATTTCCCGATTCATGCACTTATATAGGTACATTTCACATTGCCCTTATATAGGCATAGAAATCCAGTCCTTATTTAGGCATTGTCCATGCTAACCAAATACAGGCATGGCTACTTACATCCGTTCATCTACGTCATGAATTCCTGGAAAACCAGACTCTTAACCCCTTCCATGCTGCCGTCGGCCATTGGCTGACGGCAGCACTACCTCCCCAGTGCTGCCGTCGGCCAATGGCCGACGCGGCCCTGCCCGTTTTGCGGAAGTGGCGCACTGCCGCAAAATAGCGGCAGCATGGAAGGGGTCCTTTAGGACTTCCCCTTGCTTGAATATTGATTTCTCCAAGAACTCATTTTTTATGCATGAACATCTATTCCTTAGGGGTTCATTCATGGCGTTCATATGCCCGACTTCTACGTCAATTCTGGCATTCCTAAACACCTTCAAGGTATAAATATACCTTCACTTGCTATGGCAAGGCACGTGCGGTTCGGCTACCTACTTGCACGAAGTGGCTCGCCACAGTAAGTCCCGAAGGAAGTAATCTCCCTGGATGACCAGACGCCGTCATCCTCCTTCCTGAGAAACCAGCTCTAGTGTTTCTGACTCCCTTTGCGGGGTGTTAAGAGAATCGAGTCCTGGAAAAGAGAGAACAACCTCTCTCATTCTAAGGTATGGAGCTGATTAGAACCTAGAGAAACTTTAACTAAACTAAACTATAGCTAAAACAGCACCTACTTTTTCCCTCGTACTAGACTTAGGTTAGGTACACTGGGGTAGGATTGTTTTAGAAGCACCAGTTGAGTATTTTAGCCTGTGTTATTTATGAATGTATTTTTATATATGTCATAGCAACAGACCATGCTATTACAGTATTATTTTTTATTAGCTTACGCTGTACGCATTATACTTTGCATTCTGTCTTACGATTGTAGCAGTTCATATCTCTTGCATGAGAAAGAAGACTGTTCAATAAACCTTTTATTGAAACAACCGTCTCTCTATTTCTGTGCAACTCTGTAGAAACGAAGCATGCACGATTGACTGAGTGAAACTGTAATCTCTTGTTTCCACGACTCTGAAGATATTCTTCCGACTCCAAGGGAAACAAAGTTGTCATGTTTATGGGGTTGTCAGAAACTAATCCCTTCTTGTTAATTTCAGAAAGTGTCTAGTGACCTCTGAGTTAGCTGGCACACAAAAGTAATTAAGTTTAATGTACTCGATAGAGACATACTGACCTCAGTCCTTTGCCAAATCTATAGTGTATATTATTCCAATGCGCAGATATAGGAACTACACTACAGATGTGAATATTGTAATGTGCTAGGCCCGCGGCTGGCGGTGTGAATGGTCTTGTGAATGTCACGTATTAAAGGTATGTAAATGGCCTGTAAAGAGGTTGGTGAGTCATTGGTTCAGGCTTTTAATTATTAACAGGGCATTTCCTTTTTGTGAAATCTCTTGTTAATAAATGTTTACGCTCTTAACCTTTACTCACCCTCGTACACACACAGTATGTGTGTGTACGTAAGGAATAGTTTGTTTTGAAGTAATATTGGTCATTACAGTCTTTCTCTACCAGGGTGTACATTGTCTCTACATTGTGAGTTTATGTGAGTTTTGTAATGTGCTGGACCCGCAGCTGGTGGTGTGAATGTGTGTGTCAAGTATGAAAGGTATGTGAATGGCCTGTAAAGAGGTTGATGTCTTGACGTGGGTTTACAGCTCACAAGCTGGGCATCATTAGTTCAGGTTTTTAACCTTTTAATTATTAACAGTGCATTTCCACTTTGTGAAATCTCTTGTTATTAAAATCTACATTTTGAACCTGTGTGTGTGTAGATGAGTAACCAATGGAGAGGCAGCCATATTTGTCTTGTCTGTCTTTCTGTGCTAAGGTGTATTTTGTCTATAGGGAAAATCTACCAACTTTAGATATTTTTGTAATCTGGAAAAAAATGGGGAGTACTGGGTGGTGTGCCTCTCCTGGAGCCCAACAACATGTTTTACTCACAATGCCATGCAAACCTCAAAATATGACTATAGTATCAAATTTTTCTTGCATTACTGTGTCATAATCTTCTGGTATTAGAAAAACCACAATTTTCCTACCACGCAACCTTCCCCCAGGTCTCCCGATAAAAATGGTACCTCACTTGTGTGGGTGGACCAAGTGCCGGCGGCAGGGAAAGGCCCAAAACGTTTAGTGAACACATCAAAATTACCTATCATAAAATGACCTGGTTTTGAAAGGGGGGTCATCTGGGTGTTTGGCACGGCGGCTATCTAGGGAAACATACCAAACCCCCAGATTTCTCAAAACTAGACAGCTGGGGGAGTCCATGGAGGTATGGCTTGCGTGGACCCCCCCCCCCCCCCGCCCCCCCCCCCTCCAACGCTTTCCTACCCAGAATCCCCTACAACATCAAAGTTTACTGAAATCTCTTTTTTCTCAAATCTCTGTGTAGCAAAGTTGTTAATCACCGGGCTAACTGAAGTTTCCTACCACCCAGCTCACTTGTGTGGGTGTACCAAGTGATTGCGGCAGGGAAGGGCCCAAAACCTATTGTGGAGACCTCAAAATTACCCATAATAAGATGACCTGGTTTTGCAAGGGGGATCACCTGGGTGTTTGGCCCCGGGCTTGGTGGCCATCTAGGGAAACCTACCAAAACCGGACATTTCTGAAAACTAGACACCCTGGGGAGTCCAGGGAGGTATGGCTTGCGTGGATCCCCAACGTTTTCCTACCCAGAATCCCCTGCAAACCTCCAATTTAGCTGAAACAATCACAAGAAAGGTACCATTTTTATTGGGAGACTTGGGGGAATGCGGGTTTGGCAGAAGGTTGTGGATCCATGCAGATTCTGGAACTTTCAATCATAGAAATGTGAGGAAAATGTGCTTTTTGGGAAAAAGATTGAGGTTTGCAGAGGTATCTGGGTAACAGAACCTGGTGGGAGCCAAACTAATCAGGATTCCCTGGGCGTCTAGTTTTCAAAAATGTATAGGTTTGCAAAACAAATGTGATGCGTCCACTTTGCGTAGTAGGCAGGTTCCTGTCAAATAGCCACTAGGCCTAACCACACAACGAGGTACCATTTTTATCAGGAGACTTTGGGGAATGCAGCACAAGAATAGTCAATACGGTAAGACTGAAGTAATAGAATGTTAAATGATCGCTTCATGTTTTTAAGTCATCCTAATCCACTTACAGCTAAATACACCCTTGGAGTACTAAGATGTTAACACCTTCCGTGCGGCGCAGATTCTTCCCCGGTGCTGGACATTCCAGAACAGGGTGTGGTCATGACGGAACCATTCCGTCATCAGCACAGCTCAACCGTGACTGATGACGGAATGGTTCCGTCACCAGCATCGAAGGGGTTAAGGACACATTTTTATAAGTTCATAAAAATGTAAGAAAAGAGTTGAATAAACAAACTTTATTTATTAACCATATTACAGAAAGAAAAATATCACTTAATACAACTTAAAGATGTTATAAATCTAATTTGGCATTTCATAACTATACACAGGGTCAACAACAAATCGGTTCAAGCAAACATCCAAATCAGGTTTTCCTATGACTGTCTGATAAGTGGTTTAGCTTAGTTGAGACCCACATAATGGGACCTAAACACTTCTTTCCGTTGTCTTCAAAACCTGCTTGACGTGTTAGACAAATGGATGTACTCAGTTTACATCAGAAATGTCAGATATAACATGTAGACAAGGGGTTAAAGAAATCAATTATTCTATACAAGTACTTGAATAATGACAGTATGGACATGTTAAAGAAATAAAAAACGTTTTCCTCTGTCTAAAACTTTGAGAGAAAGTGAGTGTGGTAGTCATGAATGGTTTGGTCTTAACCACCTTTCCATTCTCCACTGGAATGTAACCGAGATGTAGGTCTATAGATGATTCAGCAAGAGAAATGTGTTACAAGAATACGTATTAAAAGTGCTTAGTAGTCAATAGTTCTTCACAACCACCTTTCTGTACAATCCAACAATTGAACTGATAAAGTAAAAGACCCTCCTGTAAAATTAAGTGGTTTGGGAGATGGTATAAAACAGGGTTTAAAATTAAATCAAGAGTACAAAATGTTCTTTTTTCTAATAAATGCAAACAGTATGTGTCATCTGATTATTCAGAAAATCTGTAAAGTATTCGAGTACGATACTTGGAAACATTTTTGGAAAAAATTTATTTAAATAAGTCAAAGATTATCATTCCTTTCCACATCTGCTAGATAACAGTGCTGAGTTTCTTTGTTTATGCATTACTTCATTTACTGTCCTGTAAGAAAGAATCTGTTATAAAACGGTAGGTAGGATCCATACGTACATCTTATAAAAAAGCTAAGAATGTTAAGAAGTGGTAATAAAAAATAACACGTAGGTGAAATGTAACAGTATTGGTCACAGATACTGTGCTGAGGTCCTGTGTTATCTTAACCTTCAGAAAATTCAGGTCGTCTTGAAAATTCTGTTAAACTGAACACAGCATTTGTGGCAGTATGGACTTGGAAATTGTCAAAACTCTTCAGACGTAATCAGTTGTTTCTGCAAAATAAAAAAGAGATGAAAAAATTGAGCTAATGGCAAATAGTTTATTAAAATTTCCAGGCAGGATTAGATAACTGGCACTATAACATAAGGACTCATAGCCTTTGTATGTCGACATGCCAAGGAGACAATGATGAAGAAAGTTGGATTGTCTACCTGCAACAACACCATGGATGTCATCATATGACGTTTTTTCATTTTCCTCAAATGTACCTGCCCCCATTTTTTTGATTATCTTTATTTATTGTTTTGGAACACAAAACATAGTAACCACGGGTCCATGTCCACAACATTTTTATCAATCTTCGATGCTGTAATTTTTACATTATTTCAATATTCTAGCTTGCATGAGATTTGCTTACACACATATTTCACATCTATATTTTTAGCAGTCAAATTGATAGGAATCCCCTTAAGGTCACCCCTTCCAACACTAACTTCCTCTGTCCCTGTTGGTATTTACAGGTTTTCTTGGTCACTGGAAGCTGGACCCAATAAGGTGAGGGGGCAACCAATTTCCCCTCCTACCCCAGCAGACTATCCACCATCTCGGCCAGTTATGCTATCTAATTCAGAGCTTTTTCGGATATTTCTGTGATTTTCACGGGGAGCTCCTTTGCCAATGTCCACATCAACAAGTCTGCCTCCAATATGAATGAGTGTTGCTCATCAGACCTCTTGAACTAATCCTGAGTAACTTCCAGATTCAGAAAGAAGACATCTCCTGAACATTATGGTATGGATTCAATTATCAGCACCTTCTGCTTTGCTGCCAAGCCTGGTGTGGTTTGCCACTTTGCTGTGGAGATTATCTCAGGAACAAAGGAGCTTTACCCTTAAACTCCTGAGCCAGGATTATGCAAAGGTCATTATAACAAGGATGTTTAACAGTCTGCTGTCAAAGATGGTCCTTTGAATACTCCTGCAGATTAGTGCTCTATATTAGATATCATGGATGGCTTGTCATGAATTGCCAGAAACCATTTAAAAACTCTTCCTTTCAGGGATGCAGCTATTGCCTCACAGAAAACATTACTAAACCTGGTAGCAGACTATTCCTGCTTGTGACATTTGTGTTAGAATTACATCCATGCCCTCAATATACTAAAAAACTGCTTATAAAGGAAAAAAGAAACATCTTGGAAAAATATGTGATCGTTCATTGCTGCATGCATGCCAGAAATTAAAGAAGCTGCCAGTTTGAAATCACGAAAAATGGATTATGGAAACAGTAAAGTACTCCTCTTGTCTGACGATAGACAATAACTGCAAAAGGATGGCAAAGTGAGGTGGTGTTCTGAACAGATGCAAAAAGGCATTTCAAATTACTTATGACCAACATCAAAACCCTTTTAAAAAGTATCTTTACATAATTGTAACTTTAGTCTAAAGAGCAGCTGAGCGGTGCACAGAGCACATTTTTAACCCAGCAAGAGATTGTCAAAAATCAGGTACTGTGAACAATATTTATGGCACGTGTAGTCCATTGAATCAAACCCGGATACGAAGGAGGGGGGGGGGGGGGTGGTGGGGGAAGGAATAATAAATTAGGAAAATATAAGAAACTATAAACTTTTGTTTTTTTGTGATGCTTCATATTTATATTAGTATGAGACACACAATTGATGGACGGAATGCAGAACAAATAAAAACATTCACCCCCAGTCACGAGATCTGGGTTAAATCCATCATTCTTTTGCTCACCATGCCACCCCAGTTTAGATTTGTGTCACTTGCTCACTTTGCCATTGGATTCAAGCTAGCCTGGCTGATCACAGGTAATACTCCTAAACCAGTCCCAAGAAGCTTGTTCTGATCCAGGGAGGACCTGGTTTGGCAGTTCGAGCTGTTCCCATGAGGCACAGGGTCAAGACTGATTTGCATTTAGCTGGATCCAAACTGGGGTGGCAAAGTGAGCAGATAAATAATGGATTTAACCCACATCTTTCGACTGGGGGTGAATGAATGATTTATTCAGCATTCCGTCCGTAATTTGTTTGCGTATCACTTTTCGGCCTAAGTGGGATGGGTATGGCCAGACATCGGTCCCTTGCTCACTTTGCCACTGGATTCAAGATAGCCTGGCTGATAAGGCGTAATTCCCCGAAACCGGTCCCAGGATGCTTATTTCCGGTCCAGGGAGGACCTGGCTTGGTAGTTCGGGCTGGACTGTTCCCATGAGGCACAAGGACAGGACTGATTTGCATATAGCTAGGTCCAAACTGGGGTGGTCTAGTGAGCAGAGAAACGATGGATTTAACCCAGATCTTTTGACTGGAGGTGAATGTATGATTTATTAAGTTTTCCGTCCATCATTTGTTTGTGTATCACATATTTATATTAAGCATGCGTATAACATGAGAAATAGGGAGATCATTTTTTGTTTAGTGCAGAAACTATGATTAGAACCAAGTTACCCAGTATCACAAATTAACACTTTTGGGATCGGACTGGTCTCCTATGTTACTTTTGTACAAATATACCTCTTACCTAACATGCAGAAAGGTTTACAAGCACCCACCTGGTAGTGTTCTGGTGGCTACCTGTACAGGTGTTTACGCTTAGATTTGATTGCGCTTAACTATATTTAGGAAGGACTGCTTCCAACATTGTTTCGCTTTTATCTTGTAAAGGACTGGGTGAGGGGGAGGAACGTGACCTAACAGTGATAGGAACTGTTTTTCTTGACAGAATAGTTACCTTTATAAATGTTTCATCTCCTTATTCAACTGTGTCCCTTGTAGGACAATGTCAGAAGCCAAAATAATTTTTTTAATGAATTTAACAGGAGATTATCCCTGACTGCCCTAGGATTGAATGCAAGAGATTTTGGAAACTCTGAATTTTAATCTAAGACTTCAAATTGATATATCACATAACCCAAGGAAGGTAACAATGAGGAATGTTTTAAAATATTTTTTGGAGGAGTCAGTACTATGTAGAACTTCCTGATACTCCCACACTGATTATGCTGTATGTGCAAATTGCCAGTATACACTTAAAAGTGGTTAGTTTCCACATCTTTTATTGAGGTTAAATGTGTTCATATAATCCATAGGGTACCACGCCTGAATGGGAGGGTAACGACCTAGTTGAGCAAGAGGACATACTCCTCTTTTAGCCACAGAGGGAGCCTCTGACAGATTAGCCCCAATTTGTGAATCATATAATGAAGGAGGGGGGGGGGCTAGCACCCCATCAGTCACCCAACACAATATATATTTGATTTATGGGATGACATATTGTCCTTAAACAAACTGCTATGCCACCAGTCATTACAACAGTAACTGACACACTATAGATTGTCAAATTAATTGCTGCCTAGTCCTGCTATGCTTTTATGTTCTTGTGATGTTTGAAGTCTTATGTCTAATGGCAAAATGTAAATATAGTTAGGTTGTAAACAGGAAAAATAGGGATATGCAACCTCGTATTGACGGGCCTTGTTACTAGCTTCATAGCACATAGCGAAGAATTGTATGAACGCAACTAGCGGAACGCAAATGTATACTGTAATGTACAATGGACTAAGTCTCCTCTGCTCAAGCTGCAACGTAAAGCTATGGTAATCCTGCAATAAAAATTATTTTTGTTTAAAAAACAATGTGTTAATGTTGCTTTTATTGATACCTAGGAAGTATGTTCAGACTTCTTAGTACAGTAAATGGTATTCTGTTCATTCATTCTTCCCTCAATTGGCAATGCATATTCAAATTTCTCTCGTATTAAGAAAGCCTATATGACAAGTATAAACAGTGCAGTTTCCTTGAGAACAGAAATTGTGATAGAATCAAACAGCCTTAAATGTGTGTGAAGCTCCTCATATGTTAATGTAGAGAATTATACTTGAAATAAAGCGCTGTCAACCAGACACAAGGTAATCCATAACTATCCATACAAAGCATCCACTGATATTCCGTCAAAGTTTAACATCCCTATGGCCAATAGCCACACAATTTCTGTCTACCTGTCTCTCGGTTAAGCCAGGGGTTTTCATAAGGTGCGGGTATTATTGCTGCCTTACTGCACCACCAGCAACTGCACAAATAGTTCTGTATTGTTGCTGGGAGCTACAAATAACGCCATCCTGATTTGGGGCGCCATAGGAAAATTAAACTCTTTCGTGATTCCCGTTATCGCAAGCCCACTTTTTCCCACTATGCAACATAGTATAATTGCACAAAACAAGGCATGCAAACCTTCCACAGGAACGCTGTAGTTTCAAACATTAATAATTTGACAATGAATCTTCTGAGTACTTCGTCTTATGGAAGTGACAGTGTAAAAATGGTACCATATGACCGTTTTCAATTTCAATACGATTCTTCAATGGCAGGAGTGCATCACTGCTGGAACTCATTATCCAACTCTTTGAAGAACTCCAAGATAACCATACATCTAAATTCTCTAGAGGAAGATCAGAAAATCATTCAAGCAAGATGGGCATATTGTACTCCAGAAAGGAATCTGGGGAGGCCTACGTTTGAATCTCTAGGACAGTCATCACTACAGCTCCTAAAGCTTAGAGCAGCTTCTTCACCTACTTCAGTTCTCTGAAATAGTCATTTATTTGTTATGTATTTGTATAGCAGTACTAACAAAGAGACTTAGTAACTTAAAAGGGAGTGGGGATCAGTGGCAGAATTATAGGTGAACAATCTGGAGGAATGCCCTTTAATATCCGACATCAGTATAGGGGTTCCAAGCCCATAAATGTTACTAGATTTCCTTCTGTCATCTCACACAGGGCAGAGGCCAATTGAAATAACCAAAATATAAGCAGTGTACTAAATATATATTTATATATATATATATACATATATATATATATGTTTATTGATTGTTATTAAGTCTTTTCCCCTGTCTTTGTGGCTGTAGCCTAACAATATCAAATGTGAGAGTGTATGTGTTTACCACTAACATGACAGGTCTTAGCTCAAAGGAGGTGGTGTGAAAGTTCAAAGATTATAATATATATATATATATATATATATATATATATATATTCACTTAAAGAACCATAGGTTTCAGGGACTGAGGATCCCTGGGGGCAACTAGCCCACCAGGGACCTCCAGTAAGCGTCACACAGCTGCGTTGCAGAGAGGCGTAAAAAGGGGCGTGGCCTCTGATTACCTCTCTGCAACCCAGCCCTGTGACGCGTACTAGAGGTACCTGGTGGGCTAGATAGACCCCACGTACTCTCAGGATTCAAGGGGAACTAATTCCCCACCTTAAAAAGCACCTCCGGCGCGTTTGCACAGTGGTGCAGGGAGGGGGCGAGCCTCTGCCGATTTGCCGGTTCCTTTATTTTCCTGTTTATGTTTCCATTTTTGGGAGGGGGCTGCGTGGCCCCTCTTCCCTTGGCCACTTTTGGCCCCTGGGGACCCCATTCACTGGGGCCTTGCAACCTTTAAAAAAAACAAAATATGCGGAGGGGGACTGTGTGTTCCCCCCCCCCTCCTACGGCCAATTATTGCCCTGGGGATACCATCCCCTGGGGCCTGGCCATCCGTTTTAATTATTTTATTTTATTTCTGAAGGGGGCAGCGTGCCCCCCGCCTCAGGCCAATTATGGCCCGTGGTCCCCATCCCCGGGGCCTGGCCGTTCCGTTGGGGACCGTGGGAGGAGCCCCAATGCCCTCCACGGTCCCTGTTGGCTCCCGCCTCCTGCAGGAGCCAGCATTGCTTTTCCACACAGGGAGCTGCTGACATGCAGCTCCCCTTGTGGAAAAGCAATTCTGCTATGGATTTTGGAAGCAAGAGCAGGTTTCCCTGCTTGCTCTTCCAAAATCCAAAGCAAGTTTGCTATGGTAGGCGTGAGCCGTGCTCCCGCCCTGCCATAGCAGTGTCACAGGGTGGACACTGCAGGAGCCGGACCTGGGGGGTGGCGGTCCCCAGGCCCATCAAAGGCTCCAGGAGGGGGGCTGAGCAGCCCCGCTCCTAACATTTGCAAAGCCCTGGGGAGGTGGTGGTCCCGGGATTCGGGGTCCGTAACAGACCCCAGCATTTACATAGTTAGTGCCCCGGGGAGGTGGTGGTCCGGGCCTGTGGGGAGGCGGGGGCTCTAGCCCCCCCCACACAGGTAATTTTATTTAAAAATGAGAGCCCCGAGGCTGCGGGGGCTACGTGCCCCTGCGATTTTATTATCCTTGTCCCGTGGAGGTAGTGGTCCCCGAATGTGTTGGGGGGGCTCCCCGGGTGGATAAGGTCCAGGGGCATTGCCAACAACTGCCACCCCCACCGGGCTTGCTTAAAATTATGTGCGGACAGAAAGAAAACCCACACACACATGTTTGTATGGGACCCGACTGCCGGGGAAGCCATCCATGTTCTTGCTGATTTCCTCCAGGCTGTTGTCGTAGAGGAACATGACGGGCTCCATCCAGCATGGGAGCAACAGCACTGAAGCTGTCATAGCCCGGCCAGCATTGGGGCGAGAGGCTCTTTTTTAAAAGCCCCACAGACTGGAAACAGAGATTCCTCGTCGCGGGGCTGGCGCGGCCGTCGATTGGTCGCCGCCCCACGTGACATGCAAAGCAGGCCCCGGGCAGCAGGGGATTAAGATGCAGATAATTAAATAATGTAATAAAAGCGAGAGCTGCGCTGCTGACTGCTGCGCTTTTCTGCGCTGGAGGGGGGAGGGCTGCCCCGGGAGAGGGACCTAGAGAGAAACCGAGCTATCGGGATAGCAGAACGTGTCACTACAGGCTTCATAGGGACCAGTGAACCATTTAAAGGCACTGGTACTGTAGGAAATTTCCCACAAAATTCCTATAGCACACTACACCCATGAGGTACTGCCACCACTGAGGTGCTCTAACTCCCCCAAAAAACCTTATCATTCAATTTTGTAAGATTTTATACCAGTCCGCCACCTTTCACACCAACAACCTGTTCATTGAGAATTTTCTCTTTTACTAAACGCCACTTAAATGTTCCTAGATTTTATTTAAAAATACTTTTGGCTATTAAGTGATGAATGAAATGTGTAATTTGAGGGAAACATGAAGGGGCATTGTCTTCCCAACCGCTTTGTCAACCCAGCGTAGAACCTACATTTGATTAGGAATGAGTAACTTTTTAGGTACTTTTATTTAGTTTTTCTGCAGAAACTACACGAGGGAACACACGCTTTGAAAAGACAGCAGATCCTAGAAAGAGACATTTGAGCGGAAGGTTGATGTATGTCGATTAGGTGAATTCACGACCTGGAGGTAAGTGGAAGTCATTTTGCCAATGTTTTGTCTATTCTTGTTCAACAAGTGGATTTAGCAAAAATAATGCATCCTTGTTATGGGTGTAATTTGTTTATATGAACTTGATATGCACACGCACCTTTTATCACGCACCTTCATAATTTTTTAGAGAAAAGTCTAAAAGCACAAGTTACCACTTGTGTAACAATATATCTGTAAGAGACATTAGTTAGTGATAGATTCCTTACCTTAGAATATCCGCCGGTTCATCTGCCTCTTCAGGAGGACCTTCTGTCGCAGCAGCAGGGGACGGTCCTCCACCCGAACCTGTCCAGTCTCCACCTCCATGCTTGGAGATGGAGCGGCGACAGTTGAGGCCATTTGACCTGCCTCCTGAAGTCTGTAACATCATTCTGGCAGCCAGGCGTCCCTCCACAAAGTCGGTATACGCCTGCAGGTGGAACAGATTTGTGGCATGGTGCACAGCAAAGGCTGTGGATCCTCTTTCTGCCCCTCTTTCTGAGGTTCTTCTCTTCCTTCTTTCTCTTGCCCAGCAGGGATCTGCTCTGGGCACTATCAAGGGATACCTTTCTGCTCTTTCAGCCTTTTTGAGGCTGCCTGATCAACCTTCTTTGTTCAAGTCCCCTATTGTTAATCGATTCTTGAAGGGCATCACACATACGTACCCTCCTGTTGCCTTTGTGATGCCTCAGTGGGACTTGAACTTGGTTCTTACATTTCTGATGTGCGCTCCCTTCGAGCAACTTCACAACTGTCCTCTCTGCCTTCTTACTTTGAAAACTGCCTTCCTGGTAGCCATCACCTCTGCCAGGAGAGTGGGTGAGCTCCAGGCTCTATCCTGTAAACCTCCTTTCCTTTCGGTCCATCTGAACAAGGTTGTGTTGCGGACGAGGCCCTCTTTTCTGCCCAAGGTAGTCACAGCCTTCCACATTGGGCAGTCCATCACCTAGCCCACCTTCTTTCCGCCTCCGCATCCCTCAAGGGAGGAAGAGAGGCTCCACCGTCTGGACCCAAAACGTGCGTTCTCTTTCTATCTAGATCGCACACGCCAGTTCCGGGTGGATGACCAACTCTTTGTTGGTTACGTGGGCGCTAAGAAGGGAAAAGCGGTACACAAGCGGACCATCTCGCGGTGGATCATATTGTGTATCCAGGCGTGCTACTACTTGGCTAAGAAGGAACCCCCTGTTGGGCTGAGGGCTCATTCCACTCGAGCCACGGCGACTACAACTGCCTTGGGCCGAGGAGTGCCCTTGCAGGACATTTGCCAGGCAGCTACGTGGGCCTCACTGCACACGTTTGCAAGACACTATTGCCTGGACAGCCAAGTCCGGAGGGATGGCTTCTTTGGCCGTTCCGTCTTTCTGGTGTGATTATTGGTTCGCAGACCCACCACCGGGGTTGGTATTGCTGGGGTATCTATTCTAAGGTAAGGAATCTATCACCAACGTGTCTCTTTCAGATGCACAAGTTACTACTTGTGTAACGATATATCTGTAAGAGACATTAGTTAGTGATAGATTCCTTACCGACCCACCCATCCTCCCCGTTCTGCGAACCGATATCTAGGGTTAAGGTCATCCCCTTTCAGGGCCCTAGTTTCAAGGCACCAGTGTTGGTTTTTCGCATAGCTCTGCGTTTCTGGCGCGGAAAAGCCGTGTCTAAGAACTGACGTCAACACGTGGAGGCGGCGTCTAAGTACTCCGACGACGTCATCACGGCGCCCACGACGCCGACGACGAAAGCGGAGCCGCAGACGACGCCTACCGACGCGCAGGGGTACTGCTACGCAAAAGTTTCCGGATCCAGTCTGACGCCTGGGGATATTCGAAGGTAAGGAATCTATCACTAACGTGTCTCTTTCAGATCAATATGTAATCGTCAGGAAATCTGAGAAAGCCGAGCCAACTATGTCATAGTACAAATATCTATCTATCTATCGATCTATCTAGATATAATAGGCACAGTTATTTGTGCATTCTGAAATGTTTAGAATTATCTCGAACTGCGCCACGTCTATGCTGGCAAGGGCTAGGTGTCTTTCTGAACTTTGTTGATCCGTTACCACAAAACAGCCTTGCGGTTTAGAGACAGGGCCCAATCCGATAGAAAAATATGTATTTATGGCACATAGAACGTCAGTTTCAGGAGAACCCTGACAGTATATAGAAAAATACACACACTAGATGGACACAAAATAAATGGACACACACATTCACTCACACACCGTGATCTCATGTGCCCCACGGATCTCTCCCTATGAGCACTGCTAATTTACTCAGACTGTTGCCCGCCTCAGGGATCAGCTGAACCCTGCCCTGTTTGTTATGCACCAGCACAGAGTGTAAATCATGTGCTCACTGTTCTTACTTATGATTACACGGCGTGCTCCATGAGTAACCCTGGTGCACACACTCACTTACTCACTCACTCCCAGCTCGACCCGTAAAGCGCACCCATCTCCAGTACCTCTGTGGGGCAGCGACGGCCCAGGAAGGTGCCCCGTGTGGGCATCTCGGAGCAAGCGACCCAGAGCAGGCACAGACAGCAGCGGGGGCAGGGCTGCTTTGCATAGGGCTCAGACAGGGCTGGGGCCAAGGTCAAGTTGAATGTGGCATCTGGCCCAGGCGAGGACCTCCAGAGGGTCTTGGGATGTGCAGAGAGACACCAGCCCGAAGCTCCTGGGCAAGGGTGGCTTCACAAGCATCGCAAGCACCCCCTCTGGACTTTTGGTTCCAGATTTCCAGGGTGGCCCAGTGATTTGCACATTTGCAGCGCACTGCACATGGCGTGGGGACGAGCAACAGGCCACTGGAATGCAAACTCAGGCTTTGTTTGTGTGCGAAGCCTGCTGCTCATTCACACATGTACTTAGGCGGGTATCCCATTATGTTAAAGTGCACACATCAGAAACTATGCCACACGCTCAACACCTATTTTCCACACTTCCATAACTGAACAGTTCTGCTCCATTAGCTAAAAGGAGTAGTTTCTTACCTGTAACTCCAATTCTGTAGTAGGGGTATCTCTGTGATAGTCATAATCATGAGAATAGTCGCGCCTATGTGCGTGGACCCCGGAGCACTTCAATAGAAATAGTCTATTAAGTTGTCCTCTTCTGCAATCCTGCATAGACACTTAAGAGAACATAAAAGACCAATAATGTAGCCTGAAACCAACAAGGTTACACTGGCCAGTACTTCATCTTGAAGTGAAAAACATAGCCAGATAACAATTACATTTAATAATTCTGCTGAGATTCACAAATAGAGAAACTCCCCTTCACAAAGTCCCTTTTTTCATAATAGAGATGAAGGGTTGGACAGACACGCCCCATAGGCTGCCATTATGTGTCTGTAAATGCATACCGTGCCTTTAAGCAACCCTCCAGAGACTCTCGGTATCCCATGATGCACAGCCAAGAGCCAGTTACACTCAGTTCTTTTTGAAGGTGTACAAAGCTAGTCCTGCTGCATTCAGGATAGTATGTTTCATCCACCGGGGAGGGGGGCGGGTTGCTTATGACTATCACAGAGATATCCCTACTACAGAACTGGAGTTACAGGTAAGAAACTACTCCTTCTGTAGTAGGGGATCTCTGTGTATAGTCACAATCATGTGAATAGAATAGCAAGCCCATCCACAAAAAACAAACCCCAGCGGTGGAAGAAACAGACCAACCCACTATTGTGCAAATAGATTCCTCAGCGAAGTCTGCCCAACCTGAGCATCTGCCCTGGCATCAGAGTCCAGGCAGTAGTGTTTAGCAAAGGTATGGACTGACTTCCAAGTGGCAGCCTTACAGATTTTTGCAATAGGGACGTTACGGAGTAAAGCCGCTGTAGCCGCTTTACCTCTGGTAGAGTGAGCCCTAGGCTTACTAACTAGAGTCTTGTTAGCTTTCTGTTAACACAGTTGAATACAGGACACAATACACCTAGAGATGGACTGCTTAGAGGTAAGCGAGACCAGTCCTGACAGATCCATAATTAACAAATAATTGATCTAATCTACGAATCTCTTTAGTCTTGTCTAAGTAGAATTTCAGCACCCTTCTCACATCAAGGGAATGAAGGGACCTCTCCGCCGGTGAGGAAGGATGCTGAAAAAATGTGGGCAAAGTATATGTTTGATTCACATGGAACTCTGACACCACCTTAGGAAGGAACTTTGGGTGAGTTCTCATTACAACCTTAGATGCATGAAACACAGTATAGGGCTCTTGACAACAGAGAGCCTGGATCTCACTCAACCTGCGAGCCGATGTTATAGCCACAAGGAAAGCTGGCTTCCAGGACAGATGCAGGAGAGAAGCCTTATGAATGGGCTCAAAAGGCTCCCTCATTAGTCTAGACAGCACCACATTAAGCTCCCACGGAGGCGAAGGACACCGGATGGAAGGAAACACCTTCTTCAAATCTTCCAGAAAATATTTGATGACTGGGATTTAGAAATAGGAAGTTTGTGAAGGGCATTTCCTATAAGCAGTTATAGCTGCTAGGTGAACCTTAATGGAATGAAAATTAAGGCCAGATTCAGCCAAATGTAGTAAGTACGGGAGAATGGCATCCTCCTTGCAGGATGTAGGGTCTGCACCCTTAGACGTGCGCAAACGCAAAATCTCTTCCATCTCTATGCATAGGAAGTCCTTGTCGACTGTCTTTTCGCTTCTTTTAATATCTTCATGAAGTTCTGAGGGAGATTTAAATGTCCATACTGCAATAGCTCAGGAGCCATGCTGCCAAATTCAATGACGAGAGGTTGGGATGCACCATCTGCCCTCCGAACTTCGTGAGAAGGTCTGGCCAGAAGTCAAAGATGCAGCAGGAGAGACCGGTGTAGGAGGTTGGTGAACCACCACTGCCGAGGCCATTCCGGAGCAATGAGGATCATCTTGGCCCGGGACTGGCACAGCTTGATCAACTCTGTTGGGATCAGGGGAATGGGTGGAAAAGTGTAGAGAAAGCGGTTCGACCAGTTGATCCACAGTGCATTCTCCAGCGTCCCCGGTTGGTAAAACCTGGAGGCGAAGTCTCTGCATTTGCCGTTTTCAGCGGTGGCAAACAGATCAATTTCTGGAGAGCCACATCTTGCTGAGATTTCTCTTAACACCTCGTCATTTAAGACCCATTTGTGATTTTCTTGAACGAGCCTGCTGAGCCCGTCTGCCTGAGCATTCTGCACACCTGGCAGATGAGTCGCCGTTATCAGGTCCCTGGCCAGCAGCCAGTTCCAGATAATCTGCGCTTCCCGTGACAGAGTGCGCGATCTTGAGCCCCCTTGCTTGTTGAGGTAATACTTTGTTGTTGTGTTGTCCGTCTGTACAAGCAGGGAACTGGTTCGAAAGGATGGCTGGATATCTTTCAGCGCTAAATGTACCGCTTGAAGTTCCAGAAAGTTGATGTGATACGTGGTCTCCGTCTGGGACCACGTGCCTTGTATCTTTAGGTAGTCCGAATGCGCTCCCCAGCCGTGGAGAGACACATCTGTCATAATGGTCTGAGTCGGTATCTCTTTGTGGAACGGGATCCCTCTGAAAAGATTGTGAGGCGAACACCACCACTACAGGGACTGGACGGCGTGTTGCGACAGTTGAATCCTGTCCTCCCAACTCCCTTGTTTCTGGTACCACTGATCCTCCAGACATTCCTGCAGAGGCCGATATGGAGGCGTGCATGTGGAGTGAGAGAGATACAAGAAGCCATGGAACCCAGGAGATAGGACATTGTCCTCACCGTCAGCGAGGGAACAGATATGAGAGCCTGAGCCTTCTGAAGGATTGATGAGCGTTGCTCCTACGAAGGAAACACGCTTGCCCTGAGTGTATCTATGGAGGCTCCCCGGTACTGCAGACACTGAACAGGAGTGGGGACAGACTCTCACAGATTAATATGAAGACCCAAACGATTCAACAGAATAGCCATCCTGTTGAAATGTAGAAACACCTTGTTCTTCCTCAGGTGCGCTGCAACCACTGCCATGCACTTTGAAAAAGTCCTAGGCGCAGACATCAGGCCGAATGGAAGCACGGTATATTGGTAATGATTGGTGCCGGCTAGGAACCGCAGGAACTTCCGATGCTTCCTTGCAATGGGCACATGGAAGTACGCGTCTTGCAGATCTATGGTGCATAGCCAGTCCCCCTGATGCAGTTGAGGATAAATTTGGTGCAGGGACAGCATGCGGAACTTCTCTCTGCAAATCCATTTGTTCACTTGTCGCAAATCGAGAATGGGTCTGAATTCGTTTTTGTCCTTTTTGCGTACGAGAAAGAACCTGGAGTATAGACCTTTTCCCCTTTGAGGAGGAGGAACCAGTTCTATCGCCCTTTTTCTTAACAGCGTATCGGCCTCCACTTGAAGTTAGCGCAACAGGCATTGTGAACAAACTGGTAGAATCGATGGAGGAGGGCTGGTGAAACGTAGACAGTATCCATTGCGAACAATATTCAGCCCCCAATTGTCCAGAGTTATCTTTCTCCACTCTGCCAGATAATTTGGAATGCTTCCCCCCACCGGATTGGGTAACAGAAGAGGGGGAAGTAAGGACTTAGAACCAGCGGGAGCCTTGCTTCCACATGTTGACTGCTGGTTACCTCTGTCTCTTTGACGTCTCTGAAACAGTTGGCGCCGAGACTGCTGCTGCTGTTGCTACTGTCCAGCCTGACAGCCCTGTCCGTGTTAGAACCGTTGAGAAGAATAACACTGTTGGTAGGGACGGAAACTCCTCCGCTGCTCCTTAGGCTTCTCCAAGCCAACAGCCTTGAGGGTCTCAACTTCAGCTTTCAACCGAGCCATATCCTCGTCTGCATGGGAACAAAAGAGGGTGGAACCCGAGAACGGGAGGTTAGCGATGACTTGCTGTGCCTCCGGTTTCATGGAGGTGAGACGCAACCATGAATGGCGTCGCAGAGTTACACCATGACAATACCCATGGGCTGCAAGGAGAGAGGTGTCCGCAGCCGCACTGATAATCTGATTAGAGACCATCAGACCCTCATTGTGAACCTCTTGGAAATCCTCACGTTTGTCTCCAAGCAGGAGTTCCACGAACTGTTGAAGAGACTCCCACAAGGAGCGGTTGTACCGGTCCAGGAGGGCATTAGAGCTTGCTGCCTTCATCGAAGTGGCTGCAGTGTTGCAGACTTTCCTCCTGGCAGAATCAAGCCAACAGCTTTCCTTGTCTGGTGGAACTGTGGTCGAAGGGGCCATAGCGTGCTGCTTCTTCGCCACCACCACTATGACTGAATCCGGGAGGGGGTCCACCCGAAGAAATGCCGGGTCCGAATCCAGAGGGCGGTATTTCTTCTGAAGCCTCGAGGGTGCCGATTTCACAGAGGCAGGCATCAGGTACGATTCCATCGCTGGTTCCTCCAACCCAGGTACCAACGGAAGCAGAGGATGAGAGGCTTGCTTCCGCTGTAGAGTCTCAAAGATCACTGATGTAGTAGGAGCAGGCACGGACAGTGCAATGCCCAGTTTCGCCGCTCCCCTTACAAGAACCTCCTGAAACGTGGTAATGTCATCGACAGGCAACACACTCTGAGGTGGAGAACCTGACAGAGTACGCAAGTATCTTCCTTCACTAGAGGACTCCGTGTCTCTAGTAATTCTGGAACGTTACCTCTTGTGGCAACGACGATGGTGAGATCTGGTAGAAGACCGGTGCCGGCTGCGAGAGCGATGTCTTGGCCGGGATCGAGATCTTGGCATTCTGGGTTCCGCCGGGACCACTGGCACAGGTGGAACCACTGGTGGCCAAGGAAGAGGCTGAGGGGGAGGAGACGGTGGTGGCAGAGGTGGAGGAGTTGGAGTAGGCGTCCTAGGTTGCAACAGCGACTGACTAGGAGCCACAGGCTTCGCTGGTTCCGGTGACCAGGTTGGAGAATAGGTCCTGGAATACTCCGAGTCCGAGGTAGAAATTACCCTCCTTCGCTTGCGGGCAGGCCTTGAAGAGGAAGCTCTGGAAGAGGTGCCCCTTGATGGAGAACGTCTATGCCGTCGCTATCTTGAACTCACAGAAGTGGAGAGGGTGACCACAGAGGGTGACAGGTCTCTCGACGTCGAGCTCCGCGATGGTACCTCCTCGACGTCGACTTTCTATGTGACGTCGACTTTCCACCTGACGTCGAACTTCTCCTCGACGTCGACTGTCTTCTTGACGGCGACTTTCTGCGCGACTTCGATCTCCTCGTCGACGGCGACCTGCGCGTCGACGGCAAAGTTGCCTCGACAGCAAGCGCCGATATCTCTTGGACCCAGATCGACGGCGATGATGTGTCAACATCGTCTGGGATGTCCTCGACGTCGACCTCCGAGGTCTTAATGTCCCCCCCCCGACGCTGATCTTCGACGACGTTTTGACACAGAGCCCTGGCTCGACGGGAAGCATATCGTCGTCACACCTGGTTTCGACGTCGATGTTGTCGCCTTTGACGTCGACCAGGACGGCGTCCTTTCTTAGCCTTTTTTCGGAGAAGGTTTTACAGATGACGCAGGAGTCAGAAACATGAGATGAAGGAAGACAGAGTATACAAACTCTGTGAGAGTCGGACTTGGCCTTCTTCCTGACACATTCTGGGCACTTGTCAAACAAAGATGGCATTTTGACAAAAAAAATGTGGGCTAACTGCCCCAAAAAAGACAGTAAAAGGAAGGTAAAGATCAAAGAAGTCGACTGAAACACTCAGACTAATAATAAAGATCAAAAATTTGAAGATATACCACAAAAGGTAGATCTCAATGCTCCAGGATCCTGCTAGCAGGAGTCGGAAAAAAGAACTGAAAGTAACTAGCCCTTGGCTGTGCATCATGAGATACAGAGGGTCTCTGGAGGGTTCCTTAAAGGCACTGTATCCATTTACAGACACATAATGGCAGCCTATGGGGCTTGTCTGTCCAACCCTTCATCTCTATCATGAAAAAAGGGTCTTTGTGAAGGGGAGTTTCTCTATGTGTGAAACTCAGCAAAATGATTACATTTAATTGTTATCTGGCTATATTTTTCACTTCAAGATGAAATACTGGACAGTGCAGCCTTGTTGGTTTCAGGCTGCATTATTGGTCTTTTTTAAGTTCTCTTAAGTGTCTATGCAGGATTGCAGAAGAGGACAACTTAAGAGACTATTTCTATTGAAGTGCTCCGGGGTCCACGCACATGGGCGGGACTATTCTCATGGTTATGACTATACACAGAGATCCCCTACTACAGAACAGAGTTCTATCCTGTTTCATACATTTTATATTATTTTTCACAATAACATAAAAGGGTCTTCTTCTTTCCTGACGCCTCGTTTTGGTTTGTGTGTGTTGCACCCACTTTACACAAACTCAACACTTACATATCCATGGGTGATAAAGGCAAATTTTTAAGAGGTCCTTTTTTATATCTACGGATTGCTATAATCCATGGTTGTGACTTTTCTTGTTGGTGCGGTCTCTGTAAAGTCAAAAGCAATGCAGGAAGGAACTGTGTGTTGTATTAAATGGTCGCATAGTATTAATAGTATTTAGAGCGGTGACCGAGGCACAGAGGTTTCGCACCTATAAAAAGAGTAAACCTGCTTAGCAGCTTGCCACACTTAGGGTGCACCAGGGTTACCACAGGGGGGTATCACGAAGACTCTCGAAGTACAGTGTGTGCACTACTAACAAACCATGTCTTATGTACAAAAAAATAAACTTGCACACATGAAATCACGTGACCTAGTACAATCTCCGACAGATTATGCACTGGTGGAAATAACTATTTTTAAAAGAGTGACCTTTTCTAAAAATCAAAAGGTCGTTCAAAATTTCCCTAAACTTGTTGCAAAACAGTTCATTGTGTTTAAAAAAAAAATCTGAACGTGGCGGGAAGAATACAGTGGATAAAATACACATGTATTTGTCTCCAATATGGCATGAGAGGTGCCCTGGCGCGCCACTTTAAAGGACGGGGCATTGGTCTACAATAAGTTAAGGTCTGTAATTCCTCACATCCCCAAATGCCCCAATCGCAGTAACTTTAGTGCATATGTGTCTATGCACATGCATAGATGTGCACACACATTTTTGAAATACTAAATATCCTTATTTTTACAAATGTGTACCTGTTTCTTTGTATGTGCGTGCGCCTGAGTGCATACAACGAGGGATAATGTGTGTGTGTGCATGTAAGATTTTCTGGGTGTGTGGGTCAGCATAGGTAAACACATGCAACATACTTTTCGTATTTATGTTTGTGTGTCTCTTTAAGAACCAGCAGGTAACTCATGTGATTTACATTTGTGTGTTACTGCGCGCGTATGTATGTATACACAAATGTTTACAGGACATACTCTACACAAGTGCATATAAATATATCAGTGCATTCACATTCATGATCACACACACACACACACAACATGCGTGCATGCATACTTATACTATGCGTGCATAAGCACTATTGCACGTATGCGTACACACACACATATGCACAGACATAATGTACTGCACCCCACCACGACCTCTCCAAGCACGGCCTCCCCTTGGATGTCAGTCTGTTTGTATGCATAATCAGTGTCTGACTGTGAAGTCTGGGCAAGTTCACGTCCATGTCTGGCCTGTCGCCTCTAAAGCACCGCTAATGCATTACAATGAAAACTTCGAGTCCGGCCTTCAGCGTTTACAGCGTCTGCGACCTCCCTCGCACGTCAGCCACTGTCTGCTCATCGCTTCACCCACCCTGTCAACAAGTCGGATATTAGGGTATGAGGAGGTGCATCAGATTGTCAAGTGGATGATGTCATCAGTGATGTCATTTGAGATGTCATCAGTGATGTCATTGACCATTTCATGAATGATGTAATATGTGAAGTCATGAGCAGTGCAATGCTGGTGCACGAGTTATAGTTAGCTGAACTAACTAGAACGGTGTCATTTCTATGGTTTTGTAAGAGTGAAAAGTCCACCTAACTATAACGTACCCGATACCCAAGTTTTTTTTAGTAATATATATATATATATATATATATATATATATATATATATATATATATATATATATATATATATATATACACACTCACACACACATATACATACAGACTAGACATATACATACGGGGCTTGTGACAAAGAGCTTTTGCTTGAAACGCGTCAGCCTAAATAAACAACCTTTAAATCTCAGCAGCGTGGAGTGCGAGTCTCGTCTTTGATATATATATATATATATATATATATATATATATATATATATATATTACCTACTGTCGGTCGCCAGTAGGTAGTTATAGTTAGGATTATTTTCTATAGAGAATCCGCAACATTCTATTGGGAATAACTTTGGCCTTGATTGAGGGATCTGCCTGAAAATTTCCTGAAATTTGCCTCGCTGCGCTCCACTCCTTCCCTGAAAGTTTGGGGGGGATTCGTCAAGCGGGGGCCGAGATAAAAGGAGGTCCCAAAACGTGTTTTCCCCATAGGGCGGTTGGACTCACTTTTAGCCCGAACGGCTGAATGGATTTCCACCAAACCTGGCAAAATTGTAGGTACTAGTAGCCCGATGTGCCTTTGCTATGTCTCAAGATATGTGCTCCAGTGGATTTTGAGTAATTTAGGTTAAAAAAATATATATATTGAGTGATGTCACTGACCATGTCATGAGTGATGTAATATGTGACGTCATCAGCAGTGCATTGCAGGTGCGCAAGTTATAGTGAGTCCAACTAACTATAACGTGGTAATTTCAATGGTTTTATGTCAGTAAAATTTCCAGCTAACTATAACTGGTGTGAAACCTATGGTTTTTTCAGTGAATATATATATATATATATATATATATATTACCTACTGGCGGTCGCCAGTAGGTATATATAGTTAGGATTTTTTCCCTATGGGACTTCTGAAAATTCTATGTCTAATAACTTTGGCGTTTGTGGACGGAATCGGCTGAAATTTTCAGGAAAATGGCACATTTTGTTTCTGAGCAGCTCCTGGAAATTTGGGGGGGTTTCGTCAAGGGGGGGCTGAGAAAAAAGGGGGGTCCCAAAACGCGTTTTTAACATTGAGTTTTCCATAGGGCGGTTGGACTCACTTTTAGCTCGAACGGCTGAATGGATTTGCACGAAACTTGGCAAAATTGTAGGGACTGTTAGCCCGATGTGCCTTTGCTAGGTCTCAATATATGTGCTTCAGTGGATTTTGAGAAATTAACGTTTAAATCAAGATATATATCTGTAACAGCGCTCCGGGCAGCGCTCCGGTTCGCGAACTTTTCGCGTATCGGAACTTTGCGAAGCGAAGCTGATTGGCTCTCCGGTGTCTGTCAACATTCTAAACAGTCCGGTGCGGCCGCCATCTTGTCTCTCGGTAGGATCGAGAGACAAGAGGAGGCCAAAACAAAGGGGGAAATGAAGGAAAGGGGTCAAGGTAGACCCCTTCTGACCCCCTAGGATTGATGAGGGGGATATTATAGAGCCACGCCGGGCCCAAAAAAAAAAAAAAAAAAAATCCGATTTTTTCGCCGTAGAGACGCGTCTTGGTTCGCGAACCGGGCAGCTAACCGGGCAGCTAACCGGGAAGCTAACCGTCAGTGTAACCCAAAAAAAAAAAAAAAATCAGATTTTTTTCGCCGTAGAGACGCGTCTTGGTACGCGAACCGGGCAGCTAACCGGGCAGCTAACCGGGAAGCTAACCGGCAGTGTAACCCAAAAAAAAAAAAAAAAATCAGATTTTTTTCGCCGTAGAGACGCGTCTTGGTACGCGAACCGGGCAGCTAACCGGGCAGCTAACCGGGAAGCTAACCGGCAGTGTAACCCAAAAAAAAAAAAAAAATCAGTTTTTTTCGCCGTAGAGACGCGTCTTGGTACGCGAACCGGGCAGCTAACCGGGCAGCTAACCGGGAAGCTAACCGGCAGTGTAACGGGAGTCTGAGGAGTAGCTGATTGGCTGTCAATATTGTAAACAGTCCGGAGCGGCCGCCATCTTGTCTCTCGGTAGGATCGAGAGACAAGAGGAGGCCAAAACAAAGGGGGAAATGAAGGAAAGAGGGCAAGGTAGACCCCTTCTGACCCCCTAGGATTGATGAGGGGGATATTATAAAGCCACGTGGGGCCAAAAAAAAACAAACAAAAAAATCCGATTTTTTCGCCGTAGAGACGCGTCTTGGTACGCGAAATGGGCAGCTAACCGGGCAGCTACCGGGAAGCTAATCGGCAGTGTAACGGGAGTCTGAGGAGAAGCTGATTGGCTGTTATCATTGTAAACAGTCTGGAGCGGCCGCCATCTTGTCTCTCTGTGGGATCGAGAGACAAGAGGTGGAAAAAAAAAAGGTGTAAATGAATGAAAGGGGTAAGGCAGACCCCTCCTGAACCCCTAGGATTGATGAGGGGGCTATTAAAGTTCCCTGGGGGGTGAAAAATAAAAAATTGCGATTTTTCGCGGTAAAGGTGCTTCCTGGTACGTTAACCGGGCAGCTAACCGGCAGCGTAACGGGAGTCCGACATATTGTGTTTTTTGAACGTTTGTGATATGTGCACGTGTGGATTTTGTCTAATTAAGGTTAAAAAAATATATATATATCTTTAAGCGTGTTCTGGCGCGCTTACGTTTTGGGTTTGGTTTGCGCTGCAGAGACGATACGTCACGGTTATGCGATGCATCATGAGGCGTCTCACGGGCTACGTGATCCGTCACTTAATAAAGAATATATTTTACAGCTATAGATATTAGCTTTTAAAAAACCAATGAAATTCACAGAAAAAACCATAGGTTATAGACCATATATAGTTAGGAATTTGCATTTACAAAACCTTGAAAATTCACTGAAAAAACCATAGGTTATAGACCATATATAGTTAGGGATTAGCATTTAAAAAACCTTATTTTATTTGCACAAAACCATTGAAATTCCATATATAGTTAGTTGCACTAACTATATATCGCGGACCCGCAATCCACTGCTAATGATGTCACATATTACATCATTCATGACATGGTCAGTGACATCACTGATGACATCACTGATGACATCTCAAATGACATCACTGATGACATCACTGATGACATCATCCAGTGACTGTCTGTTTCTGTAAAGTTAAAAAATGTCTTACATATTGAAGAATGAGTGGATGTATAAGTGTCTGGATGAAGGATTTAGTAGGTGCATGACTGACTGTATGAGAGAGTGATTAAATGTGTCTCACTGAGTGCATGGGTTAGTGACTAAACTGTCTTAATTTGTGCATCATTATATCTGTTGTTCTATGAACTGCTGCATGTGTTGATCAGTAGCTATATGAGTAACTGTATGGGTTATTGATTGGTTGTCCAAGTATTTGTATGGGAGAGTGAGTGTGTGTGTGTGTGGGGGTGGCTGGGAGGTGTGTGACTCTGTGCATACATGTGTGAACAGTTGATTCACTAGATCTATGGGTTCAAAACTGCATGTGGAAACAGCTGTATGGGTGGTTGACTGTGTACGAGAGTATTGGTGAGTGAATGGATATCTCAGTGCTACATGTCAAAGTAAGTACATATGTAAAACACAGTACATGTGAGAGTTCACATATATAAATTACTGTGCATAAGAGCCAGTGAATGTGTGAGTGGCTGTATGGATCATTGTGAACTTGTATCAGAGATTGTATAAAAGAGTAAATATGTGTTAGTATATGTTCGAATAAGTAAGGTGTGTATAACTGTATAGTTTAGGAAATGGAGGTGTGATTGATTCTTTGCATGACTGACTAGGTGTGTGAGTAACTCCATGGATGAGTGACAGTCTGTGAGTGTCTGTTTACACTGAGTGTATCTAAGGTTATATCAGAGTCTGAAGAGGTTCATCGTATAATCACATGAATGATGTCATCAGTGATGTGATCAGTAATGTCAAATGAGATGTCATCAGTGATGTCATCAGTGATGTCATTTGAGATGTCATCAGTGATGTCATCAGTGATGTCACTGACCATGTCATGAATGATGTAATATGTGACATCATTAGCAGTGGATTGCGGGTCCGCGATATATAGTTAGTGCAACTAACTATATATGGAATTTCAATGGTTTTGTGCAAATAAAATAAGGTTTTTTAAATGCTAATCCCTAACTATATATGGTCTATAACCTATGGTTTTTTCAGTGAATTTTCAAGGTTTTGTAAATGCAAATTCCTAACTATATATGGTCTATAACCTATGGTTTTTTCTGTGAATATATATATATATATATATATATATTCACTGAAAAAACCATAGGTTATAGACCATATATAGTTAGGAATTAGCATTTACAAAACCTTATTTTACTCACACAAAACCATTGAAATTCGCATATATAGTTAGTTGCACTAACTATATATCGCGCACCCGCAATCCACTGCTGATCATGTCACATATTACATCATTCATGACATGGTCAGTGACATCACTGATGACATCACTGATGACATCTCAAATTATATATATATACAACATTTCTATGGCAAAATGAAACCCCTCCTTTTGTTCCTTTGCAAATTAAATGTTTTAAGTGTTAACACTTTATTCCAATCAAGATGACTTCAGGTGTGCCATACTTTTGTCATAAGTAAGACTGTTAGCGCTCTAGTTGTTCTTTAGAACACTCTGGGACATTCTGTCACTGGGCTATAGTTGGGCTACATCTGGCTGATATTTGGGCTACATTTGTTTTTTTTTGTCTCTGGTGGCCATCTTTGGGCTACATTGGACTACATTTGGGCTCTAACATATATATAGCCCAATGTAGCCCAATATATATTTTTCAAAGTTAATTTTCGTAAAAACCACTGGAGCATATATCTTGAGACATAGCAAAGGCACATCGGGCTACCAGTCCCTACAATTTTGCCAAGTTTTGTGGAAATCCATTTAGCCGTTCGAGCTAAAAGTGAGTCCAACCGCCCTATGGAAAACTCAATGTTAAAAACACGTTTTGGGACCCCCCTTTTTTCTCGGCCCCCGCTTGATGAAACCCCCCCAAACACTCAGAAACAAAATGTGCAATTTTCCTGAAAATTTCAGCCAATTCCGTCCATCAACGCCAAAGTTATTCAACATAGAATTTTCAGAAATCCCTATTCAAAAAAATCCTAACTATATATACCTACTGGCGACCGCCAGTAGGTAATATATATGTATGTATGTATGTATGTATGTATTGGCATTTATATAGCGCACTACTTACCCGTAGGGTCCCAAGGCGCTTCGACCGCTGCGAAACCCTTCCTGGCTTCCCTGAGAGATGGTCCCTTAATGGGTATCTCCAGGGTGAGACCAGGCATCCCCGGCGGTCTGGTGGGGCCGTTAGTGAAGATGAGGCAAGCTAATGCCCAGAGTTGCCGAGTGTGATCGCTGATCAGAGTGGGCACCGAGGCGAGAGAATTATCGAGTCCGCTGACCCTGGTCCAGAAACCTGCTGCGCCGGGAATCGAACCCTGGTCCCGGGCCGTCCTCTGCTCTCGGGTCTGCCGCCTCTAACCAGTGAGCCACACTACTTCACTTATATATATATATATATATATATATATATATATATTCACTGAAAAAACCATAGGTTATAGACCATATATAGTTACTAATTAGCATTTACAAAACCTTGAAAATTCACTGAAAAAACCATAGGTTATAGACCATATATAGTTAGGAATTAGCATTTACAAAACCTTAATTTACTCGCACAAAACCATTGAAATTCGCATATATAGTTAGTTGCGCTAACTATATATCGCGCACCCGCAATCCACTGCTGATGATGTCACATATTACATCATTCATGACATGGTCAGTGACATCACTGATGACATCACTGATGACATCATCCAGTGTTTGTATGTTTCTGTAAAGTTAAAATATGTCTTACATATTGAAGAACGAGTGGATGTATAAGTGTCTGAATGAAGGATTTAGTAGGTGCATGACTGACTGTATGAGAGAGTGATTAAATGTGTCTCACTGAGTGCATGGGTTAGTGACTAAACTGTCTTAATTTGTGCATCATTATATCTGTTGTTCTACAAACTGCTGCATGTGTTGATCAGTAGCTATATGAGTAACTGTATGGGTTATTGATTGGTTGTCCAAGTATTTGTATGGGAGAGTGAGTGTGTGTGTGGGGGTGGCTGGGAGGTGTGTGACTCTGTGCATACATGTGTGAACAGTTTATTCACTAGATCTATGGGTTCAAAACTGCATGTTGAAACAGCTGTATGGGTGGTTGACTGTGTACGAGTGTATTGGTGAGTGAATGGATATCTCAGTGCTACATGTCAAAGTAAGTACATATGTAAAACACAGTACATGTGAGAGTTCACATATATAAATTACTGTGCATGAGAGCCAGTGAATGTGTGAGTGGCTGTATGGATCATTGTGAACTTGTATCAGGGATTGTATAAAAGAGTAAATATGTGTTAGTATATGTTCGAATAAGTAAGGTGTGTATAACTGTATAGTTGAGGAAATGGAGGTGTGATTGATTCTTTGCATGAATGACTAGGTGTGTGAGTAACTCCATGGATGAGTGACAGTCTGTGAGTGTCTGTTTACACTGAGTGTATCTAAGGTTATATCAGAGTCTGAAGAGGTTCATCGTATAATCACATGAATGATGTCATCAGTGATGTGATAAGTAATGTCAAATGAGATGTCATCAGTGATGTCATCAGTGATGTCATTTGAGATGTCATCAGTGATGTCATCAGTGATGTCACTGACCATGTCATGAATGATGTAATATGTGACATCATCAGCAGTGGATTGCGGGTGCGCGATATATAGTTAGCGCAACTAACTATATATGCGAATTTCAATGGTTTTGTGCGAGTAAATTAAGGTTTTGTAAATGCTAATTCCTAACTATATATGGTCTATAACCTATGGTTTTTTCAGTGAATTTTCAAGGTTTTGTAAATGCTAAATCCTAACTATATATGGTCTATAACCTATGGTTTTTTCAGTGAATTTCATTGGTTTTGTAAATGCTAATTCCTAACTATATATGGTCTATAACCTATGGTTTTTTCAGAGAATTTGATTGGTTTTTTAAAAGCTAACATCTGAAGCTGTAAAATGTATTCTTCTTTAAATCCAAAAATATATTTTAGATGTTTATTAATAATTTTTTTTAAAATATTTTTTTGCTTCGCTTTCGATTCGCGAACTGGGAAGCTTTCCGTTAGCTCATCTTGATGCCGCGACCTAGTCCGCGAACCGGTAAACGTTTCGTTTGCGCAACTGTGACGTTTTGCGGAAGCGCGACGTATCACTTTGTCGCGTAATGCGTCTTATGACGCGCCGCGTTAGCGCTCCCAGAAGTGCTCCGGACCGCGAACCGGAAACGATCCGGGACGCGGCGCGCACCGCGTAACGTGAGCGGAACAGGTCATGTGACTTGTTAATAAAACTTTTCATTGGTTCATTTCACTTTTGGTTTCCTAATGATGTAATACTAGGTCATGTGATCTAAAATTAACACTTTTCATTGGTTTATAACTTTTGCTTTTCCCAAATGATGAAAACCCCTCCTTCTTTCCTCACTCTGACTTTCATCTTGGTGAGAGAAAGACCATTTACATATAATTGAGCAATGGCTTCTGTACTTGCTTCAGCTGGTGCACCACCACCTTCACCTCCTCATGAGAAGAGAGGACCATCATCTCGGTTCATTGCCAACACAGAGGAGGAGGAAGAGGATGAACTTGAAGAAGAGGAGAGAGAAGAACAAGAGTTCTTACAGGAGTTGCCCCGTGTTTCCCGTCGGAAAACTAGTTTTATCTGGCAGTTTTTTTCAATCCCTCGAGGGGAGAAGAAAGTCAATGCAAAATATGCCACCTGCCTTATCTGTAAAAAAAGGCTATCAAGAGGCACTGAAAAAAAGTATAGCATGGGAAACTATACCATGCATCGCCATATGAACAGGTGGCATCCACTCAACTACAGCCGTGCAGAGTTGCGTGACCTGCAGGATAATCCCCCAACAACTCCTGTGGCCAGGTCAACCTTGCATATCTCTCTGACTGGAGGAGAGGCACAGGAAACCGTGCCAAACATTCAAAAGAACTTCAAACACATGAAGCTAACCTGCTTGTATTGTGGGGCATTGCTTTCATGTGGGAACATGAGCGTAAACTTAATGAACATTGCTTACGAGAATCACAATTGCCCTAACCCACCCAAACAGTAATTTTTTTTTTGCTCCTGTTGAGCCTTTTTCAATGCCTGTTTTTTGTTGTTTCCCCTCCATCAAAAACAAAAAAAATATAAAACTGTGCAAAAATACAAAAAAATCAAAAAATGTTTAGAAAAAAATAAATAAATAATAAAACAACAAAAACATTAAAAAAAATTCTTTTCAGAACTACCTCCCCTTTCAAATAAAATTGCTAGAATGTTTAGCACTCTGGCAAGCTCTATTTCTTTTGGTTCGCTTTCCAGTTAGCTGCCCGGTTCGCGAACTAGAAGCGAACCAAAATTTTTTTTTTTTTAAAAAGAAGAGTTAGTATAAGGGAAGTAAACAGAGAGTAATGTTAAAAGAAAGACAGCTATAGGGAGTAAACCAGAGATACTGTTTAATAGATCTATTTAACGAAGAAAAGATGGAAGAGGGTATAATTGCGAAAAACAAAATGGATAAGGAAGTGAAAGAAAAAAAAGAGAGTAGAACAATAACAAAGAAGAGTTTCTTGGAGAATGTGAGTGAATGTTCAAAATAAGATTAAAACATGTGGAATAACAGAGAGAAAAAATAGAAAACAGAAAAGAAGAAATAACTGAAAAAGATTAATTGAAACAGCAAAGAAATGTAAATAACATAGAGCCATATCATCAACATAGGCAATAAAAGTTTAGCTTTTTTTATCAGCAGAAATATGTCGCCAAAGTATTCTAATTAGCTTGATACATATGACTCCTTGTGAGGCCTGTCTTGCAACATGGTGCATCTTTTTCATCAGTGCTGCATCGGTTTCATGTGGCACGATTTTAAAACAGCATGACACATTTGCCTAAATGCATCAATTTGTAATTTCGACGCCTCATAACATATCTTTTGCACCGCTACGGTGTCACAAAACTGACGCACAGTGGCGCAAAACATACATACATATATCATAAATCTGTCCCTAACATTTTAAATAATTAATTCAGGATGACGATAAGGTGTGGTGTCTCCTGAGGTTTGTTTAAGGTGAGGCCTACTCAGGGTTGCATATCAATTTTACGCTTGTTGAAGAATACAGAGGAGATAATACATGTGAAGGCCTACCAATGAAGTAAGTCATGTCCTCTTATTACATCATTCATGACATGGTCAGTGACATCATCAGCAGTGCATTGCGGGTAAAAAGAGTAGAAAACATTTACCTTATAATTCTTGTTAACTTTTAAAAATATTTTTTCATACTTTCAATCTGTAAAAGAGAGAACAAACATTTCCAAAAATATTAAAACATGTATTTAAAAATTAGAAAAAAGAAGGGAAAAGGTTCAAGAAGAAACAGTTTTTCAACAACTTTGACATTTACAGAAGCCTCTGCTTCTCTACGTCCCCTACACAATCCTAAAGATATTTATTTTAAACAAACAGTATCTTCATGCTGATGAAGTGAGGCCTATTTTGGAATATGGTGCTTCTTTTGCATTGCTGATGTCTCACAATAGTGATGCAATAGCAGCGCAAAAGAGATGTAAAGCCATCATAAAATTGTGTCTAACATTGTAAATGATTGTTTCAGGATGCAAATAAGATGTGTCCTTTCAAGAGGTTTCTTTGAGGTGAGGCATATTCAGTTTTTTTTAAGAAAACAGTACCCAGAAGTACTGCACTGTAAGCATTAACTTTGACACTTACAGAAGACTCAGTTTCTCCATATCTACCTCACATTTCTAAATGTATATCATAAGTACAAAAAGCAGAACATTAATTATACATGTTAAATGGTTCATTTTTGCTGTTCTCAGAATTCACTTAAATCAGTGACTTGAAGGTATTCATCATGTAACAGCGGGGAAAAAAAAACACAATCAAAATGATTGTGTTTAAAAAACCCATTCAACCTAAGAAATCTGAATTCAAAACTCCTTAAAATTAACTTACTTTCAATGACGTCGAAGGATGTCCTATGAACAGCGTCCACTCTGTTGTGCTATAAATATTTTCAGCCCGCCACTTTCTGAAAGAAAACCTCCATCGTTTTGAAAAATATGTTACATACAAGAAAAGACTTCTCACATTCTACCACATGTTTCCACTTGGCCAAATCATGTTGCAGCGATTCACAACTCTTGTAATTCTTCCAATCAAATCCCGTCATTTTCTATTTTCGCAACTTTCAAAAAGAAAACATTTAAGATTATTTTCACAATCCTAGACTACTAATATCTTACCCTTCTTTCTCACTCATGTTCTCCTTTTCCTATGACACTGATACTGCTTACTATGAAGCAGACTTACTTGCATCAGGTTTATATAGTTGGATTTTTAAATCGACATTATAATTAAAAGTTTTGGACCAATAATCTAGACAGCATTGCAGACTTACATTCCCTCTACTTGATGAACCTTTTGCAATTCCTCAGAGGAAATCCCGAGATTCTTTCATTAAAATTTTGGTTTTAAAAACACCAGGTAAGAATTTTTAAGGTCAAACGGCAATTTTTTTTTGAAAGTTACAACAGAATCGTTGCAGAATGACCAGCCGTTTTTAGACTTTAAATAAGCTGTGTAATGTCCTGATGTTGTTGAAGGACCATCGTGATAGATAATTGCTACAGTTACAAAAGTCCTTCCTGATATTGACAGCTGAGAAGCAACAATTTTTTTTATTAAAGTTGACAATTTTGATCCATCAGGCCTACATCGTTGGATCATTAAAATGACATACTGGCCATATCTTCGAATAAATAATGTTGACAGCATTTCAGATTTACATTGGCTACACTCCATGTTGTGATCCGCTTCATTTACTAGCTTATTAAAGGAGACTGATTTACTGTCTGGCAAAGTTAAATATATAAATCTTTCTGAGTCTACACTAGTAGTACTTGATACCCTACAGTTCTCGCAGTCATGCTGCCATTGATAAGAAAGCCCAAACAGGTGATCTACATCTACACCCTCATCTTGCAATACATCAAACATATACATTAAAAACTCCTGACAATCCTGCTGATTATTTTCAGAGAAGTCTGTTTGACCTGAACATTCATCTAACAGATAACGAACTTCAGACACACTTTCTACTTTTGTTCGATCAGTGCTACATTTCTCTAACACAGAATTCAACAAACAGCATAAACTTTGTTCCGAATTGAACACAATCTGTTCTTTTAAAGTCTCTAGTGAAAAGAGAACATTAACCACTACATTTGCATAGCAGTTGACACCAGAACTGTTTTCAAATTGAAAACCGACAACATCTTCAACAGAATCCACTTTCTTTCTGCTTACAATTTTCGGTTCATCGACTTTTTGGCTTTTTGCTACAACCTCCCTACTATTACTGATATTTCTTCGTTTACGGCCTACCACACGTTTCTCAATCAAAGGATATTGAGGCAAATGTGGCGCATACTCTCTTCTTAACCTATTGTATTCCTTAACACAATCTAGATCCGCACAAATGTTTGTGACATCACAGTCAATCAAGTACAATCCCGATAAAGTTCTAACTCGTGACAATGCCACATATGCCATACCCTCCTTGAACACAGAACTGCCAATATTCACCAATGCACTATCTACACTTAAACCTTGCGATTTATGGATTGTCACCGCATATGCCAAGCAAACAGGAAACTGTTTACGGCGAACATATAAGTCTTTAACAAGCAAAAACCTAGCAGAACAACGACCAATTAGCTGTACTTCCTCAATGCCATCAAATTTAATTTTTAAAAATTCTATTCCATCTCTATTTCTGTATTTCTCAAAATCAACAACATTACCCATTGATCCATTTACCAGACCTCTTTCAACATGTAAATTCCTTCTCAAAATAATTCGGCAATTTAAACACACATTTAAAGTCTTTTCAAAACCCGCTGTTTTAGATATAGTCTTCTCTGATGAATCCAATTTTGATTTCAAATTCTCTGACAAAATAATTGTTGATCCCATATGCTGTATTTTGTCAATAGCTTCAAGTTTCACAATCTCTTGCTTTTCTAAATTCAACATTTTGTTGTTGAAGATGGAACATTCTGCAAGAGTTGGCATCAAACATATTCCAGATTTCTTCTCAGTAATTTTCTGAAAAATATTCTCAGGCACAACGTCTTCTTCTGGATATAAATTTGACAGTAATCGTGCATTTAAAGCTTCTTTCCCATGCTCGGTCACTTTTCCAATTCTAATATCTTGTAGAATATTCTTGTAATCTTCATCCTTCGCCTGACGCATATTTTCATGCAGTTCAGCATAATTGAAGTTTAACCATATATTGACGTTGCCAATGCTCCCTAGGCACTTCCTGGTATCTTCATGCGTGAGTATTTTGAACACAGGTTGACCTTTTACTGGTGTCAGCTGCAGAAGATCTCCGAAAACAATGATGTGTTTGCCACCAAATAACACATCATACTCAGTTTTAAGAACTTCTTGCATTCTCAAATGCACAAAGGCAAGCATGACATTGGAAACCATGCTTACTTCATCAATGATAAGAAGTTTCATTTTCCTCAAGACTCTTGAAACTTCAAAACAAGCATCCCCAGATAACTTGTGGTATTGTAATTTGTTGTCATGCTCCACTGGCAGCATCAGTAGACGATGCAAAGTAATACCTTTAATCTTATGTGCTGCCAGTCCAGTTGGAGCGGTGACAACACAAGACAGCGATGACTCAGTCCTTTCCTGCAAATAACAAGAAATTGCTTTAATGAGGAAACTTTTTCCAGTTCCCGCTTCTCCACTCACGTACAGTCGGACAGGCTTCAACGATGTACATGAGCACTCTTTCTTCTCATGACTTAATCCATGCTCAATTTGCTTGGTAACTTCATCATATATTTTCCTCTGCTCAACATTGAGTTGTTTTTCCAAGTCTTCTAAGTTAACTGAATCCTCCTGAGCATGTGCCATGGCTCTTTCCACTTCATTCATAGCAGTGGCAGCTTCATTTTCAATAATAGGTCCTCCAAGTGGATCTTGACTCAATGAAACAGAACTCTGACTGTCCTGAGAACTGTCTCTGGCAATCTCGGCTGCAATCGTTGCTTCCTGCTCAATTTCCAAAGTTAGCATTTCTTGATATTTGGGAAAAGCAGGACATTCTATGGTCTCCTTAGCAGCAGTGAAAGAGTCTTCGTAACAGAGGAAATCCCCAAGCAGTTCCTCTTCTGCACGCCAAGGCTTGAAAAGTTGCAAAAGTGCTAAATAGAAAAACTCCTTTTTTTCTGGAGATTCGCCACTCAATTTTCGATGGTTTACTAATTGGCATTTTCTTTGCTTGACCAGACATCCCTCACTTCCAATTACAGCATACACTCCATTCTCAATATCTTCTTTGATGTTCCTCTTGAATATATAATTTTGTAGAACCTCATATAGACAAACATTCTCAAGGTGACTGCTTCGATTTGGATAATATGTATCCAACATGTTGGTCTTCAAAATGTCGGTACTGTTTGGTTCCTTTTCTGCCAAATACTCAATTTCCCGGACAGGTTTTAGAACTCGATTTCGCGTTGCAGCAAGACCAAGACTCGCCCAAACGATACTCCTGGATTTGGCATAGAGACTTGCTGAAGACAACCGGTCAGAACATTCATAAGCTCCAATTTCTCGATGCGACAACATCTTCAGACTGAAACTGTACAACTTCTTGCTGAGGCTCTTTTCATGGGAAATGTCCTCCCACATATCCTTCAGTTCTGTCTTTTCTTTTTTGGTGATGTAAGATGTCACATACCGAGCCACAGCCATACAGTTGTCAGCCACAAACTGTATATCCATGTTAGCATTCCACATGGACAAAATCACTGGGTTGTAGTCGTTGATGTACTTGGACTCTTCGTTCCTTTTCAAACTGTATGTATTTTTGGGTGATTTCCTCGTGACATTATGTCGCAGCGAAGACATCAAACTGTTCACTCTTCCTTTAGAAATCACCGGTCGTGGAAAGTTGAAACGACATTTGGTGTAGAACTTGTCCTTGTTTCTGAATTTACGACGACAGTACTTTCCACAACAATGGCTTTGGAAACGTAGAACTTGTTCTCTTAGGCTTTTCTTCTCCGTTGCGTTTGGAACAGCACACGTAGAATACTGTTCTATGAAGTTCATCACTAACTCATCCGGATCTGTTCCAAGTTTAGGTGCATCCTTGATCCACAGCAACATATGTATATGAGGAGCACCTCTTGCTTGGTACTCCTTTCTCCAGAAGAAATCCAACACCTCTCCAAGAGGTGGATTCTTCCTATTTGTGATGAAAGACATCATAGCTTCAAATCTATGATTGAAGTACCTGCATACATTCACTGGATCCAAAGAACACAGTTCTCCTGGTGTCTTGAATTCAATGTTTTCAATATTTCCATTTGCCTCTCGTAGAAATTCAAGTAAGTCTTCCCAGCCATACTCTGCACAGCTCAGAGTAAGGAACCATGTTGGAGTTCCTAAGTTCCTCAGCATACATTTTAAATCACCATGACGACGATACCAGTACTCATTAGTACCACGCTGACACGCCATGAGATTAATTAGGTGAGAATCCAAAATACTGTCTTGGACATTGACTTTATGCATAAAGTCACTTGCCGAGATGTTTCGCATCTGTATACCACTTTTTAAGATGTGGTTCACTGCATATGACAGTCCAGACAGATCGCTTTCAAACAAGAGATGAAACAAATAGGGAATGCATTGACGAAACCTAGGATCTTCTGCATACAATCGTAAAGTCCGGTATTCAGATGCAGGAATTTGATGAGACCGCTCATCATATCTTCCTCCTTGACCTGTTGGAAATAGCTGTGGGAAACACCGAGCTTCCAAACTTTCCTCCCAAACACTAATGGGACTCCCTTTGGCTTGTTTCATTTGAAACAACTCAATTGCATTCCCCATTACTTCCTTGGAATGCAAAGGATGAACACTATAATGTTCATATATTTCTTCACTTTTAGAGGCCTCTACTTTCTCAATTTGGCCAGCACACAAATCGCTATCCTCTTCATCACTTACTTCCTCTTCTGCAACATATACATTTATATAGTACTTATTATTTTTCTTCAAATACAATGTTGCCTTTTTGACTTTCCTAACATCCACTAAATCTTGCCATATTTTCTTATTCTTTGTCGGAACACCATTAACCAAGATAACCAAAGGTTCCTCTTCAACTTTTTCTACTCCAATTGTGTTAATGTTTTTGTTCAAATCTAGAGGCAAATAAACAACTCTTCCCTTTAATCCTCTCTGTAAATCTGATGGAGGTAACTTCCCTGTCTTTGGCTCCATTCTTACAATAGCCTGAAAGGGATGAATACTTTGAATCAAAATAGATTCATAAGTATTTAAATCCTTCAATTCAGAAGGAATCTCAACTAATTCAAGATTATTATGAACCGCCCTAGCAGGCATCTGGTTTTTGTTTAATTTGTTACAACAATAAGTACACACACGTTGATCCGATCCCAAATTAAAAGAATTTTCTACCATCAAGTATGTGGCAAAATCCTTCCATTCACTATTATTTTCCCTTTCACTTTTTGCATATAAATCCACTAACTTAGTCTGATTCTTATAATAAGTGCGTCGACAACACACACAAGTGAAATTAGGCCTCTCACTTGATTTCATCTGAAACGTGGCAATTTCCTTCTGAAAATTATCTGTACTGGAAACCTGTACATTATCTTCAACATTATCCTCTACTTCTGGGTCAATTTGAACATTCTCATCTTTATTTCCAAAGTAACAAAACTCAATTTCTTCACAAATATTCTTGACATCTATTTCAGAACCATGCAAAAGAGCAGCACATAATTGTTTAAGCATAATTGCTGGACTCTTAGCATGATACAACATTCTCACTATTTTCCTGACTTTATTATGATGCACTGCTAGCATCCTGAAATGATGAAAAACACTCTGGCATACTCTCCTGGAAAGACAAGCCAGTGAATGACCACGCAAACCTGTCACTTGTCTCACTCTGCAAGGATCTAATTCTTGCAACAACTTCATTTTCTGCTTCAAACTTTTCTTATTAAATGTCCGTACAAAATCACAAAGCAAATTGATGGAATCCTGCCGCACACTGCAAATAGAACTACACTTCCAGGTGTACACAGGACGCTTAGGACGTCTTCCTAAAACCTCATTACCTAACACCTCGTCTGTCTCTGTTGTCACAAGTTTTTCTTTTTCAACTGGACAACCATCCTTCACTTCATAAGCTCGACCACTGGTGTCAACTGCAAACACCAAATCATTATCCTGAAAATAACTCTACTCATTAAAAAATGCCTCACAACTTGAACTATGCACCCATTCTCCCGAAAAAACTTCACAAAAGTTACTACGATTTACTACTCTCTTCCATCTACTATTTGATTTGAAATCAGAAATTACCTTGCTTAGTGTCCTAATTCTATTGATTACCAAAATAAACAACTTTCGCTTAATTTCAAAAGCATGATCAATAATTCTCTACATTTTTCTTCTTCTTATAAAATGCCACTTTCTGTTGGCCTTTTTAAATATTTTTTAATAAATTAACTATTATTCTGTTGCGGAACATTCGTTTTCGAATGTCCCTAAACTGTTGTTTCCTTCTACTATCATGCACAGAGTTATCTCTTCCTCTACCAGTAACATTTTTGATGGGTCTTTCCTTTCCATTTAAATTGCTTTTCTTTTTCTGGACTAAAACATTTTTGGGAGAAATACTTTTTTTACTACAAATATTTCTTATGAATGATTTTGTGCTCTTACCCGGAGCTTTCTTGGTGATTTCACGAGTATTTTGGATAAAGGACTGCTGCAATAATACATGATCTTGCTGTCTTTGACGTTTTCTCGCCTTTGTAATACGATTTTTAGTTGGCATTTTTTCAATTTATAAATGATGTGCAGTTGAATCTGTGGAAAAATATAATAAAAAAACTGTTATTAACCACTATTACCAAACAGTCATCATAAACTTAACACCCTACTTATTATATAACATAGCAAATCTTTGGCACCACCACTGCGTCACAAAAATGACACACAGTGGTATAAAACAGGCATACAATAATCATAAATCTTTCCCTAACATTTTAAATGATTTATTCAGGTTGACGATAAAGTGTGGCCTATCTAAAGGTTTGTTTGGGCCCAGATCTTTGGACTGGGGTAAATGGGTGTCATTGATCCACATTCGGTCCATCACCTGTTTTGTTTGTTTGAGGTGAGGCCAACACACGGTTGCAGATGACATCATAGACACTCAAATGCCTTATAAATATGACCCAAAACAACCTATGAAGCTCTAGCAGTACATATCTACAAATGTAATTGATTTCAAAAAATCGTTTTTAAACACAGCATATAAATCAATTGTATAGCTGCATTCAAGAGGAAATGACTGAAAATGTCCTTGAGACACATGAAAGCGTTTTATTGAATGCCCTTGCACCATTTTTGGGACATTATTAACATGGCTATGTAACTCCCATAATCAAAATCTAAATTTGCCAAGCACAGGTGGGAGCGTATTTACAACAAACTTGCCCCATGAGGAACGCTTTCCATTGAAAAAGGGAAAAATAACATCATAGACACTCAAATGCCTTATAAATATGACCCAAAACAACCTATGAAGCTCTAGCAGTACATATCCAGAAATGTAATTGATTTGAAAAAATAGTTTTTAAACACAGCATATAAATCAATTGTATACCTGCATTCAAGAAGAAATGACTGAAAATGTCCTTGAGACACATGAAAGCGTTTTATTGAATGCCCTTGCACCATTTTTGGGACATTATTAACATGGCTATGTAACTCCCATAATCAAAATCTAAATTTGCCAAGCACAGGCGGGAGCGTATTTACAACAAACTTGCCCCATGAGGAACGCTTTCCATTGAAAAAGGGAAAAATAACATCATAGACACTCAAATGCCTTATAAATATGACCCAAAACAACCTATGAAGCTCTAGCAGTACATATCTACAAATGTAATTGATTTCAAAAAATCGTTTTTAAACACAGCATATAAATCAATTGTATACCTGCATTCAAGAAGAAATGACTGAAAATGTCCTTGAGACACATGAAAGCGTTTTATTGAGTGCCCTTGCACCATTTTTGGGACATTATTAACATGGCTATGTACCTCCCATAATCAAAATCTAAATTTGCAAAGCACAGGTGGGAGCATATTTACAACAAACTTGCCCCATGAAGAACGCTTTCCATTTAAAAAGGGAAAAATAACATCCTAGACACTCAAATGCCTTATAAATATGACCCAAACAACCTATGAAGCTCTAGCAGAACATATCCAAAAATGTAATTCTTTTCAAAAATCGTTTTTAAACACAACATATCTGTTTCAGCTTACATGAGAGACCATGGAATGGGCTCCATGTACAACAATAACTTGTGTTACTGCATGCCAGAATGCTAAACCGAATATGCAATTACAATTTCTCAAAGAAACAAAATCTATTTGTATTTCACTTGAGACAAAGCCACATTTTAAAAACACAGCTTTCTTCATCATTTTCTCCTTAAATCATACTATTCTCTTTCTAAATTAAATAAATCTTTTCTCACCTTAGCAAATACTTTTTGAGTTTCAAAACAGTCTCAGAAGTACACCAAATTGTCTTGAGCAGATCAAACAGGATGCACTCCAGAGGCTGCAGCTATTGAAAGCACAGAAATACAGATATTCATTACACATATCTCTCATATTAGCCAATCATAACTCTTCCCTCACTTTTTTCAAATCAAAACCCTTCCCCCCTCTGCCCTCTCTGCCTTTTTTTCCATAGCAACCACCTCCTGGAAGACCTCTCATGTTAGCAAATTCACACAACAATGTTTCAATTGAACTCTGAACTCTCACTGCACCTGCGTATCCAGTGCAATCTTTCATTAAATGTTTTTTCTTTGACCATTCAAATTGCATCTTTCAAAGAACACATCCATGCACCCTAACCTTCTGTTTTCAGAAATGGAAATCCACCAATCACTGCTAATGAATCATTAGCACTGAAACTCCACAGGTTTTTTTCTTTACAAACTCCTACTGTTTCAACTGCCCTTTCATTACCACACTTCATCTGACTGCAGCACAACCTTCTCTCACCATGTTTAAAGTCTGGATTGTTGGACATAGTTACATCCACTGGGCTCAAAGGTATGCTGAGAACAGAAATTTACCTAACCTCAATTTACAAGATGTGGAAATTAAGTGGTTGGGCCAAAGAGGATTAAAATGTCACCAATTGATACCATTGGTGAAAACCTTTATGCATTTGCCAAAACCTGACCTGTTAATTGTGCACTGTGGAGGTAATGATTTGGGCACTTTGACTGGAGTAGGTCTGGAAATGCTTTTAAAGGACACCTTTGAGCAATTAATGGCACTTTTACCTCAAACTGCCTTGGTATATTCCAATATATGCCAAAGACAGAAATGGAGGTGGTCCAACCAATTTTGTCCACAAATTGAGAAAGCGAGGAAGCATGTAAACAAATCTGTTTCAGCTTACATGAAAGACCATGGAATGGGCTCCTTGTACAACAATAACTTGCGTTACTACATGCAAGATATCTACAGAGGAGATGGAGTTCACGTCTCAGATGAGGGCAAAAGAATTTTCATTCTGAATTTAAGACTGTGCATAGGTACCTACTTATAAGTACCTAAATGTACCATAAACCCAAAAGCTCTTCTCAGAGCTACCCTTCATCTGATCACTCACAATTATTATTTTTTTCTAACTTTTTTCACTAATTTTCCACAAATTACGCTCCCCGAGGCGCTACCCGGTTCGCGAACCGAAAGCTAACCTCGCGGAATTTTTTTAAAAAATGTTTTTTTTCCGCACATATAAGCCTCCTCAGCCACCCTCAGAAAACCTAGGGGGTCAAGATAAGTCTACCATGACCCCTTCTACCCATTCTAAACATTATTTGTCCTCCATCTTGTATCTTAATGCGACCGAAACACAAAATGGTGGACCCCCGTGACGCTTAAAGTTCGCGAACCGAGCCGCTTCCTGGGAAGCGGTCCAAAAAAAAGGTGGGAAAGTAATTTACAGAAAAACGACTAGAGACACTCTCACCAAATATAGATTAGCTCATACTACATAACAATCCCTTTCATTTTCACAAATTTGATTGAAATTCCATTTAGCCATTAAGCCTGTAGACCTCTCTAAGTACCGTGAGGTAAATTACTTCACAAAACACATCTGAAGTGTTGGAATTGACAACCAATGAAAATGTTACTTTCATTTTCTACTTTTATTATCTAACATTTGATTGGTTATATACCTGTATATATATAAAGGAGGAGAAGAAAACACAGCCATTTTGACTGCTACTTCTTGTTGTACTTGTACATCACATTTGAATAGCTATCAAACAATTCAACTTCTTTGTGAAGGTAAGTTGTTATTTTTAAAACTGAAGTATATTGTGCACTATAACTTAATATGGTAGACTTTTTCTGATAGATATATACTATCCCTCTATAGTAGTTATAGATTTAGATAGACTTCTCTGTTATAGTTATGAATGGAGTTAGGCTTGTCTTGGTTAAATCACATACACTTTTTTATAGTCCTATTTCCACTCTGATACTATACACTGCCAAAAGATAAATTCACTGATAAAAACTGCCTATCTAAAATTATTCCCAACAGTGCCCTATCTCTACTAATATATATTTTTTTAATCAAAATTTCAGGCAAAATGGAAGGCGAGCAACAAGTTAAATTTACAATTGTACTGGAGGAGAGCAGCCAAGAAAAAATTGATGATTTTATGGATCAAAGTAGAGACCAGGAACTACTACAATGTGTTGAAGCAGTGGATAACCTGCTTCAAAATGAGGACAATTTACACCCTATATTCAATTTTGAAATTTCTGACACTGAAATGTTAGAAAATTTAATGAATTATGAAACACAATCAAAATAAAAGAAATACTTTAAAAATAAAGAAAACAAAAAAAAACAACAAAAACAACAAACAATTAACATACAGTATTAGAAAAGTCTATCATTCTTTTATCCTTATAGTCCGCTGCCCAGAACACTTCCCGGTTCGCGAACTTGGCGCTCACCACGCCAAAAAAATAAAATGTTTTTTTTTTAACCTTCCTGGGCCCTTTTAAAACCTCCACATAAAACCTAGGGGGTCAACGAGGATCTACTATGCCCCCTTATGGTAATTTCCCCCTTTGTTTTGGCCTCTTCTTCTCTCTCGATCCTACCGAGAGTTAAGATGGCGGCCGCTCCGGACTGTTTAGAATGTTGACAGACACCGGAGAGCCAATCAGCTTCGCATCGCAAAGTTCCGTTTCGCGAAAAGTAAGCGGACCGGAGCGCTGTTACAGATATATATCTTGTTTTAAACGTTAATTTCTCAAAATCCACTGAAGCACATATATTGAGACCTAGCAAAGGCACATCGGGCTAACAGTCCCTACAATTTTGCCAAGTTTCGTTGAAATCCATTCAGCCGTTCGGGCTAAAAGTGAGGCCAACCGCCCTATGGAAATTAACATGGGAAAAACGCGTTTTGGGACCCCCCTTTTTTCTCGGCCCCCCCTTGACGAACCCCCCCAAATTTCCAGGAGCTGCTCAGAAACAAAATGTGCCATTTTCCTGAAAATTTCAGCCGATTCCGTCCACAAACGCCAAAGTTATTAGACATAGAATTTTCAAAAATCCCATAGAGAAAAAATCCTAACTATATATACCTACTGGCGACCGCCAGTAGGTAATATATATATATATATATATATATATAGTTTCCATAGGAAAAGCGTGTTTTGATTTGCCAATAACTTTGACACCATTTGACGAATCTTCACATTTTCAAAACTAATTTTTAACTCAGGTCAGCTCCTGTCATGAAAGTTTCACGGTGATTCGTCAAGCGAGGGCCGAGAAAAAAGGGGGGTCCCAAAACGTGTTTTCTCCATGTTAATTTCCATAGGAAACTTTAGACACGGCTACAGCCTGAACTGCTGAATGGAATTACACCAAATTTGGCAGAAAGATAGCTCTTGGTCCAGAAAGCACGCATTTTTTTAAATGCTGTAAATCCGTTCAGTAGTTTTTGAGATATTTAAAGGTTTACAGATATCGATATTTGAGAATTGTGAGATCTGATTGGCTGAGCCCTCCCGAGCACAAGCTTGCCTCTGATTGGCTGCCAACACTTCATTTCTGGAAGTGTTGGCAGCCATCTTGTGACGCTGTACCAAGGGAGAAGGAAAAAGGTGAGAGGAACATTAAAAAAGAAGAAAAGGGGGCAGGGTAAAAACACCCTGACCCCCTAGACCTGGGCAGGGGGTCCCACATAGACCCCCAGGGGTAAAAAAAGCATTTTCTTAAAATTTTCGGCCGGATTCACTTGCACAGCGCGACTCCGGACGAAAAGATTTAAAAAAACGAAGTGCAGGCTCGCTTTTTTAAAGCCCCCCGGGTGGGCCAGGTCCTGGGGCAATCCTAATTTATGTAGTGGGGGCCCACAGGGCCCCCGCAGCCCCGGGGACACCACCTCCCTGGGGCCTTATTATTTATGTGCGGGGTGCAGTTGGCCCCGTGCAGCCTCGGGGACCGCCACCTCCCCGGGGGCTTTATGATTTATGTGCGAGAGCACGCAGCCCCCCTCAGGCCCGGGGACCGCAAACTCCCCGGGGCATTATTAATTAGAATCGGGGGAGCCTCTCGCCCCCCAAGCCCCGGGTGACCGCCACCTCCCCAGGGCTTAAATAAAATTAAAAAGTGTGGTCGGGGCTCCTGCCCCTCACCACACTGCCTCAGGACCACCACCTCCCCGGGGCTATGCAAATTATGGGAGGGGGCCACGTGGCCCCCCTCCTGGAGCCCTCGATGGCCCTGGAGACCGCCACCCCCCAGCATATTGCTGTTTGCTATGACAGGGCGGGAGCATGGCTCCCACCCTGTCATAGCAAATTCTGCTTGGCATCATTGAAGCAAGTGCAGGAAACCTGCTCTCACTTCCCTGAAGCGAAGCAGAATTGCTTTCGGGCAAGGGGAGCTGCATGTCAGCAGCTCCCCTTTGTAGGAAGGTACCTCCTGACTATGGTTGCCCCCAACTTTTTGCCCTGTGTTTTAGCTGGTTTTTGACATAGTCGACCTGGGACCCTGCCAATCAGGACCCCAGGCCTACTGCTCTCTCTGTAAAATGGATTCCATGTACCTTAGGTACATTTCCAATTGGTACTGGGCCACCTTATCAGACCCTGTAACTCAGGGCATAGGTGTACCCAGGGCATACCAGGGGCTGAAGCATGTATTATGCCACCCCTGGATGGCCATCTAAATCTGACACAACTGGCTGCACGACAGCTGGGGCCACGTGGCGTACTCGCCCGTTGCTGTAGGTGTAGTATCCCTATACCTAACCTTAAAATGGACACCCGAGTTCCTCTCAGTCACTCCTATAGCAGGCCTTGACAATCCTGAAGGCAGAGTGCATGGAACCGTGTGAATTGGGCTCTGGCACGAGCCGAGCCCGGTTGCAGCTTGCGGAACCAAGACCCAATGGCTGTTCCATGATAACGCGTATCATATCGGTAACTTCGGTATCGCGTTATCAAGACATGTCGAGTAAGGTGTCATACGAATCGGGGTGCTGCCCTCTCACCAACCCTGGCGACGAGGTTAGCATCCCGCCCTTCTAGAGGGACACGACATGTACGTAACTGTGAACCCCGGTTAAAGTTAACTGAAGCCTCAGCTCCACAAAATGGACGCTGCCACCACAGACACAAGTCTGACCTCCTGCTGCTGGGAGTCCTTCCAGCGAGGAGAGCTTGGACAAAGGGTTTCCTGTCAAGGGCGGTGTTCGCACCGTCCCAGACAGGGTTTGTGTATTCTGGGTAGGTAGGGCTTTGCAAGAAGGTGACTGCGGAGTGGCACCCCGGTGCTCACTACGCATCTGCCGGCTAGAACCAGTTCCAGGGGCGCGCAGCCCCTGACCTGGGGAAAGTCCAGCAGGGGGAGAGGGGTGTAACTACCCCCCTTCCTGGTCCCACCCTTAGGGCCGGACCTAGTCATGTACCCGCCCCTTTCTTTAGGATAAAGGCCGGAGCGGGGACCCTTCCAAATGAGATCATCTTTGAATCAAGAATACTTTCTACGAAAGGACTTCGAGACTCTTCTTAAGATTTCTCCCTTGTGGCTAAGGAGTAGTCACCCTGCATCCGCAGGCACCATCTAAGAACTCTGCGGTTTGCTGCAAGTCCTTCCTCAAGGATCCGACGGCCCAGCTCGACGAGACCCGGCTTCCCTGGCACCTCTGACCTCTACCCACATCGTCAGCTCAGCTGAGATCTGTGGGTGCGACGAGACCTCGAGGGACCAGCCATCATCAAAACCTGCACGCTTTCTTAACCAGCACGACCATCGAAGCAATTCTCTGGTGAGTGCTCTGGGGTCCGAGAAGCCCTGACCCTGAGTAGCTCCAGCACCGAAGTGCAGTCTCCCAGCATCTCCACGATCTGCGTGGGGCCCTTCTGCTCGCTGCTCAGCCCGTTGTCTGGTCACTAGCCGCTGGCTTGTGCCCTTCTTTGACGACATCCGACAACCAACGCTGCTGGTCTGGTTGCTCCAGATCGGCCCTTGCTCCCTTTTTCGAGAGGAGCACTCCGGACCCTCCTGGTCCACTCAAGACGCCATCTTAGGCCCACCACGTGGCCCTGAGATCTGCCAAGGCTTGTTGCCCCAATCCTGGGCCCAGCGACGCCGACAGCATCAACCTTCGTGGGACAGCTCGCACCTCCATCCTGGTCGCCGACAACGCCTCCTGGTCCGTGAGACTGCAGAGCCTAGCGTCGCCCACTCACCTAGTCGAGGTGACGGCCATCCGGTGCCTTCCTGGTACCCTCTGACTACTGGCTAGTAGTACGAACTTGGTCCCCTCTGCTTTCAGGTGTCAACAATCACTGATCCAGGCTTGGATTTCTACGAACTATTCATCACTGGTCGCCGGCCAGCAACTCCTTTTCTTCCGGCTCCTGGCTCGTCAGCGAAGACCCCCGACGCCTGTAAGACTTGTGCAGCCGCAGCCCTCGTGGCTAGGTAACTTCGGCATTCTGGTGCCTGCATAGCCTCCTTACTCTAGGGTCCCGAGTCCCTCGCTTCCGACTTGCCTTATCGAGTCCGCCCGAGACCACTAAACTTTCCGTGCCCTCGGGCACTTGTTTTAATTGTGCACTTGAAGTATTTTCTAAGAGCTTTTGGTTCTGTGCTTAGTACCCTGCCCTCATAAAGAGTACAGGGCTGTTGTGATTCTTAATAAATATACTGTTTATTTTCATAACACTTGTGTGGTGTCCTTTCACTTGGTGTTCAAGGGGTATGTGATGGTATTACAGCTGGCTTAACACGCCCTCTAGAGTTTAGCCCGAAGACTGCTCGTATCCACGCTACTAGGATAGCTGGTCTAAGGTTGACTTACAACCAATCACCATAAGGGTCGTTGGAACGATACATAGTGGTCGCTAGAATAGCGAACGCTGCATATCGGGCCACCATCTCACACCCTTGTCCAAAAGCAATGCCGGCTTCAGCAGGAGGCGGAGACCTGGCAGGGATCGCGGGGGTAATGGGGCTTCCCCCGCTGTCTCCAATGTGAGGACCCGCCCCGGGGAAGGGGTCCCGGGGCCAGAAGTGGCCCGGGAGGGGGGCCACTTGGCCCCCCTCCCATAAAATGTATTTAAAAAAAAAAGGCTGGCCAGGCCCATGTGGATGGGCCTCTGGAGGGGGGCCATGCTGCCCCCCCTCCCAAATGTTTATTTTTTTAAACCACAAGGCCGGCCAGGCCCCAGGGGATGGGGTCCCCGGGCCCAGAAGAGGTCCAGGGAAGGGGGGCCACGCGGCCCCACTCCAATAAAATAAAAATAAAAAAGAAACCAGCAACTCGCTGGAGGCTCCGCCCACTCCCTGCATGACTCTGCAAACGGGCCACTGGTGCGCTCTGCGTTGGGGGGTTAATTCCCCATTGCTAGTGGGGGTCCACCAGGAACGTCCAGTAAGCCCCACACGGTGGGATTGCCGAGAGGTGTTCCAAGGCCACGCCCCTTTTGCACACCACTCTGCAAACGTTCCTCTTGGCGTACTGCTGGTGAGGTGACGAGGTCCTATTGTCTCCTGAGGACCTCAGGACTAAAATGGACTTCATCCCCTGAGCAGCAGTGCACCAGGGAGCACGTTTGCAGAATGTTGGGCTAAGGGGGCTTGGCCTGCTATGAAAACTTACCAATGCTGCCGTGTGGGACTGACTCGAGGTAATGGGAGGGGTAGTTGGCCCACAAAGATGTCATTGGGGCCCAACTAACCCTCCTGTTACCTCCAGTAAGTCCCACACAGTGGTATTGCTAAGAAATCTTCAGAGGCCACACACCCCTTTCTCCACCACTCTGCAAACGTGCCTCTTGGGACACTACGGGTTGGGGGTAAAGTCCACTTTACTCCTGAGGGACTTTGAGTGCCAAGAAGCCCTTCTGGTACCTCCTGTAAGGCATACGCAGTGGAATTCCTGAGAGGTGGCTGGAGGCCCAGCCCCCTTTCTGCACCACTCTGCTAACGCGACTATTATGTTATAGTTAGAAATGGAATTTAAAAAACCTTAAAAATTCCCTGAAAAAAAACAGATTTCAGGGACGTTATAGTTCGTAATTAGCATTTAAAAAACCTTTGAAAATCACAAAAAAACATAGGTTTCAGTGACGTTATAGTAAGTAATTAGAATTTAAAAAACCTTTGAAATTCACAGAAAAAAACCATAGGTTTCAGGGACGTTATAGTTAGTTGGACATTTCACTCGTACAAAACCAAAGAAATTCAGCAATTATAGTTAGTTGAGCTAACTATAACTCGGCCTCCACAATGCACTGCTGATGATGTCACATATTACATCACTCAAGACATGGTCAGTGACATCACTGAAGACATCTCAAATGACATCATTGAGGAAATCACTGAGGACATCATCCAGAGACTGTGTGTTTCTGAAAAGTTTAAGGATGTTTTATATACATATGCCAAGGTGTATTGAAGAATGAGTGGGTGTACGAGTGTCTGAATGGATGATTTAGTAGGTGTGTGACTGACTGTATAGTGAGTGATTAAACGTGACTTAGTGAATGAATAGCTGAGTGACTAATCTGTGTGAATGTCAGGATCAGTCTGTCAGTTGGTGTGTAAGTGGCTGGATAGGTTGGTGAGTAGCTACATGAGTGTCTATATGGGTTAATTATTGGATGCTGAGTACCTGTATGGGTGCCTGAGTGTCTGGGTGGGGGTTTGTGATTCCCTGCATGGATGTGTGAGTGGGTGATTCACTGGGTGTATGGGTTCATGAGTGCATCTGTGAGGGGCTGTATGGGTGGGCGAGTGGGTATATGGCTGTTTTGGTGAGTGAATGGATACCTCAATGGTACATGTATGAGTAACTACACAGGTGAAAGGCAGTATATGTGAGTGCTGGAGTATATAAGTGACTATATGTGAGAGTGAGTGACAGAGTGGCTGTATGGATGAGTGTGTGCTTGTGTCAGTGATTGTGAAGAGAGTAAGTATGTGTTCGTAACTGTATGAATAAGTGAATTGGTGTGTGTATAACTATATAATGAGTAAATGGCGGTGTATCTGATTCTATGGGTGACTGACTAGGTGTGTGAGTAACTATGGGTGAGTGGTGGTGTGTATCTTACAAATAAGAGAAAAATGGTAAGGGTGAAAGGAAAAGCCAGAAAATAAACCTTACATTTTTGTCACTTATTCTATTTGTTTTTTATGAAGTCCATCCGCTCAAAACCTCATGAGGATCTACTGTTAAGATCCCAGCCACTCCAAAATATCACTAAATAAATTAAGGGAGCATCGTGATGTTCAAAGATGTGTTACAGGTTCAAAGATGTTGATTCCAAAATATCTTTTTATTTAAGTTCATGAAGAAATGGCGACAGCTCCCATGTCACATCCTCCAATTTGTTAAGCACATCCATGGTGTCCCCGATATAAGAGGGTAGATTAATCACCAGGGGTTTCATCGATTCAGCAATTGATCTGTATACGAGTAAAACTTTGGAAGAGCTCCATAGGTTACAAGATCGCAGCTTCCGTAACAAAAGCAGGTTTACTGATAACTTGACGCAGGGGGAGCGCACTGCATTATTCGGGTTGAGATCAGACAAGAGTATTGTGATACAGCCAGCCGACAAAGGGGGCAACATTGTTATTATGAACAGGCACGAATATAGTGGAGAAATCAAGCGACAATTGATACCACATGTTATGTGAATTTACCGGGCAATCCGATAGGAGAAGCAACTGCTCGCATTAATGACAGACTTTTACCTTGGAAGGAGAAGGGGATATTAGATTAAGCAGAATTTAAATATCTTAAAATTACCAATCCTTCCTTTCCTTTGATATACACTTTGCCGAAGGTACATAAGTCTAGGACCAATCCTCCATGTAGGCCAATAGTCTCCGGGATTGGCAGTATGACAGAACATATGTCGGAATTTTTTTATTTTTTTTGAATTTTTGAAAACCTTTATTGTGCAAGTAGAAGCGTACAAATACGGGCCTACAACCAATCAGGCCGGCCACAACACAATATAGGCGCACGAAATCAGGATTGAAATTCTCCAGCAGTTTCTCAGCAGTATATGAACAATCAATCAACAGTAAGGGGCCTGATACAACCGCTAGGAGCAGGATAAGAGAAGGTTAATTTTATGATATAATAGGAGTATAGCAGGATCAATTGCATCTGTTGACATCTGAATTCCTATGGCGGGCAGTTGGTAAAGCGGCAGTACAAAGGAGCAGTGAGAATCGGAAGTAATAGCAACAATTGGCAAAGGCAACGCATAGTTTCCCCGTTTCAAAGCAGTTCCCACCGCTGCCCACCGTCCACCCGTCACCACTTGAATGTGTGCTGGTACAAATCAAAGAAGTCAGAACAGCAATACAAAGATAGCCATCCACTATACTAACCCAAAGAAAGGGAAAAAGAGAAGAAGGGTAGACAAAGGGATGGGGAAAACAATAAAGAAAGAACGCAGCGCCGCAGTACGCGCCCCACGGCGAGTAAAGCACACAATACTAGAGACCCACAGTCAGGGTCGAGGCAAGCAAGACGTGTAAGTGTGCGATCATTAACATTAACGCGAAGAAGTCATGTCCTACACTGCCAGCCAACACCCCATGGAGTACGCGCGCGGACACAGCGTCCCGATAAAGGGATACAAAAGAGCCATAGAACTAAGAAAAAACGAACAATATAAAGACCCCACCCCACCCTGCACCCCTGCAGAAGGCTACGGCCTACCCCCCCGGCAGCGTGCCTGTCGCCCTAAGTAGAACCCGAAATACAGAAGAATCAGAAAGTAAGAAAGAACACTACAGACAAAAAGAGGAAATAAAGGGGGAAGAAAAAACCAGTGGGAGAGGAGATATGCAGTCGAACATTCAACTCCCGCCCTAGCACAATTAGAAATCACATCGAAACGAGATCGACACAGACTCAAACATCAGGAACATGAAGAGGAATTGGTCATACTGTTTCAGCTGCGAGCAGTCCTCATCTCCATACATTAATTAGCAGTCAGCCGAGTCAAGGCTATCTCACCCCTGTCCTCTCCTGATCATTACTTTAGTACACAATAAAGGAGAATACAGCAAGCAGTTAGGCATGGAGTGTACGTAGGATCGAAACAAGGCAGGCCAAGGGTGCAAATCAGGGGATCCCAGTCTCGAGCAGCAATGCAAACTATGGCGGCAGCGGACCAAACTGGCGAAGAGCCACGTCAGGAGCAGCAGACAGCGTAGGTACAGTCCCGCCGACCAAAGAGGGGAGGTGTCCCCCACCAAAGCAGTTCGAGTCAAGCAGCTGCCGAGTACTCCGGCCAGACTGACTTGGACGGACCCCGGCGTGGGGCCCTCACCCACGTCCGCCACAATCAAAACCTCCTGGAGACTCAAGGCAACAAACGTATGAACTCTCAGATGAACGGCGGCCGCATTCCCTGCAACAGCCGGGAGAGACAAGTCAGCACACTCCCTCAGTCGGGCCGCATACATGGGGGGTGGCCCAACAAGCCCGGCGGCCAAACCTTTATCTTGCACAGCTGCGTCAAAGGCCATGGTCGCGCGCCAGGAACACAGGGCAGCGAAGGCATCGCCAATCGCGGGTTCACTCCCACAATCTTCAGCCATCGTGCTGGTCGACAGACCAGATTCGCCGCCCCCAACCGGTCCGAAACCCAGGGCGCCGGCCGCCATTTTGTCGATGCAACAAGGACGCTCCGTTCCTCAACCCCGGACCTGGCCGTCGAACAAGGCCCAGCGGAGTCTCGCCGGGTCCCGCTAATGGCAATCTTGGTGCAGAAAGATGGGCCGCCCAGACACAAGGGGTAGCCGGCGCCACCGTCTCATGGGCGCCGCCCGCCGATTCCGGGTGAAGGGCTTCAAGATGGCCGGACAGGACAACAAAGGGGGGGACCAGCCTCCTGTACTGTCAACCCCGAGGCAGGCCGCGCCCCGCAGCTGAGCCCCCGGGCCAACAGACCGGCCCGGTCAGTCGCCACCGGTTCAACCGCACAATGGCCTCTTCAGCCGACTCCTCTCCTCCACCGGGGGTCGGCGTCGATACCCCACTCCGGCCGACCGTCGCAGGCGAGTCCCCGGCCTGCACGCCACGGAGGCTCCGGAGTAAACAAGGGCACAGCTCGAAATCCGCGGCACCCAGGAGTTCCCGGGACAAACGGTGAGTGCAAGCAGTCTTTCACCTTTCCATATTTTGTCGATTGCGTCTCCTCGGGGCAGTATGAAGTACAGGATTTACGGTGCAGGCAGGAAGGTTGACGGAGCCGAGCTACATTGATGTCGGAATTTGTTGATGCCTTTTTGAAACCCCTGGTGATTAATCTACCCTCGTATATCAGGGACACCATGGATGTGCTTAACAAATTAGAGGATGTGACATGGGAGCTGTCGCCATTTCTTTATGAACTTCAATAAAAAAGATATTTTGGAATCAACATTGTTGAACCTGTGACACATCTTTGAACATTTATTTATTTTTATTTATTTACTGGCTTGTATAGCGCTGGTATCGACTCCCGTGGGAGCATCTCCGCGCTTTTGACATCTGCCACAGTGCAATCGGGAGAACGTAAGCTGTCTAAAAGCTGAAAAGGAAGGTCTTTAGCATCTTCCTGAAAGGAAGGTATTCTGTGCAAAGCCTTAAGGAATTAGGAAGGCTGTTCCAAAGAGACGGTCCAGCTATTGAGAGAGCTTTACTGCCCTGTCTTGCCTTCCTCGCCCTAGGCACTACTAAAAGGCCCTGTTCGCTCGAGCGAAGAGGGCGGACGGGCTGATAGGGGACAAATTTGGTGGCCAGGTATGTCGGACCCATACCATTGAGACTCTTGTGTATGGTACAGCATACCTTGAATTTAGCCCTCTGTCTGATGGGTAGCCAATGAAGCTTTTCCAGTAGGGGCTTAGAAGGGGAGCGAGGGGGTGCATTTAGGACTAGCCGGGCAGCCGTATTCTGGACTACCTGCAGTCTTGCCATGACTCCCTCATTGGCAGCTAGCAACAGGCCGTTACAATAGTCCAGGCGACTTATGACTAGTGCCTGTACCAATGTTCTTCTGCTGGCATCTGGCAGGAGGGGGAAGATTTTGCGTAGCATACCATCACGACGCTCCCTCAATTTATTTGGTGTGTGAGTATCTGTATAGGCGTATGAGTGTGTATATCAGTGGGTGTATTGATGAGTGACTGTATGGGTGAGTGGATGTTTGTGTAGACCTATGAATCTGTGACTGGATATGTACTAACTGGTATTGGTGTGTCTATGGTTTCCAGAATGGCAGTCTGTATTTTTTAGTATGTGTATGAAAGGTTATATTAGGGTGTGAGGAGGTGCATCAGATATTATGTGGATGCTGTCATCAATGATATCATCTGAGATGTCATCAGCGAGGTCACTGACCGTGTCATGGCTGATGTAATATGTGACGTCAAGAGTAAGCAAAAAGACCAAATGCCAAAAGTTGCATTGTTCAGATAGGTATCAAAACTATGATAAAAAACTGTACTAAGCGAACACATTTTTGTTTTTTTTACTGTTCACGACCACCGGGTGCCAAGAGCGCTGTTTGTACATGGTTCATCTCCATGATCACATCAAAAATCTTGATTACTCTTTTAGCGCTACTTGCTAACCGATTTTGAACATAAAATCTTCTGAAGAGACAATATGTTTAGTACGACCTTTAGGGAAAGTCAATAGGATCCTAATAACAACAGAGTCAAGAGTCTTAGAGTTTGACAATCAGGAATGGTATTTTGACAGTCTGAGCAAAATTTTAACCTGAACGGCAACGAGCAAGCTCTGTCCAAAACATCGTCAAAACAGAACTCCTTGTGGGGCTCTGTCGTAAGTGTAAAAATAACTACACTACAACAAAAGTAAACAAGCATTGCAATGCAGTAGGTCTCGTGTTTTGTAAAAGTTAAAGCAATTGGTGTTATGAATTATACTTTTTATTTATATATTTTGGTTTACAGTCGAGTGAGTATTTAACAAAAAAAACTTCCTTGTACATCAGTTTTCAGACGACAATAAAAATACCAAGATGAATCGAGTGATTCATTTTCCTACTAGTGAGAGTTCAGAATTTTGTCTGGTTGCCGTTTTCACTCATCGTAAAGTAGCACAGAGGGTTAATGTGCCTGCTACAAAGAACATGTACCATCAGTGCTTTAAATGGGCCGGAACTCACAGGTACTGAGTCCCGGCACTTCTTTTTAGCACTCTGAGTACTGGCACTTTTCTACTGCCAAAGAGAGGAACGGTACTCATGAAACTGTAGGCACATTGACTGCTAGTGCTGGTGATCTGTCTCTGACAACCAAGCACGTCTGTAGCCCTGACTGGTGAGCAGAGCCCCCTCTGAACTATTCAGCGGGGTCTCATTTGTATACCGTTCTGGTGTTCACCATCATGCTGTGTTGCAAACACAGGATCGAGGCAGCCAGGTGACATCACATTTAAGAGAGCAAAGGAAGGGAACAAGGTCAAAATGGCTTTAATCCTACCTGGTTCTTTTGCTTGAGTGTCTGCTTATGTATGTCGAGAATATATAGTGTTATGCTAAGCAACAGGAAATAACAGTATGGAAGCAGCAAATATTATAAAACATGTAAATAGTAAAACATCACTGCATTTGGCTTTCGTTTTTTTAAACAAATTAACCTGTTTTGTTTATAGAAAAGCATTTCTCATGTGCTTTGGTATGTGCTGCAACTAGTATTGAAGCCAATAGGTATTAGCATGTCTTGCTCTTATCCCTGCCCACTCTGCCCATTTAAAAGAGTACCTGCACTATTTTTTCCTCATTTAAAGCACTGTGTACCATGCAGATCAAAGAACCGAGTGTGAGTGAACTATGAACAGCACTAAAAAAAAATGAGTGTACATCAGAGAGAGGCTAGGGAGAGATGAGGTTCACTGTTGGAGAGTGGTAGCGAGGGAATTCATGGAGAAGTAGGATATGGGGGAGGAGAGTGCCAACAAAGACAGTGTAACGGCTGCCACCAGCTATCGAGCCGGCCCTGGCTGGGAGTGTCAGCACCCCACTCCCTCCGAAAGTACAGGTCTAGTTGGCGCCTGGACCCCATTCATAGATCCAGGGCCTGGTGTGGTGCAGTAATGTGCAACTTCAGAAAACCAGCATTTACAATGCAATAGGTCTCGCAATGGCATTTGTTTTGAGCTATTGGCATTGAAAATGCCCCCTCCTTTGTGAAGCATTAATCAAGTAATGACGTTGTAAATGACAATGTCTTTTACCCCCTGTTGCCCCCTGCAAAGTTCATCATAAAAAGGAATATCTGACAATTGCATCTTAAACATTTTGCAACAATTCTATAGTTTCACTGCGGTTCTAAATTAAATTGTAAAATAAAATTGATATTCTCATAATATTAGCACATTGAATGCATTCAAATAAAATGTTATTGTTTTATTTGTCAGACCAACTGTAAAGAGGGGGGTGAGTACTGACAGCGCCACCTGAGTCAGACCCAGCAGACTATACCATCCAATCAAAGGGGGTTGGAAAGTATTGTAATCTATCACAAAATGTGGACCTCTTGCCAGCCTCACTGGATCGAAGCAAATCTCCCATAGTTCCACAGAAACCCAAAAAGGCATTTTCATGAGGGGCCATGGGCCGTAGTGTAGTACTATTCTGGGATGCAATAACATCAAGGTTGGAGGTTCAAGCTGAATACGGGTCGAAGGAGTGTTGCTCAATTGTCAGAGCGGGTACCTTTGGCCCGGGTTTGAGCTTCATTTAGGCAGGAGTAAAAGATCTGGGCTAATTTATGAACGGTGGTCGGTATATATTTTTTGTACCTTATTGCAGCCGCTTTACCGAATATCTTGATCGGTATTAGGTATCTTAATTTTACGCAGCTGCTTTGAGACTGTCTCATGATAACAGCTATACCAATCATCTGTGAATATAAAATGGCACTATATATATATATATATTTAGGTAAGCGGTACGTGTGGGAAGTGTCTGCACAGGTAGGAGGCTATTTGCCTTTCCGGAGTAGCAGCCGCTTACATAGGCAGGGAAGCCAGGCAGGGCGGCCCAGGTTTTAAAACTTGTTCCTGGGTGGCCGGATTGTTAATGCGTCCGACGTATGTCAATCTGAGGATCGCGGGTTCGAGTCCCTTCGTGGGCGGGTTACTTTAAAAAATAAAAAAAAAACAATAATAAAGTGGGCGGTCCAAGTGGAAGGTAACTAGAAATGCAGAGTGCCTGCCGAATGAGTACAGGAGCTGCCAAAATGGAATGGATAACGCAATGGCACAACCCAATAACCTCAGTATCGGTGATGGGGCCACACAGCCCTTCCCGCTCAGCAACCAGGTTCAAAGTCCGCCATCGGCGCAGCATGATCCCGACGGGATAGCTTACAGGGTGAGCACGGGAAATGGCAGGCGGAAGGGAGGGCTACCAGGAGCATAGCCACAAATGTTTTTAGCAATTTAGAACCTGGCTCAGCAAAGTGCCTTCAGTTACAAGGCCCTTGCAACATCATGTGGCAAGTTTGAGAGCCCGCTTTATACAGTCATGTGCATAATGTGAAGTTCACCTAACATTAATTATGCGCTGTATGATGGCTTAATGTGTTAAGAACTTGCTGCACTAACGCGGAAAGCGCTGTGTAACAGTTGGAAGTTTTGTGTGAGAGGCCTGCAGTGTGCGGCTTTCGCACCTGGATTATTTCTGCGCATGGTTGGCGTGATGCGTTATGTTCATTTGCTTCACTTGATTTTTCATGTTTGTATCGTCAATGTGGGTGGATTTACTAGGGAAAGTTGTTGTTGTGTGTGAATTGGTGGCCACATAGAACAACGAGAGCAGGGGAATTGTTATAGGGGGAGTGCCTCTTAAATATTGCCTAGATGTGCTACCTGTTGAGCGGTGTACCATATCATGCCTTATTAATTTGTCTTACACTAGAGTTGAACAGGATATAAATGAAAGGGTGTAATGGTTGAGATGTGGGCTGTGGAAACAGTGGCGAACAAAGGGTTAATCGGACCCTATGGCAATTTAGGAGACGGGGCCTCCAGAGAAGTGGGCCACTCACACTACAGGATCATCATCCCGGTGCCCACTACACATGTGGTACTATTAATAGACACGCCCAGCATTAGGAAAGGCGCTCTTGGCTGACGGGTGGGCTGTGAGGGGAAGAGCCCGCATTAGTTCCGGTTTCATTTTTGGAAACAAAGAAAACTCTGTGAGCTTGGGACGGTAGAGGGAGGGTGGGAGTAAAGTGACGGGTGGGGCGTGTTGTGCCTGCCTTCAGCTCTGCCTCCTTTTGGGACAGCCATCTTGACTGGATCACAGATTGTTTACATAACACGCCTCGTGAAGATAAGAAAGTGCTTAACGACAGCCGTGCAACAAGCGATCCAGTCCGGAGGGGCCGTCCCAAAATGAGAAAGGGCGGCAACAAAAAAAACTAATTTCCAATGGCAGGCCACCGTTTAGCATTAACGGTGACGCCAGTCAATGAAAATGAGGGGCAGGGCTTTAAGCCCCATTCTGAAATCTCCTCTCTAACTATAGGTCTCACAGAGTGAGCGGCGCATACGCTGCAACGCTAGGCAAGACCTAAAAATGACAGAATCAGAAAGATATGTGATGAGGAGATGGTAAGCTGTATGAGTGAAAAGTAGAAAAGAGATGTGGGAGGAAGAGAGTGGGGCTATAGTAGAAGAGGTAGGAGGAGGAGACATGGTGTGGTGAGAGGGGAAAGAGTTCAGGTGATTGTTGAATGAGACTACGGTAAAATGCAAGGTAAGAGGGGCAAAGAGCCAGATCTGGAGATTCGACAGACTGGAAAGCAGCAGGAAACAACACAAAAAGAAGGCGGAGAGCTGAGAGAATGGAAAGGGGCAGGAGACAGCAAACACTGAAGGAGAAGAGGTGGCAGAGAGAATGTTGAATTGCAGGATGAGAGGCTAGAGAAGGGTGCATAAGTTATCGGGAAACAGACACTGAGGAGTCATTGAGTGACAAGTCCAGACTGAAGTCTGAGGTGACTAATCTGGAGGGAGAGGTGGGACAGAGTAATGGAGTAGCATGGGTTGTGTAGCTGTACCATGAGTTACTGAAAGGTATTTAGAGTTTTTTTTTGGGGGGGGTATTCCGTTAGATACAACGAGGGGGGTCCGGGGGGATTTATTGTGTTGAGATGCCTGTGCGTTATTGGTGTATGACCTGAATGAAGCAAGTAATGTGCGCTCACTACGGTCTCGTCTCTTATGTGATGGTGGCCCTATTGCATGTGATAACATAGAGTTCACAGTACCAACAGTGAATGTACAACAGTTCCCATTGGCAAGTACGGGTTATGTAGTGTCATGAGAGTAAAACATCACTGGTGCCATCAGCATTAGTGCCTGCATGTTGGCGAGTGTGTATTTTCAAACTGATGTTTCATCTGCAATAGTATAACACTCATTCACTGATCAGTTACATGCATTATTAGTTAGTGTGATGTAGGAATGTGGGGATCATATGTGGGTGTCTACACTGATCCTTACAAGGCAATCTAAGTATACAATACCAAAAAGTGGAGTGATGTGCCTGCCCACTGGGACTCTAGCGACTGTACATCTTTATATTATAGATGTTCAGGGACACCCAAAATCTCCAAAGGTGTATTGGCTTGTGAATAAACAATCTATGACTGATGTCATCACCTGTACCATCCAGGATTGGGGATGTTCATATGGCTATATGGAGTGTTGTGCTGTGTGAATTCAGAGTATCTAACTTCCGATTGTTTGGACCTCAGCGTTTTCTGTGATTGTTATCTGTTAAATGTGATACAAAGCTAAACTACATGTGTCCAGCTTTCTTTTGACTTTTCAGGTAGTGGACATATGATGTAATTTGGAGTGCAATGAATATTTGCATGTTACATGATGTCTGCCACAACAGTAATTGATGGTACATTGGTGTTTAACTTGACTTTCATGACATCATGATGCGTTATGAGTAATAGTTAGATTTGTTTGATTTTGGGTCTTGAGTGAGCAGTGTCTAAATCTCACACTTGGATCCATCTTTTTGGTTACATCTCTTACAATTTTAAACCACAAGTGCCAAAGTATGCAAGGTGATCAACTATCCTAGTATGGACATAAGGATGGAGTGTAGACAATTTAATCAATGCATTTGGGCATGTCTGGGGTATGACATGAGTGGATCCAACTGCTTGCAGGTTATGTAGCATGCATGCATGCATGCATGTGGTCATGCTAAATTTGAACCATGAAGGTGGTGTGATATGTGGACGTCAATGTTTTCTGTGAATTTTTGATGCTGAGGTGTAGAAACGTAGTTGCTATAAACCCATGTTCCATGTCATTTCAGATACATCCAGGGAAAGCAGAGGAGAAGGGACCAACGTCCTTAGGGACACAGCTGATCACAGCAGTTCCGTACATGAGACGTCCGACAGAGAGGGACCCAGTGACAAGGAGGGTGCAAGGAGTGCCCCGGAGGACATCAGCTCAAGCTCATCATCATCCAAGTCCTCCTCTAGCAGACATTCCTGAGTGGTGGCAGGCCCAACAGGATCAGTTCCACTTTCATCCTTGTCTGCGATCATCCCGGTTGTCCCCCCCAAGTTGGCCGTTCCCGCTCCTTTAAGAGGGGAAAAGTCTCCTTCATTCCAGGCACCTCAGCCCCTGCCCCCATTAGCCCTTTTGCCCTGAGTGAGAAGGCTACTGACCTCCAGAGGAGCACCTCTGCGGGCCAGACTGGAGTCCTGAATGCCATCTGGGCACATAGCAACCAGCTGACCCAGATGGTTGCCTACCTGGAAGGCATTCACACGGCCATGCCTGTCCTATATATATCCTTTCAGGCTCTGGCCTCCTCCCTCACAACAGCCATCCACCCATACCAACTTTCCACCCCTCCCCTTCCCCATCCACATTCCCTCTTCCCATTCCTATGCCAAGCACACACACACCTAAGCATGCACCCTTCATCAGGCACCACTCACAAACACAATTAACTCAATTAACATCCAAGTAACTCAAACATACATGAACATCGCAGAAACTCATCTCCCTCAACACCCCACCCCACCATCGCTCCCCACATACCCTCAGGCATCACAGAAACTTATGCAAAGACCTTCAAAGACCAACCCATACCCACAGACACCACACACATCCACAGACCCCTACACAACACCCAGCATTAAAGCAGACATCACGCCAATATCCACAGATCCCTCCATAACAAAAATATTCCCAGACACCGCACGCAAAGCCACAAACTTCTCCACAACACCCAGCACATCCACATCACTCCCGCCAAAAAAACGCAAATACTCAAATTCACCCAAACAACAGACACCAATACAACACACAGTGTAGACAGCAGACCCGTCCCACACTTCCACTTCCTTTCTCCCAAACCTAACTCCATTCTGAACACCCTATCTGTTTTCTTTGTGAATCTGTCATGATTGCCCTTATCCCTGTGTAACCTGCCCCCCTCTCCCAAAGTCCTGACAACGCCTCCCATACCCAGGCCCATCCCTTCCACTTCCCATTCACCTCTGAAAAAACAGCCTCCCCACCCACTAAACCAAGTGAAAAAAAGACAAAAAGAAGAAAGAAAACCTCCTAAAGCTAATAAACCCAGCCCAAAAGTCCCCAAACCCTAAAAGCCCCCTTCCCAAGTATCATCTTCTAGGTGCCTGCAATGCTCATTGAACGCCCCTTTGTGATGAGGTTCCCTAGCAGTATGGGCAAGTTTAGTGGCACAGTATGTGCTGTGACAAATGGACTACGAAGGGACTGGCCTTTGTTTTATTTTTGTATGGCTTTAAATCCATTCATTAAAACTTTCACAGTTTGGAAGACATTAGCCACACCATTACTTTCCTATTTATTTGATGTTATTGTATATTTAGTGATGTATGAGTACAGTTGTGTTTGCTTGATCACTGATTGCTGCTCCAGTTGAAGTGGTTAATATGATGTGACCTTGGAACCAGTGCTGGAGTTGGACTGCACAAGAGGAAACGTTGGATGGTGTATCTGTGGGTTAACATCCAAATGAGGCAGATATTGCATTGGGTGACAGGCTATGTGGTAAGTATTTCAGTTTGTCCTGGTCACTGTCAATGTCATTTAGGTTGCACTCCTCCCTATGATGTATTTTGGATGTGTGTTTGATGTGTTGGAATAAGATATTTGTGCATCCACACATGGAGGGTGTCAACTTGTCATACCGTTGGGGAGTTCTGCATGGACATATGTTCATTTTGCAGTGTGTACCATACAGCTATTTCATCTAGATGTGTGCCACATGCTATTAGTGCTGTGTTTGCTTGAATAAGTTGCACTTACCCATTCCATACACATGAACAGCACTTGGCTATGCTATTGTTAGTCCCTCATACACTTCAGTTCCCAAGTCCAGTGCACATGGAGTTTGTCAGACATGTGCAACATATACTGTGCCCGAGGGCCCTAACCTTTCATGATTTCCCTCGGTTGAGGCATAGCTATCCTGCAGAGTTTTTCCCTTGTGTCCTTAGAACGGTTCTTGTACTGATTCTATGTAATCCCATTGACTGACATTGCCCTTTCATGTAGCTGATGTGTGAGAGTCTAATACAGAGTTGTAGCAAATAAGGTGTGTTTTACTGTAATGACACAACCATATAGATGTTTCTCTGTCATCAAAGCAGGACCTGGTATGTGTGCAATGTGATGTGTCACATTCACTAAAGCATCTTGGTTGGAGTTGCAGGGGCAGGGGCTTATGGTAGGGGAGGTAGCTTTTCAATGTCACTTTCCCAACACTCTAGAAATGGTAAGCTGAATGACTAATGAAGATCAGTAGTAACAAAGCAGACAAGTGGGAAAGGGCAAACGATGTGTGACAGGCATTAATAGGTGTGATATTTTTGAAGAGGTGCTGTTGTGGAACACAAAATAATGCACACATCACTATCACTATACATAATTTGCAAATACATGTCCATTTGTGTACAGTATGCCTGTGCAGTACAGTGTTTTGGCCTAGGAGGACATCCTCCAGATGTATTTTTGATTAATGTTTTGAAACAATCCCAGACAGGGTCCTTGTATACGTGTAACTTACTTAGGGACACTGTGAGAAAGTGCATTCTTTCTGCATGGTTGCCCCCACTTTTTGCTGAACTGCTGATGTACTTTGACTGAGTATGCCCTGGGCTCCTGCCAATCAGGTACCCAGGGCCTATGCTATTTCCCCAAAAACGTGCATTGAAGACCAAACCCAATTGGCACTCTCTGTTCACAGAATCAGCCCATGGTAAATAGGATCACAGGTACCCAGGGCACTGTGACCAGGGAAGGCCTCCAAGGGCTGCAGCACTTATTGTGCCAACCTTAGAGGCCCTGTACCTTTACACTCACACACTGCCATTGCACGCTGCGTGTTTTGGTGCAGAACAAAGTGAAGAGTCGACATGGCACACATCCCTGTGTGCCATGCCTACAACCCACTGCCCTGGCATGGATCAGCCTCTCGCTGGGTGCACTATACCAGTGGTGAGGGTACAGGTGCATGAGCCCTGTAACCCTACAGTGTCTAAGCCAATTCTTAGACACTGTAAGTGCATTAATGCCATTAAGAGTATATGGTGCTGGGAGTTTGTCATTACAACTCAACAGTACCCCAATGGCTTACTGAGAAGTTACTGAGACTTTTTATTCAACCTACAATCCGTACAATGTCCAAACTGCATATATAAATTGACACCCCCGTTTCCTCAACAAATACAAAATTTACCCCAAGTAAACACCATGGCCAAACCTACCCAATGTGCGCTTATTAATGCTCGGTCACTTACAAAACATAAAGAGGATATATATGAACTCATACTAAGTCAAGACCTAGATCTCCTCTTTATAACAGAAACATGGACAGATCAATCATCCGGTCCCGATCTCCGCACAGCTGTCCCGGATGGATATTATGTGGTCAGGCAGGATAGACCCCCAGGGAAAAGAGGAGGCGGTATCACCATTGTACATAGAAACAATCTGGTCACAAGGATAGAACCAACTAACCTTGATTCAGCTGAAGCACTAATTTTCTGCATTAGACTCTCCCCCATGCAATCCTTCAATGGCACTCTTATTTACCGCCCACCCTCCCTTCGAACCCCCTTTCTAGCATCCCTTAATACCCTATTAGAGCCCATAGCAGCTAATCCGGACTACACAATATTAGGTGATTTCAACTTTCATCTAGAAAATCTCAATGACAGAGATTCGTCAACTTTAGTCTCTGACCTTTCCTCAGCAGGTCTCAAATTACTGATTACCGCTCCTACCCATCAGGCTGAGCATACATTGGACGGCATTTTTTCCAATAATCCTCATATCACCTCACTTTCAGTAAAACCATTAACATGGACAGACCATGCTGCATTAATGTTCACCATTATAACCAGGAATGTCAAAAACACACACTTGACAAACCGTTCTACACAATTCAGAGACTGGAAGAATTTGGATGATCTAACTTTACAGTCCACCCTGCTCGCTACCCAACCAGGGCATACAACGGATCCCCACATTGCCTCAGAAAATTACACGGCCTGGCTCAATATTGCCTTCAATGCGTTGGCCCCTGTAAAATCTATACGGCCAAATCGCAATAGACCCTCCGCTCCTTGGTTTTCCGAAACCCTCAGACTGGAAAGGCAGCGTTGTCGAAATTAAGAAAGAGGTTGGCGTAAACTATGGTAACAACGATAGAGATGCCTACAAAAAAGCTTTAGACATTTACAGAACGCTGTTAACTACAGAAAAACAAAAATATTATAGGGAGCAAATAGAGTTAGCCAAAAATTCCACTAAACAACTCTACCAAGTTGTCTCGAATCTGTCCACCCCACCTATGTGTACTACCATAGAACCATCTCAAAATCTGTGTAATGAACTGGCAGATTTTTTCAAACTTAAGGTTAATGACATCTTTTCTAACTTTTCCACAAAATTAACTTCAGAACCCACCAGTCCCAATACAAATCACTCCCCTACTTCCACAGCTTTGTCTGAATTTACTCAAATCACCCCTACACCGATAAAGGAAATGATAACAACTATCAAATCAGGATCACCACTGGATCCATGTCCACCTATGATCATTAAGCCAGTGACCAACCTGATAGCTCCCACTCTGACAAACATTTGCAACGCAATGTTTCGTTCAGGTTCTCATCCTTCGGTTTGGAAGAAAGCAATCATCAAACCCTTATTAAAAAAAACAAGCCTGGACCCCTCAGAATCCAAAAGCTATCGACCTATCGCATCCCTCCCCTTTCCGTCAAAAATATTCGAAAAAATTATGAATCATCAGTTGGCCAATAACATCGACCAGAATAATCTTCTTGATGATACCCAATTCGGATTCAGGAAGGGTCATGGGACTGAAACTGCCCTGATAAAGGCGGCAGATGAGGTCAGAGTGATCATGGATCAAGGAGGCGCAGCAGTTCTGATATTATTGGACCTGTCTGCGGCCTTCGACGCGGTCGATCATAACATCTTGATCGACCGTGTTGGAAAGATCGGCATTCAGAACAAAGCCAAATCACTGCTGACTTATTTTCTCTCTGGCCGTGAGCAATCAGTTAAACTGGGTGATTTCTTCTCCCCTGTTTTCACCTTACCGTGTGGTGTTCCTCAGGGATCCTCGCTAAGTCCAACGCTATTTAACATCTATGTGTCGGACTTGGCGAGGGTCATTAAATCATGTGGTATTGGGTTAACATCCTATGCTGATGATACCCAGTTGGTGCTGGCTGTTCATAACAACGGAGGAGAAGTTGCAGACAATTTTCAGGATGGTATGATAGCCAGCAGTTTCTGGATGGACCACAATTGTTTAAAATTAAACTCAGACAAGACGGAGGTCATGATATTTGGTAGCTTGACCCCGTCTTGGTCTCCAGCATGGTGGCCTTCTGACCTAGGCCCTTCCCCGACACCGGTTAATAAAGTCAGGAATTTAGGGGTTCTATTTGACAACAAGCTGTCATTTGTAAGCCATGCCAATGCGGTAGTCTCAGCATCTTTTTATACTTTGAGGATGATCAAGAAACTACTGCCGTTTCTGCCAGCCAGCGCGGGCAAAACCTTGATGTCAACTTTAGTTTTATCTAAGGTTGACTACTGTAGTGGATTACTACTAAATGCCCAAGAACAAGTTCTGAATAAGCTACAACTTGTCCAAAATGCTGCTGCCAGAATCCTGACCCATACTCCAAAATTCTCGTCCATCTCTCCAATTATCCGACAACTGCACTGGCTCCCGGTTAGGAGCCGCACCAAATTCAAGGCGCTATGTATCACCTACAAGGCTAGGAATAGCATAGGGCCAGAATTTTTAAAGAAAGCCATGTCTGTTGATACGCCCAAAAGAGCCTTGCGCTCTTCTACAGCTAATTTGCTTCCAATTCCTCGCACTAAAAAAGTGAATTGGGGGACAGACGCTTCACAGTCGCTGCCTCCAGGCTGTGGAACACGCTCCCCCTCCATATAAAATCCTGCCCTTCCCTGATGACGTTCCGGAGACAATTAAAAACATGGCTTTTTAATCAGTAAGAACTTGATCTCTCTCTGCACTTGATCTGAACAGCGCCGAGACACCTTAGGGTATTTGTGCGCTATATAAATTGCATAAATAAATAATAAATATCAAACTTCTCAGCACATTAAACCCACACTGATACGAGTGTGGGATTTAATGAAAAATGCACACAGAGGGCAACTTAGAGATGCCCCCTGAAAATGACCTAACACTAGTGTCCAGGCTGAGTGGCTGCTCCCCAGCTGCCACAACCAGACATATTTGTTTCTGGACCCCTGGGTCGAGAGCCTGCCACACTTGGGGACCTGAAACAATGCACCTCCTGTGCCAAGCCTCCTACCCCAGGATGGGCAGGTTCCACGAAGGGGAATCTTCAAAGGGTTACCACCTTTGTGAGCTTCCCCAGGCCTTTGGCTGCGCCTAGCAACTGGCACCCCACCGGTTTTGACCCCCACTTTGGGCACGAGAACCGGCGGGAAAACCAAGTGAGGAAGGGAGGGGTACCCACCTTGTCAAACCCATCCCTCTGGTGTGGAAGGCGAGGTTAAGCAAAACTCTCTATCCCCGCCATCTTGCATATGGGGGGGACCCAGCCAACCAGAGTGAGGCATATGCCCCCCTCCGACTGGAGGGTCGCATATTAGGGGGTGTACCCACCCCAAGGAAGGGACCCATTGGTCCCAACCTTTACTTACCTGTAACACCCCTAAATTTAATATTAAGGGGCACAATGGAACCTTGCCTCCTCAGACAAGCAGCGACCAAGAAGAAAAGGAGAAGGACCGAACAGCCGTGCTGAAGCTAAGAAGAGGAGGATGACTACTGACTTGGCCCCAGTCCTACCGGCCTGTCCAGATCTCAAACCTGCAGAAGTGAAACTCCGGTGTGTCCTGCAGCCAGAAACCTCAAGAACCCAGAGTACCTGCCCTGCCTTCTAAAGAAAAGACTTTGTCTCCCGTGAACACCAGATTTGTTCACCAAACAGTCTCCAGCTCCGGCGAAATCCACAAGTCTGCACCACTCCACCAGACGCCCGCAGCCTGAGTGGCCCAACACCACGAGGAGGTCTCCCTGGTGACCCTGACCCGAGACCCAGTGATCCCTGACCTGCCTTGAGCCTAGAGTTGACGCCTGCAGCCTCAATCTAGAAGGTCCCCTGCAACCAGGAGCTGGTAAGAAGATCCGACCCTAAAAAACACACCAGCACCTGATGCCCCACTGCCTTGAGTGGCCCAACCGACAGTGTCTAGCCAATGCCCAGCATCCCAACTTACATCTCCAAGTGGTGGTCGCACCCAGAAGACTTCATCCCCGAGCCTGCAGTGTGTTTCCAAACCGGAGAATCCCCATTGAAAGTAACAGGGCACCTGACGACAAAACAGCACCCTGCACCCAGCCGCCCTAGTGCCACTGAAGGTGTACCTTTGGTGTTAACTTGAACCCCATTTGCCCTGAGCTTAAGTCCAGGAGCTTTGCTCCCACAATCTTGTGGCCTGCTCGTGAGCAGCCACCAACCGGAGGCCCCGTATCACCCATTGGGCCTCAGCACTCAGCACCCGGCCGCCTTAGTGCCATTGAGGGTGTAACAAGAGTGCAACCTTGACCCTGGGGACCCCTGAGTCTAACAACAGAAACCCAACTCCCACAACTAAGTACTTACCTATTAACCGATAACTCTATTTCCTCCCATAGGATAACATTGACTGTTTTTCTATGAAAAAGTTTTAAGTGTGGAGTTAGAAACGCTTTTACTTACCTGTTTACAGGAAATGTCTCGGTGCAGTATCCAGGTGTACTGGACTGTATAAGAAAATGTTTAAAGTAACTTACTTGACATCCTATTGAAAAGTCAATACAAAGTATATGTACATTATTCCAAAGTATTGCATTGCCAATAATTCTACTGTACTTAAACAAAAGTATATATACAACTGCAATTCAAACTGTATTATTACTGCACAGTATAAATCACTTACTTGTTCCAGGCTTGCTTCGTTCTAAGAAATAAAATAACTAAAAGAATATTTTTATACAAAACCAATTGGTCTGAAGTTCAGTCTTTGAGTTTGTGCAATCATTTGCTGATTGAGTGTCTACAACAAATGCTTAACACTACGCTCTGATGCACAAGTTACTACTTGTGTAACGATATATCTGTAAGAGACATTAGTTAGAGATAGATTCCTTACCTTAGAATATACCCAGGCATCAGACTGGATCTGGAAAGTTTTGCTTAGCAGTACCCTTGCACGTCAGTAGGTGGCGTCCTGCGGCTCCGCGTCCCTCACTGGCGTCGTCAGCGCCGAGATGACGTCACGGAGAGTACTTAGGCGCCACCCATGCACGCGGACGTCAGTTCTGTACACGACTTTCCGCGCCAGGAACGCAGAGCCATGCAAGATACTGATGATTGGTGCATAAAACTAGGGCCCTAAAAGGGGATGACCTTAACCTTAGTAACCAGTTCGCAGAATGGGGAGTAAGGGCTAATGTCTCTTACAGATATATTGTTACAAAAGTAGTAACTTGTGCATCTGAAAGAGACACATTAGTGATAGATTCCTTACCTTAGAATAGATACCCCAAGCAATACCAACCCCGGTGGTGGGTCTGCGAACAAAATTACACCAAGAAGTCACGGAGAACAGACCGGCCAAAAAGCCGTCTCTCCGGACTTGACTGTCAAGGCAGTAGTGCTTTGTAAATGTGTGCAGCGAGGCCCACGTAGCTGCCTGACAAATGTCCTGCAAGGGAACGCAGCGTCCCAAGGCAGAAGTGGCTGCAGTTGCCCTGGTCGAATGGGCACGCAACCCCACAGAAAGGCTCCTTCTTGGCCAATGAGTAACATGCTTTGATGCACAGAACGACCCATCGGGAAATGGTCCGTTTGTGCACAGCCCGACCTTTTTTGGCGCCCACGTAGCCAACAAAGAGTCGATCATCCACCCAGAACTGCGGTGTACGCTGCTGCTAGAAAGCAAGCAGACGTTTTGGTTCCAGACAGTGGAGCCTCTCCTCTTCCCTGGAAGGAGGCGGAAAGAAGGTGGGCAAATTGATGGTCTGCCTGATGTGGAAGGGCATGAAAACCTTTGGCAAGAAAGAAGGACGGGTCCTTAAAACCACCTTGTCTGGATGAACAGAAAGGAAAGGAGGTTTAGAAGAAAGAGCCTGGAGCTCACTCACTCTTCTGGCAGAGGTGACAGCTACCAGGAAAACCGTCTTTAGAGTAAGAAGATGTAAAGGACAGTTATGAAGAGGCTCAAAGGGAGCGCACATCAGAAAAGTCAAGACAAGATTAAAGTCCTATTGAGGCATTATGAAAGGCACGGGAGGAAACGTGTGTGTAATGCCTTTGAGAAATCAGTTAACAACCGGGGACTTAAAAAGAGAAGGCTGAACAGGAAGCAGCAGGAAGGCGGAAATGGCAGAAAGATAGCCTTTGATAGTGCCCAGAGCAGAGCCCTGCTAGGCCAAAGATAGGAGAAACAGAAGAACCTCAGAAAGAGGGGCGAAAGGGGATCCACAGCCTTTTTATGCACCGTGCCTCAAATTTGTTCCATCGGCAGGCGTATACCGTTTTAGTGGAGGGACGCCTGGCTGCCAGAAGGACATTACAGACTTCGGGAGGAAGGTCGAAAGCCGTCAACTGTCACCGCTCAATCTCCACGCATGGAGGTGGAGGCTGAACAGGTTCGGTGGAGGACCGTCCCCTGCTTCTGCGACAAAAGATCCTCCCAAAGAGGCAGACAGATCAGGGGATCGATGCTCATACTGAGTAGTTCGGGATACCATACTCTTCGAGTTCCGTCTGGAGCCACAAGAATAACTTGGGCCCGGGCTCGCCTGATGATCTTTAACACTCTGGGCAGAAGTGGTATAGGCGGAAAAGCGTACAGAAGACCGCAGCTCCACTCGAGACGAAAAGTGTCCCCGAGCGAGTGCGCCTTGGAAATTCCAACACGCAGAACTAATGACATAGCTCGTTCTCTTCGGTGGCGAGTAGATCTAACCAAGGCTCTCCCCACTGCAGAAAGAGACCTTGCGCCAAGTCAGAGTTCAGATGCCATTCGTGATCCATCAGCAGCGGCGGCTGAGTTCGTCCGCCCTGGCGTTCAGAGAATCTGCCAGGTGTTGAACCACCAAGGTAATGCCTTGATGTTCCAGCTATGTCCAGAGGCGCAGAGCTTCCTGACATAGGGTCCAGGACGCCACCCCGCCCTGTTTGTTGCAATACCACGTGGCGATGGTGTTGTCCGTGAACACCTGCACTACACTTCCTCAGGCAGAGGGAAGGAAAGCCTTCAGTGAAAGTCGGATCGCCCGCAGCTCCAGAAGGTTGATATGGAGCAAGGACTCCGCCGGACACCAGAGGCCTCTCATCTCCGCCTCTCTCAAGTGGCCTCCCAATCCCAGGAGGGACGCATCAGTCACCACTGTGTGCTCCGGGTGGGGAAGGGAGAGGGATCTGCCATTGACCCAATCGCGATTCGTGAGCCACCACTGCAGTTGTCGTGCAGTGCCCTCCGAGATCTGGACATGATCGGACAGGTTGCCCTGATGCTGTGCCCACTGAAACTTCAGGTCCCACTGCAGAGCCCGCATATGACACCTGGCATGTCGCACTAGCAGGATGCAGGAGGCCATCAGGGCCAGGAGCGGGAGGATCATCCTGACTGAAACCCGGGATAGAGGCTGAAAGATCAGAATCATAGCCTGAATAACCCGGACTCGCTGCTCGGGAGGATAAACCCGAAACTGTGTTGATTCACAACTGCTCCGATGAAGGGAAGCTTTTGAGAGGGAGTCCGGTGCGACTTCGGCACGTTGAGGGAGAACCCCAGCAAATGCAGGAGGTCGGCCGTAGTCTGAAGGTGGTTGACGACTGCCTGGGGCGAGCCCGTCTTCAACAACCAGTCGTCGAGGTACAGGAAGACTGACACCCCTGACCTGCACAGATGAGCTGCGACCACCGCCATCACTTTCGTGAACACCCGAAGGGCGCTGGTAAGGTCGAAGGGGAGCACAGTAAACTGAAAATGCTCCTGGCCTACAGTGAAACGCAGGTAACGACGGTGGGCCGGCAGGATGGGGATGTGAAAATATGCGTCCTGCAAGTCCAACACTACATCCAGTCTCCAGGGTCGAGAGCAGTCAAGACCAGAGCCAGGGTTAGCATCTTGAACTTCTCCTTCCGGAGGAAGCGATTCACTTCCCGGAGATCCAAAATAGGACGCAGTCCCACTTTGTCCTTCTTCGGGACCAGAAAGTAGTGGGAATAGCAACCACTCCCTACTTCTGGCCCAGGAGCGCACTCGATGGCCCCCTTGGCCAAGAGGGCGGCAACTTCCTGTTGGAGTAGAGCCAAATAATCCCCCGACATGCGGTGGCACCAAGGTGGCATGGCTGGGGGTGGGGACTGGAAGGGAAAGGAGTAACCTTTGCAGATTATCTGCAGCACTCATTTGTCCGACGTAATCTTGTGCCAGCGGGGGAGGTGGTGGCAGATCCTGCCACCCATCGGCGTGGGGTGCTCCCTGAAGCTCAGATTAGGAGGGTTTAGAGGCTGAAGCAGCTGGGGTGGAAGTGGATGGACCCGCACGCTGGTCCCCCGACCGGCCCTTGCGGAAACCGCAACTACGGCCTCGCTGTGGCTAGTTCTGCACAGGCCTGGTGGAAAGGCGCGCCTGGGCGCCTGGGCGCCTCAACCCTGGTTACGAAAGGAACGAAAAACAGGAGTGGCTGGGCCCTTAGTAGAAAGACCCAGGGACTTGCCTTAGCCCGCAAGTTTTTAAAGCGCTCCAGTGCACTGTCAGCCTTGTCGCTAAACAGGCGGGTGCCATCAAAAGCCATGTCCATGAGCGAACTCTAGACTTCGGGCGAGAACCAGGTCGAACGCAACCAGGCGTGGCGCCGCAACGCCACGGTCGTAGAGATCGCCCTGCCCAGGGAGCCGGCGGTGTCTAACCCACACCGGATCGCAAACTTAGCTGCATCTTTACCCTCAGCAATCGCCTGAGAAAGGGTAGCCTGCACCTCCTCAGGACACTGAGGCAACACCTGAGCAACAGCGTCCCACACTGCGTGGGAGTAGCGGCCAATAAGCAGGCGGTGTTCACCGACCGCAGCCCGAGGCTGGCCGAAGAGAACAACCACTCCTCAAACTGGTCCAACCTTTTAGAGTCCTTATCCGGTGAGGCCGTGGAAAAGACACTCGGCGACGTCAAGCCCTGAATGACCAGGCTCTCAGGCGTAGGGTGAGTGGTCAAGAAAGCGGGTAGTACTATTGGAGTCTTAAGTGAGTTCCAATAAGAGAAAATTAAACAGTTGTACAAGTCATGAGTGAGGTGTGTGAACAAAGCTGCGGAATGGTCCCGGAATTGAACTATCTGGGTGTGCTTGATGTCAAGCGGCCTGCACTGGCATACCTGTTAGTATGTTTCAATACAGACATATTTATAAAAATGTTTTTAAGGAAATATGTACAATGAAATGAATTTGATTATATACAATTCTAAATAGATTTATAGCTTTTAACAAATGTACTTAATTTATTGTTTTAATCATCTTAGGGATGGTCAACAATTGATGGGGCTCTAGTAGCATGTGATAATGTGAAAATTTGCTTCCTGATAGACTAATGGGTATTTTTAAATTTTACATTTGTTAAATGTCTAGTTGTTGTAATGTCTTTTACGATTTCTAAATCGAAATAAAGACTTATGAATTGAATTGACATATCAGGGGATGCTACAAAATATCTGGGTTTAAGTGTACTTATGAGTGATTTCTGACATAAAATTGGCGAGGAACCCTTGATAAAAAGGTGCACCAGGGTAAGTCTAAAGCGTGTTAGAGAAATAGCAGCAGGGTGTTGCAGGACAGGGGTGCACTGACACAGTTGTGCAACAGCCCCAACACTTTAGCATGGCAAAAAAAGAAAAACTAAATATAGGATTCAAAAGTGAGACCTGACATTAAACAGCAGTCTAATTTGGTAGCAAGTACTCATCCAAGCATTACCGTTTTTTTTTTTTGCAGCAAATAAATCAACCACAACAAAAAAATAAAACAAGAAGCCCTAAACAGACAGAGTAAATGTTAGACTGAAACAAAACAAAGGACCCAGCCACTTGCTGAGTGGACTTGATGGTTTCTTTGTTCCTTTACTTATGAGAAAAACGTTTTTCGTAAAACCCTCACTCATCAGGGTTACCCCTTGGTGGCATGCTTCATCATGGGGTCCTTCCCGTTCCACAATGGGAAGGGTGTGCTGTGACCTGACGAACTGTGCAGGAGCACTGAATGTGGTGACTCTGTGAGGCAGGCGATTCTGCTCAGGAGGAGTGAGGTAAAGGAAGATGTGTGTTTAAAAATACCTTGCTGGTGGGTGATGCTACCTTTATTTTGACCCCCAGGCGGTATGGTTAAAAACAGGGGAACAACTTAGGGCTCACGGGGTTAATGTCCCTAAATCCTAATGGTCGACATGTTTCTAGCCTACCCCTACGGCTATTCATCAGGCCTAGTATCAGCTATTGGTATATCTGGTTCTACTCCTACTGTTGGTTTGCTAAACCCAACTCAGAAAATTGTGCTTCATTCGCACATTAATACATTCATACACAGGCGCAGTACTGAATTAATATCACATGGTAATTCTACCATGAATATTTGTTCCTGGTCAAGGCCTAGGCTTCATTGCTCACCCGGCGGGAAGTTCCCGAGCGGATCATCTAGAGGTAATCACATGTAGTTCTTGCTTTGACGAATGTGTGACTAAAAGCGGAACTTCCTGCCGGGTGGACAGCAGGGGTGACAATGGGCACCCCAGTTGGGACCCTCTAGTAAGGGAAAATGGTGCAGACAAGGTCCCATTAAGCTGTACCCTGGAGCGGGGTTGTATGTAGTTGGCCCTGATCATATTGATAAATTTATCTGCAAAGCCGAAGTGTTTGAGCGTGTTAAAAAAAAAAAAACAACCAGTCCACCCTGCCAAAGGCTTTTCGGCATCCAGTCCCACAAAGACAGCTGGTATCCTTTGCTTAGTTACTTTCTCGATCAGGTGTACCGCTCGACGAATGTTATTGTGAGTCTGCCTGTCTTTTATGAAGCCTGATTGATCAGGGTGGACAAGGTCTGGCATCAGGTCATTCAGCATGTCTGCCAAAATGGCTGAATAGAGCTTCACATTTAAATTTAAAAGAGCATTAGGCCGGTAGGAGGTGCAGAGGTGTGAGTCTTTCCCCGACTTAGGGATCACCGCCTCTGCCATGGAAGGAGTCACCCCAACCTCTTCAGCCATTTTGTTAAAGAGATGCGTAAGATGTGGGATGAGATTGGGCGCAAATGTGTTATAGAAATGAGTTGTCAGACCATCCGGGCCTGGAGCCTTGTTGGGCTTGAGGGATTTAATGGCTGTGTCCACCTCCTCTTGTGTCATGGGTATCGCAAGAGTGTCATTCATGTCCTGTGAGACCTTATGGAAATTCATCATCTGGAGGTATCTATTTTGTACATTTATGTCCCGTGTCTCCCCTGTGTAAAGATTCTCGTAAAATGCCCTGAAGATATCAGCCTTTCCCTCATCTGAGGACACTAACTGACCGCCCCTGTCCTGTATGTTTCCAATGTATTCCTTTTCTCCTTGTGTGTAGGAAATCTGACGTAGCCGCAACAATGTGCATTCTGCCCGATTGTTATATATCACATTAAGCTTCCCACGGAGTGCAGTGAGTGTGTGTAATGAACCCCTGGCGAGCGGGCGTGCTCTTTTGTTCTTTCTCCGCCAGCTCTAGTTCAGCCTCTAAGGTCTCTTTAGATCTCTGTTTGTTCAGGGCAGTGTTGAGCTCTATACATTTTCCCCTTATGACCGCTTTGAACGCATCCCAATGATTAAACACTGAAGTATCTTGGGATGAGTTCAAATTAAAGAAATCCGTAAATCGCTTCCCTCAACTCGTTCCTCAACAGGCTGTCCCGTGTAAGGGAGGTCAGAAATTACCACTTAGGTGTCTTGGATACGCTACCACTACAGCTGAGACATATCGAGACCGGACAGTGGTCGGAGATCGAGAGTGGGAAAATCTTGGCCTCCTAGAGCGAGCCCAACAGGCTCTGGCCAATAAAAACAATCAAGCCGAGGGTAGGTGTGGTGTGGTGTACATGTAAGTAGAACGTGTAGTCTCTAGTCAAGGGATAAAGCGTACGTCAGGCATCTTTGAGTCCAAGGTCGTATATTAACTGTTTAGCGTTTGTAAGAAAGGAGCTTGCGTCTGTTCTATGAGGGTGTTTACTATCTATATATGCTTGCCAGGTAAGCCCCCTCCGCAAGTCTTCCCACCTCGTCTAAAAGTGTTGCCAAAATGGCAGGCTGATCAACATTGGGTACGTAAGCCGCAATAAAAGTGCATAGTCTCCCCCTCAGTATACCCTTCACCATAATCATCCGACCCTCCTTGTCTGTGTGAATGGCCTCTGGTTAGAATTTTGTTCAGCCATGAAAGAGTAGTGCTATCCCACGGTGTTTGGTGACTGCTGAGGACCTATATATAAGGGGATATTGTTTTGTGTCGTAGTCTCAGCTCTTCGGCCCTTTTTAAATGTGTCTCCTGAAGAGCCACAATATCTAAGTGGTGGTCCATGAGATATTTCCAGATTTTTTGTCGCTTATGAGGCATATTTAGACCTTTAACGTTCCATTATACTATGGAGATCACCATAACTCTGTTTCTATCCCCCCTCATCTCCCTTCCGTCTCCTGATTCCGCAACACTGAATTTCGGTCCCCTGGGGTCTTGCTATTGATCCCCCAGCCTCACCCCTCTCGCGTGATGCACTCGGACTACAGAGTGCAGCTGTAAGATGCATATTTGGAGGCACCACCCACCCATGAAGCCCCCCCAACAAAAAGAGAAATAAAAACCCCAACAATACCAACATCAAAGAATGTCAGCTAGATGATGTAACTCTGATTGTGTGTGTTACTACCCTTCTGGGCCTGTTGGTGGATGGTGCGACCGGAGTCCCCATCCACGCCCGTCTCGAGTGTTCAAAAAGATCGCCATCGTCAGACAGTCAACTGTAAGTACGCAAATCCTATCACCGTCAAGTTCAGGAGCAGCCGCCTTAGACCCCTGTGTGGTCGTTAGTCACATGCCTCTGTTCTTTTCCTGCGAGCGCCTTGTTCTCGTGATATCTGTTAGAGCTCGGATCAAGACACCTCAGCCAGTTGATTATTTATGACACCCCTTCGAGTTTGTGGTCCATTGTGGTTACGTCGTGCCGCCTCAAACCTTTCCCCTTGCCATTTCCTGCGAGTTCTCGGTCTCAACAGAGGGAAGGCCCAGCAATCGTAGCCTTTCGTCGAGCTCAGTAGCGTGGCAAATCGTACTGTTATGTTCAAATCTCAGTCTAAACGGATATGTCTATCTATATTTCACCTGCTCTTCACGGAGCTTCGTGGTGTTAGGCCTGAACATTTGTCTTCTTGACAGAATTGCAGGAGCCAGATCCTAATAGACGTTGCATTTGTATCCCTGAAATAAGATGTCATTTTTTTTTCCTGGCCTGCTGTAGTACCGCTTCCTTCACCTTGAAGGAGTGAAATTTAGCGAGAACATCCCGGGTCCGTGGCCACTCTCCAGTGGTTGGTCCCCCTACACGGTGTGCTCGCTCTAGCTTAATCTTGAGCTGTCGTGGGCTTACAATCTCAGCAAAGAGACTCTTGAGGAAAGCTTCGAGATCCAACCCCTCTGCCCCTTCTTTCAAGTCCTGGATCCTAATGGTATCCCTCCGTGCTCTGTTTTCTAGATCTTCGGATCTCATTTAGGCTAGACAAAGTTGACACTGAAGATCTTGAAGTTTTTCTTGCGTGTCCTTGGCTTGCTTGTCCAGCTCCTGGGTCTGAGTTTCCAAATATACTACTATCGTGCCCATGAGCCGACATCTTGCTGGAGCGTGGCCATGCGGGGGGTTAAATCCGTTTTGAGTTGATCGATGAAGGCTCCGATATCCTAATTGAGCTCAGCGCGCAATTCCGTTTTAAAGTCTCTCAGGGACGCCAGCAGATTCTCTTTTGTGAGGGCCATACTGTCCGTGGGTTCGCCGTGCTCAGGTGTCTGTCTTTTTTCCGCAGGAGGAAAGAAGCTGGAGACTTTATTAGTTGCCTTCTTGGGCAGCATAAGTGCGGGCACCGCAGCTCCCCTCACAAGTAAGGTGATTGCGCCGACAGTGGAGTGTAATCACCTTTCACCCCAACTGTGCAGCTTCTATGCTGAGCGATGAAGCCAATGCCTCTCACCCTCTGCAGCACGCTGGTCCAGGTACAATATTTTAGTAGTCCTGAGGGGGCTAGTGGTTGTGATAAGAAATCTACTGCAGGGTGTCACCAGAGCTCATTAAGTTGCAGGGGAGTTGCAGGATCCCTCATGCTCCCCTTCCCCGTGGCTGCTCTGGGATATTAGTGGTGCCACGGGCATTCATTTTGCTGGTACTCTCCTTCGCTCACTGTTTCGGCGGAATATCAGCCGCCATCTTCGGGTCAGGTACAGTCAGGCTTGGGACTGGTATGCTGCTAGCTCCCGAACATGACCTGGCTGGCCGATGTCCACTGTGGTCCCGCTGTATGTACTCCTTCAAGGCTTTCCGCTGCTTCCCTGCCTCACCTCACAAGCAGAATGCCTCGACACATAAGTCAACCTTTGGCGGCGGTGCTCTCCTCTGTGTTCTTCGGAGTCCCCGCTCCTTCAAACGCGGTGCCTCGCGTCTCAGGTACCGCTTCTTTAGGGTCCCTGAAGTGGGTGAGAGCGCCGGTATGTTGTTCAGGTCTCACCGAGGGGCGGCTAGAAATCAGCTGTCTCTTCTGCCGCAAAGCAAGGTGGCTGCCATTGTGTGGTGCTCCGTGGCTGCGATCATCGAGCCCCGGTGGGGCTCAAAGCAGGGATCGCTCCCAATTAGCAAGGCCCCTGTGCACTCTCTATCTGTTCTGCTGCATTTTGCCTGCCCTAGATGTAAGTTTGTGATTGCTGTTGGCACTTAAAGGCTCAAGACACTGGCACGGACCGGGAGCAGAGATGAATCATGTCCACCCAGCCATCTTGCCCAGTCCCGCACTCCATTTCCCTGTTTTTAACCATACCGTCTGAGGGTCAGAATAAAGGTAGCATCACCCACCAGCCAGGTAATTTTAAACACACATCTTCCTTTACCTCACTCCTCCCGAGCAGAATCACCTGCCTCACATAGTCACCACATTCAATGCTCCTGCATAGTTCGTCAGGTCGCAGCACGCCCCGTTCCATAGTGGAACGGGAAGAACACTATGGCGAAGCATGCCACCAAGGGGTAACCCTGGTGGGTGAAGGTTTAATAAAAAACATCATGTTTGTCCCATAAGTAAAGAAACAAAGAAACCATCAACTCCACTTAGAAAATGGCTGTGTCCTTTGTTTTGTTTCTGTACATTAGGCCTTGGAGGGTGGCCCCAGACTGAATATCCTCCAACTCCCCCCCCCCCCTTTTTTTGATGTACAAATGTTAGCTGGTCAGCCTTAGGGTGGTCTTCCCCCAAACTTTTTGCCTGCTTCTTTATGCGGAATTCTTTTTGTTGGTCTTAGGACTCTGAGCACTTTACTATTGCCAACCAGTGATAATGTGCATGTGCTTTGCCCCTAAAACATGGCTTGACTTATCTATATCAAAAAGGGAGATGGGTGACCAGGAGCTACTTATGGTTCAGTGCCCGTGCTCCAATTTCAAATGCTTTAACCAAAGAGGGGGTTTGTCATTTTGGTTGATGTGGGACACCTGTGGATCGTGCTCCTGTGTTCACTTAACCTGATCTTGATTGGTCTGGTGAGCATGCGCGTAGTCCAACACTACACCCCGGCACCTGCGCATTGCCGTCCACAATGACACAGCACCCGGAAATAAAAACCGCCCGCACCACTGCACGGAGCAGTATTTCTAGACCTGCTCCACGCTGGCCCCACAAGATTCAGTCCGGCGTATGGTGGGGTAGGTGTTGAGAAGCAACTGGTGAGCAGTAAACCGTGAGTAATCCTGAGCAGCTCACATGCATAATGTGATGATAGGCACTGAGGCATGTACTTTTTGAGAGTTTCGATTTATTGCCCACATTGACGTAACTGTGCTATCTATCTTATTTTAGCCCGTGAAGCTACGGGGTTACCTACACCGCAGCCCATGGATTAATTCTCCATGCTACCTTAGGTGAGGGTTTTGCTAACACTTTGGCTAAACTATACGACCATTCCGTGATGGGGTTAGCCTGAACAGCCTGGTAGGATGGGTGTACACATGTCGTGTATCTCGCCCAAACGCCACACGACAGCGCGCCGCATCACCAGACTGTATATCGACGATCGCAAACATGCGCTTGGCCACTGGTGACACCTCTTTCTGGGCACCACCCGGTATAATAAGGTGGGCCAGAGTACCAAGAATACCCTCATTTTCACCTGCTTTGGGGCACACAAGGAAGGGTATTTTCTTAGGGGATCTCGGTTTGGCCCCTGACTACCGAGGTCTGCCCAGGGGGTAGCCGGTTTTAAGCCTTTGTCGCCCATCAAAATGCCTGCAACAGTTGATAGTTTTTCGCAGGCATTGACCATATCTTACAATCAGTATTGATGTATGTTTCTTGTCTTTTTGCATTTCTCTTTTACTTCTAGGTCCCCTTTTGGAGTAGATCAACTAATTAGTTGTAGCGGAGCTGTAGTCTTCACAGCTCACGCTCGCTCCATTGAAACCGGGGGCTAGTATACCCCTAGCACTTACACTTCCTCACTACACTGTTTACTTGATTTAATTGGTCCTGATGAAGCGCATAGGATTATTATGACCGTCTCAGCGCGTAACATGTCGACCTGACCATTTTAGTTACTATGGTACATCACTACCCATAGACGTAACTCACAACCTCTGTTTTTTTAACAGGACAAGGGTACCTAAACTATTAATAAATTCCTTTCCCGGTACCCCTTAGCCATTTTTATCCCACTACTCACATACACCTTCATTTGTGCACGTAGGACCCTCTCCACATACCCGCATTCATCTTACGGCTGTTCTCTTAAAAATATCTCAGCACAAGCGACCCTTCGAGGGACCTGTAGGGCATTGCAGTGCCGGCCCAACGAGGAGCAACCGCCAGATGATGAAACATGACATCCTTCGGGGTGTGTGTGGGCAACAAGAGACAAGAAGTGTCTTTCCCCCCCACACGAAGAGGGTCCCGGACCTAGTTCTACCTTTCTTAAACTCCCTACTTTTCCCTACTAACTCTCTTTCCGTTGTGAGCGTGACTCTTTAGCACCCACACTGACGGAACAGTGACCCCCCTCTTTGGTTAAATAAATTTATTGACTTATCCACATTGGGCATATCCTATTTATCTATAGGTCACTAGTACAGTGCACTACATGTGCCCAGGGCCTGTAAATTAAATGCTAGTAGTGGGTCTGCAGCACTGTTTGTGTCAGCCCGCAAGTAGCATTTTAAACATGGCTCAGGCCTTATACTACCATGTCCGACTCGGTATTTAAACCGCCTTGCAGACTTTTAAACTCCCCTTTAATCACATATAAGTCACTGCTATGGTTAATTTCAGGTAGCCCATAGGGCATGGTGCGGTGTAATAAAGAGGTAGCACATGTACTTCCAAGTTTTGCATGTACTGGTAGTTAACAACACCCAAACTTGTTTTTCACTAATGTGAGGCCTACCCCTCTCGAGGTTAATATTAGGAAGTCCTATTGTACCTATAAGCTGTAATTCCTGATTGAGTAGATCTGTCATGTTTCATATCACTGGAATGGCTATGATAAATCCTCTTTACTGGTAAAGTTGAATGTATCATTACCCCTTTAAAAATGTCACTTTACAAACATGTATTACATAACACTGTGGTAACCCACAAAACCTAAATGACCTAGGTAACTTATGATACATAAACACAATGGTCCGATCAGGTAGACTGAAAAAGGAAGGATAGGCCAAACAAATTAACGTACCCTAATTCAGGTTAAATATCTCCCATCTCTTCTAGCTAGCGGATGGAGGAAAATATTCTATGGATACGAAAGAGTAAACAACAATATCATTTTTCATCACACACTAAGAAATACACTTAGATATATGAATGTCAAATTATATTGCTCATCAACCATATAAATACATTATTTACATATGTTGGTCACTCCCAGAAGTATGAGAAAACACTCAGAAAGAGTGCTCATGAGTGAAATTTGAAAAAAGGGAAACAACTCATTACATATACACCATACTTCATACATAACAAACCTGTCTATAACAATTAATACACAACAAGACTATATATTGCCATTGAGCAGAAGAATTGTTTGAATCATAATTTCCCTTCCATGGATCAATTATTCAATCCAGGTTGTATTGTTTTATTGTTCAACCTTTCTCACAATTGATTTGCTTATTTTGATTTACCAGTAGCTTTACCCTCATAGGGAAGCCTTTTGGTGCATTGCGGTGTTGCAGGCATCTGGTTTTGATTTTTGTTGGCCAAACCACCACAAGTGCATCTGCGCAACTCTGCTGAGGTAGGTCTGAAACTGCCGCCTTCGCCTGTCTTTCCTTCCTAGCAAGCAAAATCAATGCTACATTTTTGGCTCCACAACGACAGGCGCCATCTTGGAACGGGTAATTCCCAACTTTTATTGCTTTACTGTTTAACCTTTCTCGCGATTGATTTGCTTATTTTGGTTTACCAGTAGCTTTGCCCTTATATGCGAGCCTATAAGTGCATTGTCGGGTAGCTGGACCCTGGTCCTGATTTTCATTGCCCAATAGTTTCACCAAGTCCTTTTAGCCGCCAAACTGTTTCCTCTAAAACTCGTTGGAAAGCGCTGGCCCGGAGACACGCCCCCCTCGTATGGGGGAATATTAAACAATTGCAGGCCCATCAAAGGCAAGCCTTTCTGCGCCCATCCGTGCAGAGGGACGCCCTCCCTGCTGGTTTGTCACCCCATCCGGTGCGGCGGACAAACTATTGAAGGAATCAGCTGCTCGCCCTAAACAACAAAGGTAAGATCTGTGTCTGCACAGATACCTGCGCCTTCCCTGTCCTCACCAGTACCTTGTGCTGGGAATGCAGAGCAAAAATAATGGTCCTAAACATGATGGTCAGTACAGAGAGGTTTAGCAAGCCCCCAATGATCTATGAAATAAAAGCAAAAAACTCCCTGTCCACTGCTTATCACACATACTAGAATTTGTAGATTTTGTTGACAACCACCAGATAGACATAGCGTTCATCACCGAGACCTGGGCAGATCCCGTCTCAGGCCTAGATCTGGTGCTTGCATTACTTCCCAGCGTCTATCTACAAACTGGACCGACCTCTCAACCGTGTGGCTGGTGGAGGGTGCCGGCATAGCCATTATTCATCATAAAAACCTTAAGGCCATCTCCGAACCTGCCTCCTCTCCAGATTGGGAGGCTCTCCTTTTTAATACAGAACTCTCAAAGGCCTTTAATGGACTGTTATTATAGCTCCCCGCGGTCCTCGAAAAAAGTTTGCGGCATCTATTAGCTCCCTACTGGAAGCAAGTCTCTATGCTAAAGATCTCACTGTTCAAGGAGACTTCAACTTCCAACTAGAAGTTGCCTCCTATCCAGATACGGAAGCTCTTACTAAGACAATGGACAATTTTGGCATCACTCAAATCATCAAGCCTCTGACTCATTCTGCCGGACACACACTCAATGGGATATAAAACCAACAACTCCCACATAGCCATTAGAGGCTCACTGCTCCTAACATGGACAGACCATCATGCTGTCATGTTCCAGCTCAAGTTACCACAGAAACTCTCAGAAAAACCCTTACCCAGCAATCATAAGAGATTGGCCTGGAACAAAATCCACACGTAATAATTCACCAGCATCTTAAGCCCAATCCAAGCCCGCCCACACAGAAGACCTAGATCAAGACTCCCTTACCTTTTCAAAGTGTCTAAAAGTAGCGACCTCGCTGTCGGTCCCAGAGAAAACCTCCCACCCCCACTGAAACAGACAATGCTGCAGAAGACAAGAAAAAAGTGGAGAAAGGAATACAGTGAAGTGGAAAAAGAAAATGTAAACAATGCTTAAATTATTACAAATCTCTCCAAATCAAAGAAAAGTCGCTATACTATACTTAAAAAAATAAACATGGCCAAAAACTCAACTAAAGAACTTTTTCAAGTAGTATCTAAATTAATCTCTGCTGCCCGGAACAGTCTAATAAACAGCAGTTAAGCTTTCTGCAACTCTCTCACAAATTTCTTCAGAAGCGGACACAGCACAGAAATTGTTTTATTCAAAAGCACGGAAGAGGTGAGGGCAACTCTAGACTAGGGAGGAGCTGCAGCACGCATTCTACTAGACGTCTCTGAGGCATTCGAAAAGGTCGACCACACATTGGTGGTCAACTGCCTTCAATACATTGGAATAGAAGGGCCTGCCTCTTGCCCACTCTGATCGACAGCAGCTGGCAGCAAGTTACAAGTTACTTACCTTCAGTAATTATATATCTGTAAGAGACGTAGATTAGTTATAGATTCCTCACCTTAGAATTACCCCCAGGCGTCAGACTGGATCCAGAATTTTTTTTCCTCAGCAGTACCCCTGCGCGTTGATAGATGACGTTGGTGAACTCCGTGTTCGTCGTTGGCATCGTGGTCACCAGAATGACGTCGCGGTATCCACACCAAAAGCGCTGAGCCATGCAAGATACTGACCACGGGTGTACAAAAACTAGAACCCTGAAAGGGAATCCCTTATCCTAGAAGTCAGTTCGCAGAACGGGGAGGATGGGTGGGGTGGTGATGATCTATGTCTGTTACAGAAGGTAAGTAACTTGTTCATCTGAAAGAGACAATTAGTTATGGATTCCTCATCTTAGAACAGATACCTCAGCAATACCAACCCTGTGGTGGGTTTGCAAACCAAGTTCACACCCGAAAGTCCTGGAGAACTGAACGGCCGAAGAAGTCTCTCTGTACTTGGCTGTCCAGGCAGTAGTGTTTGGTAAACGTATGCAGTAAAGCCCATGTAGCTGCCTGGCAGATGACAAGAAGGGGGACTCCACGTCCCAAAGGAGTAGTGGCTGCCGTTGCCCTGATGGAATGGGCACGCAACCCCACTGGAGGTTCCTTTTTGCTAAGGAATAGCATATTTTGATGCAAAGAATGACCCATCGGGAGATGGTTAGTTTTTGCACGGCCCGACCTTTCTTGGCACCTACATAACCAACAAAGAGCTGGTCATCCACCCGTAATTGTTTTGTGTGATCTAGATAAAACGAAAGTGCACGTTGTGGATGCAGACAATGGAGCCTCTCTTCCTCTTTATAAGGATGCAGAGGCGGGAAGAAGCTGGGCAAAGTGATTGTCTGTCCTATGTGGAAAGAGGTAACCACTTTGGGAAGGAAAGAAGACCTAGTGCGAAGGACAACTTTGTCTGGGTGAAGAGTCAGGAAAAGAGATTTAGAAGAAAGGGCTTGAAGCTCTCTCACCCTGCGAGCAGAGGTGATGGCAACCAGAAAGGCAGTTTTATAGGTCAGGAGTCAGAGAGGACATTTATGTAGCGGCTTGAAAGGAGCACACATAAGATATGTGAGAACTAGGTTCAAGTCCCACTGTGGCATTAAGAAAGGGGTTGGAGGAAACAAGTGAGTAATGCCCTTAAGGTAGCGATTTACAATAGGGGACTTGAAAACAGAAGGCTGGTAAGGCAGTCGAAGGAAGGCCGGAATTGCTGTAAGATGGCCTTTGAGAGTGCCCAGAGCAGTGCCCTGCTGCGCCAAAGAAAAGACTGAAGAAGAGAACCTCTGAAAGGGGGGCAAAAAGGGGATCATGCCACAAACTTTTTCCATCTACAGACATATACCATTTTGGTGGAGGGAAGCCTGGCTGTCAAGATAACATTACAGACTTCGGGAGGAAAGTGGAATGTTGTCAACCGTCGCCGCTCAGTCTCCACACAAGGAGGTGGAGGCTGCATAGGTTCTGGTGGAGGACCCTACCCTGCTGCTGCGACAGAGATCCTCCAGAAGAGGGAGTCTGATCGGAGGCTCGATGGCCATGTGTATTAGCTCGGGATACCAGACTCTTCACGCCCAACCAAGAATAATTTAGGCCCGGTCGCGCTTGATCTTCTTCAACACTCTTGGCAGAAGTAGTATAGCCGGAAAAGCGTATAAAAGACGGTAACTCCACTTGTGACGAAAAGCGTTGCCTAGCAAGTGCCACCTTGGAAATTCCAACGCACAGAAATGCTGACATTGCGAGTTCTCTTCGGTGGCATATAGATCTAAACAAGACTCTCCCCACTGTTGAAAAAGACCTTGCACCACCTTAGAGTGAAGATGCCATTAGTGATCCATCATGCACCTGCGACTGAGTTTGTCCGCCCTGGCGTTCAGAGAACCTGCCAGGTGCTGAACCACCAGAGATATGCCCTGATGTTCCAGCCATGTCCAAAGGCGGAGAGCCTCTTCACATAGGGTCTCCAACCCCACCCCGCCCTGTTTCTTGCAGTACCAAATGGCGGTGGTGTTGTCCATGACCACCTGTACTACTCTTCTCCTTACAGAGGGAAGGAATGCCTTTAGTGCAAGACAAATCGTCCGAAGCTCCAGAAGGTTGATATGGAGCCAAGACTCCGCCAGAGAACAGAGGCCTCTGATCTCCACCTCTACCAGGTGGCCCCCCACCCTAGAAGTGATGCATTTGTCACTACTGTAAACTCAGGTTGGGAAAGGGAGAGGGATCTGAAGTTCACCCAACCCATCCCGGTTTGTTAGCCACCACTGCAATTGACGTGCTGTGCCCTCCGAGATCTGGAAGCAATCGGAAAGATTCCCCTGATGCTGTGCCCACTGGAACTTTAGGTCCTACTGCAGAGCCTGCATATGCCATCTGGCATAGTCCACCAGCAGGATGCAGGAGGTAATGAGGCCCAGCAGCCTCAGGGTCATTCTGACTGAAACCCGGGATAGATGCTGAAAGATTGGAATCATAGCACGAATATCCTGGACTCGCTTTTCGGGGGGATACGCCTGAAACTGCGCTGTGTCCAGAACCGCTTCGATGAAAAGGAGCTTCTGAGAAGGAATCAGGTGTGACTTAGGCACATTGATGGTGAACCCCAGCGTATGCAGGAGGTCGCCTTAGTCTGGAGGTGGGAGATGACAGCCTGGGGCGAGCCCGCCTTCAACAGCCAGTCGTCGAGATAGGGGAAGACTGGAACACCTGATCTGCACATATAAGCTGCGACCACCGCCATCACTTTCGCGAACACCCGAGGGGTGCTGGTAAGGCAAAGGGGATCAAAGTAATCTGAAAGTGATCATGGCCTACTGTGAACCGTCGGTAAAGCTGATGAGCCGGCAGGACGGGGATGTGAAAATAAGCGTCCTGCAAGTCCAACGTTACCATCCTGTCTCCAGGGTCGAGAGCAGATAGGACCTGAGCCAGTGTCAACATTTTATCCATCTCCTTCCAGAGGAAGGGGTTGACGTTCCGGAGATCCAAGATAGGACGCAGGCCTTGTCCTTGGGCATCAGAAAGTAGTGAGAATAACAATCACAACCTACTTCTGGGGCAGGTACTCGCTCAATGGCTCCCTTGGCCAAGAGAGCCATAACATGCTGTTGGAGAACGGCAAAGTGATACTCCGACATACAATGGGTTTGAGGTGGCATGGATGGAGGGGTAGTCTTGAAGGGGAGGGAGTCGCCCCTTTGGACTATCTGCAAAACCCACCAGTCCGATGTGAGGCTGAGACAGTGTGGGAGGTGATGGCGAATCCTGCCACCCACTGGCAAAAGGTGGCCATGAAAGGTCGGACTAGGATGGCTTGGAGGCTGCTGCAGAGGGGGCGCTGTTGGACTGTCCTGGCCGTGGGCCCCCAGACCCACAACTGTGGGTCCCACGTCCCCGGCAGCGCAGAGGCTCAACAGCTTGCTCAAGCCTGTGGCTCTGGGCAGGATGTGGTGGGGCACCCTTCCATAGCCACAAAAGCCGCGATAGACAGACTGCACTGGGCGTAAGGTGGATGCGAGGCCACAGGACCTGGCCGTAGCCCTGAGTCCTTCAATTGCTCCAACAGCTTGCTCAAGCCTGTGGCTCTGGGCAGGATGTGGTGGGGCACCCTTCCATAGCCACAAAAGCCGCGATAGACAGACTGCACTGGGCGTAAGGTGGATGCGAGGCCACAGGACCTGGCCGTAGCCCTGAGTCCTTCAATTGCTCAAGCGAGTTGTCCGCCATGTCACCAAACAAGCGACGGCCATCAAAGGGCATGTCCAAAAGCGTAGCTTGGACATCACCCGAAAAGCCAGTAGACCTCAACCAGGCGGAGCATCCAAGGGCTTCCGACGTGGAAATCGTCCTGCCTAGTGAGTCAGCAAACTTCGCTGCATCTCTCCCTTCAGCAACTGCACGGGAGAGCACGGCCAGGGCCTCCTCCGGACACTGTGGCAGCACCTGTGCAACCGTGTCCCACACTGAGTGGGAGCAATGGCCCAAGAGACATGCAGGGTTCACCGACCGCAGTCCCAAGCTGGAGTAAGAATACATCTTCTTCCTAAGGTGGTCCAGCTTCTTGGATTCCCTATCAGGTGGTATGTTAGGGAATGCACCCTTGGAAGTAGAGGCTTGGACTACCACGCTGTCAGGGGTGGGGTAGTGAGAGAGGAAAATTGAGTCACCCGGGGCCAGGCAGTGGCTTCGGTCAATCATCCTATCCAAGGAGACCCTGTGTTGGGCTTGGAGCAAGTGCCGAAAATGATGGCCTCATTAAAGGGCAGCAGGGGCTCAGAAGAGGCCTGCTGCCGGCTGAAGCTCCTTGGTCAGGTAAGTCCTGACGGCCATCCTAGGAAGCTCGAGGTTTAAGGCCTTGGCCGCCCTATGCAACACCACTGCGCAAGATGCACCTTCCTCCATAGCCACGGTAGGGGGGAGAGTGCATCCCAAGGTCTGGGGAGGTGTCTAGACCACTGGCATCACCCATCTCCTCTCTCCAGTTTAGTTCCTCTAACTGTTCTGTCCACAGACCCCTCACAGTCCTCATCACCCTCCTCTTGTAGCCACTCAGAGCGAAAGGAAACGCCAGAGGAGAACAGGGGTACAAAAGAACTGGTCGGCGCCGGTCCAGATGTCGGTACGTTTCTGTGTCTACAGAGAGGGGGAGGCTGAGGGCGACCTCAGCTGGGAAAATAACCGGCGTCAGAGGGGGCAGAGGTGTCATAACTGGATTCGGCGCCGGAGGAGGTGTCACAAGGTCGACCGGCACCGATCTACATCCAGGCCTAGATCCTTGGGGGTCCTGTGGCACCGGACTTCAAGCCGCCGGCATCAAAGGCCTAGAGCCCCCAGCCGAGTCCGCTGCCCAAGATGGTATGTAAGGCTTCATAAAAGTTGCGAAGCTGGGCAGGGGTCGCTCCAGGCCCCCGGAAAGAGAGCGAAGGCCGGAGTCGACCCAACAGGCTCCGCAGACAGGTCCAGACGACTACCTTCCACTTCTTGCGTCGGTTGACGGAAGGGGCGAATGTGAAGAGAGACGATGCTTCTTCCCCTTCTTCTTGTGCTTCGACTTACCTGAAGACGAAGACTTCGATGAGGAGGTGTGGTGGACGCTGGGCGCCCGGTCCTGAGACCTCCTTCTCGACAAGGACCACAAACGGCGCAGAGCAGATTGCCTGGCCTGGGACCGCTACAGCAAAGACTTTGGGTTCATGACCTGGCATTCGAAGCACGACTTCTGGTCGTGGTCGCGATCCAAGCACCAAAGGCACATGAGATGCGGGTCCGTGACCCACATCAATTTGCAACAAGTCGCAACCCATGAAGCCGGTCCGACATGACATCCCCTCCATGACCCGGAGTCAAATGACTCAAAAAAGGGTGTTGACAAAAGTCATAAAAAACTGAGTAAAAAAGTGACTCGACGTACTGCTCTCTCCGGATCTGCGCTGGCTGGCTGGCGCAGAAAAAAAACTGCAAAAACAACAATTGATGGACAGTAAGCAGAACAATGTCATACATTCACCCCAGTACCGAGATCTGGGCCCAAATCTATCGTTTTTTTGCACTCCACACCACCCCAGTTCAGACATGGCCATATGCAAATCAGCCTTGACCCTGTGCCTCATGGGAACAGTCCGGTTCGGGCTGGACTGTTCCCATGTCTGGCTTTTTCAGAGCCTGTACAGAATAGCCTGAAAGATATGCTGATTGATGGTATACATTTGTTTTGTGTGCATGCAGATTTAGCTTTGTGACAATTTAGAGATGCACGGTGTGATAAAGATACTTAGACATGCCTTTCAAGGATCTGATTTTTTTCTTTCCTTCTGACTTGTGTAGAAGGAAGTGTTTATTCATACCAGGCTTGCAGTCTGTATTCTTCAACTTGCAACCGGTTTGGTATTTCTGCTTACTGCAGGAGTGTATGGTTGTTTCACTAACCTTGAAATTCTTTCCACATTTTTGCTTGACCCTTACTCCGGTCAGCTATGATTATAGCAGAGCATTTATCCTCCAGGACACTTGTGTTCTTTAGACTATATTTCAAAATATGTGGCTTTTTTGGGTTACTATTACTGTTTGGTGCACAAGTCATGCCTTTCTCCTTCAGCTCTGTCTTAGACAGTTTTTCAGCTGTTTATTTGAGTTTTTTTTTATTGATACCCGATATAAAGGTCTTGCAGTTTGCTATAGTCTGCAGAAGTGCTCAAGAGAAGATACCTTCATCGTACGTGTTTGTACTCTAGATGGAGTACTTTTTGGATGCTATATCAACATTTCTAAGTATATATATATGCTGAGTTGGAATTCTCAGCTTGTGCACGATTGGCTCCTTGTTTGGGGGTACTGAGTTTCACCCTCCGAGTCGTGGTATTTATCTGGCTTACGATATACATTCATGAAGTTTTGTACCCCTTGTTGGGTGTTTTTGTTATTTTTACCTCCATGGAGTATCAGTATATATGACCATTGTTAGCCACAAGAATACCTTCTTGAGAGCCTTCAAACACTTCTGGCCTTATTACGCTGTCAGTCGGAAAGGCTACGAACAGCATTTGGATTTGCCTAACCTGCTTCTGAACTCACGTTTCCAACCGATTCTTAAACATTTCCGACTGCTCAATTACATTAGAAGGTAACCGTTCGGTCTTTCTGACTCCGTTCCGACCCGTATTCTGAGACTCTGAGTCAGTCACAACTGACTCATACAGCTCAACGGACCGCGTTTCCGACAGACGTATTACGATGTCTGTTTCGGACAGCCTTTCCGAATGGGTCTGTCTGACAAGAAAAGGGCGTTGGAAACTGACCTTGAAGGCCTGTAGCATGTCCCCCTTCACCCAGAGGCCTCTGGTTGGGGCTCGTGGGGGCGCCCATGGGATCCCTCTTTACAATAATGCACAGGGTGGCCGGCACCCTGGGGTGCCTGCGACTAGGTGCACGATCTTCCACAAACTGACTAGTTACTTACCTTCGGTAACGATATATCTGTAAGAAACATTAGTAGTCATAGACTCCTTACCTTAGAATTACCCCCAGGCGTAAGACTGGATCCGGAAAGTTTTCGTCAGTAGTACCCCTGCGCGTTCGTAGGTGGTGTCGTGCGGCTCCACGTCCGTCGCTGGCATCGAGGTCGCCGAGATGACGTCGCAGGCGCTACTTAGACGCCGCCCACGCACGCTGACGTCAGTTCTGTACACAACTTGTTGCGCCAGGAACGCAGAACAATGCAAGAAACTGACCACTGGTGCATTGAAACTAGGGCCCTGACCTTAACCCTAGAAATCAGTTCGGATAACGGGAAAGGATGGGTGGGGGTAAGAAATCTATCACTACTAATGTTTCTTACAGGTATAACGTTACCGAAGGTAAATAACTTGTCCATCTGAAAGAAACACATAGTGATAGATTCATTACCTTAGAATAGATACCCCAGCAATACCAACCCAGGTGGTGGGTCTGAGAACCAAGATCACACCAGAAAGTCCCGGAGAACAGAACAGCCAAAGAAGCAGTCTCTACGGACTTGGCTGTCCAGGCAGTAATACTTAGTAAACTTGTGCAGCGAGGCCCACGTGGCTGCCTGACAAATGTCCTCTAGGGGAACACCAAGTCTCAATGCAGTAGTGGCTGCAGTTGCTCTAGTGGAATGAGCATGCAGCCCCACCGGAGGTTCCTTTTTAGACAGCGAGTGACAGGCTTTGATACATAAGATGACCCAGCGGGAGATAGTCGTCTTATGCACTGCCCGACCTTTCTTGGTGCCAATGTAGCCAAAAAAGAGTTGGTCATCCAACTGGAACTGCTGTGTGCGGTTGAGATAAAATGAAACCACACGTTTAGGGTCCAGACGGTGGAGCCGCTCTTCCTCCCTGGAAGGATGCGGAGGAGGAAAGAAGGTGGGCAAGCTAATAGTCTGCCCAATGTGAAAGGCCGTAACAACTTTTGGCAAAAAGGAAGGACGTGGCCTGAGCACAATCTTGTCCGGATGGACCGATAGAAAAGGAGGCTTACAAGAAAGAGCCTGGAGATCACTCACTCGCCTAGCGGAGGTGATGGCAACCAGGAAGGCAGTCTTCATGGTCAAGAGACGAAGAGGACAGTTATGAAGGGGCTCGAAAAGAGCACACATGAAATAAGAAGCAGATTGAAGTCCCACTGCGGCATCACAAAGTGAATAGGAGGGAAAAGGTGTGTGATGCCTTTGAGAAGGAATATGCTACTTACCAGTATGCATCTGTTCTTGGCATAGAGGGCTGCAGAGTGGTACATTATGAATAGATCGCCATCTGGTGTTGGGCTCGGATGATTGCACTTTGTTTTTCTCTTGGAGAGTCTTTTGTAGCTTGGTGACTCCTCCTTTGGTTGGTAGTGCGCATGGGCATCGGCTCCATCCTTAGATTGTTTTGCCATAGTAGGGTTAGATGGAGTAGTATGATAGAATACAGATAGAGATGCCCATGTAAGTGTATCTAAATAAGATATTGTTGGAACAGACACAGGTTTCCGGGGAGGCTGGGAGGGCATGTACCACTCTGCAGCCCTCTATGCCAAGAACAGATGCATACTGGAAAGTAGCATATTCCGTTCGAGGCATATGGGCTGCAGATGGTACATTATGAATAGACTATACAGCAGTTCTCTCCCTAGCTGTGGTCGCCCGTGTCTGTTGCAACTGTCTGAAATAAAGTCCTTAATACAGCTTGTCCCACTCTAGCTTGTTGTGTTGTGTGCACATCTACACAATAGTGCTTTGTGAAGGTGTGCGGTGTAACCCAGGTAGCTGCTCTGCATATGTCATCTAGTGGAATGTTTCCCAAAAAAGCCATAGATGCTCCTAGTTTACGTGTAGAGTGAGCTCTAGGAGGAACAGTTAATGTCCTCTTTGCTTTTAAGTAGCATATTTGAATACATTTTACAATCCATCTGGCAATGCCCGCTTTAGAGATGGGATTGCCCTTATGTGTAGGAGAAAACGCAACAAATAGCTGTTTTGTCTTTCTGAAATGTTGTGTTCTTTCTATATAATACAATATTGCCCTTCTGACATCCAATGTATGTAGGGCCCTTTCCGCTACTGTCTGTGGTTTTGGAAAGAAGACCGGTAGTTCCACTGACTGATTGATGTGGAATGCAGAAATTACTTTTGGTAAGAATTTCGGGTTTGTTCTAAGAACCACTTTGTTTTGGTGTAACTGCATGAATGGTTCTTGAATCGTAAAAGCTTGTAACTCACTTACTCTTCTGAGTGACGTGATAGCTATAAGGAAGGCTACCTTCCATGTGAGGAATTGTATTTCACACCTGTGCATAGGTTCAAAGGGTGGTCCCATTAGTCTGGTAAGTACTATGTTGAGATTCCAGACTGGGGAAGGTGGTCGTCTTGGTGGAATGACTCTTTAGAGTCCCTCCATGAAAGCTTTAATTGCTGGTACTTTAAACAGGGAAAGATGTTGCCTGTTTTGTAGGTATGCCGCTATAGCAGCGAGATGAACCCTGATAGAGGTATATGCTAAGTTACATTGCTGCAAGTGTAGTAAATAGCAAATGATCTGTTTAGTGGATGCGTCCAGAGGGTTGATGTGATTACTGTTACAGTGTACAGCAAACCTCTTCCATTTTGCTGCATAGCATGCTCTGGTGGTAGGACGTCTTGCTTGTTTAATGATTTCCATACATTCTGGTGGTAAATCTAAATATCCAAACTCTATGACCTCAGGAGCCAGATCGCTAGGTTCAATTGTTTGGGATCTGGGTGCATTATTTCTCCATGGTTCTGTGTAAGGTGCATGGGTAATAATCTTAGCTTTTGATGTGGCACCAGTGAGAGTTGTAGTAGCGTGGTGAACCACGGCTGTCTTGCCCACGTGGGTGCCACTAGTATCATTGTCATTGAATGCTGTTGCAGTTTCCGAACCACTAATGGAATTAGTGGGAGAGGGGGAAAAGCGTAAGCAAATCGGTTGGACCAATTTATCCATAGTGCATTGCCCTGGGACCGGTGGTATGGGTACCTGGATGCGAAGTTTTGGCATTTTGCGTTCTGATGATGGGCAAACAGATCTATCTCTGGTTGCCCCCATCTTTGGAAGAAGGGCTGCAGTATCTGGTCGTGCAGCTTCCATTCGTGTACTTGTTCTGACTCTCTGCTTAGGATGTCTGCTATCTGATTTTGAACTCCTGGTAGGTGTTCTGCTAACAGATAGATCTTTTGAGGAATGGCCCATCTCCAAATGTCCTGTGCTAGTTTGGATAGTTGGAGAGAGTGTGCCCCCCCCCTGTTTTTGAATATAATACATTGCAGTCATGTTGTCTGTTCTGATCAGGACTGCTTTGTTGGTTATTTGCATTTGGAAAGCTTTTAGTGCTAGAAATATTGCTAATAGTTCCAAGTAGTTGATGTGCAGTCTCTTTTGCTGCACACTCCATTTGCCCTGCACTGTGTATTTGTCCATATGCGCTCCCCATCCGGAGAGCGATGCGTCCGCTGTCAGTATCACTTGTGGAATCGGTTCTAGGAACGACCGTCCCTTGGAAATGTTTGTTGTGTTCCACCACTTCAGAGAGCGATGCGTACGGTCGTCGACCAACACCAGATCTGTAATCTGACCTTGAGCCTGATTCCACTGTGTCGCTAGACACTCCTGTAGTGGACGCATTTGTAGTCTGGCATGTGGTATTAGCAGTATGCACGAGGACATCATGCCTAACAGCTGCATAAACACTTGTGCTGGTAGTGAGTGTTGTGGTTGAAATCTTTGTATTAACTTGACCATTGTCTGTATCCTGATTGGATTGGGGTATGCTATGGCTCCTTCTGTGTCTATAGTAGCCCCCAGGTATTGTTGAATTTTGTTTGGTTGCAGGTGTGATTTTTTGTAGTTCACCGTAAACCCTAGGGGGTGCAGCAATTGAATGGTCTTCTGTGTGTTGTGAAGGCATTCTTCTTGCGACTTGGCCTTTATTAACCAATCGTCCAAGTAAGGGAAGACATGTATTTGTTGTCTTCTTAGGTGTGCTGCCACCACAGCTAGGCATTTTGTGAACACTCTTGGTGCCGTTGTGACCCCGAACGGAAGGACTTTGAATTGATAATGTTGTCCTTCCACTACAAACCTTAGGTATTTCCTGTGTGCTTTGTGAATTGGGATATGAATGTAAGCGTCTTTTTGATCCAGTGTAGAAAGAAAGTCCCCTTTCTTCAGTAAAGGAAGAACCTGTTGGAGCGTGACCATGTGGAAATGTTCCGAATTTGTGTATGCATTGAGAGGTCTGAGGTCTAAGATTGGTCTTAGAGACCCGTCTTTTTTGGGGATTAGGAAGTATAGAGAGTATACTCCTGTCCCTTGTTGATCTTTTGGAACCTTCTCTATGGCATGCTTTTGTAGCAGTGATAGTACTTCTTCCTTTAACAATGTCAGATGATCTTGACTCATTGGACGCTGTTTGGGGGGGATGTTTGGTGGGGTAGCTGTGAGTTCTAGGCAATAACCATGTTGGATAATTTGTCTCACCCACTTCTCTGATGTGATGTTTTCCCAGACAGGTAGGAACTGTGATAGACGTCCCCCGACCGGTGTTAAGTGGTCTGGGGGAAGTTGTATTAAGTCACTGTTTTGGGGTTGGGGAGTTGCGGTTGTTATTATTTCCGCGACCTCTACCCTTGTTGTTGTTACCTCTGTAACTGCCTCTTGAATTACCTTTGGGTGACGTAGGTGTAAAAGAGGTGGATTGCTGATTTGTTCCTGTATTTTTTGAGCCTCCTCTATAGGTGGATCTACGAAAGGAACCCCTTTGTGTTGGCTGTTGTAATGCTCCCATTGACTTAGCCGTTTCTGTATCCTTTTTCATCTTTCTAAGGTCTCATCTGTGCTTGAGCCAAAAAGGGTTTTCTGATCAAAGGGTTGGTTCAATAAGGATGTTTGTACCTCTTGTTTGAACCCTGACACTCTAAGCCATGCATGTCTCCTTAACATGATACTGGTGTTGATGGATCTTGCTGCAGTGTCTGCCGCGTCCAGGGCGCACTTAATGGAAGTGTTAGTTATAATCTTTCCTTCCTGTATTAGCTGATCTGCCCTTTTCTGATGTTCTTTAGGGAGATGTGTGATGAGTTTTTCTAACTCATCATAATGTGCCCTGTCATATCGTGCAAGTAGCGCTTGTGTATTGGCTACGCGCCAGCTATTTGACGCTTGTGATGCTACTCTCTTGCCTGATGCATCTATTAATTTTGACTCCTTATCCGGTGGAGGGGCTTCTCCTGTGGATAATGAGTTCGCTCTTTTGTGAGCGTTTGACACTACCAGCGAGTCTAGAGGTACCTGTCCTTTGATAAATATTGGGTCCTTTGGAGCTGCCCTATATTTTCTATCAATTTTTGGGTTTAACACCCTAGCCCTCACTGGGTCTTTGAATATGTCTGCTGTGTGACTGAGAAGACCCTTCAACATAGGTAGAGTACCTGATGTTCTTTGTGTAGTAGGTAGTGTCTCTAATAGGAAATCCTCTACTTGAGGTTCTGTATGTAGGTCTACCTTATGATATTTTGCTGCCCTATTAATAAGCTGTACAAACCCTGTGTTATCATCAGGTGGTGAAGGCTTTGAGGGATATAACTCTGGGTCGTTGTCATCATCTGACCCTGCGTTATAATTTTCCCATGGGTCATCCTCATCTGGGATAGTGTCATCATCCTCATGAGGTTCTCCCTCCCCTGTATCACTGTCTACATCTGACTGAGGTGTAGATGGTCTTGGTGTAGAAGGTGGAGGAATATTTGGCATAGTGTGAGGAATAGGAGAAGAGGGTGTGCCTTTAGGTCGAGGAGAAGTAGGAGGAGTTGTATTTGTCCCCATTGTTCTCTTTTTAGAAGGAAGAGGTTTGTCTTCTAGCTGTTCATTCTTCCTCTTCTTCGTCACCACTTTGCCAGTTTGTGGATCAATAAACAAAATCTTTTGTTTCGGATCTGTCTGTTGCTCCTGTATCGGTACTGAGTGTTTTGGTTCCGAAAGGTGCCTTTGCTTTCGATCGTCAATGTTCGGTGTTTTCGGCACCGAAGATTTGCTCGAATCCGATTTTTTCAGTGTCGAGTGAGTTTTCGACGTCGAAGCATGTTTCAGTTTCGACATGGAATGCTTCGATGCCGAGCTTTCTCTTTCATGCAGCTTCGGTGTCGAAGTCAATGTCGACCGTCTCTCGGATCCGACATGGTGGGAGGCCGAGAGTTTCGGTTTCAGTTTCAGTTTCGTTGCCGGGCCCGAAGGCGGGGCGTCGGAAACTTTTTTATGCGGTGTGACCGGGCTCGAAGGCGGGGGTCGTTACCGCACGGGGTCGGTTTTTTGGTAAGGGGACGTCGTCACTCACGGTTTGTTGCACGTTGAGTTCCTCAACATCCGACTCGTCCCCTTCCGACCCTGACTGTTCTTCATGATCCTCTTCTTCATCGAGGTGCTGGTCTTCGAACAGCTCCGGGATCGCCTCCGACTGCATTCTGGAAACCTCGTGTCTTCTAGCTCGACGATTTCTAATCGTCGACTTGGAGGAGAATGCTGCGCAGGCTTCGCAGTCCCTGGATTCGTGTTCAGGAGACAGGCAGAGGTTGCACACCTCGTGTAGGTCCTTGTGTGGGAACTTAGCACCACACTCTGGACATTTCTTAAATGGAGTCCTTTCCATGGACTCCGGGCTTGACTACGTCGAGAAAGGCCTCCTGTTCGTGGACGTAGATCAAGTTTTTCGTTGATGTTGGCGTCGAAACGCGTCGGAATGTAAATGAAATCGCGTTCGATAACAATACCGTCGAATTGGGAATGGAATACGCGCCGAAAATTCACTTCTTTCCGAAGTTGATCTGGAGCGCTTCAATCCTCATCCGAACCCGATGGCGGAAAAAAACAATCTAAGGATGGAGCCGATGCCCATGCGCACTACCAACCAAAGGAGGAGTCACCAAGCTACAAAAGACTCTCCAAGAGAAAAACAAAGTGCAATCATCCGAGCCCAACACCAGATGGCGATCTATTCATAATGTACCATCTGCAGCCCATATGCCTCGAACATCTATTTACAACAGGGGACTTTAAAAGAGAAGGGTGATCAGGGAGCCTGAGAAAGGTCGAGATGGCAGAAAGATAACCTTTGATAGTGCCCAGAGCAGAGCCCTGCCGGGCTAAAAAGTGAAGGAACTAAAGGACCTCAGAAAGAGGGGCAGAAAGGGGATTCACAGCCTTTGTTGTGCACCATGCCACAAATTTGTTCCACCTGCAGGTGTATACCACCTTAGTGGAGAGACGCCTGGATGCTAGAATGACATCACAAACTTCAGCAGGCAAGCCGAAAGGAATCAACTGCCGCCACTCAATCTCCACGCAAAGAGGTGGAGGCTGGACAGGTTCGGGTGTAGGACAATCCTCTGCTGCTGCGACAGAAGATCCTCCTGAAGAGGCAGTCTGATTGGAGGATCGATGCTCATACTGAGTAGCTCGGGATACCAAACTCTTCAAGCCCAGTCCGGGGCCACAAGAATAACTTACGCCCGGTCGCGCCTGATCTTCTTCAGCACTCTGGGTAGAAGTGGTATAGGCTGAAAGGCGCACAACAGACCGCAACTCCACTCACACCGAAAAGCGTTGCCGAGCGAGTGCCGCCTTGGAAATTCCAACGTGCAGAACTGATGACATAGCGCGTGCTCTTCGATGGTGAATAGATAACCAAGGCTCTCCCCACTGCCGAAAAGAGACCTTGCACCACGTCCGAGCGAAAACGCCATTCGTGATCCATCATGCACCTGCAGCTGAGTTTGTCCGCCCTGGCATTCAGAGAACCTGGCAGGTGTTCAACCACCAGGAAAATACCCTGATGTTCCAGCCATATCGAGAGGCGCAGGGTCTCCTGACATAGGGCCCACAACCCCACCTGCCTTGCTTGTTGCAGTACCACATGGTGGTGGTGTTGTCGGTGAACACCTGCAATACTCTCCCCTTGACAGAGGGAAGGAATGCCTTCAGTGCAAGTCGGATCGCCCGAAGCTCCAGAAAGTTGATATGGAGCTTGGACTCCGCTGGAGACCAGAGGCCTCTGATCTCCCAAGTGGCCGCCCCATCCCAGGAGGGACGCATCAGTCACTACTGTGAACTCCGGTTGGGGTTTGGAGAGGGATCTGCCGTCGAGCCAATGCTGGTCCGTGAGCGACCACTGCAACTGTTGTGCAGTGCCCTCCAAGATCTGGACTTGATCCGACAAGTTCCTGTGATGCTGCGCCCACTGGAACTTCAGGTCACACTGCAGAGCCCGCATATGCCACCTGGCATGTTTGATCGGCAGGATGCAGGTGGCCATGAGGCCCAGCAGCCTCAGGGTCACTCTGACTGAAACCCGGGATAAGGCCTGAAAGATTGGAATCAGAGCCCGAATATCCCGGACTCGCTGTTCGGGAGGATAGACCCGAAACTGCGCTGTGTCTAGAACTGCTCCGATGAAGAGGAGCTTTTGCGAGGGAATCAGGTGAGACTTTGGCACATTGAAGGAGAACCCCAGCAAATACAGGAGGTCGGCCATAGTCTGGAGGTGGGAAGAAGACTGCCTGGGGCGAGCCCGCCTTCAACAACCAGTCGTCGAGATAGGGGAAGACTGAAAACCCTGATCTACGCAGATGAGCTGCGACCACCGCCATCACTTTAGTGAACACCCGAGGGGCGCTGTAAAGGCCAAACGGGAACACAGTAAACTGAAAATCCTCGTAGCCTTTCGTGAACCGCAGGTAATGCCGGTGGGCTCGCAGGACTGGGATGTGGAAGTAAGCATTCTGCAAATCCAGCGCTACCATCCAGTCTTGTGGTTCGAGAGCAGACAAGACCTGAGCTAAGGTGAGCATCTTGAACTTCTCTTTGCGGAGGAAGCGATTTACGTTCCATAGATCTAAGATAGGATGCAGGCCCTTGTCCTTCTTTGGCACCAGAAAGTAGTGGGAATAGCAACCACGACCTACTTCTAGCGTCGGAAAGTGCTCGTTGGCCCCCTTGGCCAAGAGCGCAGCAACTTCCTGCTGAAGAAGCACCAAGTGATCCCCTGACACACGGTGGTATTGAGGTGGCATGGCTGGATGGGTAGTCTCGAAGGGGAGGGAGTATCCCCTTCCGACTATTTCCAAAACCAACCTGTCCGATGTGCCAGTGGGGGAGGTGATGGCGAAGCCTGCCGCCCACTGGAGTCTGGTGGGCCTGAAAGTTCGGATTAGGAAGGTTTGGAGTCAGTGGTGGCCAGGGTGGAGGTGGACTGATCCGCCCGCTGGCCCCTTGGTCCACCACGGCGGAACCCGCGTCCGCTGGGATGGGTGCTGCGCAATCTTGTGGCTCTGTTGTGGATGCTGCAGGGCGCCCCTTCCGGTGCCACGAAAGGAGCGAAAAGCAGCCTGCGTAGGAGGGTGGGCTGCGGAGAGCCCCAAGGACTTGGCCATAGCCCATGAGTCCTTAAACTGCTCCTACGCGTGGTCTGCTTTGTCACTGAAGATGCGACGGCCATCAAAGGGCATGTCCATAAGTGTGTTTTGGACTTTCCCCGAGAATCCAGTGGTCCTCAACCAGGCGTGGCGTCGAACCACCACCATCGTTGCCATCGATCTGCCCAGTGAGTCAGCGGTGTCTAGGCCACAACGGATCATGAACTTAGCTGCGTCCCTCTCCTCTGCAAATTCCTGGGAGAGAGCTGTCCAGGCGACCTCCGGACACTGAGGCAGCACTTGTGCCACAGTATCCCACAGAGAGTGGGAATAACGGCCCAAGAGGCATGCGGCGTTCACGGACCGCAGAGCATAACTGGCGGAAGAAAAAAATCTTCTTTCCAAACTGATCCAGTTACTTGGATTCCCTATCCGGGGGTGCGGAAGGGAAGGCAGTCGGAGAAGCAGAGGCTTGGACAACCAAGCTCTCAGGCGTGGGATGTTGGGAGAGGAAAATGGGGTCACCCGGAGCCAGGCGATGGCGTCAGGCCACGTTCTTATCCACAGAAACCCCTGTGGTGGACCAGGAACAATTGCCCAAAAGAACGTCAGAAAGTGCTTCATTAAAAGGAGGCAGTGGCTCCACATAAGTAGCTGCTGGCTGAAGCACTTCCGTCAGGAGGTTAGTCCTGACAGCCACAGTAGGGAGCTCAAGGTGTAGGCCCTACGCACACCACGGTATAAATAGCTCCCTCCTTCGTAGCCACGGTAGGAGACAGCATGCCAAGGTCTGGTGACGTATCCAGACCACAGCCGTCTCCCAACTCCCAACTTCGTGGAGAAGTGTGGCTCACTGGTTAGAGGAGGCATACCCTGAAGCTGAGGTCAGAACCAGGACCAGGGTTCGATTCCCGACGCGGCAGGGTCCTGAACCCAATTGTCCACGGACTCGATAATTCTCACTTCGGTGCCCACTCTAAGCACGAGTTCACACTATGCAGCTCTGGGCAACAAGCTTGCTTAATCTCCACAACGGCCCCCCGCGGCGGGATGCCTGGCTTTCACCTTGGGGATGCCCAGCACGGGTGATCTCACAGGGAAAAACCAGGACGGGTTCCCAAGGCAAGCGTCGAGATGCCCAAGGGTAACATCGAGCGCTATATAAGAACACACATACATACATACATACATACATACAACTCCTCTGCCCAGTCCTGTTCAGACTCGCAAGCAGCTGCGGGAGGGTCCTCAGACCCCTCCCAGTCCTCCCTTTCCTCCTCAGGCTGGTGTACAGGCCAAAAACCCAAAATAAGTGGGGACATGGGGATAGAAATCCCCGTCTGGTGTCAAAAACGGCATCGAGCGATGCCGGGCCAACGCTGCGTCCACGTCGGGGCTGAATCCGGGGCCGATGTCGTCCCAAGGAGCGGGAGACGTCGGGAGTGGTGCCGGCGGGGTCGGTGGGGGTGTTATAAGGTCAAGGTTGAAGACTCGATGAAAAAATGGAGACAAAAAGCCTCAAAAAGTCAATCAAAAATTGACTGGGGATTCCTGCTCTTCCCGGATCTGCGCTTGCTGGCGCAGAAAAAGAAATAACGGACGTCAGTGTGCGTAGGCGGTGTCTAAGTAGCGCCTGCGATATAATCTTGGTGACCTCGACGCCAGTGACGTACGCGGAGCCGCACGGCGCCACCTACCGACGAGCAGGGGTACTGCTGACGAAAACTTTCCGGATCCAGTCTGACGCCTGGGGGTAATTCTAAGGTAAGGAATCTATCACTATGTGTTTCTTTCAGATACCCCTTTTTTCAATGGGAGCCTGTGTTGTCAGTAGGAACAAAGGCTCCCATTGAAGTCAATGGGAGTCCGAACAAATGGTGTCCAGAAACATGGTAATCGTCGGTCGGCTTGCCAAACCGAGGTCGGTACCGATTCCGGCAAGGAGTCAGTAGGAATGCTTTCTGACATCATAATGAGGCCCTTTGTGTTTTGCTCTTCAGGTTCTGTCTTTTAGACATGATTGGTTTGCACATGTCCCTTGGTCAGAATTGTTTATTTTCTGGGATGATGTCATGTTATTATTGGTCTCCAGGTAAGGATGTCTTCTCCGTTGTTTCTATTACTGCTCTTATGAAGGTTGCTTAATACTCTTTTCTAATTTCGAGTTGTTAGAACGCTTTGCGTTATTACTAAGATTTCTTTCTAATAATGTACCTTTTCTTCTTTCTGAAGGTATTTCTACACGTCGCCATGAGGGGACTAGGCGCCTGTCTCATAGCTTCTACTCTTTTCTTACTGGATTGTTGCTCATCTAAGGGACAAATCTTTTCATCGTTTACCCGATTCTAGTTGTTGTAGTTCGGTTTTCAGTTGTGAACTGTAGTCCCTAAATGACAAATACATATTTATGTTTATTTTATAGATCGGTTTGATTATTTTATTATGGAATCTTTTCAAATTCTCCAGTTTCAGCATGGGGGATATATCATCTGTAAATGGGTCTCTATTCATATCTCAAGATTACGTACTAAAATTGGGTTTCGTTAAGAGTCAAAGTTTCTTTTTCACACGGTATGTATTATTCAACTTTATACTTTACTGCCTCTTAATAATGTCTCAGGCAATTTACATTACGTAGACGTTTTGGATGGCTGTTGCTGTCCTATGTGGTATAATGGCCTTTATGGTTTCCATACTATTATGTCAGCATTGTCTGGCTGATTATTCAGCTTTAATTTTCTTCTACAAGGTATATTTTCTCTTATCTATACATAGGTGGTGATTTATTGAATTATTCCTAGGTCATTGTATTTCGAGGAAATATCGTGGCGATCTTTGTTATATTTCTCTAGGGATATGACTGCTTTTATGCCCCTAGTTGCTATTTTCTGGTTTGGTGACTTTGTCATCTTTTTCTCCGGTTCAAGACAATTTCTGTTATAGTTGGAGACTTTTAGTAGAGGTTTCAGTTCCCAGACCCTCCTCCGGGGATGGTATGCTTTGGTACTTAATTCCAAAGTAAGGTATCTGCGGCTAGATGTCTATCAGATGAAAAAGTAACTTACCTTCGGTAATGCTGTATCTGGTAGACACAGGATCTAGCCACAGATTTCTTACCTCCCTGCCATCCTCCCTGCTCTGCGAACTGTCCTCTTGGTCTCTATACTTCAGTTATTTTATTATGGAATCTTTTCAAATTCTCCAGTTTCAGCATGGGGGATATACCATCTGTAAATGGGTCTCTATTCATATCTTAAGATTACGTACTAAAATTGGGTTTCGTTAAGAGTCAAAGTTTCTTTTTCATACGGTATGTATTATTCAACTTTATACTTTACTGCCTCCTAATAATGTCTCAGGCAATTTACATTACGTAGACGTTTTGGATGGCTGACAGTTTGAGTGAGAAAATAGACACGGAAGAAACTGACAATGGTGGGGGGCTTTACGGACTCCGTTGACGTCACATTGTGTAGTGATGTAGATATGGAGTCATGCGGCGCCCTCTTCAGATGCACGGACATGCTGTAGAAAATGTTTCCAGATCCAGTCTCGCGTCTGGGGGAGGATTCTAAAGTAAGGAATCAGCAGTTAGATCCTGTCTCTGCCAGCTACAGCATTACCGATGGTAAGTAACTTGTTCATTAAACTTTTTTTTAAGTGCCATGCATAAACAGCAGGAGGCTCAAGCTGCCTGTTGCCCTTCGATCAAACAGTACCAAAGCAAAGCTTGAAAAAGAATTTATAAAGCTATTTATTTTTCCACTTGAATGTAGTTTGTCTTGCAACATTTTACATGGAATTCAGTGTCTGGCCTTGTCTATTCCTCTCACTCTAGACAGCACACATTGAGAGTTTTTGGTTGCATATTTAATGTAATAAAGTGTAATATTAAAATAGGATTTATGCATATATCACTTAAAAATTGTGCCTTTAGTTGCCAGATACGGTTACTCTCGCTGCAACAATGAAAATCAAATCCCTGCAACAAGGATTTTCATCATTCCATCAGATTTTTTCCTGAATTCTCTTACCATGGCATATCCCTCCTCTCCTTTATCTATGTGTGAATGTTGTGGTTAGACTGTGACCTCTGACTCAGAAAAGTAAGAGAAGTGGGAAGGGAGAGACAGAAGGCCAGAGCGACAATAACAAGAATGGAATACTGAGAGGGGGGCAGAAGGGAGACATAGATGAGGAAATTAGTTAACTGGGGTAACAAAAATAAAGATACAGAGAGGCAGAAAGAGGAAGCATTAATGAGAGAAATATATTTATAGAGATAGGTAAGGATGTAGAGTGCAACAATTCAGGAAATAACTTAAAACCTGGCTATTCTAATGAATCAATCACCAAGCAGCAGCTAGCGACCACAGCACCCCGAGACCCTCAAGGGTGATATGCCAAGCTTTAGAAATAACTGATTGATTGAGAGACAGCGAGAAAAAAAGAGTAGGAAGGAGGGTGTAAAAACTGAGGGGTGAGGCAGAGCGAGGACTAAAGTAGAAAGAGGTAATTTAGAGGTGAAAGAGAGAGTTGGATGCAGACAAGTGTAAAGAGAAATGAAAGTTACAGCCAGTAGTGGGGTGGCAAGAGGGGCAAAACACAGAGGTATAGAAAGACTGACCAGATAAAGAGAATAGTGAGGCAGAGAAAAAGGTATCAAAAAAAGACTGAAGGACAGAAAGACAGATGAGGTATTGATAAAAGAGGTGATGTGGAGATGAGAGTAAAGTAGATAGAGGTTGAGGCTGATAAAAAGGTAGTGGAAGAGGATGAGACAGACAGTGGCAGAGTCTGTCAGAAGTTGCTAGTGCGGCACTCGTTTTTCTGGCAAGTATCAGTGCTGGATGCTATTGTCTTTAAAATTACATGCTGCTAGTTTTAAAAATGGAATTTTTTACCTGCTCCCGGAAATGCTCCCCGCCCCGGTTCTGCACGGCATGTCATGTGCCGATTGAACGGAGGGCAGGAAGGAAGGAGTAGGACTTCCGGTCGCCCTGCGACAGGCCCAGTCAGCGCTCTAGTGTGCAGGCAGGAGGGGCTATTTAGGGCATCTGCCGAGGAGGGCGCGCTGCGGTCAGACAGACAGTGGCAGAGTCTGTCAGAAGTTGCTAGTGCGGCACTCGTTTTTCTGGCAGGTATCGGTGCTGGATGCTATTGTTTTTTAAAATTACATGCTGCTTGTTTTAAAAGTGGAATTTTTTACCTGCTCCCGGAAATCCTTCCCGCCCCGGTCCGTCACGGCGTGTCCTGTGCCGATTGAACGGAGGGCAGGGAGGAAGGAGTAGGACTTCCGGTCGCCCTGCGACAGACCCAGTCAGTGCTCTAGTTTGCAGGCAGGAGGGGCTATTGAGGGCGTATGACAGGAAGGACGTGCAGCGGGCGCGCAAAGACAAGCCCGTCTGCACCCGTCCGCGGCAGGCCGGGGCCAGTACCCCTGCCCATTTTTCGAGCCACCACACCTACTCCCCTGAGGAACTCCATATGATGCGCTCCTCCACATCTAACTTCTGTGCGCACAGTATACAGTTAGACCACTGGGAGCAAAAATGCAGTCACTGCCCCTTTGCGCTGACAACCAACCAGGGGGCTGCCGGCACGGAAGGAGTAGTTTCTGTCCTGTAACTCCAGTTCTGTAGTAGGGGTATCTCTGTTATAGTCATAATCTAGTGAATAGTCCCGCCCATGTGCGTGGACCCCGGCAATCAAAAATAATCTCTTTCCTAGCAGCCGATGATGGCGGCAGCAACCTAGAGAGGCTCCCGTAGCAAGGCGGTTTTCCCGCATCAATCCGCATGCCTATCCGCTCACTGATCAGTCCAAAGAGGGTGTCCTGGGTGCGGTGACCGAACGGCGCCAGCACAGAAAATCTGGGAGCGCTCGGACCCCGGCATTGGGACGAAACTTCGTCCACGTCCCTTGCGGAAGACAGGCCTGGTGACACGAGGCGAGCACCGGTGTCGAGTGAAACCTTGGGCCGGGCGGAAGTTCACCCTCCCCGGCGCAGCCACCCGGAAGTAGCCGCTGACGACAACGCTCGACCCCTTCGGCTGGCAATCCATCCCGCCGACCACTCCATCCTTTACGCTGTGTCTCTGGTGGCGCTACGCAGCGGTGACCCTTGGCTGCGCTCGACAAACGCTGAGGGACCTGTGCAGCACCGGTCGCCATTTTGCTTGGCCTAGCCGAGGCCGCAACGGCTCAGCGGCCGTCGGCGACACCCCGCAAGCGTCAGCGACCTCTGGCCCACGCCCGGTCTGGGCCCCCTGCATACCCCTCCCTCAAGCGGACGGCTACGGGCGTCCGGCCCGCTCCATCATAAACTTTGTCTCGCTGGAAGAGATAAATGAAGGGGAAGGGGCTACGACAGACCGCCGCTCAGGCGAAGCTAGGGAAATATGCCTACGATAACCAGACATCCACCCAACCTGAGCAGCGCAAATCACTGGGGAAGGGCGCGGACAACGACGGTGCTAAGAAAGCCACGCTGGACGATGTATTGCGAGCACTGGAGCAGGTACAGGCCACGGTGGGCTCGACCGCGGCGGAGGTTACCCTTATTAGAGCCGACCTCCAGAAAATGACCGAAAGGGTGAAGCAGGTGGAGGTGGTGACTAAATCTTTAATAGAAGACGTTTCCGACCTACAAGTGGCAATGGAGAGACTGCAGGCGGACAATAAACTTCTGAAAAGTAAGCTGGATGACCAGGAAGGGCGTTCCAGACGCAACAACGTCCGTATCTTGGGGGTTCCGGAGTCTGAGACAAAGGGTGCCATGGATCTATATGTTGAGGACCTTATAAAGAATACACTGGCCCCGAAGGGACTGTCCAACTTTTTTACAGTGGAACGGGCCCACCGGGTCCCTGGGGGGACGCCTACCCCGGGGGCCACCCCGCGCCCCATCCTGGCGAGACTCTTTAACTTTAGAGACCGCGATGCAGTCCTCCAGGCAGCCAGGGTGGCACCGCCCATCCAAATCCAAAATTCGCGGATCTCTTTCTTCCCTGACTACACGGCGGAGGTCACCCGCAAGAGGAGGACATTCCTTGAGGTTAAAAAATCACTTCGCGACCAGGACCTGCCGTACTCCATGTTGTTTCCGGCCCGGCTAAGAGTGGTGGCCGATAAGAAGGTCTGGTTCTTTGACTCAGCGGAGAATGCCAGGGAATGGCTGGATGGCTGGCGCACTGTGGACCGCACTTCCAACCGCCGACGCAACAGGACGGGAGAGGAGAGCCGGCCGGGCTCGCGTTCTCCAACCAGGGACAGCGCGACTGGATCACCGTCGCAGGACCACTTGGGAGCTGCTAGAGGCGAATGATACTACCGCGAGGGACAAAAACATGAAACCTGGACTTTACTCCCATTCTGACTGTTCAACAAGTCGTTCATGGACGCTGGCCCGGACGACCCGAGGACAGCAAAGGGACCGCCTGCTTTGGGGGACACTCTCCCCTGACGTGCAAGTACTCTGTTTCTAGCATGGGATAAGCGCTCTGCTAAGTTGGGGTGGCGGGCAGTTCTGAGTCCGTTTGGCAGGGAGGCAGGGTGGGGGGAGTTGGGGGGGGGAATTGTTCGTTTTTACGGGAAGTTCATGATATCGATCACAATAAGTAAAGTGTGCTATGATGTTCAATGTAATAATGCTGGGGAGGTGGAGTCTGTGCCGATGGTTTCTGTCTCTAAAGTTCGATGGTGGTGGATGTACAACCTAACGTGATGCGTGCGGGGGAGACGCGATTGGGCAGCTCCTCCCTCAAGCTTCTAGCCTGGAATGTGCGCGGCCTGGGTGATAGAGTGAAGCGCGGCCTTGTTTTGTCCGAGGTGAAACGTCATAAACCTGACCTAATACTCCTCCAAGAGACCCATTTAATGGGTAGCGCCACTAAGGCCCTGGACAGACGGGGGTATACAATGTTGACCCACTCAGAATTCTCCACCGGGTCCCGGGGTACGGGTATCCTTCTCAAGAAGTCCTCCACTTTTATCACCCTCAGCACTAGAACTGATACGCAGGGCTGTTTTGCGGCAGTGGTTGGTCAATGGGACGGGCGCCCCCTGACCATAGTTTCAGTCTACATCCCGCCGTCATTGCACTCAGTGATGTTGCCTGCCCTGGGCGAATTCTTACTATCCCTCCCCGAGGGAGACACCCTGCTAGGCGGGGACTTTAATGCCCCTGCTGATCCACAACTCGACAGGTTCCCAGCGACCGCCCTCCCGGGGGGTCCTTCCAGGTTTCAGCGCTTCCTTGAGGCACTGGGGTTGGTAGACATATGGCGACATGTCCACCCTACACTACGACAGTACACGTTCCACTCCACCGTCCACAATAGTCTGTCCCGCATTGACCACTTCTTGGCGTTAGGGGATGGGTTACAGCGCGTAGAGGAGGTGCTCATACACCCTAGGGGCATCTCGGATCACTCCCCACTGACTCTCACCATTACCTCACGAACACGAACACGCCACCGCGTCTTCCCTATGCACGCCTCTTATCTTAAGGTCCCTAAGGTCAGGAAGGCCCTGCAGACTGCCACGGCACACTATTTCGTGGAAAACGAGCCTACCGCAGCCTCGGCTGAGGTCCTATGGGAGGCCTATAAGACGGTCCTAAGGGGGCAAGCCATCAGCTCTATAACATCACACAGACGGGAGCAGGCGGCTGACCACGCGGCGCTTGAGCTCCAACTGCGCGAAACCACCACTGCCCACGAAGCGAACCCCACGGATGACACGTTGCATGCACTCGCGCTGGCCCAGCGCCTGTATACAGACCACGCTCGGCACATCACGCAAGGCCACATCACAGACACACAAAATCGAGTATATGATGTTGGGGACAAGGCGGGGAAAATGTTAGCTTGGCTCGACAAAAGAGGGGGTAGCGCCAAGGGGATCCAACAGGTGAAAGACGAAGAGGGAAATATTCAGACTGACCCTGATCGAATAGTGGGGGCACTGGCTGCCCACTTTGAGGAAGTCTACACCCCGGAACGGGACGTCACTGCGATTGCAGCCCAAAGCGCACTATATGACTTGAACATCCCGGCACTACTACCGGAGGCTGCAACTGAGCTTGAGGCGCCATTCACTGCTGACGAACTGCGGATCGCCATCGGGGCCCTCCATCCGGGCAAGGCGCTGGGGCCAAACGGCATTCCAATCGAATGGTTTCAAGACCGCACTGACGTTTTTGGCCCATACCTGCTCCAAATGTACGAAGAATGCCGTGCTAAGGGGGTGCTCCCACTGGACCAACGAACGGCCACGATCGTGGCTATTCCTAAGCCCGGTAAGCCCCCGGAGGAATGCTCCTCGTACCGCCCTATATCTTTACTTAACGCGGAAAGCAAAATTCTAGCAAAGCTACTGGCAAATCGTCTCATGCCCCATCTATCTGACCTTATTCACCCGGACCAGTCAGGGTTCATGCCCCACAGGAACACCTCGCTCAATCTCCGACGGGTGCATGGGGTGTTGGCTAAAGCGGATGACATAGGCGAGTCCGCGGTCATTTTGGCCCTTGATGCAAAGATGGCCTTTGACATGGTGGAGTCGGCCTATCTCTTTGAGGTTCTCCAATACATGGGATTCGGTCCCGTCTTCATCTCCTGGATCAAACTGCTATACACCGCACCAGTAGCACATGTGGTGGCAAACGGCCACATTTCGCACTCCTTCCCACTCAGGCGAGGCACCAGACAAGGATGCCCTCTCTCCCCCCTGCTATTTGCGCTATCATTGGAACCCTTGGCGATCCGCATCAGGACTACTCCCTTGCTTAAAGGGATTACATGGGGGGAGGGCTGGGAGGACCGCATATCGCTTTACGCGGATGATATGCTGGTATATCTGACAGATCCCGATCACGGCATACCGGCTCTCTTGCTCATTTGCAATGACCACGGAGAGGTGTCGGGCTACACTATCAATTGGAGTAAATCCGAATTGTATGCCCTGACGGGCAGCCACCCAACGGTTGGTCCACACTGCCCTCTGCGACTGGCCGGTTCCTCATTTAAATATCTCGGTATTCACGTCACAGGTGACCCGGCGGAATACGATAAACTGAACCTAGCGCCACCACTGGACCGCCTCAGGCGAGATGCAGGCTTCTGGGCGGGATTACCGTTGACGATGCTGGGGAAAGCAGCCCTGTTCAAGATGAAATCCCTGCCCCGCTTTCTGTATATTCTGGACAATACCCCTTTTGCTGTGCCCCCTAGGTACTTTAAGAAGGTGGCGGCAGTGGTCTCTGGTCTGTTATGGGGTAACCGCCCGGCACGGATAGCTCACGCCAAGCTATGCAAGAGCTGGTATGAGGGTGGCATCGCACTTCCCAACCTCCACCTCTACTATTGGGCGGCCCAGCTCAGACCGATCAATGGTTGCACGCATCGCAATCTGACCCAGCATTCCAGGCGGACAGGGCCCAACTGGGTGCCAGCACCCTGCTGGCCCCGCTTTATGATAAACGAAAACTCAGGTCACTGAAGGGGCCCACTAGGCTCACAGTAGCTACCTGGCATGCAGCCTCCGCTGCGCTAGGGTGGAAAGATACAATCACCAAGCTCACTCCACTCTGGGACTCACGTGCTTTAGGCAACCTTCGGACCAGTAAGGGGTTCTCCCGCTGGGACGACATTGGCATTTCGACAGTGGGGGACATGTGGGACCGTGGGGCTATCATTACTTTTGACCGCCTGAAGGAACTCTACGACCTGGGGCCGCATGAAACCTACCGATATGTCCAAATCCGTCACGCGTTACTGGCGGCTATTCCGGCGGGGTCAACTCTCCCCGAGTCATCCCCGCTAGAGGATCGCCTTTTGACTGACTACATGGTGGAGAAGGCCACCTCCCTCACTTACCGGAAACTCCTTAACAATTCCCCAGACCCACTAGTGCCTCTTAAGGAGAAATGGGAGCAGGACGTGGGCGAGATGGATGAGCATGAATGGAACGAGGCACTGGCATCCCCTAAGGAAGCGGGCATATCCTCTAGAATGAGACTCATCCAACTCAAAGTTCTGCATAGAACATATTACACCAGGACATTGCTTCACCGCATACAGCGAGCCCCTGACCCCTTCTGCTTGCGGGGCTGCGGGGAGGAGGGCACACTCTTCCACACACTCTGGGACTGCTCAGTAATACAATCCTATTGGCGTCAGGTCTTGCGCACTGTGTCACAGGTGATGGAGGTCTCAGTGCTCCCTGAACCTCGACGCTGCCTTCTCAATGTGTGGGACCCAACTGACTTGTCCCGGCATGGCCGCCTCTGGGTAACGCTAGGAATGATGATGGCCAAGAGGGATATCGCGCAGCGCTGGGGGGTGGCGGACCCACCGACGGCCTCACAATGGTGTGTAAATATGGACAGGGCCATGGTCACAGAACGGGCAGTGTATCTGAACAGGGCGTGCCCGGCCAAGTGGAACAAAGTGTGGTCCCCATGGAACACGTACCGGGGCGAGATTTGTGATCCACTTCCTGAGGATGACACTATGGACTCAGACGAAGAATGAATGGGCTGGGGAGGCTGTGTGATGCGGGGGGGTGCACCGGGAGGGGGCGGGGAGTTGGAGAGGGACGGCTCACACTTTACCTAGCATGAAGGGCAACGTGCTGTTGGCCCTAACTCAGGACTATGCTCACTTCTAACCGGCATTAAGTTTATTATAATGATCGTAATGTTACTTCCCGAAGTTCTGAATGTTCTCTCTTTAGGTATAAAACAGAAAATGAAAACCTCATACACCCAGCATGGAACATTCGCACTTTTCCTTCACAATTTGTTTCTAGATAATTACCTTCACGTCCTCAAAATGCAGGCGCAATTGTATTGTAATGATGGTTTCTTCTCTTATTTGGCACTTACTTGGCGGCCGGCCCAGTCAAGTTGTAGGCGACAAGCTGTGTAACAACTGTGAAGGCTCAATAAAGGTTTTAAAAAAAAAAAAAATAATAATAATCTCTTAATCTGTCAAAACATGCAGAAAATTGCAAAGACACTTAAGAGAGAATTTAAAGACAAATAATGCAGCCTATATCCACAGGCTACACTGTCCAGTACTTCAACTAGAAATTCCACCAAATAACACCACAAATAATACAGCCTGCCCAGTTTCTACCATAGAGAAACTTGCCTCCCCCAGTAAAAGACACTGGAATGATAGAGAGGAAGGCATGGACAGACAAGCCCCATAGGCTGCCATTATGTGGCTTAAATAGGATACTGTGCCTTTAAGAGAACTTTCCAGAACTTCTCCCAGTATCCCAGAATGCATAGCAGGTCCCTCTACTTTCAGTTCTTTTTGAAGGCGAAGCACGCCAGACCTGTCGCATTCCGTACATGACGAAATATCTCCACCGGGGAGGAGGGCGGGCGCTTATGACTATAACAGAGATACCCCTACTACAGAACTGGAGTTACAGGACAGAAACTACTCCTTCTGTAGTAGGGGATCTCTGTGTATAGTCATAATCTAGTGAATAGAATGGCAAGCCCATCCTCACACCAAGCGGCGGTGGAGAAGAAAATAACGCCACTACTGTGCGAACAAATTCCGCAGCTATGCCTGCCCAACCTGAGCGTCTGCCCTGGCGTCAGTGTCCAGGCAGTAATGCTTAGCAAAGGTATTCCAAGTGGCTGCCTTGCAGATATCAGCAATCGGCACGTTACGGAGCAGAGCCGTCGTGGCAGCTTTGCCCCTGGTGGAATGAGCCTTAGGCTTACCTCCTAAGGTTTTATTAGCCTTTTGGTAACATAATTGTATGCAGGACACAATCCACCTAGAGATGGTCTGCTTAGAGGTAGCAAGACCCGTCCTGACTGATCCATAATTAACAAACAACTGGTCAGACCTACGAATATCTTTGGTTTTATCCAGATAAAATTTCAACGCCCTCCTAACATCCAGGGAATGGAGAGACCTTTCCGCTGGAGACGAAGGGTTCTGAAAAAACGTAGGCAAAGTTATAGTCTGGTTGACATGAAAATCAGAAATAACCTTGGGAAGAAATTTAGGGTGAGTGCGCATAACAACCTTAGCAGCATGAAACACAGTATAAGGTTCAGTACAATACAACGCCTGAATTTCACTTACCCTGCGGGCCGATGTAATGGCCATGAGCAACGCCGCCTTCCAGGACAGGTGCTGCAACGAAGCCTTATGAATAGGTTCAAAAGGCTCCTTCATCAATCTGGACAGCACCACATTCAATTCCCATGAAGGCGAAGGAAGCCTGACAGGAGGGAATACTTTCTTCAATCCTTCCAGAAAATCTTTGATCACAGGGATCTGGAAAAAGGAAGTCTGTGAAGGGCATTTCCTGTAGGCAGTCAATGCAGCAAGATGAACCTTAATGGAATGCACATTAAGGCCAGACTGCGCCAAATGTAAAAGGTAAGGAAGGATGACATCTTCCTTACAGGTCGTAGGGTCATGGTTCTTAGACTGGCACCAGATACAAAATCTCTTCCACTTGAAGCATATGAAGTTCGAGTGGAAGGCCTCTTAGACTCCTTCAGTATGTCCATGCAATCCTCAGGCAGATTCAGATGGCCATATTGCACTATCTCAGGAGCCATGCCGCCAAACTCAAAGACGAGAGGTTGGGGTGTAACATCCGTCCCCCGAACTTCGTGAGAAGGTCCGGCTTGCACGGCAACCGAATGTGAGGAAGGAGGGACCGGTGAAGTAGGTCCGTGAAACACCACTGCCTGGGCCACTCCGGGGCAATGAGTATCATCCGAGCCCTGGACCGGGCCAGCTTGATGAGCACCGCCGGAATCAGAGGAATGGGAGGAAAGGCGTACAGAAAGCTGTTCGTCCAGTCGATCCATAACGCATTCCCCAGCGTCCCTTGCTGGTAGTACCTGGAGGCGAAGTCTCTGTACTTGCTGTTTTCGGCGGTGGCGAACAAATCTACGTCTGGAGTTCCCCACCTTGCGAAGACTTCTCCTAGTACTTCGTCGTTTATGACCCACTCATGGTTTTCCTGAACCAGTCTGCTCAGTGCGTCTGCCTGAACATTCTGCACACCTGGCAGATGGGTAGCCGTTATTGTCAGTCCTCTGGCTAGGAGCCAGTGCCAGATCGCCTGCGCCTCCTGTGACAGAGTGCGTGATCTCGAGCCCCCCTGCTTGTTGAGGTAATACATCGTGGTGGTATTGTCCGTCTGTACAAGCAGAGAGTTGGTCTGGAAGGACGGAAGAAAGGCCTTCAGTGCCAAGTGAACAGCTCTGAGTTCCAGGAAATTGATGTGATACGTGGCCTCCATTGGTGACCACGTTCCTTGAATCTGTAGAGTCCCGGAATGCGCTCCCCATCCCAGGAGAGAAGCATCCGTCACGACAGTCTGCGTGGGAATGTCCTTGTGAAAGGGAACCCCTCTGAGGAGATTCTCCGCTGAACACCACCACTTCAGAGACTGAAGAGCATGCAGCAACAGTCGAATCTTGTCGTCCCAAGATCCTTTCCTCTGATCCCACTGGTCCTCCAAACACTCCTGCAGCGGTCTCATGTGCAGCCGTGCGTGTGGCTTCAGGAAGATACAAGAGGCCATCGATCCCAGTAGAGAAGACACCGTCCTCACTGTTGTAGATGGAGTTGTCATAAGAGCCTGAGCCTTAAGAAGGAGAGATAATCGTCGCTCTTCCGAAGGAGACACGCTTGCTGACAGCTTATTGATGGAGGCTCCCAAGTACTGTATGCATTGGACCGGAGTCTGGACAGACTTGGCCATGTTGATGTGCAGCCCCAGCTTGTTCAAGAGAACGCACGTCTTCTGGAAGTGTGCTCGCGCTTCCGAGAAGGAGGATGCCTTGATCAACCAATCGTCCAGGTACGGGTAGACGAACACCTTGTTCTTCCTCAGGTGTGCTGCTACCACCGCCATGCACTTCGAGAATGTTCTCGGCGCAGACTTCAGTCCGAATGGGAGTACTGTGTATTGATAATGATTGGCGTCGACTTGGAACCGCAGGAACTTCCTGTGTTTGTGTGCAATGGGCACATGGAAGTAAGCATCCTGTAGGTCTATAGCACATAGCCAGTCTCCCTGTTGCAACAGAGGATAAATCTGACGCAACAACAGCATGCGAAACTTTTCCCTGCGAATCCATTTGTTTGCCTGTCGCAAGTCCAGAATGGGCCTGAACTCGTTCTTGTCCTTCTTGCGAACCAGAAAGAACCGGGAGTATAGACCTCTTCCTCTCTGAGACAGAGGTACGTCTTCTATCGCCCTTTTCCTTAACAGGATATCCGCTTCCGCCTGAAGCTCGCGCAGCTGAAACTGCGAGCTGACCGGTGGAATTGCTGGAGGAGGGCTGGTGAACCGAAGACTGTATCCATTGCAAACAATATTCAGCACCCACTTGTCCTGAGTAATTTTTCTCCACTCTGCCAGAAAAAATTGAATGCTTCCCCCAACCGGAGTGGGTAACAGATCCGGGGGAAGTAGGTTCCTAGGGCCTAGACCCAGCCTGGCCCTTGGGCGCCGGAGCCGACTGCTGGCCTCCTCTGCCCTTCTGGCGCTTCTGGAATGGCTTACGGAACTGTCGTTGTTGTTGCGACTGTCCCGAAGCCTGGCTACGTCCTCTGCCTTGCCCACCGAACCGCCGTTGGAACGGGCGGTACAACTTCTTTGTGTCTTTAGGCTTCTCCAGGCCCACAGCCGTGAGCGTTTCGGCCTCCGCCTTCATGCGGGCCATCTCATCGTCCGCATGCTTCCCGAAGAGGGTCTCGCCGGAGAATGGTAGGTTGGCCACCCTCTGCTGTGCGTCCGGTTTCAGGGACGTAAGACGGAGCCAGGCGTGACGTCGTTGATTAACCCCATGGCAGAACCCATGAGCTGCCAACAAGGAAGAGTCCGCTGCAGCGCTGATAATCTGGTTAGCCACCAGCATCCCTTCATTCAGCACTTCCTGGAAGTCCTCGTGCTTCTCGCGGGGCAACAACTCCGCAAACTGCTGGAGGGAGTCCCAGAGGGCGCGGTCGTAGCGTCCCAACAGCGCCGTGGCACTCGCAGCCTTCATGGAGGTAGCCGATGTTCCACACACTTTCCTCCCTGCCGAATCCATCCATCTGGACTCCTTATCCAGGGGAACCGTGGATGACGGGGAGGTGGCATGTTGCTTGCGGGCCGCCGTCACAATTACAGAGTCTGGAGGGGGTTCCGCCCTCAGAAAGGCCGGGTCCGAGTCGGGAGCCCGGTACTTCTTCAGCAGCCTCGATGGAGCCGCCTTCGTCACCGCAGGGGTGAGGAAAAGGGCCATAGCCGGTTCCTCCAGGCCCGGCACCAGAGGCAGGAGAGGACGAGACAGGTGTTTTTGATGCAATGTCTCAAAATTGACTGAAGTTTTAGGAGTAGGCACCGTCAAGGATATGTCCAACTTCGCAGCGCCCCTTAAAAGGACATCATGGAACGCCACCAGGTCATCAATTGGGGACACCCTCGTGTCCGGGGACTCCGACAAGGTAGGAGAATAGTCTCTGGTACCAGAGGACCTTGTGTGGGAGCGAGATTCGCGCCTCCTATGGCGGTGTCTCGACCTCGTGGACGATCTGTGTCGCGATCTCTCCCGTCTCCCAGAGCGAGAGCGAGACCTGCCAGCCCGTGGCCGCTCCACCGGTTTCCGTGGTGGGGACTTCCTTGGCTCCTCTCAGGGTTTCGGTTTTGGGGTCCCCTTAGGAGGTACAGGCAAAGACGGCAGCGAAGTGGACCTCGGCGGAGGAACCCTCGGCTGTGGGGCGGGCCCATGCGGAGGGACTGGTGGTGGTGGTGGGTCGCCTGATGGAAGTGGAGGGTTGGGTGGAGGATCCTCTTTAGGAACAGGAGGAGGAGTTGGCGACCGAGGCAGAGATGGCGTGTACACCTCTGAGTACACCGAGCCCGGTGACCCCTTAGGCGAAGGGGGCTGAGATCCAGCCCCTTCAGCAGGTGATCGCTTCCTCTTGCGCCCTCCACTAGAAGCAGTCTGACTTCTGGGACCAGAATCCTTCTTGCGCTGTTTTGGAGAGGCTGAACGACTCCCAGACGCCGACCTCTTTCTTCTCGACGCTGAGCGTCACTTTTCTGGCGTCGAACGTCGCCTCCGCGACTCCGGCGTCGAACGCCGCCTCCGCGACGTCGACCTCCTCTTCCTCGACGTCGAACGCCGACCCCTCGACGTCGACCTCTTCCTCCGTGACGTCGTACGCCGCCTCCGCGACGTCGAACGTTCCTTCTTCGACGACGAGCGTCGATTTCTCCGTCTTGATGCTCTCGACGTCGAGGAGCCCCTCGACGTCGACCGGTGCCTCGACGGCGATCGACGATGTCGCCTCGACGGCGAGCCCCGATGCTTGTCACTTCGTCTACGACGTCGATAGGAAGACCTTGACGTCGACGAAGACGATGACGTCGACGGTGGCTTCGACGGCGACCTCTCCATGATATTCGACGTCGAGCCGCCACGCCGTCTCGACCCGGAGCCCCGGGGAGAAGGGGAGCACTCCGCCGTCATCCCTCTCGACGTCGTCGTCGATGCAATCGACGTCGACGGAGACCGGGACCGTTTGCTGGACTTCCTGCATCTGGGGAGCCCCCCAGAGGCCTCAGCAGAGGCAGAGGGAACCTTCCCAGCCTGCCCAGACCCACCTGCAGCCTGCAGACGCCTCTCCTCAAGGCCAGAAAGCCTGATCTTCATCCTGTCCCTCAGAGTCCGAGCAGTAAACTGCTGGCAGATGACACAGTCCTCAGGGACATGATCTTCAGGGAGGCAGACGATGCAGACATCGTGTGGATCACTCTTGGCCTTCTTCCTCCCACATGCTGGACACTTATCAAAAAGGCCAGGCATTTTAGAGCCCTAAAACGCCTGAATCAGCACACAAAAGAGAGAGAGAGAACACCAAGAATGTAAACCGAAACACTTTTAAAACACAAAAGTGCCAAAATATCCAATAAACCCTTGAAACAAGGGAGAGCTCAATGCCAGGGTCCTGTAAGCAGGAGCCGGAAAAAAGAACTGAAAGTAGAGGGACCTGCTATGCATTCTGGGATACTGGGAGAAGTTCTGGAAAGTTCTCTTAAAGGCACAGTATCCTATTTAAGCCACATAATGGCAGCCTATGGGGCTTGTCTGTCCATGCCTTCCTCTCTATCATTTCAGTGTCTTTTACTGGGGGAGGCAAGTTTTTCTATGGTGAAAACTGGGCAGGCTGTATTATGTGTGGTGTTATTTGGTGGAATTTCTAGTTGAAGTACTGGACAGTGTAGCCTGTGGATATAGGCTGCATTATTTGTCTTTAAATTCTCTCTTAAGTGTCTTTGCAGTTTTCTGCATGTTTTGACAGCTTAAGAGATTATTTTTGATTACCGGGGTCCACGCACATGGGCGGGACTATTCACTAGATTATGACTATACACAGAGATCCCCTACTACAGAATAGGAGTTTCATATGGTATTGGTTATCTGTAGGTCCCTAAGCAAGCATAAACACAAGCTTTTTGACTTCCTCATGGACACCCAATCGGATATTATGTTGTTAACTGAAACGTGGCTGAATGAAGACTCTGCTCCAGACATTCTTCGAGCCATCCCCCCGAACTATGGGATCTTAAGACTTGACCGCCCTGGAAGCAGAGGGGGTGGGATAGCTATAATCCATAAACTAGCTGTGGAATGTTCCCTGGAGAGGGTGTCAATAGAGACCAGTGAGGTAGGGCTCTTCACTATCACTGTCGACAATATCTATGTCATTAAGGGCCTCCTGATATACCGGCCACCGGGCCCAGCCTCACAGTTTGCCATCAGTCTCAGGGAGCACGTCATCCAACTTACACTACGTTATGCTAAGGTGCTGGGTGATCTCAACCTACACTTTGACGACAGGGATAATGCCCAGGCGCAAGAGCTCAGCCAAGAGCTGGAGGCCTTCCAATTAATATTGCAATCCACCCTTCCGACTCATTAGCAGGGGCACCTATTAGACCCCATCTTTGCTAACTGGGGAGAGCACCAGGTTGAGACTCCCTTTCCAGTCCCGTGGACTGAACACTATATCATCCCCTTTAGAATTCCAATACCTAAGGCCCAAGGTAGGTCAAAATCGGACACTAGCAAACCCCAGAGGAAGTGGTCTAAGTTTACGGCTACCAAGTTTAACCTTGCTCTTCAGCAGGGAGGGCAACCAGGAGGGAGAGATGTCGAAATGGCCTGCACTGCTCTTGATCAATGCATTTGTGATGCACTCAACAAGGTGGCACCATGGGCCACTAACGCTCCTAGGAGACACTGAAGATCCGCGCCCTGGTTCAATGAGGAGCTGACGGCCATGAAATCGGTCTGTAAACATCTGGAACGTAGATGGAGGAAAGATTTCTCGGAAGAGGGGAGGGCCACATATAAAACCAATCTAAAGATGTATCCCTCCCTCATAAGGAAGACTCGAGCGGCACACTACAATATGAAGATTGAACTTGCCGACAATTCCTCGAGAGAACTATTTGTGATTTTTAAAGAGCTTTCGTCCCTAGACAGAACCTCTGCCCCTAGTAAAGCCTCTGTTGAGTCTTGCAATATGATCGCAGACTTTTCGGATAAAGTAGAGAAGATCTAATCTACCTTCCCGGAGGGGGCCCGTAGTAGGAAAGCTGACTGGAAGGGAGTATGCCATCTGGAAGATGCTTTTTGTCTCTCCAGTTTTAGTCTCCCCTCCTTAGACGATGTAAAATCCATAGCTTTGAACATCAAGTCAGGCTCCCCGAAAGACCCCATTAAACCGAGAAACATGAGGGAGAGTATGGACATTTTAGACACCTTATTAAACTCTCCTTTGAGGCAGGAGTAGTAACCCAAGGATGGAAGGAGGCAGTGGTTGTCCCTATTAAAAAGAAACCGGGGATTGGTGCCAGCCAACTGGAGAATCTCCATCCCATATCTCTCCTACCTTTCTTCGTGAAGATCACGGAGAAGGTGGTTAATGCTCAAATAACTGACCACATGAATCAAGCCAGCCCACTCCACCCCACGCAATCGGGCTTCCGAACTTCATATTCTACAGAGTCGGTGCTGCTTCTGTCCACTGAAACCATCTGCCGGCTGGTTGATATTGGGCAGACGGTGGCGCTGATTCTGTTGGATCTTAGCGCAGCCTTCGACACCGTGGCTCATCCCATACTGATTCAGCGCCTCAAGGAGAGTGAAATGACCAACCTGGCTCTGAAATGGTTAAGCTCCTTCCTTCAGGATAGAAGGTTTCAAGTATCCCAAGGGCAGTATTACTCAAAGAATATCAGATTGGGTCAGGGGGTACCCCAGGGATCAATACTCAGCCATACGCTTTTTAATCTGTACATCGCCCCTCTGTCTAATATCATTGATAAATACGGAATTAGTATTGTGTAATACGCGGATGACACTCAGCTTGTCGTATCCTTGACCCAACCCCAGAAAGAAGCTGCCACTAACTTCTTGGCTTGCCTTCAAGAGCTCTCAGTCTGGATGGCCAACAATTGTTTAAAGTTAAATGGCGGCAAGACTGAGGTCCTCATTGTGGGAAACACCCCCGCAATATGGTCACCGAGTTGGTGGCCGCAAACTCTGGGTACCACCCCTGTCCCCAAGGAGGAGGTAAAAAACCTGGGGATATGGCTAGACCCCACTCTCTCCTATGATCACCACACCAGGACGGTGACAGGAAAGTGCTTTGGCATAATGAAGTCTTAGATGTGCTCCCAGAAGCTGCCAGGAAAACCCTAGTCCACGCATTTGTCACCTCTCGCTTGGACTATGGGAATTCACTCTACATAGGGGCCAATAAAAAGAGTGTGCTAAGATTACAGTGGATTCAAAATGCCACTGCCCGCCTGGTCCTGATGCTTCCCAGGAGAGCCTAATCCAAAAAAGCCCAAACTACCCTCCATTGGCTCCGTATAAGGAAAATAATTACATTTAAAACTGTGTGTATTAGCCAACTTATTCTGTTGAGGAAAGGCCCAGGGTACTTGCACAACCTTCTGGTCCCCTACACGCCTACTAGAGCCCTGCGCTCCCAGGGCGCTGGACTGGTAAAAGTTCCAGTGATAAAAAGAAAGAGAATGGGAGGCTGCTCTTTTCGCTACTTGGCCGCCAAGCAATGGAACGCTCTCCCCCTTGACCTCCGTATGGAACAGTCAGAGAACATCTTCAGAAAAAAGCTAAAAACTTGGCTTTTCCAGGAGTAAAACACTTTATTCCGTTGGGCTTCACTGGACCATTCTTCGCATCCTCTCTGTACCTTTCTTTCTGACCGCAGCGCGGCGACACACTAGTTAGTATAACCAGGCGCTTTACAAACTCTCTTTGATTGATTGATTGATTGAGATACAGCTGAAAATGAGGTAGAGAGATGCATAACGAGAGAAACAGAGAGGGGTGATGTAAAGAGAATGAGCTGAAATGGCGAACAAGTGAAAATAAGAGATGGTTTCAGAGGTTGAAAAAGAGGCAAAGGACAAGAGAGAGAGGTAATAAGAAAAGAGTAAGCCAATGAGCAAGTTGAGGGTCGTGGAGAGGTGAGGTAGTGAAAGATGGGTGAGGTACATTGAGAGGGTAGGCAATATGAGAGTGGTGGGGGTAGAGTGATGAGCTTAGTGATACACGTGAGTTAGAGAGAGAAATGAGTTGGAGTTAAAATAGGTAGAGAGAAATTAGGTAAAGAGTTTGGAGTTAGAGAGGGTGTTGATAGAGGAGAGCAGAAGAAGGAGAGACAAGCACTGAGGTGAGATGGAATAGCAGCAAGGTACAAAGTGGCGTGAGGTAGGAAGAGTTGAGGTAGAGCTTGGTAGATATGTATAGGTAGGTACTGAAAATAGTAGAGAGGTGAGATTGTGAAAGACGTTAAGATAGATGGAAGAGAGATATTTTGAGGGTGAGATGAGGTAGACACAGTTGACTTAGAGAGAGTCTCAACATAGAGAAATGGGCTAGGTACATAGGGATGTAGATAGGGAAAGAGAGAGAGAGTTAGAGAAAGAGAGTTAAAGAGAGAGAGGTAGAGAGAAAGGTTGGTTGAACAACTAGTAATGTGATATAAAGAGAGAGATAGAAAGATACATTTTTAAAATTAATTGCCAACTGCTTGGGAGCTCAAAGGTTAATTAAGGCTGAAGAGACTGGGAATATAAAGCTGTGAAATTCAGAAATGATCCTTTCACAGGGTCCCCTTGGAAGTGGGTGACCTGTATAGTTGCTTATGCCTTAAGATGCCTCTTTCCTCAAACATCATCCATTGGTCATTCCCCATGCTGGCTTCTCCCGCACCCCCCACCCCAGGAACTTCACTGCAGTCTGGCATCCCCAACCAGAAACATTCACTTCCTCTGTAGCCGTGGTAAGCAATTCCATGCCATGTCGTGTGCCTGTCTTACTCTGCAGTACAGTTGCAACACCCACTTCCACGTGGCCCATCTTTCCCCACTTTGAGATAGCCCCTTCCCCCATAATTGGCATTTTCAATACCCATACATTGGCCTATTCCTCGCCTCCACTAATCAATATTTTTAGCCCTATTCTTCGCAATATTGCTTCTAGTCACCATGTGTACTAAAGAACATTGTATTTTTTTGTTATTAGTCAGATCCTTTTCCACCGAGATGCGCAAAATACCAAGATCAAGGTTTACCCATACACCGGGGACAGCTACCAACTCACCGTACACCCTTATACTACCACTTTAAGAATACAAACAGTGAGGATATTCGTTTGACAGTTGGACTTAGGACAGAATGTTGTGTGTGTGTTTTGGTGGGGGCATAAAAATATTGTATGGAGGAATATTTTAGGGCTGCGGTGGCTTTGTTAACCAGCTATGATGAGTAGATGGGAAAGGTCAGAGCAAGCTATGGCTTATGATTACATTTCTAATTTAGTCTGAATTTCTTTATTGAGAACTTCAGGTATCTATATAGAAAACCTCTTGAGTATCTTACAGGAAAAACAAACACGAAGGACACTGTTCCTCCAACTTGAGGTGAAGCTGAATGTGTATTTTGTAGATTTAAAAGGGCTGGATCAATGTCACAGATTTAGAACAACCACGTATGAAAGATCTGCATACAGTGAAGCTCTATGGAACTAATATACGTTGCCAGAAGTAATCTAGAAAATCAGGCAATGACCTAGCCATTGTGCTGGGCACCCCTGATATAGAGTATATTTAGGTTTGCATTCCATGGCTTCCCAAGAAGAAAGAACTACTGGTACATCCATGAACCCAGAGCAAAAGAAAATTTAATAATTGTATGTGGCACCATATGCTCACAATCTGGTAATTGAAAATATTGCTTGTGTAATCTATTTTCAGTGCATACAGCCATACTCCATATATTAACATAGAAAAACCTACATTTTAACCAAATATGCTCAATATGTTGTTAAACGGTTGCAGTGGAAGAAAAGAGTCTTACGTAGATGAGCTTTACAGTTTCCTGTATTCAAATGAGCTTGATTGTGATGCATAACCATTGGGATTCATTGGAAGCAGTGAACAGAAGTATAGCCCGAAGAGAGATTGGTTTACAATTTCGACTTATAGGTAAAACCACTAAGTTCAGAGTAATCCATGACATTTCTGCAACAACCAAAACTGCTGAAATTCCAAATTGGTAAACTGCTTTCTCTATTTGCTCTGTTGCCTGATCCCCATAAGAAGGCTCAATGGGGATTTAATGGCAACTTGCCTTGTAATGTTAAACCCATTACACAAACACATTCATGTTCTTTACCTTGCGTTCAGGCTTCTTCCCCATCATCAGTGACTTCAGTTTCCTTATGTACCACCACGCGTGTGACAGACATGTCAGGGTGCATTTCTTTGGCTTCTTTAATTGCCTGTGCTAGAGCCTGTGAAAAAAATCATACAGTACATACTTCAGTCAGCTAACCAAATACCCCAAAACAAGATTAACAGGCAATTAGTATTGGAGCTTCAGAGTTTCCAAACTCAGCCTTGTGCAGTTTAACTTAGAATGTGCACTTCTGTTCCAAATCAATCATGGGGGACGTTACGGATCAAAGCTAATCCCCCTGACACTACTAATTTAAGTGTTATTCAAAGATAATAATAATAAATAAGAGTAGAGCGATATGTGTAAAACTCGTATGGTTGAATTTACAATGTGCATGGTGGAAAAAGAACAAACACCTTGGAACAGGTAGGAGGCCTGTGGCCATCTTGGAGTACAATACAGGCTAAAAAGAGACCTAGGAGGCTCAAGTCTGATTCTCACCACCAGAGAAAAGAACAGCATTTCGATCTCGGTTTCTTTCTCACACTAATGGCAGCAACGACTTGCTAACAAAACATCTGTTGTACTTCTTAGAGCGATCTTGCACTATTGAGCACGTCTTATCAAGCGAGCATAAACAAGCGACAGAATTGCACCCAGTTTAAATGACCTCCAATGGCTACATTCAAGGCAGAATTAACCTCCCTCATGAACAAGGCAGTTTAGATTGATCTGTCTTCCCAAGGAAGAAGTAAACTCCACACTGCAGGAAGACAGAGAACATCAGATGCAAATCAACACTACTTTGTGATTTCCCAATTACAAAAAGAAATCAAAAACTCTCAACCAAGCTTTCTCCGGTCAAGTTCCTAGAACTCGGAATGATCTCCCTGAACTCAAAACCCCTTACTTTCCTATACACTACCTACCCTGAGCACTAAAAGTCGCTAAGTACCCCTACCACTTACTACTAAACTGTCAACCTTTGAACCCTAAAAGTACCTTACCCCCCCACAAACCAAAATATATTTAAATTATACAATCTAAATTGTAATATCCTACATCATTTATAAATATATTAACACCATCAATGCTGATGGTATTCCCCTCCTGTGCTGATTTATGTGGAACTCCATTGTTCATGACAAGCTCAGCTCGGCATGAGTGTACGAGAGGTGTACCTCATGACGAGCTGAGCTCGTCATGAGCATGGAAGGGGTTAAAACCAAACATTAATCTATACTTATTAACTAATATTATACTTATGCTAATATACATTTTTCTTAATATACAGGTTATAATATGTATTAATTCTATTACTTTAATAATAAGTGAAAAACTATATACACAAATAGGTATATGCACACATATATAAACATATATAATGAAAACATATATGCTATTTTTCACAAAATAAAAAAGTACTTACCTATCAAGGAAAATGCTGCAATAGAAAGTTCTCAAAAACCTACCTATGATGTGAAGACTCTAATGTATTACCTGGATGTAAAGTCCCACAAAGTAAAATCTCAACTGTAATGGTAGCATACTGTTCGAAATGGGATTCCTGATTGGCGCAGGTATGCACACAGGCCATGCAGGAATCACCCTTCTAGTAAGGGTAAGCTAGATATACACTAAAAATTAACCTGTGCTCACCCTCTGGTAGCTTGGCACAGAGCAGTCAGTCAGGCTTATCGAAAGCGGCAATGTGTAAAGTATTTGTGCAACAAACATACAGTAACACTATGCATACTCCACAAAAAGACTACACACAGGTTTAGAAATACAGATTATAATATTCTGAACATAAGATCAAAAGAACAATAATCCAATGTATAGAAGTTGAGATACTGAATTTTAAAGGAATATCTGCAGTAAAACGGCTAGAAGTAAGCAGTGCTAAAACGGTTACTTTAGGTTGCGCTGGACTCAGACAAAGTCCATGTTCAGGCTGACCTCATGGAAGCACGAGTCGGCTACAGGACCCACGCAGGCACGGGTGCAAAAAGCACCTTTCCTGGTTGCAAGCAACAAGATGTGTCAATCGTCTCCACACAGTGAAGGCTCCGAAGGCGGGTGACGGAGTTAGGAGGTGTCGAGTGATGCACTGGATTCTGCTGCACAGTTGAGGATATGCATTGATCTCACCAAGCTGCAGCGGCATCGATATGCTGTCCGATGTGTCAATCTCTGGAGGCAAAGGGCTGGTTCCAATGTGATGCTCAGATTTTACTCCTGCAACCAGGTCAATGCACCAATTCTGCTACACATAGACAGGAAATGTGTTAAAATCCGTATTGCAAGTATCTGGGCCACTTACAGTGAGCCAGGCACAGGAGCACGAGTAGAGACGCTGATATCCCTGAGTCGCAAGCAACAGGAGGCAAGCCAACAAGCCCTTGGATATCACTTGGGTGAGGACACAGTCCATCTCTCCTTCAGCTGAGTCAGAGAGCAGCAGGCAGCAGGACAACAAACAGAAAAGCAGGCCTTCCACATCAGCAGGCCAGTTGAGTGCTTTAAACAGCAAAGCAGCTCTTCTGGCAGAACATCAGTTACAAGTACAGTAGTGTCTGATTTTAGGGGTCTGAGACCTAGTACTTGGGGGGGTGGGGGTGAATCTGTCCTTTGTGTGTGGACAGGACACGGACTATTCAAGTGAAATGTTAGCCCCTCTCTTCCATCCTGCCCAGGAAGGACTATCGGAACGTAGATGTATGTTGATGGGTACTCCGATACATCTATCCTTCCTGTGCTGTGGCTGTCTAGAGGGACTGCACAAAGTGCAACTGTACACAGTCCAGAGTATTGGAGACAAGCGGCAAAGCATACAGAGTTATAAGCACAGACGAATTACCACTTTCTAAAAGTGGCATTTCTAAAATAGCAATGCAAAATCAAACTTTACCAGTAAGACGAGTTTGTCATTATCATGACAAACATATGAAACATGAAAAAGCTACTCTTTTTAAGTGTTTGAGGTAGCCCCACATAGAATCAACGCGATCTTTTATCATAGATATGTTTTCTTAAGTTGCTTTCCCTTTCACACATTAGCCTTTTACACACATTTGCGCACGTGACAATGTTGGATACGTTTCGCCGACACTGGTTCGCAAACAGATTCTGCTTCGCCTAAGATTATCATGATTCTTGAAAACCATGGACAAGATCTTCACGCAAATTGTTCAAATGTTGTTCTATTTTTCATCCACGAGGCAACATGGCTATCTATAGACTAAAACAATGATGGCTTGCAGAGGACTCAAAAGGGTGCCTTTCTTTATAAATAAACAAGCATTTCCGGGTTTAGGTTGAGAAGCACTTTGCTGATATTTGCAAGGTTTCTACACGCTGAAGCTTCGGCCAAACAGCTTGCTGATTTCCCTGCAAAGGTAACCAGCTTGTGACCAAGGCGGGGACTTGCATTCTTTTCCATCAGGTAACAGGGGAGGATCATCCTGTACAGGGATTCTTGGCTGTACACACACACACACACACACACACACACACACTTGTTGTAAATGAATCTAGGACCCTAGTGTAATTTTCCCGATTCATGCCCTTATATAGGTATAAATGACCTGATCCTTATATAGGCCTAGAAATCATTAGCATATTTGGACTGAGCCTATACAGCCCAAATACGGCATGGCTACTTCCACTAAGTTCCAAGAATCAACAACGATTTCTTAGAAAAACCCGCCTTCAGCAGCTAGGGACTTCCCCTCGCCTGAATACTAATTTATCTAGGAAATAATGGAGTTTTCAAAGAACTGAGTCTTTGAGTGACATTATTAAGTCCAATCATACATCAAACTCGGCACCTTCAAAGTATAAATATGCCTACATTTGCCCAGACAAACACACGGTGGTTTGGAGCAGATCGACTACTTGCCCGACGCCCTGCAGCAGCAAGTGCTGAAGGAAACCAACCCTCCAGCTGACGCACTGAAAGACGCTGTCTTTTCTCCTGCCGAGAAATCCAGCTCCAGTGTTTACAGGCTACCCTTGCGGGTTGCTGGGAAATCGAGTCCTGAGAGAGAGATACAAGACCTCCTTCATTCTAAAACCAAGGTATGGAGCTGATTAGACCCTTAGAGAATTCTTGGATAGATCCTTGGCAGAGAAATACTAAATACTCCTCACCTACTTCTTCCCTTGTACTAGACTTTGGATAGGTACACCGGGGTAGGCATATTTTAGAAGCACCAGTTGAGTACTTTTAGTCATTATTTTATTACTGTATGTATTTTATACGTTTTAGGCAACTTATGGCTTAGAAACCATATCATGCTTTTTACAGTATTACTTTATAATACTTTTCGTATTATATGGCCTGAACTTTATAACCAGTATTACGATTGTAGCAGTACATTTCTTATGCTTGAGAAAGAAGACTGTTCAATAAATAATACCTTTTATTGAAAACGCCTGTCTCTCTATTTTCTCAGCACCTCTGCTGAAACAAAGCATGCACGATTGAGGGAGTAAAATAGTTATCTATTGTTTCCGCGAATCTAGAGATTGATTTCTTATTCTTGGGAAACAAAGTTGTCATGTTTATGCGGTTGTCAGAAACTAATCCCTTCTTGTTTATTCGAGAAAGTTTCTAGTGACCTCTGAGCTAGCTGGCACTCACAATTAAGTTTAATATATACGATAGAGACCTAGTTGACCTCAGTCCTACGTCTAAACTATAGTATATGTTATTCCAATGCGCAGAGCCTATTGGGAATATAGGAACTACACTACACACTCACCCTAGACACTTAGGTTAGGGACTGCATAGTGGGAATAAGACCAATTGTATATATATTGTTGTATATGTCTGCATATATAATCACTGTTTTGCCACCATGGTAGAGCTTTTCATTCTGTTCACTGTTCTGGTGCCTCTAATAACTTGTATTTGTTTCTGTCTATTGATCATTGCTGCACATATATTCTATACAAGAATCACGCTGATTCAATAAACATTGAAAAGTTATTTTTGTGTATTTCTTGTATTCTTTGCTGAGAATACTAGAGCACGAGTGTCTGAGCAAAAAGGTTCAAGGTCAGTTACTGCGCTTCCTGGGGGACTAGTGTTGTCATGTTCAGTGGTTGCCAGAACTATTTGTTGGTCAATTAGGTTTAGGGGGGATTATGGTGGCACTGGAAGCTAGCTGGTCTATAGAACAACATGTCCTGAGTGGGTGCACAGAATCAGTCTGGCACCATCCCAGCATTTATGCTGTCCACAATAGGAGTCCTACACAGTTCGTTAAGCGCCACCGTCCCAATGTTTACACCGTCCATAAACAAGCGGTTCCTACCGTAAGGTGAGAACTACAAGACACTCTCCTCTGATAAGGAATTACTGCTTATAATTGTTTTTAGGAATTCCCAATGCTAACCTAAGAGAGAAGTAGGCCTCACAGTACTGAAAAACAAAAAAGGCTGTTTGTCCATACCAGGATATGAAAAACATAGCAGTGCATGCCCTGACTTTCATTTACACAGCACCCTGCCCTTAGGGCTACCTATAGCTTACCGTAGCGCGGTCTTGTAATTAATAAAAGGGGAGTTTCAAGCCTGACAAGTAGTTTTTAATTGCCATGTTGAAGGGGCAGTTGACTGCACACACATGTCCTGCAGTGGTAGGCCTGAGACAGGTTTGAAAGACTACTTCTGTGGGTGGCATAATCAGTGCTGCAGGCCCACTAGTAGCATTTAATGTACATGCCCTGGGTAAATGGTCTAACCACTTTACAATGGACTTACAAGTACATCAACTATGCCAAAAATGATTATACTATGTTTAGAGGAGAGAGCACATGCACTTTAAAACTGGTCAGCAGTGGTAAAGTGCCCAGAGTCCTTAAGCTAACAAAAGAAGGTCAGAAATGGAGGAGGTGAAGGAAGGCAATTAGTATAGGGTGACCCTTCAGAGAGGTTCATTTTCCAACACATACCCACTTCTACTGACAAACAATTGTCATATTTCCTACTTCCTAAATTCCTTTATCTCTCCCAATTATAGTGCTCTATAACACCTTACTGCAGTAATTGTGCTACATAAATACTATAAATGTATACAAGTAATACATTTTGAGGGGAATCAATGTTGACCTTTCCTTTCTTTGGGTTACAGCAGGGTCAGAGGAGCTGCTGGATCTATGAATACCCAGGTACAAAGAAATGTATAAAGAAATGTGCTGGGATTCGAGAGGCAAGATGGCCGCCGTGAGGTTGTGGTGAGAAGTCGCTCTAGACCTCTCTCCCCGTGATACCCAGATGACTGCGGAATAAGGACGATATACCCCCCTTATGGAGCTGGCGGTTTGGTTGCAGGCGAGACTAACCAGAGTACGCTCAACATACCCAGCAACTAAAGTTAAAATCGAGGTTCGAGTGCAGCTGGCGAGGATGCCGGCACTCTTATCTAAAGCAGACAAGGACAAGGAGAAGACAAAAGCGCTACAGGATACTCCAACACACCAGCAAGGAATGAGTGTCAGAAGCGTCCCGGCAAATATTAAAAAAAGCAACAACGATGTGGCCCCGGGACTGCAACAGCGTGGGCCTGGCGCTATTCGAAAAGTTATACCCCCGGCTCAAAAGGGGAAGAAAGCGGAGACTCGTCTGAAACCGGACGCAGTGGCAGCGAGAGGATCGATCGGCCTCGGACTGGGCAGGACCCGGATCACCCCACTGCAGACACTCTAATAGATGCGAGGCAAGGTTCAATTAAAGGAAAAGAAGCGGCTCTGAGGCAGCCTACCTTGCTAGAAGCATTTACACCCAGATCGAGCTCCCAGCCAGACACGGAGCAGACCGCACACAGAAACGTCCTCGAGGACGCAACGGCAGACGCTCCCGGCGCGGAGTCAGCGGTTGCTAGGTAACCCCGAGATTTGGCCGCAGCACCCGTCAGTAGCTGCAGCGGTACCGGAAATGGAGGCAATGCAGGAAACACAGCACCTCAGGTAACGCAGGCTACATGCTCTAGCAACAGCGGGCTGAAGGAGGCCAAGGGGTCTAGAAATGACTTAGAAGTAGATACGAGCGGGGGGCCTTATAGAGCCGGGTCAGCTGGGAGCGCAGATATGATGGAGGCGCTAATACAACTGGAGGCTGAAATGGCCAACAAGAAAAAAGAAATGAACAATGGGGGCAGTAATCTTAGCCTCGCAGGGAAAAGTGCACCCCTAGCTGTTGATAGTAGGACTCTGGGACTGGAGAAAAGAGAGGGAGCCTCACTGGAAGGAGAATGTTTTTACTCAGTGATTGAGGACACTGATGCTACTCAGACAAGCGACGACACCTCAGAGGAGGGAGAGCTAGACGTAGAGACAAGCTCAGGGTCAAGCTTGTCAATGAAAGAAAGCACGCAGAAAAAGAGACGAGTGAAGGGGAGGAGGCATGGTGGAGACACGGAATCACCCTCAGTAGGGGGGAAGAAGCTAGATTGGGATACTCTGCAACGTCGCAGACCTACTTAGAGGAGAGTAACTCCCAGGCCCCTGGCAATACCCCTATTCCGGCGCAGTACCTGGCCCCCTTTGACATGATTTGTACCACACTTAAGCAGATGCAAGGGGAAGCAAGGTCAGAAAGTCGAAGGGCTAGGCAAGCCACAAAAAAGATTCATAACACCCTCAGGAAGGTTAATAAACTCTATGAAGGTATCGCCGAGAGGATGACTGAGGTGGAGGAGCGGACCGGGAAGCTAGAAGATGATGTTGGGGCATGGCAGGACTTCAAGCTGGAGCAGGAAAAACGGACAAACGATTTACAATGGAAGTTGGAGGATTTCGAAAACCGCCAGAGGCGGAATAACATTCGCATTTTGGGCGTGGCGGAAGGAGCAGAGGGGCAGGACATTATGCACTTTATGGTTAATTTGCTAAGAGGAGCCTTCCCAGAATCACAGTGGGAGTGGGAAAGGGAGATACAACGGGCTCACAGATTCCCTTTCACCATCAGAAAAGGCCGTGGCGGTGAGGGGCAGGCAGGACAACATGCGCTGCCTAGAGCTATCTTGATATATGTAGGCAATTACCTACTCAGAGAGGAAATAATGGATAAGGCTAGACCGACAGAAAAAGATCCTTTGAGGGAACCACCTTCTTTGCCAGGCCCGATTTTTGCCACGTAACGGTCGAGAGAAGGTGGAGACTTGGGCAGCTCATTAAACCGTTCCAGGCCTTAGGCTCCGAGGCGTTTCTCCTGTTCCCTGCAAGGCTAAAGGTAGTTACAAGGGGCAGAACAAACATCTTCCTGTCCGAGATTAAGGCCCAACAGTTCTTGGAGGAGATTAAGTCACAGAAAGGGGGCTGAGAAACATAGAGCTGTTAAACTGCAAGGATCCAAAACGAGCTGAAGGGGGGAGTATGCACTGGTAGAAGGTTCTATAACTTGGTATGTCGCTGTCTGGACTATTACCGAGGGGGCAACATACACAAAATAGCGAAATGATTAAGATAAAGGCAAGAGGGGGGTATACGATGCACTGGGTGGGGGGGTGGAGGGGTAGAGAGGAGCGATCTCCACAAGCTATAGCGGCTACACGTTGGTCTCATTGACCTATTTGCCAGTAAAGGGGGAAGGGGGGTGGGAGACTGAGGGGGGACAGGGTGGGATTAGGGGGTAAAAAGAGGGCTAAAAACATTAAAAAAGGAGATGTAGGGTGTAAGAAGCAGCACAGGAAAGCACAGTACAGCGCGCAGGGAGTTCACATTTTACAGTACGCAGTAGACATAAGTTGGTGGATACTCGATAAATATCAGGTATATTATCAAAGCAAAGCGTTCGTCCGGGTAAGGTATGCAGGGTTGGACAAAACCTACGATGTATTTAATGAGTTGCAGAATTGCTACTATTAATATCTGCGGTCTGAACGATTCTGGTAAAAGATTAAGGGTTGCGGCACTACTTAGGACACTACAGCTGGATTTGGTTTGCCTCCAGGAAACACACGTTGAAGCCTCTAAGGGCTATCTTTTGGAGCACCTAGGGTTCGCCGTTCTGGCAAACACTAAGCAAGGCACGAAGCATAGGGGGGTGGCAGTATTAGGGAGATCCACTGATGTAGAGGTGATAAAGAAAAAAGAGGATCAATGGGGAAGGTGGGTAATATTGGAAATAAGATTTAAGGGGGAAAAATGTAACATAGTTTCCGTGTATGGTTCCACAGAAGATGATCCTGAGATATTCCAATTTCTAGACATTGAGTTGGCACTGTGGCCCGAGCCAATTATATGTTGTGGGGACTTTAATGTTCACGATCCCAGTAGCTCATTTGTACAGACGGGGAGGGTATATGCAGGGAGAAAAAAGAGAACCCACAGGGCACTGACAGATATGGTGACAAATAACTCTCTAGTGGATCCATGGGTTAAGTTGAATCCAGGAATAGATGGTAGTACATTCTACTCGGCCCCCCATAAGATACTTGTTAGGCTGGATTACTTTCTGATATCAACCCCCTTGCTGGCAGAGGCACAAATAGAAAAACAGCCTCAAATTGTTTCGGACCATAGCCCATTGATTTTAACTATTAGAATGGGCCAGGCACGGCGAAAAGATACACAGTGGACATTCGATAGAGCCCTCTTGATGGATGAAGCATACAGGGATTATATGACAGAATGGATTAGGGCTTATTGGGATATCAATAAAGGTACGGCTCCCTCAGGAGTGGTATGGGATGCTTTTAAGGCCGGGGTAAGGGGTGAGACAATGAGCTATGTGTTTTCAGCCCAGAAAAGGACACGACTTAAAATTAAGGAAGTTTATCAAAAGTTGATAAGGGTTGAGGAGGAACTGGCGCAGGATTTGCGAGATAAGGCAACAATCGAAGAGCATCTGCTTAAAATTGTGGCTCTTAGGGCAGAAGCTGCAGAAAGTATTTCAAAAAAAGCAGCAGAGAACTATTTAACTAAGAGGGAAGCTGCTTACGAGCTAAGTGAGAAGGTGGGCCACTTATTAGCAGTGTGTACTAGACAGAGGATAGCAGCATCAGACATTGTGGAGATTATGGATGGGAACGGGGTCATGGTTACTGAAACAACTAAAGTAAGGGAAGTGTTCAGGCAGTTTTATGAAGAGCTATATAGCGGGGGCAGGATAGGAACTTTGAGCGAGGTTGAAAGCTATCTTAGGGATATTACCCCTCCGGGTATATCTATGGAAGAAAAGGTTAGGTTGGACTCCCCCTTTAGCCTGGAGGAATTTCTTACGGCATTAAGCATGTTACCATCAGGTAAAGCAGCCGGCCCAGACCAACTCCCGGTGGAGTTTTACAAAGTGTTTCACCAAGTTATGGGAGTTGATATGTTTAATGTCATGTTGAAGGCGCAGAAGGGGGACATGATACCTGATTCATGGGGGGAAGCGGATATCATTGTCATCTTAAAAAAAGTTAAAAATTCGACACTCCCAGAGTCATATAGGCCTATTACACTGATGAACGCAGATACCAAGGTGTATTCCAAGATATTAGCAAGAAGGCTGGCAGAGGTGATAGAGGGATTAGTAAGCCACACTCAGCATGGGTTTATTCCAGGCAAAAGTACTACGCAACACATTAGGCAGGTGGTCACAACCTTCGATGCGGCGGGTGTCCTGGGGGACCCTATCGCGGCACTCTTTTTGGATGCCGAGAAGGCGTTCGATAGGGTCTCCTGGGACTACCTGTGGCAAACGTTAAAGTAGAATGGAATGAGGAATAGCTTTATAACAGCTATGCAGACTCTGTATAAGAATCCGTCAGGAAGGATCAGAGTTAACAGAGGACAATCGTCAGCAGTTAGGATTGGGAGAGGGACTAGACAGGGCTGCCCATCTTCCCCACTGCTCTTCGCTCTTTATCTGGACCCATTGATAAGGAAATTGGAGGGCAACGTAAGGATTCCGCCAATAAGGCTGAATGGGTGTGAGGTAAAGACGCTGGCCTATGCGGACGACGTGGCCATTTTGACACCCAATCCCAGCATGGCCATAGGGAAATTGAGTCCGAAGCACAAAGATTTGGGCAAATATCGGGGTACAGTTTAAATAGTTCAAAAACTCAAATAGTGTGTAACCACCATATTGTTTTTAATGATCAAAGAGTTGTGGACTCAGCGGTATATTTGGGGGTTGCAATCACAGCTGATTTAGACTCACTGGTACAGAATAACCTCGCGCCCCGGATCTAGATCGAATGAATAATTTGCATTTGTCATTAGTGGGCTGCACCAATGTCATAAAAATGTTAATATTGCCAAAAGTTTTGTATTTCTATAGGGCAATACCGTTATTTTTTGAGGCGAAAAGGTTTAAAGATCTGGAAAGCATTCTGAATAGATTTATTTGGGCTCATGGCAAGACTCGTAGGGCATATCGTTTTATGTCGCTGCCTAGAGAAAGAGGATTTTGGGGGGCGCCTGATTTCAGATTATATTACTGGGCAACTGCACTGCAATATATGCGGGGGCTGATTGGAGGGGGCAGTTTGGACGTCAGAACAACAAATGATTCATCTAGGATATACTCTGTAGTGTTGGGACCGGAGGTTGAGAATTCTTTTCTTAAATGTATCGATTTCGCATATTATAAAAGAACCAGATTCAAGACAGTCCAAGCCGCAATTAAGATTTGGAATGCTGTGATGAAGAAAATTGGCCTGGGCCGGTATAATTGGTATACCAGGTTGTTTAAAAATGTCTCCTTTCCAATGCAGATATTTGGGGATATTACAATGGCGGGCTGGACGGAAAAGGGGATCGTGCAGATTGGGGATGTGAGGAGTACGGAGGGGGTGTTTCAATTTACAGATTTAATGAGCAGATTTGGATTAGACAGGAGGGATTTTTTAAAATTTCTGCAGCTAAGAAGTTTTCTTGGAAATAAGCAGGGTGGGCTTGTGGGGTTCGGTAAGGTAGAAATATTGGAGAAAATAAGGTTAGGGGGGGACTGCTCTATTCGGAGCTTTTACGCAAGCCTGATAGCAGCAAAACCGGATGATATGGATAAGTATAGTGATAAGTGGGCAGACAAGTTGGAAGGTGAGGTTAGTTGGTTTAAAGAGTCATTGGATCTAGGTCGCACTCTGCTCTGCTCAGCGCCGCTGCAGTCGCAGCAGTATAAAACCCTCTACTCGCTGTACTTTACTCCAGCAAAGATAGCAAAATGGGGGGGGGCAGCGTAGGGATTACATGCCCAAGATGTAGTTCCCCCGATGCAGATTTAATACATGTATTTGCTACATGTCCGCAATTACAAACAGTGATAAAAGAGATAGAGAAGTTTCTTGATGACTCCCTGGATATTCAGATTACCTTAAAACCAGTAGAAATATTGTTAGGGATAGTCACAGATAGTAATATTACTCAGAGGGAGTTTATTTTTGTCGCTATGGCAGTTTATAGGCTCTGCATAGCCAGGGCCTGGCTTGATAAAAAACCCCCAGCAATGCAAGTCTGGCTGTCTAACCTTTTGTCAACTTACATTCTGGAAAAAAATATATATGCTCGGAAAGGTAGAAAAGGGAGGAGCTTGGGGTTAAGGATATGGGACCCTATTATAAGATGGAGAGAGGGCCTGGGGTTGATTGATTAGGTTAGGAGAGTTTCGGATGAATTTGCTGCATGTGTTGTAGAAATTTGAGATGATATCAGCTTAACGAACTCAGTAGGATGTTTTGATGAATTTTGTTTATGATGGAAATGATTTGATAAGTAATGTGCTGTAAGAAATTAATTGTACTATTGGAGAATGTGCGTTGCAAGGTGCTAACTGTGCAATAAAAAAATAAAAAAAAAATGTGCTGGGATTCCTGTTAGTTTTGCTCCTGAACAATATTTGCTGAAAAAAAGTAATGCAATTGGAGTGATTAAGAAAATACAGTTAGTCAAAGTGTTGCCAATTAAAACAAATCATCTACTTGATGAAATAGAACACTGTAGAGGTTTGAAGCTATATGCACTAGCTGGTAAGATAGGTGCGTAGAAACAAGCGTTGGATGTCTAGCTAACCTGCTGTGAGTGGTCGGAGTCACAGGAATAGCTCCCCTGCCAAATTTAGATTTGGAGCAAGGAACATTTGATGAGAACATAATGTGGAATCATAGAGTCTCTATCCTGACGTGCTTATTTTTCTTCTGGATTACACTATCAGTTACTCATGAAGTGCAATGTAAAAGAGGAGCAGAGCTAGACTTCAATATCAAGCACAGAGAATTATTTGATCTGTTCCTTCTTCTTTTCTGTGCTGAGAAGAGAGGCTTATCATTACCTAAAGAACTGCTTGTATAAAGCAGGAATCCCAAACTTTCTAGTGCTTAACTTACCCTTTGTCAGCAGTTTGTGATGAGTAAAGGTAACTATTCTGAAGGCCTGATCCACCTCAGGAGCAACTGGTACCAAGGAGAAGGAACTAAAAAAGTGCAGGTGGTTGAATTTGACGTCTTAATCAACTAAGTTTACTCTATATTTATACTATCTGGGGTTTTCTGAAAGACAGATTACTTCCTGGTAAGCATCAGGCTCACAGGGCAAAGTCACCCAGTACCTCTACAAGTCCTGTTTATCGAAATGAATACGTTGGACCCCGAAAGGCTACTCCTACTCACATACTATAGGGAAACAAGTTATCAAAAAGGAATTGCAGGATTTTATGCATCTCCTAATGTTTTCTGACTTGGAAGGGAGGTGTACTTTTACTGGACTAAAATCAGATTATGATCTGATGCAGCTGTGCTATGCCAAAAGGCTTCTCAATTTCCATACATTACTGGCCCACTGCTTGAAACATGGGGGTTGAGCATTAAATTTCTCTCAGGAGATTGGTGTCAAAGAGTAATCAACGTAAATAAAAAGGACACAAATTGAAATGTACCAAAACTGAAACAAACTCAAATGACACATATTACACAAGTCAGCAGCTGCAATAGAAAATATTATTAATAGGCCTATTAATAATGGCATTTTGGAGTTTGTAAAGTAGTATTTATGTGGTTTGCTTTCATGTACTCATATGCATTTGTGAATTAGCTGCAAAACATCTAAAACTGAAATAAAAATAGGAGTATATATATACCATTAGTACAAATCGAAATGACTAGTCCCCTGTGATCTTTGATGTTTTTGTGCCGGTTCACAAAGCCTTGTAAGAACACATTATAGAGCACCTCAAGCACTCAAATACTTTTCTGAACCATGCCATCTATATTAACAGTGTGCGGTGAACTCCGCTCAGCCGGCGGAGTTCGAAGAGTTTTGGGAACTCCGTGCTCCCCTTGGAGTGTGAAGTTTTGGCAAAAAAAACCTCTGTCGCTCACCAGAGGAGCGGAGTCAGTTACTGGCATGTTTTTCACGCCACTGATATGGCCGCACTGAAAACGAAAAAGAAACCCCTCTGAACTAAACGTTAGGGAGAATAATTAGACTACATATCCCATGAAGCAGAGTGGCTAAAACCGGAAATTGTTACCCACCCTAGTCGTTAAGCCACACACTCTCCCCACACTGCTTCCATTCAAACCCTGTCCTCTTCTGGTGTTGCTTTGCTTGAACTACGGCTGGAGGAAAATTCGTCTAGGGCATACGCTGGGAACTCGGATGGCAGACTGAGTGCTTTTAAATAATCCTCAATTGTTTTGAGGTGTACAGTCTCAAGCAGCAAGCAGAGCTTTTCGTAAATGCAGCCGGGACCGTAAGGGCCAGAGAGCAGGTAAGAAACATGATGCGTGAAAACAGAAGTTTTAATGTATTTCTTGTACTTTTTAGACATAAATGAACTATTTCCAAGGTGCAGGAGAAGCAAAATGCAAACTGATTTTGTTATGGGATCCAAGTCTGCAATATGCTCCAAATATTAAAATTACATTGCCCAAGCTCTCGTGGCGTTCTAGAGATATCGACTTGGTGATAAATCTCCTCATTTTACTTTAGGACACCCTGCCTCTGACGTAGGACCGACAGCAAAAGGACTAGCATGGTCTTCAAAGCTAACGTCGCTGTATCTTTTATTTCAAGCAAATAAAAAGTACCATTAGCTGCATAAGGCTGGGTGAGCGGAGCGGAACTCGGCAGAATTTCACAGAGGGATTGTCCTACTACGCGGGATTCCGAGGAGCACAATTCTGTGAACTCTGCCCACCCTTAATCTATATATGCAATGTGGAATTATTTTTTTAAGAAAAACATGAAGTCAACTGTTCTTTCTTGGGTAATGTCTCCATTCACTTTTCAGTGATTCTCTATCTAACAAAGAAGCCAGGGTGGTATCTGTGATGCTTAGAAATGAAGACTTTGCCTCGGAGGATCAACACTGAACAACCACAAGATACTCTACAAGGGAAAGTGTTAAATATTTTCCCCTGAAAGCACCTTCGAATGTGGTGCAGCAAAATCCCATTATCTGGAATGCAACTGTGGTCTTGAGGCCATTCACACCATGCTGCACAAGGCCTCTAGCCAAGATGTAAATACACATGGCAATCAAACCAACTGTTGACAACAGAAAAGTGTCAACTAAAATTGATATATTTGTCTGTAGCAGAGACGCTTGTGTGCAAAAGCAGATAAACCCAGTCACTAAGCCCGTATCAAGTCTAAAGAGCAAATTTCAGTGCATATTTAATGGCATAAAACAGATAACTGATTAGGCAGGCAGACTGATAAGCAATAACAGGGAATAAAGGGATATCTTGTGTACTAGCTGGACTTTGCGGGACGGACACTGGGAAAAGTGAGCATTTAAGATGCAGGCTGTGAACCTTTTTTGTTTAATCTTATTTATTTTTAGGAAGTTTCATATAGTGCGAACTCAACCTGAAGCTATCAGAGTGCTTCACATGAGCACCAGTTGCATTACAGACAGACACATACATTTTGTTAGGCTCAGTGAGATTAAGAGATTTGCAGAACCACAGGATGTTAAGTGTCCTTGCTAAGATAGGAAACCTAGTTCCCCAGCTTCGAGGTCAACCACTTTAACCCTTGGGGCACATCCACTTCCCATATTGAACAGAGCCCAGGTTTGGGAGCTGCCCATGGGGTAGTGGTGGCCCATGGAGGTTTGGAATATAACTCAATTGTGTGCTTGGATGATACTGGACCCCAGACACAGATTTCTCTGTTTGTTTGTGCCTAGAGGGAGTTACGTGCAATTTTAATGTCCTTTATCATAACTTTGCTGAGCCCTAGTTACAGAATAAACACTTCAGATGTTTACAAAAGCTACTGCAGCAAACGCAGGACATGGCAGGAAGCTAAGAAGCACAACCCATGTCATGGTCACCCATATTGTTGCTTGTACAACAAGCTCATAAAAAGAAATCTGATTAACCAGTTGTCCCTTCTCAGACCAGGCAGCAAACACTGTAGAAACCAGGAAAAGATGGATATAACTGATTTTAGTTTGAAAGGAAAACCACTGAATTGACAGTGATCCTTTCCTATGATGAACATCAGGAAAGGTACACAGATATTTGGACTGCATTAAGCGAGTAAGAATTTTGCATGTAAATGGACTATGAATTGTCACCCCGTTGAGTTGCTACTTAGAGAGTTCGCTTCAACAACCATGGTGAAATGGCACAAACTGCCTGAAGGAAGACTAACCGCATTTCCAAATTGTGCTCAAGATATAGGCTTAGATATATATGATCTGGTTGCATCTTAAGGAGAGCAAGGGAGCTCCTACCAATTGCTTATAAGGCCACAATGAAGTAGAAAAATGATTATATAGTACAAGATTCATGTTTTAAATATTTTTGTTAGCACAGCTGAGAAGCTCAACAGTCTGTGTCATGCCCATGGTAAGACAGGTGAATTCAATTGTGCATTCGTCTCGCATTAAAGTGAATCTGTAGCCATGGATTTGCAAGTATCTTCGTGCTTCCAACGAAGCTACCACTGAAAAGGCCATTGTAGGATCTAAACAATTATAGTAATGCTCTGGTGGTAGAATATTAAAAAATAAAAATGAAATCATTGCAGGCGTCAAAAGAATGCTGTACATAAAGTGTCTGGCATTCTCAAGAGAGAACATGTAGCTCCTACCCTTAGAAGCCAGTGTTCCAAGGGGAAACTGTTGCTGGCAGTACTCAGAGTAAGCAGAGCAAAGTGGTGAGAAGTTACTTTACGGTCCAATTATGTACCTTTTGGAATTACTTTACAATCTCGATTCAGGAAATTAACTCTCGGATTCTGTCCAGAAAGAAACTAAAGATTCTGTTTCTGTTAGTTTCTTTCTTCTTTTATTTCTCGAACCCGAAAGTGCTCTCAGACACCTATTTCTTTAGGTTATCTCCCACAATGCAGATAATGTATACTTCATGGGATTCTGTAATACCAGTATGTCTATAATTTCTTCATAATCGGTGACTTGTGACACACCTACTCACTGATTATAAAGAAAAGATGTCAGAACTCCACTATTATAAGTTATCACAGTCAGGTTCTGACATCACAATGCCTGCTGCCAGAGCCAGCAGCCGAGGCGAAAGGCAGGTCAGGTCACGAACATAATTGAAGTACCTGTTTGGCAATGAAAACTGAAGGTTGCTTTTCTTTCTTACTGTTTATTCCTTTAGCTTAAAAGGACGGGCAAAGACATTATGTTTATTTTTTGCCCTTACTAGATAGGTTGGGAAACCTATAATCTTTCTGCATGTTTCCACACATTTTGAGCTACTACACCTTTTGTATTGAACGGTTTATAATGTCTATTTGCACAAGTTACTACTTGTGTAACGATATATCTGTCAGAGACATTAGTTAGTGATAGATTCCTTACCTTAGAATATCCCCAGGCATCAGACAGGATCCGGAAACTTTTGCGTAGCAATACCCCTGTGCGTCGGTAGGCGTCGTCCGCGGCTCCGCATCCGACGGCGGCGTCGTTGGCGCCGGAATGACGTTGCTGGAATACTTAGACGCCGCCCTCGCACGTTGACGTCAGTTCTTATACACAGCTTTTCCACGCCAGAGCCATGATAGAACCAACACTGGTGCCATGAAACTAGGGCCCTGAAAGGGGATGACCTTAACCCTAGATATCGGTTCACAGAACGGGGAGGATGGGTGGGTCGGTAAGGAATCTATCACTAACTAATGCGTCTTACAGATATATTGTTACACAAGTAGTAACTTGTGCATCTGAAAGAGACAAGTTAGTGATAGATTCCTTACCTTAGAATAGATACCCCAGCAATACCAACCCCGGTGGTGGGTCTGCAAACCAGTTATCACACCAGAAAGTCCTGGAGGACGGAACGGCCAAAGAAGCCATCCCTCCGGACTTGGCTGTCCAGGCAGTAGTGTCTTGCGAATGTGTGCAGTGAGGCCCACGTAGCTGCCTGACAAATGTCCTGCAAGGGGACTCCTTGACCCAGGGCAGTAGTAGTCGCCGTGGCCCGAGTGGAGTGGGCCCTCAGCCCAACAGGAGGTTTCTTCTTAGCCAAGGAGTAACACGCTTGGATGCACAACACGATCCACCGAGAGATGCTCAGCTTGTGCACCGACCGTCCCTTCTTAGCGCCCACGTAAACAACAAAGAGTTGGTCATCCACCCGGAACTGCAGTGTGCGATCCAGATAGTAAGAGAGCGCACGTTTTGGGTCCAGACGGTGGAGCCTCTCTTCCTCTTTCGAGGGATGCGGAGGCGGAAAGAAGGTGGGCAAGGAGATGGACTGCCCTATGTGAAAGGCTGTGACTACCTTGGGCAGGAAAGAGGGTTTTGTCCGCAACACAACTTTGTCTGGATGGACAGAAAGGAAAGGAGGTTTAGAAGAAAGAGCCTGGAGCTCACTCACTCTCCTGGCAGAGGTGATGGCAACCAGGAAAGCAGTCTTAAGTGTAACAAGACTGAGAGGACAGTTATGAAGCGGCTCAAAGGGAGCACACATCAAGAAAGTTAGAACCAGGTTCAAGTCCCACTCGGGCATCACGAAAGGAACAGGAGGGAACATATGAGTGATGCCCTTCAAGAATCTGTTAACAATCGGGGACTTGAACATAGAAGGCTGATCAGGTAGCCTTAAGAAGGCGGAAAGGGCAGAAAGGTAGCCCTTGATAGTGCCCAGAGCAGATCCCTGCTGGGCAAGAGAAAGAAGGAAGAGGAGAACCTCAGAAAGAGGGGCATTGAGATGATCCACAGCCTTTGCTGTGCACCATGCCACAAATCGGTTCCACCTGCAGGCATATACCGACTTTGTGGAGGGACGCCTGGCTGCCAGAATGACATTACAGACTTCAGGAAGCAAGTCAAATGGCCTCAACTGTCGCCGCTCAATCTCCAAGCATGGAGGTGGAGACTGGACAGGTTCGGGTAGAGGACCGTCCCCTGCTGCTGCGACAGAAGGTCCTCCTGAAGGGGCAGACGAACCGGGGGATCGACTGACATACTGAGTAGCTCGGGATACCAGTACCTTTGCGCCCAGTCCGGAGCCACAAGGATGACTTGGGCCCGGTCGCGCTTGATTTTCTTCAGCACTCTGGGCAGAAGTGGTATAGGCGGGAAGGCGTACAACAGACCGCAACTCCACTTGCGACGAAAGGCGTCCCCGAGCGAGTGCCGCCTTGGAAATTACAACGCGCTGAACTGATGGCATTGTGCGTTCTCTTCGGTGGCGAATAGATCTAACCAAGGCTCTCCCCATTGCAGAAAGAGGTCTTGCGCCACGTCAGAGTTCAGACGCCATTTGTGATCCATCATGCACCTTCGGCTGAGCTCGTCCGCCCTGGCGTTCAGAGAACCTGCCAGGTGTTGAACCACCAGGGTCATGCCCTGACGTTCCAGCCACTGCCAGAAGCGCAGAGCCTCCTGGCATAGGGTCCACGATCCCACCCCGCCCTGTTTGTTGCAGTACCACATGGTGGTGGTAGTACAATAATGTTGGTGGTAGCGTTTCTCAGAGAGAGAAAGCGTCCGCACCTTCTGTCAAAGAATATTTCCTCTGGGCAAGTTGTGTGTACAGTGTCAAGGGAAGAGGTGCACTAAGAACCTGGTAGGACACCCACCACCCGGGGTGTTGCACAGAGCAACTTAATGCTCGTATCAATAATCACAGGGAAGACCAAGTTACACTAAGCACCCTCTTTACAGTTCAAAGTCGAGGAACAGACATTCTTATTTGTTTCCAAATTCGAAAATAAACTTATGGTCGTTTTTCACCAATTTCAACAATCAATTAATTGGTAGTAAGGCTTCAAAGCATGGATCCAAAACCGTGTGTGATACTTTCAAAGTCTTTATTTTGAACACATTAAAACGTTTTTTTCCAGCTTGGCTCTGCCGACACGTGTTTCGCCCTCAGGGGGCTTTTTCAAGGCAATCTAGATAAAGAGGCACTTATTTTCAAACAGTTCTTGTTGGGCGTAGCCGGTGCGTTGTAATAAGAGTCCTATTGATTCCAATGCTGACAGCTAAGTAAATACAGGTGCAGGTTCCAGTTATATTGTCAAAAAGATCCCGTAAGTCACTGTGTGGAGATCAATTCTTTATGTCCATGTAGTTAGCGATCCCGTAGACCATGATAAGTCTTGCCAGTTCAGCTCATTTCTCCCCGATCTCCACTGCTGGACGGTGGTGTTGTCCGTGAACACCTGCACTACACTCCCCCGGACAGAGGGGAGGAATGCCTTCAGTGCTAGACGAATCCTGAAGGTTGATGTGGAGCTGGGACTCCGCAGGAGACCAGAGGCCTCTGATCTCCGCCTCTCCCATGTGGCCTCCCCAGCCTTGGAGAGACGCGCCAGTCACAACTACGTGCTCCGGTTGGAGGGAGAGGGATCTGCCGCTGACCCAATCGCGGTCCGTGAGCCACCACTGCAGCTGTCTCGCAGTGCCCTCCGAGATCATGACATGGTCGGACAGGTTGCCCTGGTGCTGGGCCCAATGAAACTTCAGGTCCCACTGCAGAGCCCGCATCCGCCACCTGACGTGATGCGGGAGGCCATCAGCCCCAGAAGCCGCAGCGTCAACCTGACCGAGACCCGGGATAAAGGCTGAAAGATCGGAATCAGAGCCTGAATATCCCGGAACCGCTGTTCGGGAGGATAAACCCGAAACCGCGCCGAGTCGAGGACCGCTCCGATGAAGAGGAGCTTCTGAGAGGGGCACAGGTGTGACTTCAGCATATTGATGGAAAACCCAAGCTGGTGCAGAAGGTCGGCCGTAGTCTGACGACTGTCTGGGGCGACCCCGCCTTCAACAACCAGTCGTCGAGGTAGGGGAAGACTGAAACCCCTAACCTGCGCAGATGAGCTGCGACCACCGCCATCACCTTCGTGAACACCCGTGGGGCGCTGGTAAGGCCGAAGGGAAGCACGGTAAACTGAAAGTGCTTGTGGTCTACCGTGAACCGCAGGTAGCGCCGGTGGTCCGGCAGGACGGGGATGCAGAAATAAGCGTCCTGCAAGTTCAACGCTACCATCCTGTCTCCGGGGTCCAGGGCAGCTAAGACCTGAGCCAGGGTCAGCATCTTGAATTTCTCCTTCCGGAGGAAGCCGTTGACGATCCGCAGGTCCAAGATAGGGCGTAGTCCCCCTTGCCCTTCTTGGGTACCAGAAAGTAGTGGAAGTAACAACCACACCCTACTTCTGGCCCAGGAACGCGCTCGTTGGCCCCCTTGGCCAAGAGGGCCGTAACTTCCTCTTGTAGAAGTTTCAAGTGATTCCCAGACACGCGGTGGTACTGCGGTGGCATGGCTGGAGGGGTCCCCTCCAAGGGGAAGGAGTAGCCCCTTCGGACAATTTGCAGCACCCACCTGTCCGATATGACAGTGTGCCAGGGAAGGTGGTGATGGCGAACCCTGCCCCCCACTGGGGTCACATGGGCCTGAAAGCTCTGACTAGGAGGGCTTTGAGGCGGATGCTGCAGGGGTAGGTGTGGACTGCCTCCCTGTTGTCCCCGACCGCCGCCACAGCAGTTTCCACATCCGCCACCGCGCTGGAAGGTAGTCTGCGGCCCGTGGCTGGCAGGACGTGTGGGCGCGCCCCCTCCTTGGCCACGAAAGGAGCGAAAGGCAGCCGTTTGCTGGTGCGGGCCGAGAGGCCCAAGGTCTTGGCCGTAGCCCTGGAGTCCTTAGTGCTCAAGCGCATGGCCTGCCTCGTCGCCAAAGAGGCGACGGCCATCAAACGGCATGTCCATAAGGGTGTTTTGGACATCAGCCAAAAAGTTGGCGGACCGCCACCGACGTTGCCATCGCTCTGCCCAGTGAGTCCGTGGTATCCAGCCCACCCCGGATGGAATACCGTGCCACATCTTGACCCTCCGCAAGGGCTTGGGCGAGTTTAGTCCGGGCCTACTCCGGACATTGTGGCAGCACGTCCACGACCGTGTCCCACAGAGAGTGGGTATAACGGCCCAAGAGGCACGCGGTGTTGACTGACCTCAACCCCAAACTCAGGGAGGAGAATACCTTTTTTCCCTACTGCTCATACCTCTTGGATTCCCGATCAGGGGGAGCCGTTGGAAATGCGGTCTTGGAGTTAGAGGCCTGGATGACTAGGCTCTCGGGGGTGGGTGGACAGGAAGCAAGTGTCGGCCAGAGCCGGGCGGTGGCGCCTGGCCACGTTCCTATCTACAGGCGGACCTGTAGCGGGTTTGGACCAAGTGCCCAGAAGAACGTCCGACAAGGCCTCATTAAACGGCAGCAGATGCTCAGCCGAGCTTGCCTGCGGTCTAAGAACCTCAGTTAGGAGGTTAGTCCTCACGGCAGCGATGGGGAGTTCAAGGGCCAAAGCCTTGGCAGCCCGCGTCAGCACCGCACTACAGGCAGCCCCCTCCTCCATAGCCACGGTAGGAGGGGAGACAAAACCAGTGTCTGGCAAGGTGTCCAGACCACTGGCCTCCCCTAGCTCACCTGTCCAGTCCTGAGATGACTGGCACTCATGTGCCAGAAGGTCCTCAGACCCCTCCCAATCCTCCTCGCCACCCATCTCCTGATACTCAGGGCCAAAGGATGGGGCCGGGTCATAGAAATAGAAATCTCCCATCGGCGTCGAGCGACGCCGTTCTGGCGCCGGACCGTAATCGAGGGTAGGACCAGGGGCGTCGTCCTGGGACGGTGCCGGAGGCGACACCCTGGGGGTCGGCGCTGGCGAGGTCGTAAGGCCGACTGGCAAGAACACGGATCCGGATCCAGCGGGGCACTGCGGAGTCGGGATCGAAGTCGCCGATGGCACCGGGGCCGAAGCACCCGACGATCCCGGGGCTGAAGCACCCAGCCCGCTTGGGGACCCAGTCATGGCCGCTTGGCCCGAAGGCGCCGCGGAACCCGACGGAGTGAGCGACCTCATGGCCATGAGGAAGGTGTCGATCTCCTCCGGCGTCGCGTTCTGCCCAGGGACTGGCGGGTATGGAGCAGGCCGTGACCCCTGCGGCTCCGGTGGAGCCGCGGGGCGGTGTCGCCCGAACCCCCGTCGCGCGAGCGTCGGGGGAGTCAGAAGAGCTATGACGCCTCTTCGACTTCTTGTGCCTCTTACCTGAGGACTTCGAGCCCGAAGACTGATGACGACTCCAGGAGCTGTGGTGACTTCAGCCCTGTGACCGGTCCCTCAACCTCCTCCGGACCGGGACCTCGAGCGGCGCGGGCGGACTGCCGGAGCTCGAGTCGCTTGCGGGACCGCTCCTGTCTAGCTTTGGACGTCAGGGTCCGGCAGTCGGAGCACGACTTGTCGTCGTGGTCGGGGCCCAGACAGGTCAGGCACCGGCGATGGGGGTCGGTAACCGACATCATTCGGTTGCAATCAACGCAGGGTTAGAACCCGGGCATCCCTACCAGCAAAGTCGGAGTCGTAGTGACTTTGAAAGATGATCAAAAAGGAACGAAAAAGCTAGTCAAAAATTGACTAAGGGGACAAAAGAAGAACTGACGTCAGCGCGCGAGGGCGGCGTCTAAGTACTCCGGCGATGTCATCCCAGCGCCAACGACGCCGACGACGGACGCTGAGCCGCAGACGACGCCTACCGACGCACAAGGGTACTGCTACGCAAACGTTTCCGGATCCAGTCTGACGCCTGGGGTTATTTTAAGTTAAGGAATCTAATACTAACCTGTTTCTTTCAGATGAGTCATTCTGGGGTTTCCGGTTTCCGAATCAGAGAATAGGGCTCCAGGGAGTCTTCAGACAGCTGCAGGGCACGCAGCCGAGGGGGCATCGGGCGAGAGTTCTCGGTCTTAGTTAAATGGCATACAAGTGGCTGCCAAATGCGTTCAAATCGTGTGCCTGTGTGGTTAAGCCGCGCCATGAGTAATTCTAAAGCCAGGACATCCCACACCCGAAAATCCAAGGATGGGGCTTTTTCCAACAGGAGGCAATGGATTGTCTCGCCGCCCCAGCAACTGAAGAATCAAATGCCATTCGGCATCAGTCATGGCTTTTAGCGTGACAAGTTTAATGCCCAGGATCACTAATGAAGGGGTATACGGGACCCGGAAACCAACCACCCCCTTTAATGTGACTGAGAACCTCCTTCTTAAACAACATGAGATGTCAGCGACCAGATCAGAAGCCCAGCGTGTCTTATAGCGATGAAGTGGGAGTTCCTGAGAACGCTGTAGGGCCAAGTAAGTTTTGGAAATCAAGTCCCGTGACCCCGCACACCGACGGACCAAGGTTTCGAAGGGAGTAAGCTGTCGAGTTATTGCCCAAGTATATGTCGGGGAGCTGAGGCAGTGTCTCAACTGATAGTATTGCATTTGCACGCTTTCCAAGAGGTGAAAGGTTTGTTTGCACTGCTCAAACGTACGGAGGGCTGTGCCCTTAAAGAAATCCTGGATGACTCGTCGACCCTCCACAGGCCATGAAGCAAAAGCCTGAGGTTGTAAGGCTGGGGGGAAACAAGGGATTACGAGTTAGAGGTGTGTTTGGGAAAAAAATGTTGTGAGGCCTCTGGGAATTGCTAGTCTATATCAGATCTCCAGGACCGTTCTCGTTGGTGTAGCTATGTACACACCGCGGGGATGGGCCCTGCTCGGGAGCCAGGCGAGGTCCCACAGGGGTCTTCAGGCTACCGCCCGGTCCAAGTGGAACCAATGCTTCTCACTTTCGTCGACAATCCATTCAGGTATGAACCGAAGATGGCAAGCCCAATAGTATTCCAGCAGGTTGGGACAGGCAAGCCCCCCACGGGATCTAGGAAGCATAAGAATCCTGTGACAGAATCGAGGGCGAGACTTCCCCCATATAAATTTGGTAAAATCCCGCTGCAGGGCCAAAATGTCCGCTCGTTATACGGGGATAGGAATAGATTAGAAAAGATAGAGAATTTTAGGGAGGAGTGACATTTTGATAGTGTTTAGTCGCCCAAGCCATGCCAGAGGGAGGCCTGCCCACCTAGGCATGTCCTCTCGTATAGACTTTTGGTATCTGGGCAAATTAGCCAAGGTTCAAGACGCAAGTCAGGGGGGTCAGATCAAGGCCCAGATAGCGAATCGAAATATCGGTCCACTGCACCAGGATCAGGTCCCGCAGTCCCTGGAACTCCGAGGCTGAAAGAACAAGATTAAAAAGCATGGGATTTTGCCAGTTGATCCGATACCGGAAGCAGCTTCAAAGGAATCCAGGACCATTATCACTGCAGGAAGGGAGGCCGACAGCGAGGACAGGGACAGGAGGAGGTCATTTGCGAAGAGGGAGGCTTTGTGCTCAGAGCCACCCATGGAGATGCCCCGTATATCTTGATTGTGGCGCAAAACAATAGCCAGGGGTTCCACCACAAGGGCAAAAAGTAGGGGAGAGAGCGGGCAGCCCTGGCGAGTTCCGGCAATGAATAGGAGCAGTGAGGGAGCCATTAAAGTGAATGCGTGTGGTGGGCTTCGCATATGGGGCCATTCGTTTGGAGATCCTCCCAGGCCCCAGACCGACCCTCTGGAGAACCGCCCTGAGAAAGCCCCAGTCCACGCATTAAAACACCTTTTCGGCATCGAGAGACACCAGGCAGGGACATCTCTGATTCAAGCTTTCTCCACTAAATGGGCTATCCGGCGGATGTTGCCTGCCCCCTGACGGATACGGATAAACCCTACTTGATCCGGATCAATGAGACCTGGGAGATGTGGTTCCAATCGATTTGCCAGGATTTTCGTAAATATCTTGGCATTCATGTTTAACAAGGCTATAGGGCGAAAGGAAGCGGGCAGGCTCGGGTCCTTTTCAGGCTTCGGAATGAGCACTACTTCCGCCTCATTCATCGTGGGGGAGAGGCCTGAGAGATCAGTGAAGATATTGAAAAGGTGGAGCAAATGGTCCCCTAGTTGCGGATAGAAAACCCGTTAGAAAGTAAGCGTCAAGCCATCTGGGCCCAGTGTTATGCCCGTCGGAAGTTGCTTCAACGCTTTACAAGTTCCTCATGGTAAATAGGAGCGTCAAGCAGCTTCGTGAAATAGGGATTAATAGGGTCCCAAGGGCAGGAATCAAAGAAAGCCTTAAGAGTCCGGAGAACAGGGAGCATGAGCATAAAGATCCCTATAGAAGGCTTCCAGTGCAAGACTCGTGTCCACCTCCGAGATGGCCCAAGAACCATCCGGTCGGCGATGTGGGATCGGGCAGTCTGTGCCTGAAGGCGCCGGGCAAGGCATGCCCCAACCTTGTCCCCACCCATATAGAATTTCTGTTTAGATTGACTAATAGTCGCTCCGCTTTATTGGTGCGCTGTAGGCATAGCTGACCAAGAAGACTGTCGAGGAGTCAGTTATTGCAAAGGGACGGATGGAGATGATCCTTGCGTTCTAAAGCCTTAATATCGCTAGAAAAGATAGTTTCAACCAGTCGCGCCTCTCTAGACCGGGCGATGGAGATCGATGTAATGACCCGGAATAGCGGCTTTGAAGGCGTCCCAACGGACGTCTTCAGGGGTATCCGAGAGGGAATTGGCTGTAAAGATGGCCTCAATCTCCTTGCAGATGTCTGCCACTGTAGTGTAGTTCCTATATCCCTTATAGGTTCTGCGCATTGGAATAACATACACGATAGGCTTGGCATAGGACTGAGGTCTGTATGCCCCTATTATGTATATTAAACTTAATTATTGTGTACCAGCTAGCTCAGAGGCCACTAGAAACTTCTTGAAGAGAAAGAAGGGAATAGCTTCTGGCAACCACATAACCTAAAACCCACATCCCTCAGGATCATGGAAACAATATACTACTTTTCATTCAGTCACTCATCTCAGAGAAGTACATAGAAGAAACAGTCGGTGTGTTTACAATAAAATGTATACTTGAAAAGTAACAACCTAGGCAATTTGACACTTTAAATCACATATAAATCAAAAATATATAGCAGTAGACTACAGCTGGCTAAAACACAAGTTTTTATTATTCAATTGACACAAATTAAAAAAGTACATTTATATAACATTAAAATAGCAGTCAACAATTCATAATATATAATTGACATTCACATATTAACAATTAACAAACAATAAAAAATGGGGGTAGGTGGCATGAAAATTCAGTCTCTACGCGCGTTTCGGCGGCCAGCGCCTTCTTCTTGGAGCAGCCACACAATATCTAAAGGTGAAGATACATACAGAACATAAAATTATATCGATTCTTAATCACAAAAAGAGTATAACTAACTTTTAGACATTCTGTTTATAAAAGGAGTTGTAGTTTTTAGGAGCTGTCGGTAGATGAAAAGGCAACACAGTGATTTACAATTATCTTGTCATTTCCTTGCGAAAATATGGTCTGTCTATTTAAAGAGGGAAAAGATTATAAAAATATTTTTCAAATAATGCTAGAGTAAATGCCATTAATGGGCATTTTTGTAAAGATTTTTTCTCCATGAGATTACATATATCGGAGAGACAATGTTTGATGGCCTATATTAAAATTTCAATAAGTGATCAGATTGGCCTATAGATTAGGTAGTGTTTCCCTTAATCTAATGCATAAATATGCTCATATTTTTAAATAAGTTTATGGTATTTCAATATGGCATAGCAAAAAACGTTGTTCATCATGAGTTGATCTGATACTTACTAATAGAAAATTTTAGCAAGTAGATGGTTAAAATAAATTTTCATTTTCTTTTTGGAATCCTTTCGATGTCAGGTATGATAAAACTAAGGGTAAAAAGGACAATATCAAAAATACTTATTAGTGTATAGGGATTGTTACCATTCATCAAGGGAAAGCGTAAGTTGGCGTTGTTTTTACCTGATTGTTTAGGTGATTAAGTATTTAGACCCGAGTATAATGGCCATAAAACCAAAGCAAAAGAAATGTGGAACTGCAAAACAAAAAACGTAGTCTACTTTATTCAATGCCCGTGTCCCCAAGGATACATAGGTGAGACCTCGAGAGCATTTCAAACACGCCTGAACGAACATCGTTCAGCGATAAGGACTAAAAAAACTGCATGCCCAATGGTCAAGCATTTTTTAGATAAAGGACATAATGCTGACGAATTTAAATGGAGGATTTTAGAGAAAATCCATGTTCCAGATACAAAGGGAGGCATGTCTATCCGAAAGAAAAGAGAAGTTTTCTGGATTTTTGTTTTTAACTCTTTTAGACAAGGCCTAAATAGCGAAATCCCGTGGGAACACGCAATCCTTTAAATAAAATATCCCCACTATTAGCCATACACATATATGTCTACATGAGCTATAGACAGTGTATTGCACACCTAGATATTTGAATTAGACTTGAGACCGTGTGGGAATCTCCCCCATAGATTAATTGCTTTAGTCCTCCCCCCCCAAAAAAAGCCCATACTCAAATAAATTATAATTTAAATTTCAAATAATAAATAATGAGAGAAATAATTCCATTGAATTTCTACGGTTTCAATAAACATCTTTATGTAAAAAAACTAATAATCCTAACGTTCTCTTTCCCTGAATGAATTTATTAACTCTAAAGATAAAATTGCTCCACTTTAGTGAAACGTTGATTATACTTTCCACGCTAAAATATCCAGTTTTACACTCTGATTGTTGCAACCCTTATTACTTCATATACGCAAGATACCCAACTAGCATTCCGACATATGTTTTCCAATATGCGCTACGTCGGTCTGTTGACATCTAGGATGGGAACACAGACTAGGATTTTGCTAGAATTCAACACAATAGAGCAACCAACCGTGAAGGCCGACTTTGTATACACCCAATCAAGTACGAGCTTTAAAAACTCCGCTTCATCCGATTTAGAATTCCGCAACTTCGCGTCCAAAATAAACGAAAATCACACTCCGATTGTTGCAACCCTCAGTATTAAACATACGTTAGATATACAACAAGCAAATCTGATATATGCATTATTTCCAATAAGTCCGACGTCAGATTGTGGACATCCGGAATGGGAACGCACATTAGTACTTTGCTAGAATTCATCCAATGCTACACTCCGCACACATTAGAGCAACCAATCGCGAAGGCCGCCTATGTGTACACCCAATCAGGTATGAGTTTACAAAACTCCGCTTTATCCGATTCAAAACTCCGCAACTTCGCGCCTAAGAAAAAAGAAAAGCAAAGACACAACAGGTGCGATAAATTTTGAGTAATCACGTGAACATATATAAAAGCGCTTTGTAACAGGTAATTGACCACCACTTTTTCCCGCGCTCGCCATTCAACGAGACGTACCACCCGCCACCGGACATAGGGAGCCCTGCCGACCATCATTAGGTAAGACTTCCACCCCAAGCCTCAGGAATAGATTATTTGAAAGACGGAAGAGTACACTATACAATCTTCCATCTAGTCATACTCTCCCTTTTATTTGTTTTCCAAACCTTAGGCAGGGAGATCTTTTAACTTCTTAATCTCTACACCTCTGAGGACCAAGAATCTCCTTACGTCCCTGAGACCTGAAAAAGACAAGTACCCATCGTTTTAGGTAAGACAGTAGGTGACAACAGAAGAGACCTAATTATCACAAAGTAAATAATAGACAATGGATCCCTGAGTGTAATTTTGATTTGCTTCTTTTAGGCTTTCAGAATTGCACCAAAAAACATATCAACAAACTGCAAATCTAATGACAAGATCTTAAAAGAACTATATAAAGTCCAGTAGGTAAGATTAATACCGCTAACCTTGACACTTTATAATTTTGATTGTCCAATGAATCATATCTTCTTCTTTTAGAAAAGAGATAAATAATAAATAAACACCATAAATTCTATTATCTCTCTTCCCCTTACCATGACAAATATCAGAAATCTAGAATATCCAGGAACGAATCTTATCAAGCACCCATCCACATTAAAGGGTTCCGGCTGGCGGGTCTAAATACTTAATCACCTAAACAATCAGGTAAAAACAACGCCAACTTACGCTTTCCCTTGATGAATGGTAACAATCCCTATACACTAATAAGTATTTTTGATATTGTCCTTTTTACCCTTAGTTTTATCATACCTGACATCGAAAGGATTCCAAAAAGAAAATGAAAATTTATTTTAACCATCTACTTGCTAAAATTTTCTATTAGTAAGTATCAGATCAACTCATGATGAACAACGTTTTTTGCTATGCCATATTGAAATACCATAAACTTATTTAAAAATATGAGCATATTTATGCATTAGATTAAGGGAAACGCTACCTAATCTATAGGCCAATCTGATCACTTATTGAAATTTTAATATAGGCCATCAAACATTGTCTCTCCGATATATGTAATCTCATGGAGAAAAAATCTTTACAAAAATGCCCATTAATGTCATTTACTCTAGCATTATTTGAAAAATATTTTTATAATCTTTTCCCTCTTTAAATAGACAGACCATATTTTCGCAAGGAAATGACAAGATAATTGTAAATCACTGTGCTGCCTTTTCATCTACCGACAGCTGCTAAAAACTACAACTCCTTTTATAAACAGAATGTCTAAAAGTTAGTTATACTCTTTTTGTGATTAAGAATCGATATAATTTTATGTTCTGTATGTATCTTCACCTTTAGATATTGTGTGGCTGCTCCAAGAAGAAGGCGCTGGCCGCCGAAACGCGCGTAGAGACTGAATTTTCATGCCACCTACCCCCATTTTTTATTGTTTGTTAATTGTTAATATGTGAATGTCAATTATATATTATGAATTGTTGACTGCTATTTTAATGTTATATAAATGTACTTTTTTAATTTGTGTCAATTGAATAATAAAAACTTGTGTTTTAGCCAGCTGTAGTCTACTGCTATATATTTTTGATTTATATGTGATTTAAAGTGCCAAATTGCCTAGGTTGTTACTTTTCAAGTGTACTTATTTCCCTGACCTAGGAATTACAAAATTCGTTAATTCAGGGGGTCCTTGTTACATACACATTTGTTTACAATAAAATGTATTGCACAGTTGTTATTCTAGTACTGGTTATATGTGCTGCACAACTTTTGGACAGTAGCAGAGAATTATGGCCAGCAGTGCAGTTAAATAAAAAGGCTTTGTATAGTTCTACCATTTTGCAATAGTAATGAACACATACATGAAATACAGAATGCATTAAGATAAAGCCTATACCCCTATGATGCCTAACTAGATGTACCTAAGTGTACCTAGCATGTGTGTAGGTCTTAGAGAGCCAAGAATCCCCCTAAGAGTTAGTCTAACCCCATTACCTTAGTGGGACTTCATCCTGATCTTGAGCTGGACACTCACAGATGGGTGATGGAACTCTGCAAGCTGGAGCTCTGGCATGACGCAGGTTACAGTGCCTCGGCAGAGTGTCGCCCTGGAAGTCTCTGTCTCCTCTAATTTGCTTGGGCAAAGGGAGGTATACTTATACTGGATAGGTGTCTTGGATTGACGTAATGTTGGTCAGAGGAAGATGTGTTCTTGGTCTGTTTCCAAGAATTTGTTGTGACGTAAGTTAGTCACTGTTGGACATGGAGATTACATATTTAGGATGGACCATCTTCTGTGCACAGAGCACACAGTGATCAGATAAGGGGACAGCCTCTCTGTTGCTCGTTATTGTGAAATGAGGGCTAATCTAGGTTAAAGTGCCTGGCTGCTTCTGTGAAAGGGCCTGCCTGTCTCTGTGATACAAAGGATTTGTGCCTCTGAGACAGAGTACCTGTTAGGGCCTCAATTTCATTTCTAACACCCACTCCAATCTATGGACAAGAGTTAATAACCTATTAAAAGCAAACTATGTGACTAAAATAGGCATTTGCATATAATTGGCAGGTAGTTGCATGACAGTGTTTTATGAGCTGAAAAAAATAGCAGCTGCTAAAATATGTAAAATTACTATAGACTGTGGAGACAGGAAAAATCTATAGTGTCATTAAAAAAAAAATATATATATATATATATATATATACTCTTTAGAGTCAGTAGTTACTTATAAAAGTTCCTGTTTATAAAACAAAACTCTCACATGCTTTTCCGAAGACCATGCTTTCTTTAGAACAAGAAAAAAATTCAATTTAGAGGGAATGCTTCCAAGCACTCGGTGAAAGTTGAAACAAGAAGAGAAAAAATGTGTTTCAGGATACGTTTTGCATAACTAGAGATAAAAAGTGCTGGCTGGCAGTCACAACATTCTCGTTTCTATCTGCTGCAGTGAACAGACCTTTTTAATACCTCGCATAATCGTTGTGGGAGCACAGAAAAAAGTAGTGCTGCCAGTAGCTGGTTCTGAGGCAGCCGGTGCTGTAAGCCATACCTTGGTGTTGCTAAATGAAGCATGAGGCACCCACTGGATTTGCAAGGAATGCTTTGGTTTGATGGGAATATGCTTGGGACACAGCCAAGCATAGGACTTCAGCAGACCCTGCATGGTGGTAATTGCCACTGGCGTTTTCTTTTGGAAGAGGTACGTTGCAGTCTTTTCCGACTGTTCTTTTAAATATTAGAAACCATGAGAAGCATAGTTCCTGTTTGAGGTATTCCCAAGGTGTATCACACTGCTTGTATGTGAAAGATAAAATTTATCAAAAAGGAAAACGGAGCAGTCTGTGTTTAAGAGTGCTATTTTGCAAAGAAGAAAAAATATTTCTTTAGCTGATGTAAAATGAAAAATAAAAGTGCTGCACAAGCATGGTTTTCAGATTGCTTTAAGCATTGAATTTTATAAAGGAAACTTTCGTTTTTACTACTGTCAGTGTTGGGGCTTTTTTAAAAAATAAAAAAAAAAAGGCACGGCTTTCCTACACTGTAGGATTTCACTACCTCTGGATGTTATCTGTACATAACGCAGGTCTGGCCTATGTATACTGGGTCCCTTGGTGACGTTCAGGAATCATTTCTGTGACAGGTGTTTGTGTCAAAAGGCCAAACCACCCATACTTTCCTAACTGGGTCTGTCCTGTTGTGTTGTAAATAGCATCTAATGTTGCCCCTGCTGATGTATGTATGGTGGTGTTTGGCAACGTTCCTACTGGTGTTTAAACAACCATATTTCTAGATGCATTTCAATTCTGTAGGAGTTGATAACCTTAATGAAGGTAACAGGTATAAAGCGTTGCAATATGAATAAATCTCTAGCATTTCATGATCTGAAAATGTAGCAATTATTCCTAAAATAGACAGCATATTATACACTGTATCAGTAACCCAATTTTCAGAAAAATGTACTGAAGGTAATGACATCACTGAATGCATGATAAAAATAAATGAAAATGAATGAAAGTTCAAAATACATTAATCAGAATTAAAAACTGGATGATTAAGTACATCATTTAGAATATAAAGGTTTGTTCAGGTTGAATACATTTATAAGTCTCTTTTGCATTTGAATTGAAATGGACGTGGCTTCAGTTTTATGTTGATCCTGTGTTGTAGAAAATGTCCACTAAGAGTCATACTAAAAGCTAGCTCTAAGCAAAGCCAGAACAGAAAAAATATGAACCCAGAAATACCCCATAGTTCTACTCATGGTGAAGCCAGGTCTGTATCTTTTGGAAAGGAAAAGGTTCAAACGTTTGTACTTGCATGTTTGTTTGTTTTTGGGCTGGCTGTCGCTTCCTGTTCACGTGGAGCCATGGAAAACGTATCACAGTTAATGAAATAGCCAGTAGCTGTAAGATCAATTGTTGAAATTGCATCATATTTAGTTGAAGTTATTTATGCTGTTTTTGTTGAAAAACGTTGATATGTTGAAGTTAATAGTTGATGTCTTTGCTGAAAAAACGTTAAGATGTTGAAGCTATTATTTGATGTTTTGTTGAAAAACTTTGAAGCTTTTATTATTTGATGCTGTTGTTGAAAAACTTTGAAGCTTTTATTTGATGCTTTTGTTGAAAAATGTAGAAGCTTTTATTAATTGATGCTTTTGTTGAAAAAATGTAGAAGCTTTTATTAATTGATGCTTTTGTTGAAAAAATATAGAAGCTTTTATTAATTGATGCTTTTGTTGAAAAAAAACGTAGAAGCTTTTATTAATTGATGCTTTCGTTGAAAAAACGTAGAAGCTTTTATTAATTGATGCTTTTGTTGAAAAAACGTAGAAGCTTTTATTAATTGATGCTTTTGTTGAAAAAACGTTGGTGTACACATTTGTTTTTGGCCAAATTGCAACTTGAGTGTTGTCTTGACTTTTATTTTGAATTTGAAAGGTTGGTTCAAGGAGAACTGGTTCCATTGCATTGTTGCATAGTCCCCCACTCCATGGATTTGATTGCTCAAACCTGATGAGCCTTTCAGTTTGAATTTCTTGAATAGTAGTGAGAGGGACGTCTACTATTGTGGAATTCACGAGGCCTACGGCTCAGTATTGGCCACATAGGTTTTGGTTGATTCTTTCATTTGAAATTAATCTGGTGTTTTTATCATGGCAGGATGCGGCAAAGGTTCAGTTCTTGTTCCTTTTACTTTAAGGAGTGGCACATGTATTTCTGTATGAGGGCCCAAATTCCTTTGTCTCCGCGATCTTTTTCTCTCTCTGCCCAGATCCACGACTTTTGGGATTCAGACAGGACTTGCCGTGATTATCTCGACTTCCCAGTGGCTGCCTGTTTCACTTTGACAGAATCTTTGTTTGTTTCTTTTTTTCCTTTAGTTCCTGTAAAACAGCCAAACGATCATAGATACAGAATGGTTTTCATCCACCACTGTGCCTTCACATGTATGATCAGGTTCCCACTTTTGTAAATGGGGTGACACCTCCTAGAGAGCTTCTTGGCTGAGTGTGTATTTCCCCCTGAATCCATATAAGTGTTCGACACCCCTAATACCCCGCCTAGTACCTTCGCTGTTAATGATTGCTCTATGCCCCAGTCCTTCCTCTCCTCTACCTTAATTCCCTCAGGATGGCGTTGGAGAGGAGTACCGCAATACTGCGTCCATCCCTTCCATGGCCTTTCAGTAGGCTCGAGAGCCAAGTGTAGGGCCACAGTCAGGGTGTAACATTGATTGCGTATCTCCTGTTGTGGACTCGCAAATCTTTCTATAACAGTTTTGAGCGTCAGCCAAGTATTGAGGCCATACTTATAGGAAACTTGAGCAAGGACCCACTGCCACTAAGATATATTTTCAAGCCACCTCAAAATGTGTGATTGGCCGCAGTGGTCCTTTACACGACACGATCAAGTGGACAGTCTGATGCTGTCTAGCAATGGGACCTGCGCGGGTCTTGTGATGGTGTAGCCTGGCATTCGTTTGCTGATGTTGCAGTTGAAGACAAAGCTAATAGTCTGTCTTCTGATCCCAGGCCACCAATAGCACTGTTGCAATGAAGAAATAGTAGCTATTACCCCATAATTCGCGGAGCCCATGCCCTTGTCTGCATTAAAAGATTATTTCCTGCCTACTTTCCATATTTGGAAAATACTCTATCCCCCACTCCAGGAATCTGAGCATATGGAATGTTGTTTGCATCTAACTTGTCGGAGTATTTGAGTGGAAATTTTAGGCACTGCTGTGCTGCTTTTGCGTGAAGCAATTACAGCCACCATATTCTAACCATCTATTCTCGTTGTTGGACGAGCGTGCGCAGCTATGGAATCTGTGTGAACAGCCCCCCTTTGTGGCTTCAACAGCCACTGAATTCCCTTCAACGTGCACCCATCACGTTGATGACTCAGCGTGTTAATCACGTGAGTTTTTGGTAGGTCGTTTCTCAACTCCATTACCTGTTCCCATAATTTTGTATTTTAATTGTGCCACCTTGTTTCATCTTTAGGTTTAAGTATTTTATTCATCATGACACATCAAGACAGATACACATCAGCATAGAATAACCCATATGAGCCAGAGCGCCCCAATGATCGCAGAAGTTATCAGGCATAGGCCTCATATGATGTAGTCCAGCATAGCAATAGAGAGAGTGCATAGGCCTGGTGCGACACAATATTTCAATACAAACACCCCCTCCGCCCAAACTCCCAGTGACCCCACCCCAACTACCCCCCACCCTCCCCACAAGTCGTCCAGTGCACTATCATCATCCAATATATACATCAAAGCCGTAGGTCACAAGAAGAGGGGACCTCATACCAGTTCACCGGTCCGGTGCCGGCGGGTTCGTAAGCCGCAGAAGGCGGAGGTATCTGGGACAGGTGAGTTCTCTGAACTCCGTGAGCAGTAAAGAGTGAAATGGTTGCCAGAGTTCGTTAAATTGTGCTATGTCCCCAGCCACCACCAGAGACAGTTTTTCCATACCCAGCACGTGCCACAGTCTATGGAGCCAGCCCGTGAAGGTGGGCGGTGTAACAGTGCGCCAGTGGATCAGAATATTCTGGACCGCAGAGCCCAGGGCGATAGCGATCTGCCTACCTCTTCTGGATCTGAGGGGATACATCAGGTCATTTGGGAGTCCTAATAAGGTATATACAGGGAAGCGTGGGAGCTCAATACCAAAGTGAGAGTCTATTTCGTCCAGCACTTCCTTCCAGTAGGTAGCCAAAAGAGGGCAGTCCCACAGGATGTGCGTAAGCGTACCCCGATGCCCACACCCTCGCCAGCATGTGTCAGCCTTACTGTGATCGAACTTGTGTATCCGCTCAGGCGTGTAGTACCAATATGTGGAAACTTTGGTGAATGTATCCGTAAGGCCCATATGATAAGCCAAGTGGCGCGCCCTGTATGAGATATGGTCCCACTCCTTTGGACTCAATGTTCTCCCGAGTTCCCGCTCCCATCTCTCCCTCCCAAGATTATGAAAATGTGTTGAGGGTAATTGTAAAAACCTATATAAATCCGTGATTAGTTTCGAGTCGGATGTACATGACAACAGCCACCGCTCGCACGGTGAGAGGAGCCTGTCCGCCGTTTCTCTGACTTGTGGCTGCAGCGCCCAATGTCGGGCCTGCATATAACGGTGCCTCTCAGTCTCGGGGAGAGAGAATTCCTGACGGAACTGTGTGAATGGGATGACCCCTTCGGGCCCATACAGATGACACAGGGCTCTACACCCTGCTTGCCGCCAGTGCGTGAACGCTCCCTTCTCCATTCCGGGAGTAAAAGCCGGGTTATCCACCAGCGGCGAGAGTGGCGACGGAAACGAGGTAAGGTCATATTTAAGGCAAGTAGCGTCCCAGACCCGCAAAGGTACCCTGGTGATAAAGGAGGCGTAGAGATTCTTAGGCCGATGGGACCGGTGCAAGAATGGAATCTCCTGCAGAGGCCGACCCGCTACCGCTTGGTCTTGGAAAAGCCAATGCTTATCCGACTCCCATCTACACCATTCTACAAAGTACCGCAGTTGCGTTGCTTGAAAATATTTACGGAAGTCGGGAATGCCCAAACCTCCTGCTTCAGGAGACAAAAGGGAGAGGGCCCTGCGCAGCCTGGGCTTCTTTCCCTGCCAGATGAAGCGTGCCACATCTGACTGCAGCTGCGGGATCCACCCGGCCGGAGGTTGAAGCGGCAAAGCCCTAAAGAGATAGAGAACCTGCGGCAAAATCGTCATCTTAACGGCAGCAATCCTCCCCAACCAGGAGAGTATGCCGCGGTTCCAGCGGCCTAGTTCCTCTCTGATCTTAGCACCCAAGGCCGAATAGTTGGCCGAAACCATAGCTGGCAACGTGGGCGCTATCTTAATCCCCAGATATGGTATTGCCTCTGAGGACCAAAGCAGGGGGAACCTATTCTGTAGGTACACCTTGGTGGCCGGTTCTAAGGAGATATCGAAAGCCACGGACTTCCCCACATTCATCTTAAAACCTGAGACAGCACCGAATGCGTCCAGCTCAACCACACAGGCCGGCAAGGCTGTCCGGGGTGTAGCCAACGTGAAGATGACATCATCAGCGTAAAGGCTAATCGCATGGGCAAAACCACCCATCCGTATCCCTTCCACAGCCGGGTTAACCCTCATCCGCTGAGCCAACGGCTCCATGTATAAAGCGAAGAGCAAGGGTGAGAGTGGACAACCTTGTCTAGTGCCTCTCTCAATATTGAAGGGCGCAGAAGTGTATCCGTTCACACGGACCACAGCTGTTGGCTCTTTATAGCAGTTGAGGACCATGGAGCGAAACTTCTCTCCAATACCTGCCTTCACCAGTACCTGTTCCAGAAAGGGCCAATGTACTCGGTCGAACGCCTTCTCCGTGTCCACCGCTAGCATTATTCGCTCTCCAGGAATCCGGGAAGCCTTCTCCAGCAGGTGGACCACCCGCTTCGTGTTGTCGACCGTCTGCCTCCCTGGGACGAAGCCCGCCTGATCCGGATCAATTAGCCCGGGCAGGTGGGGCGCCAGGCGACCGGCCAGGATCCCGGTATAGAGTTTTAAATCTACATTTAAGAGGGATATCGGTCTGTAGGACCCACAATATTTCGGGTCCTTCCCTGGTTTAGGGATGACCGTGATAGAAGCCCTCAAAAGGTCAGACGGGATGGCTCCAGGGTCCGCGAAAGAGTTAAAAAGGCGAGTAAGGATAGGGGCTAACGATGTGCAAAACGTCTTGTAAAAAAGGGCGGAGTAGCCGTCCGGACCCGGCGCTTTGCCATGTTTGAGTTTGGCTATGGCGGACACCACCTCCTCAATTCCAATATCCCTATTCAGGTGGTCCGCCTGCAGTGGTTCCAAGGACGGCAACGTGACCGAATCCAAATAAGAGGTCGTGGCCGGTACGTCCGGCGGATCACCGGCATAGAGGTTCTCGTAGAATCCTCGGAACACAGCCGAGATACAAGCGTCATCCGTCTCCAGACTTCCGGTGGGGTCGGAGATTTCCTTTACTGTCTGACTCTGCCGTGCCACCCGGAGTCTATTGGCCAACAGCTTACCACTACGATCTCCCCCTGTATAAAAGGCGTGGCGCAGCCGGAGAGCTGCGTATTCTGCCCGATCCATATCCAAGGCTGCCAGAAGCTTCCTTGCCTCTTTGAGCTGCCGCCAGATCCTCGGTGCCCCCGTCCTACGATGAATCAGCTCGAGTTCCCGAACCCTATCAGTAAGCTCATCCCTCTTGGTCTTCCGCTCTCTGTTGTCGGCCGCGGAGATCGACAAAAATTCTCCCCTGAGGACAGCCTTCAACGCTGCCCACTGTGTGGCCCGAGTGGTGTCGGCGTTATCATTGTGAGCCAGATATTCACAGAGCACCTGTTCAATACGATCAACCACCACCTTCCTATGTAGCAAAGTGTCCCGAAGTCGCCAAGTCATTGAGGGTTGAACGGCAGGGGGCAGGCACAACGAAGCCTCAACCGGAGCGTGGTCCAATAAGGATAATACCCCCATGTCCACTGATGAAACCAGCGCCTGCACCGGTGAGGTAACTAAGAGATGATCAAGCCTCGCATAGGTCTTATGTGCATGGGAATAATACGAGTAGTCCCTATCCGTGGGGTGCATATGATGCCAGAGATCAAGGAGATCTACCTCCGCAAGCCTTGCTTTACAGCAGGCCGAGAATTCCCCGACCTGCGGGGAGCGCTGCGCCGATCTATCCACTGCGGAATCGAAAACCATATTAAAGTCCCCACCGAGGATAACATGTCTGTCTGGCGAAGCAGTGATATCTTCCACTGCGGACTGCAGAAAACGTCCTTGCCCCTCGTTAGGGCTATAGAGGGAGTTGATCGTGAACGTAAATCCCCCCACTCTGAACCTATGTGCCAGAAACCTGCCCTTCTGCTCGGTGAGCTTGTGGAGATGTTCCCCCCTAAAGTGTCTAGCCACCAAAATCGCCACCCCTGCAGTCTTGGTAGCGCAAGAGGAGAAGAACTGTATCGGGAACTTGTGTGAGCGCAGTCTATGCTTGTCATGTGGCAGTAAGTGCGTTTCTTGGAGGAGGCATATGTCCGTGTGAGCATTCTCCAACAGGGAGAGCACGGCCCGTCGCTTGACTGGGTTGTTCAGCCCCCGGACATTCAAGGTCACGACTTTAAAGGTGTAAGGAGGCATAGTGGATAGTTTGCATGGAAGCGCCGTCACTCGGTGCGAAGGTCATAGAAGATGTACGTATCCATCCCCAGTTCAGATCCCCGCCAGGGAAACTACTGCGCACGGCTGACTCTAAAGCGCCTTCATACTGTGCAGCGCAACGTTCAACCCGTCCCCATAGCTCCGCATGCGCGTCCCGCCTCCTACCGGCCAAAGCAAGATAAAGAAGGACAGCTAAAGCAACAAATGCCTGCCCGGTGCACTGGACGACCCCTGCCCCCATACCCAACTCCCGGGTCCCACCCCAACGACCCCCTACCCCAACTAGGCCCCCCCCTTCCCCACCAACCCCCCCGCCCCCCTTCTCCCCGCAACCTGTACCAAAAGAACCAATGTCCAAGTCCTGCCCAAACGGGCTAGCCTATGGAAAGTCACCAAAATGGACGTCCAGCCACTACGCAACCCCCGCTCTCCCTCCCCCCTCCCCCCGGCCCCCAAACCTGCAATTCCAAGAAAGCGATGTAGATCTCCCCCCGGAGCTCTCTTCAAGCGGTCAGCGCCACTTCACCAGTCGCCGTGTCTCTAGCCACTCCTCTCACTGCACTATCCATTTCCGCCCGGATAGTAGGCGAGTCAGGTCTCGCCAAGGAAGCTGAATTCCGGCGGCCAGGGACTGATTGCCAGCAGTCTCTGGTGACACGCCTACGGCGTGGGGTGGGTGCGTCTTCATCAGTCGCGGTGAGGCCCAGAACCGCACAGATGTCTTGAAGAGAGCGCAGCTGATGCAATGTACCATTCCAACGGAAAATGAGGCGAAACGGGTGTCCCCAAGAGTACTGAGTGTCATGCTCCTGTAGGAAGTCGGTCGCAATTTTAAAGGACTTGCGTTTCTGTAGGGTGACCACTGAAAGATCTTGAAAGAGGGCCACACGATGACCCCTGAACTCCAGAGAGGGCTTGGATCGGGCCACCCTGAGGATCCTTTCTTTCAAGGTGTAGTCCGGTAAGTAGGCCAAGAGGTCGGGAGGGGGCGCTGGGGATCTGCGCAGCGGGCCCACTCTATGCGCCCTGTCGATCCTGACAAGAAAGTCGGTTGGTTCATCCAAGATGTCTCTGAACAGATCCCGCAAGTAGGCCGCAGCGTCTTCCCCTTCTTCTCCGAGAGGCACACCCCGGACCCGAATGTTGTTCCTCCGGGAACGATTCTCAAGATCCTCCACATGCGATTGAAGATCGATTTGTTGGTCTCGAAGCCGTATCACTTCTTGGTGAAGGTGCGTAAGCTCCTCGTCTCTGGCGTGTCCGGCCTCTTCCACGGAGGACACCCTCTCCCCCAGGCCGTCAACCTCCCTCCTTATTTCTCGTACCTCTCCCGCAACTTCTTGCTTAAGTGTCTGAAAGTCTTCTCGGAGGGAGCTAAAGAGGGATTCTAAAAAGGACCTGGTGACTGGTGGTTCCCCCCCACTTGCCCCTTGAGAGCTGCTCGATTGTCCTGCGGAGTGCTGTCCTCGGTCTTGTCGTGCTGTGCCTCTGTTCAGCATGTCCGGTAGGGTGCGATCACCCTTCTTGCTCCCCTTATTGCCAGCCATCCTGAGCGATATGCCGGGGTCTGCAGTCCCCACTAGGGATACCAATGATCGGCGCGGCACCAGGACACCCGCCAACTGACCAGCCTCGTTCTCCTGGATCCCCAGCGCCCTTACGTCTGCACCCAATGTCCGCCTTGTCCCAATCCGGCTACTTCCTAGGGGTCCGGTCCCACGTGCTAAGCCCGGCACGACCGTAGGCAATGATGAAAAGGCGGTCTACCCGGGGCACAGCACCACTCTGCCGACAGTTCAATCCACCACCGGGACCCTTGATCTCCCTGAGGGCCACACCGATGTCGTCTACCACCACCAGGCCGGCGGGGGTAAGGCCTCACACTCCAAGGCAAAATGTGTCTCAAGGGCAGGTCGGCCCACTACCGTCCCACCGCGCTACTGTTCCACCAATGGGTCTAAGCAGCCACCTGCCAGACCGGCCAGCGTGCGTCCAGTCCCCCCCCAGGCAATAATGAGGGATTATTGAGCGGGTCCACTTCCACTTCTGCCTCCGAGGCTCGTTCCTCACCAGCACCACCGGCCCCGTAGGCTGCAGCCGTGGCGTCGCGTTGCACCCCTTGCCAGCAGGCCGCGAAATCCCCCGCTGCCCTGCCAAATATGCTCCTCACCTCTCCGGTACTGCAGGGGCAGAAGGACGGCGCTTCAATCACTCCCGCAGATCTGCTCACAAACCTCAACAAACCTCCACTCCCTCCGGCCTTCAATGCAGCCCCCCTCCAGCGCAAGGGCCGGCACCGAGTCAGTCTCTGCTGCGGGGCCTCCAAGCCTCCAGGCCCAACCCCGCCACAACCTTGCAAAGAGCCGCCCCTAGGCACTGGAGAAGCAGTGTCGACTCGCCGCCCGGGCAGCGCACCACCAGGTCACGCCAGGTCTACCGCGGGGGAAGCCGGGGCCTCGCGTAGGTTAACTGCCCCTACGGCCGTCGAGGGACACAAGTGGTCTGAAGCGGCCTCTGCCGCTCGGATCTGGGCACTCGTCGCTGCCGGGCTGCTGGAAAGGAAGGGCCGCCGCCGCACCTCCCGCAGGGCCGATCAAGCCCGAGGGCACTCCCAGCGCCCCCCGGATCCTCTTCACGGCCGCGATGCGGCCTCGCGCTGTACTTGGCCCCGGCCTGTACCTCCACCCGTTGTCGCACCAATTCCGGGGGAAATCGGCTAAGCTTCGTACAGGCAGCAGCGAGCCCCTTGGCAGGGCTCTCCACACAGGTCCGGGCGGGATCCGGTATCGCAGGGCGGCCTCCCGTGCTCAGGCAACACCGCAGGGCGGGCCCGACACCACTTCCGGCCGGACCCGAAGGCCGTCTCTAGTCCCGGCCTGGCTTTTCAGTGCTCGCCAGCGGCGTCCCCAAGGCTCGTTTCGCTGCAGGGGGAGACGCCTGCGTTCCCCACACCTCCCGCTGCCGTTAGAGAGCCGCGTGGGGGGAGATCAGCAGCAATCCAATAGTTTAGGGGCCTGGGTGCAGAGGAGATCGCGGCAAGTGCGACCACCTACACCGCCATCTTGGCCACGCCTTGTTTCATCTTTAAACCCATTTTGTTCCCAATGGTGTAAATATTTATTATATCATTGCACACAGTAAAAGGAATCACACACAATGAGTGTGGGGAATTCTCGCTCTGTGTTTAAAGGTGTAAGTATCAGGGCTTTAAAAGCTGCCAACCAAGCCGTGCTATTACCTAGAGGTAGTTTTTTTGGTGCAATGAGGACGGAACTTACCATCCAGCATCTGATCTTTAACAAAGGAGGCCGGTGGGGCAGACCCATCAGTGTAGATTTTTTAAAATTTCATACTGATCTAGAGGCAAGATTTCATTTGGTAGATGGTGTTCTTTTTCATATTGCAGGAATGCCTGTGTTTTTGAACTTGAATCAAGTCTGCATTCAAAGTCTGATGCAGCAAAAGAGATAGCTCTTTGTATCCATTCTGGATGTAATGCTTTGGCATTAGGAATGCTAGCCCATGTACTGGGTTGACAACAATCATGCCTCTTCCCCTTAGCCAGTGCTCTTTCTTTTGCTACAGCCTGAATGGTTGTCAGAATTTATTTATTTTTCTGTTGAATTAAAACTCATTTCTGTGTTTGTGTACAGATGAGAATCATATGTGAATGGTACAGTTTCACCTTTATTAAAAGTTAAAATAAGTGTACCCAAATTGACCCAAAATGATACTGAGTACCAAGTGGTGCTAGTTTACACATTTGTGTATGTATTTCGAAGCAATAATATCTTCCTGGTGTGAACAAAGCATATTTGTGTGTTCTTATGTCCAGTGTTTGACTGAAAAGTCATGTTTGAAAAATGTCGTAGAAAGGTTTTTCTCACTTTGTGAAATCAAAGTTGTTTAATGTATTTGGAGGCTGGAGCAGTGCACACTTTTTTTTTAAAGTTAGCTGACAGGCTTTTCCCTTTACTTGAAAGCTCATATCCCAACAATAGAATACTGAGGTGGGCAATTTCGGATTTCTCGAAATTAAATTTGTAGCCCCCAGAGGCCAATCCCATAATAATGGTACTCACCCTGGTCAAGTGTTTCCCCAAAAGGTTGTCCGTTTAGACAAATATCACACAATATAGGACAACACTTCTTCATCAAAGTGCTTTAGCAATTCAGTAATTCTTTCAGAAAATACCCCATAGCTGTTCTTATAACCACGGGGGAGATGACAAAACATTGTCTCTGGGACTCTAATATACTAAATGCTGTTAGGTACCTGTTTTCAGGTGCTATAGTTTGACAGAAACATCCATTTGAGATAACAAGTGTTTATTTGTATTTTCTCCCGCATAATGTTATTCATTAATGCGGCACTATCTGCATGTTGCACAGCATGTGTCTTTGTGCAAGTGGTGAAACTATTAACAGGATCACATGGTGGGTTGAGCCTTCATCCCATCCAGCGTGATTTTTATACATTGCTGGAGCTTGGGCTACTGCCCACTCCTGTGCATTATGCATGTCTAAGGTCAACAGGGAAAATAGTTGCAAAATTCAGGAAAAATACACTTTCCCCCTTTGGGCGCTCCCTGACATAGTTGCCTGAAAACTGGTTCTATCACTGTGGAGGGAGTCCCGTGCAGATGGCATGAAAGGTTATTCGCAGAACCATCACAAGCTCTGTGTAAACTAATACCTTTGCACAAAAGTGTACCAATTAGTGAATTTTTGCAGTTGTTGCTCCTAAGGGCTACTTCTTTCCCTTTATGTAGTGTAAGGTAAAGTCCATGTTGACTTAATGTATTCTTTACCCAACCTTTCATATAGGCCTTCTGGTATATGCTGCAGACAATTCTGAAACTGGAAAATCGTATTTGAGACTGGCCATGTTGTAACATTAGCAAGTCTTGTTCTATTATATCAATTGCATATGATACAATGCTGTCCAATGAATATATTCTGGAGGACAGGGTTGTTGAACCATTGTCTACTACAGAGAGTGTTTTCTCTAAATTAACATGATCAATCTCTCGTATTCTTTCCGCAGTCTCTATTTGCGTTACTTTCCATGCCTCCTTGTATGCAGAACATATACCGGCGAATATAAAACGTTTTTGACGTGGTTTGCGAAGAAATCTCGCAAATCATTGCCTTCTTAAAGTAAAGATAACTGTTGTTTTATTTTTTAAATTGAGGTGTGACTTGTCTTCTGTTTTAGAAGAGTCCTAAGCGTGCTTGTCCCTAGACTGCTTGCACTCTTCTTTGTGTGCCGACTTTCCTTCACTCCCTGTGTTGTATATCTGGAGGAATTTGTATCAGTATCCTGATACCTGTCAGGTTTCCAGTGCTTAATTTGTGCCGGGGCTTATGACTGTCTGCCACATTGTAGTGATGTCTTCCAACTTAGGTACGAGCACACCAACTTCTGTTCATTATTTAAATTTAAATTAGTAGTATTTGCCTCCAAAGCCATTCTGATAGCTTTGGGGGCCTGTAATGGTATGAATTGTCATACATTTAAGAGTGTGATGATTAGTAGTGTGTTGGTGTTGTCATTGGCAGTGCTGCCAGGGGCAATGGACGGTGCAAGCTCTAGTGTCCTCCTGTCGAGGGCCCAGGTACTACTTTTTTTTTATTTATTTATTTTTTTTACAAATTAAGCACTGCAGTTTTCCTAATATTATCTCTATTCCAAAGGTTATACCTCTTTGCAGAGGGCTCCTGTTGAGGAGACCTACCTTGGGACTGAGAATCTTTTCTGAAAATTGTTTTTTTAAAATTATTTTCCCACTTCTTTTTTAGAAGAAGTAGTTGTCTGCTTAGAAGTGTCCTTCTCAGGACTGCCCATTAGCTGTGATTTTTAAAAGCTTTTCCGCCCAAACTGTCCCTTCCCAGTTCTGCATATGCAGTTTTAATTATTTTGGGAAGTTCTTGTGGTTGGTCAATAAGACTGACCTCTCTTAGGTGTTGGCGGATCGCCACTGAAGCTGCTTCCCCTTTAATGTTAGCTAGTATTATTGTTGATACCTGGTCATAATTACCTAGTAATTTCATACCTAAGCTCTGAGCTGGTTCAGCTCCATACTTGTTCTATATCTGTCGTAAGACTCTGGAATTACTGCTAAGGAAGGAATACCATGGTATATATGGCAGCCAAGACTGTACCCAAATTGGTGCAGTCCTAACTGTGGTGTGATCCCCATGGGCAAGCAGAGTGTTAGCATAATATGCTTTCAAATGGTGTGGTATTTAGAAATACTGCTTCTAACTGGGTGTTTTTCTGAGCTACCCAGAAAGAAATCTGTTAACGTTTCGTGGGCAGTTTACCCATTACTGTGTGTGAGTTTTGTCTAGTGATTTTAGTAGCGGTGCTCTGTGTAGGAGCTGTATTATTTGTAGCTACCGTGGGCTGGACACCAAGTGTGCTCATGACGAGTTGTGCCATGGCTCTGTAAGAGTTTTACCAACTCTTTGTGTTGTAAGAGCAGTGCATCTTGTGGCATTATTTCAATGTCAGGATGTGGTGTGTAGACGGTTAATGTCGGCCATGTAGCTCCTGGTCTACCTAGTGGACAGAGCCTTGTTTTATTTATTTGTTTGTAGGGCGCCATTAAACCAGAAATTGTGATTCTGGTTACTGAGCGGAATCTTAATCTCCTCAAAAGGAGTGTAGACCACTGGGACTTTTTTATGTTTGTAAGAATAAAAAAAAAAAGAGTTGTTGCATTTACTGCTGGGAATGTAACCCAAGAATCAATCAATCAATCAATCAATCATCGCATTTATATAGCGCACTACTTACCCAGAGGGTCTCAAGGCGCTGGGGAAGGGGGATCTGCTACTGCTCGAACAACCAGGTCTTGAGTTGCTTCCTGAAGGCGAGGTGGTCCTGGGTCAGGCGGAGGTGGGTGGGGAGGGAGTTCCATGTCTTGGCGGCGAGGTAGGAGAAGGACCGTCCCCCTGTGGTGGCTCTACGGATGCGGGGGACGACGGCGAGGGCTTGGATGGTCGATCGAAGCTGGCGTCTGGGAGCGTAGAAGTTGAGGCAGCTGTTGAGGTATCCTGGGCCTTGTCTGTGTAGGGCTTTGTGTGCGTGGGTGAGGAGACGGAAGGTGATTCTCTTGTTGACCGGGAGCCAGTGCAGGTCTCTCAGGTGTCCGGAGATGTGGCTGCGGCGGGGGATGTCCAGGATGAGTCGTGCTGAGGCGTTCTGGATCCGCTGGAGTCTCTTCTGGAGTTTGGTGGTGGTTCCGGCGTAGAGGGTGTTGCCGTAGTCCAGACGGCTGGTGACGAGGGCCTGGGTGACCGTCTTCCTGGTCTCGGTGGGGATCCACCGGAAGATCTTACGTAGCATGCGCAGGATGTTGAAGCACGACGAGGAGACGACGTTGACTTGTCTGGTCATGGAGAGGGAGGAGTCCAGGATGAAGCCCAGGTTGCGTGCGTGGTCTGTTGGTTTGGGTGCGCTGCCTAGGGCGGGGGGCCACCAGGAGTCGTCCCAAGCGGTGGGTGAGGATCCCAGGATGAGGACTTCCGTCTTATCTGAGTTCAGTTTCAGGCGGCTGTTCTTCATCCATTCGGCTACCTCTTTCATCTCTTCGTGAAGGTTGGCTCTGGCGGTGGCGGGTCGTTGGTAAGGGAGAGGATCAGCTGGGTGTCGTTGGCGTAGGAGATGATGTTGAGGTTGTGCTGGCGTGCGATGTCTGCGAGGGGGCTCATGTAGATGTTGAAGAGGGTTGGACTGAGCGAGGAGCCTTGAGGGACGCCGCAGATGACTTCGGTGGCTTCAGATCTGAACGGAGGGAGGCGGACTCTCTGTGTCCTTCCGGCAAGGAAGGAGATGATCCACTCCAGTGCCTTCTCCTGGACTCCGACGTTGCTGAGGCGTTGTACTAGGGTACGATGGCAGACAGTGTCGAAGGCCGCGGAGAGGTCGAGGAGGATGAGGGCCGCTGTTTCTCCGTTGTCGAGCAGCGCTTGGATGTCATCGGTGACTGCGATGAGGGCGGTCTCGGTGCTGTGGTTTCCCCGGAAGTCAGACTGCGAGGGGTCGAGGGATCCGTTCGTCTCGAGGAAGGCGGCCAGGTGCTTGTTGACGGTCTTCTCGATGACTTTTGCAGGAAACTGGAGCAGCGAGATGGGGCGGTAGTTTTTGAGGTCGTTGGGGTCAGCCGATGGCTTCTTGAGTAGAGCGCTGAGTTCGGCGTGCTTCCAGCTCTCCGGGAAAGAAGCGGTGTCGAAGGATGTGTTGATGATGTCCCGCAGGTGGGGTGCGATGACAGCGTCGGCCTTGTTGAAGACGTGGTGAGGGCAGGGGTCGGTCGGAGATCCGGAGTGGATGGAGTTCATCGTACGGACGGTGTCTTCGGTGCTGATCGGAGTCCAGGCGCGGAGGGTGGTGGTGGGGGGCGGTGGTTCGGTCGTGGTGTTCGTCGGTTGAGTGCTGAAGCTGTTGTGTATGTCTGCGATCTTGTTGTGGAAGTAGGAGGCGAGGGAGTTGCAGAGGTCTTGCGAAGGGGTGATGTCGTTGTTTCCGGCGTTGGGGTTGGAGAGCTCTTTGACGATGTTGAAGAGTTCTTTGCTGTTGTGAGCGTTGTTGTCCAGTCGTTAATTGAATGCAGTTTTCTTGGTGGCGCGGATGAGTTGGTGGTGTTTTCGGGTGGCGAGCTTGAGGGCAGTCATGTTGTCCGGTGTTGGGTCTCTGCACCAGGTTCTCTCGAGGGCTCGGCAGTTCTTCTTGGAGCTCTTGAGTTCGTCGGTGAACCATGGGGCTTTCTTGCTACCGGGTCTGCTGGGCGGGGTCCTCAGGGGGGCGAGCTCGTCTGCGCAGTCGCTGATCCACTTCGTGAGGTTGGTGGCCGCCTGGCTAGGGTTCGTTGTGCTGGTGGGAGGGTTCATGCTCAGGGAGGACGCGAGCTGGTCGGCTGTGATCTTGTTCCAGCTCCTGCGTGCAGCCTGTTGCTGGTGGTGGTGGATCGTGGTCCTTGCGAAGCTGAAGTGGACGCAGCTGTGGTCCGTCCAGTGGAGTCCGGTGGCGTGGCTGAAGGCGATGTCCTTGCTGGATGAGAAGACGGGGTCGAGTGTGTGTCCGGCGTAGTGGGTGGGGGTTGTCACCAGTTGCTTGAGTCCCAGGTTGGCGAGGTTGTCCAGCAGGGTGGTGGTGTTGCGGTCGTTGTTGTTCTCCAGGTGGAAGTTGAGGTCCCCGAGGAGGATGTAGTCAGCGGAGCAGAGGGCGTGCGGGCTGATGAAGTCGGCGATGTCTTCGCTGAATTGTGTGCGTTGTCCCGGGGGTCTGTAGATGAGGGTGCCTCTGAGGGTGGTCTTGGGGTTGATGTGGACCTGAAAGTGCAGGTGTTTGGCGGTAGCGAGGGTGTCGTCGGTGTTGGTCGTGATGCGGATGGTGTTCCTGTGGACGATGGCGATGCCTCCTCCGGTGTGGTTGATGCGGTCCCTCCTGATGATCTTGTAGCCATCTGGGATGGCGATGGCTATGTCGGGCGCTGAAAAGGCGTTCATCCAGGTTTCCGTGAGGAAGGCGACGTCTGGTGACGTTGTGTCGAGCAGGTTCCAGAGCTCGACGGCGTGTCTGTGGACGGAGCGGGTGTTGAGCAGGATGCACTTCAGGTGGTTGCTGCTGTTGCTCGTCGAGGTCTTGAGCACTGCTGGAGTGGTGCAGGTCCGGATGCAGGTGAACTTGCAGGCGTTGCAGCAGAAGGGTCCGTGGGTGCGTCTCGGGTTGGCTCGGTAACAGCCCGGGAGTCGGCCGGCGTTGAGGGCGTTGAGTTCGGTGGCGTCGTAGGTCCAGCGGGTGGGCTGGTGACGGCGGGGGCCAGGGGTCCTGGCACTGGGCGCGGTCCAGGCGCAGACGGGCTTACCTTTGGCGCACCTTCGGCGCTCAACCGGCGCACCCGCTGCGCGCGTCCGCTGCGCGGTCGCTGAGGGGGCGTCATAAGTAGGAGCCGGGAGGGAGGGTCAGCGGGGAGGCGGGAGGACTAATGGGAGTGGAGGGGAGGCGGAGCTACGGGTCAGCGGCGGCGGGAATCACGGAGGTGACCGGGGCAGCGGGGCAGGAGAGGAGCGGGGGCAGAGGCGGCAGGCTGCGGGCAGAAGGCGAGCCTGATGCGGAGGGCAGCGGAGGAGGTGAGCGGAGGTCAGCAGCGAACAGGTAGCGGCCAGGCAGCAGCTAGGGCAGCAGGCAGGCGAGCGGCAGAGCAGCGTGAAGGGAGCGACCGCCTGCGAGGGCACAGGGGTCACAGTGAGAGACCCGGCAGGGACCCCTTAAGTAGGAGCCGGGAGGGAGGGTCAGCGGGGAGGCGGGAGGACCAATGGGAGTGGAGGGGAGGCGGAGCTACGGGTCAGCGGAGGCGGGAATCACGGAGGTGACCGGGGCAGCGGGGCCGGAGAGGAGCGGGGGCAGAGGCGGCAGGCTGCGGGCTGAAGGCGAGCCTGATGCGGAGGGCAGCGGAGGAGGTGAGCGGAGGTCAGCAGCGAACAGGTAGCGGCCAGGCAGCAGCTAGGGCAGCAGGCAGGCGAGCGGCAGAGCAGCGTGAAGGGAGCGACCGCCTGCGAGGGCACAGGGGTCACCTGTTTGATAATCTGTTTGATAATCTTCGTGTGCCTCTATAATTATCACTGTAACTCCTCGATCTGTTAAACCACCTCTGAGAGGTTTTTGTGTGAGTGTATGCCTGACTTTGGGTGCAAAATGTATTGCATTTGCTTCCTCTTCGTCGTTTGAGACCTGTGTCCCAGTGACAGAAGCAGCTGCCTTGGCAGACATTGTGTTGTGAAAACAAAATGTCCTAAGGTTTTAAAAAGGCACAATTGTTCGGGAACTTTTTCCTTCAAGCTTGATTTAACCAACAGCCAATACATAGGAAGTTTGCCTACTCAGCTGTGGCAGAATTTTGTGCCTACCCACTCCAGACGTCTCTGGCGTTTTGTGAGTAGGGTCTCTGAGAATAAGCATGACTGAATTACTCAGATTCTACTGTTAAATAAGTGCCGCAATCACGGTTGGGCACCATGTACTGTAGTTCCTATATCCCTTATAGGTTCTGCGCATTGGAATAACATACACGATAGGCTTGGCATAGGACTGAGGTCTGAATGCCCCTATTATGTATAATAAGAACAATTGTTACTTACCTGTAAACAGGTGGTTCTCCAGTATTGGTGTCTTTCATAGATTCACATGCTTGAATATTCCCCGTCGTCGGAGTGGGAGTCCCACGGTAAATAAAATAGCAATAAATACTAAATATATAATAATATATAATAAATATATATATACATAATAAGGAAAAACCCAGAAAATGCATACAAAAAGCATCTGGTACCTAACCAAAAATTTCCACATAGGAATGCATGGGGAAAAAGAAGTTCCAATGCAGCCTATCCTTGTCATTATGTTAGTCCAAACTGCAGCCAATCAGGCGTCAGCAGCCCTCTAGAACCTTCTCCTCAGAGCTCAAGCCCTCAGATTTTCGTAGCACAAGAGTGACCACAGAGTCTATGAGGAGAAGCGAGCCTCTGAGGGGAGGATGGGAGGGTCGCATGTGAATCTATGAAAGACACCAATACTGGAGAACCACCTGTTTACAGGTAAGTAACAATTGTTCTTCTCCAGTATTGGGGTGTCTTTCATAGATTCACATGCTTGAATATAGAATAGTAAGCAGTCCGTATCCGAACACAGAGTTTCCAGGATGCAATGTATACACAAAAGGTTGGAATCAACAGGTGTAAACCCATGCCATAGAAGTTATACAACTAAATGTATACATAGAAAAGACATGCATAAGACTGGAAACCATAGGAGGAGGGTAGAACAGAGGCTCACCTTATTGAAAAAGATTCCGGAGCACAGCTTGTCCCACTGCGGTATCTCCTTCAGCCATGGCACCCAGATTGTAGTGCTTTGTGAACCTGTGCCTGCTGGACCACGTGGCTGCTCTGCAAATCTGATGCAATGGAACTCCGGCAAAGAGTGCAGTCGAAGAAGCCACAGACCTGGTAGAGTGGGCTCTCACTGTAGACTGTAAAGGCTTTCCCGCTTTCTGATGGCAGAAAGCAATCGCCGAAGCCACCCAGCGGGCTACTGTAGGTTTTGTGACTGGCCGCCCTTTATGAAAACGGCCATAGGCCACGAAGAGCTGATCCGATTTTCGGAACTGGGCTGTTCTGCTGATGTAGAACTTTAAACATCTTTTGATGTCCAAAGAGTGCAAGCGTTGTTCCGCAGGTGATTGCGGGTTGGCAAAGAAAGACTTCAGTATAACAGGCTCATTAATATGGAAGTCTGACGGCACTTTTGGAAGGAAAGTAGGGTTAGTGCGTAAAAGCACAGAGTCCGGTTTGAACTGCAGAAATGGTTGTTTAATCGTGAAAGCATGTATATCACTCACTCGACTTGAGGACGTCAAAGCAAGTAAAAGCGCAACCTTCCAGGTGACATACTTGAGGTCTGCTTTATGGATTGGTTCAAACGGAGCAGTCATTAATTGTGATAGGACAATGTTGAGGCGCCACTCTGGAGGAGGACGCCGAACTGGAGGAAAAGTCCGAAGAAGTCCTCTGAAGAATTGACGTATCAATCTGGATGAGCATAAGGAGGCGGAGCCATCATGGCGGAAGCGTGATATTGCCGCCAGAAAAACTCTTAAAGTAGCATGTGACAAACCCGACTGAGCCAGATGGAGAAAGAAAGGGAGGAGCTCAGCGGGCGTGGCACGCAAAGGATGTACTCCGGCGTCTGCACACCAGTGGCAAAAACGTTTCCATTTCAACTTATAAGTCTTTATAGTTGATGGAGCCCTGGCCTGAGCGAGGATGTTACGACACTCCTGAGGGATGCTTAGATGTGCAAATTCACAGTGCTCAGGTTCCAGGCTGACAAGCTCAGGGAAGAGGGGTCCGGATGGTAGATTTGACCCCTGTTCATGGAGAGAAGATCCATTCGAGGATGAAGAAGAATGGGTTTGCATTGAGACAGGAGTAGCAGCTCTGAGAACCACGCCTGTCGTGGCCACCTGGGAGCAATCAGAAGGATGTGGCAGGGTTCTCTCCGCATTTTCCAAAGTACTCGAGGCACTAGAGGGATCGGAGGAAAAGCGTAGGCGAAGAGATTCGACCAATCCATCAAAAGGGCATTGCCTTGGGATCCTTTGTGGGGATGCCAGCTTGCGTAAGCGGGGCATTTGCGGTTCTCTGGAGTCGCAAAGAGGTCGATTTCCGGGAATCCCCAACGGTGAAAGACCATATCGAGTGTTGGCTGGTGGAGTTCCCACTCGTGGTTGGATGATCGGGACCTGCTTAGGGAATCCGCCAGGAGGTTGGACAACCCCGAAAGATGAACTGCGGTGATTTGGATTTGATGATTGATGGACCAGTCCCAAATCGCCTCTGCCAGGCGGGATAACACCGGAGACTTCGTTCCGCCCTGCTTGTTTATATAATGCATGCAGGTCGTGTTGTCCGTCTGTATGAGAACTGACTCTCCCTGCAGCACTGGTTGAAATGATTTCAGGGCCAAAAAGATAGCCATAAGCTCCAACTTGTTGATGTGCCAGGTCTTTTGATGCAAAGTCCATTTCCCTTTCACGGACAGGTCTTGGAGGTGAGCTCCCCAGCCCTCCAGGGAGGCATCCGTCGTTAGTGTCAGATCTGGGGTGTTGGACAAAAAAGACGTGCTTGCCGCTAGCTGGTGTGGTTGTGCCCACCATTTGAGCGCCTTCTTCATGGGAATGGTGATGGAAACCTGATCGTTGAAGGAACCGGTGACTTGACGCCACTGCTTGTCCAGAGCCTGTTGGATAGGTCGCGCTCGTAGTCGGCAATGAGGGACAAGAGCGATGCACGACGAAGCCATCCCTAGAAAGGACTTCAACAAACGGACTGAAACGCACTTCTTTGCGAGAAGTAGCGAAACTAGTCGGAGAATCCTTTGCTGACGTTCCCGGGAGACAAATGCCTTGGCTAGTTTGGTGTCCAGCGTTGCTCCTAGGAAATCCTTGCAAGTTGTTGGCTGCAATTGAGATTTCTCTAGATTGATGGACAGACCCAAGGAACGGAATACTGTCTGACAGACTGCAGTATGGTGAAGAAGTTGAGCGCGGGATTGTGATTTCAGGAGGCAGTCGTCGAGATATGGGAATATCTGTATGCCTTGGAGACGAAGAAAAGCCATGACCGGAGCCAACATTTTTGTAAAGACTCGGGGGGCCGAACGGAGGCCAAATGGAAGGACCCTGAATTGGAAATGAAGGTGCCCCACCTTGAAGCGCAGGAACTTGCGATGAGCCGCTAGAATCGGGACATGGAAGTAGGCGTCTCGGAGATCGATGGTAGTCATGAAATCTCCGACTGAGAGCAAACGCAAGATCTCTGCAAGCGTGAGCATACGGAAGGTCTGATCCTTGAGATAATGATTGAGTGCTCTCAAGTCCAGTATTGGTCTCCACTCTCCGTTCTTTTTGATGACAAGGAAAAAACGGGAATAAAACCCCTTCCCTCTCTGCGACTTTGGCACAACTTCCACCGCGCCTTTTTGAATGAGAAGGCGAACCTGATGAAATAGTTCTTTGAGGTGCGGAGGAGGCGGTCCGGAAGGTGGCGTTGGAGGAGGTACCTCGACAAATTCCAATGCGTGGCCTCTCTTCACAATGTCGAGTGCCCAACGGTCCGTAGTAATGGAGGACCATTGAGAACCAAACAGAGAGATTTGACCTCCAATTCTCCGTTCGATAGACAAGTCATTGACGTTTGTTGGATTGTCCTCTGAAATTAGACTTCCCTCTGTAAGTTCTGGCAGGTTGCTGACGGGAAGACTGCTGGCGGTTTCCGGTGAAACGCTGGTTACCTTGGTTGAAGGACCGATATTGACTGTTTCCTCCACGAAAAGTGGATGTAGTGCCACGTCCTCGAGCACCCCGAAAGGGCTGCTTCTTAAACTGAAGGGTACCCAAAGCACGTGCAGTGTCCGTGTCCTTTTTAATGGATTGTAGCGCTTCATCAATATGCGCTCCAAATAATGACTCGCCGTCATATGGCATATCTAAGATTCTTGCCTGAACTTCCTGTCGAAAAGAAGTTGAGCGTAACCAACCCTGGCGACGCAGGACGGCCGCTCCAGCGAGCTGGCGAAAACCAGTGCAGGCTACATCCACTGCGCAATCTATTAGTTCTTCTGCCGTCCTTTCTCCTTCTTGCAGAATTTTCTGTGCTTCTGCCTTGGAAGCATCTGGGATTAACGCTACATAGGCGGACATATCAGCCCAAGCCTGACGGTCATAACGTCCTAATATGGCCATTGCGTTAGCTACTCGAACCGTTGTAGAGGACATGGAGGAAAATTTTCGCCCAATAGCATCTAGGCGACGGCCCTCACGGTCCGGAGGAGCAGTGATTGTAGACGCCGGATTCTTTGAACCTCGTTGAGCTGCCTGCGTGACGACAGAGTCGGGCTTAGGTTGACCTGTAAGGCATGCTGGAGATCCTACAGGAGCTTTGTATTTCTTCTCTAACCTCGGCAGTTGTGCTGGTAGAGAGTTTGGCGTCTTCATTATTTTTTCCCCTTCAGACCAGATGAAGTCTATAATCGGGACTGTGTGGATCTGTTTCAAGGGCTGGTTCTTGAAATCGTATAGGAAGCAATCTTCCTCTCGGTGTGCTCGTGGCAATTTGAATCGCTGCGCCGCCCTGTCCATTAACTGGTGGAAGCCCGCGATGTCTACTGGAGGAGAATCCGCTGTTGGCACCTGAGAAGGAGATGGTGTTTGAGCACGATAGTCATCCCACTCCGCCAAATGTTCTTCACCCTCCTCATCTACTTCAGAAACTTCACCATCCTCACGCTCTGGAGGATTCTCGTCATCATCATCCTCCGGATAAATGGTAGTGTGAACACGAACTGATGTAGTTCGGTGAACAGTTACAGGCGACGCCGGTTGAGGAGGAGCCAGAACCGGGTCAGAAACTGGATTCAGCACCGATGGAACAGTTGTAACCTGTGGCGTTGGTGGGAAACGCCGATTGTAATCTTCCAACATACTTTGGAGGTTCGATATCATTGATATAGGCAACATCGCAGTTGGAACTTGAGGGTGAGTTGTTTGATGTTGGCCATACTGATCTTCCTCGTCGTTACTGAATTCTTGGCACTTAATATTCAGATCCGAAAGACTGTGCGCTTGGTCATCAGACTCTTGATCAGAATCAGCAGCAAACAGAGGAGATGGAGGATTAATCATCTCTCGCTCTGTAAGAGTCTCGAACTGTGGTTTGTTGGACTGTAAAGGCAATAGAGGCATTGTAGCAAATGAAGAGGCCGGCGTCGAAATTGCGTCCTGCGTACGCGTCGACGGCATGACATCAATTGACTTCTGCAAAGGAATCGACTTGGATGCCGTCGTCGACGAGGAGACCGTCGACGGAACATTCTTCATAGGTATCGCCGGAGCCATCGTCGACGGAGCCTTCACTTTCAATGTCTTCGTCGACGGAGTCATCGTCGACGGAGTCATCGCCGACGGAGTCATCGTCGACGGAGTCATCGTCGACGGGGCCGGCGTCGACGGAGTGGTCGTCGACAGGGCAGATGACACAGGCCCCCTCGTCGACGGGACAGACGTCGACGGTACGCTCATCGACGAGGGCGTCGACGGAGTCAAAGTCTTCAAACTTCTAGTCGACGACGACCGGGTCGTCGACGAGTGAACTTTCTTCGTCGTCGAAGATGAAATAGGAATCACAGAAGACACTGTCGTAGAGCTGAGAACCACTCTCATCGACGACGAAGACGTCGACGCTAAGGCTGACGACGATCCAGAGGCCAGCGTCGTCGTGACTGTCGTCGTCGATTTTGATCCAGAGACAGCCATTCTCGTCGACGGAGCTGAAACTACCGTCGTCGACGGACAATCCGTTTTCCTCACAGAAAAACTGGACTTTGAAGCAGAAGGAGCCTGAGAGCTTTGTCTCGTGGGCCCAGACGTGGTAGGTAAGGGTGAAGACACCGCAGGGGTCAAAGCGAGGGAAACTTTCCTCTTTTTAAGAAATGGTGAAGGCACCTCCTGCACACTACCACGTTTAGAAGCTGCTTTAGAACGGCCTGACCCAAGACTTTCAGCGTCAGAAAGTACATTGTCTTTGTCCTTAAGCCTCTGAAGCCAGACAAGTAAACGGCCTTCTCTGTCCTTTTGAGTTTTCTCTGAGAATTTTCTACAGAGTTTACAGGTGCCCACTTCATGGTCCGGGTAAAGGCAGTAAATGCACTTACTGTGTGGGTCATCATGAAATAATCTCAGCTTTCCACAGGAGGAACAAGCTCTGAAGAGAGACTTCTTACTTGAAGACATTTTGGAGAAACTGGAACACTTGAAGAAGAAAAAACTGAGCAGAGCTCAGGGAGACTCCCTTACACACGACGTGCGGTAGAAAATCTGAGGGCTTGAGCTCTGAGGAGAAGGTTCTAGAGGGCTGCTGACGCCTGATTGGCTGCAGTTTGGACTAACATAATGACAAGGATAGGCTGCATTGGAACTTCTTTTTCCCCATGCATTCCTATGTGGAAATTTTTGGTTAGGTACCAGATGCTTCTTGTATGCATTTTCTGGGTTTTTCCTTATTATGTATATATATATTTATTATATATTATTATATATTTAGTATTTATTGCTATTTTATTTACCGTGGGACTCCCACTCCGACGACGGGGAATATTCAAGCATGTGAATCTATGAAAGACACCCCAATACTGGAGAAACTTAATTACTGTGTACCAGCTAGCTCAGAGGCCACTAGAAACTTCTTGAAGACAAGAAGGGAATAGCTTCAGGCAACCACATAACATAAAACCCACATCCCTCAGGATCATGGAAACAATATACTACTTTTCATTCAATCACTCATCTCAGAGAAGTACATAGAAGAAACAGTCGGTGTGTTTACAATAAAATGTATTGCACAGTTGTTATTCTAGTACTGGTTATATGTGCTGCACAACTGTTGGACAGTAGCAGAGAATTATGGCCAGCAGTGCAGTTAAATAAAAAGGCTTTGTATAGTTCTACCATTTTGCAATAGTAATGAACATATACATGAAATACAGAATGCATTAAGATAAAGCCTATACCCCTATGATGCCTAACTAGATGTACCTAAGTGTACCTAGCATGTGTGTAGGTCTTAGAGAGCCAAGAATCCCCCTAGGAGTTAGTCTAACCCCATTACCTTAGTGGGACTTCATCCTGATATTGAGCTGGACACTCACAGATGGGTGATGGATCTCTGCAAGCTGGAGCTCCTTCATGATGCAGGTTGCAGTGCCTCGGGCAGAGTGTCGCCCTGGAAGTCTCTGTCTCCTCTGATTTGCTTGGGCAAAGGAAGGTATACTTATACTGGATAGGTGTCTTGGATTGACGTAATGTTGGTCAGAGGAAGATGTGTTCTTGGTCTGTTTCCAAGAATTTGTTGTGACGTAGGTTAGTCACTGTTGGACATGGAGATTACGTATTTAGGATGGACTGTCTTCTGTGCACAGAGCACAAAGTGATCAGATAAGGGGACAGCCTCTCTGTTCCTCGTTATTGTGAAATGAGGGCTAATCTAGGTCAAAGTGCCTGCCTGTCTCTGTGAAAGGGCCTGCCTGTCTCTGTGATACAAATAATTTGTGCCTCTGGGACAGAGTACCTGTTAGGGCCTCAATTTCATTTCTAACACCACATCCACAGGATCGCTGAGGGCCTTGGGGGAGTCTACACTGAGGAAGGGGTTCTCTACGAGTATCACAAGGTTGGAGTGTAAGCAAGATATGTGCATGATCTGAGATAGATATGTCAGAGATGTCTGCGCTGCATAGCATATGGATCAAGGGGAGTGAGAGAAGGAAGTAGTCAATGCGCTAGTATGAGCGATGTATGTGAGAGAAAAAGGCATAATCGTGAGAATCTGGGTGTAAATGTATCCAAGCGTAGACTAGACCGAAGTCTGTGATGGCCTCCCACAGTGTCGCTGATATCACCCCGAGCAGATGATGTGCCTTTGCAGTAGGATCCCATTCAGGGTTCCAAACCAAATTAAAATCGCCTCCAAGGCCGACAGGGGCAGAGAGAGAACGGAGGAGGGCCCCCAGGTGCAAACGAAGAAATGCCTCCTGATTCTGGTTAGGTGCATATTTGTTAACAAAAGTGCAAGAACCCCGACCCCAGAGTATGTGGACTTTGATAAACCTCCCCGTCATCAGCTGTACACTTGTCTTAAAAATAATGGCCACTCCAGTCGTCTTTGAAGGAGAGCATGCCCAATATTGGATGGGGTATTTGGGGTGAGACATAAGGCTGGTGTCAGTGGAGAGCCGGTGGGTCTCCTGAAGGAAAACCACGTCAGGATTGTGTTGGAGCAGATAACGCCATATCTGGCGGCGTTTGTTAAGGGAATTCAACCCCTTCACATTAAGAAAGAGAGAGGAATGTAACAGGGTTCGTCATGACACAAAAAAGGGAAACTCTCCCACCTCTTCCACCTACTGGGGTTCTCGACTCCCCGGAGCCCCCCAGCCAACACAGTAAAAGATCAAGAAGAGCAGCCCAGTCCCCAGCAAAGAAAGTTTGAAGTCTCCGCTGTCTGCGTCCCGCTAAATAGAAAACCGCGCAAAATACAAGCAGGCCACAGGGCCATAGTTACAAAAACCAGCAAGTGTAGATCACGGATGAGGCCATGCTGCAAAGAATCGAGCATTCAGAGGCGGTCAGGTTGGAAGAGGTGGTGAGCCACTCAGAGAGCGAATGTGGCTGATGATGTCCTGTTTAGTTAGCGACGATTCGATGCCCTGCGATCGGTGTCTAGAACTGGGAGGAGAAAGAGTAGACCTTTCCAGATAGAGCGCCAGACCGTTGCGCTCGGGAAGAGGAGAGATCATCATCATCAGGATCCATAGGAAGATAAAGAAGCTGCTGCACCTCCAGCAGGGACCAAGGACCACGCCGTCTGCCCTCTAAAGTGAACATCAAGGCAAAGGGGTGGCCCCACTGATATTTAACTTTAAGGTCTCGCAGTTTATCCATCACTGGTTCGAAGTCCTTCCTCCGATGGAGAGTAGAGGGTGCCAGATCTTGGAAAATTTGTATTGACAGACCATTGTAGGAGACCAACTTGAACCCCAGCACCTTCCTGAGGATGGCTTACTTGTCAGGAAAGAAATGCACTCATGTGATAATGTCTGTGATAAAGTCAGGACGATTGCATGGGCCCGGCACTCGATGCGCTCTATCAAGCATAGGTGGAGAGGCACCCTCATTCTCCCGGACAGCATGCAAGAGGTCCGCTGTGTACTACAGGATAACATTTCCTTCTGTCCCCATGGGACCCCCCCTGATGCGCAGGGTATTTCGCAAACTGCGGTTTTCCCAGTTCTCATGCTTCAGTAGTAGGGAAATATTTTGGTCCTCAAGTGCAGTCACCTTCTTCCAGAGAGTTTCAAGGTCTTCCGTCCTGGTATCCAGCGTGCATTGAAGGCCATCAACTCTGTCATCTATCTCCGTAACTGCTCTGCGGATGTCTTCGAGCCCAGCCTTGAAGTCTTGACGGATAGAGCCAATCTCATCCGACCAAATTTGTTTGGTTTTGTACGAGTAAAATGTCCAACTAACTATAACGTCCCGGAAAACTGTATTTTTTCAGTGTAAATATATACACATATATATATATACTGTATGGTGTTTACGTTTTGTTAATATATATATCGAAACAAACCCCTTTCAGGCGTTGAGTGACGCATAAATTATGCAAAAAATAAGGAGAGAACCCTGGGTAGTTCTCAAGTTTAGGTGGAAAGCAGCTCCTGTTAGAGCACTCTCAACACCAGCGACACTCTAAATCTGCTCACCTCAAATGTCTGTTTTTCTATCAAAGTTTTTAAGCATAGGATTAGCACAGTGCTATCCACGCAGAGATAGAAAATGACAAAGTCTTTTGCCATTCATACAGCCAAGTCTTTAAGCATAGGACTAGTACAGTGCTGTCCTTGTCGAGTTGTAAAATGACAAAAGGCATTTATCACTCAAGGCACAATATTACAGCTTAATACTGGGCTCTCCCTTGAGTCTGGACAAAGCTATACCTCTCTGAAGAGCTCTAATTAGTGCGAAACACCGTGTCAGAGGTTGCTTTTACTCATTTCAGATTGGCTTGAGTTGGTATTTTACCAATTCAAAGCTGTAATATTGTGCCTGGAGTGATATAGATTTAGAGTGTCGATGGTGTTGAGAGTGCTCTAACAGGAGCTGCTTTCCACCTAAACTTGAGAACTACCCAGAGTTCTCTCCTTTTTGTATATATATATATATATATATATATATATATATATATATATATATATATATATATATATATATATATATAGGTTTTTTTAAACAAGGGAAACTCGAAGGGCAAGCCCGCACAATAGGCACCTACGGCACCAATGTGAACCACAGCAGGGCATAACATATGCCACTGTTTCTGACATAGTAAAGTACATGTCAGAAACATGCACATATAGGTATATACAGATACTGTATAATCCAGCATGAGCTTCTCTAAACAGAGAGACGTCCGAGAAGAACAGCAGCAGAGGCCAGGAGCAGAGGAACTTGAGACTGCTTGGCAAAAGCAGAGGAAAGTCCAAGGATAGAAGATCTTCCCAAAAACAGAGACTGAAGAGCAAACAATACCACAAAGAGTAAAATGCAGCCAACGCTGAGGCGCAAGATGAACCAGCAGACATGCAGTGCCTGTGAACATACCCAGTGTGTACCCACATACCGTGCCAGATGTAAAAGCAAATATAAACTGTTCCAGAAGTGGAACAGAAAAACACACCCACATGAGCCACCGACTGACAGCTGAGAAAGCAGACATAGGCAACAGAGGGCAGAAACACACCAAATGCTGGAAAAAAACAGCCAAAGCAAACTAGAAGGTCGTGGCGTAACCCCAACAATACTCTGGCGAAGTCCGCCTCACAGAGGCAGGAGAGATGGAATCATCCAGGGAGAGCTATGCCACCATGAGGCTCCAAAGAGACTACATTACCCATGCGGGACATCCCACAACGGGAAGGAGAGCGCACAGCATGAAGTAGGGGAAAAAATACCCCAGAGCGAAAGAAGACATTTCCTATAGGGTCCCGCAGGAACCTCAGGAAGGAGCCACACCATCCAGGAAGAACTGTGCCTGGACAGTATACATACACACCACTCAGGGAGAGCACTACCTGTGGGAAGGTAGAATGGCTAAACAATAACCAATAAATACCCCACATAGGGTATGTCATGTTCCTATAAAAAGCAAGGGAGCACCTCTTGAAACTAGCTCTTAGGCAAAGGAGACAAAAATAATGGCAGAAATGACTGTATAGCTGTACTGTTTGACCAGGAATAACAGTGACAATACTGCAACCAATGGAAACAAGACCACAACAATGGACGTAAAACAAGTTCAATTCTAGATAGGTAGAGATAAGATACTGGACCACTGAATGCGCATGACAGTCAAAAAGATGGATCCCATAAAGGAGCAAATCGCCAAGACACTCCTGAACAATTTATGGAAAACTGCCATCACGCAGCCAGGCATGGCGAAGCAGAGCGACTGACCTGGCCTTAGCCCAACCCAGAGTCAGGGTGTCCATGGCTGAACGAATAAAAAATTTGGTCAACCCACGATCATCTTGGAGTACTTGAGCCAGGTCAGCCTGAGGGCCTTCCGGGAGAGAGAGAAGGAGGCACACAACTGTGTCACAGAGGGCGAAAGTTGCCCATGCAAACAGGCAGGACATGTTCAAGGACCGAAGGCCTGAGCTCGCGGATGCCAACAGTAGTCTACCACATTTCTCCAACCAACGGGACTCCCTAGCATGTGGGAGTAGCAGAGGAGAGGCCGACGGCAGCGAAGCTGAGGCTGCCTGGACATCCAGCCTTTGAGCCCTAGGCTGTAGGGACGGACAGACAGGGTCATTTAGAGCTGGGTGATGACGGTGTGCGATAGCCCGTTCGACAGGGTACCCAGAGGAGGGCTTTGCCCAGGTCCCCAGAAGAATGTCATACAACGACGCGCCAAATGGCAGCAAGGGCTCGACATCCACGTTGCCCTGGTGGAGCAGATCCAAAAAAGGGATCAGAAAGACAGAAGGTGGCTGGATCTGTAAAATGTCAGCAGCTTTGCAAACAGCTTGTGCAAATGCTGCACTAGCCTCCGTGGCCATTCTAGGTGGCGACAGCAAGTCATAATCAGGGGACAGTTGCAGGCTAACACATCCGCTTGGAGGCAAAGGCTCCGTAGCCCGAGGATGCTCAAGCGCCTGCAGATGCTTCACATCAACATGTTCTGGGGAACACATAGGCAACAGGGGGGGGGGGGGGGGAGGACATTGGGGAGATACCCAGGGGCCCCATCCACCAGAAAAGGAGGCAGAAAAACCATCTCCGGCATTGAATGGCGTCGAGACGGCTCGATGTCGAGGAACGCTGAAGGAGACTCTGATGACCGGCAATGAAAAACTGCAATGTGGGACGACGTCGACTCAGGAAAAAGTCCCCCGCTGCGGCCGCAATAGACACCATAGCAGGGAGCCCCACAGGACTGTGCCCTGACACTGTGGGAGGACTGCGGCCCAACGTTTGAACGTGAAGCCCCACCGGGCTGACTCCCGACGTCACAGTGACTCCGGAACTGGAGTCAGGGTACTCGATTGGCGCCGAGGGCGAACCCGCAAGCGAGTTCCCAGTATGAGCCCGTAAGCACGCCCAGTAGAGGGGTCGACTCAAAGATGTCCTGAAAGCCTGAAAATAGACTTCCTTCTGGGTCTTAGTAGCCCCAATGGCAGGAAATGGGGGGTAGGCAGAGGTCTACTGCGGGCACATGTCCTGTGCAGACCGGGAGAGGCGCGCACCGACATCATGACCAGGGGAGGCTGACGACCGTTGTGACTCTTATGTTTACCGGAGGACGGCGAGCGATGTCCTCAGGAACGACTCTGAGACCTGCTCTGGGCCGGATCGCCAGCTCGAGACCGAGGCCGACGCTCGGACTCTGAACGGGACATCTGGGCGGACAACAAATTCATCCGACATTCCCGCAGGGACTTCGGCTTCGGCTTCGGCCAGCCGTCGCACTCCATGGAGTTGTGATCCTCACCGAAGCACCAAATACAGATCGCAAGCGGATCGGTCGCCGCGTACAGGTCTCACACAATTTGAAGTCCAAAGGCACTGGCACACTGTTTCCGGATGCGAAAACATCAGTAAGGCCTAAAACTAAACAGGCCAGAGGAACCGCTTCTCCTGGATCCGCGTCGTAGGAGCGGAAAAGAAGAAAACGGATGTCATCGCGGCGGGAGGGACTTATATGGCTCCACTGACGTCCTATCCGTGGATGACGTCAGGGCAGAGCCATGCGACGCCGTTTACTGGCGTGCAGGGGTATTTCGGAAAAATCCCTGGATCCAAACTGGCGCCTGGGGGATATTCAAAGTTAAGGAATCTGCAGCTAGATGTCTCTATCAGATATATGTTTACTGCAGTAATCAGAAGTTTACAATATGAAATATAAACATCACAACAAGCATAAATATCAGATGATCAATAAAAATCATAGTATTTCAAAACCAACGTATAAAAACAGCTGTCTTGGATCTGGACACACAAGTTCAATTCATAATATAAGATAATAAGCTGATGCTTTATAAGCCTGGTCTAAGAATTGCATTGGCCTTAACATTACACTGTTGTCCCTGGCACTATCACAGTAGCTAGCAGCCTATTCAGTGGATCTTATTTTGACTTTAACCCCTTCCACACTCATGACGAGCTGGGCTCGTCATGGTGTAGCCTCCTCAAACACTGATGACGAGCCCAGCTCGTCATAAAACAATGAAAAAGAACAATTTGCAGCACAGAGGGGGAAAACGCATAGCAGCCATGGAGTTAAGAGAATCACTGACAGATCTATTTTCTTGAACACAAAATTTTGGAGCTGTGCACAAATGAGCAGAGGCATATGGTTTGAAATCAATGTATAAAGGAAAGTCTAAATACAAATGAAATCAAATCCGAATAAAAAATCAATTTACTTAAATTACAGAATAACTGCTTTGTAATGATATCATTAGCGTTACTATTGCATCATTGTCACTGACACTATCACAGTCTCGAGCAGCCGCTACAGTAGATCTTATTTGGCTTTCTAATAGTTTACGGGAGATCATTTTTCTTCAACACCAGAGTTTAGTGCAAATGCACAGAAGAATCAAGGGTGGGCTTGTTAAAACTGGGCTATATACTCATAGGATGGACAACCCAAGGATCACGTACACGTGGTGTTTCTATTTTAGCATAATATAATCAATTGCAGTTCATTCCAACTAGATCAGATTCTATGGGGAGATGGGTGATCACCAAGTGTAGTCTTACAGGGGGTGATACTTTTACACTTTGTTCAGTATATGGCTCTACAGTAGATGATTCAGGGGTTATTCATTGGTTGACAAATGAGCTAGCACACTGGCAATTACAATTGTTTGCCGAGATTTTAATGTTCAGAATTGAGAAGAGAGGGATCCCTTTGCCTCACCAAAGGAGTAGGGTACTATTGGAAGGTTAAAAAACAAAGGTATCCTTTGGTAGCTACACACATGCCTCTGCATACACAATTAGCTAATAACTAATTTCAACCAACCATACATTTGAGAAAACATTCAAAGTAGCCCAAGCAGTAGACCCAAAAAAACTGTCAGGAGTAGAAATTATTACAAAGGTTTTTATTTAAAAAGTAGTATACAATTCTTCTTGCGAACCTCATTTCATAAAAAATATAGTGTAATATATGTCTATTCCAGCGAATAGATCCAATACAGTATATACACAACCCCTCTTTTTTAGGCTAATAAAAGAAGAAAAGACTCCATAAGCAAACATCAGTAAACACAATATTTTAGAGAGAAAAAAGACAGTGTACTTTTGTCATTTAGTTAAATACATTTGAAGCAAGAGAAATGTTGACTAGAACCCGATACAAACACTTTTGTTGGGTATCTCGGATTCCAGTCAAACAGATGAATTGTGTAAAAGAAGCGTCAACATGATTCAGTGGTGTTTCTAAATTCTTAGGGTCTTCCGCTTGGGCTACTTTGAAAGTTTTCTCAAATGTAAGGTTGGTTGAAATGGGTTATGAGCTAAATGTGTATGCAGAGGCAAGTGTGTAGCTACCAAGAGATTTTAATGTCAACTTAGCACATAATTGGGAGCCCAATTCAAAGTATTTGGGGAGGAAAGCAAGACTGTCTCAGGTGTTATCAAATATGTGTGGTACGCATGAATTAATAGATGTCTGGGCAAAGGTGAGGCCACTAGAGGAAGGGTCTACATTTTTTCTTTTCCCATCTTAAACATGCTAGGCTGGAGTACTTTTTTTTTTTTTTGTCCTCATATCCACCATGGTTTAAGAAAGCCATTTAGAATAAGCATTAGTCCAGTTTACACAGTATTATAACTGGGAGGGATCATTTCATTCAAGTGGGAGGCCATAGATCCCGCAACTGTCTCAGCTTGATATTCTCTTAGGCTACCAGTGGGGAGGCCTACTGCTGGGCCTGAGCCGGAGTATGACCGGACAACATTTGGGTTGGCACCATAGTAGTGTAATCATTGGACCCGGGGAAAGAGAAAAAAAAGAAAGAAAAAAAACCAGATCTTTACTGTGCCCATACAATCAAATGCCAAAAGGTCCTTTTGCTTTGGTTTCCTGATCTGGCTAGATCCATACGTGCAGTCTGTAAAGTTGATGTCAGCCAATCCCCATGGGAGGGATCCTTCCACTTCCTGCAGATCTCTCTCCTTGCCAGAAGGACCGTGTAGAAGACCAGGTTTATAGCTGTATTTTGAGTTGTCCTCAGAACTCCAAAGATCGCTAATGGTAAATCTATAATAATTGGGGTACCTAACGATGCCGTAAGAGTCTTACCTATGGCCTCCCAATATGGTGCAATTCGGGAACACTCAAAAAACATATGAATATCTGAAGCTGCAACCAGCCCACACCTTGCACATGCCACTGAGTTTCCTGAGGCAAATTTGGATAATCTTTGGGGAGAGTAATACGCCCTATGAAGGGTAAAAAGATGGTTTCTACGAAGCCAAGAGGGTTTCACCATACTTTTTAAAAGCTCAAATGAGGTGGGCCAGAGTTCTTGTACGTCTTGAGTCAATATTACTTCACCCCAAAGTTGGGTTGGTAACTTAAATTCCCCATCAGATTCATCTAGAAGGAGTCTATACCATTGTGAAATCTCACGTTTGGTTGAGGGGGTACCAACCAAATTAGTTATTAGTTGACTATGCCCTCCGAGTGGAAACTTGCTGCGTTTTATTTGTGGATCGTTATATGCCTGTGTCCAACTTCTGATTTGTATGTATTTAAACCTCGAAAAGGTTGGACCTATTTTATTCTGTAAATAAGCCCATGAAAGCAGGTCCCCCTCATAGAAGAGATCTCCCCATTCTTTAAGGCCTGCCTCTCTCAAGGGAGTGGCTAGAGAATCTTCCAACCAGGCTGGGCTATCAGGTAACCCCCAAAGCGGTGTTTTATTGCAGTAATACCCCTGTTTAATTGATTTTATTACCCCAGACCAGGTTTTCGCCAAGCCATGCAGGACCTTCAACTTGATCTTTTTGAAGAATTTCGGGTTGCCAAATTTAACTTTAAAGGCCCTTCTAATTTCAATATCCGATGTAAAGGAATCGTTGCCCACCTTGATTTTTGAGATATTGTTCCTGACCTGATCTGATTTAGTCTTCCACGCAAGCATTTTGCCTGCACCTTCGCTGTACTCAAAATGGGCTAGTTTGCTTGCTTCCCATCTCTGCTGCAGTCTAAGATTCAATACTAAACCCAGATTGGCCTTCAAGGTCGCCATTTCTTTTCTATAGTTATTTATAATGGACTCATCTACCCCAGTATCACTATCGATAACACCTTGGAGATTTATTATGTTTCCCTCTATGGACAAAATTTGTTCTTTATATTGCTTCCTTTTGTGAGACACTTTCGCTGTTATAAGACCCCTTAACAATGCTTTTAACGAGTCCCAGACGATCCTTGTAGTTGCTGAATCGTTATTAATCAAAAAAAAATTGTGTGCTTCTCTTTTGAGATACAGTATGTCATCAGGTGAAGAGAGAAGAGAACGATCAAAGGACCATCTAGAGGGCAATCTCTCCTTTACATAGGTTAGGTCCATTAGTACTGCAGAGTGATCTGAGAGATGTAGAGGTAAGTATTCAACGGATCTTACATGTTCAGCCAGCCTTCGGCTGATCAAGATAAAGTCAATCCTTGACTGGTGTTTATATTTATAATTCCGGAAAGACACTCCTTGCTGATCCCCAGACCTCTCCCTCCATATGTCTACATACCCATAAGTTTTCATTGCAGATTGCAGCACTGACCTAGATTTTGACAAAACTAAGGATCGACTATTGGGAGATTTATCCAAAACTGGATTTAGGACAATATTAAAATCACCTGCTATGATAGTTGGCTCGGGAAAGGAGAGCAAATGTGAAAACATAATCTCCAATGTAGTAGGATCATCCTGATTCGGCCCATAGTATCCCAACACTGTGGTTTGAGAGCCCGCTATTACCACGGAGGCTATGGCCCATCTTCCACCTGGGTCGACCTGTTGAGATATCAGCCTAGCTTTAGCTCCTTTCTTGAAAATTATAGATACCCCTCTGGTATTACTAGCCTGAGTAGTAGAGACCGCAAAGTCTATCCCCTTATTTCTTTTAAATAAATCCATCGTCTCAGAATTTGTTAGATGAGTCTCCTGGAGAACAATGACCTGCGCTTCCAGATCTCGTATATATTGCATAATTTTGTTCGCCCTTGGTTTGGTGCGCAGGTCATTAATGTTCCAGGAGAAATATTTTATGTTAATCATCTTCGACATAAATATCTGACAAGAAAGAGAGGCAAAAGGATAGGGCTAGACCGACCCATACTTGTCTAAAACTTTTTTCATAGTATACCACATTCTTACTATCAAGACTGTTATATCTTGACTTTTTGAGGACATTTTTACTTTTTTTCCACCCCCCACCACCTACCCTAACTACGTGCCTCCCTTCCTCCCCCCTCCCATTCCCTGGAAAACCCTTGCGATATCTAACCGGTGCAATGTCCGGTTGATAGCGCCCCTCCGTGAACTCCTGGAGAGAAACCCCACCTACTTAGATGCAAAACATATAAAATATAAAGACTAGACTAATAGTGACACTAAATTAATTATATTATTTGATATCTCTCTGGGGAGAAATTATTCTATACTTTATGCATAAGAGCTCGGAGAAGTCAAGAGGTGGCCATGGACACTAACTCTTCTTACTGAATCTTATAATTAAGACTTCTTATTGCTTCCCATCTGCATCAGGAGTTCATCCGCTGCTTGTACTGTTCTAATGTTGGTCATCTTATTATTGTACATTATTTTCATTCCAGCAGGAAATGTTAATTGAGCTGAGGCACCCGCTGCTCTAAACGCTTCCAGGCGCCTCCCAAACTCCCATTGCTTCTCCAGGGTAATTCTTGAGAGATCTGACCTTATTAAGAATGTAACCCCCTTTGCAACCAGCGATTTTTGTTTTAGTGCAAGATTAAGTATTTGTTCTTTCAGAACATATGTATGGAAATTTACTAGGATTTTACGGGGTTTGGATCTCTGGGGATTTCGTCTAAAGGGATCCCTGTGAACTCTTTGGATGTCCAATGCTATTTCTTCTAGAGAGAGGTCTAAACTCAGGGACTCTTTTAGCAAGCCCGTTATATATTGTTTTAAGTCTGAGCCCTCTGAACCTTCAGGCACATTCAAAATTCGGAGGTTCCCCCTCCTCGCGTTGTTTTCCAAGGTCTCCATCCTTTCACTGAGCGCTTGCTCCTCTCTAGAAAGCTTCTTAATATCTACTTTCGCCTGGTCTAGATAGATAGAGAGTGTTCCTGTAGTCTCCTCCAGGACTCCCGTTCTTATAGCGAGACCCTCGATTTTATTTTCAAGGGATTCACAGTAGCTCCTTATTTCAGCTTGATGAGCAGCTAGATTTGCTGAAGACTCTGCAAATCCCTTCCTTATTTCCAACGTGAGAGCTGAAAACATGCCTAGTATAGCCGCTGGTGTGATTTCATCATTGGCTGCAAACTTGGATTGATCCGTGAGGGAGTCTAAAGGATATTCAATATGATCAAAAAGATCTCCCCCAACTGCTCCGGCTTCTTCATTTGTGCTGCTTGGGGGAACCTCAATGTCAGACAAATCTTCTGAATCTTGTAATGCGGGAACTGGTACAGATACCGACTCCTCGCGGGCTAGAGAAAATTGTGACTCTGACCCCTTTTCGTTATCCCCGTCTCCTTCTCCTAAACTTAATTCACTAGCTTTAGGTTCTATAACCCCTTCTTCTGTTCTTTGATCAATAGCCTCTATTGCCTCTATTGGGTCAGAGTCCAGTACGGGAGAAATCTTATCCATTAGGGGAGAAGTTTCCACTTCAGAACCGGCTGACGTGGCGTGATCCCCTGGCAGATGTAGTATTTGGGGTATAACTTTGAAGTAGGATCGTAAGGAGGGGGTGATCTTAGCTTTTTTCTCAGATATCAGTGACGGACACACACAAACCTTATCAGGTCTTTTGATATATCGACCCCCAGGGAGTGACTGTGCCTTTAGGAAAGCTCTTCCTGAGCTGGTCAGCTCTCTGTCTTTGTCCTCCTCCAATATTACCATCATCGGCGACCTCAATATACACTTTGACGCCACTGATATGCCAGCGGTTAGTAGTTTGCTGGACGATCTCGAAGCAGTGCAGTTATCTCAACTGGTCCGTCTCCCGACTCATGAGGGTGGTCATATCCTTGACCCGGTTTTCACTAACCTTCAATTGGTCGAGGTCTCTCCTCCTAGACCCATGGGATGGAGTGATCACCATCTCATTGAGCTTCGTGTTACTACGACAACACGTCATACCGGGAAGCCTGATAAAACATCTTTCAGGCGCCCCTGGAAAAAGCTCAAACTGGAGGACTTCCACCGTTTTTTGGCCACCTCTCCTCTAGTTCTTAAGGAGGACGTCGCAACTGGTTATAACATCTTCTGCGACTGGATTGTCCAAGCGCTTGATGTACTCATTCCAGCTAAATGGAGCAGAAATCGCTCTTCACAACCTAACCCCTGGTACACAGAGGCACTTAGACGGATTAAAGCTACCTGCCGTCAAGCCGAAAGAGCGTGGAGGAAAAACTATGACAGAGATCTAAAGGTACACTATCTGGCGAGGGTTAAGACTTATCATAGAGCTGTCTGTCGGGCTCGGGCCGACTACTATGCTGGAGAGTTTCAGGCTAGTTCCAATCCGTCCAAGCTGGTCTTTAAGGTCTTGAAGGAGCTCACTGCGAACAGACTTCCTAGCACGGAGATTTGCTCCCTTGCGCACTGTGATTTGTTAGCCAGTTTTTTTGTGGAGAAGGTAAATACCATCTACCGTTCTTTTCCCAAAACTGATCCTGACAGTACGACTCTTACATTGCGTACATCACAGTGCCTGACTATTCTTGCCATACCATCGGAACTGGAGTTTAATCTACTAGTAGCCAAGGTTAAGTCTGGTTCGCCAGATGACCCTTTGAGACCAGCCCAGTTTCTGGACTCTGCGTCCATTTGCCTTCCACCGATTCGAAAATTGGTGGATCAATCCCTCACCACCGGGTCAGTGCCACCTAGCTGGAAGGCGGCCTGTGTTATGCCCATCATAAAGAAGCCGGGATTGGATCCAGTGAAGCCGGAGAGTTATCGACCCATTTCCCTTCTTCCATGGGTGACAAAGATCACAGAGGCCCATGTGAATAACATCTTAACGAAACATCTGAACTCCGCTCACCTTCTGGATCCCACACAGAATGGTTTTAGATCTGGCCATAGTACAGAGACGGCACTCCTATATATGGTTGAACATCTCCGCTCTGTACTAGATGCAGGTCAAACGGCGGCACTGGTCTTATTAGACCTAAGTGCCGCCTTTGACACTGTATCCCATACCATTCTTATCCGCAGGCTTGGTGAGGCGGGCATATCTGGCAAGGCGTTGGATTGGTTCCAATCGTTTCTCTCGGAACGATCATTTCAGGTAGTAGTGCCACCGTTCAGATCAAAACCTCACGCCATTACTCAAGGTGTTCCGCAAGGCTCGGCGTTGAGCCCCACTCTTTTCAACTTATACGTCCAACCTTTGGCGGCGGTTGCGAAGAGTTGGGGTCTCACTATGGTATCTTACGCCGATGATACCCAGCTGGCAGTGGTTCTCAATGGGGACTATGACCAGTTGGCATCCAACTTTGCGGATGGTTTGAGGGCTGTTGCTGGCTGGCTTACCACCAACTGTTTACAGCTCAACGCCCTCAAAACTGAGGTGATGGTGTTAGGGAAACATCTAGATCTGTGGGGCACGAACTGGTGGCCTAACGAGTTGGGCCCCCCGCCTAAACCGGTTTCCGAACTTAAAAACCTTGGCGTGTGGCTGGATTCCAAACTCACCTTCTCATGTCACACTAAGAAGGTGGCATCTACTTGCTTTGGGATCCTGCGTGGATTGAGACCCATCCTCAAATTTTTTGATGCCCCCACTCGCCAGTTGGTGATTCAAGCCAGCATTGCATCAAGGCTTGACTATGCAAGTTCACTGTTTTTAGGTGCCAATCAGGCGGAGGTCCTGCGACTCCAACGGGTGCAGAACGCGGCTGCCAGGGCCCTGGTAGGCAATCCACGGTTCTGTTCAGCCCGCAGCACAATTTGCAAATTACATTGGCTGCCAGTAATCAGGCGTATAGAGTTTAAGACGCTGTGTTTTGCATTCAAAATTCTTAAAACCGACACCCCCACCATCCTCCAGCATCTTCTGACCCTGTACATGCCATCTCGTAGCCTTCGCTCTGCTAATCAAAATTTAGCGTCTGTTCCGCGCTTTAAAAAAAGCAGACTAGGTGGTCGCTCTTTTACTGTGTTGGCTGCCAAGCTTTGGAATGCGCTTCCTGTGCACATTCGAGCTTTGGAAGATCTTTTACTTTTTAGGAAGGCTGTCAAAACGTATCTCTTCCCCTTGCCTTATTAATATTTCTTTACCTTTTATTCTGTTTGTTATGTTGCCTCTTCAATTATAGCGCCGGGACGCCCCTTCGCTGGGGCAGCTGTGCGCTCAAGAAAACTAAGTAACATAACATAACATATGCTGTTTTGCGTTTTAGTTTTTGTCTTAATTTTGGACTTAGAGCCGTATTTGGTGCCTCTTCCTTTGGCCTCTGCATTTAAGTAAGAGGAGGATTTTTTATCTTCAGCTGCTATGGTATGGTCACCCACCCCGCTAGGTGAGTCTAATATCTCAACCTTATCCTCTAGCAATGCACCTTTCTTCTTCCGCCCTCTTTTGCTGGTAACTTTAGCTTTACTGAGGAGGGGATGCGCTTTTGCAGTAGATTCAGAAGCAACTACTACTTTTATTGGCCCCTCTTGACCTGCCGATGTTGTAGTAAGGGGATCAGAAACAACTAGAATCCCCTTGTCTCCCCCCTCCACTTTATCGGCCACCGCAGATAATGAAGATGCAGCTATATGTATTGGCTGTATGCCCGGCTGTTTAGATACAAGTTCTGGGGCACTACGCAGAATTTTATCAGAGGTGACAGCGTGATATGGTTGCCCCAGACTTCTAAGTAGCCTCCCTCTCCTCAGCTCCAGCGCGGCTAACTGTAAGCGGAGTAACGGTGCTTGTGGTAGCTGAGGATATTTAAACACATCCGTAGACTCCTGTAAATATGGCTGCAAAACCGTCTCAGGGTGATCACAATAGTGTAAAAGGGGCCTCTGCTTCCCAACTAAAAGGCTTACCGCTCCTTTAAGGGCTTCCTCTGCAAAATTTAAATACAATTCACTTATCTCGCTTAGTGGATACTGCCAAAGCCCCAGCTGCTGGAAAATCGCTGAATTCTTCGGCGAAGCAATACTGCACACTCTCAAACTGTTGCAGGAAGAGTCAAAGCAGAATTCAGGCAGCCGACAGCAGCCCGCGTTCTCCCCGCCCTCAGCTGCCGCTCCGCACTCGAACAGAAAGCGGACTGACGGCGACTCGGTCTCGATGTGACGGGACAGCATCCCCCGCCACGAAGACCTTCGGTACCGCGAAAAAGTTAGCCCGTTAAGTCAGGGCTCAGCTCCCCAGCTATCGTGTGTGTCCAGACGCAATTTTCTGTGATGATTTAGATGATGTGGGAATCTGCACCAGGAGCCCATTACGGAGCACTGCGACCGCTTAACCAGCGGCTGCCATGTTTTCCCTCCTCTAGGCTGGAGTACTTTCTTGTATCTTACTAGCTGCAGGAAAAATGTAAAATAGACAGATATCCCAGACTTTTATCTGACCACAATCCACTTGTGCTGGAACTTGCAGGGATGGGAGTGAGGCAGAAAACCTCAATCAGGACCTTTGAGAGGGTTACTCTTTGACGATGACTATAGGAAGCACATTAGGGAGTGGATACCAGAGTTCTTAAAGATAAATCTAGAAACAGATTCCATGGTCAGTGTGTGGGATTCATTGAAAGCTTGCATCTGGTTGGAAACTATTCAGTGTTCCTGAAACCGGGTGAAAGTAAAAAAGACAGAAGATTCAAGATCTCCATTTAAGACTTGCACAAGCGTAGTAAAAAAAACTTGTAGTGGCTGTACAGTTGGGGGATGGGGTAGGTGAGGCCCAAATTGAGGTAGCAATAGCATAAGCTGCAGCTAGTGAAATCCTTGCGAAGAAATATGTGAATAGAGCCATTATCCATCAGGAAAAGATACATAAGAATAGCGAGAAAATAGGTCACCAATTGCCGGTACGAACCCGGCACTAATATACATGTAGGGAGATTACGAACATTAGGAATCCCAAATCGGGCGTAGTTTCTGACCCTAAAGAGATCAAGGAGACTTTTTAGAAATATTACCAAACGTGGTACACTGAGGAATCCCTCAAGGGGACAGTGTGATATTTAGCACTGCAGCTTTAATAGAATCTCAAGGACATCACTAGCCATGTCAATGCATGTGTCATAGAAATGTTCTATTTGTTGTCAGTTGATGACTGCTGGCATTGTATGTGGATGGGATCTTTTATTCCTGGATTAAACTTCATTTTATGAACCATATTCTCTCCTGGAATTATTGAGAATACTTCACTGGCGTAGTCGGCTTGGAACTCATTCAGGAACCATCAAGAACAGATCCCAACACGAATCTTCATGAGGAGAAGAATCATCTTTATTCTTTTTGGCAAGGATTAATGTCAACCCTCACTTTTCTACCAAGATAATTTACATCTATGAAAACTAAGAACTCTACCAACTTGTGAGTAATTTCCTTTGTCTCTGTGTTTTGCGCTTTATTTATTCTTTCAATACTACTGGATAAACTCTTCTCTTAACCACAAAAATCGAGTTTGGACAGACCTCCAGAAGCAGATCTTCATCAATGACTGTTTAAATCTAATGCTTACAGCTCTACTGACAGAGGAAGAAAAAGAATATCTAGAAGCACCTTTGACGGTGGACGTGATACTTGTGGCATTTTCAAGCTTGTCAGATGGGAAAGCGGCTGGGCCTGATCTAATACCCTCTGAGTTTTTTAAGATATTTTCCAGCCAGCTAAGAGAGGTGATGATAGATATTTTTATGCAAATCTTTAATGGGGGTAAATCCACTAAAGTCCTGGGCAGAGGAGAAAAATATTGTCATTCCTAAAAAGAACAAACCGGCTTTAGAGCTAGGCTCTTATCGCCCAATTACTCTGTTTAACTATGATCAAAGGCTTATTCAAAAATGCTGGCCTCCCGATTGTCCCGAGTGATCAATAAAATGGTAGTAAATTGTCAGCATGGAATTATCCCCCAGAGGGGTACTATTGATCACATTAGTAGGATAATATCAATATTTGATGCAAGACAAGTGTCTGGAGATCCTATGGCCGTAATTTTGCACAATGCAGAAAAAGCATTTGACAGTCATTAAAAACATTTTTTTTTAAAAATATATAAAAGCATTTGACAGGGTCTCCTGGCACTTTCTGTGGATAAAAATGCATAGCAAGGGGATAGGCCCAAATTTCATCAGGGCAGTTAGCCAGAGTAATTATTAATGGGGAATTATCCACACAACTGAATATTACAAGGGGAACGCTTTTCACACTGTATATATAGCCTTTTTAAATAAAACTGGAATTGAATTCAAGTATACCTCCCGTAATAGCGCAAGGACGTAGTATCACAGACTTGGCTTATGCTGATGATGTGGCAGTGGTCACTCCTAATCCCGAGCTTGCTATAAAAGCTGTGGAAGAAGAAGCAGAAATTTTCGGGAGCTTCTCAGGGTATTCAAAGAGAAAAAACGCAGATAGTCATTAACGAGCACGTCGACATGTTGGATAACAGAGTAGTGGAGAGTGCAAGCTATTTGGGGGTTACAATTAAAGCCGATCTCGATGCCATTGTAGATGACAATCTACCAAAAGTAGCACTTGAATACATTTGTTTGTGTGGACCGCTGAAGGATTGCAAACACTGTGTGTTTCACCTTTCTGGGGAGCTCCTTGGAATACCGCTAGCTATTTACTAGCTGTCTCTGACATGGAATAGCAGTTTTTAATTTACCAGAATACATTCTCAAGTCGCCGATGTAGTCTCCCAAGGGTCATTCAACATATGAATTCACTGTCCTTTAGATGGTCTAACAGATGTCTTTACTATCAAGACCGAAACATCGACAACTACACCTACTTTCTTTAAGAATTGTTCACCTGAGGATTATTTTCTGTTCAAATCAGTCACAATTTCCTTTTGTACATACCATTTGAAATAGGTGTCCACATCAGGGAAAATGAGATGCTTATAACAACAAATCACTGCTGAATCTTAGTCACTATGTGTTGATTTATATTTATATATGTAATAGTTTCGTGTACCCTCTTAAAAGTTTTACATTATAAATTTACAATTCAAAAAGCTTACATACGAGTGAAATAATCTGTGGTAGATTTGTTCAAATTGGAATAAGTCAATTTAACTTCTCAAATAACGCAAAGTAAGCTACTGGATAGAGCTTACAACCAGTGTTTGCTTATAGATGTTAGATTGAGTACAGGGAGAAACTCCCTTGTATGCACATTTACATGCCAATATACTAACTGCCCCAAGCCTCCAAGAGTCTATTAGGTTCCCCACTCCTCCTTCTACCACACAAATTAGAAGACTTATTTTTCAGAATGCTGTTCCATTTGAGCTTTAAGGAATCTGCAGCTAGATATAGTCTCTACCAGATAATGTGTTATCGAAGTTAAGTAACTTGTTCATCTGATAGAGACTTCTAGCTGCAGATTCCTTACCTCTGAATTAGAAACCCAAGCCATACTCTCCCAGCGGTAGGTTGCGGACCAATTCCTCGCACAAGGAAGTCCTGCAGGAACGAGCAAAATGCCAGACTCCGAGGGCCTGACTGTCCAGGCAGTAGTGCTTGGCAAACGTGCGCAGAAAGGTTCCCATGTTGGTGCCTGACAGATGTCCAGGACTGGGACACCCCGAGCCAAGGCTGTAGTCGCAGCCTTTCCACTGATGGAATGGGCCTTTAATCCCTCAGGTGCTAGCTTCTTAGCCAGGGCATAGTAGATCTTAATTGTAGAGAATGACCCAGCAAGAGATTGTCCTCTTCTGCACCGCCTGACCCTTCTCAACACCCACGTACCCCACAAGGGTTAGTCATCCACCGGGAACTCTTTTGTAAGGCCAAGGTAGAACAACAACGCACTTTTTGGGTTCAGATGGTGGAGATTCTCTTCCTTATAGGGATATAGGGGAGAAAACAAGGTGGGCAGGGTGATAGACTGACCCAGATGGAATGCGGTCCCCACCTTTGGCAAGAATGAAGCACTGGTGAAAAGCACCACTTTATTTGGAAAAGAAATCATGTAGGGAGGCGTAGAAGATAGCAGCTGCAAGTCACTCACCTTCCGGGCAGATGTTATCGCCACTAGAACGGGTGTCTTGATGGTTAAAAGCTGGAGGGGACAGTTGTGTTAAGGCTGAAAGGGAGCGCACACAGAAAAGTGAGGGTCAAATTAAGGTCCCACTGCGGCACAACTAAGGGCTTGGGCAGTAACAAGTGAGCCAGTCCCTTCAAAAACAGATTTACGATTGGAGACCTAAAGAAAGAGGGTTAGTCCGGCAACCGCAAAAGAATGGATAGAGCAGAAAGATACCCTTAAGAGTACCCAAAGCAGAGCCCCACTAGGAAAGGGTTGGAATGAATAGAAGAACAGTGAAAAGAAAAGAGAAAGAGGGTCAATCGACCTTTCTGTACTGTAGAATACAAACTTCTGCCAACTGCAGGCATATACCGTCGTAGTGGAGAGCCGCTGGGCCTCCAAAATGAGGCTGCATACTCCTGGAGGAAGGTCAAAAGCCATCAACTGCCTCCGCTCAGTCTCCACGCATCGAGGCAAAGAGTTGACAGGTTAGGGTGGAGGACCCTCCCCTGCTGCTGGGACAGATGATCCTCCTGAAGGGGCAGCCTGATCGGAGGTTCAATACTGATTTTCAGAAGCTCTGGACAACAGAATCTCCTCGCTCAATACGGAGCCACAAGAATGACTTGGGTCCAGTCGTTCCTGATGTTTTTCAGAACCCTGGGCCGGTGTGGTATGGACAGAAAGGCGTACAGCAGGCCTGAGCTCCACCTGCGACGAAATGCATTGTTGAGCAATAGCCGCCTTGAAAATTCCAGCGTGCAGAATTGCTGACACTACTCTCTCTTCGAAGGTTAACAGATCTAACCAAGAATCTCCCCAGTGCTGAAAGGGACCTTGCGCCACAGACAGCTCTCGTGATGAACTAGGCAACGATGGCTGAGTTCATCCAAACTGGCAGTCACAGAACCTACCAGGTGTCGAACTACCAGGGTTATGGCCTGCTGTGCCAGCCATGTCCAGAAACGCAAGGCCTCTCGACAAAGGTTCCATGACATCATCCCGCCCTGCTTGCTGCATGACCACATGGCAGTAGCTTTGTCCAAGAACACCTGCACAAACTTCCCCTTGACAGATGGAAGAAATGCTTTCAATGACAACTGAATCACTCGAAGCTCAAACAAACTGATGTGGAGCCTCTGACTTCGCCGGAGACCAGTGTCCCCTAATCTCCACCACTCCCAGATGGCTGCCCCATCCCAGAAGTGACATCTGTCACGACTGTGAGATATTGTTGGGGAAGGAAGAGGGGTCTGCTGTAGACCCATTTGCGGTTAGTGAACTACCTCTGCAGATCTCCTGCAGTTCCTTCCAAGATCTGGACCACGTCGGTGAGATTTCACAGATCCTGCGCCAACTGGAACTTCAGGTCCCACTGCAGAGCCCGCATACGCCACTTGCTCATGCTTTACCAACAGGATACAGGAAGTCATGAGGCCCACCAGCCTCAGAGGCAGTCTTACGAAATCCAGGACAGAGGCTGAAACATCGGAATCATAACCTGAAAATCCTGGACTCGCTACTCAGGAGGATAGGCCGGAAACTGTACAGTGTCCACAACAGCCCGATGAAAGTAAGCGTCTGAGAAGGAGTTAAGTGTGACTACGGGACGCTTATAGAGAACCGCAGCGCATGCAGGAGGTTTGCCGTAGTCTGAAGGTAGGAGACACCAGCCTGGGGCGAGGACACCTTCAACAGTCAGTTGTCGAGGTAGGGGAAGACTGACACCACACCTGTGCAGATGAGATGCCATCACCGCCATCACCTTGGTGCACTCCCGAGTGGCACTGGTAAGGCCGAAGGGGAGCACTGTAAACTGAACGTGCTTGTTGCCTACCTTGAACCGCATGTAATGCCAGTGGCACAGCAGGATGGGGATGTGAAAATATGCATCGGGTAGGTCCAACACTACCATCTTGGTCTAAGGCAGACAAGACCTGAGCTAAAGTAAGCATCTTGAAATTCTCCTTCTTGGGGACGAGATTGACGGTCTGCAGATCTAAAATGGACCGCAACCCTTTATTCTTTTTCGGATTCAGAAAGTAGCAGGAATAACAGGTGCTGCCTACTTTTGAATCAGAGGACCCTCTCTATAGCTCCCTTGGCCAGGAGAGTTATAACTTCCTCTTGGAGCAAATTTACAACATCCTCCTCCAGCGGTTCTTGATTTTGCAGAATGGGAAGAGGAAAAGAAAGGAAAGGCAGAGAATAGCCCTCCTGAATGATCTGCAAGACCCACTGGTCCAATGTTATGGACTTCCAGTGAGGAAGATGATTATAGATTCTCCCACCAACTGGAGTGGAGTGGTCCTGCAGAATCACACTAGAAGTGCTTCGAGGCTGCGCTGACGACAGCAGGGCGGTCAACAACTTGTGGATTCCATTCTTTGGACAGAATGAACCAAGTTTATGCCCCTGCACAACTTGGGAAGTCTGTGCAGGACGATGGCTTGGAAGGGGTGACGCGGCTAGAACCCTCTTCAATTGCCACAAAAAGGTAGAAAGCTAGACAGGCCATGAGGTGTAGAAGAAAGGCCCAAAGATATGTCTGTATCTTACGAGTCCTTGAACCGCACTAGGGCAGAGTCTGCCTTGTCCCCAAAAAGATGGGCTCCATCAAACAGCATGTCCATCAAGTTTGCCTGGACATCCCCTGAGAAGCCAAATGTTCCAAGCCAGACGCCATGAAATTGCTCTGCCCAGCGAATCAGTCGTGTCAAGGCTACACCTTATGATGAATTTTGCGGTATCTCTCCCGTTCTTAACCACCTGAAAGAGCACAGCCCGGGATTCCTCCGGGAGTCGAGGCAGCACTTGCGCTACCGTCTCCCATAGAGAGTGAGAGAAACAGCACAATAAGCATGCAGTATTCACCTACCGCAATGGGAGGCTGGATTCCTCTTGGATTCCCTATCCAGAGGGGCGGAAGGAACGCGACTAGGGACATAGAAGCTGCACCACCAAAGTTTAAGGGGTGGAGTGTTGGCTAAGGAACTTTGGGTCGCCCGGAGCCAGGTGATAGAAGCGTGAAATTGTGCTATTCATAGGAGTCCCTGTGCTAGGCTTGGACCACGTGCCTAGAAGGACATCAGTAAGTGATGACACTCCCCAGCACACGTCGAGGGTGTGTAAAAATTGTTTCACAGTGCACAATATCAGCACAAATTGTACGAAATAATTAAGATTCTCTTTTTCTTCTTTTATGTTGTTTATCTTCAGACAGCCGACACGTGTTTTGTCGCATACATGGCATCAGTAAGTGCCTCATTGAAGTGCAAAAGGGGTTCAGAGGTGGAAGTCCAAGGTTGAAGGACTTCGGTCAGGGGATTTCTCCTGACATGCACTGAAGGCAACTCCAGTCTGAGGACCTCGGCTGCTTTCTTGACCACCATGGACTGAAAAAGGGGGTTAGGCCCAATCGACAGGACCCAGGAAGGGCCTTTTAACATTAAGTTTAACAAGAAAACCTGGAGTCCTAATCATTTATTTGAAAGAAACCACACTATTTGCTTTTAGTGGTTTGTGTTATTTATTTTACCCTTCATTCACTATTTTAAGAATTTATTTTGTGGAAATTCTCTTTCAACAAAAAAAATCAACATTCAACATTTATGACATTATTATATTCAGACGGTATACAACATTCCACGAAACAGTGTACTTACGGTGGCTCTACACCAGAAAGACACAGACAAAAATTTGATCCTGCACTTTAAAAGTGCACATCCAAAAAGCCTAAAAGAAAACCTCCCGTATGGACAACTGCTACGTATACGTAGAAATTGTTCATCCAAAACTGATCTCGACATGTTTGCAGGGGAATTTTGCAATCAGATGCAATTGAGAGGTTACCCAAAGAAAATGCTGAAACATGCACAAAAGCGTGCATGGTATACCCTCACGGGAGACACTCTTGCAAAAAAAGACAAAAGCACCATTAAACAGACTTGTTTGTGTGTCGACTTTTGGTCCACACACAAATAAGTACAAGCAGATCATAATGCACAATTGGCACCTACTAGAAAATCTTGAAGTATATTTTGCACGACCATTATTTGCAATGAGAAACAATAAAAGTATTGGTCAAGAGTTAGTGAGATCAGACATCTTCCAAAAAGAGCCGAAAAAGGATTTATGCTCCCAGTGGGGTATGAAACCTATAGAAGGCCACCACAAATGTGGTAATTGCATAGCATGCAAGTCTACATTGGAGGGTAAGGAATTCACACATGAGAATATAAAATGGAAACATACAGGCTTTACTAATTGCAGGACAAAGAATGTTGTCTATGCTGTGGTTTGCCCTTGTAAAAAAATGTATATAGGGAAAACTAATCAGCAAATCAACCAGAGAATAACCCAGCATCGGTCAAGAATTAAAAGGATAGTGATCACTGCTCCTATGGTTGATCACTTTTTGAAGGAAGAGCATACAGAAAGAGATTTCAAATGGACTGTGTTGCTATCATTCAATACATCCAGGAATTTGACCGATGTAGGCACATGGCTACTGCCTAAAGAAGCTTATCTAATCATGAAATTCAATATTGTGCTTACTAAGTTGAACGAAATGTCTGAGCTGTCGAGAATATAAGCTTCTCTGATTCGAACAGTTTGCACAATAAATTTTGAACCGACAATGCATGAATTGGAAGGCTGATGCATCCGCCTGTGTGGCTGCACCTCACTTTTAAACAATGATTTAAATTTGGCAAATAGCGCTACATATTTATCTACGAGCACTCCCCCAAATGCTGTAGCAAACTAAAAAGAGACCGCCACACAACGAAACTGGGCATTACATTATCGCCACAAAAACTACATTTCCCACGAGCCCTGGTGCCAAATCCTCCATTGAACCGGAAGTAACGTAGGTGCATTTCCGGGTCACAACACCGGGAAGAAGAGCGCGTTTAAATGCCGCTGTGAATCCTGCAAAAAGCGTAGATATCATACCCATTCAAGTAATGAAAGGATGAAGTCGCCAGCAAGACCAAAAGAATAATATAGGTAAGGCGTTGAGCCGCGAGTTGAGTAGCGCAGAATTGTAGCTGTGCAGGGCAAGAGCTAATTCGTTGTTTTGGTCTTTATATAGATCGACTGCGAAAACAACCATAAAAGACATCACTAAGAAGGCGCAAGCAGGCAGACACCTAAACAGGTATGGGCTCGGCCGACAAAGACGATAAGGCAACTAGGGGTTCGCAATAAACCAGGACACGAAACTGACATACAGTTTAAATTTACCCAGATAGAGCAGTGGTTTAAAGAGACTGCGCAAGAAGTTAAAGGAAGCCCAAGATCTGGCAGAAAAATTCCTTAAGAGAGAGTACATATTAACATGTTGCTGGCAGCATTTGGGTTGAAAGAAGATAAAAGCCAAGACAATAGGTAGGTTTCAGTACCAGATGAAATTGCCCCAAATGAACTAGAAAGTTGAGAGGAGATAAAGCGACCATTTATTGTTTTTGTAGATATGACCAATATGATTCACAGTAAGAAGCCCTGATGAAAGCCCGTAACTGAAAAAACGAGGCTAGAAAACGAGTCGGCAGACATAATCAATTTATGCATTTGAATGAATACAAATAAATTGTTTCTTAGAAATAAGGATGTAATCAATATTTTGACATTGAATATTTGTTCGTAAACACATACATGCACTAAGAAAAATTGATGTGCTGTTTTGATATACATATATATGTGATATATATGGGTCTAATTTGTCTTTCATTTTTTCTACATGTTGTGGACCTTGAGTTTATGTGAAAGTATTAATGTTGTATACCCTCTGAATATAATAATGTCATAAATGTTGAATGTTGATTTTTTTGTTGAATATATGTGTTTCTCTGAGAAAAGAGAATTGCCACAAAATAAATTCTTAAAATAATGAATTAAGGGTAAAATAAATAACCCAAACCACTAAAAGCATATAGTGTGGTTTCTTTCAAATAAATGATTAAGACTCCAGGTTTTCTTGTTAAACTTCTTGACCACCATGGCATAAGATACCCCCTCCTCTGTAGCCACAGTTGGCGGAGAGAGCATGCCAGTATCTTGGGAATTGTCCAGTCCACTGGCCTGCCCAGGTTCACCATACCAGTCCATCTAGCCTGCAGGAACATCCTGGTGTTCTAAAGGGTCCAAAGATCCCTCCCAATCCTATCCCATGTCTAAAACATGTTTAGGTGACAACATAGATCCCCTGGGTTTTATCCACGTCGGAATCAACGTAGAGCAACTCAGCTCAGTCTCTGGGTTGTTGGGGATAAGGATGGGGCTAGAACTGCCAGAGGGCACCAGCAGCCCCAAATCCACCGACTTCGGGAAAGGTCGCGATGGCATGACCGGTGCTGTCTCTGATCCGGGTTGAGTCACTGAGGCCCAACAGCGCAGTGACCGGAGCCGATGATGTTGAATCTGATGGTGCCCAGCCTGACCCTGCGGGGCCCGGAGGCTAACCAGAAGTGTCGGCCCGCTTGAACACAAAGCCGCTTGAACACACAGCGCTCGGCCTCTTAAAATTATTTCATTTGAGCGGGGTTTGCACTGGCACACAGAAAGGAAGGGAGGTCCGAAGTCCACCCTGGCTCAGGCTCTGCATAAACATGCCTAGAGCGTTGTTAGTCCTTAGCTCAACAAGTGAGGCGAAGACAAAGTCTTCTTGGACTTCTTACTTTTCTTATGCTTCTTTCCTGAGTGTCCCAATGACCTAGAGTGTGACGAAGAGGATCCGGGAGCGGTATCACAACCTCCTCTTCTTTGAACTAGATCGGGACCGCCGCAGAGTCTTGCTGGATGGTGTGGACTGCTGAGCAGCATTGAGCTTTATTGCCCGCTCTCATACAGCACAACTGTTTGAGCACAACTTTGAGTCATGGTCACAATCGAGACACCAAAGACAGACTAGATGTGGATTCGGTTACTGACATCATGCTGTGACAGGTATTGCACGTTTTAAACCCTGTTTTCCTCGAAGACATCCTTCGTACACGAAGAAAAAATGACAAAGTCGCCCAAAAGTCAGAAAAGTCTTGTCAAAAAGCGACAAAGGGATAGCTCCTCTCCGGAATGGTGCTTAACTGGCACAGACAAAAAGAACTGAAGTCCCCACGCCTGGGTGGTGCCTATATAAGTGACCGCAATGTCATAACCCACACTAACGACGAGGACGTCACACGGAGCTGAATGGAGCCACTCAAAGGGTATAGCTTGAGCAAACGTTTCCAGATCCAACCCAACACCTGGGAAATTTAAAGGTAAGGAATCTGCAGCTAGAAGTCTCTATCAGATGATAATGGTAGATGCCAATGAACCCCCAAATGTAGGTTTGGCTGGATAATCATCAGCAAATCTCCAATTAAGTGCTCCGAATCTGTTAGGACGTTGTAAGTAAACATGATTTTGGCATTGCAACACTTTTGTGTTCCCTGCCATTTTATTCTTGGTTAAGGAATATCAGGACTTGAGTCTGGGTTCTCAGTAAATGAAGAGTGATTCGCTGGAGAGAACAAGTTGTGGTTGAATTCCCCAGAAACAATTACAAATAGCTGAACATACATTTCCATTAACAAGGCCAGCTCTTCTAATATTTTGTAATACTTATGCTTTTTTTCGTGAGCTGTGGAGGAAAGTATATATATACGAACAGGAACCTTGCGGCAGATCAGCTTATAATTAAAACAGCCAATACATAATCTGCAAATGATTTAAATGTTATACTTCTCATGCAGAGTTTCTTACTGATCAATGTTGCCCACCCACCACTTGGTCTCCCAAGGTCGTTCTTTTTTGCTTTGATATTGTGCCTAGTCTTGTTTGAGATTGTTAAGGTAGAAGGGTTCCATGTTTCTTGAAAATATAATACACAATGATCTTGAATGAAGATTGATAGTCCCCCCCCCTTCACCTCCACCCCCCTCAAGTGATTCAACTGCCTATGGTATTCTGGGAAATTCCAAGATATAATTGAAAACTAATTGTAGAAAGATTCCTGTGGTCTCAAGATTAGGAATACTGATTGTTTGTTGGTGGCGGCGGCGATTGACTTGTTGGTTGCAAGTTCTCTGGTCATAAAATTGATTACACTTTAAGTGCGGTTCCTCTTGCTTTGACTTGTACATTTTTAAATGTAATATTTGCACCTGGGCCTTCGTAAAGCAGGATGATTGTCAGTGAGCACGACATACTGATGTGATTTCCTGAGACCATGTGGATACTTAGGCTTTTTGGGTTAAGATATAATTCCCTAACCTGCTAGGGTCTCACTCAGTGCCCATATCCTTTGGGCTACGTTTTGCGTGGACCATGTAGTTCTGGTGGTTTCTAAATGTGAGGTTTTTTGAAGCATCGAATAAACCAAACACTTGACACCGACTGAGAATAAAGATCTTTTAGGTTGCCAAAATAATGTATTAACTTCAATATGTTCTGATGACTTAATATGTTGTGAGGGCCTTCTGATTTGCATGATGGTGTAAAATCTATTATGCTCGTCTCCTGATTGGGGGGCAGCTCAGTTTTAAATATATGTCGATACACAGTAATATAAAATAACGCATACTTCTACCACAAAGTTAACGTTCGCAAGTACCATTACAACACAATTTGTTTCTACACATACCATTAGATAGCAAGTTCCTGGAAATGCTTTTAAAATGTCATTACAACGGATCCCCTTACCCCGCATACTTTTCCCACACATTTTTTGTATTAAAAAACACCCCAACACTACGCTAAATTCTACATCCAAATACACTACCCTACACAACACAAACTCAACAACACTACCCTAATCCCTCAAACACTGTCACCACCACGCTACACGCAAGCACGACCCTGCACAAACCCCTCCTACACTACCATACACCCTAAATCACTACCCTACACTACTCAAACACCACTACACTACCCTAAACACTAAGACACTACCCCCTGCACGACCTTCCCCCACCCCTGTCCCTACACTCTAACACTACCTGCACGACCAACCTGATACTACCCAAAACCCTAAAACACTACACCACACAAACACCACAACACTACCCTAAACCCTAAAACACTACCTCCTGGACTACCCCTTCCCCCAGACCTGTCCCTACACTCTAACACTACCCTTCACGACCCACCTGACACTACTCTAAATCACTACCCTACACAAACACTCCCCTTAACCACTAACCCAGCACAACCTTCCCTCACCCCCCAGTCCTGTCCCTACACTCTAACACTACCTACATGACCCACCTGAGAATACCCTAAACCCTAAAACACTACCCTACACAAACACCACAGCACTTCCCTAAACTCTAAAACACTACTCCTGCACGACCCTCCCCTTTCCCCCAGTCCGCTCCCTACACTCTAAGACTAGCCTTCACGACACCTCGACACTACCCTACACAAACACCACAACACTGCCCTAATCCCTAAAACCCTACACCCTGCACAACCCTCCCCTGACCCACACTCCTATGCCTACACACAACACGACCCTGCACGACCCTACTTTAAACCCAAAAACACTACTCCTCAAACACAATAGCACTACCCTTAATCTTAAAAGACTACCAACTGCACGACCCACCCCCTAACCTAAACCCTTTAAAACTACACAGCCCCTCTTACCTCTCTCTTCTCGTTGTTACTCTCTTCTCCTTCCAGCTTCCTCAGAGGGGCGGTGCTCGGTGCATGTTGTTGTGAGGAAACGGAAGAGCCTCAGTTTCCTCACAACAATGTGGTTCGCATTACAAAGCTTGCGTTGTAACAGAGCATGCAATGTAATAACATGCGTAGTAAAGGCTACGCATTGTTACAGCGCATGCGTTGTTACGCTTGGGTTGTAATGGTATGCGGAGTAAAAGTTGGGTACTATGGCTGTTTACCCATTCTGAGTGATTGTTTTAGCACCCCAATGTGGTCCATTTGTAGCTGCCTTATGTGGCTGCTCTCCATTTGACTGTTGCAGGTAAAAGAACCTTCTGTTAGATTCAGATTTCAATCTTGGAGAATCTCTTGATACCAATATTGAGTGAGTGGGACTTGAAGTAAGGTATGTCAGAGGGCTTGGCTTCCAGTGATTTTGTTATCCTACCCACGTCACTTATGATCAGTTGGAGCAGCTCAGAGTAATTTTTTTGCCCAGGAGATAAAATTGCATTAGTTTGAATGTGTTTTTTGATTGTGATTAGGACATGTAATATGCGCCCTTGACTGCGAGGCTTCGCTGTATGATGGCTAAGGTATTGACAATGAAGTACTGGAGGTAGTTGGCAATGCTAAAAAGATCGCAGTAATGGATGGTAGATACTTATTGGCCATGCATGTTGCTATTGTCATGTGTGAAGTAGGAGGGGGCTCCCTTACTGCAACTGTAGTATTTTTAATCTGTTCATCGTTTCGTGGATGGAATACTTGAGGTTTATTTGCCGTTTCGACTTTTCTTGAGTTCTCAGCGGTTATGGTGAATTGAGGTTCACTTGTATTAGAGGCAACGGTTTTCGCTAATAGTTTGCTAAATATGGGGAATTTTTTCCTTGGCTCTGGGATGATTTGACCTGGATTGCTCGATTGGGACCTAAATTTAAAGCAAGTGTTTTAGTTTCTTGAGGCGTCTCTTGCTTAAGTAAGGAGCAAAACCCTCTAGGTCTTCATGTGTGTTGGAAGGTTTGTCATAATTGAATCCCGGTTATAAAGTTGTTGGGGCTTGAGTAATTTGATTCAATTGCGGCAACAGTTCCCTCTGCTATAGAAGGTGATAGATGGATCTTCGTGGGATCTGCTATAAGGTTTTTATAAATTTTACTGGTAGAACTTGTAGTGAGTCAACAATATTGTCTAGCCGCTCAAGGTTTAAGAAATGCAACCCGCTCAGATAGTAGTGAGGATTTGTTCATTAAAATGTCTGACATCTGTTCTTTCTATAGAAAAAAAACAGATTTAAAACAAAATGTCTGACATCTGTGACAATGTAGTACTAATTGCTCCCATTAAGGTCAACACAGGAAAAGTCGGCGTGGACCTTTTTCTCTCAAGGATTTAAGTTCATGTTTTCCACCGATCAAAGGAAGATAGTTTTGATCTGACCCTAGATCTGAATTATTGGGTTTTGGAGCCTGTTCGTGTGAGATAGTATAGTCTGAATTGCCTAAAAGTTCCAGTTACTGCAGTTGGTCAAGTGGTATGGAGTTATTAAAAGTCAACTGATGTTTCAACTTGATCAATTTGAAGGTCAGTATACGAGTTTCTGCTGCACAGGACTCTTCGCAACCAAAGATTGAATCAGTTTCTGAGTTAGGTTCTGTGTTGACATTATTGGTTAAATCTGTAGTGTCTTGAGTTACATGGTTTACTACAGAGTCAGACCCCAAAAGCATAGCAGTAATATGAAAAGTCATAGTAAAAGCATGTGGATTCACAATGGATACAGAAGATAGGCTGATGGACTAGTTCATGCCCGGAGACATACCAGAGGAGAGATCTTTTTATATATATATATTCAACATGCTTTTAAATTGGGCTGCACACAGGAGAGCTACTTACAGGTAGCTGGAGAGCTACAAGTTTCTCACAAGCTACTCGTTGGAGAAGCCTGCATTATACCCACCAGAGAAAATCAGTAGCAACCAGAAAGAACCAATGTAAATTAGAATGAACCAGTGGAAATTAGCAAATTTAGAATAACAGGAACAGATTGGGATCAGTAAGGTAATCTGAAACAATTGCGAGCAAGTGGGACCCAGTGTAAAGAAAAGGAAACTAGTATCAACAAGTGCAAGCTTTTAACTACAAGTGGAAATAAGTAAGAACCAGAAACAACAGAAACCTGGTGTGAACCACTGTCAGGATGCCCTTCCATCAGGGATATTGGATCATGCATAGAACTAGTTGGGGCATGCAACTTCTCAAATCAGAGCAATGAAAAATTTGAATGCCCAAATACTAGACCGATAGTTTAATACAGGCATATAGGTTTTACTCACTTTCTGATTTCAAGACACTTCCACAACAGAAGGGGAAAGCCAGTATTTAAGCGAAAATATTAAACATTGAGCTAGTATCTTGCAATGTCCCATTAGCTGTTGTTGCTCTATTTGTCGTATTTCTTCGCACCAGTTATTGTGTCCATCACATTTGTTGTTTTTTCAGTTCCTACGCATCAGAAGACTATGTCTCTGATGTTCTTTATATAGTGTCCATGATATTGCCGGGAATCCTCCTGCTTCTGCGTCCTTCCTCAGCTCTATCCAGTCTGGTTAGTGGTGATGACTAGATGATGACTCCTGATATCCCGGTGAGCTGAGGGTTCATCACAGAAACATCCGCCACAAAAACTGCTATGCAGTGGATCCCAAAAACTCCTACGACCAAAGCCATGGGGCCCACTCCCAACCCACGCAGCCTAGACCGATAATAAAGTCAAGACCTGCGCTCGTCTCCCATTCGCTCGTCCCATCCATTCCCAGGTTAATTGTACAGTAAATTAAGGATGATGAGGGATTTCAAACCAAGAACCTGACCATATCATGCTTTTACAGTAATATTTTATAATACTCTTCGTACTGTACGCATTGTACTTTACAACCAGTATTACGATTATAGCAGTTCATTTCCTCTGCATGAGAAAGAAGACTGTTCAATAAATACCTTTTTATTGAAAACGCCAGTCTCTCTATTTCTTTGCACCTCTGGTGAAACGAAGCATGCACTATTGACTGAGTGAAATAACTATATATTGTTTCCGCGACTCTAGAGATACATTTCTTATTCTTGGGAAACAAAGTTGTCATCTTTATGCGGTTGTCAGAAACTAATCCCTTCTTGTTCATTCGAGAAAGTTTCTAGTGACCTCTGAACTAGCTGGCATTCACAATTAAGTCTAATATATTCAATAGAAACCTAGTAGACTTCAGTCCTACAACACTCTGTCATAGCAGCGTTTGTGGGAGCATTCTGGAACTTGCCTGATTGTTGCTGACTTTGCCGCTGGGGAGCCCGGGTGGAGGGCTCTTGCCATTCTTGCTGTCTGACTTTCTGGGGTTGCCGCCTGCCTCCCGCTGCCCGCTCCCACTACCATCTGGGGAAGCACCGGCCGACGCGTGGAGTGCAGGTCAGGGGACTGCAATCCCCAGCAGCCCAGGGAACCACGTGACCGCATCCTAGCGCCAGGAGGCGCATAAAACTATCGTCGGCCCTGCTGAGCGGGGGGAGCATTCTGGAACTTGCCTGATTGTTGCTGACGTTGCCGCTGGGGAGCCCGGGTGGAGGGCTGTTGCCATTCTTGCTGTCTGACCTGCTGGGGTTGCCGCCTGCCTCCCGCTGCCCGCTCCCACTACCATCTGGGGAAGCGCCGGCCGACGCATGGAGTGCAGGTCAGGACACTGCAATCCCCAGCAGCCCAGGGAACCACGTGACCGCATCCTAGTGCCAGGAGGCGCATAAAACTATCGTCAGTCCTGCCTCGCGGGACGCCGGGCTAGGCCCGGGCAAAGGGCGGGCCCTCTGTGGCCCTCAGAGGCCAGAGGAGGTCGGGTCGGGGCACACCTCTTGGTTGGTCTCTTGGGACAAAAGACATGAACTAAGGTATGCTTAATTAGAGACCAACCATCCAGAGCCTACCAACGAATGTTCCTGTTTATTTTTTCCGTAGCCCCTTAGTCTTCCTAGATATCCATTGGTCTCACACAAGGTGTGTGCAGTTGGGTCATTAGCTTGTCGCACCATGACCTCTAAAGAGTCAGCCTAACAATCTGCCACTCAAGGAGGGTCACTCAAGGGGACACTGGACCTATATTTAACTAGGGTAACATCGGCTTTTGAGTCAATAGAACATAGCCTCCCTAAAGACACCATAGGTAGCAAACGATCCCCTCCAATCTTAATTGACTCGCCGAACTCTTTATTACAGAGGGAATTAAACGCCATTTGCAAAACCAGGTATATCCCCCATGAACAGGGAATTGAACAATCTAGTTCCACAACATGCCCTACGGGTATTGGAAGCCCTCAGTTTAGGAATTTGCATCAACTTAATAAAAGTCCACTGGAATTCCCAGTCGTTACAATAGATAAAATTACCACTCAGGGGTTAGCACATCCTCAGGTTCTCACCCAGAGCATAAAACGTAAAGGTATGAAACATAAGGGGAAACCATCAAAATACCGTAAAACAACCTTAAACCCCTCTTTGGTTACTGCCACCACCACCCCCGAGACACCCAAAGCAGATCAAATATTGGAAACCCCTATATCCCTTTCACCATCTATTTTGTTGGCCCACTTTGAAGAATTGGTAAAAACCCTATTATCCCCGCTTATCGAAAGGTTAGAGAGAATTGGGGAAAAGCTCTCAACAATAAACGATAATACCAACCCAACTAAGTCAAACAAGCAATCTCAGAGAATTTCTGCCTCAAAAATGTCTGACACGACTGCACACAGCAGAACTGCCCTGAATAACCCATCTGATCCTGTACTATCAGTCATTAAAAACAAGGAGGTAGCCAATGAACTGACAATGGCCCATAGTTCTGTTCCCAGAGCTGGGTGGTCGAAAGCAGGCAAATGTTCTGAGGGGCTGGCCGTGAGTAATAGATCCATAAATTTACCACCAGAGGCAGCACCCTACGTATGTGTCCTCTCGGGAGTACCTGCGCTCGCTACCAGGAAGATTGAAGGTCACCAGGACCTCAAAAACAAAGTCCAGTTTTGGCTGACAAAAAATAGACCGCTTCCATCCAACATTAACGGGACAATCCTAAATGTCAGAAGGGTGGGGTGGATAGGCTCCCGTCCCAAGAACATAGCGGGAGACCTGGTCATTGTCAACTTCCGGGACAACTTGGTCGTCCCTTATCTACAAAGCTGGGAGCCACAAATAGGAGATGGGCCTATATCAACACTCGAACTGTGCGATTTTTACCCAAGAACTGCATATTCGCCAATCACTAGGTGGAGCGTAGAGGGATAACACCGGGGGGGGGGGGGGGGCAGGAGGGGTCCTGTACCAACTAGTTACCAGCAGTTACCCCCCTATAATTTCTAGAACCTACCCCTTGGCCCAGATATGTTACTCTGATAGAACAAGGATATCACTCCTACCAACTTTGTATTGTCTGATTGTAAGGAAAACTGATGTATTTTTACCTTAAATTTTATTGTTATTTTAATGTAAATTAATTTTGTATTTTGTACGCTTTTATGGTTAATAATCTTAACCGAATAAAGTACCTACTGACTGACTGATTGAGTCTTTGATGACGTTATTATGTCCAACCTTACGTCAAACTCGGCACCTCCAAGGTATAAATATGCCCACACTTGCCCAGGCAAACACACGGTGGTTTGGATCAGTTCGACTATCTACCTACACGACACAGCTCGCCGCAGCAAGTGCCGAAGTAAGCCGACCCTCCAGCAGACGCACTGAGAGAGACGCTGTCTTTTCTCTTGCCGAGAAATCCAGCTCCAGTGTTTCCAAGCTACCCTTGCAGGTTGTTGGGAAATCGAACCCTGAGAGAGAGATACCAGACCTCCTTCATTCTAAAACCAAGGTACGGAGCTGATTAGATCCTTAGAGAATTCTTGGATAGATTCTTGGCAAAAAGAATACTGAAACTAAGCTACACCTCACTTACTTCTTCCCTTGTACTAGACCCAGGTTAGGTACACCGGGTAGGCGTATTTTTGAAGCACAGGTTGAGTACTTTTTAGTCTTTATTTATTAATGTATGTATTCTATATATTTTATGGCTTAGAAACCATATCATGCTTTTACAGTATTATTTTACAATACTCTTTGTACTGTACGCATTGTACTTTACAACCAGTATTACGATTATAGCAGTTCATTTCCTCTGCATGAGAAAGAAGACTGTTCAATAAATACCTTTTTATTGAAAACGCCTGTCTCTCTATTTCTCTGCACCTCTGGTGAAACAAAGCATGCACGATTGACTGAGTGAAATAACTATATATTGTTTCCGCGACTCTAGAGATACATTTCTTATTCTTGGGAAACAAAGTTGTCATGTTTATGCGGTTGTCAGAAACTAATCCCTTCTTGTTCATTCGAGAAAGTTTCTAGTGACCTCTGAGCTAGCTGGCACTCACAATTAAGTCTAATATATTCAATAGAAACCTAGTAGACCTCAGTCCTACATCAAATCTTTAGTATATATTATTCCAATGTGCAGAGCCTATTGGGAATATAGGAACTACACTACCCATCGGAAAACATGATCACAATCGGCTCCTCCCCGCGACGCGATATTAGTCTATAAAGTACAAGAGATCTCCCATCATTGCACCTGGATGCCATGGTACATCCTCATTACCCTCACTGACACACCCTGGTCACTGGAGTTAATTCCTACCTCCTACTACAGCGTTGCTCGATCTCTTACGTAGCCTGGTCCTGATGATGACTTTAATTTACTTACAGGTTGAAATGCTGTTGACCTTTTTAGCGCATCCCTGGGCGTTTTTAGGGTTTCACAAAACAAGTTGATTATTTCTTGGACTACAGCTATACTGTTTTGCAACCACTCTTCGAATCGATTTTTGAGTCATTTATTTAGCTGTTTCTCACTTTATTTTCACGTGTCACTTGCGCCTTTCACTTCTTGCACGAGCATGTATGTGTACACTAATGTTTGGGTTACACCCACAATGTAAATAGTGCTGATATTACTATTGCCGTTGAAATATAGACCGTTCTATATATTTCATATAAATTTGTGTCTCCCTCACTAACATTGCAAACGTAATTGATGTCTTACTCTACAAAATTGCCTCCTAAAGTATTACCTGCTGAGACACTGTTCATTGTTATACTTTAGCTATAAGCAACACAACATATTATACGTTTCTTATTGCATCCTTATGGATTACTGTCCCCCGAGTCTGCATGTTTTTAGAGTTCCAAGGTGTTAAAATCCCTGTGTTTGTTTGCTCAGATCTGTTTGATATCAATTGTTTTCATAGCTCTGCTCTGATCAAAGACAGTTTAAAGAACATGGCACTTTGTAATTTTACACAAGCTCAGACGATAATGTCAGCGGTGGGCAAGTCACAGATACATACCTTGATGTTGGCCCACTTTTATGTCATCTTTATACCTTTCTACCAGCATTTACGTAGAGCAGTCAACTGGCTTGTGAAATGTTTGTTTCAATCTTCTGATTTTCACTAGACTTAGCACTTTACTTCTACAGAGCATAGCACTTGACACATTACTGTAGTACTAAAAATAACAGGGTTGGCTTATGCTGTTTTGCAGGCGTTGACAGATTTAATCAAATGTTATCATTCAGTCTTAGAAACTGTAGGCCAAAATTGAGGACTAGCTGAACTCTCTGATTAATGATTTTGGGATTATTATGCTATTGCAATTGTGCATTTGCAATTTACACTAGCAAATACAATAAGGTTTTAAATGTTTTAGCACATTGTAAATAAGAAATGTGTTTGATTTGCATACTTCTTTTAAAAAAAGTGTTTGCACATTAATGGACTTGACTGTCTGATATTTTCGCTGACATGTGCAACTTGTGACATCTGGGTTTTCATTATTATGCCTTCCATGGACATGTAGTGATTTTTTTACACTTAATCTGCAATCAAGATCTAGTTCTATGCTGCAAGTCAATAGATCACATCTAAATGAGCCACAAACCACAATTTTTTCTTTCTCTAGCCTTTTCTACATCAGTTTGCTTTCAGGGTACTGTCACATAAAGGCCAGTCATTTCACCTTCATTCTCACCCCATTACTTCTAAACAAAGAATAACCAGGCGGATATCAATCTTGATCTTGCATTTTGTGCGTCCTTTACCTGACTACAGATTAGAATGTGCTATCTGGTCCTTTACACACGATACATGGTCATTTAAAATCCATGTGAACAGTGGCTGCCGGTTCCTGGCAAGGTGACGGGACGGAGGGAGAGGGGGGACTGGGATGAACAGCAACAACAAAAAATAATAAAATAACTTACCCGTTTGACACTGCAATGCTCCTCTCTGGTTCAGTCACGTGCACTGCATGCACAGGCTCCCAGAATCCCCTGGACCAATCATGATGCTGCACAAAAGCAGTGTCAGGATTTGCCTGAGTGCTGATGATTGCCCTCCCAGGGAGACTGGGAGCCTGTGCCTGCAAGTCTCTCCAACCCAGCAATGCAGCTGGGTTGGAAAGATCTTCAGTGCGCATGAGGGTTTGGCCTACCGACAACCAGTGCACCTACAACTCCCCCTTCTGCCTGTCATCCCTGTGGCCACGCACCCTAGGTGACGCTATGCAGAAAAATAAAACGATAATAAACAGGTTCATTTTCCCTTGATTTGTCAGTTTTTGGCTGTTGGCGGAGGAGCCGCTGTTTCATATGAATTATTATTTTTTACTATATGTTCCCTTCTAACTACTCATTTATCCTTCACATTTTTCATTCACCAATAGCTTCTGCTTTGAAACGTGTACCCCATTTGGTTATTAATAAATCATCAACGACAAACTTCTGGCCAATCTCTCCCTGCTACCACACCCCCTTAATTCTCCAACTTTCTTCACTTTGTCCTTCCAAATATCACATGTAGAAGTTCTATCAGTAGTGTTTCTCTTCACTTTCATGGCCTAAAAAGCACTCCACAGACCAGAGTCGAGCTCACCTCATCATGGTCAATATCCATGTCTCCAGTGATGACAATGCGCTTTTCAATTCTGGTTTCTGATACACCGCCCTTTATTGTCTGTAAAGTTGCATAAAGAAAATAAATGTAAAGAATATACATGTATTTATAAGAGAGGAGCAAGTTGCTTTAAAAATATAAACACAAAAAGGGTTTTACTCCCAACATTTGAAAAGCTCTAGGTTAACAGTGTTTTTCTTCTTTCAAGAACTACTTTTGACTTAATAATGATAGCTCATGAGCTTACTACAAACTATGAAGGAAATTCAGGTTATTTTATATACTCTACATCCTCGTATTTATTAATCATGTGCAGCAGCGTCTAACCACACTTAGCATCTAAAACAGAGTTACTTTTGATCTCCCCTCCGAAAGCAAAAACTCCAGAACAAGAATAAATGGCCAACTTTCCTGCCTTCGATGGCTGCGCTGCCACTATCACAAGTGTCAAATCACTCGCCATCACCCTTGATAATCATCTAAATCTTCACAGTCACATAGCAGCCAAGGCCAACAGCGAACACCACCAACTTAGGCATCTCTTTGGGCATCAGACAACTGATTCCAGATCAAGACCTCAAAACAGTGGGATCTCTCGTTCTCTTTAGGCTATGGAATTGCCCTTCTCTCAGGCATTCCCAAAGTTCACCTATGCCCACTGGGAGCAACTCTACATTCCGCCGCACGCTTAGTCCTAGTTCTCAAGAAATATGACCACATTTCCCCTGCCAACCCTCCAATGCCTCCCTACTGGAGCGCAGGCCCAATTTAAAATCGTTTGCATTACCCACAGAGTGGTGCACTCGTCCTCACATCCCTATCTAAACAAGAAACCGAAAATCTCAGGAGCAATTAGGGGTTCCAGAAATGCCCAAACCCTACTTCAGGAACCCCCCACCTTCAGTTGAGAATAATACAGGAACCAGTCTTTCTCTGGTAGCACCACTAGAATCTGGATCTCTCAGGCTCCTGCACTCTGACGAACCACCTGCCTAGCAACCTTCAAAAATGACTAGAAGCTCCTCCTATTTGATAGACATCTTGGTAAATTCACCCTCGACCAGACCTAAGTACTTTTTCTACTGCTCCTTGATCTGACTTCATGTGAAGGTGTATGTCCTCTGCCCAAGTGTTGTAAATGTCTCTTCTGGTAACAATTGTACACGTCCACTGATGTAAAAGTTCAACTTTAACTACTAGTACAGTAGCTCGTTGTTACCCTGTATACTGTGTATTGTAAAGTGCTCTGATGCCCTCAAGCCATGTCCACACTATATACAACTGAAAAATAAATAAAATTATCAGAAGAAACTATGAAAGGAGTTAGCAATGTGGACATTTGTGATCCTAATACACTGTTACCTAGACACTATAAAAATAGATTTACAAACCTCGATACCACACTTAGAAGGGCAAGCATTGGAGGTATGCACCACAGCCTGGGCTAAACTGTTAATCATGGGATGGTAAGCAAGAGGCTGGAGATTGTGTACATAGGGAAGCTACCTATATTGCTCTCTGTGACCTTTGCTACGCCTGCACATTCCCAGACACCATCCTACAAACTTTATACCTCAAGAGCAACACAAAAATTGTACAATACCGGTGCTAGATTTTGGAAACATATTTATCGAATTTGGGAAGTTCTCTCTCAAGATCTACTTATCATGCATATTTAATTACTTTAAACGTTTTCTAACAAACACACCAGAGGCCTACAGGTAACTGGAAAAATAGAGATCAAACATGAAGAAAAATATTTATAACAGAGTGGGGCAGCAGTGGAGAATGAGATATTTCATGTTTGCAAGACAGGATTAGATGCACTCCTCTTGTAATATAGATTTAGGAGTACTTCAACAAGCCTACTACCTTATAAAGACTCGTCCAAAAGAATATTCTGGCAGTGGACTCCCCAAAAACCATGACAAGAGGATGTTAATCATGCAATTGAGGAAATAGGGTATGGCGAGATGTTTGCTCATCCGAAGAAGATATCTATTGTACAAAAAGCTAAAGTATTAACTGCATTCACGTCTTCCAAATAACAAAACTGGGAAATAGCTGAATTATTTAAACAATCCATGAGGCAGTGTGTACCTTTAATATCTGATTATGGCACAGATTAATATGTTGACTAGGTAAACAATACTAGAGAGAGAAATCTCCTGGCCAGTGTCCGATGTGATTTGCTTGAAGAGTTTCTCTCATTTCCATTAGGCAGAAGCGATGATGTTTGACTATACTTTGCTCATGTGACAAAGCTCTATGCAAACCTATACGCATTTTTTCATTTATAGTAGTTTTTAGCAAGATCATAGGAAGAAACATCTGATTACACTTATACTCAGACTAGGCCTGCTTTCTTTAATTATTTGCTGACTACCCCGTTGTCATCATGCTTAGTCTCCTGATTTGTAGTAAGAGTACAGAGAAAAACAACGCTTATGGGAGATTAAGAAGCGTTTTGTATTTCATTTGTCCGTTCACTTTACACCAAACCTGGGTGAATTTAGTTGAACCTTTGCATTTGTCTATGTCGTGTCCAAATTGTAATGATGTGGAATACCTAGTTGAGCTTAATATGTAGTCTCTAGTTTTGTAATACTAAAAACAAGAATACTTTTAGTAGATAAAAAACGGACTTAGTATTTGAACGGTTCAACAAACCAAGACTGGATGGATTTGGATGAACTTATTTTTGTCATTATTGGTAATATTTCTATTTTATACTTGATCATGAGGGTTTAAAGCAGTTTTTTGAGTTTTTAAACCATAATGAACTTTTTTTTTAACCTGCTGGCTGATAATTAGAGAAAAAAAGATAATTCAACACAAGTGCTGACATTTTTAAACATGTCAGCAATTAGGGGTTATTTATTGTTCAAAGAGTTTCCATAACCATAACAATCTTTACGTGGGTACTTCTATTTCAATGAAAGCTTAATAAACTATACACTATTGCATGCCAATACACTGCTTGCATAGAAATCAAAGATGCTTTGAACCGGATCCAGAAAAGAATATCATTGAGTTGGGCGATTGCTATGCCACTCACACAACAGACAAAAGCATTGCTCGTGTAGATTTACCTTAGTAATGTGTGTGGTTGTAGTGGTGGAAACGGATTCCGATGTGATGGTCTGTGCGCTCATCAAAACACCAGGCTCACTGTCTCCGCTCCCATCAGCCTTTGAGAAGAAAAGCACATACATAACTACGCAGAGAGATTTGAAAGAGTAGTCTAGATTAAAATCCAGAAACGTGGGATCATGGAAAGACATACCTCAAATGGAGTGATTGTATAAAACACCAGTCTATTTGAAAACAACGAAAGCAAGTAATTTGCCTGCCGTGTAAAGGAATTCTATCTGAAGTTAAAGATTAAGTAATTTAGTTTAATTTACAGCAAGAGTGACCCATCTACAAGACACATTAAAAAGACGGGAGAGCAACCACACATTCGACTGTGAGGTGGTAGTACCCTAGGCCCAAATGCATATAAGTGACACACAGGGACACACCCAGAGAGTGGAAATGGCGTTCTGCACGTGCTCCCAAGCCTTTTTATTGGCAGGGCCATGTGTCCTGTGACGCCTGTGCTTGATGGGTGTGGTGTGGGTGTAAACCAGCCGTGAGGGAGTGGCTGTGGCATACTGACAACTAGACCTATGACCAGCAGATCACTACAATGAAAACCTGGGCCATGTAGCGTTGTCGTCCCTTTCTGCAAGCGTAAGAGGAGTGGGCTGGTCTGGCGTATGGAAGTCCTGCCTGAGGCTGTGACAATGACTCTGGAGCTCTGGGTGTGGTTCCGTCCTGGGCTGTATGAGGAATCAATTGATGCGGGTGTCCCTGTTGTAGTGTTGCCACCAACCGGACCGCAAGCGCCAATGTGTCACCCTGTGACCCAAGTCCCACAACATGGCCAACATGGAAGGCAGGGGGAATCACTGACCCTACATTCACCCATACTTCCACACATGAAAGATCGTGGACATGACACATCTGTGTGGATATGAATGTTTATTGAACATTCAGTGGAGTGTTGCAGCTGTAGCAATACAGGGCCATGCAAAGCCCACATTTCAGTTTTTAGCACATGGAGGGCAGCCAGTTAGAGCCAAGCACGTCCTTGGGGGTTAGGCTGCGCCAACATATGTACTTATCCAATCACTCTGCCAATCCCCAAGCACTTATAAATTCACTATACACTCTCTTTGCAGTACTCTAATGATCTAGTCTCTACCCATGTACTTATACAATGACCCAGACAAAGTTATATAACCAAAGTCTTACCCACTGCAAGAGGTAACATGGATGTGTGCGCTGTCCACAGCACAATGTAATATGATACGGCCCAGGGGCAGCATTATGCATACATAATGAACACACAGACACAGTTAGATAATTAGTGAAACTGGGTACGGACACGTACGCTCAGCCCCTTTTTATTACCAGGGTCACATGTCCAGTGACGTCTGTGCTGGATGCGTGTGGGGTGAGTGTAAGCCAGCCCTCAGGGAATGGTTAGTGCTGGCAACAAGTACAACAGTAATCATCGGATAACACACAGAGGTTCAATCATAAAGGGTCCATGACTTGTGCTGCACTTAAGGTACGAGCACCAGATGTGAAATAACACAAAAGATTCTATTGTAAAGGGTCCATGACTTGTGCTGCACTTAAGGTACGGGCACCAGATGTGAAATAACACACAATAGTTTCTATTGTAAAGGGTCCATGACTTGTGGTGCACTGAGGTAGGGGCAGCAGATCTGAAATCATAATCAAAAGATTCTATCATAAAGGGTCCATGAGTTGTGGTGCACTGAGGTAGGGGCATCAGAAGCATTCAGCATGTGCGCAGCCAACAATGATGCGTGGTGCGGGCGGGCTGCACTGGGAGCAAAGTCTGTTGCCTACTGGACTCCATCATTTGCAATCGCGACTCAATCTGAATTGTGAGCCCTGCTGTCGGCAGTGTAGATCGAAGGCAGTAGTCAGCATAGACATCGAGGAATGTTTTTTGTCACTTCCTCTTGACAGAATCCGGGGACAGTTAGTACAGTTCACTCTGCAATTAATAAATCAAAACTGAATTTGAATTGTGAGCTCTGCTGTCCGCAGTGTAGACTGCCATTCAGTGTTCCTTTGGATTTGCACGATGAATTTTGTCATTGTACTAAAGCTATAACTGAAAACCAGTTCTTGAAGTAAGAATACTAAAAGGATAGTGTTTGGATACACTTGGAGGACATTGACTTTGATTTTGGTCTACCTTCCCTTTTGTACATGGATTACATTATAGTTAGTTGCCTACTGGACTGTGAAATTAATGAATCAATATTGAATTTGAATTGTGAGCCCTGCTGAGCGCAGTGAAGGCCGGAAGCAGCAGTCAGGAAGGGCACACAGCCACATGGCGTTGACTTGAACTGCACAGTTAGTGGTACCTGAAGCACTCAGCGTGTGCACAGCCAGAGATGATGCGTGATCCGGGCGAGTCGCACTGGTAGCAATGTCTGTTGCCTACTGAACTGCGTCATCTGCAATCGCAACTCGATCTGAATTGTGAGCCCTGCCTCCGCATTGCAGGCTGGAGGCAGCGCTGAGCAAGGGCCCACAGCCGCGTGCCGTGGAGTTAAGCTGCACAGTTAGTGACAATTCAGCGTATGCGCAGCTAGCGATGATACTTGGTGCACTGAGTTAGTGGCACCTGAAGCAGTCAGCGTGTGCACAGCCAGCGATGATGCATGGTCCGGGCGAGTCGCACTGGTAGCAATGTCTGTTGCCTACTGGACTGAGTCATCCACAATCGCGCATCGATCTGAATTGTGAGCCCTGCTGTCCGCAGTGTAGATCAAAGGCAGTAGTTAGCACAGACATCGAGGAATGCTTTTTTACACTTCCTCTTGACAAAATCTGAGGAATAGAGTACAGTTCACTCTGCTTGATAAAGCAAGACTGAATTTGAATTGTAAGCCGTGCAGGCGTATGGAACAAAAGATGAAATATCTATGCAATACATTGTCCAAATATGTAGGTTTCAGGGACGTTATAGTTAGTTGCCTACTGGACTCTAAAATTAATGAATCAAGACTGAATTTGAATTGTGAGCCCTACTGACCGCAGTGTAGGCCGGAGGCAGCGGTCAGCAGAGGCCCACAGCCACGTGGCATTGACTTGAGCTGCACAGATTGGGAGCATTTGGCCTTCTTAACCAATTATAGTCTCTTACACAATTTGCATCAATACTAAACTTGAATTGTGAGCCCTGCTGACTGCCGTGTAGGCCGGAGGAAGCGGTCAGCAAGGGCCAACAGCCACGTGGCAATGGCTTGAGACGCACAGAGTTAGTGGCACCTAAAGCACTCAGTGTGTGCACAGCCAGCGATGATGTGTGGTGTGGGTGTAAACCAGCCCTGAGGGAGTGGCTGTGGCATGCTGACAACTATACCTGTGACCAGCAGATCACTACAATGAAAACCTGGGCCATGTAGCGTTGTCGTCCCTTCCTGTAAGCTTAAGAGAAGGGGTCTGGTCTGGCATATGGAAGTCCTGCCTGAGGCTGTGAACAATGACTCCGGAGCTCTGGGCTTGGTTCCGTCCAGCAGATCACTACATGGAAGACCTGGGACATGTAGCGTTGTCGTTCCTTCCCTGTAAGAATAAGTGGAGTGGGCTGGCTGAAACGCGCGCCCATCACAACTTCACCAATATGGGGATTTGAATCCACGCACCCACGAGATAGGTACACGATGGGAGCGCGACTACACTTTTTTCTCAAAAAAATTATATTTTAGTATTTAATAAAAAAGAAGACATTATATACTTTTAATAACCAACCCAAAAAATTACAAAAACTATTTTTAGGATATTAAAGTTACAAAATATCACTAAAAAAACATTCAAAATTACAGAAAAAAACCATAGGTTTAATTAACAATATAATTAGAAATAAGCATTTAAAAAACCTTTGAAATTCACAAAATAAAACCATAGGTTTCAGGGACATTATGGTTAGAAATTAGCATTTAAAAAGCATTTAAAAAACCTTAGAAATTCACTGAAAAAAACACAGGTTTCAGGGACGTTATAGTTAGTAGGACATTTCACTCGTACAAAACCAGAGAAATCCGGCTGTTATAGTTAGTAGAGCTAACTATAACTCGCGCCCCTGCAATGCACTGCTGATGACTTCACATATTACATCACTCATGACATGGTCAGTGACATTACTCATGACATTGAAAATAACATCACTGATGACATCATCCTTGTGATAATCTGATGCAGCTCCTCACCCCCTAATATAACCTTTGATACACCCACTCTAAAATATAGAATATGATTTTTGAAACCATAGACACACCAATACCAGTTACTACATACACACTCACTGATTCTTAGGTTTACACACACATCCACTCATTCACCCACACAGTCACTCATCAATACAGAACTATCATATGCACTCATACACCTTTACATACACACATACTGCCACTCATCCATAGACTTACTCACACACCTCCTCAGTCATGCAAAGAATCAATCTCACCCATTTACTCACCTATACAGTTATACACAGACCACCTCACTTAAATATACAAATACTAACACATACTTACTCTGTTATACAATCACTCATACGAGCAGACATTCATCCATACAGCCTCTCACAATCACTCATGTATAGTCATTTACATACAGCAAAACTCACATATACTGCCTTTCACATATGTAGTTACTCACACATATACCACTGGGACATCCATTCACTCACCAACGCACCCATACACACACTCACCTACCCATACAGTTCTTCACAGATACACTCTTGAACCCATACACCCAGTGAATCGCCCACTCACACATCTATGCACAGTCATCCACCCCCCACCCACTCACAAAGACACTCAGGCACCCATACAGATACTTAGACAACCAATTAATAACCCATATAGACAGTCATGTAGCTACTCACCAACCCATGCAGCCGCTTACACACCAACTGACACTGATACCGACATTCAAACAGTTTACTCACTAATCCATGCATTCAGTAAGATACGCTTAATCAGTCACTTATACAATCAGTCACGCACCTACTAAATCATCCATTCAGACACTTATACATACACCCATTCTTCAATACACCTTGGCATATGTATATATATCAATCAAAGAAGGTGCCTGCTGAGGAAGAGCCCACAGCCGGTAAGTTTTAGGCTGGAAATTCTTTAATGAAAGTGCTGTATACAGGAAGGAACGTGATGATATATATATATATATATATATATATATATATATCATATTTAAACTTTAAAGAAACACACATTCACTGGATGATGTCATCAGTTATGTCATTTGAGATGTCATCAGTGATGTCACGGACCATGTCATGAGTGATGTAATATGTGACGTCAACAGCAGTGCATTGCAGGGGTGCGAGTTATAGTTAGCTCTACTAACTAGAACGGTTTTGTACGAGTGAAATGTCCAACTAATTATAACGTACCTGAAACCTATGTTTTTTTTTCAGTGAATGTGTGTGTATATATATATATAAATATATATATATATATATATATATATATATATATATATATATATATATAATATATATATAAAAAAGCAGTCCTGGTCCCGTTCAATAATGGCGGAACCGAAAGGTCAGGACCTCAAAAGCCACACGCCCAGCAGTCTGCAATAGCCTCACAGAAGTCAGGAATCCGAAAATGGATGACAGGGAAGACGCTTTATTAAATGAAGGTATATATATATATATATATATATATATATATATATATATATATATATATCTCACCGACTGACAGTTTCGCAGTATCACTTCGAAAATGCTGATGATGCTGAATCCAACTAGGAGACAGAGCATGGAATGAATGACTAAATAGCAGTCTGCCTTGTGGGGAGCGGAATGAATGGGGCCCAGTGGGTCATTCTTTTTTGCGCCCCTGATGACTATCGTGGGCAGGCATTTGTCTCCCTTTCAGCAGAAGAGAGAACCTGCATTGTGCGCTACATGTGGGGCCTGAGCAGCAGGCTCTGTGGACCTAGCTGGAGGCGCGATAACCTGGAGGCGGCCGTTACGTGCTGTCCCTGCGTGACACTCTCTACCCTGGTGATGGTGGTTGGTGCTCGAACCACCACCTGTGGGGAGGCTGCGGCGGTGCATGGAGGCTCAGAGCTAGTCCGCTGGAAAAGCGGGCCTGAGCAGCGGAGCCGTCTGTGGTCGGAGCAGGGTAGGATCTCCATACCCCTTCTACCTGCCTGAAGTGGAAGGAGGGTGCAAACTGACCATAATCTCACCTGAACCTCCCCTCCAGGTGTCATCCTGAGCAGCAACGGGGATGTGTTGAGCTGCTGGACTTCGGAGTGGGCCCATCAGCAGAGTGCACAGCCCCCTGTCCTGGGTTGCGGCAGTGAGTGCACATCTCTTCACGCAATAAAGATATTGTGCCTAGTTGTGTTTGAGGCCTGAGCCTGGGTAGACTTTTTCCTCCACCTTGCTAGACTGGTGGTGAACCACCCCCCTGAGAACTTTTTGTCCCAGACTGTCAAGGGCAGTGTCGGCCTGCATGACTGGGGGTTGGGGGCAAGGTCTGGAATTCTGAGGCCTACTGGGCGGCGGAGGGGCTTAGGCGGGTGCAGCTGCCGTCCACGCTGTGGCCTCCATCCTTTCAATGAAATTATAGTACAGCACAACGGTGGACATCTCTGAATGGTCTAAGGTAGGTTTGAAAGTCCCAGAAATGAATTAATCACATTACGGCAACTTCAGCAACAGTTTTTTCTTAACAAAAATATCTACGAGACTTCTCTTTTTATTAACAGAAATGTTCCTCACTTCTTCTTTTTTTTTTAAACCTTTATTTCAATAAAAGCAATGCAATTACAGACCTACAACCACAGGGGCCGGCCGTTGTTAAAACAAAATAAAAACACAAAATTGCATCGTTACACAGCTTTTCAGCTGACAACCCGAGGGCCCGGCAGCGATTTTGCATAGTATTCTGAGAAGACCTGTGGTGGTAAGCAGGATGAATTAAGGTTTCACATTTTACATATATATAAATAAACAATAAACAGAAACAGAAAAACTAGCGAGGCAATAAGAAACTACCCGGTGAGTGTCTGTCTGGGGGGGGGGGGGGGGATAGTCATATCAAAAAATTGGTGTATGCAATGCATAGAGATGAATCTCGGGGGGGGGGGGCAGGGAGCGGGCGAACACAGCGTAGACAAAAGTGTGTACAATACGAGGAATGTGCGGTCACGGGGACAGAGGCATTTCAGGGACGTCTGCAAAGGGAGGAGTGCAGATCTCCTCACGGTACAGGTTCCATCGGTTCCATATTCTCCCCCACCTCTTGGGTCTACCACGAGCAACATACACAGTTTTCTCCTTAAACATGCACCAATCGATGTTTTCTTTCCAGGCTGAAACCAGAGGTGCTCTTTGGGATCCCCATAGTTTGGCTATGTCCCTTTTAGCTACCATATTACCAAGGGTAGCCCATTGTGTCTGCGCCAAATTATAGTCGTTTGCCTCCCATACATTCAGTGAACAGCGTCTGGCCTCCGGCAACAACGCAACACCCGGAACCTCTTCCATTACAGCATGCACACGATTCCAAAACACCACAACATCCGGGCATTCCCATATGATATGAAGGAAGGTAGCAATCATACCACACCCGCGCTTGCACAACCCGTCCACTGAATAACCCATACGCAGCAGCCGTGGACCCGTGATATAGATGCGGTGTAGGATTTTTAATTGCACCAGCCGGAGACGGGCCGGAATCGCGGCCTCTTTAGGAGAAGATATCGCAGCCTGCCAATCTTCATCGTCCAACTCCAGTCCATCGTCGGTTCAAGCACCTCGGAGCTGTGAAAGCAAATCCGACCGATCGTTAATAAGTTTTTTGTATATTAGGGAAATAGTGCTATCCGGGACGTGTCCGTCAAGCACCCTATCCTCAAGGGGAGAAGACTCCGGGATAACGGTCCCGACCGGGAAAACTGAACCAAGCGCATGACGGATCTGCATGGAACGAAAGTGTTTCTTATCACTTAGCGCATATTCTGATTTGAGCTCATAAAAAGTCTTGATCCTGTTCTTAACCCAGAGATCCCCGACCCTGCTAATGCCGATGAGATCCCACTTCTTGAAGCCTTTCGTAGTCCAGAGATTGCCCAATCTCTCCGCCGCGTAGAGCGGGGTCGCTCTAGTCAATCTGTCCGACCACCCCATTGCTGCGGTTGCACTTTGCACTACACCACACCCGTACCGCGACCCCAGTGGGGCCAGTCAATTTCTTTCCAGTCGATCTGGAGTATAGCGCCCAATTATAGATCCCTCCCGGCAGCTGCCATTTGTCCATTTCAAACGCGGGATTTGGAACGGGACCGTACATTGCATGATTAATTGCACTTAATTGGGATGCCCAATAGTAACGTTTAATGTCAGGCAACGCGATGCCCCCATCATACCAGGGCAAAGTCAGCTTTGCTAAGGCAATGCGAGGGCGCCCGCCCCATATCAGCTTCCTCTGTAGGCTTTCAATCACGCGAAAATAACTGACGGGTACAAGATCAAGCGTATTTTGAACGGCATACAGGAATCAATTTCCCCGCTTTATCTCCCACGTCATACAGACGCCCCTATTGCTCACGACTCATTGCCTTGGCCGCATCAGTCACCAGAGCTCTATAAACAGAATGTTTGAGGGCTAAAGCGTGTAGCCCCTCCTCTGTAACCCCAGATTGCAATTCTTCTTCCAAGTCAGTAATTTCGGTCTCAAGTCGTACCACCTCCTCATTCATACTTTTCTTTGCACTAGCAATCAATGACAGAGTTTGGCCACGGATTACCGTCTTGAAAGCCTCCCATAGTGAAATGGAGGAAGACACAGACCCCACATTTTCAGCGAAATAGTAGTCCATAGACTTAACCACACCAGCCCTGGTTTTAGGATTGCGGAGGTGCCATGGGTTAATCGGAGCCACTCGACCCTCTGCTCCCAGCTGTATATCAATAGAAAGCCAAAGTGGGGTGTGGTCCGAGATACCCCTGGCTAGGTGTCTTATTTCTCTCACTGAGACCGCCTGCACAAGGATATAATCAAGCCTTGAGAGGCTCCCGTGTGCACCCGAATGAAAGGTATATTGTGCCTGTCCGGGGTGCAGCAGCCTCCAACAGTCCACCAGACCCAGTGTTTCCAGGAAGTTACCCAGCCAAGATTGCGATCTCGCGAGATCCCTCGGGGGGCTGCGGTCCTCCCTACCACAGACAACAGAATTGAAATCACCACCCACAACCAAACTACCTTCGGGGAGCCCCAACACCAACCTTCCCAAATCAGAGAACGTCGTGGTTTGTAAACCTGGCGGGACATATACGGAGAGTATGGAGATCGTCTTCCCCTCCCACCTGCCCACTACAGCAGCATAGCGTCCCCTATCGTCGAGTATAGTGTCATCTATTTCCAGGGGGAGGGAGTTCCTGACAAGAACGCCAGCCCCCCCCTCGACCCAGTAGTGAATCCAGAGTGCGCTACCAGATGATAGCCTCGCCTGTTCAGTGCATGGCATGTGTTCCCTATCAAATGCATTTCTTGTAACAACACTACATCAGGGGAAAGACGTTTCAAATACAGCAATACTATCCCCCGCTTTATCCTGTCTCCCAGACCGTTAACATTCCAACTTAGCACCCTTAGACCCCTACCCCCCCATCCCGGAAACGAAGACAGAGCCCCATCCATAACGAAACACCAAAGTCAAAATATGCAGTAGTACGTAGCCTCGAAATAAACAAATAGAAAACAAAGTTCCCCCTACCACCCCGAAGAAATTCCCCGAACACCCCCCTCCACCCTGCACCCCTGCGTTAGACCAAAATAGCCACCCCAACTTGCAGTGTGCCTGTCGCCCCAATAGAAACTAATCTACAAAAGGAGAAAAGCCCCCCAGAAGGAGGAAGAGTCCCGGTTCCCTACCGCCCCTGGGTATTTACAAATATACATACTAGCACAAAAAGTCATTGGACCACTGCTGCAAAGTCCATATAGCACGCATGCCGGTCGGCATTCACTCCTCCTGTTCCGATGGGCCACCTTCAGCGCCCCCTGATTGCTCCGGGGGGTCTCGATGCGTCGGCAAAGTATCAAGCCAGTCACTGACGACCTCTGGCCGGTCAAAGAATAGTGCTCGTTCTATGTACTCAATACGTAGTCGGGCAGGGAAGAGCATAGGGTATTTCAAGCCCATGTCCCTAAGTCTCCGTTTCACCCCCATGAATCCCATCCTTTGTTTTTGTACTGCCCGCGTGAAGTCAGGGTAGAAACCGATGCTTACATTCTCGAATTTCGTGGGGCCGTTGGCCCGCGACGCCTGCAGGATAGCGTCCCTGAAGTTGAAAATCCTGGCTATGATAGGCCGTGGAGAGTTGCCCGGTTTAGGTTTCCCACCTGGAACTCTGTGTGCACGCTCCGCTGCAAAAAAGTTACTGAGGCCCTTGGGGGCCAGATGGTTCAGTATGAGGTCCTCTACAAGGAGATCTGTAGGTAATTCAGTGGACTTCTCCGGAACTCCAATGATACGCACATTGTTGCGCCTAGCTCGACTTTCTAAGTCATCCAGCCGACGGGCAAACAAATCATTAGAGGACCGCAGATTACGAACTTCTGTCTGAAGATCGGACACGTCGGTCGTAAGGCTGGCGGTCTTAATATCCAGAGACTTAACCCGTTCATTGGTTCTCGCCAGATCAGTCCTGATCAAGTTGACATCGATGGCCACCGTGTCAATCTTAGAAGCCAATGTTTCGTATTGCTGGCCCATGGATGTCTTCATGCTTGCAATGGCGCCCATAACGCCTCGCAGTGTCAATTCCTCTGTCGCTGAGGAGCCATCCCCGGTCTCATCCAGGGCTTTACCGACACCACTAGGGGATCCTTTTGGACGAGTGTAGCGGTCCATACTGTTGGATTGGATGGCACCCCCTCGGTGCGTGCCCTTGGAGGTCCGCTTCTCGCTATCCGACTTGCTCGCCATCAGGAGCGGCACGCCCCGGAGGGGCCTTTGGGACCTGGTGTGAATGGCTCCTCACAAATCAGACTTGCAGAGTCTAGAGACAAGGGGCAGAGGGCAAGCGATCAACCGGTGGCAGATCATGGGCCAACAAAGTCAAATGGCGGCAGGTTACGATAGACAAAGACCAAAAACAAAACCGAAAGTATTTCAGGGGCACTGGCAGACCTCCACCGGCCGCTGTTGTTCAATTGCCACCTGGGTATCTCGGGGACTCAAGTCCCGGGCTGCTCATCGGTGTAGGCCGCAGAATTTCAAAGTTGAGTAAGTCCGGTTCCCGGCAGCCGATTCGATTTCTGAAAAGAGCTTCTACGTCAGCAGGGTGATATCCATTAGAACCCGTCGTCTATATCAGGATCTGTGCCAGGATAGATGCGGGAGGCGGCGAGGGTCTCGGGAGCTCTGTGCTCACGCGACCATCTTGGAGGCGCGCTAAGCTCCTCCCTCATGTTCCTCACTTTTAACTTGCACTTTAGACAATGATTTATGGTCCTGTTCAGCAGATGCTCACAAACCTATTTTTTTTTCATCCACACAAACCTGCAGTAACCTAATCCCAACCACCTCTTCTCAATTATTCAATTAATTTCACGAAGCAAGCTATAAAAACTGCTCTAAATACTGCATCTCTCTAGACCACCTTCAACATTCGGGTAGGAGAGATGCATGGAGGAGCACTACGTATGAAGGTTTAAAGCCAAGTAAGTGCAATTGACAGAGTACAGAATTCCCCATTAATGGTTTCGTTTTCAATTTAAAAGGCAAGGGCCCAAAAAGTGTTTTGGAGACATTAAAATGACTTATCAAAAAATGAGATTTTTTTTCACCTAAATTTCTCTACAATACATTTTGGGCCCTTGCTTGTCCTGGCTACTTGGCCCACCCACACAAGTGAGGTACCACTTTAATCAGGAGATCTGGATACATGTTGGATAGTGGGTTAAATGTCTCCATGATGACTTTTAGGAGATGCCCCGATGCAACCACTTAAGATACATCTTAGTTGTGGTGTGCTAATTTTCACATTGGGTGGAGGAGTAGCTCAGCAGGAGATGCAATAGTCTGACGGTTGCCAAACTACCCCTGAACAAAAGTGATCCAGTGATTTTGGATCTCATTTCATTTTGAATCGTATCAAGGGACTCACTTCAAGAATGAGGTGATGCAACTACTATGTACACCCATAGGGATTGACCAGGGATTCCATTGTAATTACAGACCTTCAGCCTCTGGAATTGTAATAAAGATAAAAAGCAAAATTGGCTAAAGCATGTGTTTCAAGCTCTCTCAGTAGGCCAGATGCATTCTCATTGGTACGCAAAAACATAGTACTCCATGTAGAAGAAGGGCACTTTACCTAAATGAAAATGTTGATTGGAGGAGTAATGACAATTCCATTCATTCCATCAGCTGCACTGTATTTCACAGATGACTTGTGTTCTCTCTTTCACCAGGCTGAAATTACAACACCAGCCGAGAAACTTCAGGTGAAGCTCAGGCCTCTGACAGTGAACTAGTATCCCATGAGCCTGAGATATCCAGTATCACAGAGGAAGAGTACTGTGTGAATGAAAGTGGCCAAACACTGACGGAAGATGGGAAAGGGTGCTGTCTAATGAAAAGAGACCTGAGAAAACTGAAAAAGAACCTGAAGACCAAGAGGATAAGTGAGAGAAGTTGGCCTGGTATATACTGTCCACTAATTAAAGTGGGCACCTTGTACCAGTCCAAACGACCCTTATGATGTATGAGGTCAAAGATAACCTTTAGAAAGCTATCCTAGTGGTATCTGTGGAGAGCAGCCTTCAGTCTTAGTCTTGAAGGAATGTAAAACAGCTTGTTTTACCAGAATATCACCTTTAGTATTAATCAAATGAAAGGAGAACCACACAGTAGTTATAAAAAATATGTATTTTTTTTATATAACACTCCCTAGTATCCTCTACACGAGGGTACAACACAAAGCATACAATACTTTAGCAAGGAAACAGTTGTAGGTAGCAACATACACAGTGGGCTTCGGGGGGAGACCAAAATATATACTAAAATAGTGGTATAAGAATCCTGACTGGAGTTGAGACAGTGTCTAGAACACGTAGAATCTCTAGGACCCCCAAGGTGAGTAAAAAGGGACCCCACGGAGGATGGGTGCAGTGTGCTAACACGACCGCAGGCTCCATTCAATTCTATGGGGAAGTTGCAGTTACAATTCAAAAGTTTATGGACCGTTCCCAGTGGACTTTGAGGAAACCCTTTGGAACTGAGGAGGTTGGAGAGCCACCCCACCCGTGGATACCGGAGTAGTGTTGAGTGGTCAGTGTCCGGCTGGAGCACGAACAAGCCTTGGCAACAGCAACCCGCGCAGGAAAGTCAAGCAGGTTACGGTGTGGACCAGCAAGATCCAGAGGACTCACCAAGCATTGGGGAGTCAGGGCACGTCTGGAGCAACCAGGGAAGCCCAACATAATTCAAGATGACCCTCAAGAGGACCCACAGGTCGAATTACCAGGAGTCACAAAGGGATCTCTAGCAAGATCACAAAATACCAGCCCACGGAGTACTCGAGGTGAGGAGGCCGGAGTTCTTCAGTAGAAAAACTGCTCAGGGTCAGGACTACAAAGAGTCCAATGCACAAGCTTGGGAATCGCCAACAAGCATAAGCACTTGCAAAGGTGAGTGGTGTACAGGGGTTCGGGTTATGTGGTCCCCACGAGGGATACTAGCCACTCGGTGAGAAGGCAGTTCGACCTCAAGGAACCCACCTCCTGTGTTGCTGGAGTCGTCGGAGTCCACAGGAGCTCATGATCAGCGGACCGGTCAGTTGCGTTACGGTGCCTGCATATGCAGGGGAGTGACTCCTTCACCCCAAGGGAAATTCATCAGTTCTTGTTAATGCTCCACAGGTCCTGCAGGGAGCCTGTATCGTGCAAGTGCACAGACAATGCTTTGGACGGAGAGGGGGACGAAGTTGGTCCCAGTCGGAGTCCATAGGGTCGAAGATCAGTAGTTTTGTGTTTCAGAATCTTGTCATCGTCAAAATCTAAGGTCCCACAGCAAGGTAAAGCCTTATGTATCCACGGGAGAGGGTTGGACGGATTCTGGGGAACCTCCTAGTGGAGGGTCAGGACAGAGGGTAGGTTATTCCCATGTCCTTTGTCCAGTTTCGGGCCAGAGTAGGAGCCAATGGCTCCCTAAACTGGTTTGAGCTGGACTATGCACAGGGACACCAAATATGCCCCAGGTGCAGACTTTCAGGCACTTTGGAAGTGCACCCATACAGCCCCAATACACTAAATCTTGTCTGGGAGGTGGTCACTCCTCCCTGTGACAGGATGCCTATTGTGCTGTCTTCCTCTGCTCATGCTTGGCGCAGCAGCAGGAGGGCAGAAATGTGTCTCTGATTGGCAGCATCCATTTTGTGCTGTCCGTGTCTAGAACGCTGGCACCAAAATGAGCAGTGACCCCATGAAGCTCGCTTCAGAAGGGTGGAATCATACCGTATGATTCCAAGTCCTTTGATACCAAACGCAACATGTTTTGTTTCAGCGTTTTCGAGATAGCATTTACCTATATGTTTGGCTGAGTCACAGACAACCCAGGAGAATGGTCTCCGAAGGCTGCAGCGGGGCACTGCTCATGCAGGGGCACACTCTCACGTAAAACTCAGCATCATGCCTTTAGGATTGTTAAGGCCTGCTATAGGGGTGACTTATACGTTTTAAGTGTAGTGACCTATATAGTGAACCTATATCTAAACTAAGTGGTGCGAGCACCAGATCACACAGGCTGTAATGGCAGACCTGTAGTTTCATTTTGCATGGCCTCTAATGGGTGGTATAATACATGCTTCTGCCCAGGGGAGGCCTCTAAGGTACCTGTGCCCTGGGTACATGTGTACCATATACTAGGGGCTTATAAGGGTACCCCAGTATCCAATCTGGAGTGTACCAAGGTACAATGCATAACATTTTAAGGAGAAAGCAGATAGACTAGGGTCCTGAATAGCAGGATCCCAGTCAGACTAGTCAAAACAGTGTAACATCAAGGAAGAAGTGGGGGTAACCATAAGAAGCAGATCCTATTTTCCTACAATATTACTAAGGGGAATCAGAAAACAAACACTTAGAATAGATGGGGGGGGGGGGGGGGGGGCGGGGTGGTTGGAGAAAAAACGAGAACTCAGTTGGAAGGACACAGGTCCAGATTGGATTTACTCAGTGAACAACGACAACTAATCAGATGTCTGTTTGACTCACACTGACCAACCTCCATGACTTGAGCTAAATTAACAAAAGGCATTTAAGAATATTCAAGACCTTCTGATGAAACATGAGAAAAGCCAATGGACGGATTAGCAAGACTAGGGTAACGATAAGTGGACTATATGCCCCCCTAATGTAATTAATGGGGTGCCGCTCGTCAAGGAGTTTGTGATCCTCTGCAGTTTTTGGTCGTCTGGAGCCCCGCTGTGGATTTGGACCTGCGTGGGGAGAGACTTGGAGCAGCAGGAGGACGGGACTGCGAGGTCCGGCAGGCTGTGCGTGACCCACCGAGCACACCTGCCGCCTCTTCCCGTGCCTCCGCCCTCTGCCCTGTGCCTGTGCTTTAAAACTCCTCGCGGCCCCCGCTCCGCGGGAGCCGCTCGTCAAGGAGTTTGTGATCCTCTACAGTTTTTGGTCGTCTGGAGCCCCGCTGTGGATTTGGACCTGCGTGGGGAGAGACTTGGAGCAGCAGGAGGACGGGGCTGCGAGGTCCGGCAGGCTGTGCGTGACCCACCGAGCACACCTGCCGCCTCTTCCCGTGCCTCCGCCCCCTCTTTTCTCAGGACGCTTAAGATCTGGTGCAAGCACGCGTTAGCGGGACGCGTGTGCGGGACATATCCCGGGACAAAGCCCGGACTAAGGGCGGACCCTCTGAGACCCTCCGAGAACCGAGGAGACTGGACTGGCCCTGAATCTTGTCCCTACAGGTACTGTTTGCTCTGCCAATGAGGGAAATGAGGACACTATGGACACGAGTGAGGTCTTAAATGCGCCTATTGTGAGCAAGGATTCTGTGTCACTATCAGATATAGAGAGCTTGATTAAATCGTATTCTGCAAGTATATTGGAAAGGTTGATGGAGGTGGAATGTAGGTTGTGTAAAATTGAGCGTATACTAGGGAACAGGAATGTCGAAACTAACATCGGTTTGAATAATGTAACTAATGTAACTCCTGTTAATGCCCTAAATATACCAGTTCCCGCTCAACCACCTAAAACTATTCCCAGTCACATCGTCATTCCCCCGTCAATTGCATCTACCTCCAAATCTATGGGGAACACGTTGATGGCGACTGCACAAACCCACCCACCCCCCAAACTTCCCAACCAAAAAAATCCTGTTCAATTATCCTCTAATGTTTTAAATACAAACATTGGTAACACACCCAATAGACCTTTGGCTAAACCGACAAGTGAGGTGGGGGAAAATAAACATGCATGGGGGAAAGCAAGACTGACTCCTCTGCCTGAGCTCCCACCTGAGGCAGTACCGTTTGTGGTAGTTTTAACAGGGGTGCCTGTGCTTGGACCAAATAAAAGGGAGGGTTTTGCCCAACTAAAAAACAAGATTATGCATTGGCTCAGTTTATATAGGCCAATTGCAAACCATGTTAATGGCGAAATTGTCCACGTACGTCGCCTTCATTGGTTGGGGGGCAGACCCAAAGATATTGATGGAGACGTGGTGGTGGTGAACTTTAGGGACCCAAATGCTGTCCAATTCATTTTGAATTGGCAGACATGTAATGCAAAAAATATAATTATTCCCAAACCGCTGACTTATTTTTACCCGAGGTCAGTGGTGTTTCCATCACAGCATCATCCGCCGCAGTACCAACCATTACAGCACATACCTGCATTTCAACCTAGTAATCATCCTATGGTACAGAACGTTGGGAGTAACTACTATCCCTCATATCCCCCCCCCCTCTTACAAAATGTAAATAATATGCATTACATCCCATGCTCTGTGAGAGCACCAGACCCGTTGGGATGGAATTATGTATCGGCCAAGACACACAACACCATGAAAGGTAGGATGGACAACCTTAAACCCTTCACACCGCTGGAAATCTTTAATAGGTATGACATCTTCAGTGGTTTGGAAGATTGTGATTGATGCCATGAGGTGAGGGGGTGCGTGGGGCTAGAAACATCGAGCTTTGGGGATATGAGCATTAACAGCTCGAACACGATGGCCAATGCTGTACCATTAGTTGATAACGATGCTAATGATGTGCTGACCAACATTGTGCCCCCTGGTGTGGTAAGATTTGTACTTGATAATGCTAGTGTACCCCATGGCGTAAAAAATCTAGAGGAGCAGGTGTTGCAGTCAACCGTCCCGCATACCAATCTACATTTAGAGGTAATACCCTTGGCGACCCAATCTGTGCAAGAGGAAATGCTTAGGGTTACTATTGAGAGACCAGTTACTACCGAAACCCCGACAAAAATGATCTGTTGGAATATAGCTGGCGTAGAAAAACATCTAAGGGACCCTGAGTGGGCAAACTACATAGATTCCTTTGACCTCTGCCTTTTTCAGGAAACTTGGGCAGTGGAGACGCCACCTTGGGTGGGTTACAAGACCTATGGGAATGGTGCGATACCCTCCAGATGTGGTAGGCCGTCAGGGGGACTTCTGATATGGGTGAAAATTAATTTAAGGATAGACATAGAGGAGATACCCACTAACTCTGCAGATATACTAGCTTTAAAAATCACAGCTTATAATGGGAAGAACTTATTTCTTATAAATGTTTATAGTAGGCCTTTACCCTCCTCAAGAGAATCACTGACCATTGCTAACTTAGATTGTCTTCTGAGTAGACTAGATCCAAGGGAGGATTTTGTTATTTTGGCTGGCGACCTAAATTGCAATTTCGAGCCAGTTTTGGGTCTTAGTGAAATTTTTGATGAGGAAGACCAAGCAAACAAAATCCCTATCCCTATCCTGGAGAATGTAAAACCGGTTAAGTGTACAACATTGGGCTTGCAATTGATTAATCTATGTACGGTTCACTCACTTAGGGCCTGTAACGGACGGTTACCCTCCGACAGTTCCAGAAAACCAACATTCACCAGGAACAACTATAAAAATAATTTAGATTTTGTGATTGCTTCTGTCCCTCTCTGGCCGCATCTTTTGGACCTTGAAGTAAGGGAACGGTTTGAAAGTGATCACTATCCCTTAAACTTGACGTTGGACGCTTATTTGTTCAATGATATGGCCCAGCACCCTATATTTGAGGAAAGTGATGCTGTTAATTCTGAGATCCATATCGGTAATAATAGAAGATCATTAAAATGGCCATTTATTTTGGATCACAGTGAAATTCTAAGTGAAATATATTCACTTTGGCAGGTACTTTTGGCCCCTACTTAGCTGCAATAGGCGATGATGAAAGTAAAACTTCATTTCTCCAAATTCACCAAAATTTTTTTGCAGAACTGAGGTTGCTAGTTACTAAGATGCCAAAAAAAAACAGCAGAATACCCAAAATCTGTCCCACAGCAAGCCTTGGTATGACAGATCCTGTAAAGAGTCAAAGAGGGAATTGCTAATGGCAATAAAGAGTAAAATACCATCAGATGTAAAAAGAGCTAGGAGTAAGTACAAATCTGTCCAGAGAGCCGCAAAGATAGCATGGGAGGAAGACAAATGGGCTGATTTGTTGCTAGTTGCCAGGTCACGCGATAATGTGGCCTTTTGGAGGCTGGTCGCAAATGGGAACCATACAGGTAGGGTAACCAAAGATGTTTTTTTGGATGAACAAACTTGGGTCACACATTTTACAAACCTATATAAGAAATACGAGGACCCTCACATGAATATAAGCCCTGAAAAACTAGAATCTCGCGTAAACCATTTGGACTTCACTTTAGGGGAAACAGAGTTAGCAATATCACAAATTAAATCTGGGAAAGCTCCAGGTTTGGACAAAATCCCAGGGGACTTGTACAAGCACGATTTAGGAGTATGGGCACCCTATATTAATTATCTGTGCAATACATTTTCACGTACATTAGAATTTCCTGAAAGTTGGAAGGGAGCGGAAATTGTTTTAATTTTTAAAAAAGGAGATCGGATGGACCCATGTAATTATCGGCCAATAAGTCTAATGGACATTTTACAGAAAATTTACTCACGACATATCCTATTACGCGTGAGTAACTGGCTAGATGAAAATGATTTTTTAACTAAATTCCAAGCAGGTTTCAGACCGAAGGTCAGCACAATAGACCAAATTTTTAGATTCTGCTGCCTCTACTGGAAGTACGTAGTGATTAAGAGGTGCCATCTTTATGTTGCCTTTGTAGATCTAAGGGCCGCTTTTGATTTGGTGCCTCGAAATCTCTTATGGGAAACCTTGAGTGCAGCAGGTATCCCAAATAATCTTGTCGTTCAGATCAAAGAGTTACACGAAGGGAACTTTGCAAGAGTAAGATGGGGCCCCAACGGTGAATTAACCCATAAAATACCCATCGAACGTGGAGTACGTCAGGGTTGTGTCCTGGCCCCGACATTATTTTCACTTTTTGTAAATGACATCCCTTCCTTTCTAGGTAAATGTAAAAATGATTCTCCCAAACTGAATGGCGAAAAGGTGACATCTTTGCTATTTGCTGACGATACGATTCTGATATCCCAAACGAAAAATGGCCTACAGACTTTATTGAATACCTTCAATGAATACTGTAGCCAAAAAGGGTTGGAGATCAATGGCAAGAAGACCAAATGTATGGCCCTAAATCCAATTAAACCGGATAAGGGCTGTTTAACATTAACTGGAATTAAGCTGGAATCAGTGCCATATTTCTCCTACCTAGGGGTGACTATCGATTCTAAATTCACTTGGAAAGCCCAAATTGATAAAAGCAAATTAATCTATGCCCAGAATGTAAAACCAATTCTTAGGGAGCATAGTATGAGCACAAGTAAAGCGGTGTCCCCAGTGACGGAATTATTTAAATTTAAGGTCCAAGCATCTGTCCTTTACGGTGCCGAAATATGGGGTACCGGGTCCAGGGAGACTTTTGGAGTTTTGGATAATAATTTTATGCGTAGCCTTGTAAGGGTTCCCCGAGGCACCCCACTAGTTCCCCTGGAGCTTGACTTAAATTTCAAAAGGACAGACTACCATGTGTTGATCCGTCCCCTAATGCTGTGGGTAAGACTATGGCATGTACCCGAACTCCATGATTACCGAGACGGGTTGAAGGAGATCATGATTCTGGATAGCCAGAGTAATACCCCATGGCTAAGACATATCAAGACATGGCTGAACAATATAGGATTACAGCATTTTTGGGAGAACCCAGAGCAATTACCAGCAAACCCCAAAATAATCCTAAAAAGGGCCTTCTGGAGTTTTATGTTAAGTAAGACAGTAAACATTATGACCAATGGTACCTTGGTTGCAAGATTCCTAAACTTTAAGGATGAACCGCTCTACGAGACATTTATGGACGAGATAGAGCCGCCACTTGCCAAAACCTTGTTTTTAAAATTTCGGTATGGGAATTTATTAATTAAAACGACGTTGGCAAGATGGGCTAGGAACCGTGAATCAGAAGCTGCAGTATTGAATGAAACTTGTCCTATGTGTGACCTCAACCAGACCGAAAATGAACAGCATATTCTATTTTTTTGTCCCTTCTACCTACAGGCCAGGAAGAAGTGGATCAAACCAATATGCCTACTTTTAGGTCATGCTCGCAGGCTCTGAGAATCCTAACCACAAATACATCTCAGAACATAATATTTAGTGTCAGTAGATTTTTACTTTCCATCTTTTATCAAAGGAAAAAAATAGGGCTACAATTGTAACTGATCTGATTGCTTGGGAATGACATGATGGTCTATCCCATGTTCTAAGAACGTATGTTTCCGCTCAATTTATCCTCCAACTTGTATTGTACTGTACTGTATTGTACTTTTTATGTACTGTGTTTTTGTACCTTAGTGATAACATGTTTTAATAACTTTTAATGAAATGCAATGTAATGTATAAACTGTCTTTTATGGCATTTTAGCCGAAATAAAGAATTTAAATGAATGAAATGATTAATGTAACCAACGCTATAGGTGTAACCAAGAATTGCATGCAAGTCGAATTTTTCATGTTCCACAGTTCGGGAGTATTTACGATTATGTTTGTTCCTGAAAGTTGACTGAATATGTACATTTGATGAAGATTAATAACAGTTATGTGTGGGGGGCGTGGCTTGGTGCCAAACGAAAATGGCCGCTTAACGAGAGAGCCTCAACAGGCAGACGGCCCTTAATTCAAATCCGTAGTTCTATCCGATCCCCACAATGTAGAAAGTGCCGCTGCTGGAGGCACTACTTGAAGGGATCACTTGGAGCCAACTGCCGGGTTCTGTGGAAACGGAGCTGCCCCTGCCCCAATCAAGTGTGCAGGTGAAAGGAGGTGCGTCATAGCCGGGCAGAGGCAATTTAGTTGAAGTCCGACCGCCAGGGAAGATCAGCAGGAGTAAAGGCGACCAGTGGAATCGGGAGCCGGCAGCGATGGAAAATCCACTGAGACACGCAAGAAGGAACTGGAGCACCGTAGACAGCGGCCATATTGGGTGAACTCAGCTGAATGGGACAGCACGGCAGACGCGGTAAGGCCTGTCATTAAGGATAGCACGAGGGGCCAAAACTTAAAAAGGGACATAGCTGAAAGGGTCGGAGAGATCTTTGACCACTAATCAGCCTCGAAAGGCTTGATTTGGACAATCCTGGGTGGCCTGAGGAACGAGAGCCTGGGGTCGGCCTCTGCAAATTGGGGTAGTAGGAGGTTCAAGTTCCACAGTGCAGGGTGGCAGGGATGTGGGAGTTAAGGGAGCTACTGTTTTATTACTTGAAGTGATAGTAGTTAAACAAGATATAAAAACTGAGAACGTAACAACAAGTAGTAGTAAGCTGGGGACATCCTTAAAAATTCAAGAGGAGCAGGAACGAGGAGGAACATACAACAAAGTAAGAGATGGAAGATCAGTGTAGGTTTAAAAAGATGTCATGGAATGTAAATGGTTTGGGGTCCAAAATAAAGCGCACACTAGTACTTCAATTTCTCAAGTGACACAAACCGGGTGCGGTCTTGCTTCAGGAATCGCACCTGCAAGGGAGTATTTATAAAGCATTGGACAGGTAGGGATATAAATTAGAAGCACATGCAGGGTACAAGTCAGGATCACGGGGAGTGTAATGTAATGTGGCATTCATATAGCACAACTTTCACTCCAAGGAGCATCTTGGCGCTGTGCGGAACCTGTAATGGTAAATTTACCAGTTAACTGCAAACAACAAAAGCAGGCAGGGAATCAGAGACTTGCACACTGTGTCAGAGGTGGTAAAGATCCAGGTTTTTAAGGCCTTCCTAAAATGGGATTCAGCTTTAATCTGGGGCAAATGGACAGGGAGTTTATTCCAGACCTTTGAGCCTATCACTATGAGTGATTTTCCTCCCTTCAGATTCAATCTAAAAGCTGGTATTTTCAACAGGTTGGCGTTTGATGATCTTAGAATACGCGAGGGAGTGTATCGTTTGTATCTGGATTGAAGATATTGAGGGCCCATGGAGTGGAAGGATCTAAAGGTGATAATAAGGACCTTGAAGTGTCTGTACTTTCTGTTAAAAAAAGTCTGCAATATCATTACATAAGCGTTGAGACGGAGGAATCTGTTGTTGTAGCGATTTAGGATTAGTGAATAAATTTACTATTTTAAAAATCGCTTTATGGTTAGTTGTAGTGGATTTAATTGCCTCGGTATATTAGAGTCTTTTTGTCATCTTGATCAATACATGATATTCTCTGAGAGCTATTTTAAAGTCCTTTAATTCTGTCTCCTCATAATTTCTACGCCATTTGAGTTCCAAGATTCTGACATGAGTTTGCATTTCTTTCAAAGACTGCGAAAATCATGGGGAAGAAGGCTTCTTGCTTATGCGGTCATGATGTGGAATCGAGGGTACTAACAGCTCTTGTAGAGTATATATATCCTCTGTCCCAACTGCTGAGTGTCTATTATAGGATCTCTTGATACCTGGGGTCTACATGCCAGGGCATCTGAGCATAGATCTGGATGCACTATTAGTTCTTTCCACCTGGGCTTATTCTGTTGATGAGCCCTGGCGCATTTCTTGGTGGGAGTTCTAGTTTTTACCAAGATCTCAAACGGAATGAATTTATGATCTGCCCAGGTTTATGTGACCGGATGCTTAGCCGTAAGTATTTCCAAATTGGAACAAATGCAGTCTAGCGTATTGTCGGCATTATGTGTGGCGGATAAAGAAAGTTGTTTTAGGTCAAGTATGTCCATTGTCTCCTTGAAACAGATAGCCCCTAGGTCATCATGAGAATTTAGGAGAAGGTTAACATCACCTAACAAGGTGAAATTAGCAATTCTAAGAGTCAGTGCGCTAACCACCTCCCCAATATTATCTAGAAAAACCTTATGGTGTCCTGTGGGGCGATAAAGTAATGCCCCAGAAAATGAAAAGGAGTTATGTAGTTGTAAGCAGAAACTGATGCCTTCCACTGCTATTAGATCGGGTAGTTGATCTATTGTGCACCTAAAAGTACTGCGATATATAATAGCAAGTCCCCCCCCCCCCCTTTGTTCTGATCGATCTAATCTCTGAATGAGATATCCCGGGGAAGGGCATTCACAATGTCCGGATTGCACCATGCCTTCAACCAGGTTTCAGTAATAAAAAGGCAGTCCAGATCTTCATTTTTAATTTGATCATAAATGTGGGTGCATGTTTACACACTGATCTAGCATTTATGAGACCACTGCGTAGGCTGCTCACAGTAGTATTTTCTTTTTTTCTTTGTCTACAGGGGTCTGTGTAGGCTTAAAGACCTGTTTGCAATTCTCACAGCTAATGGGTCCTTCCCATTAACGACATCTAAGGAGTTATGGCATCTAGGAAGAGCCATGTTAAGGGATATCATGTATTCCCTGGTGAGAGCCTGTTCTGTCAACGTGGAACCAGTGTATCTGGCCCTGGCTCCTCAGAGCCACTGTCACATGAATGGCATTTCAGTCCGGGAGCTGGGATGGTAGAACGTCCCACCAATGCTACAGAGTGATACAAGGAAAGTTCTAGGGGCACAACTGCAGGAATTACCGATAGGCACACTAATTATGGGGGTGACATGAACGATGTCATGCCCCTGTCGGAGGACAGGTGGCCAGGGAAGGCAGCCACAAACACCGGAACTCGCATAGGGGGCTTTGCAGAGGCACTGGGTTGGGCAGATCTTTGGAGAGTCCACAATGGGATGGAGCGCCAATATACACATCAGTCGGTGAGGCATGGGAGTTTATCACGGATAGACTATCTGCTCACTCTGGGGCAGGACGTGGAGAGCTTCTGAGACACACACCAACTAGCACGACGTACCTCAGATCACTCGCCGGTGGTCACCTGGATCAAGAGACAAACAAGGAGTCTTGGCATTTGATAGATAAGGAATTTGTAGAGCAGATATGGGAGGGCACTGAGAATTACTTTCACCAAAACAAGGGATCGGTGGACTCAAGCTGTGCTCTATGGGAAGCTTATAAGAAGATTATATGAGGACAATATCAGGCGTTAAAAAGAAAGTAGATAGACAAAAATATCAAGAGCTTGAACAAAGAATTGCAAACATAGAATCAGAGTTGGTGGGGAGGGACGACCAGGAAGGGACCTTCACACACCAACTAAAGCTAACACAGCGGGAACTAGGGAAACTAGCAGAGGGAGCTGCAGGGCCCACGCACTATCAATACAACAGAGGGTCTAAGAAGTATTCTACCGTTACTACGCGGTCATTATTTCGTATTACCATTACTACGCATATTTTAGTTTGCAGATGCCATTACTTAGCATGTATTTAGTTAGCATGCATTTACCTCGCATGTTCCACTACTTAGCATGCACTTACAACGCATAATGGAGTTACTGTGCAAATTAAGTTGCGTTTAGGTTTTGGGGTACTGGGGTATTTTTTAGGGGTCAGGGTGGGTTAGGGTTTTGGGGTGCATGGGGTATTTTGAGGGTTCAGGGTGAGTGTAAGGATTTGGGGTGCTGCTGTATTATTGGGGTTCAGGGTGTGTTTAGGTTTTGGGGTGCTGGGGTAATTTTAGGGGTCAGGGTTGGTTAGGGTTTTGGGGTGTGGGGGGTAATTTTAGGGTGCAGGGTGCGTTTAGGTTTTGGGGTACTGGGATATTTTTAGGGGTCAAGGAGGGTTAGGGTTTTGGGGTATTTTGAGGGTTCTGGGTGTGTTTAAGGTTTTGGGGTGCTGGGGTATTTTTAAGGTTCAGGGTGCATTTAAGGTTTTGGGGTTCAGGGTACGTTTAGGTTTTGGGGTGCTGGGATATTGGAGGGGTTCAGGGTGTGTTTAGGTTTTGGGGTGCTGGGGTAAACTTAGGGTTCAGGGGGTAATTTTAGGGTTCAGAGTGTTTAGGTTTTGGGGTACTGGGGTATTTTTAGGAGTCAGGGTGAGTTAGGGTGTTGGGGTGCAGGGATATTTTGAGGGTTCAGGGTGCATTTAAGGTTTTTAGGTGCTGCAGTATTTTTGGGGTTCAGGGTGCATTTAGGTTTTTGGGTACAGGGGTATTTTTAGGGGTCAGGGTGGGTTAAGGTTTTGGGGTGTAGGGGGTATATTTAGGGTTCAGGGTGTGTGTACGGTTTGGGGTGCAGGGGTATTTTTGGGGTTCAGGGTGCGTTTAGGTTTTGGGGTGCTGGGATATTTTTTAGGGGTCAGGGTGAGATAGGGTTTGGGGGTGTCGGGGTATTTTTAGGGTTCAGGGTGCGTGCCAGGGGATAGGTTACTATTACGATTAATTTTTTGTTTTAAAGTACCAATAACACGTTGTAATGGTATGCGTAATAATTAACCCGTTCCGTGCAGCCGTCGGCAGCACTACCTCCCTAGTGTTGACGTCGGCCGACGCAGCCCCGCCCACCCTTTAGAACGCCCGCACCGCAAAAACCGCTGTGGTTAATGCGTTAACTGCAAAGTAAAAGCATTTTTAATGTATTTGTATATATTTGCGAAGCAAAAGCATGCACACTAAAATCATGCATAGTAATGGTATTTGCAAAGTAAAAACTTCCAAGTAAAACCTGCGGAGTAACGGCATGCTAAGTAACATCATTTATTCGTCTACGAGGTTGGAGACAAGGCCACGAAACTCATCGCCTGGCTCGAGAAAAGAGACATGGATAGAAACTGGGAGACAGATATCCTTGATCAAGAAGGGGTGGGACATACCAGAGATGAGGCGATAGACACAGTATTGACAGATTTTTATGAGGAGGTATATACCTTTAGGTCCACTAGGTCTAGTGAAGAATGTGCGGAGCTGCTAGCAACAATGAACCTAAACACCTTATTGAAAGATGACTCGAGATGCTAGACAGTGACATAACTTCTACTATGAATCGTGGTTTGCCCTGTTAATCCTCCCGCATCCGGGCACCAAAACTATTGTAAATACAAACAGCAATGCATAGGAATAAATAAACTATTTTTAGAAGGAAAAAAACGAATTGATTCCTCGCGTTGAGCGTAAAGTTTGTACACTTATTTGAATTGACTCTTATACCAACACCAGAAAGTGTAGTCAAATGATATAGATATTTTAAATAACACAACACACAAATCATATCCACAAATAAATACATACATAAATATATATACATATACACACAATTCCTTCCTACCCGTTCTTGTATTGTGAATGCTAAACAATAAACAAACCATACAATTCAAATAGCATTCGTAAAGAGGGAAAATAGTCTCAAACATTCAAGAGGATACTTCAACCCTTTACTTAAACAAGCATTTGCAATGCAATAGGTCTCGCATTAGGAAAGTTTGAGCTATTGGTATTGTAAATGACAAATATTTGATTTATGTGTTGGCTTTGAAAATAGCGAAATTAATAGCTTTGTCATTTACAATGCCAATAGTTTTAACTTTCGCAAATGTGACACCTATAGCATTTGTAAAGCAGTAGGTGTTGTATTTACGTTACTTAGATGTATTGATATTATAAATAACTGTTTTTGTTTTAAATAATTAATACTTAAATAAAGTTATTGTAATTTATAAGGGCAATAGCTTTAACTTTTGTAAATAACTTTTGTGAAGATTATGTTCAGTCTATTTTATTGTGACAAAAATCCAGGAAAAGAAGTGAACTATTAACATCTTTTTGTGACATTTGTAATAAAGCTTGAAACATTAAGAGAACATATTTGAACCAGTTGTTGAATGGTTGCACAGATTGATGCTGTGGTGGCACTGAGTGATGTGGTGGCGACGAGTGATGCTGTGGCGTTCAGTGATGCTGTGGTAGCGCATAGTGTTGGTGTGGTGCCCCTGAGTGATGTTGTGGTGCCCCTGACTGATGTTGTGGTGCCCTGAGTGATTCTGTGTTGGTGCTGAGTGATGCTGTGAGGATGCGATAGATAGATAGAGTGAGTGCGATCGATAGATAGATTGAGGGAGGGGGATAAATAGATAGAGGACGATAGAGTGAGGGCGATAGATAGATAGAGTGAGGGCGATTGATAGAGTGAGTGTGATCGATTGATAGAGTGACGTTGATAGATCGAGTGAGTGCGATAAACAGATAGTGAGGGCGATAGATAGATGGATAGAGAGTGAGGGCGATAAATGGAGTGAGGGCGATAGATGGAGTGAGGGCGATAGATGGAGTGAGGGGGATAGATGGAGTGAGGGCGATAGATGGAGTGAGGGCGGCAGATGGAGTGAGGGCGGCAGATAGATAGTAAGTGCGATCGATTGATAGATAGAGTGATGTTGATAGATCTAGTGAGTGCGATAGATAAACAGATAGTGAGGGCGGCAGATAGATGAACATATAGAGTGAGGGCGATAGATAGAGTGATGGCGATAGAGAGAAGGGCGATAAGATAGATAGAGTGAGGGCGATAGAGCGAGGGCGATAGATAGATAGTGTGAGGGCGATAGAGTGAGGTTGATAGAGTGAGGGCGTTAGATAGATAGATAGATGGATAGATAGACTGAGGGCAATAGATAGACTGAGGGCGATAGAGTATGTATGTATGTATGTATGTGTGTTCTTATATAGCGCTCGACTTACCCTAGGGCATCTCAGCGCTTGCCTTGGGAACATAGATATATAGATAGATGGTTGTGTGTGTGGGGGAGGATTGTGTGTAGGGGGTTGTTTGTGTGTCTGAGTTGTGTGTGTGTGGGGGCGTTGTGTGTGTGGGGGGGTTGTGTGTGAGGGAGTTGTGTGTGTGGAGGGATGTGGGGGGAGGTGCGTTTGGGGTGTGTGTGGGTTGTGTGTGTGTGGGGTTGTGTGTGTGGCGTTGTGTGTGGGGTCTGTGTGGGGGTTGTGTGTGGGGGGGCTCTGTAGGGGGGTTGGGTGGGGGGTTGTGTGTGGTGGAGGATGATCAACAGATGAGAGAGAAAGGAGAGAGTGAGAGAGAGGGAGGAGAGAGAAGGAGAGACAGAGAGAGAGAAAAAGCCTGAATCAGCCCTGTTGTGTTGCAACTCCTTGTAAATCAAAGCACTCTGCCCGGCTGATTAATGAATAAAGTGTATTATTTGTTTCATGGTAAATGTTTATCACGTGAAATTCACACCACCAAACCAGAACCCTGAAGCAGAGTAAGCATGGTCCAATATTTTAAAACCCTGAATATCTACAAGATCATTCTTCGCTATCCATAGACATGGCTTGTCTTTGATCAGCTGGACCCCAATGGATGAACAGCCCAGAACTCTACAGAAAGAACACATGCACTTTGACGCCTTTACGAGACCAAACCAATGGCAGAAATATGCTTACCTAAATATGTCTAAAAACAAACAAATATATGCTTGAAAAAACGCACCACTTCCTTACCCAGCACAATGCTTATTCCCTCCTGCTGGTTTAACAACGCAAGAAATTCTAGAACCTTGCTATTGGGTTACTTTTTTTTTATTCACAGCAAATGATAAAATAACCATATTCCTGCAGTACAGGCAAGTTCAGCTGCAGGCGTTACATTCAAACCCACACAAAAACAAGTTTCAAAGAATAATGCACATGCTCTTTTATGCACAAGTTGAATCTTCTCCGCGAGAGTTTAATAATTTTGCTATTCACACCCCCCCCCCCCCCTCCCATTATTAATTGGCCCTCTGGCAAACTATGAACAGGTCTTGGGATTCTTTTCTGAATGGACATGGTTCTCCTTTTAATAGGAGACCCCCCTGCGTATACCCCATGCCTATACCTTATACTGTTCCATACGTTCGAATAGATGTCTCTGTGCACAACTCTGCTCTCAACTGTACTATATTCACCACCACCTCGGAATATGTTAAATTATGTCAGAACCTTGGGAATTAAGGCAAACTAGTTAGGACAGTCTTGCACAAAGCCACGTGCCTTAAGATGCCTTTATGGTCATGCTGATGTGTGGTGATAGGGTCCATCTAGCACTCTTACTTTTCGTTTACTTTTTGTTTCTTTAATCTCTTTCGTTGTTGTGCTCCGTTGCCTTAGTGTTTTAGCCTAAAAACACTTCTTATTTAACTTGCAAAAAGTGAAACACTGGGAGATCCCAATGTCTGAATGGTAACGTTTAGCACACTTTCACATGAACCTCAATGGTTCTACTCAAGTATACATGTATCCCAAAGTAATAATGATCCATGCAGTTTTCCTTATTTCAAAAAATCTTTGTTTATTACTTCTTTATCATTCATTTGAATTCTTTATTTTCGGGACAGTTTTAGTTATCATCTCCCATTTACCCAATGCATTTCGGGTCTATGGTGACCCTTCTTCGGGGGTCTCTAGTAAAAAAATCAAGAAAAAGTTGCTATCAGCCCTTGAACTCAGGTACATTGATGCATTAACATTTATACATAATACACTAAGTTCTTAAATACAAAATAAAATAAAACATCTGTGCTTTCACGAAATGACCTTCTTCGTTAATCGGTATCTCTGTTTATACCACGAATCCTCGTATTTGTTAATACTACAAAATATGCCAGAACACCAAACACCTAAATTAAAAAACATCATCAAAGAAAACCGTAATAGCCACCGTTTTAACGTGTATCCTATTTCTAAACCAAACAGAGATTAACGTTAACAAACATTCTGCTCCTCTCTCGCGCTGTACTTACTGGAAAATGAACAACGTCCCTCGCTAGCGTGCTGTCGGCAAATCCGCTGCTTCCTAGCATACTGCATGACGCTATTTAAAGCTACCTGATCGCTGATTGGCTCAATTCGCGATCACGTGATCGCTACATCGGACTGATGTTACAGACCTTGTTCTTACTTTGAACATATGTTCAAACATTTCAACCACTGTGTGAAAATTATCTGTTCAAGCATTTAAATTAACGAACAAGAATTTAAATCGTGAAATTTCGAAGCGTGTTCATTCGATATTTTTACATTGCACTATCAATCATGATGTGTGTTCGCAAACTTGGAGTTTGTATAACTTTGGAGTGTTTTGCAGAGGAGGGGTCGTTTTCAGCACACTAGCAGCATTACAGGCAGTTACGATCCAGTAAAGACCACCGCCTTCGAATTTTCAAAGCACCACTAAAACAACGGGGGCGGCAAATCCAGGTTCCCGGACAGGAAGGAGAAGCTGGGCCCGTCATTTACCACCTGCCGAGGTCAGTGTGTTTATGTGACAGGAGGAGGAGCCTGACGGGGAGCCAAAGGACCCCACTGAAGGTACAAATGGAAGGCAATGAAAGAGCCCATTCGAGAAATCGCACTCAAGTATTGGATTACTTTAGATGGCGGATGGGGGCGGGGGTTGTCTCTGGAAATAGTTTGTGTAGCAGTTACAAACACGTTAATCCCACTGGGACGTTACACGCACGGGCAAATCAAATCTTACACGGATATTCAGCCCAGTGCACTAACAAGCAGCTCCAATACCGGTTTCTTTTCCTCGGATCAAATAATTCTGTAATCCTGGTTCATTAAATAACGCGAGACCTCAAATCATCATATGCATAGATTAGTGAAGGCTTAGAAGCACGCGAGCGCTATGTGGATTTTAATGGATACGAGTGTCGCAATGCATTCTCCTCCGCCCCTTGCAATTTCCAGCCAAGGGACAGGATTATGTAAAAACATTCCAAGTTCTAAGACGTTTAGAACAAGTATCAAATATATGGAGATAAATATCTGTCTACATCCGTCCGGCAGGGAAATGTCGAACGATGCTCCAGTCCTAATGTAATTCTTTCCCCAGTGATAAAAGGAGGCGCGCTTCCAATTCTGCCGGCGCCAGCTGATTCAATTTATAAGCACTTCCAATGACATAGACCAGAAACGCAAACGAATATTATTATTTACAGTCGGCCAATCGTTCTACAGCGAGGGCAAAGGGCACACAGGGGCGAATCTCAAGTACCAGAAGTGTATTATTATCATGAGTGGATTACATGAATGACTTACTCTTATCAGAGCCGCAGGCCTCTCCTTGGAACAAGCATGACAGCAGGATCTCTGAAGCGCGTGCTGCAGTCCGCCGCCGGCCTGTGACCAGGAAGTCAGGCAGGCCGGGCGGGACAACCGGAAACAGGAAGGAGGAGGGCGGGAGCCTACCCCGCCTCCCACGGAAGAGCCGCGATTGTTTGGAGCACCGGAGCAGGCAGGAGCCTACCCTGCGCCCCGGTGCCGAAGAAGGGAGGAAGAGTCCTGCTGCCGGTGAGTCGCTGCACCAAGGAAGTCGGTGAGTGGGGCTTCGCCTTGTTGCTGGGCTGCGAGGGCGGGGGGCATGTGTGTGCGTGCGCGCGGCGGCGGGCTGTGTATGTGTGTGAGCGTGCGTGTGTGTATGTGTCTTGGAGTCTGTGTGTATGCGTGTGTGTGTGTGTGACTGGGGGGGGGTTGCCTGTCTGGGTGCCTGCGTGTCCGTGTAAGTGTAAATGCGTGTGCATGCATGCGCGTTAAGCTGACTTGCTGGGAGTATGGGAGGGAAGTGTACGGCGCGGCACAGGACGGAACGTGCACGTTCGCGCACCCAAATCTGCCTTCAAAAGCACGTGACAGTTTCTTGTCCTCCATTCCCCCGTGTCCGATAGCTATAAGTCTCCGACCCTGGACGCATCCTTCGGATGCGAATTCCAGGGCGAGACCTAAAAAGAGCGTGTAGCAATTTCTTATGCATATCATTCGTGATCTGTTGGACTCCTCCAAATTGCGGGTTCGAAGCATTTGACCCCATTCATTTGTGCCTCATCAGGACAAGGGCAAAAAGGAATGCAACACCTATAACTAAACACATGGCTGCCTATCTTAAAAGAAAAGGTGGGTGCCTAGAAAGGTCATTCCAATTGAACGAGTTTCTTATCTTAGGTAATGATGGTAGAGACATAGTCTAGCAGCAGATTCCTTAACTTAGAATATCCCAAGGCGTCAGACTGGATCCGGGGTTTTTTTTTCCCCGCAGCAGCACCTCTGTGCGCCGGCGCCGCACGGCTCCGTCCTGACGTCGTCCACGGACATGACATCAGTGGAGCCATATATGCCCCTCCCGGTGCGCTGACGTCAGTGGAGAAACTTTTGCGCGCCACAACACAGAGCAATCACAAAAAACTGTGGGAACAGTGTGCAAAAATGATGAAAAAGAAATTAAAAGATGAAAAACAGCACCATAGAGGACAGTGCCAGGTACTGGATGTTAAAAAGTAGAAAAGGGAAGAGCAGAGCACCGCTCTGAAAAACAACACCACAAAGTGAAGGCCAAATCACCTTTGGCGCCGGGAAAGGCATATATGGCTCCACTGACGTAATGTCCGTGGAAGACGTCAGAACCGAGCTGTGCGCAGCCGACCCGGGCGCGCAGAGGTGCTGCTGCAGGAAGAAAAAAAATTCTGGAACCAGTCTGACGCCTGGGGATAATCTAAGTTAAGGATTCTGCTGCTAGACGTCTCTATCAGATATGAGCCACCATAATTCAATGGTACAAGTAAACGTCGCAGGGTTATGATTTACCCTCAATCGCAATTTAGAAGGATATCACAGAGTAGTAAAATAACTCGTCTCCAGGTATACAGAAAATCAAGTTCTTGTATTATGCTGGAAGTCAAGTGTACGCTCGGGCACCCTCCGGTGCGGCATCTTTAGTCCAGGTTTGCAAGAGGCTCCTGAGTCAACTCAGGAGCCTCCTGAACTCGTAGGAATTGTCTTTATTCACACAGACCGGGCAATGCGGGTACCAATAGAAATATTAGAGTTCCACCCTCTGTGTAGATTAATCGCTGCAACAGCCCTCCAGCCCATGAAACCATTTAATTCAAACCAGACCGCCCTACCTCTGAACAATTTGAGGCACCTTACAATTTGGATTAAAGCCATCCGAATAATACTGGGAAGTCTACCTGAACTTTTTAGATTACCAGCACCCTTTAAGGCAGCAATATGACATTATTTGTCTACATTAGTTGGTTGTCCTGGTTACTTGTCCTGAAGAAGACCGGCCATGACGCTTTCTAAAATCACGCTCACGTCTGGGTTGAAACGTCGACATTCCTTTTTGTCCCGTTTCATCAGGTCTTCTAGTTTCATAGTACCAAGAAACTTTGCAGTCTACCAGAGACACTGATTCATCTCAATACTGGCCGACTGAATAAATTTCCCACCCCCTTCTTTTGCACAATTTGTAAATACAATATATGTCTTTGTCTTACTCATGTATAAATGACACTTATTTCACCTATGTCACCGAGCACTTTTTCACTTTATTTATTGCCACTATTTTTATTGAATTGCTGACAGCCTCCTCAAACGTGCATAAAAAATACTACTTCTCAGCACAAAAGTAAATACGTATGACTCTGTTTAAGTTGTTTGTCCTTTATGTTCCAGCCTATTTTCTCCAGTAGTGTTATTACCGATTCAAATGTATTGTTTATGATTAAGTTCATGTTTCTTTGAAGCAATTGTTCTTACCCGACAGTACCAACTGTAGTTTTTTATCAAGCTGCCTTACAGCAACCTTTTTTAAGATATTCTGCCCACTCTTCCTACCAATTCTAACGCACAAGTTACTTACCTTCGGTAACGATATATCTGTAAGAAACAGTAGTTTGTGTTAGATCCCTTACCTTATAATATCCCCAGGCGTAAGACTGGATTCGGAAAGTTTTCGTCAGCAGTACCCCTGTTCGTCGCTAGGCATCGTCTGCGGTTCCACGTCCGTCGTTGGCGTCGTGATTGCCGGGATGACGCCGTCGGAGTACTTAGACGCCGCCTTCGCACGCTGTCGTCAGTTCTGTACATGGCTTTCCGCACCAGGAACGCAGAGCCATGATAGAAACCGACACTGGTGCCATGAAACTAGGACCCTGAAAGGGATGTCCTTAACCCTGGATATCGGTTCGCGGAACGGGGATGATGGGCTAATCTAACCCTAACTACTGTTTCTTGCAGATATATTGTTACCGAAGGTAAATAATTTGTGCATCTGAAAGTAACAGGTTAGTGTTAGATTCCTTACCTTAGAATAGATACCCCAGCAATACCAACCCAGGTGGTGGGTCTGCGAACCATGATCACACCAGAAAGTCCTGGAGAACGGAACGGCCGAAAAAGCCATCTCTCCGGACTTGGCTGTCCAGGCAGTAGTGTCTAGCAAAAGTGTGCACCGAGGCCCATGTTGCTGCCTGGCAGATGCCCTGCAAGGGGACTCCCCGACCCAGGGCAGTAGTAGCTTCCGTGTCCCGAGTGCAATGGGCACGCAGCCCAACTGGAGGCTCCTCTTAGCCAAGGAGTAGCTAACCTTTATGCACAAGACGACCCACCGAGAGATGGTCCGTTTGTGCACCACCCGTCCCTTCTTACCGCCCACGTAACCACCAAAGAGCTGGTCGTCCACCCGGAACTGGCGTGTGCGATCTAGATAGAAGGAGAGCGCACGTTTTGGGTCCAGACGGTGGAGCCTCTCTTTCTCTTTCGAGGGATGCGGAGGCGTAAAGAAGGTGGGCAAGGTGATGGACTGCCCGATGTGAAAGACCGTGCCTACCTTGGGCAGGAAAGAAGGACGAGTCCTCAGAACAACTTTGTCCGGATGGACAGAGAGAAAAGGTTTTGAAGATAGAGCCTGGAGCACACTCACTATCCTGCCAGAGGTGATGGCAATCAGGAATGCAGTTTTAAGAGTCAGAAGAGGAAGAGGACAGTTATGAAGTAGCTCAAAGGGAGCACACATCAGATATGTTAGAACAAGATTCAAGTCCCACTGAGGCATCACGAAGGGAACAGGAGGAAACGTGTGTGATGCCTTTCAAGAATCTATTTACAACATTGGACTTGAAAAGAGAAGGCTGATCAGGAAGCCTAAAGAAGGCTGAAATGGGCGAGAGGTAGCCCTTGATAGTGCCCAGAGCAGAGCCCTGCTGGGCAAGAGAAATAAGGAAGAGGAGAACCTCTGAAAGGGGGGCAGAGAGTGGATCCACAGCCTTTGCTATGCACCATGCCACAAATTTGTTCCACCTACAGGCGTATACCGTTTTTGTAGAAGGACGCCTGGCTGCCAGAATCACATCATAAACTTCAGGAGTCAAGTCAAATGGCCTCAACTGCCGCCACTCAATCTCCACGCATGTAGGTGGAGACTGGACAGGTTCGGGTGGAGAACCGTCCCCTGCTGATGCAACAGAAGGTCCTCCTGAAGAGGAAGACTAATCGGGGGATCGACTGACATGCTGAGTAGCTCAGGATACCAGTATCTTCATGCCCACTCCGGAGCCAAAAGGATGACTTGGGCCCGGTCGCGCCTGATCTTCTTCAGCACTCTGGGCAGAAGTGGTATAGGTGGAAAGGCATACAACAGACTGCAGCTCCACTCGTGACGAAAAGCTTCACCGAGCGAGTGCCACCTTGGAAATTCCAACGTGCACAGCTGATGAAAATGCACGTTCTCTTTGGTGGCGAACAGATCTAACCAAGGCTCTCCCAACTGCCGAAAGAGACCTTGCGCCACATCAGAGTTCAGATGCCATTCGTGATCCATCATGCACCGGAGGCTGAGTTTGTCTGCCCTGGCGTTCAGGGAACCTTCCAGGTGTTGAACCACCAGGGTAGCGCCCTGGTGTTCAAGCCATGTCCAGAGGCGCAGACCCCACCCCGCCCTGTTTGTTGCAGTACCACATGGCAGTAGTGTTGTCCGTGAACACCTGCACTACACTTCCCCGGACAGAGGGAAGGAATGCCTTAAGTGCAAGTCGGATCGCCTGCAGCTCCAGAAGGTTGATATGGAGCCGGGACTCCGCCGGAGATCAGAGGACTCTGATCTCCCCCTCTCCCATGTGCCCCCCCATCCCAGGAGGGACGCATCTGTCACCACTACGTGCTCTGGTTGGGGAAGGGAGAGAGATCTGCCGCTGACCCAATCGCGGTTCGTGAGCCACCACTGCAACTGGCTCGCAGTGCCCTCCGAGATCAGGACGTGTTCGGACAGGTTGCCCAGTTGCTGTGCCCACTGAAACTTCAGGTCCCACTGCAGAGCCCGCATCCGCCACCTGGCGTGATGCACCAGAAGGATGCAGGAGGCCATCAGCCCCAGGAGCCGCAGCGTCAACCTGACTGAGACTCGGATAAAGGCTGAAAGATCGGAATCAGAGCCTGAATATCCTGAACCTGCTGTTTGGGGGGGATAAACCCGAAACCGCGCTGTGTCCAGAACCGCTCCGATGAAAAGGAGCTTCTGAGAAGGGCACAGGTGTGACTTCGGAACGTTGATGGAGAACCCCAGCGAGTGCTGGAGGTCGGTCGTAGGCTGGAGGTGGGAGACGACTGTTTGGGGCGAGCCTGCCTTCAACAACCAATCGTCGAGATAGGGGAAGACTGAAACCCCTAATCTGCGCAGATGAGCTGCGACCACCACCCTCACTTTCGTGAACACCTGTGGGGCGCTGGTAAAGCCGAAGGGGAGCACAGTAAACTGAAAGTGCTTGTGGCCTACTGTGAACCGCAGGTAACGCCAGTGGGCCGGCAGGACGGGGACATGGAAATACGCATCCTGCAAGTCCAAAGCTACTATCCAGTCTTCTGGGTCCAGGGCAGCTAGGACCTGAGCCAAAGTCAGCATCTTGAACTTCTCCTTCCGGAGGAAGCCGGTGACGCTCCGTAGGTCCAAGATAGGGCGTAGGCCTTCTTTGCCCTTCTTGGGTACCAGAAAGTAGTGGGAATAGCAACCAAGTCCTACTTCTGGCTCAGGAACGCGCTCGATGGCCCCCTTGGCTAAGAGGGCCCTAACTTCCTCCTGCAAGGGTTGCAAGTGATCCACCGACATGTGGTGGTACTGCGTTGGCATGGCTGGAGGGGTCGCCTCAAAAGGGGAGGGAGTAGCCCCTTCGGACGATTTGCATCACCCACCTGTCTGACGTGATGGCACACCAGTGGGGGAGGTGGTGGCGGACCCCGCCACCCACTGGCGACGAATGGGCCTGAAATGCCGGACTAGAAAGGCTTGGAGGCAGATGTTGCAGGGGCGGGTGTGGACTGACCCTGCCGTGTCCCCCGGTACCGCCACGGCAGTAACCACGTTCGCGACCGTGTTGAGCCTAGGCCTGCGGCTGGCTGGACGTGTGGGGGCGCCCCTTCCTTGGCCACGAAAGGAGCGAAAAGAGGAAGTTTGCTGGCGTTGGCCTAGGCCCAAGCACTTGGCTGTAGCCCTGGAGTCCTTGTAATGCTCCAGCGCCCTGTCCGCCTTGTCGCCAAAGAGGCAACGGCGATGGCGATCAAAGGGCATGTCCATGAGGGTGGCCTGGACATCCACCGAAAAGTTGGCGGACCTCAGCAAGGGGTGGCGGCGAACCGCCACTGTTGTTGCAATTGCCCTACCCAGCGAGTCTGTGGTGTCGAGTCCACACTGTATTGAGTAGCGTGCTGCATCCCGCCCTTCCGCCAGGGCTTGGGTGAGCTTTGCCCGGGCCTCCTCCGGGCACTGTGGCAGCACCTCCGCAACCGTATCCCACAAAGAGTGGGTGTAGCGGCCCAAAAGGCAGGCGGTGTTGACAGACCGCAGCCTCAAACTCAAGGAGGAGAACAGTTTCTACCCAAACTGATCGTACCTTTTGGATTCCCGATCCGGAGGATAGGTCGGGAATGCAGTTTGGGACGTAGAGGCCTGGATCACCAGGCTCTCGGGTGGGGTGAATGGACAGGAAGCTAGGGTTGCCCGGAGCCGGGCGGTGGCGTCGGGCCACGTTCCATTCCACAGGAAGGCCTGTGGAGGGCTTGGACCAGGAGCCCAGCTGAACGTCAGTGAGGGCCTCGTTAAACGGCAGTAGAGGCTCCGAGGAGCTGGCCTGCGGTTTGAACACCTCAGTGAGGAGGTTAGTCCTCAAGGCCGCGACTGGGACCTCAAGAGCCAAGGCCTTGGCCGCCCTAGTCAACACCACGCTGTAAGCAGCCCCCTCCTCTGTAGCCACGAAGGAAGGAGAGAATCCAGTGTCTGGCAGTGTCGCCCGAACCCCCGCCGGCGGCGCGCGAGCATCAGGGGGAGTCGAAAGAGTGATGACGTCCCTTCGACTTCTTTTTCGAATGCCTCGACTTACCTGAGGACTTGAAGCCCGACGAGTGATGGTGACTCGCCGAGCGGTGATGACTGCGGCTCGGCGACCGGTCCTTCGACTTCCTCCTAGACCGGGTCCTCGAGCGGCTCGGAGTCGACTGCCGGAGCTTGAGCCGCTTACGGGACCGCTCAAGTCTATCCTTCGAGGTCAAGGCCCTGCAGTCGGGGCACGACTTGTCATCGTGGTCGGCCCCGAGACAGTAACGGCACCGACGGTAGGGGTCGGTCACCGACATCAAGCTTTGACAGTCCTCGTAAGGCTTAAACCCAGGCATCCCTATCGGCACCGCGAGTCAAAGGTCGACTCGAGAAGTGATCAAAATAGATCAAAAAAGTTAGTCAAAAAATGACTAAGAGTACTGCTCTTCCCGGATATGCGCTTGCTGGCGTGGAAAAAAGAAGATCTGCCGTCAGCGCGCGAGGGCAGCGTCTAAGTACTCAGATGAAGTCATCCCGGCGATCACAACGCCGATGACGGACGCAGAGCCGCAGACGACGCCTAGCGACGCGCTGGGGTACTGCTGACGAAAACTTTCCGGATCCAGTCTGACGCCTGGGGATATTCTAAGGTAAGGAATCTAACACTAACCTGTTTCTTTCATGTATGACTATACAACACCTTCGCTACAACTGTCTTGCTAACGCCAACTATGCTTGAGGCAGTTATATTTGTAATCCACAAGCCATGTAAGGCCCCCACACAATATGTGTCTTACCAGCCTATATCCCTGCTAAATACTGTGTCAAAGATCTTTGCAGGTTTACTGTCTCGTTGATCTGGATCATACAGGCAGGGATTAGTGGACCAGGGTCAAACAGGCTTCATCGCTGAAAGAGGATACAGCAAAAAAAAAAACAAAGCAGAAGGCTTTTTTTACTTTCAATTTATTGCCTAGTAGGCCTTTTACAGAGTTTGTTGATCCTTCCATGTGGAGGGAATGGATAGGACCAGAGTTGGCCCAAGATTTAAATATGGATACAGAGTGGTTACATTGAATCAGTGGTCAAAGTTAGAGTTAACAGGATTTTGTCCATCCTTTTGGTGTGAGCGGAGAATCGAGACATGGGTGTCTGCTATCTCTACTCTTTGCTCTATACAGGGAGCCTGTAGAAGAGAGTATTAAACCCCTGGATAACCCGGAGTGCATTTAGGGAAACAGCATATAAAATAATACTGTATGCTGACGACGTGCTGGTCATGTTGTTAGATCCCCAAGCTACATGCCGGCCCTTCTACGCAAGCCAGAAATATTTGGCCAGACCACCGGGTTTAAAATGAACACCCTACAATCACAAATGATAAGCATAAACATTCCACAAGACATGCAAAATGCCTTACAATATTATTCCCATTAGCCTGGACACAACATAGCATCTACCTCGGCATAAACATATGTCCCACCCTAGACAAAAACCTTTTAGACACTGCTCTGATTTACTGGACACAGCCCACAGAGATCTGCAGAGTTGACAGATGGGGAGTTTGAGCTGGTCAAGTTGACCTTGGTGCCCAAAATCTGTACATGGCACAGCCAACACTGCCTTTGCAGCCTCCACCAGGCATTCTAAATAAAATACAACGGTCTACAGAGCAATTTATATGAGATGGAAAACACCAAATATGGCGAAAAGACATGCATAACGAGCATTAAAGGAGAGTGGCCTGGGGATTCCCTCTCTAATGCAGAAATGTATTGTTGCACAACTCTGATACATAGTAGAATGGCATCGCCTGATCCCAGAGAAACAGTGGAGCTGTATGCATCAAGGTACTGCAGACACTCATGTATTGAGGATTTCCTGCCAGGATAACAAGCATAAACCTTGGGCACATATGCCTCCCGGCTACTAAGAGCCACAATTGAACTAGGAGAAAGGGTGGCTGTTTGAGGCGTTTAACCACTATTCCTTCCCCAATGACTCCCATAATGGGTAACCAAGTTTTTGCCAGCTGTGAACAGGACAGAATACACAGGCTGGCAGCATGTCAACTGTACACAAGTGGGAGACTTTCATTAAACTGAGGGTATTAATTCCTTTGAATCACTGAAACATAATTACAGTCTCCAGGAGCATGAATGTCTGCATTACTTGCAGGTCTGGCATTGGGTCACACTCCCCTCATATAAAATGCACATAGCAGGCTATTAATACATCACAAAACATGAGGACAGCATTTACTGTGTCATGTGTATTTACAAAACACCCAATCACCAGCATGGGTATCCTTGCGCTGAGCAGGCGTGTGTGCCTAGCCCTGCCTATGATAGGTTGGTTAAATGAAAATCCAGGTCTTCAGCTTTGAGTGGAATTCAAGAGGAGAGAATGAGCCTCTGATGTGGTAGGTCGTTCCACACTTTAGGAGCAAGGTAAGAGAACATCCATCCTTCAGATCTCTGTATGAGCAGAATGTGTGCTAGCAGAAGTCCTGCCGAGCGGATAAGTCTAGGTGGTTGGTGGAAGGAAAGGCGACTGTTCAAGTAGGTGGGGCCTGAGTTGTGTAGTGCCTTTGATGTATGTGTGAGGAGTTTGGATTGAGGGTGTTTATGTATCGGTAGCCAGTGTAGTTCCCTGAGCTGTGATATGATGTGAGTTCTGTGTGGGAGGTTGAGGATAAGACTGGCTGCCGAGTTCTGGGTTAGTGACTTGCTGGGTGAACTCAGCATAGAGGGTGTTCCTAAAGTCCGATTTGGAAATAACTTCGGCCTGAGTGACAGGTTTTCTGGTGTTGCTTGGCAGCCATTTGAAGATATTCCTCAAAATCTTGAAGGTGTAGAAGCAGGATGTAATTATGGTGTTGAATGTACAATCATGTTCAGTTTGCTGTTTATGATTATTCTGAAGTTTCTGGCATGGTTTCTAGATGTGGGTCAGAATTTAGCCAGTAAACTGTTGGAGTTCCATGGCGAGGTGTTCTTGAGGAAGATAACTACCTTCTGTCTTTTCGGTGTTGAGCGTTCAACCAGTTAGTGACTTGGGTCATGCAGGCAGTGGACTTGTTTCTTGTTTTGGGGGGTCTTGTTCGAAAGGAAGATCACAAGTTGAGTGTCATCTCCGTAGAAGAGGATGTTGATGTCATTAAGAGTGGATGAGGTTGGCCAGGGGGATTATGCATGCATTGAAGAGGGTGGGACCAGAGGGTTCATGTATGCTTTGAAGAGGGTGGGGCTCTCAGACATTTATAAACTTCTATGGAAAGCAGTCCCTTCTCGCAGGTCATCAGTACAACAGAGGTGAGAGGTAGAGCTAGAATGTTCAGTGTCAGCTTAAGAATGGGAGGACATATATACTAGAACATGATCTCTGCAACAGCCCGCACCGATAAAGAGGCATTTATAAAAAAAAAGTGCACATTTTGTACTATACACCCAAGCGGGTCCATAATTGGAATCCTGTTAGACTGGCAGAATGTTGGAAAAAATGTGGAGACAGGGTTATACACTTATGTAAATGCACTAAAATACATTGCTATTAGAAGAGGTCCTTGCTTGCATCAAAACAATATTTAATGCAGACATTTCACAATTCTCCACCTACATCAAACTGGCCTTCTTAGACAGACTCTCCTTTCTCCTGAGATCTGTAAGGGGCATCACTATGACCTTTTGCATAGCTAGATAGCCATTACAGCACTCAAAAGGGAATAACAGGCACAGGAATATGGGGCATGGCTTCACAGGCATTGAGCACTACGTGGCAACGAAAATCTCTCAAACACCTTGGAGAAACGGGAAGCCCAATTTGAGGGAAATCTGTGGACAGTGCACTGATTTTCTATCAACGAAATACGGAGAGCCTACCTCAGAATCCTTCACATTACACACACTCATTCAACCCAATAGCCGGTAGACAGATGGCACGCAGAGCAGGTCCGCCACAACGCTGAAGAGGTGAAACACTGGGATAGAATAGTTGATTAAAAAGTGCTAGACACCGCACGTTAAGGTCAAAGATCCGATGTGGGGAGGGAGAAGTGTGGTGGAAGGTGGTCACTGATTAATTTTTTATCATCTTTTCGGTCTGTGTTCTATAGCTTTTATAGTTAGTGGAATAAGCTTATCAAATGACATCCTACCATGCACGTAGGAGTATGTGATAACGTAGCTTTATATTTTCAACAAAAATATTTAAATCACAAAAAGTGAGCTATACCTACTCTTACATCTAAAAACGAATTCCCTAGAAGGTCTGTCGCAGATTGTCTTGACAGAGGTAAATATTTTTTACAAAAATGGGTTTTCAATGTTCTTTTACACATTTCTAAAAATAATGAACAATCAATTATTACATGGACAACAGTGCCTTTTGTATTAAATTGGCAAATATATCCAGCTGACACACGCTGGCGCAACTATTGAATATTATAAATTTAAAAATGCTAATGAAGATCAAAGTAAAAAATGATGACCTTCAGGCCTAATCCATGTGCAATAACTTGTGGATAGTGGGCCTTCTAGAATCTATGAATGTATTTAATATGGCAGAATATGTCAAGCCTCTTCCCAAATCACTGTTTCAGTCGGACAACTACCTCCTTCTCATGACAGTAGCGTGGGCACACCTCTCACTAAGGTCTAGACCCCTCCATGAGAGCACTGCGTCGCTCAAATATTGCCAGGTTGCTAAATGTAAAAGATATAGGCACAGTCCTACACTAAGCACGTGAGAAACAGACACTAACACACAAAGGTAACCCCATTGCAATATTCCCAGAATTTACGATGGCGGTACAGGAGGAGCAACACAAGTATCTTCCCTTGAAATTGAAAATGCAGCAGTTAGGAATCTAATATGTCACATTTTACCCTGCCTGTGTCAAAATCACATATAGTGATAAACATTACATGTTCTTTAACATGCAAAGCGCCTCACAATTTGGGAAGAAACATTTCCTCACCGACAAGGCAGACTCAGCTAAGAACAGGAACAGGTCAGACGAGAGCTTAAGCGACATGGAATAAAGAGTCTGCCTGGACAGATTTGCTCAATATATAAACTGCATGCATCTCAATATAGACCAACTCCCTTAGGGATGCAGAGGGAGACCAAGTTGTTACAGAACTGAGGAACGCTCACATGCCGACAATGAACAGTTGAACAAAAAGATGACGTGGAGAGTGTTGCGAAAGATAGCCAGCTGGCAAGACAATCAACAAAGTACAATCTAAATGGAGCCAGCCGCCCACAGAATGTGATACCTGGTAGGCACCTCCACTTTAAGTGGTGTTGTTTTGCTGGCACTCAGGACTCTCACATTGGTAACCCCCATATGGTATGTTATGTTATGTCTCGGGGAGAGAAGTTGGCCTAACGTACGAGTTACTAACCTTCGGTAACGATGCATCTGGTAGGGACGATTCTAGCCGCAGATTCCTTAACGTAGAAGTATCCCCAGGTGTGAGACTATCTGGAAAACTTTTTGCCACAGCATCCCTGCGCGCCGGCATCACGCGACTCCGCCCAGGCGTGGTCGGCGTACGTGACGCGTACATGACGTCCGCGAGGTCACAGAAGTCCCACCCCAGCGCGCCTACATCAGTTTTCTTCAGCGAACTTTTCCGCGCCACAACGCAGAGCCATCAGACAAAACTGTGGGAGTATGGGAACAGTGTGTGAAAGGGCAGAAAAACTGGAAAAAAGGAATGGTGACGAACAACACCATAAGGAGCAGTGTGCAGTACCCAAAGGCAGGGCAAAGACGAAGAACAGAGCACAGCCCTGATCAGCCACCCTGCCAGTACGTAGACAGCCCCCCTGGAGACAAGGAGCAGATGTAAAAATGTAATGCAGGCTACAACCCCAACCAAGAACAATGAACCAGTCCAAGACAAACAAGGAATGACAAACCTCCAAGACAACCCCATCACAGAGTGTGACAACCCCCCAAGGAACAAAGGGCAGAGGCACAGCCAGATGACCCCGACCTAGGGGATAGCAGAGGGTCCAGAACCCATACTAATAAAGGGGAGAGGAAGGGGAGGGAAGAGATTGAAGGTAAGTCCCAATCGTGGGGCAACCAGAGCAGGAGGGCAAAGAAGTACCTACAAACCCATCCTCCACTTGTGCCAAAAGAGGAGGAAAGGAAGAGGAAGAAACAGGACGAATCATCCTGTCAAAAATGAATGAAAGAATGCACTCACAGAACACATAGCTACCCACCGGGAGGCGAGTGCGGAAGACCAAGCGAAAGGTCCTCGCAGAACGGA